>NC_072385.2:27194230-28394230 GCF_028885625.2 Pongo pygmaeus | reverse complement strand
CATGCCTGTAATCCCAGCACTTTGGGAGGCCGAGGCGGGCAGATCATATGAGGTCAGGAGTTCGAGACCAGCCTGGCCAACAGGGTGAAATCCTGTCCCTATTAAAAATACAAATATTAGCCAGGAGTGGTGGCAGGCGCCTGTAATCCCAGCTACTCGGGAGGCTGAGGCAGGAGAATTGCTTGAACCTCAGGAGGCAGAGTCGCAGTGAGCCGAGGTTGCGCCATTGCACTCCAGCCTGGGAGACAAGAGGGAAACTCCGTCTCAAAAAAAAAAAAAAAACAATAACAAAAAAACAAAACAAAACACAAAAACAGGGCAGCAGCTCTGACACATGCACTTAAAGCTGCATGGCCTTGGGCAAATTGCTTAACTTCTCTGGTCCCCATTTCCTTATCATAATGGTGAGGAATGATATGTCTTCTCATTTCCTCCTGGGTCATAGGGTAACAGACAAGCATGGCACAGTGGTCGCTGTCACACAGCAGCAGGGGATCTACGGGTGCAGGCAAGTGGCAAGATGACATATGTGACATCGTTAAAGTTGTATCTCAGATCCAGATGACAAGGATTGTTAAAGGCTGTTTGCATAACCATATTCAATTTGGGGTGATGCAGAAGGGGTATTCAAGGTCTGGTCAGCTCCCACGGGAGGCTTCCTACAACCTGCCAGGACTTCACCTGGGCAGGCAGAATGCTAATGCCACCAGCTAGGAGGATGTTCTCAGAGGGACGGAGAAGATGGCAGCTTCTCCAAGTTGATCCCACGAAACCATGACTTCTCCGAGATTTGTGTATCAGGCACTGGTTTGCAATGACTACTGTAGCAAAATGACGAGACACGTGCAAAAATGCTGCATCCAGCTTGTTTGAACAATTGCAGTTGTTCAATTTCATTCAGACCAATTAGGCTATATTTTTAGTATGATTATTCAAAGCATTGGTACTACTTAGACAAAATCTTAGCTAACAAAAGTTAGCTGGAATGAAAATTTTACAGAAAGTAGAATATCTTTGTTACCAAAGGGAAGTTTATTTTGATAAGATGAAAAAGGCCAGGTACAGAATAAGATGCAACTTAAAACTATCATGAGTAGGACAGTGTAGACGCGAGAAGAAGATGCCTTTGGGGCCAATGGGCCTGCATTCACATTTTATTTTTGCCACCCTTTTCTTTGGTGACTTTATTACCTTTAAAATGGGAAAGATACACATGTACCTTCCAAGTTACAGGAAGGATTTACATTCTTGGCACCATAAATATTAGTTCCTTTTTTTTTCTACATCAGTGAGAAAGGATGTGGTAAAACAGGGGAAAAAAAAACAGGCAAGGCCTTTGTGTTTTTGCTTTTTTTGTGGTCCAATTTCTTTTAACAAATAAAAGTTGTTTTTCTAATTAGGAAAGTAACACACGCATTGTAGAACACTTGGAATATTCAGAAAAAATGTATTTTTTTAAAATCACCAGTACTTCTACCACCAGAGACAAATACTATGAATGTTTTTGTTTGCCGTAAGCACGCCTATGTGATTGGGATAATATTATTACCTAAAGTGTTGTGTTCCGCTTTTCATGCATGTGCTCTTTTTACATTCTATTTTATTTTGAGACAGGATCTCACTCTGTCACCCAGGCTGGAGTGCAGTGGTGGAATCACAGCTCACTGTAGCCTCAAACTCCTGGGCTCAAGCAATCCTCCCACCTCAGCCTCCCAAGTAGCTGGGACCACAGGTGTGCACCAACACATCTGGTTAATTTTTTGTATTTTTTGTAGAGACAGGGTCTCACTGTGTTGCCTAGGCTGGTCTCCAGCTTCTGGCCTCAAGTGATCCACTTGCCTTGGCCTCCCAGAGTACTGGGATTGTAAGTGCGCACCACTGTGCCTGGTCTGTACTCTCGTTTTTAAAGACTCCACAAAAATGTTGGAATTTTCCTTATTTTAAAAATACTGTTGAAGAACATAACTTAATGGTTATATAATATTTCACTATATTGCTGTACCATGTTTTATTTAGTCCTATTTTTGGACAGCTAGGCTGTCTCCAAATTTTCTCAATACAGAAATTCTACATAATATTCTTGCACAGAAATTTTGGTCCACATCTGTTGATGTCTTTAGGATAAGTTCCTAAGAGCGGAATGAGCAACTCTAAGGGTTTTTTAAGTGGTCCTGACTTATATTGCTAAATTACTTTTCCGAAAGATTATAGTAGTTGACGGCCCTACCATGAGTGAATGGTGATTTTTGTACCATCTGGTCTCAGAACCAAACCATCAGCTACGTTTTCAAAATAATGAATTGAGAATGGATGAATTGTAGGCTGATATGGGGGTTCTATTTCTCTTCCTATGGGATTCTAGATATGATTTTCCCATTTTTGTAATTAGGATATAGGGCTCCAGGAAACTGAGAGTGAGCCAGATAGTTTCTGGAGAAGTCAACTTGTACTGAGGCCAAGAAACACTAGTCATCCCTGAGGGTCAAACACAGTTATGTACTAAGAATGAGGAAGTCCCACACGAAGTGGCAAGATGCTGGGTTAGCCCACAGTCTTAAGAGGGAAACCTGTTCCAGACATGACTTCCGCCCTCGGCAGATGAGGCTTCTGGTTGCCTGCCAATTATAACTAGCTAGAAACAGCATCACGGAGAAACAGTAAACCAACAGCAAGGTGGCGGCTGGAGACTCAGGCATGAGGCCCAAGCCCAGGAGAGGAGCAGGGGTGAGAAAAGCCTGAAGGAGGGGCTGGGTCTAGACCAGCTAGCAATCCCACAGCACCCAATAGCCCAGCCTGCTGGAGAAGAGATTTCTAGAAATGCAAAAGTTTTCACATGCAACCACGAAAGCAGTTCGTGGGAGTTCCTGGCACTGTCAGGAGGAAGTCAGGATCACACAGGGTACACCTGGAAAGCAGCTGCACTCTCCAAGTTTGACCTGGGCTAGCAGCTGCTAGTGCCATGTGGGCTCTGGGTTTTATGAAGTTGCAACAACAGAACCAGGAATTTGGGGAAGATGAAATAGAAACAGAGAAAATATTTATATTTATTTAGATGAGAGATATGCACAAACCACAAGCCCTGGAGATGCAGGGCATCTAAACCATTGCCATTGTTTCAGTAGCTTTAGGAGAGTTCGCAAGGTAGCTAACAATAAGAAACGGGAGAAAATCATTCTCCAACCCTCACAAAGGAAAATGTCTGATCCGAGCACTCATGGCCGTCTCACTGCTTAACCCTTCCAAAGAATAAACATGAAGTACTCTTCAATATGGCTATGGGAAGAGCACATCCTGTTGCATTAGGAAACTTTAACTACTGAGTCTAAGTTTGATAAATCAAAGGTTGTCATTTACATGATACATCTTAACTTCAGCAAGAGGTTTAAACTCATCACATAACTCACTCAACAACCAGAAAAATATGGTCCCGATGTTGGCATGAGAGAACACACAAAGAATGTTTTCAAAGGCTGATCTTGGGCCAATATAGCTTAAATTTTCATCAGTGATGATAGAGGAGGGTGCAAGAGTAAATGAATAAAAGAGACAACCCAGTATGGGGTTAAAACAGTAACTAGCCATTGAAGATAGGGGGAAGTGGGAGGTAAGTCAACAGAAATCAGTAGTATAGACATATAGAATGAAGTTTGATAGCATCATTTGCCTTTAAAAATGAACAAATTAAGCAAATAACAAATGGAGTGAACACACAGCCTGGTAAAACATTCACTATCTGGAGTCTCCAAGAATAGGCCACCCTAGGAAGCTAGGTTTCCAGCATCTGAGAAACCTTATATAACTGATCTTAGGTTTCATCCATTCGTAATGGAAAATTTTCAAGAATGTGTCACTCATTTCTCTGCTTTTTTAAAGAATGTGATGGGCCGGGTATGGTGGCTCGCACCTGTAATCCCAGCAGTTTGGGAGGCTGAGGTGGGTGGATCACCTGAACTTCAGGAGTTGGAGACCAGCCTAACCAACATGGTGAAACCCAGTCTCTACTAAAAATACAAAATTAGCTGGGCATGGTGGCGCATGCCTGTAATCCCAGCTACTCGGGAGGCTGAAGCAGGAGACTTGCTTGAACCTGAGAGGCGGAGGTTGCAGTGAGCCGAGATTATCCATGGAGTAAACTTGCTCCATAACTTGTATACGAGAATGATCTAGGGTGCCTGTGGGTTCAGGCAAGTGAGTAGCTAGATTTAAAGTATGCCCTACTTTAAGAGTTACATCAGGAGTGTCTAGCAATAAAGCCTGATATTTTAATAAGAGTCCCCCTGTCATCCACTGGTGTCTTTTAGTTTCTAGGACTCCTTGTACTTGGTGTGGGGTTAAAACCTCCAGATGTTGTCTTAAAGCCAGTTTATTGTTTCATCTACTAAGGCAGTTGCTGCAACTGCCCTGAGGTATCCAGGCCATCTTGATGTGACATGGTCTAGTTGTTTAGAAAAATATGTCACTGGTCAGGGAATAGCTCCCAATTTCTGGACAAGGACACCTAGGGCGGTGCTTTGTTTTTCAGTCATATAAGGAAAAATGGCTTATCAAGATTAGGGATCCCTAGGGGTGGGGTTGATCCCAATTTCTCCTTGAGAGTGTTAAAAACCTGTTCACAATTACTATCCCATTCAAAAGGATCTACATCTGCTCCTTTCAGAGTCTCATCAAAAGGCTTGGCTATATGCCCAAATTCAGGTACCCATAAAGAGCAGAATCCTGCCATCCCTAGGAAAGTCCACAGGTGTTTTCTAGTTTGGGGTTTTGGAATGTCCAAGATAGTTTCCCTTCATTCTGGTGTTATTGTCAGGGGTTGGAACTTATTCTGAGTATTTAACCTCTTGAGTTGAAATCTGGGCTTTGTGTGGCGAGACCCTGTTCTTACTAGTTCCCAGATACTTTAGTAACTGAATGATATTTTTGTCCAAGTTTCTTTTAGTTGAGCTAGACACCAACAAGTCACCCACTATTGGATAATAGTGTTTTTACTTAATTGTACCATTTTAAATTCTTAGTGCATTTTTAAACAGGTAAGGGTTGTCCCTAGACCCCTGGGGAAGAACTGTACAAGTTAATTAAGAAACTAAATCACTATCATTAACAGTCTTTTCAAAAGTAAAGATGAATTGTGAACCAGGGTGTACTGGAATGCAAAAAAAAAGGTCCCTGGGCCAACAGCATGTAGGGTTTGGGCACTATAGTATGTATGGGAATGACAGTCTCATTGACAGCTCGAAGATCTTGAACAAACCTGTAGTCTCCATTTGGCTTTTTAACTGGCAAGATTGGTGTATGACAAGGAGACTCACAGGGCCTTAACAACCCAAACTGCAAAAACTTAGCAATTAGTGGTTGGATCCCTCTTTATGTCTCTGGCTTTAAGGGGTATTGTCTCTACCACGGGTATGGGACACCAGGCTTAAGTTGGATGCAAACTGGGGGAAGGTTTAGCATTTTGCCTGTAACTTTAGTGGCCCATACTATAGGATTTACTCAGGAGGTTACTTCAACAGGTAAAGTAAGTAAGCCCCTTTGACTCTCCTCCTTTATCACAGGAAAGGAGAAGGAACAACCCCTAGTCTGTCTTTTGATTTCTAAAAGATACCACTGTTTGCAATTCAGTTAACAATCCCTTCCCAACAAGGGGGTGGAGCATTCAGGTATGATAAGAAAGGCATGTGAGAAAACCAAAGTTGTTAAAGGACAGGTAAAATGGCATTTATGGGCTTGTCCATCTATCCCCGTGACCATACAGTTCTGGGGTGACAGAATCCCATTATAATGGGTCAAAACAGAGCAAGCAGCCCCCATGTCCAAAAGGAAGTTAACAGTCTTACCTGCCATGTTGAGGGTCACCCGAGGCTCCTTCGGAGATATGGTTAGTTGTCCAATGGGAGTTGTGGCAGAGGGTCCCAGGCCCCAACACTCTTGGGCTTGCCTGGCTATTTCGGCCATCATTAATTTGGGTGCTGATGGCCCCCTTTGGAGCGCTGGGCCGTCCCCCTTCCAATGACCAGTTTTCTTATAGTGTGTACACTGATTTATGTCCAAGGCATGGAGATGCGGATACCCAGCTTTGGGCTTTTCACCTTTCTGCTTTCCTTGTTCAGACCAAGAGTCAGGAGGGCAACTCCATGTGGGAGGAGAGTTTAAGGCTTCAGTGAAGAGCTGCACCTTGTGGGAGGTCCTTCTTGTTCTTTCTGTTTCCTCTGTTTTTCCCTGTTATTAAAAACTAAAAATGCCACATCCAAAAGTTGTTCCATAGGAGTCTGGGGACCCAGAGTTGATTTTTGTAGTTTTCTACAGATATCTTGGGTAGACTGGATTATGAAATGTACTCCCAAAAGGGTCTGTCCTTCCCTTGAGGCAGGATCAGTGTTAGTATATTTCCTAATTGCCTCAAATAAATGCCCTTGAAACAAAGCTGGATTCTCATCTTTACCCTGAGAAATTTCTTTAACCTCTTCATAGTTAACAGGGTTTTTCACAAATTTCTTCATCCCTTCCAACACACAAGTGACTGGTATGATCTCTCCTCTCCAAGTCCTCACTGCCCCTTTGATTGTTCTATTCTGGATCTTGATCTGGAACTGTTACACCTCCTGCCTTATATATATTATGGTTAGGGTTATGAGCCAATACCTCATCTGTATGGGTCCTAGTTGTCCCCAAAATGTGTTGTTTCTCTTCCAATGTACAGCACAGAAAAAACAAAACATGCAGATCCTGCAATGTTAAACTATAGGTCAGAGTTAATTTCTCAAACTCATCTATGCATTTTCTTGGATCTTTAAAGAAATGACCAAACTTCTCTTCACATAGAGCCAAATCAGACATAGAAAAGAGGACATGTATTCTTGCAGTGACTTCTTTCCCATTTGCAACCTGTCTAAATGGCCAAAGATTTCTCTTTGGAGGTTGATAAGAGGCTCCACTCTAAGTAGTACTTGCAGGGCTAAGTTCCTCAGGGAGTGGTGAGTATAGAGTGGGACTGGACAGGTAAGGAGGAGTGGATGAAGGGTTCTCAATAGAACTTTCAGGTGGACTACAGGGAGAAAGGCCAACACATCTGAACCTTCAGAGCTGACAGAAGGAGGTTCTGCTCCACCCAAAAATGTCCACTGAACTGGGGGAGCTGTACCAAGGGATCACCTAGTATGTCTGGTTTTCTTCCTTTTCTCTCATCAAACATGCACATGTCTGCTGCAGGGTTTTATTCTGACTGAGCAGTAAAACACTTGAACATATGGTATTTCATCCCATTTTCCTTCCTGCTTACAAAACAAATCGAGCTGAAGTATAGTATTAAAGGCCACGGTTCCAGTAGGAGGCCATTTCTCTTGTTTTTCTAAATAATACCAAGGCCAAACATATTACACAGAAACACCAGTTTTCTCTTCTTAAGGCCATTTAGTTTAAACTGGTCCCAATATTCAAGAATACATCTTACTGGTGAGTCTTTTGGGATTGACGCTGTGATTCCCATGAAGGAGGCAGGTGATATTGCCAAACTTGTGAGATTATATTGTCACTGGCCACATTCACTAAAAAGGATAAAAGAAGTTTTTAAGGCCAGCTACATTAATAAGGGGATCTTTGACAAAAATTGGATTCTCTTATTTAGACTATCTGAATAAAATGAGATGAGCCATGAATCTTAGATAATACACAACACGGACTCCAACAAAAGAAATGTCAAATAAGGCAAAGGAAATGCAGAGGATGTAGATGGTGATATAGTTTGGCTGTGTCCCCACCCAAATCTCATCTTGAATTATAGCTCCCATAATTCCCACATGTCATGGGAGGGACCTGGTGGGAGGTAACTGAATCATGGAGTGGGTCTTTCCTATGTTCTTCTTGTGATAGTGAATAAGTCTCACGAGATCTGATGGTTTTATAAAAAGGAGTTCCCCTGCACACACTCTCTTTGTCTGCAGCCGTGTAAGACGTGACTTTGCTCCTCCTTCGTCTTCTGCCATGATTGTGACACCTCCTCAGCCATGTGGAACTGTGAGTCAATTAAATCTCTTCCCTTTATAAATTACCCAGTCTTGGGTATGTCTTTATTGGCAATATGAGAACAGACTAATAAAGATGGGAATGAACAGAGCACACAGGTTCAGGGCAATAGTGGCACGTGGATTAGACAGGAAAAGACAGTTTGCCCAAATCCAAGAGAGGAAATAAGTGTTTGTTTGTTTAGTGTGCACAATAAAACAAAGCAGAAAGGAGAAAAGTCCCCTGATTTCCATCCTAGTGCTTCTCAATCATACCTAGTGGGCATAGCAGCAACAAAACACAATCGCATCTATCTAATCTTATTGCGCTTAGCTGTTAAATGCCAAATCTCAATCAGCAAGTTTAGAGACAGAGCCTTCAATGCTTTTTTTCCCCAATGTTTCACAAGTAACTGGACGGAAATCAGGAGGCACACGGGGGAAGGGTAACTTAAAATCCCTAGGACCAGTTAAATGAAGTCTCCTGAAAATGACAGTGAAACAGAGACGGCAACCAAGAAATCGATTCATGCAGTGAAAAGGACAAGGCAGATTAATACAAAGAACATAGCAGCTAACACCCCATGGTGCCAAACCGTTCTTAGCTGAAAGGGACTTATACTAGAATCATCTGGAAGATATTAAAAACCAAATGTCTAGGCCGCACCCCATATCAATTACATAAGAACCTTTTGAGGTGAGATCCAGGCAGCAATAATTTTTAGAGCTTCACTGGTGAGAAAACTGGTAACCACTGATAAGGGATTTTACGTAACAAGAAATCTGGAGTTAGGCAGTTCAGGGCTGATGTGGCAGCTTCTCAAAGCATTGGCAACCCAGGCTCCTCCTGGCTCTCAACTCTACTATCCCTGGAGGGTGAGGTCTTTGTCCTCATACTCATAAAATCACTGCCAAAGCCCCAGACATCAGGTCCATTGTCCACACAACAGGAAGGAGGAAGGGCCAAGATAAAAGCCTCCTCACAACTTCTGCTTAATTATCAATGACAGGAACTTTATCATATTGTCACCTATATCTTCAAGAGAGACTGGGAAAGGTATTTAGTTGGGCACATTGTCATGCCCCCCTGCCCCCACCCAAATCAGGATTCTATTAGTAAAGAAGAGTGAAGAATTGATATTGGACAAGCAAATATGAGGACCAAGGCCCTTGGCCCCCTAAAGTTTCACTAAAAATCACTGACTGAAGCAGACTGATTAATAGAAGAAAAGGCATAGATATTTATTTAACATGTACACATGGGAGCCTTCCAAATGAAGACCCAACTTCCCAATGAGGTTACAGAAAGAATGGAGGCTTGGATCCTGGTAAAACAGGTTATGGGAGGGAGGAGAAGAGGAATTCTGTGGAGCAGATTACTACGGAGAATGAATGACTCCAGTAACAGAGACAAACTTGTAGATAGTTCTCTTTGGAATCTGAACAGCCCTTGGAGACATCAGGATACTTGGAAAAGGATCTGCTCAGGTATGCTTACATCTTGGTCTTCTTTCCTGCAATAAACAATGACAACAGGGAGGGAACAAGAATAATTCTTCTCCTTGGTGGGTCTGGGTCTTAGGTGGATAAAGGAACTCCAGATTCCATGGGAGAGGCAGTGGGGGTGGGGGAGTCAGACAGATCCCAGTTTAACAGGTCAAAACACCATCTTTGGGGATATTGATTTCTGAGCCCCAACACAACTATCTATTTCTGCCACTAAAATGCTTATTAAACAAAAAACAACAGATACCCATTGGAGAGCTCCTTTCTCTGTTAATCCACTTGACTATAATAAAATATCAAAGACTGCTATAATAAAATACTGAGACGGGATAATTCCCTTGACTCCCTCTCAGGACTTGTGATAGGGGTGTGGCTCATTTACTCAGCCTCCCCATGTTCAATCCCCTTGCAAGAGGGAGCATTCGAGTGAGCAAGTGCAGGCACCAGAGTGAACCAACGCTGGAACTGGCCGGTCGCTCCTCTCTGGTGGGAGCAGGCACTGTGCGGGCCCTGCATCGGTGTCCAACCAATGCTCTTTGAGCTCTGCCATCCTGGGACAGCCAAGTGCCAACCAGCTCAGTGGAGGATGGCAGCCCTTGTCCTCTTTGCACCCAGGTTCTTGTCCAGCATCCAGGAAGAATCAGGTCTCACAAATGGCTTGAAAGACAGTGTATGTGGAGGATTTTATTGGGCAATGGAAGTGGCTCTCAGCGGGATGGGGAGTTGGAAAGAGGATGGTGCCCGAAGAAGGTGATGTTTCCCTGAAGCCTGGCTGTTTCCAGCCAGACCCCTCTCCAAAGCTGCACCGGCTGAAGTTAGCCATATCTATCCATAGTCTCTGACGCTCAGTTGCTTCTCTGTTCGCCATTCAATTGCTTGAATCCCTGATGCTCAGCAGCTTGTATCCCCAGTGCTCAGCTGCTTGTATCCCCAACACTCAGCGCTTGTGTTGCTCTGCCAGCTGAAGTCTTTTTATGGGCATAGGATGGGGCATGGAAGGCCAAAAAGGCGTCATTTGGGTGGAAAAACAGGGTCAGCTGTTTTCACTTAGGGCCGCAGTTCCAGGCTCAAGGGTGGGGTTTAGTCGGGAGCCCAGTCCTTCTGTATCAATACCAAAGACTGCCATAATGGAAATGCCAAAACTGCTATAGTAAAATACCAAAGACTGGATGGCTTATAGCCAACATTTATTTCTCACAGTTCTGGAGGCTGGGAAGTCGAAGGTGCTGGCAGGTGCGGTGCTTGGTGAGGGCCAGCTTCCTGGTTCAGACTTGGTTCAGTTTTTTGGTTTGTCCTCATATAATGGAAGAGGTAAGGGATCCACCCTCATGATCTAATCACCTCCCAAAGGCCCCACCTCTTTGGGGGTTAGGATTTCAACACCAGAATTTGGTGGCACATTCAGACCACAGCACCTTCATATCTTTGAAACTCCATCAATATATAGTGGAAGAAACTTCTATGCCATACCACCTAGTTATAGGTTACATAACAGAGCATTTTCTAAAAAGTCAAGATGTAAGTTTTATTTTACTTATGTCTTACTGAAAATGAGGCCTTCATCTTAATGAGATATATTTCTTTTCTTAGACATTTTTATTTCATAAGGCCCCTTATAATTTAAAATCATATTTTTTGAACGATATGAGGAAAAATAAGCATGAATGTTCATGGTGTTTTTGAGAAGAAACATTCAAGAGGTGCCGTTGGTAAGGTAGGAAACCACATGGCCAGGGCAGGCTTTGAGTGCCAGGCTGAGGGGTTTGGGACTCTTCCCTTACAGAAGATCAAGCGTCCCCCCTTCTCCCACCTCCCAATCCTTCCCTCCAATAAAGTCTAACATCTTATTCCTGGATGCTCTCCGGTTTTTGGTTCCAGTTCCTGGTTTCTGTCCCTCACAGTGCCCAGATGTACTCCCTTTTTATGTTTAAGCTAGATTGCAAGGGCTTCCACAACACTTACCAGACAGCTGAGGTCATGAGGCTTAGTGCTAATGAGGAGACAGGAGAAATGAGACAAGATGCATGTACTCAAGGCTGCTGACAACAGGCAGCCAGATGAGAGTTGGCAGCTGAGTCAGAAGTGCACAGGGGTAGGGGGAGAGAGAGGCGGGGAGCAAAGGCCGAGTCTGAGATTTGAGGCACAGTCATGTGTCAGCAAGAGGATGCTGTACAAGGAATGGGGAAGTTGGAGGGAGAAGATGTACTTTGGAGAAAGATGATGAGTTTGGTTTCAAAAGGGAAAGGCACTTCTCTTTTACTGAGAGACAGCCTACTCTGGGCTGGTTCTATGTTGCACACTCAAGAGTGTGGGACAATCAAAGTTGCAGCAAGCGGCAGTGATTCAGGATGGTAGCATGAGGGCAGGGGTGGGAGTGGAGGCATGCCGGGGTAGACAGGATGAATACACTCATGGAGAAAGAGGGCACGGGGGCCTCGGGCTGAGGACCTGACCTCCGGCTCCATCTACATGGCAGGGCCAGAGGGAGGCACAGAGTGCCGAGGAAACAAGGAAGAGGCAGCAGCCTGAAAACCAGGAGTAGGCGGGTGGCTCACACCTGTAATCCCAGTGCTTTGGGAGGCTGAGGTGGGAGGATTGCTTGAGCCCAGGAGTTTGAGACCAGCATGAGCAACATAGGGAGACCCTCCCATCTCTACAAAAAATAAAAAACAATTAGCCAAGTGTGGTGGTGCCTGCCTGTAGTCCCACCTTCCCAAGATCTGAGGCAGGAGGATCACTTGAGCCCAGGAGTTTGAGGTTGCAGTGAGCTATGACCGCACCACTGCACTCCAGCCTGGTTGACGGACGAAAAACAAAACTCAACAACAAAAAACAAAACTAGGTGGGGCACAGCCCAGCAAAGTCTCATTTCTCCTGTCTCCTTCTAAAATACCAAAGACTGGATGGCTTAGCATAGCATAGCACGAGCAGATAGGATTTCACAAGGGACCCAGCAGAGCTCAAGGCTGCTGAGTGGGGTGGGAAATCCAAACTGAGAAGAACATCAGCCTGGGGAGCTCATACGTTCTGGGAAAAACTGTGCTCCCTCCCACCCACATTTTGGGGTACTCCACACAGGAGGTTTTTCATTCCTACAGACATCTATTTTTCTTTTTACAAAGTTATAATTGTGTTTTACACATTGCAAACTGCTTTTGTTAAACTGAGCATGATGCGATCTCTACGGAGTCTGGACAGGTCTGGGCTAAGGCAGACACCACAGGAGGCATGACAACCGCACTCCCTGGAGGCTGCACAGCACAGTGGGGGGCGCCACCTACCCGAGCTGACCAGGGCCACTTCCTGCCCTGGCCCCTTCCTGCCACCAGTACTGTTTCCCATTCATCGTCTGTTCCATCTTAAAGAGTGAATACTTCTGAAAAGGAGGGGCATTACATCAAGATGCACAAAAGCGCACAGTCATGAAAACCAGAGACAAGAGCTGAAGATAAGGAAACAGGCCCAGTCTCCAGCATTCCCTTCTGTGGCTGCTCCGAAATTTCCCTATGTTCATCAATTCCCAATCCCATTCCCATCTGCCTTACTCTGGCTTTAAAAACAAGCTTTTTCACAAAATATCAAACCTAAAGGGACCCAGGTTTCAGGTAGCTCCCCTAGAGCATTCAATCCAAATGGAAAAGAATTCATGCCACTAACACAATAGTCCTGCAAGGTGGCTGAGGTCATATTTATTTTACAGATGCATTCAGTTTGTGGTTGGGATAAACGAAAACATAAAATGAAATAAAAATATCTTACAGATGCAAAACTGGGCTTCTACAATCCCATAATATTAATAGCTGATTGACACAGCATATAATGTATAACATTAATATGCAACACATATATTCATAAGGTACAGTCGTGTACCTCACAATGACATTTCAGTCAAGGATGGACCACATATACAATGGTGGTCCCAAAAGATTATAATGGAACTGAAAAATTCCTATTGCCTAATGACATCATAACCATCATAATGTCATAGAGCAATTATGTTTTGTTTTTATAAATTTGGTGTAACCTAAGTGTATACTTTTTTTGTTTTTTTTTTTGTTTTTTGTTTTTTTTTGAGATGGAGTCTTGCTCTGTTGCCCAGGCTGGAGTGCAGTGGCGCAATCTCGGCTCACTGCAACCTCCTTCTTCCAGGCTCAAGAGATTCTCCTGTCTCAGCCTCCTGAGTAGCTGGGACTACAGGCATGTGCCACCATGCTGAGCTAATTTTTTGTATTTTTGGTAGAGACGGGGTTTCACCATGTTGCCGAGGCTGGTCTCGGACTCCTGACCTCAGGTGATCCTCTTGCCTTAGCCTCCCAAAGTGCTGGGATTACAGGCTTGAGCCACCATACCTGGCCAGTGTATAGTGTTTTTAAAGTCTACGGTAGTGTACAATAATGTCCTAGGCCTTCACATTCACTCACCACTCACTCACTGACTCACCCAGAGCAGCTTGCAGGCCTTCCCTATACAAGCGTACAGTTTTGTTAAGTGCCCTATACAGGTATACCATTTTATATCATTTATACTGTAATTTTCCTGTACTTTTTCTACATTTAGATATGTTTAGATACACAAATACTTAACATTATGCTACAACTGCTTACAGTATTCAGTATAGTAACTTGCTGTCCGGGTTTGTAGCCCAGGAGCATTGGGCCATACCATAGAGCCTGGGTGTATAGTAGGCTCTACCATCTAGGTTTGTGTAAGCACACTCTATGATGTTCACACAATGATGAAATCACCTAATGATGCATTTCTCAGAATATGTCCCTGTCATTAAATGACACACAACTGTATATACCATATATTCATTTATATATAACACAGATATTGAATGGAAAGTCTAGGATTCAGACTAGCTCTAAAGATCCTACCTGGACAGGTGCAGTGGCTCATGCCTGTAATCCCAGCACTTTGGGAGGCTGAGGTGGGCAGATCACTTGAGCCCAGGAGTTTGAGACCAGCCTGGGCAACATAGCGAGACCCCGTCTCTATAAAACATAATAAAAAATTAGCTGGGCCTGGTTGCCTGTGGTCCCAGCTACTTGGGAGGCTAAGATGGGAGGCTCACTTGAGCCCAGGAGGTCGAGGCTGCAGTGAGCCGTGATTTTGCCACTGCACCCCAGCTTGGGCGATGCAGAAAGACCCTGTGCCAAGGGGGAAAAAAGATCCTATCCATTGGTTACATTAAAGACAACAATAACAGGGACTGGAAGCTGAGACCCACACACTAGATATGGCCAGAAAATATGTTCTGTATAGTCCCCCAGCTACTTTAAAACTGCGAAAATCAACATTAGGCTCAGAACTTCAATTGCTTCTGAAAGAAGCCGATGTGACTACTCTGGGCTTCCATCCCAGGAGGTGAGAAATTGGCTGGAGCTGTGTAGCAGCTGCTCATCCGTGACCCACCTCCACGACTCCCTACTGCCTGCCCGACCTGGGGCTAAACTCCGTTGTCATTTGCCATTGTGCTCAAGCTGGCAATGTCCTTACCCTGGCTCTCCTCACTTGTCTTGATGACTTGTCTGCACCCACAGGCCTTTATCAACCCTGGTGAAATGCAACATCCTTTCCAGGAGCCTTCACTCTTGAACAAATAGAAAATCCTTCCACTGAAGTAACAAAGCCACTAACGAAATGCTAAGGTTCAGACATCAGTGAATCCCCAAGAAAACTAATTTTTTTTTCTGGGGTTGCCCTAGTGTTCCTAATCAAATCCATGTAAATAACTGCCTATTCAGCATACTCTAAAATTCAAGCCAAAAACTAGGCATATTTTTGATGTTGAAAGTAAATGTGTTTGTATTCTCTTTAAGTCATTTAACTTAAGGCAAATGCAAAAGATGATCCTTGGATAGTAAAAACTTCTCCTTCTCCTGCTTACAAGTTTTAGCACCACCCAAAAAGCGGTAACAGTTTTGGGAGAGGTGGTTATTTTGCAAAATGTGCTTTTTGTTTCTTGGCCTATGTGTAGGGCCATTTAGGGAGAAGCTATGTTTGCACAGTAAGTTTGTGTGTGTGTGTGGAAAGTTGTTTTTGCAAGAGACACACGTTCAGTGTTTTCACATTACTGCATCCCTGTTGACAACAAGATGAAATGCCATTAAAAGGTGAAAGTTGCCAACTGCACCTTATATGCTGGGAGCTTCAATGTTGAAGTGGACAAATCTTAAAAAAGATCAGTACGAACATTGCACAGTTCAAGTTACTGCTACAGACAGTGTCTTTTTCTTCAGCAAGATTCAAGAAGATTCTACTGAAGCTATTTTCCTGCTTCCCTGGCAGATCAAGGCGAGATCCGGAGAACTATTTTTCCTCTCCATTTCTCCTTTGATCATTAGCTCATGTAGAGATACGTTAGTTAATTTTAAAACACTAATTAAGCACTAATGGGTCAGGCTTCATCAACACTTTGTTCTGGGCATAGATAGTGTAAGACACAGGAGGAGAGAAAAAGGAAATGAGTCATGTGAAATGGCTGAAAGGTAACATGCAAATTCCGAGCCACCTCTCAGAAGAGGCCTGAGATGGGCTGCAGCCTGTGGGCAGGCCCGTGCCACGCAGCCCGCACCCTGGACTGGGCTCTAGGCGCAGCCGCACCTCAGCTGCTTCCTTCCTCCCTCACCGCACCCTTCTCCCTGTCTCCTCTACCTCCAGCCCCTTTGGGTGCAGTGGAAAAACTTGGGACATTGAGTTCCAGTCTCTGCTGGCTCTTAGCCACGATGTAACCTTGACCAGGCCACTCTGCTGGCCTGGATGGTGGTTTCTTTTTATATGAAAGAAGGCACTTGACTGTAGATGCTTTAAGGTCGTTCCTGTGTCTGAGTCCTCAATTGTAGGCTTATGGTGCTGGTAGATTTTTCAGCTCTGATGTTGAATTTAGTCCATGGCACTCTCCAAAAGGAGCTGGCATATTAAAAAATTAATATTGAAAGCTTCCTACAATTTTGTTTAGTTTCTGTAAAACTCCTAGAACTCCTTTTATACTTTTTTTGAGACAGGGTCTTGCTCTGTTGCCCAGGGTGGAGTGCAGTGGCGTGATCATGGCTCACTGCAGCTTTGACCTCCTAGGCTCAAGCAATCCTCCCACCTCAGCCTCCTAAGTAGCTGAGACCACAGGCTCATGCCACCATGCCTGGCTAATTTTTTAATTTTTTTGTAGGGGCGGGGTCTCACTACGTTGCCAGGCTGATCTTGAACCCCTGGCTCAAGCAATCTGCCTCCCTAGGCCTCCCAAAGGGCTGGGATTACAGATGTGAGCCACCATGCCCTGCCTTCCTTTCTACCTTTGCAGTGGTTGGAGGGTGGCCAACATCTTAATTAAGAGCACAGACTTCAGCACATTTCCTGAGCTGACTCCCAGCTCAGCTACTTCCTAGTTGTGTGAACTTAGGTAAGTTATTTAATTTCTCTTGCCTCATTTTCCTCACCTGTAAAGCAGGCAAAATGAGAGTCCCAACTTCTCAGGGCTGTAGGGAAGATTAAATTAATTAATATGTATTAATATTCTTAGTGTGATGCCTGGTACAGTATACATGCTTTGGGAATACTAGCTGCTTTTACTATTATTTCATTCTTATCTATAATTATAGAAAAATAGCAGAGGTGTCAAGAGTGGTTAGGAATACTAAGCTGGCCAAGAGAAAGGGATGCTCAGTGGGATGCAGCCAGTTATGGGAAAGACCATGATTTACGATTTATCCATCAGACCCCTTTTTCTTTTCTTTCTTTTTCTTTTTCTTTTTTTTTTTTTTTTTTAGGCAAAGCCTTGCTCTGTCATCCAGGCTAGAGTTGGAATGCAGTGGCACAATCACAGCTCACTGCAGCCTCTACCTCCTGGGCTCACGCAATCCTCCACCTCAGCCTCCCAAGTAGCTGGAACCACAGGCATGTGCCACCATGCCCAGCTAATATTTTTCTTTTTTTGTAAAGTTGGGGGTCTCCCTATATGGCCCAAACTGGTCTGGAACTCCTGGGTTCAAGTGATCCTCTTGCCTCAGGTTTCCAAAATGCTGGGCTTACAGGCATGAGCCACTGTACCCAGCCCCCAT
This sequence comes from Pongo pygmaeus, assembly GCF_028885625.2. NCBI lineage: Eukaryota > Metazoa > Chordata > Mammalia > Primates > Hominidae > Pongo > Pongo pygmaeus. Next base: position 28,376,670 of record NC_072385.2, on the reverse strand, counting down.
GTTTCCTAAAAACCAAACCAGGAAGCCTTAGTCCTCCCTGCAAATGCATAGCCCAAGCCCATCCCCAGACATTCAACCTTGACAAATGGCCACGTGGCCTTTAGCCAGTACTGTTCCACTGAAATGACTCTCAGGAAAGTGACCAGTGGCCGAGTTGGTAAACTCCATGGCTTCTACTCAGCCATCATCTCTCTCCATCTTGCTGGTGTCCTCTGATTCTCTCAAGTTCTGGTGCTCATTGCCCACTCCTGCGAAAGGGCAGCATCCACATGTCTCTCACCAACACAGATTCGGCAGAGCCAGCACTGAAGCAGCCTTCCTCCCAAGCACCTTCACCTCAGTCCCTGCTTTGCCTTGGAATCTACCATCAGCCCCACCTGCGCTCCCAACCTCAGTGCCTCCGGTGCCCTCCTTCTCTCACCATCCTCTCAGCAGCCCCAAGTCAGGGCTGATTGGCTCTTGCTTGGAGGACCCACCCTTCCTCCCCTGCCCACTGTTTGTGCTGTCACCAGGAAGATCTCCTGACCCAGCTCTGACCAAGTCACACTCACAAATGCCCTCTGCCACTACTGCATCCATTAAAGGCAGTCCACACTTTCTATGCTTGCGCTTGAGCTTCCCACCTCCCCCATTAAAAAAACAAAACAAACTTTTGCCATTTCTGCCATTTTTTTTTCTTTTCTTTTTTTTTTTGAGACAGAGTCTCGCTCTGTCGCCCAGGCTGGAGTGCCGTGGCGCAATCTCGGCTCACTGCAAGCTCCGCCTCCTGGGTTCATGCCATTCTCCTGCCTCAGCCTCCCGAGTAGCTGGGACTACAGGCGCCCTCCACCACGCCCGGCTAATTTTTTTGTATTTTTAGTAGAGATGGGGTTTCACCGTGTTAGCCAGGATGGTCTCGATCTCCTGACCTCGTGATCCACCCACCTCGGCCTCCCAAAGTGCTGGGATTACAGGCGTGAGCCACCGCACCCGGCCGCCTTCCTGTTTTTATTAGAAAAATCTGCATATAAACTTCATTTCTTGCGTATCTACCTGCCCTTACTGTTCACCCCAGACACAATGAAGAGCCGTGTTCAGCTGTGGGCACCACACAGTGCCTGGTGCCCAGCACAAGGAAAGCACTCAGAAAATATTTAACAGGAAACGAATATGATGTATAATCAAATAGTGACTGTGGCGAGTACTAAAATCTATGAGGAAAAAGCTTCCCAAATATTTGTTCTTCTCTACAGAGGCCAAGGTGATGGCTTTTCTGTTAGTGCTTGGAAGATGAAGAAATTGGCATATGTACTTTCATTGCAAGATTGAAGCTTTCATTTGAAATGAGAAATTATTTCAGGTTGCTGGACAGAAGATACTTTCATAATTATGAAAACACTTGAGAGATACTCGAGTGGAATGTCCTTTTATACGAGGGCGATGAAACAATAACACATGAAGACCATTAGATGATGGGGGGAGCTAATGTTCTTTTTTTTACTGTTATCAGATTTTTCTAATAAAAACCCAATTCTCATTTAAGGACAGTTCTTTTGGGTACTTTCCCAATACAATTCCAATTTATTTTTCCATTAGCTGGGAGCAGCTTTTATATATTTTTTCATTACAAGCCCATGATGGCAAATTCACTTCTTGCTGGAAGTTTCAGAGTCCAACTCTTCAATACTTCTGAATATCACCTTCTTTGTTATTGCTGAATGGCAACATAAACGTGGCCAGTGAGATAGGATTCAGGTTAGAAAATTAGAAAAATGATTAAAAAATAGTATCACACAGGTGGTACCAGTGAATACTGAAATTTAAAGAGGATTTATCTGTGTGATTTTGGTCATTTGGTGGTATTTTGGCTTTTGGTAAAATAAATGGAACAGAAAAATTAGAATCGTGATTATTAGAAGGAAATCATTTTTGTCCTCTACATGATGGTTGTAGACTGTATGGAAAAGTCAGTCATGCATTTATGCTTACTGGATCTGTGGCTGCCTTAATGAGATCTGGAAGTTTGTTTTTTCTGCACCTTCCATCCATGCCCAGTTGTCTTAAACGAAAACAAGTATAATTACCTACTACTTTCTTCAACTCAGAGTGACAGGAGAAGGAATAAAGGAGCCAATAACATAAACCATGGATAATCTGAAAAGCATGTGTATGTCTTTTATTCTAGAATGTTTGATTGTTTGCATTTGAATTCACATATGTGATATTGTTACGTGCTCACAGCCCTTCACAAAAAACAACTGAGTCCTGTTTTGAGGACTCGAAGCTCCTCCTCTCAACTCCCTGGCCCCTCTGCTCTGCCCTGCCCTGCCCACAGTGTTATATGATGGTAAGTCCAGATGAGCAGGAATCCAAGCAGGAAGGGCCTGCAGCCCCATGGCTGAATTCCAGTCCATCCGTCCTTCCCACCAGCAGTGGATACTCCCACTGTCCCACAGAAACTGCCTCCCTGGTGCCTCAGCCCCTCAGTTGGCTTTTCCATCTCTGCTGCTTCTGCCCTTTCACTGACTCACGCATTCTCCCTCTACTTTCCTCTCTGCCTTTTGGCTTCCTCTTGGTTTTCTCTCAGCTTCTGCCTGCTCCATGCTCTGCATTTCTGCTCCTACCTTGGCACTGAATTGAGACTGCATGCCTCTGTGTAAAATGCCTTCCAAGAAGACATTTGAAGAGTTCTTTTGGTTTCAGTCCCTGAAATCATCCCTGTGGGGCAGGGCCCAAGTGCTAGGGCCCTGTGTTCCAGCTAGCCCTCTTTGTGCTAGCATCGCATTTGTGTGAATCAAACTTCTGATTGCCTGTTTGTGCATAATTCAATTAATATTAGGAAAATGATGCTCAATAAATGTGCTTGTCTTGTGTGCAAAAGCTTCAGCTAACATGGAGTCTTTATGAAGAAAATCAACAGGATGAGGGTTCTCAGTGATACAGCAACTGTTCAATTGGTGGAGGAAGTCAACACTGAGGAAAGCCTATGGCTAGCTGGAAGATGGCCCAAAGCTATGAGCCATCCTAGGGGCCCAGAGGAGAAGGAATGGGAGTGCTACTGGCTCAAGGCTTGAGTTCCTCTAGAGTGAGGGCTCTGGGTCGTAACTCAACTGTATGTTCAGGTTTCTTGCATCTCTCCTAACCTTGTTCTCTTGCTCCCTCACCTGGGAAGGACCTGCTGACATCCCCCTCATCTCCAGGATAAGATATGAATGTTGCTCTTCCATCCCATTCCATACAGAACCAGAGGCAACTCATTTTCATAACATGTACCTTTAATAAGCATTTGTTAAGTACACAAAACAAACTGCTGGCAAAAAGTTTTTAAGGAATTTTTTAGGCCGGGCACAGTGGCTCACGCCTGTAATTCCAGCACTTTGGGAGGCTGAGGTGGGTGGATTGCTTGCACTCAAGAATTTGAGACCAGCTTGGGCAACATGGTGAAACCTCGTCACTACTAAAATGTAAAATAAAATTAGCCAGGTATGGTGGCAAACATCTGTAGTCTCAGCTCCTTGGCAGGGCAGGAGGATCGCTTGAGCCTGAGAAGCTGAGGTTGCACTGAACCCCGATTGTGCCACTGCACTCCAGCCTGGGTGACTGAGCAAGACCCTGTCTCAAAAAAAGAAAAAGAAAAAGAATTTGTTAAAATTAGGTTTACAGTGTTACAGTGCACTTTGCGGAAATTATCTTGGAATGTGTTATTGATGCTTCCATGAATGAATATTTTATTTTTGGAAGGCATTGTTGATTCTTATGCTGTCTCTGTCTTCCCAGACAGATGCTTCCCTTATGTAGATGCCGACTTGAACAAGTCTATTGAATGGAGGCTTCAGAATTCCAGAAGATTCTTTTCTGTAAAGAGACACCTTAGTTTTTACTACAGTTCATTTCTGAAGCAATACGGCATTTTCAATTGCCTCTGAGACACTAATATTAGCACATTTGGTCATGTACTGAAGACAGCTCTCTTTCCCTACTCTCCTTTATCGCGTCTTAAGCCTTATGAATTTAATCCTAGACCAATGTACAATTTCAGATAGGAAGCAAAACCAAGGCAATGAGCAAATATTTACTAAGGGTCTCTAGTAGAGGTATGTAGACTGGGCATATTGTCGCAGCTCAGTAATTTTTTTTTTTTTTTTTGAGGCAGAGTCTCTGTCGCCCAGGCTGGAGTAAAATGGCACAATCTTAGCTCACTGCAACCTCTGCCTCCCGGGTTCAAGTGATTCTCCTGCCTAAGCCTCCTGAGTAGCTGGGATTACAGGCACCTGCCATCATGCCCAGCTAATTTTTGTATTTTTGTAGAGACAGGGTTTCACTATGTTGGCCAGGTTGGTCTTGAACTCCTGACCTCAGGTGATTCGTCTGCCTCGGCCTCCCAAAGTACTGGGATTACAGGTGTGAGCCACCATGCCTGGCCCATCAATAAATATTTTTTTGATGATCACAAGATCCATTTTTTTTTCATTCAGGTGAAAATATTACACAGCAACTCCCTAGTTGGTGTCAGTGACATCAGACTTCCTCTGATCAATTTGTCCTTTTTTCAGACTCATCTTTAAATATTTTTGTTATAATGTTGCTTCTCTGTTCAGAAATTTTCAGTGCTTTCCTCTTACCCAAGCCTGAGGTGCCAACCCTCCTGCACAGCTTCCATGGCATGACACATTTCCCATGATGCTTATGTTCACACCGTCCATCTTGGCCAGGCTATCCTGCCCAGGTGCCAGGAACACCGAGTGTGTACCACCCTCTTTGTGACCTTGCAGGTGTGCTCCTTCTCTTATCATGTGTATTTCCTTTTTCTCTGCACATGTCCAAATCCGACATCTGTTCTTCAAGGTTCAGATCAAGTCTGTGCTCTCCCACAAAGTCCTCCTCCATTCTGTCAATGAACATTTGCAGAATGGCTCCCAGGTGCCTGGGATATATTGATGATTAAGACAGTCTCTGCCCTCAAGAGCTGGGTGAATGAGGCAAATACAGTAGCAGATAACGACAGTGGTGCTGCCAAGCCTTTTTCACTTAATAAAACACAGAGAAAATGAAAATATTTATCATGGCACCCTGGGCTGCTTGTAGCTGGCTCTAGGTCCCACCCAGCACCTAGACACTCCAAAGGCTGAGAAACTCTCAGGCTTGCCTTCCTCTAACCTACTTGTGGCAGACCAGCTTGGAAACTCAGAGTGAGGCTACATGCTCTGATAGGAGTAAGGACAGATTGCAGCCGGTGTCTTTCCCAGGTATGTGGGTAAGGGGAGGCTTCCTAGGCAGATGGCTTCCAGCTGAGTCTTGAAGGATGTTAGCTAGCCAAGGAGGCAGTGGGATGAACATGGGAGTGAGTCTGACAGAGGCAGCTGCGTATGTCACGGCACAGAAGGAGGAATGGCTCAGCTTGAGGGCCAGAGGTTTGAGGCGAGCAGGCATGAGAAGAGGCAGGTCTTGGGTGTTCCTCCAAACAGACTGTAAACTCCTTGAGGGCCAAGACCACATTTTACACTTCTATGTCTTTCAGACAGCTGATCACGTGATGAGAGCTCAACACAGAGGCATTGATAGAGTAGTTTCTCTTTACCAGTGACACTGTCCTGATGGCTGCCATGAGACACATGAATGGTTTTTTTTAAGAACAATGTAAATAAGAGAGGTGTTTTCTAGAATCTGTATAAATCCCACTTGACCTGAAAGATCTGAGAGGCTTATAGTTCTCCATTCCCTCATGTTTCCAGGACCAGCTTCTGGTTTGGCTTGAAATGATACCTAATATGTTTTTTGTTTTTTGAGATGGAGTTTCGCTCTTGTTGCCAGGCTGGAGTGCAATGGTGCAATCTCGGCTCACTGCAACCTCCGCCTCCTGGGTTCAAACGATTCTCTTGACTCAGCCTCCCAAGTAGCTGGGATTACAGGCGCGTGCCACCATGCCCAGTTAATTATGTACTTTTAGTAGAGATGGGGTTTCACCATGTTGGCCAGGCTGTTCTCGAACTCCTGACCTCAAGTGACCTGCCTGCCTTGGTCTCCCAAAGTGCTGGGATTACACACATGGGCCACCGTGCCTGGCCCCCTCCACCTTTTTTTCTTGACTGGACTCTGGCTTTCACAAACACCTACTTGTAGGGATATGGTCAGTTGCCCTAAAAGAGGATAAAGAAACATCCGAGGCCATGACAAGGTAGCATAGACTCTGTTGTCCAGATACCCATAACTCCAACAATTGGCAGTCAGGGTACTGGATGTTTGATGTGAAGAAAGATTTTTATTCTCTTTGAAACGTACTGATAGAGTAGCACAGTTGAATGGCTTGAATTGGTTTTATGCATGGGCAGATTTCAGATACAGGGCTGTTCATCCAGTATCTTTTACAAGTACCAAATTTATAAAAGAAGAAAAAGAAAAGAAAAAAATCTCCAAAGCTCTGTAATTGTCTGGCACACAATTCTCTTCCACTGTGTCTTCTGAGTATACATTGAATATAATGAAAATAAGTGAGTCAGCTTGAACGGTGTGGCTACATCTCTTACAAGGGAGGGGCGATCCCTTCAAGCTTTCTAAACCATCTTGACAGAGACTTTTGCTGCCACTCAGCATTGTTGTTTGTTCTAACAATGCATGCAGGGTAGCCTGTCCCCCACTAAGACAGGTTGGATTCTCTAGAGTTTTCTGTAAAAATTTTAGGAATGCCTTGTGTACATTATGTAAATACCAACAGCCACAACACTTAAGCATGGTAAACACTTACAATTTCATAATTGTGTAGCCACACAACCTGACATTTGTATGAGTCACTTGATAGATACATCTTCCCCAGTGGTATGAAAGTGAAACAGAAAAGGCATCTTTCAAGGGTTCTCTCTTTGGGCAAAGGTGTGGGGGGAAGAATAAAAATTTAAAAATAAGAATAATTTCGCTGGGCACAGTGGCTCACATCTGTAATCTCAGCACTTTGGGAGAGCAAGGTGGGCATATCACTTGAACTCAGGAGTTCAAGACCAGCCTGGGCAACATGACAAAACCCTGTCTTTACAAAAAATACAAAAGTTAGCCAAGCGTGGTGGTGTGTGCCTGTAGTCCCAGCTACTTGGGAGGCTGAGGCAAGAGAATCACTGAGCCTGGGACGTGGAGGTTGCAGTGAACTGAAATCACACCACTGCACTCCAGCCTGGGTGATGGGTGTGAAACCCTGTCTCAAAAAAAAAAAAAAAAATAATAATAATAATAATTCAGTTCTGTTAGAAATCTAAGGTCTTTCATCTGGATGAAACTCAACATCCACCTAGAGTTGAATAGACACACTGGTTGGTTCTGTTTGAATTTTCTCTCCTTAATTTCTTGGGCCTCCCGTGCCCTGTCTGATTATACAACAGAAATAGTTTGTATGCTGCATCTAACAAAGAGTTAATAGACTCTACACTGTTCATCTTGGTCCCAGTTTATCTAGTTTCTAGATGAAAGTGATTGAGTGCACTGTTGATCAATTACAATGCAGAGGTCTCCTACCGTTTGTGCATATATGTTTAAAAAAGCCAGGGAGGTCCGGGCGCTGTGGCTTACACCCATAATCCCAGCACTTTGGGAGGCTGAGGTGGACAGATCACCTGAGGTCGGGAGTTTGAGACCAGCCTGACCAACATGGAGAAACCCCATCTCTACTAAAAACACAAAATTAGCTGGACGTGGTGGCTCATGCCTGTAATCCCAGCTATTTGGGAGGCTGAGGCAGGAGAATCACTTGAACCCGGGAGGCAGAGGTTGCGGTGAGCCAAGATTGCGCCATTGCACTCCAGCCTGGGCAACAGGAGAAAAACTCCATCTCAAAATAAAATAAAATAAAATAAAATAAAATAAAAAGCCAGGGAGAACCTCCTGATGTGATTCCTCTAGCAGGCTTTACATTGGGTCGGGGGAAGAATCTCACTAGAGTTAGTAGCCAAGAAGCCAGAAAACACAATCTTTATAAATATTCATAAATAATGCAAGCTTGATTGTTAATGCATGGAGATGGGCTGGGGTAGAAAAGAAAACTAGAGATTATGTGCTTGAATTCTTAGAAGCTGACTGCTATAGGCATGGCCCCACCAACAGCCACTTACCATCAAAGAGATAAAAGGAAAAGATTCACTTCCTGTGTGTACTCTGCTTTTAACTCAGACATCACTTCCAGGAAGGCTTCCTTGCCCCCAGATGGCTCAATCCTATCAACTGTCCCAGAACTGTGCATTTGCAGCATTGTACTGTGGTTTAATTACTTACCCATTTCTTCTACTGTGAGCACTCTGTGGTTAGATAACAGCTGCCTCTGTAATCATAGGCACTCAGAAAAAGTTTGTGGAACAGTAAAAATGTGTGTGGAAAGGAAAATAGCCTCAACATAGAAGCTTTGTTGGGGACAGACTATAAAATAAATGGTAAAGTTCTGGCAGAACCTCTTGGGTACAATTCCACTGAGAAATAAAGGCAGAAACAGAAACTGTAGAAGTAGAGAATAAATGAAAAGGAAGTGATAGAGGAGGAGAATCATCATCAACAATATTAAAAAGAGAAAAACATATGGAATGGGATTCAGTGGGGTTTGGATGGATTGTCTTTGATTATTAACAGATACTATGGACTAGTTGGAAAATCCAGGAACATAAACTCTGCTAAGTTAACATGAATCATCAACCAATTATACCCTATACCTTGGAATAATAAATTCTATGGCATTCCAGTTTCTTGGGACAACTCACTGAAATCCAGACTTTCCTGAGCTACAATGTATATGGTTTGAGATAAATGTAACCCTATTTTCCAAAACCTGCCCTTCTGCTGCCAGTTGAAGCAGCAATGAAGTATCAAAAAAGCCTCCAAGTGAAAGCAGTTGTGTTTTTCCCGTACACTTTTTGTCTTCTGCTGTGTTTCCTCCACTACCCAGAGTGCAGGGGGAATTCCTGCTTTTTATCTGAATAAGCCGGTGGAGTCTGTAACTGAAGCTTGTCCTTCCCCCCTTTCCTTTCTCCTCTGACATATGCCTCTGCTTACAGAATGTCTGTAAATGCTTTCATTTCCTTTCTTCACTAAGAGAAAAAAACTGGAGAAGGTGAAGAGAAACACCTTTTTTTTTTTTTTTTTGATGGAGTTTCACTCTTGTTGCCCAGGCTGGAGTGCAATGGCGCGATCTTGGCTCACTGTGACCTCTGCCTCCTGGGTTCAAGCGATTCTCCTGCCTCAGCCTCCTGAGTAGCTGGGATTATAGGCATGCACCACCATGCCCAGCTAATTTTTGTATTTTTAGTAGAGACAAGGTTTCACACTGTTGGTCAGGCTAGTCTTGAACTCCTGAACCTCAGGTGATCTGCCCGCCTCAGCCTCCCAAAGTGCTGGGATTACAGGAGTGAGCCACCACACCCGGCTTTTTTTTTTTCTTTCTTTTGAGAGAAAGAGAGAGAGAGAGAGGGAGAGAGTCTCACTCTGTCACCCAGGCTTTAGTGCAGTGGCATGATCATATTTCATTGCAGCCTGGAACTCCTGGGCTCAAGTGATCCTCCTGCCTCACCCTTTCCAGTAGCTGGGACTACCGGTGCATGCACACCTGGCTAATTTTTAATTTTTATTTTTTTAAAGACATAGGTCTCACTATGTTTCCCGGGCCAGTCTCGAACTCCTGGGCTCAAGCAATCCTCCTACCTCTGCCTCCCAAAGTGCTGGGATTATGGGCATGAGCCACTGTGCCCAGCTGGGAAATACATGTAAAAATATTCATCCACTCAACAAAATTTTGTAACTTGCTGAAGATGTGAGCAGAGAGGTAGTCTGGAGGGGTGATGTAGGGGCTCTGGAATCAAACAGATCTGGATTTGAACTCTGATTCAAACATTTACTAATTGCCTAAATTACTGTTTGTATCTGTCAAATGTCTTAATTTCTCAGGGCCTCAGTTTCTTCCTGAATAAAATAGGGATAATAGCTCCTGTTCCATTTGGTCTTTTGGGTAATTCACGAAAATGACTTGGGGGCATTCTCCATGATGTTATCAAATGGCAGTACTTTCCTCCTCTGCAAGAAGTAGTTCGCTTGTCTGTCATTAAGAGCACTGTAATAGCAAGGCCTAGAATCATCTATTCCTAGGAGATATTTTAGGCAAGATATATCCAACAATGTATTAAAAGCTTTACCTTGGAATGGTCTCAGTCTTTACCTCTGTTTACATCTGGTCATGAATCAAATTGCCAGCTTGCTACTTGGCAATGGCTTTGTCATAGAATACAGGAAACCTGGCTTTCAGGTCCCCAACGTATTCGTCTGTTTTCATGCTGCTGATAAAGACATACCCAAGACTGGGCAACGTACAAAAGAGGTTCAGTGGAGTTACAGTTCCACATGGCAGGGGAGGCCTCACAATCATGGTGGAAGGCAAGGAGGAGCAAGTCACTTCTTACATGGATGGCGGCAGGCAAAGAGAGTTTGTGCAGCAAAACTCCCTTTTTTAAAACCAGATTTCGTGAGACTTATTCACTATCACAAGAACAGCACGGGAAAGACCCTCCCCCATGATTCAATTACCTCCCACCAGGTTCCTCCCACCACACAGGAATTGTGGGATTTACAATTCAAGATGATATTTGGGTGGGGACACAGCCAAACCGGAAGTAGAGAGAAAACACACTCAAAGTAGAGGGAAGAGTTGTCATTGGATATCATGGCTGTGATCCCCCAAGTTGTGTCCACAGTGCTGGGCAGTGGACAGATCTTTTGGTATGGTTCCCCTAAACTAGTAAGAGACTATGGGAGCAGGGATGTCACGTGTCTCTTTCTGAAGTTTTAAATTAGCCGTAATGGAGAAAACTCAACATGGGAAGGCTGATAACTCCATGCATGTTCTAGCTGATTATTACTTATTCTTGAGATAAAAATAATGGAATTTATCGGAGGTGGGGAGGGGACCCTGTTCTGATTGATGCCTCTTAGAGTTTTCAATTATTGAAATTACTGTTTTCTGAAAAGTATCTACTTATTACTTTGGGAGCTTGGCAGGAACAAGGCTGCCTCCCTGATCTTTGGCCCCTCAATTCCCTTACATGTTACCCGGTAGGATTGCTGTAAGGATTATTGCAGCAATAAAGTTAACACATCCCTTGTTTTTGAACCATTACAAGCTGTGTGACCTTGGGCAAGCCCTTTCACCTCTCAGCTAGTTTCCTCTTATGAAAAATGGGGAATGAATTTAAAACATGAGATATGCAATGAACGATCTAACACCCATGCCTGCTATACGGTTAAGTATTCAAAAGAGGATGTGCCCAGGGGTAGTTACTGTTAGCACAAGTTCTATGGATACTATGAAAAACAGGGACAGACCACCCAGGCTTTCTACAAATGAGTCAGTTTTTTGCCTTTGAAGTTAACCTCTAACCTTGTGAAACGGTGACAGTTAAGGACATGGGGTTCAGGAGAACGGGGTATGGTGGAAAATCAGAGGCATCAGCACCCAACGATGTGCGTTGAAACCCTAGTCGTTCTTCTCCTTCCCCGTTGCTGAAATCAGCCCTTCTGGCCGATTTGCGGGGTTCTCACCGGGAAGTTGGGGCTGTCGCGACCGTCCGCGGGGCCTCGGGAGCTCCTGTGGGGCTGGGCCCGGGATCTGTCCACGGGGAGGCCGCCCAGTCCGGGCGGCCGGGAGCGGGGCGCGCCGCTGGGAAGGGGCCGGGTCGAGGCAGGCAGGCGCCTGGGAGCTGGGGCAGCCCCGGGTGGTCGGGTCGCGCGGCGAGGCGCAGGCCGAGGGCTCGCCCGGGCCTTTGTTGGCCGCCGGAGCGGCCCCTGCACGCGCCGGGAGGATCCCAGCCAGATGTGGCAGCGGGGCGGCGGGGAGCAGGCCGGCGCCCAGAGCTAGGACCCGAGACCGCGGCTCCGCTCCGGTCCTCGCAGTGACACTGACGAGCCGGGCCAGCCTCCCGAACGCTCCGCAGGCTGCGCGGCGGCGCCCCTAAGTGACAGTCGCGCGGGCCACTGGTGGGGCGCGGGGCGCGGGGCCCGCGGGGCCGGCGGCGGGCGGCCAATGGCTGGCGGGGTCGGGTGGCCCGGCGGGGCGGGGCGGGCGCTCCAGCGGCGGGGGCGGAGCCGGCGGGGCGGGCGGGGCGGCCCGCAGCGGCGGCGGCAGCGGCGGCCACAGCAGCTCCGCCGGCAGCCGCGGGAGCACGGCGACGCCAGCGGCGGGTGAGGGGCTCGCGGCGGCAGCGGCGGCGCGCGGGGGCGGGAGGGGGCGCGGGGCGGCTGCGCGGAGGGCGCGGGAGCGGGGGGCGGTGCCGGCGGCCGGGCTGGCGGCCCCGGGCTGCGGGAGATCCACCTGCTGGTAACGGAGCCTACTGCGCCGCGGCCCGGCCGGGGCTCTGTGCGGGAGAGCTGTTGGCGCCTCTGGGCGCGGGGCCGGCTCCGGGCGCGGCTGGGCCTCGGGGGCGGGCGGCGGGGCGCGGGCCGGAGCGTCCTCCCAGCGTCCCTGCCCCGCACCGCGCACCCCTCGGGGCCGCGCGCCCTGCCTGCGGCCGGCCCGGCGCCTGGTGCGTTCCTGGCGCTCCCCGGCGTGGCGGGGCTCGGCGACTTTGGGGGAAAGTGGAGCAAAGTGCGGATCCGGAGGGTGCGGAGGGGGAGGGACAGCTGCCTGTGGGACCCGGGGGCTGCGCGGGAGTCGGCGCCTTCGCGGGGCCGCGGGGCAGGTGGGCGGGGGCCGGACGGTCCGGGGCGCAGGGATAGGGGCTGCTCCCGAGGGGACCGGCCGTGCAGCCTTCGCAGGGAATTTTCACACAAAGTGAAGGGCTGCGGGGCCCGCGTGAAAGAGCAGCCCCCGTTTCCCCAGGCCTCAGCTTTCTCCGTAATGAGGAAGCCGCAGTAGGACCCTGAGGCTGGGTCTCGGTGACTCCACCAAGTGTGCCAGGTGACATCTCGGAGGCGAGCTTTTCTGAGCTGGCAGTCGTGCCACTTGCACACCCGCCTTTATTCCTCGCAACAATGTGTTTCTCTGGAGCGGTTTCATTGCCTACATTCCGCATTGGAAAATAGAAGCAGGCACAATGTATGCTTTGAATGCTTTCCATGTGTTTTGCTGTTGTGCTTTTGCTGTTGGACAAATTATATGATAAAAGATAATGACAGAGTCGTTCGTTGGAACGTAGACTGTAAATTTAGAATAAAAATATGCGTTTTGTGGTTTATGTTTCTTTTTCTGAATGTTTAAAAAATAGTTTGATGAACAGGTTATCTTGACATAGATTTCTTTAACCCACACGTGTAAATCCGAAAACGCACTGGGCGATGACATTATGTAAGCTGTATTAAAGAAAACTACTGACCCGTTTATAAATGGCAAATAAATGAATTTTGCCACAATTGTGGTGTGTAAAGTTATATAGGCTTACGTCATGGATTTTATTGATTCCAGATATCAGGGATTATTGTGCCTTTAATTCTTAAGGCACCTCTCCCCTGTCTGTGGGATGCTGATTAAGGAAGATGCCAAACGTTCAGCAAAGTGTTCTCAGCCATGGACTATATTGAGTATTTCAGAGAACACTGTAAAATAAGTAAAGGTTTTGTATCCAATAATAAAATGAAGACTGAAGCCCTTAAAAGATTGCTAACAAAACAGTCTGATGTCTAGAGTTGAAAATTCCATTCACGTTTGGGAGGGTGGAGAAATGACTAGCAATTTTAGCCTCTACCTTTTTTTTTTGTTGTTAAATATTCAAACGTGTTAGGTTATAGTCTCCGAGAATATTAAGGGGCTAGATTAAAATTTTTGCAAATGTGGACACTAATAAAAATTTGGGTCACCTGTGTCTTACAAGCCAGCCTATGAATTATGTCTGATAATTGAAGAGTGAGTAGATCCTTGGTTTTACTCTTGTCCGAAGAGTTTCTTCACTTGTGCTGTGCAGTTAGACTTATTAGCTGGGAAACCCTAATTAAAAATGTATGACTACATTCTTACTGAGTAAAACACTCATATTTTTCTTGCAAAATTTCAGGGCTTATTTGCTAGTAGAATTTATTGTAAGTATCTTCTTCAGAGTTTCATAACTTACTGGATCCAGTATTTTTTAATTTTTTCATATATTAGGGGTAGTATATCAATAGTTTACTTTGGTTTTAGAGTTTATTTACTTGTCTCAATGCATTTCTACGGAATGTTTTTACGAGCTTTATTTGTATTTAGTAAAACTTTTAAAATATCCTTAACTATATGATGTGCGCTCTACCTCCCCGTTATTATGAATTGAGTGCTTACTCTAATAACTTGTATGCTTTTTAGATCTTTTATTAGAACAAAATTCTTTCTCAAGTAAAATAGGGCTAAGTAGATAGCAGCTGAAAGTTACAAGTATTTTAATGTAATGCCACACCGGGATTAATGTTCCAAGTTATATAATATAATTCATAGAATTATCACCCCTGTTTTTATAATCAGAATTCATTATTGGGTGCTTATTGATTTAAGACAATTAGAGCAGTCTTGCTATGAAGTTTTTTTTTTTTATTTTTATTGAAACGGAGTCTCTGTCACCCAGGCTGGAGTGCAGTGGTGTGATCTCTGCTCACTGCAACCTCTGCCTCCTGGGTTCAAGTAATTCTCCTGCCTCAGCCTCCCGAGTAAGCTGGGATTACAGGCACCTGCCACCACGCCTGGCTAATTTTTGTATTTTTAATAGAGGCAGGGTTTGTCATGTTGGCCAGGCTGGCCTTGAACTCCTGACCTCGGGTAATCTGCCTGCCTCAGCCTCCCAAAGTGCTAGGATTACAGGCATGAGCCACCACACCTGGCCACTGTGAAGATTTTAATTCTAAACTGTAGACGTGGGCATGTTTGATGTTAACTTGTCTTAACTGTAGAAGGTGAATAAGTTCAGTCTTAGAGAACAATGATAACTTCTGCATGAGAATATTTTTAGATCTCTTTGTGTTCAGGTAGTAAAAGAGGTTAGGTGCTTCTAGAATATTATGTGGAAGGTAGAGCTGCTGTCTGAGGAGGGTTAACAGGCATAGTTTGGTGGAGGGTTGTGGTGAGGTATTAGCCAAAAGCTACAGGAAGTGGAGATTTGTTTAAAGTTGTATGTTTAGACTTTGAAAATTTCCATGAATTTTGCAACTTGCTCCATAGTAGATCAGTGTGTGTTATATAATTTTTTTTAAATTTACACTTACAGTTGGGTATAATTAATACTCTGGGAAGATTCTGCAGTTTAACCTGATACTTGGAGTATCCCTGGCACTTCTCTTCGTATTGCCAGGTGCAGGTGGCCTCATTTGAGAGGGAAAGTGTAGCAGATGAGAGAGCTTGGACTTTGGAGACAAACAAATTCGAGTTCTTTCTCTGGATTCATTTCCTTGTGTGTAGAACAGGGTTGATAATGCCTGCCTCATAGGAAGGATTTTGTGAAGATTTAAACCATGTGGTGGATCAGGCACATAGGAAACATTTCATAAGTTGTAGTGGCTGTCATTATTAGTACTATGCCCCTGTGATCTTTCTTTACTAGGGGGAATTTCTAGTAGTGTTCAGTGTTAAGAAGCAGTGGTGGTGGCAATTTCTGAATTGCCTGCAAATGGCTGCTTGAATCAGTCGTGCTCTTCCCCAGAGAGAATTTTCCCTTGGAACTGCTGGCCATTTTTGGAGGTATATTAACTCCCCCACTACAGTGTCAGTATATTACCAGGTGCGTCCTGTGGCACCCCCCTGAGGCTACCAGGAATCTGTGCAGATCTTGGAGGGCCTGACGTACCTCCAGGGATTGAGACTGACCAGGCATAGAGTGGACTGGAACCAGTAGCTGGCTGGTTTTGTTGTTGTTGTTTTTCGATTAACCAAAAAAGGTTGGTTTTTAGTACAGTTAACATTTTTTGAGAACCTATTATATGCTGAATGCTGTGCTTAAGTACTTCTAACGACTTCATTTCGTTCCCTTTTCCCGACAGCTTTGTTCGATCAGTGGTGATTTCCCAGATTTCTTGAGTTAAAGCAATGCAGAGTGATAGAGCCTAAGGCATACAGTATCCTGGCTGGATTGCTGCATTTTCTAAATGCTTAAATATTTCCAGTTTACACCCTGGGAGTGGGTTAGTCACTGGAAAAATGACATTTATTTTATGACAGTGATAAACAGCAGTTATAACTGTAACCTTTTTGTAATTTATGACAATATGTGAAAGAGGACACAGGACAGATTGTTACCTCATTTTGTGAATGAAACCTTGAGACCTAGATAAGTGGCATGCCCCAAATCATGTAAGTAATGACAGAGCTGGGTCAAGGGCCCAGGTCTTTTGACGCTTATATATTGTATTCTGTCAATTTTCTTATTAAAAAAATTTCCTATTATTGTGCAATAGGAAAACTGGAGAGAGTGAAAATTATGTTACTCAGGAACCATTGTGTGATCATTAGAGTTCTCATCTTGGAATCTGTGAGCTCCACTTCTCCCTTTAAAATCAGTCACCATGACTTTCTTTTTACAGACAAAACAAAACCAATGAGGAGGGAATATAGTTTGAAGCTGTTTTGTATTTTTTTCCAGGAGGAGAAGGACCATATAATTCTAGTATGTTAAATGAGTAGTTTCGATATAGGGATAATCTTTATAGATACAATTTAGCCCTGCCAAAAGTCTGTTTATAATGATGAATAATAAATGAAGAGACTTACATTTTGCGTTACCGAATGAGCTTGACTTTCTCTTTTCCCCTGAATAGGAAGGGAAAAGGCGAGGCATCAGCGTATGAAGACCGCAAAGACAATCCCGAGTACAGTTGTGAACGGCATTGCTGCTAGGCTCCTTCTGCAGATCATCTGAAATGAACCTCTCTTATTGATTTTTATTGGCCTAGAGCCAGGAGTACTGCATTCAGTTGACTTTCAGGGTAAAAAGAAAACAGTCCTGGTTGTTGTCATCATAAACATATGGACCAGTGTGATGGTGAAATGAGATGAGGCTCCGCAATGGAACTGTAGCCACTGCTTTAGCATTTATCACTTCCTTCCTTACTTTGTCTTGGTATACTACATGGCAAAATGGGAAAGGTAAGGAAAATGACTCGGAAAATGTGCATGAAATGTACTAGGCTTTTTGCTTGGATAAGGTGCCTAAATGCTTAGGTCAAAATACCCTGGCAACCTGCATGTTACATGCTATCTGCTGGCAGTTTCTTTCTGATATAAAAATGAAGCAGTATTCTTGGACAGAGGACACAGAATTTCTAATTCCAGTGGGGCTTGTTTTGTTTTCAGTTTCTTATAATTGTACTTGGAGAAACAGATACTGATCAGTGGTTTATATTCTAAAAGACAGCCAAGTTGAATAATAAAGACTTTTGTTTTGGCATTTTGTTCTTTTTACTAAACATAATTAAGTGTTTAATAAGCTTCCTTGTACCGAGTGTTGCATAAAACACTTAAAAGGACACAATTAGTGCCTTCATGAGATTTACATGCTAATTATGCTAATGATTGGGTGCTATGTAGTTAATGATTTAAACTGCATGCATTGACAGATTGCTCCTTAGGCAAAAGTATTTAAGAAGGGATAAGTAGAAATTCTGACTGGAATATTAAAACATTTTTAAAACATTAATTATGTTTAGACTGTTGAACTGTGTTTTAAAGAGAAGCTATCTGTTCATTGACTGGAATTATATAATTTTAGGATAATGTATTTATATGCTTTTTTTTTTTTTTTTAAGAGAAACTACTTGAAGTAAATTCCTACCCATACTTCTTACTTGTCTCCTTTCCTTTGATTAATCTAAGGAATGTTGATGATGAGAAGAAAGATGGAAATGTTGAGGTGGTTGCATATTTGGTTTGTTAGAATATCTGTCATCACCTGGGCTATTTGAAGCTGCTGTTGCTGATGTTTTATTGACTCATATGAAGACAACTGAAAAGATTGCTTTGTGACCTTATTTTTTTCTGATGTGTGTTTACATCTATGTCTATATATACATATTGCATATGTATATATCTGTATGTGCATGTATATGTTAAAAATCTGATATAAGTAAAAACATGCTCTGTGCTTTGAGCAAGTAGAGTCTTTTCCCATTCTTTGTCTTTCTCTGAGTTGGGCTCTAATTTTCGGGGAACTCTTGGGGGAAAATGAATGAAAAACTTGCTAACGTCCTTTTTGCTTTATATACAAATATGTACATTTTAGAATTCATGTTTTTATTGTACTAAATGAGAAGGCTTAATCAGGAGGTGCTTTGTTTTTGTTTGTTTTTGAGACAGAGTTTCACTCTGTTGCCTAGGCTAGAGTGCAGTGGCAAGACCTCGGCTCACTGCAACCTCTGCCTCCTGGGTTCAGGCAATTCTTGTGCCTCAGCCACAGGAGTAGCTGGGACTACAGGCGCAGGCCATCACGCCCGGCCAATCAAGAAGTAGTTTGAATAGTTAATCAAACTATTGATTGTTCCTGACATGAACAAAACAAATGACTGGCTATTAAAAGTCTGTTTATGAAATAGGAGGGTTGATGAACAGAAAAGTATATGGTTTTTTTTTTAATTAGGAAACTTACCTATTCAGAGAATTATAGTAGTGGAGAAACTTGACCCTTCTCACTGTGCCTTATTTGAAAGATGACAAGTCTTGGAATCTCCATTTTATTTTCCTTGTTTCTTATGTAAAGGCCTTATAATAAGCATAATTATTAAGCTGTCTTTAGAATGAAAATTAATTAAAAAAATAAAGATTCTTTATCCACCCAGTGTTAGATGCACACACACCATCTGTTAACTTTGATCATCATTCTCTGAATAGCTCCATAATTCTTCTTTGCAAACTTGTGCTCTGATTTTCTACTTAGTGTTTTTTCCAGACTCTTTCAGGTATCAACACAGGTTTCTGGTTATGGTTACATAAAATCTTCTGTGTTAAATGTTATCGTTTCTGTAGCCACTCAAACTGTTGGGCATTTGGATTCTTTCTAGATAGTTCTGGCAGTCAGACAGCCTGGGTTTTCCAGAGAAGTCCTGATTTGAGAGACTCAATTCTAATATACCCATAAACGACGTGCTCTGATTTTTATTTTGAAAGTGTGTTTTCTATAAGCTTTGACATTGCTATACTAACGGGTTTTTGTTGTTTTTTCATTCATTCATGGGTCCCTTACGTGTGCCTATCTTGCACCTAGCCCTATATTATATGCTATTAATAAGAAAAGCAGTAAGTAATTTTATGCCTTTGAGCAGCTCAGGGACTGGTCAGGGAAAGATGCATGTAAACAAATTTACCATCAGATAGAGTTAGATAGAAACAATAACAGTGCTTGCCTGTAAGTGTATTATATGTATTTTAATCCTCATAACAATGATTGGAGATATTATTATCCCCTTTCTGTAAATGGAGAAACCAAGGCAGAGTGACTGAGAAACTTACCAAGGTCATATGTTAAGTAGTGGAGTTAAAGTTTGAATTCAGGCAGCCTCATTCAAGAGCTTATGCTCTTAGCTATTGGTCTGTTGCTCAGAAAAGCAGAAGCAGAGGCTACTAATTCTTCAGGTGCTTTACACAGGAGGTAGAATGTGAAGGATGAATGTGAAGGCCAAGCCAGGCAGAGTGGGGAACACTGGGCATATCAGGTCCAGGGAGCTGCGTGTGCAGCTACAAGTTCTGAAGGAGAGTAGAGTATTCATCCTTTGGAATTGTGAGATGCTCATTAATACCAGCACATAGGACTCAGGCCCTCTCAGAGTTTAGCTGGTAATCACAGTACTGCAAGGTTCTTGTATCAGTTCAAACCCCGACAGCGCACCAACAGAAAACACGAGGCGGTGTGGAGCAACATGCTGTTTTAATGAGCAGGTAGGCTGAGGCCTAAAATGGTATCAGCCCCAAGTGAGGATGGGGCAAAGGTTTTATAGTCTCCTGTAAATAAGAAGTGTCCTAATCTGACATAACTGCTACGTTGTACCCAGGTGACCCCTTTCTCAATCTTCAGGGGTACGTGTCTTCCGGCCGACTCTCTTCCTGCTTCTGCTGTCTTGCTGGCGCATGCTGCTGGCGCAGGTTGCACCTTGGGACTGGGCCTGAGAAGGGAGGAGTTATTCATCTCCTTAAGCTTTCAGGCCCTGGGGAGAATCTTAGAAGTACAGTTCCTAGAAGTACTGGTTTGACATAGTACTCATTCACTGCATGAAAGAATACATGAGCTGGTCCATGGGATTGGCATAAGTTGGGGAGTATGTCAGGAATCCTGCCAGGGAAGCTGTGGTGCAAGACAGAGTAACAGTTTCAGCGGGGTATACTGGATTCTCACATAAAAATGAGGCTGATTTCCAATTATGTGGAATGGACAAATTGGGACAGTTGTAGGTGGCTGTTGTGAGAATGGGGCAGGAGTAGTTACATGTCTGTCTTGCTAGGAGGAGCATGGCTCCTGATGAACCTCCTGCTGTGGTCAGGCGCAATCTAGACCCTGGGCGAGATTGATGTAGCAGTCATGGGTCCCTGTCCATGGGGACAGAGACTGGTATTATTTTTGCAGTGCCTGATCCAGTGGTGCTTAGTAAACATGTAGTAAACATTTGTTAGATAAATGATTGATTCCTTCAGCAAAAATGTATTTAAACAGTTTTAAACAGCTTGAGATATCATTTACATACTATACAATTCATCCATTTAAAGTGTACAATGAATCGGTTTTTGGTATATTCACAGATATGTATCCATCACCACAGTCAATTTTAGAGCATTTTTATCACCTCAAAAAGAAATCCTATACCCTTTAGCTATTACTGTCCTAATCCCTACCTCCCTCCCCTCCCCTCCTAGGGGGGTTAGGCAACCACTAATTTTTCTGTCTCTATAGATTTCCCTATTCTGGATTTTCAGATAAATGTAATCATATAGTATGTGGTCTTTTGTGACTGGCTTCTTTCACTTAGTGTAATCTTTGCAATGTTCACCCGTGTTGTGGCAGATCACTTCACAGTGGGGTTGCTTCACAGTACACAGAAAGGATGTGCGCTTCGTCCCTTCTTAGAGCTGAATAATAGCCCCTTGTATGGATGTACCACACTGTTTATCCATCCATCTGCTGGTGAACTTTGGGTTGTTTCTGCATTTTGGCTATTATGAATAATGCTGCTATAAACATTCAGGTACATGTTTCTGTGTGGACATGTGTTTTTATTTTTCTTGGGTATTTACCAAGGAGTGGAATTGCTGGGTCCTATCATAACTATTACGTTTAATCATTTGAGGAATTACCAGACTTTTTCAAAGTGATGAGACCTGTACACATTCTTATTCTTTTACTTCAATCTGTTTATCTTTGAATTTACTGTGTGTCTCCTGTAGACAACATATAATTGGATCATGCTCTTTAAAATCCAGTCTGACACTCTCTGTGTTTTGATTGGGTTGTATATGCATACATACTTAATGCTATTATTAATATAACTGGATTCATTTCTGTCATCTGATTTTTTGTTTTTCCTGTGCCTCATGTCTTTTTTGTTCCTGTGTTCCTCCCTTATTGCTTTTTTTTTGCATTGATTGAATTCTAATATAGCATTTTAATTTCATTAATGACTTTTTCACTACTTTTGAGTATTTTTAGTAGTCTCTCAACAGAATCAGCTTTAGATTTATACTAGCTTAATTTTAGTAATATATAGGAGTGTTGCTCCTATGTAGGTCTGTTCCTTTTTACCCTTTTGGGGGGTATTGTTATACTTATTACATCTGTTAATGTTGCAAACCAAACAATATATTGTTATAATTATTATTTTTATGTGTTATTATTTCCTTAGCCCATTACAGTTTTATTTCCACCTACCTCCTCTGTGCTATTACTGGCAATTATGTTACTGATATATTTCCACATGTTATAGACCCAGCAATGAATTATATAAATATTTTATACCATTGACTTTTTAAATCAGTTAACAGAAAGAAGAAAAAATACATTAATAGTGTATATTCTAATTTCATAATTATTGCTGCTTTTTGTGTGGATTTGAACCACCATCTGGGGTCACTTCCTTTCAGCCTGAAGAATTTCCCTTAGTTTTTCTTATAAGGCATGTCTGCTAACAATGAATTCCCTCAGTTTTTGTTTATTTAGATGTGTCTTTATTTCACCTTTATTTTTGAAAGATAGCTTTTCTGGACATAGGATTCTTGGTTAACAAGGACTTTTGTTGGTTTTGAACACTGTGTGTGATTGCATTGCCTTTGTCCTCTATTATTTCTGCTGAGAAGTCAGCTATTAATCTTATGGAAGTTCCCTTGTAAGTAGTGTCATTTTTCTCTTGCAGCTTTCAAGATTTTCTTGTGTTTGACTTTTTTCATTTCCACCATGTGTTGTTTGTGGGTCTCTTTTATTGACCCTGTTTGGAGTCTGTTGAGCTTCCTGGATGAATAGCTTATTGTTTTTCAGTAAATTTGGGAAGTATTAAGTCATTATTTCTTTGAATTTTTTTCTTCTCCTTTCTCTCTCTTTTCCTTCTGATATTACCATTACACATGTGGTGGTGTGCTTATTGGTGTTCTACCTTTCTCTGAGGCTGTGTTCATTTTTCATTTTTTTCTCGCTCTTGAGCTTACATGAGCTCTACCGACCTGCCTTCAAGTTTGCTAATTCTTTCTCCATTGTGTTCAAATCTATTCTTGAGGCATGTATTAGTTAGGGTTCATCAGAGAAACAGAACATACACACACACACACAAACACATGTGCACGCACACACAAGAAGATTTATTATAGGAACTGGCACATGTGATTATGGGGGCTGAGAGGTCCTAGAATCTGCTGCCTGCAAGCTGGAGAACCAGGAAAGCTGGTGGTGTAATTCAGTCTCAGTCCAAAGTCCTGAGGATAAGGGAGCCAATGGTGAAAGTCCCAGTTCAAGTTCAAAGGCCCGAGGACCAGCTGGGCTGATGTCTGAGGGTGGGATATCCTAGCTCAGACCAGAAACAAATTTGCCCTTCCTCCACCTTTTTGATCTCCTCAGGCTCTTAGTAGATTGGATGATACCCACCCACATTGGTGGGGGTCATGTTCTTTCCTCAGTCTACAGATTCAAATACTAACCTCATCTAGAAATACCTTCACAGACATATCCAGAAATAATGTTTTATCAGCTGTCTGGGCATTCCTTAGCCCCATGAAATTGACACATAAAATTAACCATCACAAGGTCTTCTGGTGAATTTTTACTTCTATTGTACTTTTCAACTCCGGAATTTCCATTTGGTTCTTTCTTAAAATTTCTCTCTTCTTATTAATAGTTTATATTTGATGCCGCTTTGTCATACCTTCTTTTACTTCTTCAATTAAATTTTCTTTTAGTTCTGTGAGTTTATTTATAATGGCTGATTTGAAATCCTTTTAAAAATAAATCCTGGCTGGGCACGGTGGCTCGTGCCTGTAATCCCAGCACTTTGGGAGGCTGAGGCAGGTGGATCACCTGAGGTCAGGAGTTCGAGACCAGCCTAGCCAATATGGCAAAATCCCATCTCTACTAAAAATAAGAAATTAGCTGGGCGTGGTGGTGGGCACCTGTAATTCCAGCTACTGGGGAGGCTGAGGCAAGGAGAATTGCTTGAACCCAGGAGGCAGAGATTGCAGTGAGCCGAGATCGCCCCACTGCACTCCAGTCTGGGTGACAAAGCTAGACTCCATCTCAAAAAATAAAAATAAATAAATAAATCCAACATCTAGTTCATCTAGTTGTACTCACAGGCAGTTTCTGTTACCTGCTTGGTTTTTTTTCCCCGTTTGGTGTATTGATTGTATTTTTCTGTTTCTTTGCACATCTCATAATTTTTTTATTGGAAACTGGACATTTTAGAGAAATGTATTTTAGCAACCTGGGGTACTAAGGTCCCCTTCACCTGTTATTATTTGCTGGTTTATTTGTTTAGTGGCTGGCTGCAGCTTCAGCTCTTGGTTTGCCCACACTCACCCTGGGATGCCCCTTTACTCTTTCTAAGACTCCTACAATAATTACCAGCTGATTGTTTTATTGTTTACACCGATGCCCTGGGGCATAAATTCTGCTACAAACTAAATTGTGGTTCCTTTTTTTTTCTTTTCCACCTATAATGTATTCTATGATAAAATTGTGATTCCTTTGAAGAAATAGTTTCTAAGGTCAGTGTCTGATATTTTTCTGACCCCAGGAGGACTCCTTTCCACCTCTTTTGCAGGTTCTCTCCTGCAAGCTAGCTCCCACACTCTAGGCTGTATCTTCACTAGATCCACAATTCTCCCCATTCTCTCACCACAAGCCCAAACTTCTCCAGGCGCTGTTGCAAATGAAGCCCCTTCTTTGGGAAGAGATCAGGAGCTGTTTTATGGCTCCAGGCAGGATTTCTGAGTCTTGAGGTGGGACTGAGGATAATGACAGGTTTTTCTCTGAGTAGCAGCCCCACTCTAGGAGCTGAGCACTAAGTGGAGAGGCCAGGAGGTTGAGGTTCTTGTGGCTGTGCTTTTCCAGGTGTGGAACCACTGCCTTACAAGCCCAGGAAGGGCTGTCAGGGCTCTAATATTCTCAGCACACTGCACCCAATGTAGAGCCTCCATTCCATCAGCAGGGGCTGGGTAGAGTAAGAGAGCCCCCACATCTCAATTGCACTTGCCTGGGACTTAACCTTAGCTACAGGCAGCTGGGGGCAGCAGGAGAAAAGTTGAAGCCCTGCTTCTCCCAGGATGAAATCCTGCAGCTTGGAGCTGGAGAGCAAAGGGAGCCCTGTGTTCTTGGCTGCTGTAGTCTGGAGTGAGGTCTCTACCTCACGGGTTGGGGAGAAGAGAGAAGGGAATGATCTTGGTTCAAGTACTGTGCTGTCACCTTTCTCACTGAATTTTTATAGATTTTCTCATATAGGTATTTCTTCATTTGCTATTTGTCCTTCAGACAGTTTTCAGGTCCTCTTAAGAGGTTTTTAAAACAATAATTTTCACTAGTTTCACTACACAGGGGATCAGCAGAGCTTATGCTGTTGCGTTGGAAGTAGAGCTCCAAAAATATTTTGAAAATGCTTTATTCATTACCAGATTTCATCAAATTTAATACACCATTAGATGCACCATGATTGTAAAGTACTGCTAAGCAGGAAAAGCAGCTGCTGATTAAACTATGACATGCCATCACGTGTAAGAGTCACCTTGATTTCAGATGTTGAAATATGGGAGAAAATGTGTACCTTTGAATCAGTAGACTACAGTATATTCTGAGAAAACACTTCCTGCAAGAAAAGATCAGATTCATATCCTGTTAGCTATAACAGAAACACCAGACAAAGCATTTTATTGAAAACTATGATTCTTATTTGTAAACAAACAGTGAATAAAAGTTTTTAGATTTGTTTTTCTTTACAGAATAAGCAAAGCTGCTTTCAAATACGATATAAGGAAAATTAATACTAAGTCTAGGACTTGGAATACGCCGTCATCATTCTGGCTTACCGAAATTGTCAACCTGTGTTTTTTGAGTGCCTTCTGTGTGCCAGGCACTGTTTGTGGTCTGGGATGCATTAGCATTAGAACATGTTAGAGGAATATCCTTGCCGTAGTGTAGGAGAGGAGGGAGGAGAGAGCTGCAAAACAGTAAAACAGTAAATTAAACAGTAAGTTGAACAGCAGTAAATGTTTTTAAAAACTTTATTATGAAGTACTTTTAGATTTACAATAAATGTACAAAAATAGTACACAGATTTCCCTTATACCTAGCCTCCCCCAATATTAACAACTTATATATAATCAGAGTAGTATAATTTTCTAAACCAAAAAATTAATTTTGATTTAAAATTATTAACTAATCTACAAACCTTATATGAATTTCACCAGAGTTCCCACTAATGTCCTTCTGTGCCAGAGTCCAATCTAGGATCCCATGGTGTGTTTAGTTGTCATGTCCTCTTACTTTCTTCCAGTATGCAAAATTTCCTCTATCTTTTTTTTTTTTTTTTTTTTTTTTTTTGAGATGGAGTCTTGTTATGTTGCCCAGGCTGCAGTGCAGTGGCGTGACCTCTGCTCACTGCAACCTCCACCTTCCATGTTCAAGCGATTCTCCTATCTCAGCCTCCCTAGTAGCTGAGATTACAGGTGCCCTCTACCATGCCTGGCTAATTTTGTATTTTTAGTAGAGATGGGGTTTCACCATGTTGGCCAGGTTGTTCTCAAACTCCTGACCTCAGGTGATCTGCCCGCCTTGGCTTCCCAAAGTGCTGGGATTACAGGTGTGAGCCACCATGCCTGGCCCTTTCTTTGTCTTATGTCCTCGACATTTTTGTGGAATGCCCCTTAATTTGAATTTGCCTGATGATGTATCTGGTTAGATTGAGGCACAGTTGGCCCTCTGTATACACAGATTCAACCAACCACAGATGGAAAATGTGGTTAGCTCTACAGTGTTTGTGTCTGTACTGAATATATACAAACTGGTTTTTTTGGTCATTATTCCTTAAAAAACACAGTATAACAACTATTTATCTAGCATTTACATTGTATTAGATATTATAAGTAATCTAGAGATGATTTAAAGTATACAAGAGGCTGTGTGTAGGTCATATATAAATACTGTGTCATGTATCAGAGACTTGAGCATCTGCAGATTTTGGTATCCTCAGAGATACTGGAACCTATCCCCTATGGATAGCAAGGGACAACTCTAATGCATTTTTGGCAAGAATACCACAGAAATGATGTTGATGTTATGTCCTTTTTTTCTGAGATGGAGTTTCGCTCTGTAGCCCAGGCTGGAGTGCAGTGGTGCAATCGACAGTCTTGGCTCACTGCAACCTCTGCCCCCTGGGTTCAAGCAATTCTCCTGCCTTAGCCTCCTGAGCAGCTGGGATTACAGGTGCACCCCACCACACCCAGCTAAGTTTTGTATTTTTAGTGAGACAGAGTTTCTCTATGTTGTCCAGGCTGGTCTCAAACTCCTGACCTCAGGTGATCTACCCGCCTTGGCCTCCCAAAGTGTTGAGATTACAGTCGTGAGCCACCACACCCAGCTACCTTTTTTGTTTTTTGAAACCGGATCTCACTCTGTCACACAGGCTGGAGCGAAGTAGTATGATCATGGTTCACTGCAGCCTTGACTTCCTGGGCCCAATCAGTCCCCCTCCTCAGCTTCCAAAGTTGAGGGAAGGCCCACAGGCATGCACTACCATGCTCGGCTAATTGTAAAAATTTTTTGTAGAGACAGGGTCTCAGTATGTTGTCCAGGCTGGTCTCGAAGTCCTGGGCTCAAGTGATCCTCCTGCCTCAGCCTCCCAAACTGCTAGAATTACAGGCATGAGCCACTGCACCCTGGCTGTATCCTTCAGTTAGCACATTATATCAGGAGGTGTGTGATGTTGATGTGTCTTGTTACTGGTGATGTTTGCTTCGATCACTTGGTTGAAGTGGTGTCTGACAGGCTTTTCCACTGTAAAGTTACTATTTTTGCCATTGTAATTAATAAGCATTTCGTGGAAGCCAGTATCCTGTTTCTCATCATACTTTCACCTACAAATGTTAATATCCTTTGATGATTTTTGCCTGCAGCAATTTTTTTAAACTTTTATTTTAAGTTCAAGGGTACAAGTGCAGCTTTGTTGCATAGGTAAACTTGTGTTATGGGGTTTGTTGTAAAGATTATTTCATCACCCAGGTGTTATACCCATTAGTTATTTTTTCTGATCCTCTCCCTCCTCACACCCTCCACCGTCCAAAAGGCCCCAGTGTGTGTTGTTTCCCTCTGTGTGTCCATGTGTTCTCATTTAGCTGCCACTTATGAGGACATGGGGTATTTGGTTTTCTGTTCCTGCATTAGTTTGCTAAGGATAATGGCCTCCAGCTCCATCTATGTCCCTGCAGAGGAAGTGATCTCGTTCTTTTTTTATGGCTGCCTGCAGCAATTCTTACTGTGATGTTTTCCAAATGTAACTTTCTGTTTCCATCATTCATTCTGTACTTATTAGTTAATTGGAATTCCACTGTAAGGAAGAGATGTCTCTTCTCCCTCATTTCTTTTTTTTTTTTTTTTGAGATGAAGTCTAGCTCTATCACCCAGGCTGGAATGCAGTGGCACAATCTCAGCTCACTGCACCCTCTGCCTCTCGGATTCAAGTGATTCTTGTGCCTCCACCACCTGAGTAGTTGGGATTACAGGTGTGTGCCACCATGCCCTGCTACTTTTTTTTGTATTTTTAGTAGAGATGGGTTTCACCATGTTGGCCAGGCTGGTCTTGAACTCTTGACCTCAGGTGATCCACCTGCCTCATCCTCCCAAAGTGCTGGGATCACAGGCTTGAGTCACCATGCCCGGCCCTCCTTCATGTATTTCTTTCTGTAAGTATGAACTCATGGATATTTATTTAATTCTGTGGGTTATGATCCTTTATTACAGCAACTTATTTTGTTGTTTAAATTGTCTCAGAGGTGGCCATTAGGAGCTTCCTCAAGTTGGCTTGGCTTCTGAGCCTTTTATTGTGCCCTTATCATTTTTTTCAAATTTATCGAGGTGAAATTAACATAACAAAATTAGCCCTTTTAAAATAAACAATTTAGTACATTCACAATGTTGTGCAACTACCACCTCTATCTAGTCTCCATCATTTTTAGAGCCATTTTTTCCTTTCTGGTGCCATAGCATGCTCCAGGCTTGTCCTGTATTTTCTCTACCCCTGTCCTGGAAGCAATCATTTTTCCAAGGAGCCTGTAGTTCCTTTGGAGAATAGAGTCTTGCTGTGCTCATTCCTACTGTGGCATCATCTTTCCAGTCCCTCTCGGTGCACAGAGCAAGGGGATACATGTGTGCGTGCATAGCATCCTCAGCTATTTCCATGTCCACCTGCGTTTCTTGAATTCATAGTGATCCCTCGGATTTTAATTGAATACTGTAGCGTCCATGCTAGTCTCCTCTTTTCCTTATTGTAAGTCCTGTCTCTGACAGTAAAAAATATGGCTCTGGCAGGATGTGGTGGCTCATGCCTGTAATCCCAGCACTTTGGGAGGCCGAGGCAGGTGGATCACTTGAGGTCAGGAGTTCGAGACCAGCCTGGCCAACATGATGAAACCCCATCTCTACTAAAAATACAAAAAATTAGCCGGGCATGGTGGATGCGCCTGTAGTCCAGCTGTTCGGGAGGCTGAGACACAGGAATAGCTTGAACCCGGGAGGCGAAGGTGGCAGTGATCTGAGATCGCGCCACTGCACTCCAGCCTGGGTGACAGAGCGAGACTCCGTCTCAAAGAAAAAAAAAAATATGGCTCTTACTATCCCAATATAGTTGCTTATGCTCAATCCCAGTATATACATACAGTAGTTTCGGAATTCTAACCCATACACAAATGAAAAGTAAATTTACTAGGGTTCAATATTTGTGCACAGTTCTTTTTGTATTTAGTCTTGTAATATACAGATGCTATTTTCTAAAGTTACTTAGGTTACATTTTAGTCACTTCCTCTTCCGTGTGGTTATGTTATTCATTTATAATCTGTTTAGGTCAATATATTACTGTTTGTATTCTGTTTTGGGTTTCTCCCATGTCCTGCTAATGGCAATCATTTACATTTTGGATATGTGAAACATGTTGGTTCTGAGTCAGAACAGTAAAAAAAGGTATGCTGAGAGATGTGTCTCTTCTCATTCCTTCTGTCCCATTTCTATTCCTTCCTTGTTTCTATCCATCCATCCCTTGTAGGTGTTCAATCTCACTATTTTCTGGTTTATCCTTCCTGGATTTCTTTTGTATTTTTAGTGTAGACAGTTTCGCCATGTTGGCCAGGCTGATCTGGAACTCCTGATCTCAAATGATCCACCTGTCTCAGCCTCTCAGAGTGCTGGAATTACAGATGTGAGCCACTGTGCCTGGCTACGGGTGTTTTTTTGTTTTTTTTTTTTAAGATTAGATTTAGCCTTAATTTTTTTATTCAAACCACGGTAAAGCAATAATTTAGTTTTTGGGAGAAAACTCTAGTTGCCAATTACGTTGTAAACATGAAAGTCTGGGGATAGAGTTGATTTGATTAACATTTAGATTTAAATAACTTATTTGGGAAAAGTAGATTCTGTATCTTTTTTTGCTGAAGTATATTTTGCATGTCTATTAATATTTACTTTTCAAAACCTAAACATAAAAGGCCATTTTTTTTTTTTTTTTTGAGACATGGTCTTGCCCTGTTGCCCAGGCTGGAGTGCCGTGGTGTGATCTTGGCCCACTGCAGCCTCCATCTCCAGGCTCACTGCAGCCTCTGGGCTGAAGCAATCCTCCCACCTTAACCTCTTGAGTAGCTGGGACAACAAGCGTGTGCCACCACACCAGGCTAATTTTTTTTAAATGTATTTTTAGTAGAGATGAGGTCTCACAGTGTTGCCAAGGCTGGTCTCAAACTCCTGAGCTCAAGCAATCCTCCCACCTCAGCTTCCTAAAGTGCTGGGATTACAGGCATGAGCCACTGTGCATGGCCCAAAAGGGCATTTTTTAAGAAGCTCTGTTCTGCGTATTTCCAGTAGGAAGCTAGAAAGTAACTTAAAGCAAATGAGAGTCAGTATTCATTTGGTAAAGTTTGTTTCCAGCTTAAATAATAGTAAATGTTCACATGTCAGGATTTTGTCTTCCCTCCACAGTTGAGATGAGATAATATGATTTTCTAACCAAGAAGATGAGGGATTGGCAAGTGAATCCATCTTCAGTTCAGCAGGTTTAGATATTTATTGCATTCAGAGCAGTTTCTCTTCTTTTAAGTAATGTTTTAAGTATAAGAAAGATGTAAAAAGTGCACAAATCACAAGTGTACAGCTCTATGAGTTGTCACAAAGGGGCATACCTGTGTAACAAACTCCAGAAGTACAACATTTCAGCATTTACCTGTCTTTCCTGTATTTTGGTGCACACATCGGTGCACAACTATTTCAGTTGTCGGGTCAGCAGCTTTTTAAAAAGGAGTCTTTCTCATGGTGCATCTCTGAAGGACCCAGACAAGTGATGAGAATCAGTAGTGTTACTCATGGGTTCATGGAGGTGTGAACACAGTGCTGTGATAGAACTGGGGTAGAAACAGCACATTCACATGAGGGATTCTGGAAAGGCTTCTCACAAGAAGTGGTGTTGGAGTTGGTCTGAAAAGAAGATAGGAATTTAATGGGGGAGAAAGGTATTCCCTGTGTTAATAGCGAAGGTGGATGTTGGATTGAACCAAGGAGTGGGCACGTGTAGTGTTTGGTCTGATGGATGTAGGTCCAGATGCACGAAGGAGAAGAGTGGAGGAGACTGAGGGAATGAGGAGGGGACAGGGACTGTTAGAGCTGGGAGCAGGGATGGTAGCAGTAAAGGTGTTGAGAGATCTGAAGGGATCGGCAGGAATTTGTTGTGAAGAGTGTCATGTTACTACTTTATCCTGAATTTTACTTGCTACAAAATATCCTGCTATGTGTGGTGACTCATGCCCATAATCCCAACACTTTGGGAAGCTGAGGCAGGAGGATCCCTTGAAATGAGCCTGGGCAACAAAGTAAGACTCCATCTCTACAAAAAATGTAAAAATTAGCCGAGTGTGATGGCTTTTGTCTGTGGTCTCAGCTACTGAGGAAGCTGAGGCAGGAGGATTGCTTGAGGACTGGGAGGTTGAGGCTGCAGTGAGCGATGATTGAGGCTAACATGGTACTTATGCATGTGTGAACACATGTCTTTTTTTCTCTTGTAAGTTACTTAAGTGGTTAGCTCATTTTTTTTGAACTTCAAACACCTCAATCAATATAAAAAACAAGCACAAATATTGTAAAACTACCATATTTATATTTAAACTTATTAATTATCAATACTATGGGCTTTTTCATTAATTTCTTCATTTCTAAACCTTCCTAAGGTTAATAATAACTCTTATTTTTATACCTTTCTGGGATTTTAGAAATCTTATCAAGCTGGAAAATAAAAAAACTGAGTGTCTTCTGGGACCATTCGTGTCAAATGTGATCAGGATTATTGACTGAGCATTGAGTAGGGGCCAGGAACCTGGTTGCTTCCCCCGACGTAATTTAAATCTAGGTTACTTGTTGTCTGGGTCCTTTTTTTTTTTTTCCCAAATTAACTTGTTAGTTTAATGAGGCCTTTTGAGCTCAAATTTATCATATAGATTTTAGTTTTGCCCAGGCTGGTGTTTCTCCTATGGAATAGCGTTCCTTACCGACCGACCACTTGTCATTATATCGACTTAGTAGAGAGATTGCAAACTTAAGCATTTCTTGTTGGAATCTTCTGATTAGAAAGCCACTTAGAGTTTTTTCGTCTCAGACAAGAGATCTAGTCTAGCATCTTGGTTATTTTAGGACAGATCACTGATTTTTTTTTAATCCAACTTCTTTATATGACCACTGTGCTTATCTTCCTCCCACCCCCCGTTCTTCGTATACTTCTTATTTTGCACCAAAACTGTGGGTTTGCACAGAACTTCCTTTTTCCTTCCTTCATTATTGCACACACAGATAGACAAAAGTTTCTATATAAGCAGACATACTTATTAGAGGAAGGAAATAAATGTATTGACTGTCTTCTACTTATTCAAATTCAGAAAAAAATTGCTGGGCACAGTAGCTCATGCCTGTAATCCCAGCACTTTGGTAGATCACTTGAGTTCAGGAGGTCAAGACTAGCCTGGGCAACATGGTGAACTGTCAGCCCCCCACCCCCCATCTGTACTAAAAATACAAAAATTAGCCAGGCATGGTGGTGCATGCCTGTAGTTCCACCTACACAGGAGGCTGAGGCAGGAGAATCACTTGAACTGGGGAGGTGAAGGTTGCAGTGAGCCGAGTTCGGGCCACTGCACTCCAGCCTAGGTGACGGAGTGAGACTCTGTCTCAAAACAAAAAACAACAACCCAAATTGACACAAAATTAATCATATTCCTTGTCTTTAAATTTTTGCATTTCAACTTTTTTGGAATAACTTTTTTTTGTTTTCAAATGTATATCCACTAAATATAATTTGTTTTCTTTTAATATCTACATTGTCACAACCTGGCTACCGGATACCATGTTAGGCTGTTTTCTTTGCCTCTTCTGCATTCTCCCCTGACATCCTTGAAAGCACTTTTGCATTCTTACCCTGTTACCATGCTTGCAGACCCATCCTGGTTTTTATTTTCCTATCTGATGATGTGGAATTAGCTATGTCTTAAGATCCTAGTTCCTTTCACGAGGAGTTGTTTTAGAGACTTCAAAATTTGGGTGTCCATGAGGGTTAGTGATGGACGAAAGTGTTCCTGTTGTTTTTGGGAAATGGTCATTGATTGGTTTTTTTTTTTTTCCAATTTAACCAGTCATGTTGCTGTACTCTCCTTTTCAGTGAGATTTCGTTGATGGCTAAGACTTTGCTCTGTATTGGTGAACTCCAGCTCACTAAAGCAAAGTTCTAATAGGACTGGAGTTTTGTAGGGAAACTGGGTAGCCTGAATTTCTTACTTAAAGGAGAATGTGAAAAGTGTTGTGGGCTAGGGAAAGAGTTTGCCAACTAGTTTATCTCTTGCTTTATGCTGTGGCAGATGGCCAGTCATGGCTTGAATTTACCCCTTTGTTTGTCCTGGCAAGCTTGTGTGTAGAGAGGCTTCTGTTGGCAGCTTGGTTGCTGTTTCAAAGTACCAAAAATTTTGAAAAACATTCTTCACAAATCCTGTGTGTGAGTTGTGGAAAAAGGAGGTAAATGTTCTAGGAAATCTCATACTCCTGAACTGGATGTCCAGTGGTTGGCTACCATGTTAGGTTTTTCCCTTCTACTGGGTTGTTCTTTCATTAAGTTGGTATAAGTTAAACTTAAAAACTTGAACTTCAAGACTTGTAAAATGTCTTATTTTTGTTGCGCCTCATAATATGCATTTATCTCAAGTTGCCTCTTTTGTAATTCTGCAACATTCTCCCTAAAATAGACAAAATATATCCTTTGTCCATTCCTGTTTTCCCCTTTTTAAATCAGTAATAAAGTCCCATTTGTTTGCAGACAGTTGTGCAGAGAAATAATAGAACCGATTGGACCTCCATTATTGCTGTATGGTGGTGTCATTTCAGGGGAAATAAGCCTGTGGCTTATAAACTGAAAACAAGCTTAGAGTTGGTGTTTGGGAGCAGTGAAGAGTACCCTTTGTAGACCGCCTTTTTCTCCGTGGTCTCATTTAGTCTGCACTACAGCTCTAGGGAAGGAAGTGAGTATTAATATTCCTGTTTGACATGAAGACACTCAGGCAATTAGCAAAGTACTTAATCCGGCTGTATGAGATGACTAGAAAGTGATAGAAAGAAGGTCTGAACCTAGGTGTGTCTGACTGCATGGGGTGTACAGCCTGAATCGGCTCTCAGGGAATGCCCACTGCCTCCAGGGCAGTAGAGCCGTGTTCTCTGGATGAGTCCTCCACAGATGAGCTTCTGGAATGCTCACGTTGTCTGTCACCCAATGTGATTTCTTTGTATACTTTTTACAAAACTGTATCTTGTTAGCTAGTATTTAATTATATTCTCACCCTATTGTTTATGTTGCATTTCTTTTTAAGTGCACAGTTT
The DNA here is from genome assembly GCF_028885625.2 of Pongo pygmaeus. Classification (NCBI taxonomy): domain Eukaryota; kingdom Metazoa; phylum Chordata; class Mammalia; order Primates; family Hominidae; genus Pongo; species Pongo pygmaeus. The sequence continues at coordinate 28,342,182 of NC_072385.2, read as the reverse complement.
CAACTTAAGAAAGTTGGCAAAAAACTAGTTTAACTTGATGGTTAAACAACCAGTTTAACTGTTGTTTTTAGGTTAAAAAATCAGTTCACACTGCCATTAGTTAAAGGATACTTCAATCATGCAAAAATCTGTTGTTTACTCCAGCAAAGTTTCCTTTAAATGGAAGCATCTACATTACTGGTTGCTGGTATTTCTGGAAGAGGCACGTGTTAACTGGAGTGAGGCAGTGGATCTTTGTTTTGTTACTACGTGTAACTGCTGAAGTGTCTTCCTAGCAAAATGTGTGCCAAAGTTTACGGCAGGTATAACTTTTTTTTTCTAGAAATAATTACACATAATGTTAGACTTTAGGATTTCAGGTTTATTGTTTTGATGCAGAGGAGGATACTAATAAATCTCGTGGCTTTTCATTAAAATAAAACACATTATCAGTGAGTATATCTAATTAGTAAATCTCATTAATCTTATAATATTTTCCTTTTATCATGGACCTGAAAAGCAGCTTGTTGTCAGCTGTGCTCACTGGCGGGGTGCGGTGGCTCATGCCTGTAATCCCAGCACTATGGGAGGCCAAGGCGGGAGGATCCCATAAGACTAGGAGTTCGAGACCAGCCTGGGCAACATAGTGAGACCCCATCTCAAAAAAAAACTATGCTCACTAAAATACCCCTGACACTGACTGTATCATAGGGGAGGATGTCGTAGGCTTAACTTATATATTTTGGTCTATTACAGTTGATTAAAGTAAACTTGAGGCAGCTGGCAAAAAATTTATAAGTAGCCAGAAAATGTAGATTCATAGTGTGGAACTTAAGTTACTTTGAAACCATTTTCTAAAAGCGAGTCCTGTTGAGGGTTAGGTATGTTGTGGAATGGTGGAATTCAAACAGATGTCTCACTGTTTAGATTAAGTCATAGAGAAGATCCCGAAAGAACTCCGGAGATTACACATGAGCAGCCTTGCTCTAGAATGGTAGGATTTGGTCCCTTCTCAGAAGGGCCGGGCAGGGTGGTTGTGGAAGTGACTGACCTCTCCAGATGCTGTTCATGGTTCTCTTTTCCTGAGGAATAATGGCTGTGCTATCACTGGGGGGATGCTAGAGTCTCCAGATGCTGTTCTTGGTTTTCTTTTCCTGAGGAATAATGGCTGTGCTATCACTGGGGTCTGGATAGACCTTGAGTGATATCGCTAGAGTCTGGAGACCTTGGTTCTCTTGTAGCTTGCTCTTTCATCTTGGGAGGGTCATTTTGGCTCTCATGAGACTGGTATGATTTTTTTCTCCCCTCTCATTCCACTGTTGATTGTAGAGGAGCTGTAAGATCGGGAGAAGTGCTAGGAGGTAAAATAAAGGTAGATACCATTATTATTGTTATTAAAGGACAAGAAAGTGGCTACTGCAGATGGCAGAGCTTGACATTTGGGGACAGATATTCATTGGGTGTTTTGTGAGCATGAGCACTTATAAAAAGAAGCAGTGACTGCTAGCAGTCAGCAAAAATAAACTAGGCTAGAGTCTAAACAATGAGCTTCTTAAGGAGGCAGAGGCCATGCCTGCACGCCACCCCACCCCATTTAAATTTTAAAAAATTATACAGAAAAGTATACTAAATGATACAGAAACACCTATATTCCTATTACTCAGATTTTTCATTTTTTAAAAAAATGGAGACAGGGTCTCTCTCTCTGTCGCCCAGGCTGGAGTGCAATGACATGATCTCAGCTCACTATACCTCTGCCTCCCAGGTTCAAGTGATTCACATGCCTCAGCCTTCCAAGTAGCTGGGACTACAGGTATTCACCACCACACCCAGCTAATTTTGTATTTTTAGTAGAGACGGGGTTTTACCATGTTGGCCAGGATGGTCTCAAACTTCTGAGCTCAAGTGATCTGCCTGCCTTGGCCTCCCAAAGTGCTGGAATAACAGGCATGAGCCACCGCGCCCAGCCCAGATTTTTAATATTTACTTCTAGTCTTTATTTTTTTTTCATTTTTAATGCAGAAAGCATGGCAGATCTCCCTAAAGTCTCCCAGCCAGTTTCCATCTGTGCTGCCCTGCTTAGACTGAGGCAAACCACATCATGTTGTGTACTCCTGTAGTGCATTTTTGTATGTTGATTTATCGATGTGAATATTCACTTTTTATGTATGTATATATGTACATATATAATTGTATGTATCTAAAAAATTTACACAGATAGCATTATGCCATGTATATTCTACAACTTTTTTTTTTTTTTAATTCACATCAGGCCGAGCACAGTGGCTCACGCCTGTAATCCCAACACTTTGGGAGGCCAACGCGGGTGGATCATGAGGTCAAGAGATTGAGACCATCCTGGCCAACATGGTGAAACCCCTCTCTACTAAAAATGCAAAAATTAGCTGGGCATGGTGGCGGGCGCCTGTAGTCCCAGCTACTCGGGATGCTGAGGCAGCAGAATCACTTGAACCTGGAGGCAGAAGTTGCAGTGAGCTGAGATCATAAAAATAAAAATAAAAATAAAAATAAAAAAACTCACGTCATTTTGATACTTCTGGGGAGGGACACACCTCGGTGGCCCCTCCTCTACCATTTTTGCTGATGTCACTCCGAAGCCACTTTTTACACCATTCCGTTCTCTAGTTCCTAGCAAGATTCTGGTCCAAATTCATCCAAACTGGCTATTGTCTAGAATTTTCATTCTTCTTCACTCAAAAGCTTAACTTTTAGGGTTTAGGTCATGACATAAAAGAGTAGAAATAGCTTTTTTGTCCCTATGTACATGGTGGATAGCATTTAGGGCACAATATCAAAACCTGTTATTATTTTTATAAATCGGTTCAGCGTCTGCATTGGTTTTCTCATTTTCAGTGTTTGGGCACACTGAGCTGTGTTCAATAATGGGAATTTTACTGTTAGTTGATTTTCATTAAGTTCGGACTACTCCACAATCACCTAATCAATTGTTCCACTATAGATACTTTTAAAATGGACAATATTAATTTCCTTTGTAGCTAGGGTGATCATATGATTTACTGTCCAGAGCAGGGCACTTGAGAGTAAAGGGAGTACTGTTGACAGTCATGCTGGGGTAACAGTTGTAAATTGGAACCGTCCTAGGCAAAGATAGCATGCAGTCACCCTGTTCATGAAGTGAGAGGCGGTGGTAGAGAATGACTGGCCATGATCAGGTGGAACAAGGAGCCTGGATGCTGCTGCTGAACTCGCTTAGGTATGCTGGGGAATGAAGCTCCCTGCGATCTAGAACCATCATTCAAGATCATTATGACCTCTGTACCTGACAGAGTCCACGATCCAATGAATTAATCACACCTGTGAAACCTGCACAGCATTGCAATCCGTGCTTAAAATGGGAAGAGGGCAAGCATTTCCAGAGGTGGTGGCAGGCATTTTGCTGGGGCACTAATGAAAGGTAGTCTTTCAGTGTGCTGATTAAGATCTAGAAGCTCAATAAACCCTCTTCTCAGGGGAGCTTCTTGGAATCAAGGTAAGTAACTTGGGTTTCCTTATCAGAAAGCTAGGGTTAATGATAAGGTAGAAATGCAGCACTCCAGATGACCTCCTGTCACCTGCCTTAAGGGATGTTTGTTCCCACATGTCAGTTGTGCCTCTAGTGTACTCTTCAGAAGCATATTTGCTCAGCTGTGGAGGAGTAATTGAACATTGACCTTATTGTTCTCAGCACATAAACTACTGCAATAACAAATTTGATCTTGAGGGAAATTTGCTAATCCTAGTTACAGGATATTAGTGGTTTATTGGCATAGTACTTTTTTTTTTTTTTGATTGAGACAGGATCTGGCTCTGTTGCCCAGGCTATAGTGCAGTGGTGTGATCATGGTTCACTGCAACCTCTGCCTCCTGGGCTCAAGCCATCCTCCCACTTTAGCCTCCCAAGTAGCTGGGACTATACAGGTACATGCCACCATGCCTGGCTAATTTTTTTTGTTTTTTAAGACGGGGTCTCGCTCTGTCCCAAGCTGGAGGACTGTGGTATGATCACTGCTCACTGCAGCCTCAGGCTCCTGAGCTCAAGCAGTCCTCCCACTTCAGCTTCCCAAGTAGCTGGGACCACAGAGCATGCCACCGCACCCTGCTAAGTTTTGTATTTTTTGGAGGGTAGAGATGGGACCATGCTATGTTGCCCAGGCTGAATGGCTGATTTTTGTAGTGTTTGTAGATATAGGGTTTTGCCATGTTGCTCAGACTGGTCTCAAACTCCTGAGTTCAAGCAATCCACCCGCCTTGGCCTCCCAAAGTGCTGGGATTACAGATATAAGTGACTGCTTACATAGAGCTTTTATACTTTTTACATAGGCCGGCATAGTGCTTTTGATCTGAAGTAGCTTTCTTCGTATTGCTGCTTTTTCTCTCTTCAGCTCAGTTAATTTATTCATTCACCTAGTGTTTACTGAGCATGTACTAGGTGGTGATCCACTAGCCACTGGCGATTTCATGGTAAACAAGATGGGTAATGTCCTTGCTATAAGAGCCTACTTACAGAGATGCTAAGTGGGGGGATGTTACACAGTCGTAGTTGAGCAACTAGGCAGACTGAGTTATTTCAGAGAGGGATGAATACTGACAACCAAACAAGCTAAGGCGATGACAAGTGACTGAGGTGGGAATGACGGCTGTTTAGATGCGAGTAGTCACAGAATGCCTCTCTGAGGAGGTGACAGTTGAACTGAGACCGAAATAATAAGAAGCCAGAGAGTTAGAGTGAAGAGGGGTCCCGGCAGTATCACAGCAAGTACAAAAGTCCTGAGGCCAGAGTGAGTGTGGCACATTAGGAGAGTGTAAAAGGAAGCTAGTGTGGCTAAAGCATTGTTAGGGTTAGGGAGTGTCGGGGGTGTGGTGGGAGATAAAGTTGGAAAAGCAGGCAGGGGCCAGGTCACACTGGATATCGAGGCCACCGGGACACCTTTGGATTTTATTCCTCAGTGGGAAGCTTTATGCCGAGGGTGTACCACAGACTGATTGACATTTTTCAGAGATTCCCCTGCCTTTAAGGAGGTGTTCTTTATCCAGTTGAGGAAGTTCCCCTCTGTTCCTAGTTTGTAGAAAGTCATTACTTTTTCATATATTTTTTTTCTACTACTTTTTCTCTATTTCCTTCTGTGCACGCTTGGGGGTATCCTATACTGAGGCCTCTCTGTTCAGTCTGTTCAGTTTGTTCAGTTTTCCTCAATCTTTTTTCCCTCTGTTCTTCAGACTCGATCATTTCTATTAATCTAACATCAAGTTCACTGATTCTTCTGTTCTTCTGCCATCTGAAATCTGCTGCTGAGCCTCTCTAGTGAATTTTAATTTTAGTTGCTGTAACAACTAAATTCCATTTTGTTTTATATTTCCTGTCTCTTTATTTTCTCTATTCATTGAGTCAGTTTCCTCACATGGTCCTTTAGTTCTTTAAACTTGGCTTTATTAGTTCTTTTAACTTATTTATAGTAACTGTTTTGAAGTCTTCATCTGCTAAGTCCAGCACCTGGGAATACTCAGAGACCATTTCCATTGACTGCTGGAATTTTATTTTTCCCCTGAGTATGGGTCCTGGTTTCTTTTTTCTTTGCTGTCTTGTGAATTTTTGTTGACCACCATATATTTTAGGTAATATATTGATGCAGTTCTGGATTCTTTACATTTTAACTCAAGTGGATGGTGATTATTTTATTTGCTGTTTGTTTAAGTAACTGGACTGGACTAAATCTCAAGTCTGTCTCTCCGGCTGTATCTGACTCTGGATGTCTCTGTACTTCCATTTTGATGAGTTTTTATTTTTAAGCCTGGTTTCCTAGAGAGGTTGCCCCTGTGTCTGCATAGCATAGTGTTCAGCAAAGATTGGTCAGTGCTTGTAGTCAAACACCTCGAGCCGGTAGGGCTCCCTTCTCTGCCCAGGACCTGTTGGACTGTGGCGCACACGGTACTGCAAGCTGTTTGCAAGTGCGCCCCAGCTGTACTTTGCCCTGGTCTCCTTTTACAGCTCCTCCGTGTGTGTGCATGCATGGGCCCTAATGACCAGGTGTGCATGGATGGTGTGGGCCTGCACTGCTGTCTGCTGTGCATGCTCAGAGCCTCCAGTCCACATGGGATGTGTGAAGAGCTTTATAAGCCCCCTACAGTCGTCTCACTTTCAAGTCCTCCCTGTTAAGTCTCCAGCTGGTGTGCCAGTCCATTGCTTGTCCCAGATAGAACAGCAGCCTCATGCCAGCAGGCCTCTGGCCCTCCGTACTGCTTGCCTGCCTCTGGGCTTGCTGCTCTCACTGACAACACTGCAAATCCAATGAGTCCTTGCCAGCAGTGGCAGTGAGTTTGCTAGTTTTCAAGGCCTGCCCCACGCTTGTTAAACTTCTAAATTGACAGAGCAGAGGGCGGGGAGATGAGGGCAGCTCTTGGCAGGAAAAGTCACAGACTTGTGCTGTTCTCACCTGGAGTCCAGTGGGTTTCCTGAATAAACACTTCTCAGTTTGTTGAATGTCTTGCTTGCTTTCCAGAGCACCAACTAGGTTGTTTTTGACTCTTGACCAGCTTTATAGTTGCTTTGTGGGAAGAGGATTTGTGAGCCTTCTCACTCTGTTATGCTAGAAGTTGGACATCCCCTGGGAAGTTCTTGAACGTGCCCCCAGGTAATTCTGATTGGCAGCCAGGGTTAGGCACCAGCACACCTGGGACTCTTCGAGCTGTAAATATATACACACAACACCAGGACATAAGAAAGTTTTTGCCATATTGACTTTCTAAAAAGAAGAGTCTTGAATGTCTCAGGTATTATAAATAAGGACCTAATTTTAAAACAGGACCTAAAGAGGGTCTAGAATGTAGACCTAGCCTCTGCCAAATTGGTCAGCAGCCTTTCTTGCTGATATGTTAAAGTTGGCCGATTTAGACCTTGCACTTGGCATGGTATTATTTTATGCTCAGCTTAGTTGGCTAGCATCCATTTCCTGAAACAGACTCCTAATCTAATTTTTCCAGGTTGGAAAGCTTCTTAAGCAGTACATGCGCTGTGCTCAGAGGTTGTCTGGAATCTATGTTTGAGGTATTCTTAACTCTGAAAGGATATTATTAATTGCCGACATATTAGAGGGGACTACATCGAGAACATTGGATTATTACAGAACATTAACTGATTTTTTTGTGCTGCTTCAGAAACATTACTAATCAGGTTTTCGGGATGTGAGTAATTGTCCAGTTCTAGACCCATTGTACAATGGATACAGTGGATAAAGTGCACTGGACTCTGAAACCAGTAGTGGACAAGAATAGCATAAAAAAGAGACTAATAGATCAGCCTTACCTAATAGGATGAAGTCTTAAATCTAGTACCAATGAACTAAATCTTTAGAGCAGTGTTAAACATTTTTGATATATTTTCTTTCATTTTTTCTGGATTAGTGGTTCTGAACATGTGATCCAAGGACCTGTGGGGATCCCTAGACCCTTTCGGGAGGTTCATGAAGTGAAGACCATTTTTATAATAGCCTTTTCCACTCTCATAAGAAATAGCAGAAGCAGATGAGAACTCAGCTATATTCTATTCAGCTGAATTAAAGAGATGTGAGCAAATGTCACTCTTTTCACCAATTTTTTTTAGAAAACAATTATTTTTAATAAAATGCATTATTTATGCTAACATGTAATAGATTGTTTTTTTTTGTTTTTTTTTTTTTTTTTGAGACAGAGTCTTGCTCTTGTTCCCCAGACTGGAGTGTAGTGGCGCTATCTCGGCTCACTGCAACCTCCGCCTCCCAGGTTCAAGCGATTCTCCTGCCTCAGCCTCCTGAGTAGCTGGGATTACAGGTGCCCGCCACCACACCTGGCTAATTTTTGTACTTTTAGTAGAGACGGGGTTTTGCCATGTTAGCCAGGCTGGTCTCAAACTCCTGACCTCAGGTAATCCGCCTCCCTTGGCCTTCCAAAGTGCCGGGATTACACACATGAGCCACTGTGCCCAGCCAACATGTAATAGACTTTTAAATGAATTTTAAATACATTCTTAAAAAGTTTATTGGTTTTGATTTGCAATATGGTAAATGTTGATTGATATATTTCACATAAACAAAAGGTCTTTGGGGTTGTCTAATTTTGAAAAGAGTGTAAAGGGGTTCTGAGACCTACCTTATAGATAGATAGATAGATAATGCAATATATATTAATATAATATAGAGTATATACTAATATATCATATATAGTAAATACTTATATGGTATTTATAGTATATATGAATATGATATTATATGTAGTATATATTATATATATAGTCAACTAAAGAAAAAAATCAAGCTTTTAAAGAATTAAAGTTAGTTTTACTCAGAAGTCTTGCTAAGGACTATAGCCCGAGGCCGGTAGCCCGGGAGTGGTCCTTTGGAGAGGTCTTGTGAGATGGCCCCTGCACAGTGTTCCAGCCACTGCTTATATGCAGGTAGTGCAGGACCATTCCAGGTAAAATCATATCGCACTTGCTCAGAAAGTTCCATAGAAGCGGAATCATGAGGCTTAGGTATAAGCAGATATCTGGTTATAGCTTGCAGAAGCATACTTACTAACCCTGTCAGATGTTATCTCACGTGCAGAAAAAGGCAAGGACGGGTCACGTATCCTATAAGAAACATCATGACTCAGGCAAGAGATGTGGTGGGCCATGTGCTCTACCCTATTTTGTCTTCAAAGCGTTCTTCCAGGGAGCATTTTGTCACAAACTTGGGGTTCAAGCGGAAATGGCAAACATGGCTTCCTACGTTTGCTAATTTGTCTCACAGTACTACATATGTGTCTCCCTCAAAAAATGGGATTGACCTCATACTGCACATATTGTATAATGTACATTTTTTGCTTAGTATCATCACAAATGTTTCCCATACCATGAATTGTAGTGGGTCCATAATATTCCATTTTACAATTACCATAATTAGCTTAATCTTATAAGTAATGGTATAACAAATTTTATGAGTATTATTGATCAATTTTTTAATAATTTTTTTTAGTGTAAGAGGATTTGCCTCTTGTTACTTATTGCTTGGCATTCTGTAAGGCAATGGCATTTAGGGGAAAAAAAGGACTAAAATATGATTCCTGCTGTGCAGAAAAGAGTTAACTTGGCAGTTCTGAGACTGCTAATTATCAAAAAGGCTGGCTTGAAAGGCTGGTCCTCAGTTGGCCTCTGGGAACTTGGCTGATAAACCCTGATAATAACCTTTCCCTACATGAGAAGAGTGGCTCATTGTGCCTAAACTATTTGTACAAGTTGTGTGGTTACGCTGAACACCTGGTTTCCTTATTGGAGTCTGAAATTTTGGTATGTACTAGGCAGCGGGTGCCTATGTGACCAGCCCGCAGTAACAGCCTTTGACATTGAGTCTCCAGTGAGCTTCCCTGGTAGACAACACATTGCACGTGTTGTCAGCGCTCGCTACTGGGGGAAGTAATTGTGTCCTGTGTCACTGCATACCTGGTTTCTTCCAAACTTCTCTCTGTGTGTCTTTTCCCTGTGCTGCAACTCAGTGCTGAGCCCTGTGAGTCCTTCAAGTGAATCACTGAACCTGGGGATAGTCTTAGGTACTCCTGACAAACCTGCTGTCAAGGAACTTATAGCTGAGGAGGGAAAAAGAGGTAAGTATGTAATTATAGTACAATTTGTGTTGACATAAAATAGTGTAGTTAAGATAAAAAGGAGCTAAAGAGAGGATAGAGGTCAGAGAAAACTTCACATGAAGACAATGAAAGAGTATTTTGAAGGATGCATGCAATTTTTTCCAATAAAGAAAGAGAAGGTGGATCTGGTAGGCAGACAGCATGAAGGTAGAGCAATGAAACTCATAGTAAGTGGGCTTGGAGCACTCCAAGCAGCTTGGTAATACTGAAGCAAGAAAGATCCTGGGCAACGTGAGGAGATCATGTTGGAGAGTTAAGCAGGTAGTCATTGAAGGGTTTCCAGTTAGAAATGTAAGGTGCAGAGGATAATGAAGGGGAAAATGAAAAGGCATGGAGAACAGTTTTGTGCTCCTCGTCAGGTGATGAATAAAAGGAGGGTTGATACTGGGATCTGTGTAAAGAAGAGAGGATCAATGAGCATTAATGTAAGCAAATGTGAGGAGATTTCAGAGTATATTTATTTATTTTTAATTAATTTTATTTTTTGAGGCAGAGTCTTGCTCTGTTGCCCAGGCTGCAGTGCAGTGATGCAATCTCAGCTCACTGCAACCTCTGCCTCCTGGGTTCAAGCAATTTTTTTCTGCCTCAGCCTCCCAAGTAGCTGGGATTACAGGCACACATCACCACACCTGGCTAATTTCTGTATTTTTAGTAGAGACGGGTTTTCACCGTGTTGGCCAGGCTGGTCTTGAAACTCTTGGCCTCAAATGATCTGCCTCTCTTGGCCTCTCAAAGTGCTGGAATTTTTTTATAGGCATGAGCCACCACACCCAGCCAGCTTATCACTACTTCTGGTTCTTCTGCATTTGAATCATCAAATGCAAATGTCAGTTTTTGAAAACTGACAGCTAACAGTTTTGAAAAGAGAGTGGCCATCTTTTCAGTTGTAAAACATTTTTATTATTAGGTTTATAAACAGCAATTAGAATGATCAATTCAATGAAAAATTTTTTAACACTTGCTCTCTTTTTGTGTGTACATCGCTCTCTTTTGTGTGTACATCAGCCTTTAGCATTTGTCTTCTTATGAACCCATCCAGTTAATCTTGTTGTACAAATACACAGTAGACAAAAGAGTACTGTTACACATCCTCTTAGTAAGGCAGTGTTCTGGGCTCCTCTGACAAACGTTGTGGTGAAGTCCTTTCAGTTGAATGACCCACTGGATGAACATGCCCTATTTTCTTTTTGCCCTTAATAATTATTATTCGCTCATTGGTTCTTTTCTGCTTTGCTTTTTCAAAAACCTATTTAAAAATAATTGTAGAACTAAAGGAAGCTGCAAAGACAGAGAGATACAGTGCAACCTTCCCCCATCTTTCCCTGACAGTTACTTCTTGGGATAACTTATGTGTATATAATGTACAATATCAAAATCAGGAAATTGACTTTGGTATTATGAGTGTGGATAGTTCTGTGTCCTTTTATCATGTCTAGATTCTTGTAATCACCACTATAGAACAGTTCTATCACCACAAAGATCTCCCCTGTGGTGTTGATAGTCACACCAACCCCTGCATCCCCCATCATCCCTAACCCCTGGGAACCTACTCTATTATCCTTCACTACAATTTTGTCATTTTGGAAATGTTATATAGATGGAATCATACAGTGTGTGAGAGATTGGAATTTTTTATTCTGTATGATGCCCATGAGGCCCATCCAAGTTGCTGGGTGTTTGAGTAGTTTGCTCTGTTACCTTGCTGAGGAGGATTCCATGGCATGGGTGCCATCCTTTTATATGGCATTTAATGGGATCATATTTTAAAATCTAGTCTCTCTTTTAATTGGTGCATTTAGACTATATTTAGTTTTAAAATGTCCACTTTATTCCATGTAACACTTCACCAGAGATCATTTACATGTGAGGAAGAGATGGCCCATGAAATTGATCTATAGTAAAATACTCTAAGAAATGCAGTCCAATTCTGTACATTTCCAGGCACCCCTAAAAAAGTGGATCACAGTGCAGAAATATAGGCATCATTACTACAATTTACATAAGATAAAAGGGAGCTATCAATAAACCTTAGAAAGTAATAAATTCACCTGTTTCTTAACGTATGGGTATGCAGTTGTTACAAAGCCATAGTAAATGGTTTATAAAATGAGATTTTATTTTGTGTTCCTTTGCTGTTTCATAGGGCATAGCATATTTGCAAGGCTCTTTTGGGACTACAGCCAGTGATTAGCAGCACATAGTAGTGGTCCACCTCTAAAGAACAATCACTAGACAGGCTGGATACCCTCTGTCACATGTGCACAAATCTGCATGGAAAAGGACTAAACTTTTAGACTTGGACTTGTGTACTTATTTCCCCTTTCTAGTGTATTAAGAGTTGACATGTGCTTTAATTAGCCAAAAGCAATGCTTGTATTCTGGCAGCAACATGCTACTTCTATTACATAGTAAAGTGAATACCAGAACTGCAAAGGCAGGAGGTGTAAGTGAATTTGTATTGGGAAGAGACGTCAGCTTAGACAACAGCAAATGAAGAGCGAATAGGAAAACTCCCTGTTGCCACAGATGTACACGACCTCAACAATATGTGATATAAGAGGCATTTCAAATTTATGGCCTTCAGCCCAGAGATGGCAAGTGCTTTTCCATTCAGTCTAATACTTCTGCGTTCCTACTAAAAAGGAATATATTAAGAGCATAGAAAAGTTCCTTACTGAAAGGAAATCTCAAAGAGCAAGGGAGGGAATGTAGAAATTAGGAAGTTGGTTGGGTGTTGTGGCTCCTGTCTGTAATTCCAGCACTTTGGTAGGCTGAGTTGCGCAGATCACCTGAGGTCAGGAGTTCGAGACCAGCCTGGGCAACAAAAGTGAGACCCCCCCCCATCTCTACAAAAAATAGAAAAATTAGGCAGGCATGGTGGTGCATGCCTGTAATCCCAGCTACTTGGGAGGCTGAGGTGGAAGGAGAATCTCTTGAGCCTGGGAGGCGGAGGTTGCAGTGAGCCGAGATTGTGCCACTGGACTCCAGCCTGGGCAACAGAGCCAGATCCTGTCTCAAAAAAAAAAAAAAAAAAAAAAGTTCTGTGGAACACTCTTTAAATTGTAATTAACTACATTTTCATATATTTACAGTAATACAAAACACAGTCACTTGCAGACCTGGTTAAGATTAAATACCAGATACAAATATGTCCTCTACATAAGTTTCTTCAAGTTACTTTTGTTTATATGGAATGAAGCTGTTAATACTTTTCTACAGCAGTAACTGCACACCAGGAAGGCCAAGACAAACACAAATCAGGGAATCAGATTTTCTCAAAGCTGCAGTGTGGAAATACTATAAACAGTTGGTTCCATACACATGAATAGGTTTCTTTGCTACAGGAAATCCAAGTGGAATAAGGAATGGACATGGTAAAAAGATTTCTTGAAGGGAAGAAGGATAACACCCTGCATGCATTTAGTGTTCAGCTCCTTCTGCTGCATTGCATTCTTTTCCTGCACTGTGTGGTGTCCAGTGTTGTTAGGTTGTCTCTCAGCAACTGCATGATGAGGGGGCTGTCTTTGAGTCTTCAGTGTATCCAGTTCTGTAGTGGCTTCATCAAAGGCTGTTTTAGGGCTGGGTGCGGTGGCTCACGCCTGTAATCCCAGCACTTTGGGAGGCAAAGGTGGGTGGATCACTTGAGGCCAGGATTTCGAGACCAGGCAGGCCAGCATGGTGAAACCTCGTCTCTACTAAAAATACAAAAAATTAGCCTGGCATGATGGTGAGCACATGTAGTTCCAGCTACGCGGGAGACCGAGGCACAAGAATCACTTGAACCCAGGAGGCGGAGGTTGCAGTGAGCTGAGATTGCACCACTGCACTCCAGCCTAGGAGAAAGAGCAAGACTCTGTCTCAAAAAAAAAAAAAAAAAAAAAAAGCCATTTTAGCCAGTGGGCAGGTGAGCTCAGGGTTGTTAAGGATCTCACAGTAAAATACAGAAAAGTTAAGAGCCAACCCCAGGCAGATCGGGATGGGGGGTTGCATCTCTCTCTTGCTTATCAAATTATCAAATGCGTCTTGGTAAGCTCCTGGGAATTATCTACCATCTGTGTTTTTTGTTTGTTTGTTTTGTTTTGTTTTTATTTTGAGATGGAGTCTCGCTCTGTCACCCAGGCTGGAGTACAGTGGTGCTGTCTCAGCTTACTCAACCTCCGCCTTCTGGGTTCAAGTGATTCTCCTACCTTAGCCTCCTGAGTAGCTGGGATTACAGGTATGCGCCACCACACCTAGCTAATTTTTGTATTTTTGGTAGATATGGGGTTTTGCCATGTTGGCCAGGCTGGCCTCGAACTCCTGACCTCAGGTGATTTCACCCGCCTCGGCCTCCCAAAGTGCTAGGATTATAGGCGTGAGCCACTGTACCTGACCTAGCTTTTGTTTTTTATCATTACCACATGCAACTTCAGCAAGATACTGGAAGTAATCCCCCTTTACTTTCAGAGAGAAGATGGTTCTCTCTGGATTAGTTGCATTGGCTATTGAATATAATACTTACCCAAAAATTCTAAGACCATGGGGCAGGTGGATCTCCCTGTGGTACTTAATCAGTAGCGACTTCATATCGGAGGTGTCAGTTTCCTGCTCAGTGCTCAAAATGTCCTTCCAGGTGAACCTGTAGTCCCTGACCCCATACTTGTAGGCCACTGAGAGCAGATTGCGCTCCTTGCTGGACAGCTGGGTGCCCCACTTGGTTATGGCCTTCGTGTAGGTGGCCATGTTGTCATAGTGCTTGGCCTGCTGGGCCAGCTCTGCCTCCTCCATGGTGGGTGGGTGGCTGGGGCTGGGGCTGGGGCTGGGGCCAGGCCGGGGCTGGGGCTGGGGTGGAGGATGAATCGGGAGAACAAGAGCTCTAGACCATTTACATTTAATGTGATTATTGTTACGTTAGGCTTAATCAAGTCTACCATTTTATTTTTCTTTATAGTTGGTTCCTTCAGTGTTTTAATTTTTTTCCTGACTTCTTGTGTGTTCCTGAAACAGTTTTCAAAATTCCATTTTGATGTATCTGTACTGTTTTTGAGTGTATCCCTTTGTATAGATATTTGAGTGGTTGCTCTAGGTATTTCAGTGTACATATATAACTTACCGTGGTCTACTGGGGTTGACGTTTTATCAGTTTGAGTGAAGTATGAAACTTTATTTCCTTTAAAGTCCTTTGCCCTCCCCAGTTGATCTTTTTTTTTTTTTTTTGAGAGAAGCTCTCACTGTCACAGCTCACTGCAGCCTTAACCTCTAAGGCTCAAGCAATTTTCCCACCTGAGCCCCACAAGTATGTGGGACCACAGATGCGTGCCACCACACCCAGCTAATTCTTTAATTTGTCTGTAGAAATGGGGTCTCACTTTGTTGCCTAGCCTGGTTATAATTGTTCTAAATATTTCTTTTACATTGAGAACCACATCAGACAATGTTATCCTTTTTGCTTCAACCATCAAACATAATTTAGAAAACTCGAGAAAAGGAATGTCTCTTTGCATTTTTTTCTCTTTTACAGTTTTTCCTTTTTGATGTTGAAAGATTCCTTCCTTTATCATTTCCTTTCTTTTTTAAGAACTTCCTTTAGCCATTCTTTTCAGATAGGTTTGCTGATGGCAAATTCCATCAGTTTTCTTTTTCATAAGAATATCTTGATTTTCCCTTTATTCCTTACAGATAGTTTTGCCAGAGATGGTATTTGAGATTGACAGTTCTTTTTCTTTTCTTTTAGTGCTTAAAAAATGTGCCATTTCCTTTTGATCTCCATGGTTTCTGATGAGAAATTTGCTGTAATTCAAAATCTTTTCCCCAGTAGGTCATGTGTGTTTTCCCTCTGGTTGATTTCAAGATTTCTTCTTTGTCTCTAGTTTTCTAACGTTCAATTGTGGTGTTTCTTTTCATGGGTTTCTTCAGGTTTATCCTGTTTGGGTTTTGCTCAGCTTCTTGAATCTTTATGTAGGTTTATGTGTTTTACCAAATTTGGGAAATTCTAGCTATTATTTCTCCAAGTACAGTCATGTATCACTTAATGATGGGGATGTGTTCTGAGAAATGCATCGTTCGGTGGTTTTGTTGTGTGAACATCATAGGGTATACTTACACAAACCTAGATGGTACAGCCCACTACACACTTACATACTGCCCCTAGGCTACAAACCTATATAGCATGTTACTGTACTGAATTCCATAGGCAATTATAACACAACGGTAACTATTTGTGTATCTAAATATATTTAAACATAGAAAAGATAAAGTAAAAATACAGTATAAAAGGTAAAACAGTACACCTGTAGAGATTACTTACCATGAATGGAGCTTGCAGGAGTAGAAGTTGCTCTGGATGAGTCAGTGAGTGAGTGGGGAGTGAACATGAAGGTCTAAGACATTACTGTACAGTACTGTAGACTGCCATAGCCTTCACAAATACTGAACTAAGAATACACTCAGTTTATAAAAATATTATTCTTTCTTCAAAAATAAATTAACCTGGCTAGGGGTAGTGGCTCACACATGGAATCCTAGCACTTTGGGAGGCTGAGGCGGGAGGATCACTTGAGCCCAGGAGTTCAAGACCAGCCTGGGAAATATAGTGAGACCCTGTCTCTACAAAAAAAAAAAAACAAACACAAAAATTAGCTGAGTGTAGTGGCATGTACCTGTACTTCAGCTACTCTGGAGGCTGAGGTGAGATGATCACTTAAGCCAAGAAGGTTGAGGCTGCGGTGAGCCTTGATCAGGCCACTGCACTCTAGCTGGGTGACAAAATGAGACCCTGTTTCAAAAAATATTAATAATTAATCTTAGCTTATTGTAACTTTTTAACTTAAAAAAATTCAACTGACTCCTTTGTAATAACACTGAGTTTAAAACACAAACACATTGTATAACCACGTAAAATATTTTTTTATATTCATATTCTATAAGCTTTTTCTATTTAAAATTTATTATTTTTTTACTTTTTAAACTTTGTCGTTAAAAATGAAGAGACATACACATTAGCCTAGGCCTACAGAGGGTCCGGATCATCAGTTTCCCAGTCTTCCACGTCCACATCTTGTCCCACTAGAAGGCCTTCAGGGGCAGTAACACACATGAAGCTGTCATCTCCTATAAGAACAGTGCCCCCTTCTAGGATACCTCCTGAAGGACCTGAGGCTGTTTTCCAGGTAACTTTTTTTCCTATGAGCAGAAGGGGTATACTCTAAAAGAACAATAAAAAGTATAGTATAGTAAATACATAAACCAGTAACAGTTTATTGTCATTATCAAGTATGTACTGTACATAATTGTATGTGCTAGACCGTTACATGACTGGCAGTGCAGTAGGTTTATTTACACCAACATCACCACATCCATGTGAGTCATGCATTGTGTTATGCCGTTACAATGGCTACAGTGTCACTAGGCGATAGGAATTTTTCAGCTCCATTATAATCTTTTTTTTTGAGACAGGGCTTGCCCTGACGCCCAGGCTGGAGTGCAGTGGTGTGAGCATGGCTCACTTTAGCATCAACCTCCTAGGCTCCAGTGATCCTCCTGCCTCAGCTCCCTAGTAGCTGGGACTACATTACCCAGCTAATTTTTGTATTTTTTGTAGAGATGGGGTTTCACTGTGTTGCTCAGGCTGGTCTTGAACTTCTGGCCTCAAGCGATCCTCTTGCCTCAACCTTCCAAAGTGCTGGGATTACAGGTGTGAGCCACTGTGCCCAGCCTCCATTATAATCTTACAAGACCCCTGGACATATATGCGGCAGGACTGTACTTTTCTCACCCCATCCTCTTTCTCTATCCCTTCTGTGTTGCTGATGATAGTAGTGTTAGATCTCAGATCTTTTGTTACAGTTCCAAATGTCCCTGAGGCTCTGTTAATTTTTTCCTTAGTCTATATTCTCTCTTTTGACTAGATTGGGTAATTGCTGTTGTCTTTCTTGAGGATCACTGATTCTCTCCATCTGCTCTTGAGCTCACCCATTAAGTTTTTTTTGGTTTCAGTTATTATATTTTGTATTCTGAAACTTCCATTTGTTTATTTATATTTTCTATTTCTTTGCTTAGGGTTTCAGTTTTAAAAATTTGTTTAATGTACCCATTGAAGCATTTTTATGATGGCTGCTTTAAAATCCTTACAAGGTAATTTCAACATCTGCATCATCTTGGTGTTGGCATCTGTTCATAGTTTATTCTCACTGATGTTGAGATTTTCCTGGTTCTCAATATTATGAGTGATTTTCAGTTGTGTCCAAGGCATTTTGGGTATTTGTTATAAGACTCTGGCTTTTATTTACATTGTCTGTCATAGCTGGCCTTTTCTGACATCATTTTGGGAGGGTACGGGGCTGTGCCACCTCATTATGCTGGTGGGAATGGGATGAAAGTCCAAAGCATCCATCAGTACCCAGCAGGGAGGGATTCCTCCTTCCAGCTGTGCAGGGTTGGGAGGTCAGTTTCCCGTAA
Source organism: Pongo pygmaeus (assembly GCF_028885625.2). Classification (NCBI taxonomy): domain Eukaryota; kingdom Metazoa; phylum Chordata; class Mammalia; order Primates; family Hominidae; genus Pongo; species Pongo pygmaeus. The sequence continues at coordinate 28,324,092 of NC_072385.2, read as the reverse complement.
GGCCTGTGCTGACGCCACCCTTGCTAAGAGGGGAGAAGGGACCCTGCTACTGCTTTTCCTGTGGCCTCCACTCACACCTCACCAGGAGGCTCATTACTGGTGGAGGGTAGTGGAAGTCCCAGCTCCCTCACTCAGTCTTTCCTGACCCCATCCACATATTATGGGTGTGAGGGGGTCTTGTAACAGTTGGGCAAGGGTGGAAGTCTAGGCTCCCTACCTGGCCATTGCTGATAGAGTGGGGATGGGACCATGTGTTTTCATGGTATATGGCTGGAGTAGAGTGGTGATTGTCTGACGTTTTCTGCCCTGCTAGGTTGCCCTTTACTGAGTCCTTTGCATAGAGTTAGCAGGCTTTTCTTGGTCCTTTTTTTTTGTGCTCCTGTTGGTATTTTAAGGTTGCTGACTTTTCTAGTTCCCATTCTAGGATATATGAGGCAGAAAGAAAATTCAGAGAACTCACTGCTGTGTTGTTTCTTGGGTCCCAGTGACTCTACCCTTTCTGCCTTCTGCTTTCCACCTTTCAGAGTCTTCTTATTTTTAATTTTTTGTGGTGGTTGTTGAGACAGGGTCTCACTGTGTTGCCCAGGCTGGAGTGCACTGGCACAAACTCAGTTCACTGCAACCTCTGCCTCCTATGCTCAAGCCATCCTCCCACCTCAGCCTCCTGAGTAGCTGGGACTACAGGCGCCCGCCACCATGCCTGGCTAATTTTTGTATTTTTTGCAGAGACAGGGTTTCCCCATGGTGCCGAGGCTGGTCTTGAACTTCTGAGCTCAAGTGATCCACCCGCTTCAGCCTCCAAAGTGTTGGGATTACGGATATGAGCCATGGTGCCCAGCCTTCTTATTTATAATATCTGGGTTTATAATTGTGTTTAGCAGGATGCATAGAGAGAAGTGTGTCTATTCCATCTTGGTCTGGAACTGGAAGTCTCATCTTGAATTAGAGAAAGTTCTTCAAGGATATTGTCATCTGAAGACTCATAGTCTGAGATTTTGCTTTTATGATCAATTTCACCAACATTATTAGAATCTATAATGATACTACCTGTCTTTCTACATTCATTTTCTGATTTGTCCTACAGTTGTCAGATGTCTTTGCTGTGACTTTTCTTCTTTTTGCCATTTTGGGTACAAAAAGGAAAAATCCTAAATTCTCAGTTGTTTTCAGCAAAGGTTACAGAAGACTACAAAGGAGTGTTTTTGAACTTCTTTTATACCATCCTGAAAGATGATGCCAATAGTCTTAGCAACACAATAAGAAAACTAAAAGATGATATAATAGTGGTGATTTATGTCACTATGTACCATCCTGCAGGTGGTTCTGTCATTCTTCCATTTTATTTAGTTTTTTCAGCATGATTAGGAATGATTGATGAATAATTATAAAATTGTAAAATAATTCTTAGGACAATAAAATAGCAAAAAGTTTTAAGATATAGAAAAAATAGGCTCACTGAGATCCTATATCTGTATTATTTATCTATTTATGCATAATAAATTACCACAAGTTCAGTGGTTTAAAATGACATACATTTATTATCTCTTATTTTCTGTGGGCTAGGAAACTGGGCATGGCTTAACTGAGCCCTCTACCTGGGCTCTCAAAAGGATGCACTGAGGTGTCAGCTGGACTACACTATCATCTTGAGACCTGACTCGGAAAGAATACACTCCCAAGCTTATCCAGACTGTTGGCGGAAGTCATTTCCTTATGGCTGTAGGACTGAGAGCCCAGGCTTGTTGTTGGCTGTTTTCTGGGATGCAGCTCTAAGCTGTTTGTCACGTGGGCTTTTCAGTTTAGTTGTTTACTTCTTCAAAGTCAGCTAGGAAGTCTATAGACACCATATATTATACTATACACTATAAATGTTATATGAGATGGAGTCCTATATAATATAACATAATCTTGGAAGTGACGCCTATCGCCTTTGCCATATTCTGTTCATTAGAAGCAAGTCATTGTGTCTGCCTGCACTCAAGGGGCAGAGGTTATGGAAGTCTGTGAATACCAGAAGGACGAGGGTCACTGGGGTCGCTGCAGAGTCCGCTTGCGACAGTGTCTTAGATTTATAAAACAGTTTGAGGGACTCATATGGTAATTGCTAGACAGAATGAGTTATATTCTTTTTTTTGTTGTTTTAAAAAAAGCCCAAATGTTCCCTTTATCCTTTGGGAGGTTTCTAAGAAAGACTAAAAGCCATGAAGTATCAGTCCTTAAAAATAGAAGATTTCAAAAAAGAAACGATAGCTAAATTTGGGTGCAGTGGACCTTGGTGACATACTGAGGGTTAAGGAGGAGTCAGATGGGATGGGAAGATAAAATCTTGATAACCTATATCCTCACCTGTCTCATCATCAGTGGACTATTGGAAGAGTCAGACAAGGGCGGGGGAGGCTGTAGCTCACAGTCTTACTGCTGCCTCACCTGTAGTGAGGCAGGTTCATTTGTTTTTTCCTTTTTCAGTCTGAGGCATCTTCTGGTTCACTAGGCCCCTTTCATAAGACCACAGGGTGAGTCTGTCAAGTTCCCACAGTTAAAGCGGGAGTGCCGCAGCCTGGAGCACTAGCCGGTGTTGGAAATGGTGTCAACTGTGATTTTGGTCTGGGCCTGCAGGGCAAGTGAGCAGACTGTTTAAACCATTCACGTGGAGAAATAAAGTCCTCAGTAATTTGAAACAAAGAAAAAGGAGACAGGGCTATTGTGGGGTGGGTGGAGGGAGCATGAATAACATGAAAAGAAAGAGGTGAGAGCAGTAAAGTTTGATTGAAAATGAAAAGTCCAGAAAAGAAACACAGAAGAATTTGAAAAGGACTTTGCAGAAGAATATTAGGAGGGGGAAGGTGGAAATGAACGAACAAGAGGAAAGTGAGAAGAAGGAAGAAGGAGAAAGCATGAAATAGGTCATACAAGGAATATCCAGATCTAGCTAGGGACATGCAGTAAGAGGACACGCTTGTTAGAAGAGCTACTCCATAGTGTGTGACTGGTTAATTTTCAGTACCCTGCTTTTTAGTTAAAGATAGTTCTAATGTAAAACTATCTACATAGTACACTTAGCTGTATGTTTGTAACAGTTATAACTATCTACATAGTTCTACATTAGATAACTATGTAGTTATCTTTGTAGTTCTAATGTAGAACTACATTAGAATTCTAATGCTGTGTCTTGAGGATTCTTCATAGGAAAATACAGGGCATTATAGCTTTCAGAATACAAAACGTTTTTAATTTTCCTTTTAGAATGAAATACACCCTATGAAGAAGTGTCTCCCAGTAACTTTAAAGTACTTAAGGAAAATAGTTTATAACCATCTGATAATTTTTACTCCAAGGTCCTTGTGGTTGTTGAATTTTAAAAAGTCAGGTTGAATACAATCATTGTTATTATTTTTAGAAGTGAAGAGCTGTTATAAACATACAGCTAAGTGTACTCTAATGAATGTTATCATGAGTTATGAATTTTTATAGTTCCTCATTTTATTATTATAAGGGAATTTGGGACTTTATGATGAACTTACTAAAAAGAGATTGCCCTTTCCCAAGGGAAATCAAGGAAAATTATTACGTCTATTTAGATTTGGCAGGCCGACTCGGGCAGATTACTTGAGGTCAGGAGTTCAGGACCAGCCTGGGCAACACGGTGAAATCCCATCTCTACTGAAATACAAAAACTTGGCCGAGTGTGGCAGTGTGCACCTGTAATCCCAGCTCTTTGGGAGGCTGAGGCAGGAGAATCGCTTGAACCCAGGAGGTGGAGATTGCAGTGAGCTGAGATCATGCCACTGCACTCCAGCCTGGGTTACAGAGCGAGACTCTGTCTCCAAAAATAAAAAAAAAAAACACCAAAAAAACAAAAAAAACTGTGTTATAGGTACATGCAGCATCGTTTGTTTGTCTTAAGGTGTTATGTTTATTAGGTCAGGGGATAGATTTTAACTTATTAAACCTCTACCTGGAAATTTGTTTTGAATGACACTGTTAATGATTATATTAGCTGACAGCTTAGAGAAATAGTGGTTGCATTCCAGAAAATGTTTCAACCATAGCCGATTTGGTATTCACTAGTCACTGTTCTGTAAGTATACTGAAAACATCTTATAAGGGAGTAAATGAATTATTTTCATTATTTTAATTTAAATAAAGTGTATGATCCTGTATATCTATGAGCCCCATTTTCCCTTTTGAATTTAGAAGGGTGCAGCTATTTTCAGAATCCATGCGTATGTGTTGGATCCTGACTGGAGTACTCCAAAACCAGAATAATCTTGATAATGCCATGTAAGAGACCTTTGAAATTCGTGTTCACTGGATACTTGGAAAACCCTCTCTGTCCCAAGTTAATCTTCAGGATTATGGCCCTAAACATTTTAATGAGCGCCCCCTGTCCCTGGAACCCTTAACCTGTGGGCCAGAGGAAGGGAGAGGAGAAGGAACTGGTAGACTAGAACTACATAAACTTCTAGGCTGCTCGAGTCTAGAACTACCCTGAGGACAATGCTGGCTACCTCTGGGCTTCTTCGCTCATGGACCTGGGACTGGCACATCAGCATCACCTGGGAGCTTGTTAGAAATTCTCGGGCCCTACCTCAGACCATGGAATCAGGATCCCTGGAAGTGAAGTCCAGAATTCTGTGTTTTAATGAGCCCTTTTAGGTGGTTCTTATGCATGATAAATTCAGGAAACGATGAGATACTTGGTCTCGTTTGTAAGTTTTAGCTATCCATTCTAATTAGAATTGTCTGTTCAAGTTCTGTTCTTTCAGCGTGTTTCATTTGGACTACCGTTCACTGTGTCTTTTGGCTTTTTATGGCATTAATTCTCCTAAACCACCCTCTGAATCCAGTTCTTTTATTTTTTTTTCTTTATGCTTAAGAGGTTTATAAGTGGGAAATTTTCTGCAATTTCATCTAGGCCATCTTCTTTCTAATTTAAAATGGTTGTGTAAGAGTGATGCATGTGAAATCTTTAAAAAGTGAAATAAAACATTTTTCAAAGGCAGTGGCTTCCTGAGAAGTAAAGCTTGTTAAATTTTGGAATCTTACTAAAAACCTTCCTCATTCATATTTAAAAAAAATTTTTCTGTGGAAAGAATTGTATCAGTTCAATGTGATACTGAGGTTGAACCAGATGACTACTTTTTTTTTTTTTTTTTTAAGAGACAGGGTCTTGCCCTGTCACCCAGGCTGGAGTTCAGTGGCACATTTGCCACTCACTGCGGCCTGAAACCCCTGGGCTCAAGGGATCCTCCCACTTCAGCCTCCTGAGTAGCTGGGGCTACAGGCATGCAGTACCACACTGGCTAATTTTTGAAAATTTGTTGTAGAGACAACAAATAGGTCTCCCTATTTTGCCCAGGCTGGTCTCAAACTTTTAGGTTCAAGCAATCCTCCTGCCCCGGCCTCCCAGAGCACTGGGATTTCAGGTGTGAGCCACCATGCCTGGCCCAGAGGACTTCTCAACATTTTTTTCAGTGCCAGAATTTTATTATCTAATAAATATTAAAATGTTTTAAATTAAGAAATAAAGAGTGGGTTTAACTTTTGGTAGTTTTTATTTCAATACAAAAAGCCAGTTTTTAACACTAGCTCTGAATTTAGTAGTATCTTGTACATCTTGCTGATAAGAAGTTACTATTGTTTAAAAAATAAAGTTCTCTGGTCTGTTTTTATTCACCGCACATTAGATGTGACTTATTGGTGCTTTTTGTTTGTGTTAATCATTCATTTATACTGTTGAACAATTTCATATGAAATTACCATTTTTGCCAAAAAGGATCAAATATCAGCAATTTTATACGGTTTAGCCTAGTAAGTCTTTGAAAGCCCAAAGTTACCCGTTTCACTGGAAACTGACCTAAATATTTGAGTTGAAGAATCCAAGTGGTTTCTCTGGAAATTTTGTTTTAGAATCTTAGGTTCACAAAACACGATTTGTACAAAACATAATTTGTACTTTCATCGTCTAGGCTGAACATATAATTTTCTACAATTAAAAAAGTTAGATTTTGTCTACAGTAAAAACAAAACAATAAACAAAACTGGGCACTTCCCAGTAAGATGGTAGTATGAGAGTTCCCTCAGTTTCCTGCCATGACCCCCCATACAAACCGATTGAAATGATTCCAAGAAAAGCAAAAATAAGAATTTTGCTACTAATGTTGACAATAGGGAATTATCAAACATATTAATTTGGAGGAATTTTTTCATCTGTTATGTTAAAGTGAACTGAATGCTGGAAGCAGATAAACAACTCTCTTCCTCAAGAAAGCTGTATAGTATTATGGGAAATATAAATGGAGAAAAGTCTAGGGAAAATTCTAGAAAGTTCTAGAAAGCTGAGTTGGCTTTCCAGATGGAATATGAAGTTGCCCTGTTGTTGTGGAGAACTCTTTTAATGTGGCAGAATGGAGTTAGAAACAAAGGACGGATGTGAGAGAGATCGAAAATGGCCCCTCTGGAGCCTTTTCATAGCTGTGGGTCTTGGACTAAGAACAGCAGTAGCATCCGGGCTAGAAACTAAATACCTGTGACATTATCCAATAGTCCATGGGCCCCCAGGGACTTTTTCTAAGCTAACTTTCCGAAAGCATGGACAGTTCCCCTCAAAGCAGGGAAGCATTTTAGAATTAGGGGTGCGGCATTTCTCTTCCTACTTGCTGAAGCTGGCCTCTGGGAGGGTGATTTGAAAACATAACAAGAAAATGCATGTGGAGATGGAGACTGCCCTCAGACTCCTATCCCTTTCTACCACTCAGGAGCTGATGAAAGACTGAGCCTGTATCTGCCATTCAATCTCCTGCTTACTTTAAAGCATCATTGTATTAAAAAAAAATGATGAAATGAAGAGTTGCAAGGATAGTACAAATAACTTCTCTACACATTTCACCCATTGTGAACATTTTGCCTCTATCATCTTCCTTTCTACAGATATTTGTTTCTTTTCAGAACCATTTCAGAGTAAATTGCAGAAATCGTGCCCCTTTACCCCTAAATAATTTTATGTTTATTTCCTAAGAACCAGGACATTCTCTTACATTACCACAGTTCGAGTGTCAAATTCAGGAAATTTAACATTGGCACAATCATACCCATTCTGTAGTCTGTGTTCTGTTATTTTTCCAGTAATGTTCTTGACAGCATTTGTTTCTTCTGGTCCAGGATCCAGTCCAGGACAGTGCTTTGCATTTAGTCTCTCTTACCCCTGGTCGTTTCCTCAGCCTTTGTCTTTGATGACCTTGACATGTCTTAAAGTGGAAGCCATTTTTTTTTTTTTTTTTTTTTTTTTGAGACGGAGCCTCGCTCTGTTGCCCAGGCTGGAGTGCAGTGGCGCGATCTCGGCTCACTGCAACCTCCGCCTCCCGGGTTCACGCCATTCTCCTGCCTCAGCTTCCCGCATAGCTGGGACTGCTGGCGCCCCCCACCACGCCCGGCTAAATTTTTGTATTTTTTTTAGTAGAGACGGGGTTTCACCGTGTTAGCCAGGATGATCTCGATCTCCTGACCTTGTGATCTGCCTGCCTCAGCCTCCCAAACTGCTGGGATTACAGGCGTGAGCCATCACACCCGGCCGCCATTTGTTTTATACATAATCCCCCAATTTGGATGTGTCCGATGTTTCCTTGAGATTAGAATCAGATTATGCATTTTGGGCAGGAATTCCAGGTAATGAGGGGTGTCCTCTGGGGTTCATGAGGCACGTGATCTCTGTCCCATTATTGCCAACTTTAACTTTGATCACTTGATGAAGGTGGTGTCAGCTAGATTTTATCATTTCCCTCTTTGTAAAGTAAGGAGTACTTTGTGGGGAGGTATTTTGAGATGATATAAATACCTGTTTCTTATTAGACTTTCACCTGTTAGTTTTAGCATGCATTTTTGATGCTTGCCTGAGTCAGTTATTGCTATGATGGTTGCAAAATGGTGTTTTGTTTTTTTTTTGAGATGGAATTCCACTCTTGTTGCCCGAGCTGGAGTGCAATGGCGTGATCTTGGCTCACTGCAGCCTCTGCCTCCCGGGTTCAAGCGATTCTCCTGCCTCAGCCTCCCAAGTAGCTGGGATTACAGGCATGCGTCACCATGTCCAGCTAATTTTGTATTTTTAGTAGAGACAGGATTTCTCCTTGTTTGTCAGGCTGGTCTTGAACTCCCGACCTCAGGTGATCTGCCCACCTCGGCCTCCCAAAGTGCTGGGATTACAGGCGTGAGCCACAGCACCTGGCCCAAATGACGGTTTTTCTAATGTTCATTATTTCTTCTACATTTAGTAGTTGGCCTTCTTCTGTAAGAAACACTTTCCCCTCATTTGTTCATTTTTATTTATTTATTGTTGATACGGACTCATGGATTTGTATTTTATTCAATGGGTTATAATCCATTACCATCGATATTTATTTTGGTTCTTAACTTGTTCCCCATTTGGCCAGTGGGGGCCTCTCCACTGCCCTTCTGTGCCCTTTGGAGAAGTCCTGTCATTTTTTTCTTCTGGTAATACTTTCTTGCTGGCAGAAGAATATTCTAGGTTTATCTTAGAGTTATTTCTCTAAAGAGTTCTTAAAAAAACCTCTTTTTTTACTAGAGGTGGGGTCTCGCCATGTTGCCCAGGGTGGTCTCAAACTTGGCTCAAGCGATCCTCTCACCATGGCTTCCCAAAGTGCTGGGATTATAAGGGTGAGCTCTCATGCCCGGCCTCCAAAGACTTCTAATTTATTTTAGTGGCAAATGGTGTTGAGAAACCAGTATCTAGGCACTGCTTAAGTCTGAAGGGTTGGATTCTAATGTTGTTCACATAAAGAGGGAAGAACTCAAAGATCTGTTTTGGACACATGCTGTGTTTGGACACTGTGTTTATACTGATCTGCCCTTGTCCACACTCTCTGGACTGGCAGTTCACACTCTTTTAGTTTCTGAAACCATATAACATACTCTGATCTCAGAGCAAGTTCCCCCATATTATCTTCTAGATTTTTCTTGGCCCTTTAAAAACATTAATTCTTCTAGATAAATATTAGAATTATACATCAAGTTCAAAAAAATGTGTTACTTTGAAAGATACTGAATTGGGCCAGGTGCGGTGGCTCACATCTGTAATCCCAGCACTTTGGGAGGCCGAGGCAGGCAGATCACAAGGTCAGGAGATCGAGACTATCCTGGCTACCATGGTGAAACTCCATCTCTACTAAAAATAGAAAAATTTAGCCGGGCGTGGTGGCGGGCACCTGTAGTCCCAGCTACTCGGGAGGCTGAGGCAGGAGAATGGCGTGAACCCGGGAGGCGGAGCTTACAGTGAGCCGAGATCGCGCCACTGCACTCCAGCCTGGGTGACAGAGCGAGACTCCGTCTCAAAAAAAGAACAACAACAACAACGAAAAAGAAGGATACTGAATTGAATTTCTTTTGCTTAGGGTAGAATTAATCTTTTTGTAAGACTGAGTCTTCCTATTTAGGAATAAGAGATAATTTTATTGACTCTATTATAGACTTCAGTAAAAGGCTTGTACTTTTCTTCACATAAATCTTTATGTGTCTCTTCTTATAATTGTTTAATAGAATTGTTTATAGTTTTGTGTTTAGGAATAGTATCTCTTTCACATTTCTTATATTGTGAATTTACACATGCAGAAAATGCTTAAACGATGAATGACTTTCACTAAACTACCACCCAGATCAAGAAATAGAACCTAGCCGGCACCCTGGAGCTCCCGGTATGCCCTTTCCCTATCTCAGCCTTCTCTGTCGTACCTCTTCTCCTTTCCTTCTGAGCAAATTAAGGCAAATACGGTGACATACATGTTTTTGTTATTCCATGTAGTGAAGCATGGCAGTTAAGACAGATTTTTTTTTCTGCTATGGAATCTTAAGAGGTGTTTACTGTAAGGATCTTTATGTAAGGGACAAGGAACAGTATAATTGAGTGTTATTAAGACTGCAGATTCATTTTTCATAAGTCTGTTTTTACTGCTTCTATCCATGATTAAAACAGAAATTATAATGTTAAATTAAAAACAGACTTTCTGGCTGGGCGCAGTGACTCACGCCTGTAATCCCAGTACTTTCAGATGCCGAGGCAGGCGGATCACCTGAGGTCAGGAGTTCGAGCCCAGCCTGACCAACATGGTGAAACCCGTCTCTACTAAAAATACAAAAAGTATCTGGGTGTGGTGGCGTGTGCCTGTAATCCCAGCTACTTGGGAGGCTGAGGTGGGAGAATTGTCTGAATCCAGGAGGCAGAGGTTGCAGCAGTGAGCCGAGATCACGCCACTGCACTCAAGCCTGGGCGACAGAGTGAGACTGTGTCTCAGAAAAAAAAAAAAAAAAAGCCTTTCTAAGGTTTGTTTAGGTGTCAAAATAGTAGCTTTAGCTTGCTATAGAAGTTGGAAGCACGCTTGCGGTTTATCTTAATTTAATCAGGTTGTGGACGTTGTGCATAACATTCCCGCAGCCTCCACTACTATTCAGTACCACCAAGCAAGTAAATGAATGGCTTCTTCACCATCTCTCAGGTGTTGCTGTCCAGTTCTGTGCTTGAGCCTCTTCTACTGTGCACTTTGTCTCTGTGCTGTTTCATTTCTACTCATTGTTTCAATGCCTACGTTTATCCTATCAAAGCCCACTTTTATTTCCTAGACCAGGTTTTTTTGACATGTGATTCTCTCAAATTATTAAAATGAATGACTTTTAACAAGGGTCATTGTACATCTAGCTCAGTGGATTTTTATTCTATTGTTTTCTGAGACAAGGTCTCACTCTGTCGCCCAGGCTGGGGTGCAGTCGTGTGATCATAGCTCACTGTAGCCTCCAATACTTGGGCTCTAGCAATCCTCCTACCTCAGCTTCTTGAGTAGCTGAGACTACAGGCATACACCACCATGCCTAGCTAATTTTTTATTGTTTTGTAGAGATGGGGCCTTACTGTGTTGCCTAGGCTGGTCTTTTATTTTTTTTTTTGAGACGGAGTCTTGCTCTGTTGCCCAGGCTGGAGTGCAGTGGCACGATCTCTGCTCACTGCAAGCTCCGCCTCCTGGGTTCATGCCATTCTCCTGCCTCAGCCTCCTGAGTAGCTGGGACTACAGGTGCCCACCACCGTGCCCGGCTACTTTTTTGTATTTTTAGTAGAGACAGGGTTTCACCGTGTTAGCCAGGATGGTCTCGATCTCCTGACCTCGTGATCCGCCCGCCTCGGCCTCCCAAAGTGCTGGGATTACAGGCGTGAGCCACCGCACCCGGCCATCTAGGCTGGTCTTGAACTCCTGGGCTCAAGCCATCCTCCACCTTGGCCTCCTAGAGTGCTGGGATTACAGGTGTGAGCCACCATGCCTGGCCACTCACTGGGTTTTTAGAGATCAGGACTTTGACCAAAGTCTGGCCTACGGAAATCTTTGAGGACTAGGAAGTTCAGAGGAAAAGTTTGGTCTATGGAAATTAATGATTATGCTATAAAATATATTCATTATATTATTATATAAATTACCATCAGCTTCTGCCTCATCTTTCTATCTGGTTGATGTGAATATGGTCTTTATAGTTGTTTGTACCCTTTGACAAATGATGTTAGTATGATGCTTTAAAGTGTTTATTCTAAAACCTTTTATCATTTTATCCATCTTTAATTATATGAAATGCTGGAGACTGCTCACGTTTTTATAAATAATAAGGGCATAATAATAATAAGCATTAAGAGCATTCTTACAAATAATAAGAGCATATAAACTTTGTTATATAACAAGTCAGAACCCTTTTTTTTTTTAGTTCTGTATCAATGAATATTTTCTTCTGAAAAACTCAACTTTAAACTTTGTAATTTTACAGTTCCGTTTAGATTACGTTGTTTGTTTGTTTTAAGACATATACTGTAACTATTTTGGTTTTGCTTCTAGAAAAACTGATTGCTTATCAACGAGAATTCCTTGCTTTGAAAGAACGTCTTCGAATAGCTGAACACAGAATCTCACAGCGCTCTTCTGAATTAAATACGATTGTGCAACAGTTCAAGCGTGTAGGAGCAGAAACAAATGGAAGTAAGGATGCATTGAATAAGTTTTCAGGTACAAACAGTATTTTTTATATTATAAAAAGATTTTATATATATATATATATATATTTTTTTTTTTTTTCTTTGAGACAGAGTCTCACTCTGTAGCCCAGGCTGGAATGCAGTGGCGCAATCTTGGCTCACTGCCAGCTCCGCCTCCTGGGTTCACGCCATTCTTCTGCCTCAGCCTCCCGAACAGCTGGGACTACAGGCACCTGCCACCACGCCTGGCTAATTTTTTTGTATTTTTAGTAGAGACGGGGTTTCACCATGTTAGCCAGGATGGTCTCGATCTCCTGACCTCGTGATCCACCCCCTCAGCCTCCCAAAGTGCTGAGATTACAGGTGTAAGCCACTGCACCCGGCTGAAAAAGATTATATTTTCAAAGGGGCATGTGGAATTTTTTTTGAAAGTCATGTAGAATAGTTTATAAGCCAGCATCTGTTAACCCTTTTCAGAGAGAAAAACCACCACACAAAACTTTCTTTTCTAGTAAATTACAAAAAAATTTTATTACCTGCTAAATCTGATTTTAAGAGAGTCATATTAAGTTAAATTGGCTGGGCGTGTTGGCTCACGCCTATAATCCCAGCACTTTGGGAGGCCGAGGTGGGCAGATCATTTGTGGTCAGGAGTTCAAGACCAGGCTGGCCAACATGGTGAAACCTCATCCCTACTAAAAATACAAAAATTAGCCGGGCATGTTGGTGCCCGCCTGTAGTGCCAGCTACTCAGGAGGCTGAAGCAGGAGAATCACTTGAACTCTTGAGGCGGAGGTTGCAGTGAGCTGTGATCGTGCCACTGCATTCCAGTTCTGTACTCCAGAGCGAGACTCCGTCTCAAAAACAAAAAAAGTTAAATTGCAGTGGAATAAATTTCATTGGCAGTAATGAAGAACGTGCATCTTTTGAAAACATATTCAAAATGAGATTAAAATTTAATTTTTTGTGTATGCGTGTTTCTGTGATGACTTATGTGTGGACTTCAGATGGACTCTGGAGAAATCTTTGAGCTATTTGAAGCAATTAGTGCTCTTAAACCTTATTTATAATACAGAACACGCATAGTTTCCTAGTGGATACTTCAGGAGTATCTGGTCTGTTTCTTCTCTGAGAAATCCTGGTCAGAGTAAGATGAGGGCAAATGATCTCTCTTTCTGTGCTCTTCTTTATCTGATAATTAAGTTGACGTATTTATCTAATTGATTGCCTCTAAATTTGCATAATTTTTCTAGATTAGCATACTTTTTCATTTAGCTTCACCTGTTTTAAAAACACATGAATTCCTCTCATCTCCAGATCCACTGCCTCACCTTATTTATAAAGTTGCATGCTCCTTCTCCTCCTGCTGATAAACTTTGCATTATGTCACCCTGATGTTGAAACTCATGGACTGCTGTAGATAAAAAATAAATCACTGATAAACCTGATGCCAAGTGATTTCTACTAACATTTTTTGTTTCCTTCTGGTATTTTTTCCATGAATATTTTTCTTCAAAATTGTTATTGTGTATGATGGCCTGATTTTCACTCTTGAAATTATACTATGAGCATTTTAAAACTATGTCATTAAATAATCTTCAAAATATTATTTTTAGTGGCTGTGAATATGCCAGCTATATATACCATAATATATTCAACATTTTTTTCTACAGTTATTCAAATGGGCTTTTCTGGGTTGTTTTTCCCCCCTAGTTTATAACTCTGATGAACATATTTGTATATAAATCAATCATATTTCTGGTAACCTTTAAGTTATTTTCATTAGATTATGATCTTCTTAGAAATAGGATCTGTGTTTTGATGACTTGATTTTTGAACAAATGATACATTTGCTGGGATAAAATAGATAATCACTAAATATTTGTTGAATGCATAGAAGCTAAATTCTTAAAAGGGAAATTACTGAGTAATAGGACAGAAATGTTTTAAGGTTTTTGCTGCTGCTTTGAATAGTTGGAACATTTGTCTTGTTATCACCAATATTTAATATTATTTAATCTGCTAATTTCATAGGTAGAAATTGATATATTATAATTTGTAATTGTTTATGCATGAGATTAAATTTTAATTTTATATATGACAGTCATTTGCATTTCTTTCGTGAATTTTTGATTCTTCTCATATTTTTAATGAAGTTGAGGTAACAAATTCCTACTGCTAGCTTCCTTTTTTCTAAGGTTAAATTCAAATTTAATGAAATTTTAAAACAATATTATTTCTACTACCAAGTTTTTATTTCATATCATTAAATGATTCATTGGTTCCTCTAATAAAAACAGAAACATCCTACGTGTAAAATGGAGTGAGAAAAAAAGTGAAACTATTTGAAAGTTGTGATCTGTACTGGATATTCTCAACTTGTGCTGTTTATATTATTTTACTTGAAGTTTTCAGAAAAAAATTCCTTCCATGTGAAATTTTGATAACATGTAATGCATAAAGAAAGTGAATGGCTGAGCGTGGTAGCTCATGCCTGTAATCCCAGCGCTTTGGGAGGCCAAGATAGGAGGATTGCTTGAGCCAGGAGTTTGAGACCAGCCTGGGCAACATAGTGAGACTCCCATCTGTACAAAAAAAAATTTTTTTTTTAATTAGCTGATGTGGTAGCATGTGCCTGCAGCCCAGGTACTCAGGAGGCTGAGGTGGGGAGGATCTCTTGAGCCTTGGCGGTCAAGGCGACAGTGAACTGTGATTGTGCCAGTGGACACCAGCCTGGGCTACAGAGCAAGACCCTGTCTCAAAAAAAAAAAAGAAAATGGAAGTGATTGATGGTTAATGTACTTATTATTATTTATTACATTTTCATAAGTCAACAGCATATTTAGAGTCTGTTTGGCAAACTTGAGTTCTAACACATTATAGAGGTAAGCCCTTAGCATCCCACCTTCTTACGGCCCTCTAGCTGGCCATTTTGGTTTCCTTCAGCCAGTTTTATCAACATCATGACCTGTGAGACTTTGGCTTTGAAAGTGTCCTTTTCATCTTAAATGGAGATCTCATTCACCAGAGTGTGAAACTAGGAAAGAAAATTCTTTAGTTCTAGTTCTCATTAATTTTTACTGCTGGTTTTATAAAATCAGCAACTTCTGTAAGGTAATTCTTGTGTATTAATTATACTTCTGTGTTTCAGATAATACCCTAAAGCTGTTAAAGGAGTTAACCAGCAAAAAATCTCTTCAAGTGCCAAGTATTTATTATCATTTGCCTCATTTATTGAAAAATGAAGGAAGTCTTCAACCTGCTGTACAGATTGGCAACGGAAGAACAGGAGGTATGTTTATTTTGTTTCTTACTGCGGTTGTACTACTGCTGTCAAATGTGTTTTGGACTATTATGTTGACCATCAGAAGTCTGGGAGGTCAAAAAATAAAAGTTCTTTCTTTATCTGCGCACATCAGATCATTCTAAACTCCATGTTGAAAGGAATTGGACATTTTCCTTCGTAGACCAAAGTAATATAGCTGCAAGGGATCATGTGAAATCTAGTTCAGGCCCCATCCCAGGCAGACAAATGTTGACACCTTTGTCATTTTTCTGTTTAAGAAACTTGGGAAGTACAGAGATGACTTTCCTTGTGTCTTCTTTCAAAATTAACAGCTCTTTTGGTCATGTCATAAAGGTTTTTCTAATGTCTGCCCCACTTTTCCTACAGAGGTGTAAGTAGATAGTAACTTTTATGTAACTTTTTATGCAGTAGTAGAAATACTTTGATTTGCTTCTTTTTTCCTAATTTATTCAAAAGATGATATATAGCTTATTTTTCTCTTCTTGTCAGAGGCAACAGAACTTCTTCAGTTTTCCTTATAGAAACTATTTACCACTCTTTTTTTTTTGAAACAACGTAAGCACAAATTTATTGAAACCAAAGTACACTCCACAGAGTGGAAGTGGGCTTGAGCAAGCAGCCCAAGAGTTGTTTACCACTCGTACATTTGATTCCGCTGTTTTGACTTTGTTCATCTTTTCTTTGTAGATTTTAAAATGCAGAGGGCAGAATATTATTTTGTTCTTCTATAAGTTTTTAACAAGTGATGAAATGATTACTTCATAGATATCAAGATTCATTTTTGGGTTAGTGTTTTTGAAAAGCTGAGTCTACTTTTGATTCAATGGAATTCTTAAGTATTTTGCTGTCTTTTTTGGGGGATCACATCTTCTCATTGATCTATAAATGTAAGCTTTTACATTCATTCTTGTCTTAGTTCTGCTGTCCTTCTATTTCATTAATCAGTTGAAATAATATACTACCTTCCTTCTTAAGGAGGTGGAAACTCTTAAAATAGCATGTTGAGACAAACTCCATCTTTCCTTTCTCTAATGATTCAAAAAATATTTATTGAAGCCAGGCATTATGCAGGTGCCAGGTATACAGAGACTAACAAGGTGTGTGTGGTACTTTGTTTTTTGTTTTTTTTAGAATGTTGATTGTTAATTATTTTTGAAGCTGATATCATCTCTCCCTTTAATAATCACTTTTTGGGTAAGATGTCTTACGTAATTGTGGGTTTGTTTAGACTATTTCTTCATTCATAAGAGTATCAAATGAAAAGAAATTAGAAGTGTTTTTAAAGTCATTTAAAACGTCCAAGGTCTCTAATAGGTTTTTATTTTATAAATGTGACATTCTGTTTCTTTTGAAGCTATGTATTCCATCCCATTTGTTTACATGACTTTATCCATTATAAATATAATAAAATCTTGGTCAATCAGCTTTCCAAATAGTTAACATTCTTATAAAGCTGCTACTATTTTTGAAAGGTAGAAAAAACAGCTTGGTAGAAAAAACAGATGGGCAAATAACCCATATTTACATTAAACATTTTCCTCCCTAAATCATTAGGAAACAGCTCTTAATATTTTTAGTTACAGGACCTTTTGGATATTCTAGGAAAGCTGTCAATCTCTACTTTGGAAAATGCCCATAGAAAATATAATTTTATTTGTAATTTCTGGAGTTTTATGGAACCCCAGAACTTATTTAGGGCTTCATATTCAGAACTTCTGTTTCTTAGATAAAGAAAAACAGCTTCTTGCTAAAAATTCTGTTTTCCAGTGGTCAGGCTGATTAATTAGGGAACAGCAAAGCCATCATAAGGCTAAATAGGAAGGACAGTGCTGCCAGTGGCTACTGACCCCAGGGGAGCGGCTGGGATTCTCACACCCGGAACAGAAAACTGTCGGCGCACCACCCAGCACCACATCTGTATCCCTCCACCACATTCTCCAAGGCAGGCTGCGGCAAACAAACCCAGTGACTACAAGCGGGCGCAAAGGCGACTTCAGCAACGAGGGGTTGCTGAATAATTTAGGAAAATTAGTACCATGAATGACTTAATACTAAAGAAAATTGAGTTTGCAGAACAAACTGAATATGATTTAAAAATAAAACATCAACATATTTTTAGAAATGAGGGAGGACAACTTGCCCATAACACAATAGCTGACCATTATCAAAGGATCCGTTAGAAATCTTTGTGCTTATGATTTCAATGATTGTATTTAAAAATCCCATATCGAGGGACTGATAATGGAATTTTAGCTAGACATGGCTAAAGATCAAATTAGTGATCAGAAAGACCGAGCTGTGTATTTCTTTCAGAATGCAGCATAAACGCATGAAGAATGGAAGTAGGCAAAAGTTTTAATGTTCATCTGTTAGTAATTTCAGAAGGAGTGAACAAAGAGAGTGAAAAGAGGGAATTACCAGCTTATAGAGTAAATTTCTTTGAGTTGAAGAAATATTCAGGTCTTCAGGTTAGAGGGTCCATTCAGGGCAGAGCAAGAGGGCTGAGAAAAGACTCTCACTGGGTTATCTACCAAAATGGCACTACTGCTTGGTAGAGAATAACAGAGAATTCTTGAAGTATTTGCTGCAATAAAAGTCCATGAGCAATTGCTCTGGGCCAGGCACCTTGCCAGATACTTTGGTACACAAAATTAGAGTTGGTTCCGAGTCTTGTGGAGCTTCAGCCCAGTAAAGAAGACACGTATTAGTCACATAGTCAATTATACAAACAACTGTATAATTATAACTTTAATTACCGATGTAAAGGATGCTTTGAGAATGTGTAAGAGGGACTTTTGGCCTAATTAGGGAGTTTAAGGAACTCTGAGAAATTACGTTTGGCCTGAGGCTGGTAGAATCTATCATTTACTGGTGAAGATGGGTGTGTTGGTGTCCTATTGCTGTTGTAACAAATTGCCACAAACTCACTGTGTTTAAACCACAACACAGATTTCTCATCTTACAGTTTGGGAAGGCAGAAGTCCTAACACCAGGTTGTCAAGAGGGGTGTGTTCCTTCTGGAATCTCTGTGGGAGGAAAGTACAGTATCTTCAAATCTCTCTGACCACGACCCTCTTGATTCTGTTGTTCCATCTCTTTCTTTTGCTCTGACCCTCCCTCTTTCCTTTCATAAAGACCCTTGTGATTATATTGGGCCCACTAGGTAATCCAGAATAATCACCCCCATCTCAAGAACTTTAATCACATCTGCAAAGTCCCTTTTGCCATGTAAGGTGACATATTCACAGGCTCCAGGAATTATGGCATGGACATCTTCGGGCGACTATTATTCTCTCCATCACAATGGGAAAAAAAGAATATTCCAGAAGATGGAAAGAGCACCACAAAAGTCCTGTGGTGGAAGGGAGTGTGGAATGTTCTAGAAAATGAAAGAAGGTCACTGTAGTTTAAGTGTAGAGGGAGGAGGTGTGTGGAACAAGATGAGGCTAGAGATGTTAAGTTGAGGCCAGACCATGTACGGCCTCCTAGACCATTTATGGGATTTTGGTTTCTATCCTAAGAGCGGTAGGAAGCCATTGAAGGGTTTTCGACGGACTTATTAAGAATGACTTGATAAGATTTAAATTTTACAGAGAACACATTTGCTGCAATGGGAAGAATGATTGAGGATGTGGGAAGAATAATAAATATGAAAAACCAGATAGGCTGTTTCAGTGATCCACTGGAGAGAGGGTCAACTTGGACGAGGTAGCAGTGGTAGTTGTAGAGATGGGAAGAAGAAGATGGAGCTAGAGTTGTTTGGAACATATGAGAATGTATCAGGGAGGACATAGTCATGTTCTGGATTTGTGGACTGAGGTAGAGGAGTGGTCAGGAATGAACCCAGGGTTTCTGGATTGAGTGACTGGATGCATGGTGGGCCATTCAGTGAGGTAGGGGACAGTAGACACTGTTTTGCATCATTGGTTTGCAAGAGAAGTTTATAGA
This sequence comes from Pongo pygmaeus, assembly GCF_028885625.2. Classification (NCBI taxonomy): domain Eukaryota; kingdom Metazoa; phylum Chordata; class Mammalia; order Primates; family Hominidae; genus Pongo; species Pongo pygmaeus. The sequence goes on along the minus strand of NC_072385.2, from coordinate 28,304,824 downwards.
TTAAATTTGGATATGATAATTTGGAGGTGATTTTGAGATATCACAGTGGAGATGTTGGAGTAGGCAGTTGGATATTTAGATCTGGGACTCAAAGGAGAGATCTGAGTTAGATTTAATTTTATGAGTCATTGTTTGAGAGTAAGTGGTTGAAGACACAGAAATGGATGAGATCTCCTAGGGCCTAGGACTGAGACTTGAAGGTTTTCCAGCAGTTAATTTCCAGGGAAAGAGGAAGATGAATGCAAGGAAGATAGAGACAGAGAAAGGGCAACTAGGCAGTAGAAGAAAAAAAAATTGTCATGAGATATAAGGAAAGCAATGAGGAATAAATGACTAAAGTCACACCATAAGGAAACATGATAGGCTAAAAATATTTGGCTAGCAATGAACATTTTTTAAAGGGACATAATTTAGTTATAACTGAAGGTAGATTGAGTTACTGAAGATTGAGAATGCCAAGATTTTTCCTAATTCTTTTTTTTACTTTAAAGGAAATACAAACTAGAATTTGAAAACTTCCTGGGAAAGTAGAAGAAAATGAAATAATCACAGTTGATAGCTCTGTCAAATTATAAATACCATGAGGTAGGGGCGTTACCTATCTCATGACTGTATTTCAGACTGTCTAGTACATAATAGATGTATTATATATGCACAATTACTGCTTGAATTGGAAATACTAGGTAGTTAATCAGTGGAACTCTCGCACTCAGAATTAAAACAAAATTAGTGATTCCAGTACTTAGCCCAGCCTGTTGGCTCTATTTCTGTTTGGTTTCCTTGGTCCATTTTACTCCTCCCTAAAAGGATGATATGACCATATTCTTCACTTTGCTGACATATTTCTTCTGAACTCTAACTCAGTAGAATACTTACATTTTCTGGATTGTAAATGGTAGAAGAACATTGTATCAGATAGGACAGGCTGGGTATGTTGTGGTAACTAACAACCCCAGAGTCTCAGTGATTGAGATAACAAATGTTTATTTATTTTTTTGCTCATAGTACGTGTCCACCAAGGTTGACCAGTCATGCAGGGATCCAGGCTGACAGAGCAGTTGCCATCTTGAATGTTTCTGGCTGCTCTGCCAAAGAGAACAATCTCAAGGATTTCACACTGTAGTTATCAGTGCTCAGTCCACAGATTACACATGCTGATGATTCATGGGCTATTAATAATTATATCCCCTTTGCCCCACAGTCCCCAACCATAAGGGGACTAAGAAGTGCAGCCCCCACCATGGGCTCAGAAGGCCAAGGAAACTACCCTTTTTTGGTGGTAATTTTGCAAATTACCATAAGCATGATTACTCTAATTTTGTAGGTTTGGCTGAAATTAGAAGTTTCATTTTTAGTGCTTTTGAAGTCTTCGAATACCCTGGTTTAAGCTAAATAATTTAAATTTTAACTCCAAAATAGTATAATTAGGGATAAAATGGTTTATTCTCTAAACATGCTGTATTAGTCCATTTTCACACTGCTGATAAAGACATACCTGAGACTGGTCAATTTACAAAAGAAAGAGGTTTAATTGGACTTAACAGTTCCACGTGGCTGGGGAGGCCTCACAATCATGGCGGAAGGCAAGGAGGAGCAAGTCACATCTTACGTGGATGGCAGCAAGCAAAGAGAGAGCAAGCTTGTGCAAGGGAACTCCTCTTTTTAAAACCATCAGATCTTGTGAGGCTTATTCACTATCATGAGAACAGCACAGGAAAGACTTGCCCCCATGATTCAGTTACCTCCCACCAGGTCCCTCCCACAACACGTAGGAATTCAAGATGAGATGTGGGTGGGGACACAGCCAACCCATATCATTCCACCCCTGGCCCCTCCCAAATCTCACGTCCTCACATTTCAAAACCAATCATGGCTTCCCAACAGTCCCCCAAAGTCTTAACTCATTTCAGCATTAACTCAAGAGTCCACAGTCCAATGTCTCATCTGAGACGAGGCAAGTCCCTTCCACCTATGAGCCTGTAAAATCAAAAGCAAGCTAGTTACTTCCTAGATACAATGGGGGTACAGGCATTGGGTAAATACAGCCATTCCAAATGGGAGAAATTGGCCAAAACAGAGGGGCTACAGGCCCCATGCAAGTCTAGAATCCAGCAGGGCGGTCAAATCTTAAAACTCCAAAATGATTTCCTTTGACTCCATGTCTCACATCCAGGTCACATTGATGCAAGAGGTGGGTTCCCTTGGTCTTGGGCAGCTCTGCCCCTGTGGCTCTGCAGGGTACAGCCTCCCGCCTCCCTCCCAGCTGCTTTCATGGGCTAGTGTTGAGTGTCTGCGGCTTTTCCAGGCATGTGGTGAAAGCCATGGGTGGATCTACCATTCTGGGGGCTGGAGGACAGTGGTCCACTTCTCGCAGCTCCACTAGGTGGTGCCCCAATAGGGACTCTGTCGGGGGGGGCTCTGACCCCACATGTCCCTTCAGCACTGAGCTAGCAGAGGTTCTCCATAAGAGCACCGCCCCTGCAGCAAACTTCTGCCTGAGCATCCAGGCATAGCCATTCATCCTCTGAAATCTAGGTGGAGGTTCCCCATTATTGACTTCATGGACCTGCAGGCTCAACACCACGTGGAAGCTGCCAAGGCTTGGGGCTTGCACTCTCTGAAGCCGGGGCCTGAGCTGTACCTTGACCCCTTTTAGTCAAGGCTAGAGTGGCTGGGACACAGGTCACCAAGTCCCTAGACTGCATACAGCAGCGGGACCCTGGGTCCAGCCCAGGAAACCATTTTTCCCTCCTAAATCTCTGGGCCTGTGATGGGAGGGGTTGCCATAAAGGTCTCTGACATGCCCTGGAGACATTTTCCCCATTGAGCTTAACCATTCAGCTCCTCATTACTTATGCAAATTTCTGCAGCTGGCTTGAATTTCACCTCAGAAAATGGGATTTTCTTTTCTATCACATTGTCAGGCTGCAAATTTTCCAAACTTTCATGCTCTTTCCCTTTTAAAACTGAATGCTGGCCGGGCGCTGTGGCTCACGCCTGTAATCCCAGCACTTTGGGAGGCCGAGGCAGGTGGGTCACAAGGTCAGGAGTTCAAGACCAGCCTGACCAACATGGTGAAACCCTGTCTCTACTAAAAATACAAAACTTATCTGGCCATGGTGGCGGGCACCTGTAATCTCAGCTACTCGGGAGGCTGAGGCAGAAGAAACATCTGAACCTGGGAGATGGAGGTTGCAGTGAGCCGAAATCATGCCATTGCACTCCAGCCTGGGCCACAAGAACGAAACTCTGTCTCAAAACAACAACAACAAAAACTGAATGCCTTTAACAGCACCCAAGTCACCTCTTGAATGCTTTGCTGCTTAGAAATTTCTTCTGCCAGATACGATAAATCATCTCTCTCAAGTTTAAAGTTCCACAAATCTCTAGGGTAGGGGCAAAATGCTGCCAGTCTCTTTGCTAAGACACAACAAGAATCACCTTTATTCCAGTTCCTAACAAGTTCCTCATCTCCATCTGAGACCACCTCAGCCTAGATTTCATTGTCCATATCATTATCAGCATTTTGATCAAAGCCATTCAACAAGTCTCTAGGGAACTCGAAAGTTTCCTATATTTTCCTGCCTTCTGAGCCCTCCAAACTGTTCCAGCCTCTGCTTGTTACCCAGTTCCAAATTCACTTCCACGTTTTCAGGTATCTTTTCAGCAGCGCCCCACGCTACTGGTACCAATTTACTGTATTAGTCTATTTTCATGCTGCTGATAAAGACATACCTGAGACTGGGCAGTTTACAAATGAAGGAGGTTTAATTGGACTTACAGTTCCACGTGGCTAGGGAGGCCTCACAATCATGGCGGAAGGCAAGGAGGAGCAAGTCACATCTTACGTGGATGGCAGCAGGCAAAGAGAGAGCAAGCTTGTGCAGGGGAACTCTTCTTTTTAAAACCATCAGATCTTCTAAGACTTATTCACTATCACGAGAACAGCACGGGAAAGATTTGCCCCCATGATTCAATTACCTCCCACCAGGTCCCTCCCACAACACATAGGAATTCAAGATGAGATGTGGGTGGGGACACAGCCAAACCATATCACGTGCCATCTAAACTTCAGCAAAGCAAAACAGAAACCAAAAAACCCCAAGAGTATGGTAGGGATAGAGAATTTGCATTGTGACTTTATGCCATTTTTGTTTGCACACTGTGGATCACCATGGGCTTTGCTTTCATCATAGTGAAGTCTTTCTACTCCATATGAGTTAGCATTTTCTAGGAATGCTCCTCATCCTAGTTGTTACACTGGTAATTTTTTTTTTTTTTTTTTGAGACAGGGTCTCGCTCTGTCGCCCCGGCTGGAGTACAGTGGTGTGATCACAGCTCACTGCAGCCTCCACCTCCCAGGCTCAAGTGATCCTCCCACCTCAGCCTCCCAAGTAGCTAGGACTACAGGCATGTGCCACCATGCCCAGCTAAGTGTTTTATTTTTTGTAGATACAGGGTCTTGCCAAGTTGCTTAGGCTGGTCTCGAACTCCTGGGCTCAAGCGATCCTCCCGCCTCAGCCTCCTGAAGTGCTGGGATTAAAGGCATCAGCCACCACACCCGGCCTTAAATTTTGAGGTAGATTATTCTATGGAATTTTGCTTCCATTGTAACTCATCCTGTCTTTTGGCATCTCAGAGTAACACGGTCAGAACAGAAATCTGGATTGGAGGCTCTCTCCTCAAGTGTGTTGTTCTGAGTGAAAGTTGCCCCGTCCACTTACTCAAGTCATCCTTGATTCCTTCCTTTCTCTTGTCTGCCAGCTGAAGCCCCATTAGCAAGGGTCTCCATCATCCACTCATCTCCACCTCTTCAAACACTCTACAGCCTCATTCAAACCACCATCTTTCCTTTAGTTAGTACAGTAACTTCCTAACCGATCTTCCAAAGTGCTTTTACTTTTCGTGAAATTCGATAATCTCTTAAAATTACAAATTAGATAATGTCACTCCCCTGCTTACAACCTTGCAATGGCTTTCTCTTGCACTCAGCATTAAAACAAACTTTGTTATATGCAATGTGACCCCTGACTGATTTTCTCAATCTGGGCTTATTCTGCTTTCGATCCAGCCTGCTCTTGGTATTTCTTGACTACATCAAAATCATTCTGTCTTCAGGGCCTTGTTGCTTCCTCTTCTGCAGTATTGTTCATCAGCTCTTTCTCATGGTTACCAGTTCAGCTAATATCAGGCCTTCTGTGACCACACGACCTATAGGGGTACCCCCTCCCCATTCATCACTCTGGCAGTACCAGCCTATACATATCAGCCTGTAAGATACATAGATTTTAAATCTTTTTCCCCTTTCTAGAATGTGCGTTCCATGAGGGCAGGGACCTTATCTATGTTATTTACCATTGTATGCTTAACACCTAGAATACTGCCTTGCAGTAAATACGTGCAAAACAAATAGAGCAAATATCCTTTTTTTTTTTTTTTTTTTGGGACAGAGTCTCATAGAGCAAATATCTTTTTGAGTGCTTGAGAACTCTTCTTACCTAAAATGGAAGAGAGGATTGTGGCATGAGACCTTGGGGCAGTTCCTTAAACCTTTCACATCTTAGTATTCTTACCTCAAGAATCATGGTGGTAGATCCATGGTCTTTACGCTCCCTTCTGGCATTAGAATTCTTTTTTTTTTTTCTTCTTTTTTTTTTTTTTTTTGAGATGGAGTCTCGCTGTGTCGCCCAGGCTGGAGTGCAGTGGTGCGATCTTCACGCACTGCAACCTCCGCCTCCTGGATTCAAGCAATTCTCCTGCCTCAGCCTCCCGAGTAGCTGGGACTACAGGCGCCCGCTACCACGCCCGGCTAATTTTTTGTATTTTTAGTAGAGACGGGGTTTCACCGTGTTAGCCAGGATGGTCTCGATCTGCTGACCTTGTGATCCACCCACCTCAGCCTTCCAAAGTGCTGGGATTACAGGCGTGAGCCACCGCACCCAGCCCCTGGCATTAGAATTCTGTGAATTATAAGTATTTTTTAGTATCTCCAAAAAATTGTTGCATGATTAAGACTAAGTTGTTTTTACCATATTCAAAATACTTCTCTATTGATACATACTTAGCATACTAAGACTTTAAGGCATAATTTTAAAAAATTTACTTTGAAATACCTTTATAATGCAGTATAAGTGTTCCTAAAAATCACTGTGGTATGAAAATGGTGCAAAGAAATGAGAGCAAGGGGGTTAGGATCACAACACTCAAAAACTTTGTCAGTTACACATAAAAAAGGATAAGAACCTAATAATAATGTTGGCACAGTTTTTCACAAGTTAAATGATTCAGAAACACATAAATCATAAATGTGGCATTCTGTCTTGAAAAAGCCCTGAGATTTGCTTGTTAAAGTGGGTTGCTGAAGGGTTGCAGCTTGTAAGTTATTGTGAAGGGCTGTGAGGTAGGTTATTTGCAATCTGATGGAAGGTTGCAACACCCAATGTGGATGGGTGTGGTTGATAGTTGTGGTGAACTGAGACAGCTGGTAGGTATTTTGAGGTGCGTGCATTTTGTATGCAGTATTTCTACATGGTTCGGTTCAATTTTCCGAACTCATTTCAGCAGGGTACAATTTTCTGTTGTTCACCTGGTGTTTGTCTCAGAGGACAAATTGCATGTAAGCTAATGTGAAATTCACGTGTTATGCCCCAATTTTTCCCTAATATGTTAATCATGTAGAAACAAATTTGCATTGAAAACAAGCATTATAGGAACATTGACTGTAATTTTAGACTTTAAAAATGTTGCACAAATAGTACACAAAGTTTTCTTTTTTTTTGAGATGGAATCTTGCTTTGTCACCCAGGCTGGAGTGCAAGGGCACAATCTCAGCTCACTGCAACCTCTGCCTCCCAGGCGATTCTTGTGCCTCCACCTCCCAAATAGCTGGGATTATACGTGCACGCCACCATGCCCAGATGATTTTTGTATTTTTAGTAGAGACCGGGTTTCGCCATGTTGGCCAGGCTGGTCTGAAACTCCTGAGCTCAGGCAGTCTGCCACCTGTACCTCCCAAAGTTCTGGGATTACAGGCATGAGCCCCTGTGCCTGGTCACAAAGTTTTCATATGCCCTTACCCAGTGTCCCTACATGACCATAGTATAGCGATCAAAAACCAGGAAGTTAACGTTGATGCTACACTGTCCACTAACCTTAGCTCTTACTTGGATTTTGTCATGCGTTTCGTTGTTGCTGTTTTTCTCTTCCAGGATCCAAATCAAGATCCCATATTTCAATTAATTGTCATGGTTCCTTAGTCTTTTCCAATCGGGGACAGTTCATTACTGTCTTTCATGACCTTGATACTTTAAAGAGTACTGTTATTTTGTGCAGCATTGCCCCAGTTTGGATTTCTCTGATGTTTCTTTATGGTTAAGTTGAGGTTATGCATTATTGGCAAGAACAACCACAGAACTGATGTTGTGCTCTTCTCAGCATGTCATATGCTTGAAGTCGAGAGATAAGACATTAATTTTTAAGATATGTTTAGTGTTTTTAAGTTTTAGTTGTATAATACAGTTTGCCGTTTATACTTTGCAGCCATTCATTTTTAGTGTGAAGTTTAATGTCTTTCATTTTTATCAGTTCTTTTTTTCTTATGGTTAAGCCATGTGAAAATGAATTACAGCATTACAGGTATGCCCTTGTATCTTTATTTTTCTTCCTGAAACTCAATATATTTTGATCCATCAGTTATTCCTATCAATTTGAGAGGGTATAATACTTTTGAAATAGAAGTGTTTTTCTGTATTGTCCTTGTACAGTTTTTTAATATAATTACTATTTTTTTTTCCAGTTTCAATAGTCATGGGCATTCCCACAGTGAAGAGAGAAGTTAAATCTTACCTCATAGAAACTCTTCATTCCCTTATTGATAACCTGTATCCTGAAGAGAAGTTGGACTGTGTTATAGTAGTCTTCATAGGAGAGGTAATTATTTAATTGTTGTTATGTTTTTACCAAATATAGCCTATAAGAGTTGAAACTCTAATTGAATATTTGAATATGCTTTTAAAAGCGCTTTTTAAAAAATGTGATGAGCAAAGCTTAGGTAATATATTCTATCGGATAGTTTAATGTAAATCGAACTCACTTCTCTCCTGCAATTACAAACCAGGAATAGTAATATTTGTTGTCAATAGGATGATATACCCATAGATCTTTAAGAACGTGTGCCCATTTCTAGCTCTAAGACTTAAATTTGGAGATTTGCACTGATGATCTTTGGGAGTCCTGAAACCTGAAAAAGGTTTAGCCTCAGCTGGGATTTTATCATTCTTTTATTCTCTCCATCCCTTCTCTGTACTCCTAAGAAATCATGTGAATGAGAAATACCACACTTCTTGTATTTTAGTCTCCTCAAAAGATTTAGAGAAAGAATAAATCTCGAGCAAGTTCTTTTTAAATCATGAGGAATAAGACCCTAGAGTAAATATTTTCTTAATTATTGTATAGAATTTCAGAATGGGAAAGGATTTAGGACATAGTCTAGTTCTGGCCCACTAATTCCTAACTTTTTAGAGCTCCCTATGTCTTTTTAAATGAAAATGGTCTTGATGATTTCCTTATTAGAGAAGTAAACAAATGCATACTGTTCAAAACAATTACATAAATATATAATGAAAAATTACCTGTTACTCCTCTACATAAATATAACTATTTCAAATTATATGTTAAGGTTTTTTTTTTCCTGTGGCTTGTACAGCTATATATGAATGGGATCATTCTATACATATTTTAATGTAATGGACATTTTTCCATGCTAACAAGAATAAATATCACATCATCATTCTTTATGGCTATAAAATATTTCATTATATGGTTTTAACACTATTTAATGTCTGATTGATAGACATTTAGGCTGTTTCCTCACTGATACAGGTTGTCTCTTGTTCAAAAACACCTGAATTCTGTGTAATTGTTGCAAAACAGAACAGGAAATCATATGTATGCAGAGGTGATGGTTAAATGAAGTGGTTAGAAAGAGACAAAAGGAGTTTTTTGAGGTGGGTTTCAGGCAGAATATTGCCTAAACCAAAACAACCAAATGATGTTGGTGGTAACCATGAGGAGGACTTTATATTGACCGAATATATTTGTATATATTTTGTAACAGGGTCTCACTCTGTCACCCAGGCGGGAGTGCTGTGGTGCAGTTTTGGCTCACTGCAACCTCGACCTCCCAGGCTCAAGCAATCCTCCTATGTCAGCCTCCCAAGTAGCTGGGACTACAGGTGTATACCACCATGCCCAGCTAATTTTTTGTATTTTTTGTGTGTGTGTGTGTGTGTGTATCTTGAGACGGGGTTTCACTATATTGCCCAGGCTGTCTCCTGAGCTCAAGTGATCCTCCCACTCCAGCCTCCCAAAGTTCTAAGATTACAGGTATGCACCACTACACCCAGCCTAGGATATTTTTTATATTACCCTGTTTATTCATATTGTTTCAGCAATTTGCCCAGCAGCATTCCAGATACCTTACATAAAAACTGTAGGATTTGAATTTAGATTCTATAAGGAAATAACAGATTCATCAAGTTGGGAGAGCATCTACTTTTCAACTTTGAAAAATTGAGTTTCTAGAATATCCAGGTTCGTGGAGTGTTTAGTATACAGTATGAAGACAATGTTGGGTTTTTTTTTTTTTAATTCAGTGTTCTTATTTTACTTTAGTACACATTCTAGTTTGTGCTTCAGAGGAAGAGTGCCTGAGGCCTTTACTATGCCTTCTTTAAATTCTTTGATGTAAGCTGGTTTAACAGGGCTAATTAGCTGGCCTAGGGTCAGAAATTTGCACAGTAGAGGCCAGGCACAGTGGCTCATGCCTGTAATTCCAGCACTTTGGGAGGCTGAGGTGGGTGGATCACGAGGTCAAGAGATCGGCCTTCCTGGCCAACTTGATGAAACCCTGTCTCTACTGAAAATACAAAAATTAACTGGGCATGGTGGCGCGTGCCTGTTGTCCCAGCTACTCGGGAGGCTGAGGCAGGAGAATTGCTTGACCCCAGGAGGCAGAGGTTGCAGTGAGCTGAGATCGCACCACTGCACTCCAGCCTGAGTGACAGAGTGAGACTCTGTCTCAAAAAAAGAAAGAAAAAAGAAAAAAGGAATTTGCACACCAGAAATACAGAAGTTGAATAACCAGAGAGTATTTATTAAATTGCTGTGGCATTTTTGGTTTTTGTTTTTATTTTCTGTTTTGCATTTCATTTATACTAAGAAATGTTATTTCTTTTGTGTTTTGACTTTTTCATAGATAATACAATCACATGGTTTTTAAAATCTCCATGTGTGTTGTATACACTGAACAGTGTTCCTTCCGGTGCTGTGCTTTAGACACTCAGTTTACCGTGATGACTATTGATAGCTGTACCCATTCAGAGATGTGTAATGGCCCTAATTCTGTACAGATGGTATAAGGTTAATGTTTCATATTACAGCATAAACAGCTATTTAGATTTCTTTCTGATTTTGATAAAATATTTTCCTGGAAAATTATCCATTTTATCCAAGTTTTAAACTTTGCTGTAGGCAGAGGTGAGAAATGCAGGCTCCTGTTCTTTTTGTGGTTCTTCCCCCTCCGATTGCTTTGTGCACGCGTGTGTATTTGTGACTGGCTAGTTAATGGATCTGTTTTCATTTATGATATTCTAAAAACCTTCTTGGGTTTATTTATTATTTCCTTTTTTGTTTGTTTTCTGATCCATTGATGTCTGCTTTTAACATTATTAATTTTTTCTTCTATTTTAGTTCAATTTTTTACTTTTCAAACATGTTCACCCGAATGCTAACTTGATTTATTTTCATTATTTATTTTTTAGATATAAGAATTAATATGCATTTTGCTGCCTGGTGGCAACTGCTTTAATTGGGAGCTTTTTGTTTTTTTATTTTAAATTAATAGTGAAATGTTTGGTCATAATTTTTCAACTGGTGTGTGTGTTTGTGTGTGTGCATGTTTATACATGTTTATAACACACATACATACATATAGTTTTTGTTCTGCTGAATTTCCCCCTTTTGTCTTATTATTTTGGATAGTTGCTGTGCTGGTTTGTCTTTAAGGATCATCACTGGAGATGAAGTTTTCCCTAGGCTGCTAGTTTACAGGAGGATGAGGGGACAGAGTAGTGTTCCAGACGACTCTGCCTTTCCTTCTGCCACGCAGTTGGGCTGCTTCCTGCAAATACTGCTAGCCTGTGCAGCTCTTCATGTTACCTCTGGTTATTAGGACTGAACTGGATCCCTTTGGAGTTTAAGAATTTGGGCTATTAATGCCTTAAAATAAAGTTTGCAGTTTTTGCATCAGGTTCTCATTGCTAATTGTATATGATTTCCAGGAGGGAAAGTGGGAAGTGCTGTCAGTGTTGTGTTCCCACCCAAACTCTGTATAAGTAGCTGAGTCCGTTCTAGTTAGACAGCTTAGTATGCCTTCAGCCAAGGGTTACTCACCTGAATGTTTTTGAACTCTTTTTCTATCCCAAAGCACCTGAAGAGTACAACAGCCATAGAAACATTACAAACTCTTTCAGTTGCCTGTTAATCATATTTTTTTAAAAAGGCAAAAGTGTACATTTCATTCTAAGTATTCTTTTACTTAATGAACAAGTGTCCTTTGAAGCGCCAAAATGAGGAAGATACTGGAAGAGATTAAAACTCTTTAAAGGCCAGACATGGTGGCTCCTGCCTGTAATCCCAATGACATGGGAGGCTGAGGCAGGAGGATCACTTGAGGCCAGGAGTTCTAGACCAGCCTGGGCAACAGAGCAAGACTCTATCTCTAAAAAAAATTTTTTTAATTATCCAGGCATTGTGGTACAAACCTGTAGTCCCAGCTACTCAGGAGGTTGAGGTAGGAGGATCACTTCAGCTCAGGAGTTCAAGGCTTCAGTGAGCTGTGATCAAGCTACTGCATCCAGCTTGGATGACAGAGACCTTATCTCAAAAAAAAAATCTATAAAAATCCATTAGATAATAAATGTTGGCCCAAAATTGAAGTCTAGCAGTACACTAGAATATTAATATTTTATGCCATTAGCTTTATTTTTCTGCTTTTTGAAAAAAAATTATTAGTTATACATGTACATGGCTAAAGTGTCCAATAGTTCTACAAAGTTGGTTAAAATAGTCTCCTGTTTTCGTCCCCCCACCCATTCCCCAGCCCCTATTTTCTTTGCTTTCCCTTCCCCGTTTCCTCCTCTTCTGGGACCTTTTAGGTTTCTTAGCTCTGGCTGGCTAGCTGGCAAGTAAAGTAAAAAAACTCCCTGTGAGTATCTCTATCATTTTTCTGTGTTCTATTTTATTAGCTTTCACTCTAATCGTATTAGCTTTATTCTGCTGCTTTCAGTTTGGCTTACTCTTTTTTTTCTAGATTTTTAAGGTGATTGGGTAGATTATTGGTTGGAAGACTTTCTTCTTTTCTAATATAGTCAGTTTAAAGCTATAACTTTCCCTCTAAGCACCACTTTAGCTGCATTCCATACATTTTGATATGTCATGTTTTCATTTTCATTCAGATCAAAATACTTTCTGATCCTCTTGTAGTCTCTTCTTTGACCCATGAGTTATTTAGAAAAGTGTTTAAAATTTTTTACCCATTTGAGGATTTCCAAAATTTTCTTCTTTTGTTGATTTGTAATTTAACTACTTCATAGTCAGAGAATACATACTTTGCATGATTTCAGTCCTTTAAAATTTATCAATACTTGTTTATGACCTAGTGTATGGTCTGTTCTGGACAGTGTTTCATATGTTCTTAAAAACAGTGGATTCTGTTGTTATCCAGTAAAGTGCCCTCCCTCCCTTCCCTTCCTTCCCTCCTTTTCCCTCCCTTTCCCTTTCCCTTTCCCTTTCCCTTCCTTTCCTCCTTTTCCCTCCCTTTCCCTTTCCCTTTCCCTTTCCCTTTCCCTTTCCCTTTCCCTTTCCCTTCCTTCCACAATCATCTATCTAATCTATCATTCATCTGTCTAATCTATCTGTCCATCTAATTTATTTATTTTTTTAGAGATGGAATCTTGCTCTGTCACCCAGGCTAGAGTACAGTGTTGTGAACATAGCCCACTGTAACCTTGAGCTCCTGGGTTCAAGCAGTTCTCCCACCTTGACTTCCCAAAGCACTGAAATTACAGGCATGAGCCACCATTCCTGGCCATGGCTAATGTTTTTTTGTTTTTGTTTTTTTAAATTTTTGTCTCGCTGTGTGGCAGTAGCTGGTCTTGAACTCCTGGGCTCAAGCAATCTTCCTGCCTTAGCCTCCTGAGTAGCTAGAAGTGTCTTACTATAGATACATATTAGATCAAGTTGGTTGTTAGTGTTGTTCAGGTCTTCTATATACTTGCTAATTATCTGTCTAGTTTTTTAATCTATCTAGCTTCTATTCTTGATTTTAGATGCCAGATTATTGTTATTGGTGTATCACTAGTACTTTGGCCTATAATTTTTCAGCAGCTAGATTTAAAAATGTTTATTTATGCATTGATTATAAATCGTACAAACTGGCTGGGCATGGTGGCTCATGCCTGTAATCCCAGTACTTTGGGAGGCTTAAGTGAGAGGATTGCTTAAGCCCAGGAGCTTGGGATCAGCCTGGGCAACATAGCAAGACCCCATCTGTAAAAAAAATAAAAATGTAGCCAGGCATGGTGGTGCACACCTGTGGTCCCAACTACTTGACAGGCTGAGGTGGGGGGATCACTTGAGCCCAGGAATTCCAGGCTGCAGTGAACTATGATCACTCAGGCCACTGCACTCCAACCTGGGCAACAAAGCAAGACTATGTTTCTTTAAAAAAAAAAGTCATACAAACTACTATAGGAAAGAAATTGTATGTGTGTGTGTGTATGAATAATATTCCATAAAGTTTGCTTGTAATTCAATAAATATTTACAAGCAAATAATTTGCTTGTAATTCAATAAATATTTTTACAAGCCTCTGCCCACTGAAACTTATCGAGAAGGACAAGAAAGAAAACCCCAAAATACGTAATATGTTAGGTGGATGTTAGGTGATAATGAGTGCTGTAGAGGATAAATCAGTAAATAAGAAAAGAGGCTTTGGGTTGCCCAGGGAGGGTGGGCAGGACATGTGGGCAAAAGCCTGAGGGATGTAAGAGTTGGACAATCCAGGCAGAGGAACTGTATGTGCAAAGGCCCTGTGGCAAGAGCATTACTTGGCACATTTGCCAAGCAGCAAGGAGAGGCCTGTATGGCTTGAATAGAGAAGGTGGGAGGCTCAGTAGCAGGAGGCAGTCAGAGAAGGGTGGAGTGGGCCGGATCACGTAGGATGCTACAGGCCATTGCAAGAACTTGGCTTTTACTCTAAGTCACCAGGGCTGGCAAACTTTTTTTAAAGGACCAATAATAAATATTTTAGGCTTTGGGAGTCATACAGTCTCAGTTGGAACTGTTCAGCTCTGCCATTTTAGCCTGAAAACAGCCATAAACAATACATGAATGAATGGGTTGTGTTTCAATAACGTTTTACTTGAGGATAACAGGCAGCGGATCTGTTTTGCCCAACCTGACTCTAATTTAGATGGAAAGTCATTTGAGAGTTCTTAATGGAGAAGACACTTTACTAACCCTTTTTTTTAAAAAAGTATTTTAAAAGACTTTTTATTCTGAAATAATTTTAGATTTACAAAAAGTTGCAGAAATTATAGAGGGTATCTCCTTCACTCAGCTTGCTCTGATGTTAACAACGTATGTAGCTATATTATAGTTATCAAAACCAGGAAATTAACACTGGTATAATACTCAACCAAACTATAGACTTTATTTGAGTTTCCCGTTTTTCCGCCTGGGTTTGCCTTTCTGTTCCAGCATGCACTACAGAACACCACATTGCAGTTAGCGGTTCTCATGCCTTAGCTTCCTCCTGTCCATGACAGCTCCTCAGTATGTTTGTGTCATTCATGAACTTGGACACTTTTGATGGGCACTGGTCAGTTATTTTGTAAAATGTCTCAGTTTGGATTTATCTGATATTTTCTCATGATTATATTTTGGCTATGCATTTTTGGCAAGAATAATATGACTTACCTTTTTAAAAAGGATCCTGCTGTCTGCTTTGATAAGGGCAAAAGAAAGGAGACTACTTAGAAAGCTGTTGCCATAATCGAGGTGAGGCTTGGACTGGGAGACTGTTCATGGAGGTGATCAGAGATGGGTAAATTATGAACATGTTTTGAACTAAATGGGTTCTAATAAAAAATGAGAACCATTGCTATAGCATCAACATACTATTAAGGACAAAGCTCCAATTAATGAACTTAAAATAGCCCTTTTAGTGTTTTCTGTTTAGTTTTGTACATTTGAATAGAAATATGTATCAAATTTAGGCTTAAATGTCAAATCTTCAGAGAGATTTTCTCTGAATGTAATGTTTAAGTAGGTCATCTCTGTTTTTCCTCTATTATTGCATTCTATTTTTATAACACAATATTCAGTTATATATACGCATACATATGTGTACATATTTTTGTTTGTTTGCTTATGAACTGCTTCTCTCAGCAGTTTTAAGTTCTACAAGCAGAGATCTTCTTTATTTACCAACCTATACTCAGAGCTTGATAATATGGATACAGTGGATCCATGTATGTATCCAATATGGATACAGTGTATATATCCATCCGTTTCTTTTCTCCACATTCTTCCTAATACTTGTTATCTTTTGTCTTTTTGACAGTTAGCCATCCTGACAGATGTGATGATATCTGATTGTGGTTTTAATTTGCATTTCTCTAATGATTAGCAGTGTTGAGGATTTTTCATATATCTGTTGGCCATTTGTATGTCGTCTTTTGGGAAATGTCTGTTCAGGTCCCTTGCCTATTTTTTCAGTGTTTTTTCTTACTCTTGAGCTGTTTGAGTTCCTTATATATTTTGGGTATTAACTGTTTATCAGATGTGCAGCATGCAAATATTTTCTCCTAACCCATAGGTTGTCAGGCATGCTGTTAATTATTTCCTTTGCCATGTAGAAGAGTTTTAGTTAGATGTGATCCTATTTGTCTATTTTTGTTCTTGTTGCCTGAGCTTTTGGGGTCATATCCAAAAAACCATTGCCCAGGCCAATGTCACGTAGTTTTTCCTTTATGTTTTTCTTCTGGTAGTTTTAGAGTCTTCTTTTGTTTTCAATCCATTTTGAGTTTATTTGTATATTTGGTGTGAGTTGAAGGTCCACTTTCATTTATCTGTATGTGGATATCCAGTTTTCTCAGCACCATTTACTAAAGAAACTTTTTTCATTGAGTGTTCTTGGCACCTTTGCTGAAAATCAATTGACCATACATACATGAATTCATTTCTAGGCTCTATATTCTGTTCCATTGGCCAGTGTGTCTGTTTTTTAAAAATCAACACCATACTGTTTACATTATTATAGCTTCATAGTATAGTTTGAAATAATAAAGTGTGTTGCCTCCAGCTTTATTGTTTTTCCTCATGATTACCTTGGTTATTTTGTGTGTGTGTGTGTGTATGTGTGTGTGTGTGTGTGTGTGTGGTTATATATGAATTTTAGGATTTTTTCCCATTTCTGAGAAAAATGTCATTAAATTTTTTGATAGGGATTGTATTGAATCTGTAGATCACTTTGGGTAATATGGACATTTAAATGATATTAATTCTTCCAGTCCATGAACAAAGATATCTATTTATTTGTGTGTTCTTCAAATTATTTCAACATTTTATAATTTTTGGTGTCTAGTTCTTTCACCTCCTTGGTTAAATTTTTTCCTAAGTATTTTTTTTGGTAGCCATTGTAAATGGGATTGTTCTCTTGATTTCTTTTTCAGATAGTTCATTGTTAGTATACAGAAATGCTACTGATGTTTGAATATTGATTTTGTATCCACAACTTTACTGTATTTATTACTTCTAACAGTTTTTTAGTGAAATCATTAGGGTTTTCTGTATGATAAGGTCATGTCATCAGCAAACAGTGACAATTTCACTTCTTATTTTCTATTTAGATACCTTTTATTTCTTTCTCTTGGCTAATTACTGTCAGGGACTTCTAGTATTATGTTGAATAGAAGTTGTGAGAGTGTGCTTCCCTGTCTTGTTCCAGATATTCAAGGAAAAGCTTTAATTTTTCACCACGCAGTGTAACATTAGCTGTTGGTCTCTCATATATATGGCTTTCTTGTGTTGAGGTGCATTCCTTCTGTACCTGAGTTGGTGAGAACATTTTCACCATGAAAGCATGTTGAATTTTGTCCAGTGCATTTTCTGCATCTAATGAGATGATCGTATGGTTTCTGTCCTTTATTTTGTAATGTGAATTATCACATTCATTGATTTGCATATGTTGGACCATTCTTGGATCCCAGGGATAAGTCCCACTTGATCATGGTGAATGATCCTTTTAATATGTAGTTGAATGCTAGTATTTTGTTGAGGATTTTTGCGTATATGTTCATCACAAATATTGGCTTGTAATTTTCTTTTCTTGTAATGGCCTTGTATGGCTTTGGTGTCAGAGTGGCACTGGCCTCATTAAGAAGAGTTTGGAAGCACTCCCTCCTCTTCCACATTTTTGAAATAGTTTGAGAAGGATTGGTATTTGTTCTTCTTCCCTCCTAGAACTGCTTTTGTTATATTTGTAATTTGTGTAAAGTGACACAAATTACAGTTGTTTAAGTGAATCTTTTACTAGATACATGAACTAGAAGGCAACATAGGATTTTGTGTAGTAGTACACTTGGATTACTTTTGTAATTTTGATTACACATTACATAACAAATCTATGTTCACATAAGCTTATTCTTCTTGGTTCCCGTTTTGGACGGCCAGGGACCTGGAACTGGTCTTACTCACCTTTGTATTACTGTTTCCTTAGGTGGACAAATCACTGTCCCTCATTAAATGCTTATCAAATTGAATTTCAGGTAGTTAAACACAGTAAAGTTCATAAAAACCATGCTTGTTCATATTCTCCAAAATTGTAGATTGATGAGTGGTTAAATACTCATTGGTCAAATTTGTGAATGATAATTTATTTAAAAAGAAATCACTAATGTTTGGGCTTCTATAGAGGAAGGACAGAGAGTTTTGAGCTATATTCCAATTGTGTCTCCATAGTTTGTTAAGACTTTGAAGGATTTGATCTCATGAAGCTATCTTACACATGAGTTGTTAGACTTAACAACAAAAATTAGAATTACTTTCAATTACAGAAATTAAAATAATTTTTGGTGTCTAGTTCTTTCACTTCCTTGGTTAAATTTTTTCCTAAGTATTTTTTTGGTAGCTATTGTAAATGGGATTTTTCTCTTGATTTCTTTTTCAGATAGTTCATTGTTAGTATATAGAAATGCTACCGATGTTTGTATATTGTTTTCCAGAAAGCCTGTTACAAAAAATTTTTATAATTTGATGGTTTTGTAATTTCCAGGATTAAGCTATACCTTGTTTGTTTTTCTCAAGTATTAAGTCTTTTGACAGTCTTTATAATATAGATGATATTTTATATATCATTGAGTCTTTTAACAATTGAGCATTTTTATAAGTTATCACTGTATTTAAAATTGATGGGTAGGTGTATTAGTCCATTTTCATGCTGCTGATAAAGACATACCCAAGACTGGGTAATTTATAAAGAAAAATGGACTCGCAGTTCCACATGGCTGGGAAGGCCTCACAATCATGGCAGAAGGCGAAAGGCATGTCTTACATGGCAACAGACGAGAGAAAATGAGAGTCAAGTGAAAGGGGAAACCCCTTATAAAACCATCAGATCTTGTAAGCCTTATTCACTATCACAAGAACAGTATGGGGGAAACTGCCCCCATGATTCAGTTATCTCCACAGGGTCCCTCCCAGAACACATGGGAATTATGGGAGCTATGATTCAAGATGAGACTTGGGTGAGGACACAGCCAAACCATATCAATAGGGCTCTGGCTGGCTCAAAAATGTGGCCATGGCCCTGCAACCCAGCCTGCCATGTCCCTGGTCTGGTTGTCCCTTCGGCTTCCTGGAGTCCTTGAAGGGGCAAGGATCTGGAGTTAGGAGGAGGATGATGTCTGGACACACACACTGGAGAAATAATGCTCATAATTATTTACATTTGCCCATCACCTGTGCTCCACCCTGTTAATCAGTCCTTACAGCTATCCTAGAAAGTGGTTTCACTTTGGCCCAATTTCACGGTCTTTGACATAGCATCAGAGACAGACTCAGTTTACCTCTTAGAGGAGAAAAGCTAATGGTGTTTATCTCTGTTAGACCCCTGGGAGCCAGAGCCCTGGAACAAGCCATTTCTTACTGTTGAACGTCACCTCTTCCAGGCACCCTCTTTTGATGCTTCTACCCTCCAGGCTCGGTTAGGTCTGAACTTGGTTGAAAATGTCTGTTTAAAACATGCCTGCCATGCTTAGACTTGTTCACTGCAGTGGTTCCAGCCTGGCCTAGAGTAGGCATTCAGTAAATGTTTGTGAAAGGTGAATATGTGATTCATTAAATCAATAAAGAAAATAAAATTAATAAGAAGTATTAGAATTTTGACTTGTTCATAATGTAAAAATATGCAGATCTGATAAATGTTTATTTCTAACTGATTGAAGTGCTCTTGATTCAGTTCTCAGTGTCAGTGTAATAATATTAATATGGTGTAATAATAGCAATTTTTTATTACATAGTTTTATCATTTAATCTCATGATCTCTAAGGTATTTCCTTTTTTTCATAGAATAGGAAATTGAAACTCAGAGAAATGACTTTAGAGTATACAGTTCAGTAGCTACAGAGGCAAACCTTGAACCTAGGTTTTATGATTCCAAGTAGAAAAATCTTCATATCGTGCAGCATCTGTCACTAATGCTGTTCACTATAGTTTGGATGTTTTGATAGAAGTAGAAGTAGTTTTTGTGTTCAGTTTTCCTAGTGAATGCAACACAGACAATTAAAAATATTAAAAACTTCAATATCTGCTTATTAGCAAGTGCTCAATGACATTCAGTAGTACAATAGAACAATACAGAAATGCAAATTTAATAAATTGTCTAAAAATTTAATGTATGGTTTTAATGAATGTTTTTATCATTCATTTAATTTTGAGTTCAGTATTAACAGTTAAATAAAAATATAAAAACTTGAATATAGATACATTTTTTTTCTTTCCCAGACAGATATTGATTATGTACATGGTGTTGTAGCCAACCTGGAGAAAGAGTAAGTTCTTCTTAATTATAAACATAAAAATATTTTGGTTACTGTTATCTCTTTGGTTTCTTGCTAAAAGAAAATGCCTTCCTTGTTCATTTCTCTGTGGAGTTCATTGTTTATTAGATCACCTCTGATTGGTATTTTATATTGTCATAAAGTAGGTGCATATATATCCAGTTATGTGATGGGATAAATTGGTGTATTTCATTATAGAAAAGACTTGAATGTCCTCTGTATATAACACTATTAAATAACAGTCTTTAATCTTGAAGACAGTGAATACAGAGAGAGTCATATGAGATTAAATCTTTCACACTGTATTTACCAGGCAAAATCTTTCTGCTCTCAGGGTAGATATTTAATGTAGTAATTTCAGACCTCAATTTTAAACTATGTCTTATATCTGTTGTATTCTGCAAAGACTGAGTAGCAGTTTACTATGAGTGAGGCACATGGTAGGTAACAGAGGGAAAGCTTAGTAAGTTTCAGATATTATTTTTTATAATGTTGCCTTAATAGTTTCAATAGTGTAATAAAATTAGTCTTGCTATGAATTTCTTCATTAAATTGTATCTGTTTTTTGTCCCTAAAAGACATACCTTCTACTTAAAAAGAAAAGACAAAAAGGAAGCAACAATCATTTGCTAACCCTACATTTAAAATAATGTGGCTCCTTGTCTATCAAAATGTTAAAATTGAATATTTAAAAACATTATAGTTCAGGATTAAATTGTTATTTGTTTGATTTTCCTGAAGTGCTGAGTTTCTTGGAAGTCCTTATAGAAACACAATTTGGCATAGACTTCTTAAGTAAAGGAACAGGGCAGTAATGATTGGTCCCCTTTCCCACTGACCTCAGGGGCAAGTCTGTGGGCTTATGCAAGGATTCTGTTGATTTACATCTTCCTCAGTGTGTAGAAAACCAAGCTCAGACAAAAAGTACAGTTAAACACTAAGAACATTTGTGCAAAGGCAGGCAGTTGCACTAGCATTTTGTGGAGATTTGCAAAAATGAATCAAGGGAGAATGCAAATGCAAAAGAAATTACAATTCAGTCAGTATAGACTAATTAAAAAACTTTAGAAAGGGTTCTTAACCTCAGCCCAATGGACATTTTGGGCCAGATAATTTTTTGTTGTGGGGGCTGCTGTATGCATTGTAGAATGTGGGGCAGGATCCCTAATGTCTACCCACTAGGTGTCAGTAGTACTGATCACAGTTGTGGCAACTAGAAAGTCTTCAGACATTGCTAAATGTCCTCCAGAGGGACAGAATCACCCCCAGTTGAGAAACACTGGTTGAGAATGACATATGGTCTATAACCTACAAGCAAAGCTTCTTGAAGATGTAAGAGCTTTGGTTTTTGCAAAAATATACGTATTTAAAGACACATACATACTTGTTTGTTTTTCTTCAATTTCTATTTTCTGTGAGACCTTGATTTTTTTTTTAATTCAGATACATTTTAGGAACGTTAATGCCTGCAGTTGGCTTATGATTTCTATGCTACTTTAATAAGAGCAGTATTTTATAGTTTTTAAAGCATTACTTTTAAAAAAACTTTTGCTATTGGAAAAAACTCTATTTTCTGTAAATGAAATCAGTGATGAGCTGCTCGTTTTAACACCTTGTGGCCATAACATTATACGTTGCTACAAATGACTACTGATGTGCTTTATGTTAAACACAGTGTATTGAGCTTTAAGATAAATAAAATCCCACAGAACCTAAGTAATTCAGCTAACCTTTCTCATAATAGGTTTTCTAAAGAAATCAGTTCTGGCTTGGTGGAAGTCATATCACCCCCTGAAAGCTATTATCCTGACTTGACAAACCTAAAGGAGACATTTGGAGACTCCAAAGAAAGAGTAAGGTGAGCATGTGCCGTTTAAAATCCTCCACACTTGTGAGTGTAAATATCTAATACATGTAGTTTTTATTTATCGAAGCCAAAAACATTTTAGAGTTGAATTTGGTCAAATATTCTAGATAAGTCTCATTAAGTCCAGGACAGCTTGGAAATAATGTAGAGTTTTCTTAGAATATGTAAAAACTTACTATCAGCTTTTATTTTACTGTGTTTTCTTAAACTAGCTTTTAGATCCACTTCTCTTATTTAACTTTCATCAGAATGTTTCTGTAGGCTACCAGGAATTCACTGACAGGGTTTAATACTGTAAATTTAAATATGAATTTTTTTAAAGCATTCAATACATATTTATGAACTTTGATCTGCATGCAAACAGTCCTAGGCACCAGAGCAGGGACCCTAAAAGTGTGATTTTTGAAGCACTCGTTTGATGAAACATTAAGATATTGCTGAAAAAAGGGTCTGTGGTCAAGGAAGTTTGGAAAAATATGTATTAAGAATTTTTTTTCCAATAAATGTCTTTACTGCTGGATATTTTCATGCCTCTTATGAATTAATATGTTTCTAGAAGGGGAACATGTATACATACTTACTTGATATGAGACTCATTTTTTTCTTCAGGACAGCTTGAGGATTAGTGTTCTTGGGAATACATTTTGATAAAGTCTTCATTAGAGGAAAGTGAATTTTCTTTGACTCTTTGTCCTAAGTGAGTGATTGTGTGTGTGTGTGTGTGTGTACATATACATAGATGATGTGTTATATAGACACTTGAGATTTATACATTTAATCTTATTTTACTAAATTTGAGTCTGATTCCTAACTTACTTTTTGAAAATGTTTATTTCAGATGGAGAACAAAGCAAAACCTAGATTACTGTTTTCTAATGATGTATGCTCAAGAAAAGGGCATATATTACATTCAGGTAAGTGTGGTTTTTCCTTTAATGTTTTTCACACTTGTAAAGAAAAAGTGTTATCAAGGGTATGTTTTCATTAAAACAGGAAGTTTTGAAAGTGCAAACCCTCTGAGATCTGACAAATCATAACTATCTCAGAGCAGAGGGATCTGCATGGTAACCGAGCATGTGGGCTCTGATGTTTCTCCACTGAGTAGGGAAGCCAGCCCTCCACTTAGCGGGGGACCTGCAACTCACTTATCTTTTTCCTCTTTTTCTCCCATTCCCCCATCTTCTCTCCCCTCTTCCCTCTCTCCACTGTCAAGAAGAACTAAGGTGTCATTATTTGGCAGATTTTAAAGAGGAATTTTCTTAAAATTTTTCTTTAGTGGTCTTACAATGAAATAATTTTTTTTTTGTAGGCTGCAATACTGTTACCACTATTTTGAGGATAATAAAATTGACATTTAATTCTAACAGTCCAATTTTTTTTAGCAGCACAACAGTCCAATTTTTACCAAGAGCCCAGTATGTCGTGGGATTACAGACATGAGCTGCTGCGCCTGACATGTAGCATGTTTTAAAATTAGGAAGTATGAGGCCTCCAACTGTGTTCTCTTTTTTTTAAGACTATTTTGGCTGTTTAGGGTCACTTGAGACTCCATGTAAATTTTAGGAGGATTTTTTTCTATTTCTGTTAAAAATGCCTTGGGGATTTTGGTAGGGATTGTATTGAATCTATAGATCGCTTAAGGTAGTGTGGACATTTTAATATTATTAAGTCTTCCAATACATGAGCACAGGATGTCTTTCCATTTATTTGTATCTTTGATTTCTTTTAGAAATGTTTTGTAGAAAAATTTTCCACCTCCCCGGTTAGGTTTATTCCTAAGTATTTTACCTTTTTTGATACTATAGTAAATGGGATTGTTTTCTTGATTTTTTTGGGGGGGATTGGTCATTGTTAGTATACAAAAATACAACTATTTTTGTGTGTTGATTTTGGATCCTGAAACTTTGCTGAAATCATTTATTAGTTGTAGTTTTTGGTGGATTCTTTAGGTTTTTCTATATATAAGATCATTTCATCTGCAAATAATGATAATTTTACTTCTTCTTTTCCAGTTTGGGTACCTTTTACCTTTTTTTGCTTGTTTAATTGCTCTAGTTAGGATTTCCAGCACTATGTTGACTAGTAGTGGTGAAGTGGGACTCCTTGCCCTGCTTCTGATCTTAGAGGGAAAGCTTTCATTTGTTTGCTGCCAAGTGTGATATTACCGATGGGCTTTTCATATATTACCTTTATTTTGTTGAATAAGTTTTTTTCTATTTCTAGTTCATCACATTTTTTTTAATCAAGAAAGTGTCTTGAATTTTGTCAAGTGCTTTTCCATACCAATTGAGATGATCATGTGTTTTTTTCCTCCATTTTGTTAATGTAGTATATGTTACACTGATTGATTTTTGTGTGTTGAACGATCCCTGTATTGCAGGTATAAATCCCACTTGGTTATGGTGTATATAATTCTTTTAATGTGCAGTTTAATTCCATTTGCTAGTGTTCTGTTGAGGATTTTTGCATCAGGGATATTGGTCTGTAGTTTTATTGTGTCTTTGTCTGGCTTTGGTGTCAGAGAAATGCAGGCCTTATAGAATGTGTTTGAAAAGTGTTCCCTCTGTTTCAGTTCTTTGGAAGATAGCTGTTTGAGGAGGATTGATGTTAATTCTTCTTTAAGTGTTCAGCAGAATTCTCCAGTGAAGTTCTCTGGTCCTGGGCTTTTCTTTGCTGAGAGGTTTTTGATTACTGCTTTAATCCCCTTAGTTCTTATAAGTGTGTTCAAAGTTTTTATTTCTCCATGATTCACCCATGGAAGGTTGTATGTTTTTAGGGGCTTATCCATTTCTTGTAGATTATCCAATTTGTTGGCACATAATTGTTCCTAGTAGTCTCTTGTAATTCTTCTATTTCTGTGATATCAGTTGTTATGTTCCCTCTTTCATTTCTACTTTTAGTTATTTGAATCTTCTTTCTTTTTTTCTTAGCTAATCTAGCTAAGGGTTTATTAATTTTATTGATCTTTTCAAAAACCAACTCTAGGTTTCTTTGGGTTTTTTTCTGCTTTTTTTTCCTATTTATTTATTTTTTTCTATTTATTTATCTGATCTAATCTTTCTTTTTTTCTCCCTTCTGCTAATTTTGGGTTTAGTTTGTTTCTTTTTTTCAATTTCCTTGAGGTATGAAGTTAGGTTGCTGATTTTGAGATCTTTCTTCTTTTTTTTAATGTAAATGTTTACTGGTATAAACTTCCCTCTTTGTATGGCTTTTGCTATATATCATACATTTTGGTATTTTTTTTTTGTTTTCATTTGTTTCTGGATTTTTTTACTAAATCCCTTGTGATTTCTTCTTTGACCCATTGGTTGTTTAGGGGCGAGTTGTTTAATTTCCACACATTTGTGTATTTTCTGGGTTTACTTTTCTGCTATTGACTTCTAGTTTCATTTTGTTGTAGTCAGAGAAGATACATTGCATAGTTTTAGTCTTCTGAAATTTGTTGGCGGGTGGCACTGTCTCACACCTGTAATCCCAACACTTTGGGAGGCTGAAGTGGGCAGGTCACTTGAGTTCAGGAGTTCAAGAGTTCAAGACCAGTCTGGGCAATATGACGAAATCCTGTCTCTATTAAAAATACAAAAAATTCACTGGGCATGGTGGTGCATACCTGTAGTCCCACCTACTCGGGAGTCTGAGGTGGGAGTATCCATTGAGCCCAGGAGATTGAGGCTACAGTGAGCCTTGTGCCACTGCTCTCCAGCCTGGGTGACAGAGTGAAAACCTGCCTTAAAAAAAAAAATTGTTGAGACGTTATGGGGCCTAACATGTGGTCTGTCTCGGAGAATGTTCCATATGCTCTTGAGAAGAATGTGCATTCTGCTGCTGTTGGGATCAGTGTTCTTTATGTCTGTTGGGTCCATTTGATTATAGTGTTGTTTAAGTCCGATGTTTCCTTATTGATCTTCTGTCTGATCTATCCATAACTGAAGGTAGAATTTGAAACCCCCTAGTATTATTGTGGTGGTGTTTGTTTCTTCTTTCAATTCTGTCAGTGTTGACTTCATATATCTGAGACCTCTATTATTAGGTGCATCTTTATTTAGAATTGTTATGTCTTTTCAGAGATTTGACTGACCCTTTTATTATTGCATAATGTCCTTCTTTGTCTCTTGCGACAGTTTTTGTCTTAAAGTCTTATTTTGTCTAAGTATGGCCACCATTGTTTTCTTTCGGTTCTGGATTGCATGAATTATCTTTTTTCATTCTTTCACTTTTAACCTATGTGTGTCTTTTGATGTAAAGTAAGTTTCTTGTAGATAGTATATTAATGGATCTCATTAAAAATTTCCATTTGGCCTGTGTCTTTTAATTGGGATGTTTGACTCATTTACATTTTTAGTGATTACTAATACAGAAGGACTTACTATTGCCATTTACTTTATTTTTTGTATGTCTTGGAACTTTTTGTCTATCTTTTCCTCTCTTGCTGCTTTCTTTTGTGTTTTGTTGATTTTTTAAAATAGTGACGTATTTTGATTCCCTTTCTATTTCCTTTTGTGTATATTCAATAGATATTCATTTTGTAGTTACCATTGCAGTTACATATCTTAAAGTTATAACAGTCTATTTAAAGCTGATTACTTCAATGACAAATAAAATCTCTACTCTTTTACATCTCTGTCTCCCCTGCACTCTATTTTACCAATGACACCAGTGACCTCTTATTATATTGCATATACATTAACTTAGATTTATAATTGTTGTTTGTGCTTTTGGTCTTTAAGAAGTGATTTTAATGTGATTAAAAGATTTGAAAGGGGTACCAGATTTTAAAGTGATTCATGCACCTGCATTACCTTACTATGTCTACATTTATCTGTATATTTACGTTTACCAGGGAGTTTTATATTTTTATATGGTGCTTTATTACTGCTTATTGACCTTTCACTTCAACTTGAAAATGTTCCTTCAGCAGTAGGGCAGGTCTAGTGGTGATGAACTCACTCAGCTTTTGTTTATCTGGGAAAGTCTTAATTTCTTTCTTTCTTTTTTTTTTTTTTTTTTTTTGAGATGGAGTCTTGCTCTGTTCCCTAGGCTGGAGTGCAGTGGCACGATCCCAGCTCACTGCGCCCAGCCTGAACATTCTTTTTTTTTTTTTTTTTGAGACGGAGTCTTGCTCTGTCACCCAGGCTGAGGTGCAGTGGTGCGATCTCGGCTCACCACAAGCTCCACCTTCCAGGTTCACGCCATTCTGCCTCAGCCTCCCAAGTAGCTGGGGTTACAGGTGCCCACCACCACACTCAGCTAATTTTTGTATTTTTAGTAGAGACGGGGTTTCACCGTGTTGTTCAGGCTGGTCTTGAACTCCTGACCTCAGGTGATCCACCTGTCTCGGCCTCCCAAAGTGCTGGGATTACAGCTGTGAGCCACCGTGCCTGGCCTTCTTTACTTTTGAATTACAATTTTGTCAGATATAATATTCTTGGCTGGCCGGTTTTTGTTTAGTATGTTTTAGCACTTTGAACATATCATTCCACTCTCTTCTAGCCTATAAAGTTTCTGCTGGGAAATCTGCTGATAATCTAATAGACGTTATCTTGTATTTGTTTGGTCACTTTCCTCTTATGGCTTTCAAGATTCTTTGTGACTTTTGACAACTTCATTATGATTCTTCTTGGTGTAGATCAATTTATTGTAGTTGGGGTTCTTTGAACTTTTTGAATTTGTATGTCCATTTCTATCCTTGTATTTGAGAAGCTCAAATAGGCTCTCTTCTCCTTGTAGAACTCTCATAATGTGTATGTTGTTTCACTTTGTGGTGTCCATAGGTCCCTTAGAGTATCATTATTTTTCTTTTATTCTTTTTTCTTTTTGCTCTTGTCCCTCAGTAATTTCAAAAGTCCAATCTTTAAGTTCACTGATTCTTTCTTCTGCCTGCTCAGGTCTGCTGTTTAGTCCTTCTAGTGAAATTTTCAATTCAGGTTTTGTATTCTTCAGTTTTAGAATTTCTGTTTGGCTCTTTATAGTTTCTATCCTGTTGATATTCTCATTTTGTTCATGCATCATATTCCGGATTTCATTTAGTTATCTCTGCTCTCTTTTAATTTACTGAGCAATCTTATGACAGTTATTTTGAATTACTGGGCAATTCATATGTCTTCATTTCTTTGGGGTTGGTTTCTGGAGTTTTAACTTGTTCCTTTGGATATACCATATTTTTGTTTATTTGTATATCTTGTTTTTTGTTGTTGGGATCTTGGCATTTGAAAAATCAACCACCTCTCCCAGTCTTCGCAGTTTGGTTTTGTAGTGGAAGGATTTTCTTCAGTCAGCCTAGTTAAAGACTCTGGAGCCCTTTGAGCCTTTTCTGGGGCCATGTCCTCTCTGCTTGTGGGTGTAATCTCCTAATTGAAGTTGACTGGTTTCTACTCAGGAGCTCTGCAGCACTGTGGCCTTGTTGGTATTGTAGTAAGCTGCAGTACTGGAGCTCCACCTAGTCTCTGTCTCTGGTACTGCAGCCTCTGGTGCCAATTGATGGCCTTTGTTCTTAGCTCCCAACCCGGTGCCCTGTTCCTGACACTATGATTTAGATGAGACAGAAATCATTCCCTCTGGCTGCACTCGAAAAAGTCAAAAACATTGGGTATACACCAACTTCTTTCTCTCCTCAGGGAGAAGTCGGGAATTGAGTGTTTCCTCACTGTGGTCTGTGCCCAAGAGAGGGCCTCCAGCTGTCGAATGCTCAGATTTTAAATCTGTGTCTCGTGTGGGGAATGTGTCTTGTGTGTCTGGGTTTCCTGTTTCTGTCTTGCTGATGTCACTCTCACCCAGCCCTCTTTTACAGTAGAAGATCATGCTGTATGTACTGTCTGATAACCTTTTTTGCTGTCACTTAACATATTGTTGATACATACCTTGCTATGCCAGTAAATACAGATTGGTGTGATTTTTAATCCCTTCTTGAAGTGCTATTATTCAGATATCATAATCAACCTTCTTGTTGGTCATTTAGAGTGTTTCTAATTGTTCAGTTCTTTCGAAGTCAAATTCAATGAACATTCTTTTGTTTTTCAGAGACAGAGTCTGACTGTCACACAGGCTGGAGCACAGTGGCACAGTCATAGCTCATGGCAGCCTCAAACACCTGGGCTCAAGTGATCCTCCTGTTTTAGCCTCCCAGGAAGCTGGGACTACAGGCATGCACCACCATACTGGCTTAATTTTTGTATTTCTTTTTGGTAGAGACGGGAGTATTGCTATGTTGCCCAGGCTGGTCTTGAACTCCCGGCCTCAAATGATCCTGCTGCCTCTGCCTTCCAAAGAGCAGGGGTTACAGGTTTGAGCCACTGGTCCACTGGTGTCAATGAGTATTTTTTTTTTTTTTTTTTTTTGGAGACAGGGTCTTCCTCTGTTGCACAGGCTGGAGTGCAGTGGTGTAAACACAGTTCACAGCTCGCTGCAGCCTTGACCTGGGTCATGTGATCCTCCCACCTCAGCCTCCTGTGTGGCTGGGGCCACAGGCATGCACCACCATGCCTGGCTAATTTTTTTTTTTTTTTGACTTTTTGTAAAAACAGGGTCTCACTTTGTTGCCCAGGCTGTTTTTGTTTGTTTGTTCGAGACATAGTCTCCCTCTAGCCCAGGCTGGACTGCAGTGGTGTGATCTCAGCTCACTACAACCTCTGCCTCCCGGGTTCAAGTGATTCTCCTGCCTCAGCCTCCCAAGTAGGTGGGATTACAGGCACTTGCCACCATGCCTGGCTAATTTTTTGTATTTTTAGTGGAGACAGGGTTTCACCATGTTGGCCAGGCTGGTTTCAAACTCCTGACCTCAAGTGATCCACCCATCTCAGCCTCACAAAGTGCTGGGATTACAGGTGTGAGCCACCACACCCAGCCTGAACATTCTTAAAATGATCACATTTGCCCAAAAATTATGCCTCAGGAAAGAGGGAGTTGCTTTATATTCAAGTCTTCACATATGCTTATTATGTGGAATTCTCTCAGTGAGTTCATTGTCATCTACAGAGTATTAGTGGGAAAAACATATTAGCCTAAAAAGTTCTCAGTTAATGGTAGTTTTAAATGTTCATACAGGATAGATTTTACCTGTGACATTTTGTTGAAGACTAAGATGAGAGGTGATGTGGCAAAGGAATTTATGCCAGACGTCATAATTATCCCCTCGGGATATGACTCCAGGGTTGCATGGTTTGGGAATGTATCACATCTATGACTCTTAAAGAATGCTTTCCAAAAGGCAGTAGAGTCAGGGGTTACTTTGTGATTGCCATAGACAGTACCCCTCAGGGGAAAGGGAGATGCTGTGGCTTGGAATGGAGTTTCCACTGACAGCATCATACAGTTTCATAAAGTGCTTTATTGCAAAAAAACTCTGAGTTGAACACGGTGCCTTCCGGAAAACTGATAGATGATGCAGGCACTTCACAGGTGGTGCTGAGTAAGTCTTATGGTAGCGCATAAGAAAGCGCGTTACAGGCCGGGCGCAGTGGCTCACGCCTGTAATCCCAACACTGAGAGGCCAAGGCGGGCGGATCACCTGAGGTCAAGGGTTCGAGACCAGCCTGGCCAACATGGTGAAACCTCATCTCTATTAAAAATACAAAAAAAATTAGCTAGGCGTGGTGGCGTGTGCCTGTAGTCTCAGCTACTTGGGGAGGCTGAGGCAGGAGAATCACTTGAACCCAGGAGGCAGAGGTTACAGTGAGCTGAGATTGTACCACTGCACTCTAGTGTGGGCGACAGAGGGAAACTCCATCTCAAAAATAAAAATAAAAAAAGAAAGCACGTTACATCAGGCAGTCCCACCTCCAGCGAGGCTGAGAGTAATCAGTGGGTTCCATATGCCCGCCTCACTGCTGCGTTATAAATTTAGCTCTCCAGCAGCTGTTCCACTTAAGGTTTCAGCATCCATTGATTATTTTTCCCTAGATCACTTATTTCATTAGCGGTTTCCAAGTGGTGCTTTCCTAATTCTGTAATTGCTAATGCTCTTAGCTTAGTTCTAAATGCTATGTTGAGTTCTTCTATAAAGAATTTTTCTTCCTTTATTAGATTACCTTGAAAAAATAGTTCTTAAAGAAAGGCTGGAGTAAATGCTTGATTTCATTCTCTTACTAATTTTTAAAGTTGGTGCCTTAGCAATCTACAGTGGTGGCTGTTTTTAACGTATCATTATGTTACCTATTGGGTACTATGTTCACCATTTGGGTGGCGGGTTCAATTGAAACCCAAACCCCAGCATTATGCAATCTATCCATGTAACAGACCTGCACATGTATCCCCTTAAAAACAATGTATCATTATGAACTCATGGATATTTAAAATACATTTGATTTGCCACAGTCCATTGCAATCATTATTCTTATTGATGCTTTCATTGGTACATCATAATCCAGTGGGAACCCCTTCAAATTGGCTTTTGTATCCTTTCTATATAAGTCCAGCAATCTTTTTGGGGCCTCAAGTGATCCTCCTGCCTCAGCCTTCTGAGTAGCTAGGATTACAGGTACCCACCCCTGTACCTGTACAGGGCTAATTTAATTTTTTGTAGAGATGAGGTCTTACTCTGTTGCCTAGGCTCATCTTGAACTCCTGGGCAACTCAAGCCATCCACCTGCTTGGGCCCCCCAAAGTGCTGGGATTACAGGCGTGAGCCACTGTGCCTGGCCTCAGTAATCATGATTGTTTCTTTGATGATTGGCACATCTTGCGCATTTCCTATCCCAGATCTGGAATTGATCATTTCTCTGAGGAGCTCTGTTCCTCTTCAGGGTGTGTGGTATATAGAAACACAATCTGGGCGCTTAAAGGTGCTCATTGCTATTGTCTTGTTTTTGCTTCTAGGACTTTCAGCAAGAAAAAGTGTATTTTATTTTACAGAGGAAAAAAAAATCACAAGTTTGTATTGATAGTTCCAATTCAAACTGGATTAAGATGTAAGATTTTAGGGTTATAATAAAATTATAGGGCTTTTACTTAGCTTTTCAAATTTTTACATGTATTTATTTTCTTTTATATTGAAAGCCTTGGTTTTTAATAATATCCTAATAATATAATTTTTTATTCTATAATATACCTAAAATAGCTTCACAATATCAATATCATTATCACTACTAACAGTAAGACTACTAAATGCAGTTTAAACTTTCTTTGTGCTTTCTCCCCCATAGAATGTATCCTCATATCCTTCTCTTTCTTTTTCCGCCTCCCTCCCCATAACTTCTGCTGTGATAAGACCTTTATCTTGTGCTCTCTCTGCCCCATCCACTCACGTCAGCATCATTCCAGCTGTCTTACTTGGAAAGGATGTCCTCATTTTCCTCATTGTTATTTCCCATAGAAAGGAATGGCTTAGTTGACTTACAATGTATTTCTTCCATTTTATTTTCTTCACTTTCTTTTAATAACATCTAGCTTTATATTTTTATTGTTTTTACCATTGTTTTCTTAATTTTCATGATAAAAGTATGCTTGTATTTTTCCAAAATAATGTCCTTCTCTCAATACCTTTCCTTCTTTTTTTGATGTATTAATATGATTGTTCAATTTTCTCTAGCTTGAAGATGATATTATTGTCAAACAAAATTATTTTAATACCATAAAAAATTTTGCACTTCAACTTTCTTCTGAGGAATGGATGATTCTAGAGTTTTCCCAGCTGGGCTTCATTGGTAAGAAAAGTGTCACACTTACCTACTTTTCAGAAATAACTGTGACTCTCAGAATCTAAAACCAAGTACTTACTTGTCCTAAAGTTGTCTTTTTTCCTATGGAAATGGGTTGTTTTAGAGAAAACTTAAGTTAGGTAAACCTCTTTGTATGACATGATGAAAGTCAACCCAGAATAGAATTTGGAGACTTCTAAGATTGTTGTATTTACTCTAGCGTTCTTCACAATGCCAACCATGGTCCTGGTGAGCATGTTTGATTTTTTCTTCTCTGACATTTCCAGCTCCTTTGTTAACATAAGATTGTGATTCTTGTAAAAAGAGTACCACAAAGAGTTTTCTCATATGAATTCCTAGTATTTTCATGCAATGCATGAAGTCCTCATTCAGTGATTAATTTTTATTCATTTTTCTCTTAACTAGGTGGGGCACTCATTTCTAAATGGTTTTTGGCTGATGTTTCAAAATTAGCCAGCTATAAAGAATATGTTTAAAGTTGGCCAGGCGCAGTGGCTCACGCCTGTAATCCCAGCACTTTGGGAGGCCAAGGCGGGGGTGGATCACCTGAGGTCAGGAGTTCAAGACCAGCCTGGCCAACATAGTGAAACCCTGTCTCTACTAAAAATACCAAAATTAGCCTGGCATGATGGCAGGTGCCTGTAATCCTAGCTCCCTGGGAGGCTGAGGCAAGAGAATTGCTTGAGCTGGGGAGGTGGAGGTTGTAGTGAGCTGAGATTGCGCCACTGCACTGCAGCCTTGGGGACGAGAGCAAGACTCAATCTAAAAATATATATATATATATATATATATATATATATATATGTTTAAAGTTGAAGAATTGAAGGAAATTTACAGGGTTCAAATAATATTGAGAGGATAACATTTCATCTCCTATGGTACTATTTAACACTTTAAGCATTAGAGGCTGGACCTTTGACAATCTTGATAATTTAACTCGAAACTTAAGAGTCAAAAACAATCTTTACTTGTAAATGCTTCAGTGAAAACAAAATTAGGAGTCCTTGTTTTTTGCATTTATTGATTTAGAATAAAATTTTTTACCTAAACCTCTCAATGTTTAATGGGAAGAATCTTAGTAAGACACGAAGGGAAAATCTCTGACTTGCTTTTTGAATGCTTTGGGCCAGTAGGTATACAATAGATTATTATAGTAACATCAGGAATTTACTATATCTGTTTACACCCAGGTGACAGCTCAAGAGAAAGTTTAGCCGAAACAACTTTGTTTAATTTTGATAATACAAGTGGGGAAATTGTTTATGATGATTTATAGTTGAAAGCACAAGCTTCAGTGTATGTTGTGGGCAAGATTTCACGAATGTAAGGTAAGCCATTTTGGTGCTTGGTTTCTTCATTGCAGCTATTGACTGGGAATATCTTTTCAGGTAAAATGTTTCAAGCGCCAGATCTTACTCTGATTGTAGAATTCATATTCATGTTTTACAAGGAGAAACCCATTGATTGGCTCCTGGACCATATTCTCTGGGTGAAAGTCTGCAACCCTGAAAAAGATGCAGTAAGTTAATTCCTCACCAGAGCGGAGGGAGTTTCTCTTCTGTATTTCGTGAAAGTGACTTTTAGAGATTTTGCAAATAAATAGTTAAATAGGTAGGTGATATAAAACTTCTTTCCTGAGCTGATAAAAAGTTTCTGTATTAGAAGAACTTTTAGATAGCAGTGGAAAATCCTGTAAAGCAGGAAGCTGTTACAAGATGACAGACATTGTTTAAATTGCTGATAAATGTTTCTAGTGTTTGTAAGCCCTGGTGGTTTACTAACATTGGGTATAGATGTTGGTCATATCTGTTCTTGCATGGGATACCATTTCAGTTTGTTTTCTTCATATTTCCTGTTCACTGTCTTTTTCCTTGTATACTGGGGACAATATTAGACCCTAACACATCTGTAAATGAGGAATAAAGTAGAAGTAATATTTTATACTAAAACAATGACACGTTAAAGTACCTTTCAGCATGTTACTCACAAAAAGCCAGTGTTCATAATAATATGATTACCTTTCGGATGATAGTTGCAGTCAAGTAAGTGAATAATAATTTCTGCTTTGATCATTCAGATAGCATGTTATTACCATAGAGATTTTATTGTTAAGAGTAATTAGGCCAGGTGCAATGGCTCATGCCTGTAATCCCAGCACCTTGGGAGCCCAAGACTGGAGGATCACTTGAGCCCAGAAGTTCAGGACAAGCCTGGGCAACAAGTCAAGACCCATCTCTACAAAAAAACAATTATTTTTTTAAAAAATAGTAATTAGGTATGTTTTCCTTGTCCAATTTGAATTGTATCTCTGAAAAAAAAACTACAGCTTTTAATTTATTTGATGTAAGCATAAACAATATGTAAAAGTACAAATTCTTAAAAACGTCCATTTTGATGTGTAATGATAAGTATTACTGTAAAAACATGTCATTATAGAGTTGACTTACCATTCATTGTAACAAATAAGCATTAGTTTGACTTCATGATCTTCTACTCCCTAGAATAGTTGGATCCTCATACCTGCTAGGTTTTAGGATACTACCTTCTGGTGTCTGTAGGCTATCATTGCATTCTGTTTAAAAAAAACCACAAAAATTAAAAAAAAAACCCAACACATTCTTAGTTAGAGGAAATCATGGAATCTAGCAATGGCAGAGTATATGTTTTCTGACAATTCGTTGAACATATAAATTGTTTTAAACAAATCATTTTTTAGAGATCTCAGTCCTTATGTGTATTTTCACTGTGACTTATAGAAATTTTTATTGTAGGACACAGAAAAAGTTAATGTCATCTTTAACCTCCTACAATACACTTGCATTTCATTCGTCCTGTGCAATTTTATTTAATATGTGGTTAGGTTCTAAAATGAGCCTTCGAGGTGAAAAAATCTATAGTAGAAATTAAAACCACAAAAACCCTCTAAATCATCCATAAATTTGGGTACATGAACTTTTGGACGATTTCATCCATTCCTTCACCCTTCTGTAGTCCATGTTTTTCTGTTGCCTCTAATTCTTCAGTTGCTTCCCCTAGAATGTCGAGGGCGCTGTCACCACATCCTTGACAGTGGCCCGGGAAACCCTTCAAATCATTCATACATTGTCCCAAAAGGTTATCAGCCTGCTTGGGCCCTTTGGCCAGAGTCCTTCCATTGCCACTGGAGTGACAGGCTGAGTTCCAGACACTGCCTCGGTGGTTTCGCTCTCTCCTCAGCCTTGTGCTCCTCAGTCTTTTCTCTCTCTTGCCCTTTGCCCTTCCCTTTGACTCTTCCTCCCTTTCTTTCTCCTTCCACTTGAGTATTTCTGCAAAGAAAATACACTATTTCCCCTTTATTGTAGTGTCAGTAATAATGCCAGTGAAGTGAAACCTCTTGAGAAGTAGGCATTTTAGCACCCAGTATATTATTAGAAGTCTTTGAAAGTGTAAATGTCTTTCTTTCTTTTTTTTTTTTTGGAGACAGAGTTTTGCGCTTGTCACCCAGACTGGAGTGCAATGGCGCAGTCTCAGCCCACTGCAGCCTCTGCCTCCCAGGTTCAAGCGATTCTCCTGCCTCTCAGCCTCCCGAGTAGCTGGGACTACAGGCACGTGCCACCATGCCTGGCAAATTTTTATATTTTTAGTAGAGACCAGGTTTCACCGTGTTGGCCAGAATGGTCTTGGTCTCGTGACCTCATGATCCCCCCACCTCAGCCTCCCAAAGTGCTAGGATTACAGACGTGAGCCACCAAGCCTGGCTGCTAATTTTTGTATTTTTTTTTCTTTTTTTCATTTTTGAGACGGAGTGTCGCTCCGTGGCCCAGGCTGGAGTGCAGTGGCATGATCTCGGCTTGCTGCAAGCTCCGCCTCCTGTGTTCATGCCATTCTCCTGCCTCAGCCTCCTGGATAGCTGGGACTACAGGCGCCTGCCACCACGCCTGGCTAATTTTTTTTTTTTTGTATTTTTAGTAGAGACGGGGTTTCAATGTGTTAGCCAGGATGGTCTCGATTTCCTGACCTCGTGATCTGCCTGCCTTGGCCTCCCAAAGTGCTGGGATTACAGGCGTGAGCCACTGCGCCCGGCCAATTTTTGTATTTTAAGTAGAGACAGGGTTTCACCACGTTGGCCAGGCTGGTCTCAAACTCCTGACCTCAGGTGATCCATCCACCTTGGCCTCCCAAAGTGCTGGGATTGCAGGCGTGAGCCACCATGCCCAGTCAAGTGTAAATTTCTTATAAAGATGTGTTTTTTAATTTTTTTTTTGGCCCCAAACTTATGTAAGTTATTGAAAATGAAAAGTCTAAATAAATATTTGTCAAGTGGCCCTTGGTGTTGCACAGCCTTCACACGCCAGGCCCACGCTTGAAGACAGGTTGAGATGGAACGTCTGGACCGTGGGGCACTGCGAGTTGAAACATAGGTGTCCCTTCCTGTGTTGACAGAGATTGTCTGTGGAATTTTTAATATCATTTACCTGCTTCTAGGCAAATGATTGCCTCACATTTTCAAGATGCTTTCGTGCAACAAAATGTGCCATTTATAATTTGCAAATTCATTGTATTTTTAATAAAAAATATTTTGTATATTTGAACTAACCCCCAGTCTATAGTTTATTCATTTTAATATTAAAAGTCAAATCTTTATTGACGTGTTGAAGGATGGTTGAAGTTAAACCCTTCACTCTTCCCTTAACTATGCTTATTTTAAATTTCTGGATCATGACTATTTATCAAGTAAGTAGCAAATCTATTAGTGCCTCAAAGACTAGAAAAAAATATGACTTGTAATTATGACTTGAAGTTGTTTTCTTTTCAATTTTGTTGTTGTTGTTGTTTTATTTGTTTGTTGGTTTGTTTTTGTGACAGAGTTTTACTCTGTCACCCAGGCTGGAGTGCAGTGGTGCGATCTTGGCTCACTGCACCCTCCGTCTCCTGGGTTCAAGTGATTCTCCTGCTTCAGCCTCCCGAGTAGCTGGGATTATAGGCTTGCACACCTGGCTGATTTTTGTGTTTTTAGTAGAGATGGGGTTTTACCATGTTGGCCAGACTGGTCTCAAACTCCTGACCTCAGGTGATCCACCCGCCTCGGCCTCTCAACTTGCTGGGATTACAGGCATGACCCACCGCGCCCGGCCCTTCTTTTCAATATTTTAATAAAGGTCTTCTCATTTTCCAGGTGAGGGCAAGATTTCACTTTATTATGCAACACTAACATGATTTTTTTAAATATTTAGAAACATTGTGATAGACAGAAAGCAAATCTACGAATTCGCTTCAGACCTTCCCTTTTCCAACATGTTGGTCTGCACTCATCACTATCAGGAAAAATCCAAAAACTCACGGTTGGTGACTTAATTTTATTTTCTCATGAACATACAACTTGTTATTTAAGGTATAATTATTGTTTTTCTTCTTAAATAAGCTGTATATTATTTAATAGCATATATGTCTTTGCTCCCAGGATAAAGATTACATGAAACCGTTACTTCTTAAAATCCACGTAAACCCACCTGCAGAGGTATCTACTTCCTTGAAGGTCTACCAAGGGCATACGCTGGAGAAAACTTACATGGGAGAGGATTTCTTCTGGGCTATCACGCCAATAGCTGGAGACTACATCTTGTTTAAATTTGATAAACCAGTCAATGTAGAAAGGTTGGTGATTATTGAAATGTATGTGATCTTACAATTCGAATCTCTTTTCGTAATGTGATTTATAATAGGTTTTTGTGTGTGTGCATGACAGATGGGACACAGTGGGGCCCAAAATGTTGGGCTTTAAATTACATGTAAAACAACGCCATAATAAAAATAAGCATGTTGTTTTCAGATGTAATGTCGACATTTAACACGTTTGGTGAACTTCATTGGTATTTCTGGACTTAGTATATCTAGTATAATTTTTTAATACTTTTATGCGGAACTCTCGAAAATCTCAAATTAGTGTTTATGTCTTTATTCTGGTATGTCCCTTGAAAATTGATCTGGAGCTAGTTGATTAGCCCAGCAATTTGGTTGAAATGATAAATTTGACAGAGTATGACTACTCTTAGTCAATGGTTTTACAAATGCTAGGTTATTTTCAGTACACCAGGGAGAAATTTACAGTTGTTTTATGTTTTTGAGCATTTATATTCATTTTACAAAATTTAGGAGTTTCTTCCTTTTTTTTTTGAGACAGTCTCGCTCTGTTGCCCAGGCTGGAGCGCAATGGTGCGATATAGCTCATTGCAACCTCCGCCTCCCTGGTTCAAAAGATTCTCCTGCCTCAGCCTCCCAAATAGCTGGGATTACAGATACCTGACACCACACCTGGCTAATTTTTTTTGTATTTTTAGTAGAGACAAGGTTCCACCATGTTGGCCAGGCTGGTCTCAAACTCCTGACCTCAGGTGATCCACCCATGTCTGCCTCCCAAAGTGCTGGGATTATAGGTGTGAGCCATTGTGCCTGGCCGATTTTTAATTTAATAGTTGTGATTCCTTCAGTCCTTCTTCAGGTTTGGGTATGTTCCCCAGATTGGCAGTGGCATACTTAAAGGAACATAGTTCCCCACTCTGTGGTATTTCCTTTTATGTGCCCCAATGGGAGGGCCAATTTGATTTTTAGAATCCACCAGAAATCATTTTCAGTAATTCTATTTGAGGTAGTCAGAAACAATTTAGAGCTGTGATACAATGTTACTAATTTTCTTTTGTTAGTCTAAACTGATTCCAAGGAGGAATTCAAGTTTTAAAAGTGTTTTAAGCATTGGGAATACCACTGGAAGAACATACAGAAATAGTTTTGAATAATATTTTGCACTTGCAGGAGCATTTATTTGTTTTGCTGTTAAAGTTCATTTTTATACTATTAGTAATACTCTGCACTTTGAGATATTGTTTATCACTCAGAGAGCCAGCATAGCATTAGAAACAGCATAGATGTCCATTAGTATGTGTTTGGTTAAATAAAATGATATTGCCACGCAGTGGAATGCTGTAAGCAGTCATCAAAAATAATGACATAGATTAATATGTATTGACATGAAAACTTTCTTAGATATACACTAAATGGGGTAAAAAGCAAATTTTATAACTTTATAGAATATCCTTATAGATCATTTTATAGATTATAGCATTATATGTGTATAGGATTCTAGAATATATAGCATTCTATATAGAAAGTATAGAATTATAGGTTATAGAAGGATTTTTTGAAATAATAAAAACAATGTTTTACATATATTATGTACATAGAACAAATCTGCAAAAAATCTATCAAACTGTTAATAGAGGTGAGATAACAGGGTCAGTTTCACTTGACTTGATACATTTATTTTGTGTGCTTTTTCCCTCAACAATCAATTTATTTTTCTTAGTCTTTGACTTTTGAGAAAGTATAGATTCACACACAGCTGTAAGAAGTAAAACTGAGACATCCTGTGTACCTATCACCCCACTTGCCCAAGGGTAGCATCTTGCAGACTGTGGTTTTGACACCAGTATATCAAGATAAGGACCGTTTCTATCACCCCAAGAATTACCACGTAACCTTTTACAGCCACATCTACTGGCCCGCCGCTGTAACTGTATCATAACCATACTGTGACTGGCTGAGCATTTTTAATGTGCAGGGGACTTTTTGTCAGTTCTCCTGAACTGATTGGAGCAGTCCTCTGAGGTAGATGGGACTATCTGCATTATAGAATAAACTCAGGCTCAGAAAGCTGAGGAAACTCGTGAAAGGTGACAATTCTAGTAAGTGAGAGACCCAGGATTTGGACCCAGGTCTTTCTGACTCCTAAGCCTAAACTTTTAACCATGCAACTGAACTAAAGTTAGGTTTGGATTCAGACATACTTTGCATGTCTTATCTAGTTTCCTCCCTTCCCCACACCCTGAGAACGCATACGCATACTTACTAGTTTGTTTTCAGAGTATCAAAAACAGAGTATTATACTCATACCCAGAAAGTATTTTAGATCTGTCACCATATATCGATAATTAGTCATTCTTCCAATGCTTTTTTAATATTGATATTCAGATATTTTAAGAGGTTAATTTACTTTTAGTCTACTAATATTAAAGTTATTTGTATTGGATAGAACTAGTCTTTGTTTCCTTTATTATTATTATTTATTACTATTATTATTATTATTATTATTATTATTTAGAGATGAGTTCTTGCTGTGTTACCCAGGCTGGAGTGCAGTGGCACAGTCATGGCTCACTGTAGACTAGACCTTCCAGGCTAAACTCAAGCAATCCTCTCACCTTAGCTTCCTGAGTAGCTGGGACTACAGGCACATACCACCATACCTGGCGAATTTTTAAATTTTTTATAGCGACGAGGTCTCACTGTGTTGCCCAGGCTGGTCTTGAACCCCTGACCTCAAGTGATCCTCCTACCTCGGCCTCCCAAAGTGCTGGGATTACAGATGTGAGCCACCACATCCAACCTAGAACTGGTCTTTGGACGTGCCATGACTACTGGTTGTCCTAGTGAAGTTTTTTTCTGATATAAGATACAGCACTATTATATAGGTATTATAATTTTCTGGGAAGAGGTTTAAATATTTAAAGCATTATAGACAGTGACATAAAACTCATCCTTTTTGAAAATATCTAGGTACATTATTATGTAAAGCAGCAAACATAATTGTTTCTGATAGAAGGAATGAACTTATCACCTAGGGGTCATGCTCTTAAGTTTCTAAGTTCCCTACAACCATTCAGAACACATACTGTGCAGTTATTACAAGCTCTAGTGTTGTCAACTTTGCTTGCTTAGAGTCTTGTTTAGAAAAGCTGACTCTGAGGTAAGGTCATTTTCTTGAATCTTTGTAAAATCTAGCCCGACTTGTGTTTTTATTTTGATGTTTGTATTTTCAGTTATTTGTTCCATAGCGGCAACCAAGAACATCCTGGAGATATTCTGCTAAACACAACTGTGGAAGTTTTGCCTTTTAAGGTATGACTGCTATTTCCTCTTACCTTTCCCTAGCAACTAATACTAGTAGACTTAGCTTGAAGCTTGTCTTGTTTTTAAGGGGAAAGAAAATTCTCATGATTTGCAGGACTCAATGGTGAATAATATTAATTTTTTTGAAATATGAAGCACTTTTATATTTGACGAGTGCATTTGACCCATTCATAGAAAGAGCCTTCATTTTGTTTTATCTTGGAAAATAACAGGCCAGACCCGGTGGCTCACATCTGTAATCCCAGCACTTTGGGAGGCTGAGACGGGTGGATCATTTGAGGTCAGGAGTTCAAAACCAGTCTGGCCAACATGACAAAACCCCATCTCTACTAAAAATACAAAAATTAGCCAGGAATTGTGGCATGCGCCTGTAATCCCAGCTACTCGGGAGGCTGAGGCACAAGAATCACTTGAACCTGGGAGGTGGAGGTTGCAAATAATATGAATGTTTCTACTAGAAAAAGAAATGAAACATTGTTTTTTGTTTGTTTGTTCGTTTTTTGAGACAGAGTCTCGCTCTGTCACCGGCTGGAGTGCAGTGGTGTGATCTTGGCTCACTGCAACCTCTGCCTCCCAGGTTGAAGTGATTCTCCTGCCTCAGCCTCCTGAGTAGCTGGGACTATAGATGTGTGCCACTATGCCTAGCTAATTTTTGTATTTTAGTAGAGACTGGGTTTCACCATTGGCCAGGATGGTCTTGATCTCCTGACCTCGTGATCCACCCACCTCGGCCTCCCAAAGTGCTGAGATTACAGGCATGACACTGCACCCGGCCTGAATCATTGTTTTCTTTAGTGTTTACTTGCTGTTTGTATTTTGAGTCCAAATTCTATGTGTTTTTAATGCCTGTTAATTAATACACAATTTAATTTATTGGTCTCTCAGGAATCCTTAGATTTCTTTCAAGTTAACTACACAGTTCTTCTATAGTTTTAATAGAAAATACTGTTCTATTTCATTGATTTAATGTTTCATTTCCAACCACCAATATATTATATACAGATTCAAACGATGGCTTAAGAAAACATCTTTTATTATTAATGTAATAAGTTTTTTAAAGTTCAAGACTGAGATGATATTCCTCTTTTTAGGGATAGCTGTGTTACAAATGTCACTTCATCTATATTAAGATATATTAATAACTTAGTTTAAATAGAATTATTTTTGAAATTAATGCTTTTGTTTTATTTTAGAGTGAAGGTTTGGAAATAAGCAAAGAAACCAAAGACAAACGATTAGAAGATGGCTATTTCAGAATAGGTAATATCTACTTCAGTAAAATAGCCTTTATTTTTCTGGACTTACTCCTAAAGTACTTTTAAGTTCTTTTCAGATGTTAAGCAACTTGAGGATTACAATTACCAGTGTCCTCCAGGTTTTATGTGTGCTGTGTTGTAGTACTTGCTTTTATTATTTGACCCAAGTAGGATTTCATATCACAGATTGGTTCACTAGCTGTCTTTCTCGCCCCTTCTGCTCTGTGTCATGCTCTTGTTGATGCTCCCTGATAGAGAGTCTGCCTGCACTGCCTCCTACTGGACGGCCTTAGCTCCTCTCCAGTCTCAGCTCACATTGACAGGCCAGAATCTGTGCTTCGGGCCCCTTCCCTCTTCCCCAGCGTCATATCTGTGTTGAGATGTCCACTGACATAGCCTTATACCTGGTGGCCACATAGCCGTCTACCACAAGCGTCTGTAACACACACATTTCTTTGTTGATCACCAGTTTTTGCTGTCCCTATCCATCTAGTTGCCTAAGCCTAACCTTGGGAGGCACCCTGAAGACTGCCCTCTTCTTACTGTCCATTAGCACAAATCTGTCAGTTTTTCATCTGAAAGCCTTGAGTCACCCTGTCTGTGAGGGGCAGTCTGCCCTGTGCCTCCGATTCAGAGCCAGGGGAGGGACTGCATCTCGCTGTGGCTTTCTAGAGCCACTGCAGTTACTTTTCTGAAATGTAACTAGAACTCTGAGGCCTTTTTGTTATCTGATCCCTTAGCTCCCACCCACCTTCACATCTATGACTTTCTCTCATTCTTTCTCTCCAGCCCTGAGACTGTTGTTCCTCTGATGAAGGCCCCACACGCTCGGGGCAGCCACATCTCTAGCCATTTTCTCTGCCTGAAATGATTGGTCAATTATTTTTCCTTCTAATAAATGCTTTTGCACCCTTAATATGCCCATTTAATGGCCTTACTTCCCTGCTCTTCAGATCCCCCCGTATGTGCCTTTGCTGTGCGGTTGTGTTGTTCCATAGCTCCATTCTGTGTGCTCCCCCTGGAGAGGGAGGGGCCGTGTCTCTCCTGTA
Source organism: Pongo pygmaeus (assembly GCF_028885625.2). NCBI lineage: Eukaryota > Metazoa > Chordata > Mammalia > Primates > Hominidae > Pongo > Pongo pygmaeus. The sequence goes on along the minus strand of NC_072385.2, from coordinate 28,260,874 downwards.
TGTCCTGTAGTTAACATAGGGCCTGTCACTTGGTAGACACTGACTCAATAAATAACTGTACATTTTCTTTTGCTTAAAACAAATGAATGCTTCTTCTTAGTATTAGATAAGAGCAAATATTGGCATATTTATATTGTAGGTCTATAGGATAGATACATTTTTAAGCCCTTTCTAGAACAGTTTTACCTTTGGTAAGTATCATTCAGCCATTGCTAAGAGGCTTGCACAATAACCCTGGGCTACTTTCTTTATAGTTTTGGTGGATGAATGATTTTTATATTTGGGCTGTATCTTAGCCCATCTCTAGAAATATACACAAAATCAGCTGAGTATCTGAGACATTTATTACCCCATTACCTGTCACTTACTAAATTTCTGAGAATGGTATGTTCTAGATTATGAAAGCAGCATAGGAAATAGAGACATCTATATTAAATATCTCTATAGTAATTGAAGAAAATGACCATCTAAAATATCAACTCATATGTTCTTAGAACGAGACGCGAACTTCTGCATCATCAGCCTAGGACCTTGTGTAATCAAACAGAACAGAACTAAAGAGCAACTGATCTTTTTTCAACTGAATGTAGAACATTCTGCTTCCTTAAGAAGTCTTCTTTGATGGAATTGTGTGTGAGGAGCTTCCTTGACCCTCTCGGTAGCAAAACAATTATAACTGGTGAAAATGATTTTTAAAAAACTATTTTAAATCTGTGAAGATTGTCCTAAGGGCTTGCAGCAAACGGAGCAACTTTTTTTTTTTTTCTTTTTCTTTTATTATTATTATTATTATTATTATACTTTAGGTTTTATGGTACATGTGTCCAATGTGCAGGTAAGTTACATATGTATACATGTGCCATGCAGGTGCGCTGCACCCACCAACTCGTCATCTAGCATTAGGTATATCTCCCAATGCTATCCCTCCCCTCTCCCCCCAACCCACAACAGTCCCCGAAGTGTGATGTTCCCCTTCCTGTGTCCATGTGTTCTCATTGTTCAATTCCCACCTATGAGTGAGAATATGCGGTGTTTGGTTTTTTGTTCTTGCGATAGTTTACTGAGAATGATGATTTCCAATTTCATCCATGTCCCTACAAAGGACATGAACTCATCATTTTTTATGGCTGCATAGTATTCCATGGTGTATATGTGCCACATTTTCTTAATCCAGTCTATCATTGTTGGACATTTGGGTTGGTTCCAAGTCTTTGCTATTGTGAATAATGCCGCAATAAACATACGTGTGCATGTGTCTTTATAGCAGCATGATTTATAGTCCTTTGGGTATATACCCAGTAATGGGATGGCTGGGTCGAATGGAATTTCTAGTTCTAGATCCCTGAGGAATCGCCACACTGACTTCCACAAGGGTTGAACTAGTTTACAGTCCCACCAACAGTGTAAAAGTGTTCCTATTTCTCCACATCCTCTCCAGCACCTGTTGTTTCCTGACTTTTTAATGATCGCCATTCTAACTGGTGTGAGATGGTATCTCATTGTGGTTTTGATTTGCATTTCTCTGATGGCCAGTGATGGTGAGCATTTTTTCATGTGTTTTTTGGCTGCATAAATATCTTCTTTTGAGAAGTGTCTGTTCAGGTCCCTCGCCCACTTTTTGATGGGGTTGTTTGTTTTTTTCTTGTAAATTTGTTGGAGTTCATTGTAGATTCTGGATATTAGCCCTTTGTCAGATGAGTAGGTTGCGAAAATTTTCTCCCATTTTGTAGGTTGCCTGTTCACTCTGATGGTAGTTTCCTTTGCTGTGCAGAAGCTCTTTAGTTTAATTAGATCCCATTTGTCAATTTTGGCTTTTGTTGCCATTGCTTTTGGTGTTTTAGACATGAAGTCCTTGCCCATGCCTATGTCCTGAATGGTATTGCCTAGGTTTTCTTCTAGGGTTTTTATGGTTTTAGGTCTAACATTTAAGTCTTTAATCCATCTTGAATTGATTTTTGTATAAGGTGTAAGGAAGGGATCCAGTTTCAGCTTTCTACATATGGCTAGCCAGTTTTCCCAGCACCATTTATTAAATAGGGAATCCTTTCCCCATTTCTTGTTTTTCTCAGGTTTGTCAAAGATCAGATGGTTGTAGATATGTGGCATTATTTCTGATGGCTCTGTTCTGTTCCATTGATCTATATCTCTGTTTTGGTACCAGTACCATGCTGTTTTGGTTACTGTAGCCTTGTAGTATAGTTTGAAGTCAGGTAGCGTGATGCTTCCAGCTTTGTTCTTTTGGTTTAGGATTGACTTGGCGATGCGGGCTCTTTTTTGGTTCCATATGAACTTTAAAGTAGTTTTTTCCAATTCTGTGAAGAAAGTCATTGGTAGCTTGATGGGGATGGCATTGAATCTGTAAATTACCTTGGGAAGGATGGCCATTTTCATGATATTGATTCTTCCTACATGAAGAATCAATTCCATGAGCATGGAATGTTCTTCCATTTGTTTGTATCCTCTTTTATTTCCTTGAGCAGTGGTTTGTAGTTCTCCTTGAAGAGGTCTTTCACATCCCTTGTAAGTTGGATTCCTACGTATTTTATTCTCTTTGAAGCAATTGTGAATGGGAGTTCACTCATGATTTGGCTCTCTGTTTGTCTGTTATTGATGTATAAGAATGCTTGTGATTTTTGCACATTGATTTTGTATCCTGAGACTTTGCTGAAGTTGCTTATCAGCTTAAGGAGATTTTGGGCTGAGACAATGGGGTTTTCTAGATATACTATCATGTCATCATTAGACAGATCAACGAGACAGAAAGTCAACAAGGATACCCAGGAATTGAACTCAGCTCTGCACCAAGCGGACCTAATAGACATCTACAGAACTCTCCACCCCAAATCAACAGAATATACATTTTTTTCAGCACCACACCACACCTATTCCAAAATTGACCATATCCTTGGAAGTAAAGCTGTCCTCAATAAATGTAAAAGAACAGAAATTGTAACAAACTGTCTCTCAGATCACAGTGCAATCAAGCTAGAACTCAGGATTAAGAATCTCACTCAAAACCGCTCAACTATGTGGAAACTGAACAACCTGCTCCCGAATGACTACTGGGTACATAACGAAATGAAGGCAGAAATAAAGATGTTCTTTGAAACCAACGAGAACCAAGACACAACATACCAGAATCTCTGGGATGCATTCAAAGCAGTGTGTAGAGGGAAATTTATAGCACTAAATGCCCACAAGAGAAAGCAGGAAAGATCCAAAATTGACACCCTAACATCACAATTAAAAGAACTAGAAAAGCAAGAGCAAACACATTCGAAAGCTAGCAGAAGGCAAGAAATAACTAAAATCAGAGCAGAACTGAAGGAAATAGAGACACAAAAAACCCTTCAAAAAATCAATGAATCCAGGAGCTGGTTTTTTGAAAGGATCAACAAAATTGATAGACCGCTAGCAAGATTAATAAAGAAAAGAAGAGAGAAGAATCAAATAGATGCAATAAAAAATGATAAAGGGGATATCACCACCGATCCCACAGAAATACAAACTACCATCAGAGAATATTACAAACACCTCTATGCAAATAAACTAGAAAATCTAGAAGAAATGGATAAATTCCTCAACACATACACCCTCCCAAGACTAAACCAAGAAGAAGTGGAATCTCTGAATAGACCAATAACAGGAGCTGAAATTGTGGCAATAATCAATAGCTTACCAACCAAAAAAAGTCCAGGACCAGATGGGTTCACAGCCGAATTCTACCAGAGGTACAAGGAGGAGCTGGTACCATTCCTTCTGAAACTATTCCAATCAATAGAAAAAGAGGGAATCCTCCCTAACTCATTTTATGAGGCCAGCATCATCCTGATACCAAAGCCTGGCAGAGACACAACAAAAAAAGAGAATTTTAGACCAATATCCTTGATGAACATTGATGCAAAAATCCTCAATAAAATACTGGCAAACAGAATCCAGCAGCACATCAAAAAGCTTATCCACCATGATCAAGTGGGCTTCATCCCTGGGATGCAAGGCTGGTTCAATATACGCAAATCAATAAATATAATCCAGCATATAAACAGAACCAAAGACAAAAACCACATGATTATCTCAATAGATGCAGAAAAGGCCTTTGACAAAATTCAACAACCCTTCATGCTAAAAACTCTCAATAAATTAGGAATTGATGGGACGTATCTCAAAATAATAAGAGCTATTTATGACAAACCCACAGCCAATATCATACTGAATGGGCAAAAACTGGAAGCATTCCCTTTGAAAACTGGCACAAGACAGGGATGCCCTCTCTCACCACTTCTATTCAACATAGTATTGGAAGTTCTGGCCAGGGCAATTAGGCAGGAGAAGGAAATCAAGGGTATTCAATTAGGAAAAGAGGAAGTCAAATTGTCCTTGTTTGCCCACGGAGCAACATTTATTCATGAGAATCTCCCAGATCTCGGGGAGGGAGCCAGGACCAGCCTTATCACTCACAGTACCCCAGCTGGGGGAGACAGAAGCTCACCCCAGCTCAGGGAGACAGAAGCTGTGCCCTGTGCAGGTACAGCCAGGAACACTGGACTCTCCTGCCAGCTTCTAGTTTAGGACTGTGGCATCTGCCCAGGAGGGTCAGGCTGCCAGCATCTGTCCTTACCCCCAACTCTGTTGCAGAAGCTCTGTTCCAGACAAGAGCAGCTGATGAATCTGGACAGAAGTCTGCCCCTGGCACAGCAGGGTGAGAATACTTGGCCCTGATCACCGATGTCCTAGCTCACTGCCCCAGTCCAGTCAGTAGCAGAAGCCAGCCAAGAAAACCAAGGCTGGGCTGGGCGCGGTGGCTCATGCCCGTAATCTCAGCACTTTGGGAGGCTAAGGTAGGCAGATCACCAGCTCAAGAGTTCAAGACCAGCCTGGCCAACATGGTGAAACCCTATCTCTAGTAAAAATACAAAAATTAGCCAGATGTGTTGGTGCATGCCTGTATTTCCAGCTACTTAGTAGGCTGAGGCTGGAGAATTGCTTGAACCCAACCCAGGAGGTGGAGGTTGCAGTGAGCCAAGATTGCACCACTGCATTCCAGCCTGGGCCACTCTGTCTCAAACAAAACAAGACAAGACAAAAACCAAGGGCTACTGCCACGACCAGTGCTCTGATCCTAAAGCAAGGTGTCACTCCAAGAGAAGGGGCTGCTGTCCTTGCCAAGGACCCAGAGCAATGGTGCAGAGATTCTGCTCAATGGAGAGGCAGGCCAGAAGAACAGAGAGCTCCGTAATTCTCCCTAAAGAGGGGATAACTTACTTGAACCAGAATGTGGGGAAGTTCAGCTTAAGGGTGCTATGGAATACAATGGAAATTTTAGTGTTAAGCAATTAGAGATGGTAGCTACAGACAAGCAAATTTGGATCCCAGTGGAAAGTTTAACAGGGAGAACTAGGGAAAGAGATGCTAGTAAGAGCCCTTTTGGCGTGCAAACAAGCTGTTGTTGAAACGGGAAAAGTTCCCTTACCCACCTTTCAGGGCGTGTGATGGGGGTGTGGCTCGCTTCTTTGGTGCCCTACTGCTCAAACCCCTAGGGGAGCATGCAGAAGGGAAGGCTGTGGGGCTCTGACCCCATGGCAGTGTCTAGGGGTGAATGTTTACAGCTCCTGAGGCCCCACCGGGCGTGTGTTACAGGGTGCTCTTTTAGTTTAGCTGTCCATAGGTGGCTTGTGTTTGTTAGCTCAATTGGACCGCCTGCCTATTGATTGATTGATTGATTGATTGACTGGAGACAGAGTCTTGCTTTGCCGCCCAGGCTGAAGTGCAGTAGTGCAATCCCGGCTCACTGCAAGCTCCGCCTCCCGTTCTCAAGTGATTCTCCTGCCTCAGCCTCGGGAGTGCCGGAGTACCTGGGATTACAGGCGCCCGCCACCACGCCTGGGCTCATTTTTCTATTTTTGGTAGAGACGGGGTTTCGCCATGTTGGCCACGCTGGTACTGACCTCGTGATCCACCGGCCTTGGCCTCTCAAAGTGCTGGGATTACAGGCCTGACCCACCGCACCAGCCATTAGACCCCCTGCCTTATCACAAGGACAGAGGCTTTCTCTCTCCCGGGGTCTCTTGCCTTGGTGTACCAGAAGAATTGGATCACACGTGGGCTTGGAGAATGAGTGCCAGGTTTTATTGAGTGGAAGTAGCTCTCTGCACATGGGGGAGCCAGAAGGGAGATCGTTTTCCCCTGGAGTCGGGCTGCCTAGGCTCTCCTCCGACTGCCCCGGCCAAATTCTGCGTCATGCCGCCCGTCGATGGCCTGCCAGCATCTGCGGCTGTGCTCTTCCGCCCGCCCGTGGGTGTGCTCTTCCGCCCGCGGGTGTGCTCTTCCGCCCGCCCGTGGGTGTGCTCTTCCGCCCGCGGCTGTGCTCTTCCGCCCGCCCGTGGGTGTGCTCTTCCGCCCGCGGGTGTGCTCTTCCGCCCGCCCGTGGGTGTGCTCTTCCGCCCGCGGGTGTGCTCTTCCGCCCGCGGGTGTGCTCTTCCGCCCGCGGGTGTGCTCCCTTCCCCTCCATGTCCAGCCGCTTGTGTGCTAGGGTCTCAGGGCTTTTATAGGCACAGTATGGGGACGTGGCAGGCCATGGTGGTCTTGGGAAATGCAACATTTGGTCAGGAAGAGAGAAATGCCTGTCCTCACCTAGGTCGGTGGGCGCAGGCCCGAGGGTGGAGCTCTAGCCAGGGCTCATGCCCTTCTCTACCCAGCACTTACCTGCTCCCCTTCCATGTCGCCAAGACTGGCCCTGGAGAGGGGCCTGAATTTAAATTGGATCAGACTGGGTAGCAACTTACGTATGAAGGCATTGGCAAGAACAGTAGACCATCAGCTGGCCATCAGTGGAGACCCGACGGTTGATGGGGTGGGGGTTAGAAGAGTAGAGCGTGATGGCTAAGAATGGTCTTGTGGAAGAAATACTAGTTCTATTTCAGTGGGTTAAAGCTGTGAGACGGCAGAAGAACCTTCTGCAGAGACCCAGTGGGAGAAGGAAAGGGCCACTGGTCACGCATGGCGGGCGGAGGGGAGCCACGACTGTAGTCCTTGGCCGTCCCTGTCAGTGCCAGGAGTGTGGGATTCCAGTCACTCTGGTAATTTCCTTCACCTTTTCTCTTCTTTCCTGTCTTAATACTTACCTTCCAGACCACTGGGTTAAGGACAAAGGTTAAATTTGTAGTTTGAAAAGTCATTACACACACACAGTACCAAATACAACTTTAAAAGGGTAGTCTTAAGTCTTCTTCCCTCTCCTACCCACTGCTTCTGAGAGGCAGTTCCTGTAATGATTTGTGTCCCTTCAGGAGTATTCTATGCATAAATAACAATATCTGGGTATGTTCTCTAAGAACAACACATCATCACACACAAATGATATGCCCTATAACCCAGTTTTACATCTCTTTTGTTCATGGAACAAAATGCCTATGTACATATGGAACATGAACATTTAAAAATATTTTAGTAATAATAATATGCTGAGTACCCGTATCCACCCTCCAGCTTAAGATGTGCCAATTCAGCTGTCCTTCCCTAATAGCTTCTCTTGTCTTCTTCTACCCAAAGCTATGCCCTAATAGCTTCTCTTTTCCTTCAATACCTGAATTTGATGGTTACCATTTCCATTTTTTGTCTTCTCCTTCTACCCAAAGCTATGCCCTAATAGCTTCTCTTCTCCTTCAATACCTGAATTTGATGGTTACCATTTCCATTTTTACTATGTGTGGAATATATTCCTAAGCAATGCACAGTGGGATTTTGCCTGTTTTCACATTCAATATAAATATCTTTCTGTGGTCTACAATTTGGTTTCTTCCCCCTCACAATTGTGAGATTCATCCACGTGAGTGTGTGTGTTTACGACTCATTCTTTTTCATTCCTGTATGGATGGATTCTGTGGATAGCACAATCTGTTCTCTGGTCATAAAGTTTGTGTCCATGTTTTTGCTGTAATAAACACGGCTGCTTTGAACACTTATGCACATGTATGAGAGTTTCTCTACAATATAGACTTAGGAAGAGAAGCAAATCTTCAACTGCATTATCTTCAACTTTTTCTTCATTATTTTATTTATTTATTTATTTATAGACAGAGTCTTGCTCTGTCGCCCAGGGTGGAGTGCAGTGGCACAATCTTGACTCACTGCATCCTCCGCCTCCTGGGTTCAAGCATTTCTCTCTGCCTCAGCCTCCCGATTAGCTGGGATTACAGGCGCAGGCCACCATGCCTGGCTTAATTTTTGTATTTTTAGTAGAGACGGGGTTTCACCATGTTGGCTAGGCTGGTCTTGAACTCCTGACCTCAGGTGATCCGCCTGCCTCAGCCTCCCAAAGTGCCAGAATTACAGTTGTGAGCGACTGTGGTTGGCTTATTCTTTTTTATTTTTTCTTCAGTCATTTAATTGGCTGCCTAGAATTCCCTTGTATCAGCATATTTTAATTTATTTGGCCAGGCTCCTAGTGATGGATACCTAGGTTGTTTGCAATCTTTTGCTGTAGTGTATGTACTGTTCTTATACATGGGAGAGGATAAATTGCTGGGCAAGAATGTTTTGATGAACTATCATTTGGTAATTATTTTTCTAATGAAATGAGCTCATCAGGTGACAGTATTCAGTGTTGCATTGGTTAAAATGTTCCAAGTTTTGCAGTATTTTTAAGCTCTGAATCCCCTGCCTAATTCAATATTCAATAATAATTTTTGGTAGCACCTACCTGCTACCCCAGTCCAGCACCAAGTATGGACAAACTTCTATGAAATAAGTTTATTAATAATTTTTGAATAAAAGCATTACTTTGGAGGCTCATAGGTTCAACATTTACAATATAAATTAGTACAAGCCTGCTCTGCTGTGGTTTTCAATCTGAATGTACCTTATCTTATTATTAATCTATTAACTATGCTGTGAGACTGGACAATGGATTGCATAATGTAACAGCATGCGGTCAGCAAACTACGGTCCATGGGGCACATCTGGCCCTCCACCTGTTTTTGAATAGTCTGTGATCTAAGAACATTTTTTAAAAAGTCATCTTTTTCTTTTTTTGTTTTTAAATGGCTAAAAAAGTAAAAAGAATACATTGTGCTATGTGAAAATTATATAAAATTCAGATTTCTGTGTCCATAAATAAAGTTTTTTTGGAAGACAGCCATGCTCTTTTTCTAATGTAGTGTGTGTGTGTGCTTCTACTCTCCAACAGCAGAGATGAGTGAGTAGGTGCAGGAGAGATCGAGGTCATGCTCTCCCGGCTTTGCGCTGCTGCTTAGAGTACTGCAAATTACAATGATGCATTTATAATTGGACAATATTTTGAGAACCACACATATCATGGCACTGTGACTTAAAAAAAAATTACAAGTACTTATCCATCATCAAAACAAGAAAAGTAGATTTTGAGCATTGTGGCTTTTAACCCAGTAGAATGTGGGTTATTTTACAAAATTGTTGGCAAGTCATTGTAGTTATTGTGCAGTTATGTGAGAGCTGTACGTTATTAGGCTAAATACAACAATATTCCCAACTCACAGGAAAGCAGTGGTCAGAAAAGTTAGAAACTTTAGAATGGAATATCTCATCACAGCAGAATTTCTTCACTAAAAATAAAATGAGGCTGTTCCCAAAGTGATACTTCAAGTGGCTCATTTTTTAGCTAAGCAAGAAAAACCACTTACCAATCACGAGTTAATTAAATCATGTTTAATAGTGGCAGTCAAAGTAATGTGTGCAGAGAAAGTAAACTTATTTAAGGATAGGAGGCTTTCAGCAATAACAATTGCTTGAAGACTTAAGGACATTGGGAGCAATATCAGTAGTCAAAAAGCAAAGCAGATTATTTCGAGTGTTTTTCTTGGCTCCTGAGGAATTGTCAGAGTTGTCACTGGTACTGCTCAATTGCTACTTGGAATCAGTGCCAAGGTTGAAGAGACTGAAGAGTTGGCCCCTGTAAATAGTCCGTTTGGAACTACTACAGAGAAGAGTATTTTCACATAGGCTGAGAAAACACAAATTCAATATAACCTAAAGTAGAATCTGCTAAGATGTGCTGCAACAAATGGTGGTAAAAAAAAAAAAATACGTGTGGAGAAGATGGCTTAGGTGCATTAATTTATAAAGCTTGAGAAAATGTAAGGTATTTAAAGCCTATGGTTATTTATTTTATTATTCATCAGCCAGGTACTTTGCAGAAAAGATTTGAATGTGTCATATGTCATTGAACCAAAGTGTCAACGGTGAACCTTATTCACTCTCATGGACTTAGCCATCACAAATGCTGTGAATTTTTGTCAGAAATAGGAACTGAATATCCTGACTTGCCCTGCCACACAGCAGTTCAGTGGCTTAGCAGTGGTAAAGATTTACTGCAGTTTTTTTTGAGTTCAGGACCAAGATTGAAATTTTCCCAAATGGGAACTTCCCTCAACAACTATTATCACTTTGAAAATTCGTTTTTGCTAAACTGGGCATGGTGGCTCACGCTTGTGATCCCAGCACTTTGGGAGGCCAAGGCAGGTGGATCACTTGAAGTCAGAGGTCCAAGACCAGCCTGGCCAGCATGGTGAAACCCCGTCTCTAATAAAGATACAAAAATTAGCCAGGTGTGGTGGCACACACCTGTAATCCCAGCTGCTCGGGAGGCTGAGGTAGGAGGATCACTTGAACCTGGGAAGCGGAGGTTGCAGTGAGCCGAGATCATGCCATCGCACTCCAGCTTGGGTGACAGAGTGAGACTCTGTCTCAAAGAAAAAAAAAAGAAAACTAGTTTTTGCTGCAGACTTAATATTGTTTCTTAATGAATTCAACCTAAAATTACAAGACAACATGGTGCTTATATGCAAAACTTACATTGCAGTCAAATCAGTTTAATGACAGTTAACATTGAACTTGAAGTACCATCAAGCTCTTTATACATTTCTCATGTTGTCAAAAGTTAAAACAGGAAGCAAGATCTCCATCCCACACAAATTTACAACAGATGCACTTTCCAAGCTCAAACTATAGTCCCAGCAGTGGTTTTGGACCTCAGTACAAATGAAAGAGAAATTTCCATATCTCAAAATCCATTTAATTGAGGAACTTCACCTAAATCTCAATTGGAAATGATTCATCTACAGTGTAATAATATACCAGAAGGCTAATAATATACCAAAAGGAAATCAAATAGAATTCCGTAAGTGCCTCCCAAGGGATGCATGTACCCCATTAAAATAGTGTGTTTGTGGATTGATATCAGTATTAGCACCTAGGCTGTGTGAAAGAATGTTTCAAAGATGTATATAAAATATCACTATCAATCAGCAATAACAAGGGAACATTTGCAGTCAGTTTTGATTATAGGGAACACTGACTTTTGAACCCCAATTAAGTGAAGTGTTATACTCCCGAAAGGAATTATGTTCTTCTCCTTGGTATACCTATATTACCAAAAAATATATATTGTATTCAGTTATCATTATATATTGAATTTCCACCTCAGATTTGTAAAAATTTGTTTTCTCTCTTCCTGTATATATTACCCTACATAGTAATCTCAAATTTCCTCTTGGCCCACAAGGACTGTCCTTTATAGAAAAAGTTTACCAACCCTTGGCTTAAAGAAATTTGGCCCACAATGAACCATTTTCTTGTCACTTTTCTGACAACATTTTTTGGTTTTATTTTAAGATGGATATTATTCCTTATAGCAAGAAAAGTGGTACACAGCACGTTACCTTTTATGGTTCTTGGTCCTTATTTTTATAGGAGAGCCTGTTTTAGCTTGTCATAGTGGAGTTTTATATTGAACTGTGTAGAGGAGGCATTATTTCTTAATTCCTTCTAAATGTGCCTTTGGAAAGAATACACTTGTATTGAGTCCCTGTTCAAGGTGAACAACTGTATGCATATTTAATTAACAAATCAAAATTTGTTATTGACTTAACATTCAAAGCAATCAGACCGCGTGATGGTACAGATTATATTTTGGTAAGATTTAGGTAAATCACAATTTACAAAAAACCTATAGTTTAAAACATCGTTGATATAAGAACAAATATATTTTTGTTTTTTAATTTGTAGTGAGAAAAAGTATAGCTCTGCCTAATTAAGTAAATTGTCTGTGAAGTTTTTAAATATGCACTTCTTCATGAAAAGTATAAAAGCTGAATGAAAGTAGAAAGAAGGGAGAAAGAAATTACCCATGCCCTGTCAAAAGACATCTACTAGAAATATTTTGGTGTATTCCTTTCCTGCCTTAACTCAGTGATATTTTATGTTTGCTTATCTCGGTGTATCCAGCAAGTATTGATTTTTATTTTGAAGGAAAATTTGAAAATGGTGTTGCAGAAGGAATGGTGGATCCAAGTCTCAATCCCATTTCAGCCTTTCGACTTTCAGTTATTCAGAATTCTGCTGTTTGGGCCATTCTTAATGAGGTAAGCATACATCAAATCAGTGAAACAGCTTAGAAACTACATTTTTATTATGTTTTTATTTTGCATTTAAGGCCTTTTTGGAATTGAGAATTAACAGCTTTGTCATACCTTTTATGATTTTGTATTTCAGATTCATATTAAAAAAGCCACCAACTGATCATCTGAGAAACCAACACATTTTTTCCTGTGAATTTGTTAATTAAAGATAGTTAAGCATGTATCTTTTTTTTTATTTCTACTTGAACACTACCTCTTGTGAAATCTACTGTAGATAAGACGATTGTCATTTCCAGTTGGAAAGTGAATCTCCCATAATTGTATTCATTTGAAACTAAGCTGTCCTCCGATTTTAACTTGACTCAAACATTTTTCAATTATGACAGCCTGTTAATATGACTTGTACTATTTTGGTATTATACTAATACATGAGAGTTGTACATATTGTTACATTCTTTAAATTTGAGAAAAACTAATGTTACATACATTTTATGAAGGGGGTACTTTTGAGGTTCACTTATTTTACTATTATAGACCCTCTTTTATAGATTATCAGGGATTATATGTATAAATGTATAAATATACATAAAAATGTTATGGAATTAATTTATTAGAAACACTTAAGAAGTACATATTTTTGTGCAGTAGATTTTTGAATCGATACTTTTTTTGAAAACCAGTTTTCCTTGCTTTTTTAAGTTCTTTCTATATTTTTCTTTGGAAATGCAAACATTACAAATCAATGCCATTTTTCAAATGCACTGCCATTTAAGATTGATTATAGATGGATTTCTTAACTGAAGTACTTTTATAATCACAGTGACTGAACAAAATATTTTCAAAGACATTTGTCATTCCTTAAAGCCAAGATTTTAAAGACTAATGTCCTTCCTGAGGGTTACTTTACTATACTGTGTATGGTGTATAGCCACAGAAAGTCAGTCTGATAAATTTTCAATGTGTAAGTGTGATGCATTCAACCCAGATTATTGTAGACTTATTATATTCCCTCTGATATGTAAAATGACAAACTCTTCTTTCCTTTTTAATCTTTGTCTTTAATCCATGAATTAGGTGCATTATCTCCTGTTGATTCTTTTATATCTGCACTCATTTTATGAGGTCTGACAAAATGTTTTCTAGGTGTTGCTATTGTATGAGTCATAAATGGTATAATTTTAAAGAAACATTGTAATATTGTTTTTTGGTGAAATATATTATTAGTAGTATATTTTCCAAAATGATTTTATTGTAGTATGAACTGATAAGTGAGTCCCGTGTCCAAGAGAGTGTATTTATTACTCTTAAACATGCAATTCCAAGTGATATTACTACTATAAACAAAGAATATTACCGGTCTCAGTAATCAGTGATCTTTATAAAAGTACTTTTAAAAAATGATGAATTATCACCTGGCACAGTGGCTCACACCTGTAATCCCAGCACTTTGGGAGGCCGAGGCGGGCAGATCACGAGGTCACGAGATCAAGACCATCCTGGCTAACACGGTGAAACCCTGTCTCTACTAAAAATACAAAAAATTAGCTGGGCGTGGTGGTGGGCGCCTGTAGTCCCAGCTACTCGCGAGGCTGAGGCAGGAGAATGGCGTGAACCCAGGAGGTGGAGCTGGCAGTGAGCCGAGATCGCGCCACTGCACTCCAGCCTGGGCGACAGTGAGACTCTGTCTCAAAAAAAAAAAAAAAAAGATGAAGTATCAACATCAGTTCCCAGCCAGTCTGCTTGGACACACTGGGGTGCCACAAGTGGGTTGCAGATTGGTTGCAGATGGGCAGAGATGGATTCTGCTGAGCTTTCAGAGTGGCCACCGGCTGGGGCCTAGCATTGGGGCAACGTTCCAGCTGGCTGCCTCTAGCCTGGAGGAGCTTCATCTAGTTATACCCAATGTGCTGAACCAACGGCATGAAATAGCATCATTTCCTGTGCAGTGTTACAAAGTGCAAATGTTTGGAAACACTGATACAGTACAATTATTTCCATCACTCCATGTTGTTATAATTTTTAGTTACTTTTCTTGATTGAAAAGTCAATCACGTTGCCAAAAATGATTTTTATGTCAGTTAAAGGCCAGTTGAAATTTTTTTATTAGGATGTTTTAAATTTACTTTTCACTTGAATTTTTTCTTCTCAAATTTCCTTGGCCCAGTGCCCACAAGCAAATTTCATTCAAAAACAGGAATAACCTTTCGTCATAAAATTTTGGCACCAGCTTGGCATACTAAATTACCGCAAAAATAACTGAGTACCAGAAGTAAAAATCTCTGCAGGTGGGCTTAGGAGTACCCTTGGGTCCCTGGTTCCTCAGTTGCCAACTCTGGTTTCATGAAGAAAGACCATGCTCTGAAAATCTAGGGAGGAGAAAGTTATTGCAGCACCTGGTGTGATTTGTTACAACTTCTTTAAAGACAGCCTGCCTGGCTAGCTTTTTCCTGTTTTCATCCAGTTTCCTCTCCCAGCATTGGTCCACCTGTTCCCTAGAGACTCATTGTTGTTCCCAAGACTCCTTTTAGCCATATCTTTCCTATCATTCCAGGACTTTTTTGTGCTTCTCTCCCCATGAATCTACCCGTGTCTAGGGTGTGTGCCAGGCACGTGGCAGATGGCCAGTCAGCATCTGGATGTGAGACCAATTATTCCAGCCTGCCCTCCTCTTTCTCTTTTTATTAGTTTGTATTGTTTTTGAGACAGGGTCTCGCTTTGTTGCCCAGGCTGGAGTGCAGTGGTGCTCTCATAGCTCACTGCAGCCTCGATCTCTGGCCTCAAGCAATCCTCCTGCCTCAGCCTCCCAAAGTGCTGGGATTATAGGTGTGTGCCACCATGCCCAGCCCCCTTTCTCTTTCTTAACTCCCTTTCCCTGCTGTCGTTGCCATACTCTTGCATACACAATCGGCTGTCTAGTTTTTGGTTGTTGTGTGTATGGTGTGTGCTGTCTCTCTGACCAGATTTCAGGTTCCTGAGGTGAGCCTGCAGCTCATACTGCTCATCTGTCCTCTCCTGTAGTGGGTGCTCAGGGCCTCTCACTGTTAGTTACTCCCTCCTTTCTGCCCAGTTCTGCACTCAACTAGTAGAAGCAGCCATCCTTTCCCCAAGCAGGAAATTGTAGTGGTCGCCCTTAAGAGCAGTGTGAGGGCAGAAGATTAAGGGAGGGGAAGAGTCCCTGGAACTGGAAGGAGGTAAATACTTTGCCTTGAGAGGGCGCTGAATCATTTTACCAAAATAGTAAACGGAAAAAGTGTCAAAGGTTGGGACTAGTTTTAAAAACACATATAGCCAGTAGACACATGGGGGCTGTTTAAATAAAAAAATTTTTTTACCTGGTTCTGCCATCACACACTCTAGTGACATTCCAAGTACTCAGTGGCCATGTGGGGCTAGTGGCCACCACACTTGACACCACGGATGCAGAACTTTTCCATCACTGCAGAAAGCTCTGTTGAACAGTATTGTGTCCAGGGTGCTAATTATGAACAGTTTAGAAACCACAATTAATACATTCTCATGAGGTTAAAAGCAGACATGGGAATAGAACATAATGCAAATGATGATGAATATTTTGGGTGGGAAGAGAAAGCTGAGGACCCATTTCTAGGATTCTAACATGTAAGATTTCTTAAGTTCTTTATCTTAGTCTCATGCATTCTCCACATCATGTGCTGTACCATACTGTGTAGTCAGAACAGACAGTGTGATTGAAAAGCTTTGGAAAAAGTTAACGCAAAGGATTATTTAGCATATAGGCTGTAGATACGTATGTGTGTATTTGTTCAACAATTGGAGATGGTTGAATACCTTTGAACAAAGTGTATATCTTCTCAAAACAGTGGTTGCACTAGTCAATAATTAGAAGGTGTGTCGTTATTTTTAAAACTATAAGCAAAATTATGAAGGCCTTTAAAAAATCTATCATAATAATGAAAAAGAGGTTGTCTCCCAACAGTGCTGTCCCTCAAAGAAAAGACTGGTTATGTAGAAACAGCACATTTGGAGAGATTGTTCTAGTGAATAGCAGTGTATATTTGTGGTAGGCAAATTTCTAAGAATGACCCCTACTGACACCCCCGCCAATGACCTTGTATAATATCCTCCCCCCCTTTGAGCTTGGGTGGAACCTGTTTGATCCATGATTATATCATGTTATGTAGCAAAAGGAAGACTGCCTGGGGGTGGCTAATCAAATCTTGTGACTCCTTTAAAAGCAGAGAGTATTCTCAGGCTGGTGGCAGAAGTCAAGAGACAAAGCAGAAGGACCTCAGGCACCATTGCTGTTGTAAGGTAGAGGGGGCTGCATGAGAAAGAATGCACGTGGCTTTAAGGAGCTGAGGGAGGCCTTGGCTAACAGCAAAGGAGCTGGGAACTGCAGTCCTACAGCCACGGGAACTGAATTCAGCCCATAAGCTCATTCGTGGGCTTGGAAAGGCATTCATCTCCAGTCTCCAGATAAGACCCAGCCTGGCCAACACTTTTGAGTCCAGCCTTGTGAGACCCTAAGCCGAGAACTCAGTTAAGCCTGCTTGGACTTCTGACCTACAGAACTATGAGATAATAAATCAGTGGTGTTTTAAGCTGCTAAATTTGTGGCAATTTGTTTTGTAGGAATAGGAAATGAATACAGTATTTTAAAAGAGGTAAAGAGGAAATCTTCATACTTGATTCCCTGTAGTACGCTGGATATTTCTTGGTAAATGCATGAATAGTCTTTAGTAGCAAGTCATGTACCTGGACCTCATTGGGGATGTTCTCGCCAGAGATCTCAATTAGTCTTCACTGGACGTTTGTTGGCAAAGTTGCAGCATCTTACTGAGTAGCGTTTTGTAAAGGAACTGCTAGAATGAGACTATAGGAATAGGACTGAAACAGTGTATAAGGGATCTTTTTTATTTCTAGAAGAGGTGTTACTTTATACTGATTTAGACTGCTCTGAGCCTGTCAGAAGTAAATTCAAGAATGACTAACACTGGTATTTTAGATACAACATTAAGAGCAAAAATAACCTTTACCTTGTAGAGATCAGATAATCTGTGTATCGACGGACTTAATTTTTTTTAACCAAAACTTAGTTTCTCTTTTTATCATCTAGCACAGATCAAATCCTGTATGGGCCAGCCAAATATTTGTAGTTTGAGAATGTTTTGCAAATACCTCTCTGCTTCCAAGCCATTAATTGCTAATGAAGTTTTATTTTGGTTTATCCATTAATTTTTGTGCTTATTTTTACTGTATTGCCATGGTCTTGATACAAGTAGAACTTCTTTTGAAATGAAGAAAATGAGAGGTTAAGACTGTCAAAATATGAGAAATGTGAGTCATAATCATACCTTAGTGTTTTAAGGGAACTTTATCCAATCCAATCCCTTTATAGAAAAGGAACTTTTCCAAGCTGTGTTGCAATATTTATAGTGTGTAAAATTTTGTTTGACTTTGGTAGTTGTGCATTTTAAATTATGAATCTTATATGCTATGCTAACTAGTATGCTTACTTTCTTTAATGCATGTGATCATACAATGCTAAAAAGGTATTTTTTAAAGACCTAACCAAACTGAGGATTTTGTTATACATATCTGTATCAACACCTATATATAAACTCCTCTCTTCTTACCTGAAACACTCCTTCACCCGGTTTGGGCACTAACTAGATCATTTTCAAATGAACAAACAGGAAGGAGCAAGCTGGCACTCCAGAGTGCATCTGAGCGGAGAATTTAGAAGACCTTATTCAAGAAAGTAAACTGAGCATTGATGGGAAAGCACTTTGCACGAAGTATCATTCCCACTGTTAATGTTGCAGTCAAAATTGTAAAAAAAAAAAAAAAGCGGTGCTAAAATTGTTCTAAAATGAAGATTGTTGTGGGGAATATTTTAATACTCTTGGACTTTAGGGAGGCTATTTTATGTGTCACTTGCTCCTAGTTGTTTCATTGTATTAGTAATTAGCAAACTGTCCTGGAACCAAGGGTTTGGTACTTTTGCTTGATTAGCATTCCATTATTTATTTGAAATGCTCAGTGTTTGCTCAAATTTGGTGAAAGTATCTTTTGAAGACATATTCTCTGAGCCTTAAAAATGGCTGCTATCGACAGTACTGTAAGATGCACTGCCAGTAGATTTGATACTTTTCATTTATGGAATGAAAAAACTGAAGTGTCCCATTCAGAACACTTTGGAAAGGTTGTCTGCATTAGGGGATGTTTCTGGAAGCATCCCTTAGGAGAAGCTGCCTGAGCAATCTTCCTTGCCAGGTTGTACCAGATTTTTTTTTTTCTTAAATGTATCGTATATATTTTCCTTAAAATGTCTTCATTGGCTGAATGATTCATATCTGTAGTAATAAATATTTTAGGTACTTGTTGGATTTTTAAAGGAAGATTATTTATTTTCAGATTTGCTGCTATAATTGAAAACCTAGTAACTGGTCCTGTTGATTGTGCCTTCATCACTGTTTCTCTGTGCCACGACCGTTCATGTGTATTTGAAATAAAGAAGTTTAAAAAGCCATGTTGAATTCAAGATTCTTTCTAATAAAAATAGGTGAAACTTAATGAGTAGTATTTTATTATTAATTTTGTTTAACACTGAGACACTACTAGTTATCCATTTTCAGTTAGTTAGAAAAAGGAGTGGCTCCTTTATTGGGTTTTGTAGTCTTTAAAGAAAGGGGGAAGAAAAGCCTTACTGTTAAGACAGTGATGATCAGTATTATGCTGATGTCCACTTTATTATATGTACCATACAGTTCCTAAAATAAGAGTAGCTACCTGGGCCTCTTTGATCTAAAATATTTAGGGACTATAAGTTTTTAATGTAGAAAATGCTGCTAATGATGCTTAGGGCCTGAAGTACAGTGACTCCGGTTTGGGTGACACTACAGGTTTATAGAGGATTCTGAAGGTTAGAAGGGATCTTGTGGCTTATGTAAACATTTAAAATACAGCTCATTAGAAATGGAGATTATGCATATTTGTCAATAGGAGAGCGATGGGGCTGTATGATTATTCCCTTGTCCCCCAACCAGATACTCTTTCAAAAGTACTTAATTCATATTGTTTTACATTTATGTTTTCCCCATGCCATTAGCATTTTACATGTAGCTCTTACATTTGCAAATATTAGAGTGAACACACATGCTTTAGTTTAGAAAATATTTATTATAGAAATGTACATTTAATTAGTTTTAAGGAATGTACCTGACCACAGTGTTAATATATATTTCTTCAAATTTGCAAACTTTACACCTTTAAGATATCTACAAAGATAGTTTATTTACAAGTTTTACAAGAAATGATCACTTCACAATACTGTTGACACAGTTACGATCGAATCTTCTCACTTTTTATTTCACTCTGTACTTATAGAAAGAACAGAGAGTATGGGTGAAGTTCCATCCCAGTGCCAGGGACAGCCCGTAGAGCAGAATCAGAGGTGCAAATGGATACAGAAGAATTACTGTATTTTTCAAGAATGGCAATGCTGGAAAAGAAAGGAATCCAAACTGATTTTTTAAAAAAAACTAATAAATGAACATTTTGAAAGACAGCTTACTTCAACATGTGGGGTGGAAGGGAATGCATCTTTTGAATCAGTAAGATGATGCTATTTATACCCAGAACTAGACTACTCTTCCCAACCCCTCTGTGCTGTTTCTTTCTTGTCTAGGGCTGGGAAGAAACCTAGGAGAGGAATTATTTCAGCACAGAGGCTGAGTGGGACATAACACTGGACCAAGAGAGGTTAACAATGAGGGGGAAATGTCACAAATATTCATGAAAACAGTGGTGAATTTAAATTTGTGACTGCCTCAGAAACCTCTAGGAGTCCAACTTAAAGTACAGAGATGGATGACGTTATAGGAAAACATCTTCTTTTAGCTATTTGAGATTTTCCAGTGTAAAGCATTATACCCCCACTTTAAGAGGGTGTGTGCCCAACTAGTAGCCCAGGCTTCAAAAAAGAACTGAAACTCTTAAATATAAAAGTCTGGCTCCAAATATTGATGTTTCTTGCTCACTGCTTAGTTAGCGGGACCCTACCCCATGCATCCTGACCTCAGTATTTCTCATACAGGAAGTTCTTAAACAGAAACTGAGCTGTACTCCAACTATTCTAAGTGGTATAGGGAGTTACCAGGAGCGTTCAAATAACCACTTAGAGAAACCACAGTGCTGCAGTGTTCTCATCACAAAACACTTTCAAAATTCGTTAGAAATGACACAAACATCTCCCCTGGACTAGGGAAAGCACTCCCCAAAGAAGGCATTACAATGAAGGGGTTAAGTGTTCCCTGACAAACCAGCCGAGGGAGAGAACTGGGGTGGGAACAACTCTGGAACCAGGCATAGTCAGAGCCATCTGTATTTACAGTTAGGCCCTAATAATCTACAGTAACAGGAAAGGAAGGGCTAAGAAATGTACAGTGCAGTCTCTAGATTTTATTTGGCTTTATTTAATGGAGATCAGTTCTTAACATAAATGAAAAATTATATATGTTCCTCATTCATATTAAGAAAAATGAACTGACAACAGGATTTAAGAGTAAATCTGCAAACATATCCTGAGGACAATAAATGCTGGGCCCGATCTTCTGTGATCGTCTACAGAACCATACGGTAATCATGAAAACTAAGAATGGGGCAAAAAGTATGATTCAAAAGGCTTTAGAGAACTTCAGTTCATAGACCTATGTAAGAAGATGCCGGGCCCCACCTTTCTTCGCTTTACCCTCCTGCTGGTAACCCACAACCTGAAAGCATGGGAGAAGAGGAGCGAATGGTCTTGGATTCCTGCAAGTCATTTGGAGATAACCAGTATGGTTTAACATGGTTCCTTGAAAGTATAAAATTTGTTATATACCAGCTAGGCCATTTTCTAGCTGCATGACCATGGGTAAGTTGCTTAATCTCTCTGCCTCAGCTTCCTCATTTGAAAACGGAAACAAACCTGTGTAATTGTTATGAAGATTAAATGAGATAATGCACATAAAATACTTAGGATAGTGCTTGTAAGTGTTCCATAAAAGCAAGCTGTTTGTACTACTGTTAACAACTTTCCCCCTCTTGCTATGTTCTCAATCAAAAACATTTAAAAAAATTACTTACCACTGTATCCCAGGAAAGTTACATAGATATAATAGCCAACTGCAACCAACCATAAGGTATTTCCAACTAAGTATCCAATAAATGTGTCTGTTAGGATAACATCTGCCGGAAGAGATGCAGACCATGAGTCCCTTTACCAATGCATGCAATGAAGACTTGGATAATATTCTAATTAACTGCTACTTACGGTTGATGAAAAAAAGCTGGATAAAATGCAAAATGACCAGGAGTGGATAAAAAGCATTGAGATGCACATCAAAAGCATAGCCCCATTCCACATCATAGTCTCTGCTCTGTCGTTTCACTAAATACTTGTTAGAGATGAACCTAAGAGCAAAATTAAAATTTCTTTCATAATTAAATGAATTCTGTAAATGTTTACTGACGACTTTCTATGTGGCAGACATTCTAAATTCTGGAGATATACCAGTAAACAAAACAGACAAAAATCCCTGCCTTCCATCTAGGAAGGAAGGCTGACAATGATACACATATGTCAGATGGTATTATCGAAAGAGACAAAGCAGTAGAGAAATGTGGACAATACAAACTTGAGATGCAATTTTACATATGAGGGTCATAAAGTAACATTTGGGTAAAGACCCAAGGACAGTGATGGTGCCTGGCAGGTCTGGGGAATGGTAAAAAGACCAGTGTGCTGAAAGAAAAGGAACAAGAAATGAAGTCAGAAAAGAAACAGGGTTGGGTCCAACATCAAGTCACATGGGCTCCATGTCTTACGAAGCCTGTGGCCCTTTTACAATCTTTGGCTTTTATTCCTGGTGACGTGAGAAGCCACTGTGGAGTTTTGAGAAAAGTATTTGACTTAAATGCCTTGACAGAGCCTCCCTGGTGGCTGATCTGAGAACAGACTCGAGAGACAAGACTGGCGGCAGAGACCAGTTAGAAGGCTACTGCAAGGAAGAGATGAGCAGAGGGGCTGGTGGCAGTGGAGGTGCTAAGATGTGGCACACACGACACTCTGAAGGTAGAGCCCCTGACATTATTGGATGTGGAGTATGAGAAAAAAATACTCAAGGATGACTGAGAGATTTCTGCCTTGAACAAATGGAAGATGGAGCTGCCTTTAATTGAGGTGGGGCTGGCTGTGGGAAGAGTGGTTTTGAGGTGGGAAGGAGTGTGCGGAAGTTTGAATTTGGACCTGTTATGTTGAAAATGCCAACTAGTATGGAGTAAGAAGTTGTACACAATGTCTAGTGGATAATGAACAGGCCCAAGGCCCAAGACCTGGGTCAACCCCCTATTAAAAGGAGGATGAAATAGTAAGAAGCAGTTAGGAAGAGTGACGCATCCAGCCGTAAGAACAATTATTCAAGCGTACGTCACTGTTCTACAACATGGCCTACTAGTTTTTCGGTTCAATGATGAATAAAAAGTAAAATATCCAAGTAATAGAAAAGTAAGATCTTCAAAGAACAAAACTTGTATTATAAACATATATTGGAAATTCAATGTACTTTTTAATGTATTATTTCATTTCATCTCAAGGGTACAATTAAGAATACGCTATTCCAACACTGGGGATAAAAATGGAAAATAAACAGAGGTACAATACTAATGGTAACAGTCCCTGCATTTCGTTATCTGAAAATGCTAAAACAATACTGAACAAACTAGAGCTTACCAAGACAGTTTCCTTTTTAGCCAAGAATGTGTGCCATTCAAATTTTATGGAATCGTATGTAGCTCGCTCCCCAAGAGCGCCCTTTCTGTAGACATTCTCTGCTGCCCCTATTCTCCTGCTTATCCCAAATGCGCGCTTTTCAAGCTTCTGGCCTCAGTGAGAGTCTTTCCTCTGGAAGACAGATGTGCCTTCTGAGAGCACTCCAAGGCACTGTGGTTTTCACCTCCCAGCTCCATATTAACGCCAGTCAGAGGCTCATCATGGCCCAGACTCCTGCCTCTAGGTCTAGAGTCATCAACCTCAGTGTCTACTGACCTTCTTTTCCACTCTTCAGGAAGCTCCCTGAACTCAACAGGCCAGCAAGGGCTGCTTCATCTGCATCTGCTGCTTCCTCAGTCGTCTAAGCCAAAACCTTACAGATCATCCCAAAGGAGCCTCCCACCCACTCCCTCTTCCTGATCCCCCCTCATACCTCGTTATCTCAGGAAGCTCTCGAATCCATCTCTCCTCTCTTGTCCTATCACCACCATACTATCTGGGACTCCTCTACTCCTACACAGACCTCTGCAAGTGTATCCAGCCTTGCCCACTCACTACTCCAACTTTTGCCTCCTCCACTGCCATGGAAAAGATAGTGTGAGTTTGACATTATTTCCTTACTTCAAAGCCTCAAAGCTCCCCACCTCCTTCTGCCCCCAACCCACACATGCAGTCTATGAGATAAAGTCCAATATTTTTCCTGAATGGCATTAAGGCCAATTTCTCTAGTCACATCTCTTCCCCAGTGACTCGGTGTCACCCTATGCTCCCAGACCTAGTGTGCTGTTCACACCTCTATGCCATTGCACTTGCAATTCCCGGTACCAGGAGTCAAATATTCCCCATCTCCACAAAACACCACCTTATGCTGGCTTCTATAGCTCCTCTGTGATGGTCATCATTACATGTAGTCATTTCTCTTTCTAGTTCCTCACACAACATAGGTTCTCAAAAATACACTGAATCCCTTTCTATTTAATTCAAACTATGATACAGACTCACATGAAATGTGCTAAACTTCAGGCTGATTTGGTCCCCTTCTGTGGCTGATAGTTTGGCTGTGTCCCCAAAATCTCATCTTGAACAGCAATCCCCAGAATCCCCACGTGTCAAGGGTGGGGCCAGATGGACGTAATTTCCCCCATGCTGTTCTCGTGACAGTCAGTGACTGTCTCACAAGATTTGATGGTTTTATAAGCATTTGGCATTTCCCCCACTTGTACTCACTCCATCCTGCCACCCTGTGAGGAAGGTGCCTGCTTCTCCTTTGCCTTCTGCCATGATTATAAGTTTCCTGAGGCCTCCCTAGCAATGCAGAACTGTGAGTCAATTAAACCTTTTTCCTTTATAAATTACCCAGTCTCAGATATTTCTTTATAGCAGCATTGAGAACAGACTAAGACAGTGGCCTCCAGAATTACTGCATTCATGGCAGAATGCTTGTTATGAATGAAACTATTCCTTTGAAAGTCTTATTTACTGAAATTTTAAAACACACCATTTGTTTTTCATGAATTTCTTGGTAATGAATACGTGACTTACATTAGTATTAATTCTAGGCCAGATTTTAGAATTTTATATTAACAGTGCACAGCATTTATTGGCTAATTAGCACATACAAAAGCTCTGCTGTACTAGTCAGAAGTTACAAAGGAAAATACAGGCACATGTCATTTTACCACATTGCACTGTACTGCGCTTCACAGATGCTGTAGTTTTTTAATTTTTACATATTGAAGGCTTGGGGCAACCGTGTCCAGCAAGTCTGCCTGTGCCATTTTTCCAGCAGCATATGCTCACTTCATGTCTCTGTGTCAGCATTTTTTAGCAATAAAGCATTTTAAATTAGTCTATACATTGTTTTTTAGAGCCATAGTGCTGTTGTACACTTAAAAGACTACAGTACAGTGTAAATATGATTTTAATATGCACTGGGAACCAACACATCTGTGTGACTCAGTTTATTGTGATATTTGCTTTACCGCAGTAGTCTGGAATGGAACTAGCATATCTGAGCTATGCCTGTAAAAGGGTGGTATTGGCTGGGTGTGGTGGCTCACGCCTGTAATCCCAGCACTTTGGGAGGCAGAGGCGGGAGGATCACCTGAGGTCAGGAGTTTGAGACCAGCCTGGCCAAATGGCAAAACCCTGTCTCTACTAAAAGTATGGAAATTAGCCAAGTGTGGTGGTGTGTGCCTGTAATCCCAGCTACTCAGAAGGCTGAGGCAGGAGATTCGCTTGAACCCGGGAGGCGGAGGTTGCAGCAAGCTGACAACGCACCATTGCACTCCAGCCTGGGTGACAGAGTGGGACTCCGTCTCAAAAAAAAGAAAGGCTGGTATCAGAAGTTATAGTTGCAGAGTTTTGCTTAAAATATTAGCAACTACCAAATATTGAACACTTAACTATATGTCAGGTAATTTTCATAACATAATTCTCTCAAAAATTGGACAGAATAGGTAATTAACTCAATTTTATAAAAGAAGAGACTGGAACTAAGAGTTTCACAGATAACTAAGTTGGCATTTGAACCCAGGTCTCTCTGCAACTAAAATGTTCTCCACAATGACCACCATGTCTACCCAACCACTGGTCCTCTACTGAGATTGCTAGCCACAACCCCTGCCCTTCATCCAGCATGCCAACCATACAGGAGGACTTTACCAAACACCAGATTTATCCTCAGTACACTGCTGTTGCTAAATCAACCAAAGTCAGACTGAGAACCCTTTTGATAAAGCCTCTGTGTGTGTGTGTGTGTGTATGAGAGAAAGAGAGAGAGAGAGAATTTTATTCTCAGTAGGAAGGCATGAGAAGTTTAAAAAAAAAGCCTTTTTCAAGTATACTTTATTTAATGCAAAGATTCAAAGTAAGATTCCACAAAATAACCCTTTAGACCTAATGGATTTAAACACAATGAATATCAAGAAGTGGTCTCTACTGACAAATGCAGAAAACCATGCTATCATCCAGAAAACTTAAGCAGAACTGGCTAAATCTGTAATATTTTTGCAAAACCAGGCATTTTGTTAGTACGCAGAAAATAAATCTCGGGACCCCAAAATCACTACGCCAAAGGGAAAAGTCAAGCTGGGAACTGTGTCAGGCAAACTTGCCTCCTATTTTATTCCTAAGATAGCTTATCTTTACAGGTGTGGGACAGAAAGTCCTCCTTCTGCTCACCTGAGACAAGTGTTTATCTGATTGCTTCCTCTGCCCCATTGTTTATGTAAAAATGCAGACTCACTGAGCCAGACTAAGGCATAAATGACTATTCCTGTACCTGCCTCTCACAAGTAAATTGTGTATTCAGTGAAAGGCAGATCAAAGACTCAAAAGAATGCAACCATTTGTCTCTTATCTAACTATAACCTGCCTTTCCCCACTTTCTGGATTAAAACAATGTACATTTTACACATATTGACTGATGTCTCAAGTCTCCCTAAAATGTATAAGAGCAAGCTGTGCCCCGACCACCTTGCGCACATGCCATCAGGACCTCCTAAGGCTGTGTCACAGGCATGTCCTTAACTTTGGCAAACTAAATTTTCTAAATTGAGACCGATCTCAGATATTTTGGGTTCAAAACATAATTATTTCAATTATTTGCTACATTTGACAATATTATAAACCAGCCTTTATAGTATTTTCTGATATAGGTAGCAACACAGGAGGGAAAACTGTAATAATCTTGGCAGTCAGAATTGATCATTCAGTAACTCTACCTTGGTTTCAATTTCCATCTGCTGCTATTGTACCTCTGAAGCAAACAAATGGAGATGCTACAGCAGTATCTGAAAAACCAAAGTTACGGTACTTACCACATTAAAGTTGCTATCAGAAGACCAACGCCTACACAATCTATGAGTACAACCCAAAGGAGAAGCTTTATTGTCTCAAAGAATCCCATGTCCAGCACAAAGCCAAATCCTACAGTGGACACTGAAAGAAAGATTCACAAGATTCATTTAGGGACTCTGCTAGGTTCTGGAAATACAGAACACATCCTTTGCCATCCAGATGCCCAGGCTAGTGGGAGAGACAGGTCTGTAAACAAAACTCCCAAGATGTGTGAACACCACCTTGGAACAGAGCGTGGCCACTGAGAGAGCTGAAGTTTCCTGAGGTGGGCCCTTGCCAGGCTGATTCACCACGGTGGCCTCAGTATTTAGAACGCCAGTGTAGAGAAGGCACTAACATAGTTTAAGTCCAGTTAAGGTGCAAAACACCCTATAAACTTCAATATCTTACCCACTTCAACACCCTACAGGTAAATGAGACCCTTGCATTATGGAACTGGAGAACTTCAGTTTCTCAGGTTCACATCAATACCTTTACAATTCTCACTGTGGATTTGCCTGACTGTGAAATGCAATTTCCAGTTTCATATTCCTTTTCACAGTCAGCTGACATTTGGGTACCGATTCAAGTAGTTAAAAAGATATGGAGTGAATCTTGTCCCCTGCTTTTCAATGTCCTAGGGTAACAGTTTACTCTGGCATCTGCTTGGGACCTGTAGAACCAAGACTACAACTTTCTTGAGGCTTCAGTAAAAAGGAGAAATAGTTTCCAATATTTCCAGATTCTGACCCACAACACATTTATAACAAATAAAAAATCTAATCAGAAACACTCAGCGTTCAATTCTATCTCAGATAAACACACTTACCACAGAGCCAGATACTTAACAGGACCAAGAAAGCAGGGTCATCTCTGGCCCACTGGTCCTTTGTCTGTTTTCGATAATGAAAATTTCTGTAAACTCTCTGTGGGGAGGTGAACAGGTAGAGCATCTGCCAGGCAGCAAATTCAAAGTCCATTTGCCGAAAGCGGAAAAGCCTTCTCAGATATTTGTAGCGTTTTGCTCCGGCTGTGTGTCTTGCTGCATCCCTGGAATTCAAGACTCCGTTCCCCTGCACTGAGGAATTCACTGAAGTACTCGGTAACATCTTCCTAGATGGAAGAAAAACATTTCTTTTACACGTATTCTGAAGAAACTTTTGGCTACCGACACTCCTCTTCTGAGTTATTTGGCAGGGAGGTCACTTTCCATGTTCTTCGCAACCCTAGAGAAAAGCCAGGAGTCAAAAGCAAATGCAGTTAGTTCTGAGGCGGGTCTTAGGGCTTGGGAACCGCAGACTGCAACCTCAGGCAAGGGCAACAGCCCACCCTTCTGAATCACCTAGTAACACTTATCCAGGGGCAGCTACCATTACAGAGACAGGGATGATGTGACCGCCCCATGACTCCGAGGACAGTGATAGAGCCAAGATTCGAAATCTGACTCGAAATTCCGTGCTCTTAACCACCAAGCTTTTAAGAAAATGCCTAAGGAAGCAGTTTCAGCCGATTAGAACAGTGTTACTGAAGAGGTCAAATAAATGGCCTATTCACACAGATCCATCAGCGCACTGCCAGCAAGCTTCTCGGTCACTAGAATGAGATTAAAAACCAAGGAAAACTCCGAACCCTAGTGTTTTCATCCGGAATAGTTCAGCAGAGGGAGCTGTAGCGTCGGAGTCCAGTCCAACCGGTCCGAGCTCCGCGGAGCGCCGGCCACTGCCCGGCTGCCCGTCTCCCCTCCACTTCGCAGGCCCCTCGGATGCCGGCAGCGTCTGGCTGGGCCCAGCTGCTCCCTCCCTGCCCGGGGCCGCGGGTACGGCTGCCAGATTTAGCAAATAAAAACACAGAATGTCCAGCTCCCTTTGGATTTCCGACAAGCCACGAATAAGGTTTTAGTATGCCTACATCCCACGCAACAGTTCGGACATGCTTATACTAAATGCTCTTTCTTTATCTACGATGCAAGTGTAACTAGGCGTCCTTTCATTTTAGCCGCAACTCTATCGCCAGCCGAGGGGCCAGACGCCGACATGGTCACTGCCAGGCCGCAGCGACGTCAGGCCGCAAGCTGTCGGGATTAAATGGCCCCCAGCGCAAGCCCGGGCCACGGGAGGGCAGAGTGGTCCTCAGACCTCACCTGCAGTCCTGCTACAGCCTCGACCCGCGTCCGAAGCAGCCCACCACCTCCTCCCAGCAGCAGAGCCCAGCCGCCACAGGCGGGCTCCCCTTCTCGCAACGTAGCCGGCGCTTGGGGCGCGCCGCGTCACGGGCACCGACTTCCGCCGCGCACGCGCCACCTCTCGGCCCCCGTAGTCCTCGGCCCGACCGCCGCGGCCCGCCGGAAGTTGTTGCCACTGGTTTCCGGTCCCCTGAGAGTGGGGCCTCGCTCGCTCCCTACCCGCTCGCAACCGTTGCGGTGGGAGAAAGCCGAGTCCGCAGCGGAGGGGAAACGCCGTCATGCCCAAGTATTACGAGGACAAGCCGCAGGGCGGCGCGTGCGGGGGCCTGAAGGAGGACCTGGGCGCGTGTCTGCTGGAGTCGGACTGTGTGGT
The DNA here is from genome assembly GCF_028885625.2 of Pongo pygmaeus. Taxonomy (NCBI): domain Eukaryota; kingdom Metazoa; phylum Chordata; class Mammalia; order Primates; family Hominidae; genus Pongo; species Pongo pygmaeus. The sequence goes on along the minus strand of NC_072385.2, from coordinate 28,231,295 downwards.
CCAGGTAGCGCGGCCGGGCGCTCCCGGTGGTGACGACGCCTGCTCCAGGCAGGCGCGGCTCGGCGGAGGGCAGCGGGTCGCCCGCGGCGGCGGTTGGAGTTAACCATCCCGGGCGTAGGTCACAGCTCGGGCTCACTGAACGTGCGCAGATCCACTGAGCTATCGGAGTCCCAGTTCCCTGTGGGGTTAAATCGGAGATAAAGATAAACGCACCCTGTCGGGTTTTTGTAAAGGTTAACCCATTTCAGTTCACGAAGCGTTTATTGAATGCTAGCAACTCTACTAGGCTCTGGAGACATAAAGGAGAATAAGCCAGGTTTCTTGCCTGCCTAGAAGTGATAATCTGTAGAATTAATGATTCCAGAGAGTTGCGTAAACCTGGTACACTGCCCTGGCCAATAGTGTCTCCTGCCTGTTCAGTTGTGACTGAATGTGTGCTCAGTTTGCTTTGTGTTGATATGAATTTGTTTCTGAGTTACAGTTCTCTGCATTCTTGGATGTTAAGTTGTAGAAATAAGGCAACTCCATATTTTCACGATTTCGTATCTTGCTTCCCCTACACTCTTCCTTCACTCCCCGGCTACGGACACAGGTCTCAGCACCCTCTCGGAATGCACTGAGGCGTGTAGTGAGGTTCACAGTGGATGTGAGTTCTGGATTAGAGCTCAAGTAAAGCACAAGTGCCTTTTCCAATTGCAGAGGCCCGACGAGAGGACATTCAGTTGTGTGCAATTGTCTTTGCATTGGGGGATGTAGTTTCAGAAAGTTGCTGTTATTTCAGAGAAAAGATTACCCCCAAATGGACATCCACTGTAAGACTGTATCAGTGTTTCTACCGAGTCACAATTTGTTTGGTTCACTGATTTTAGCAGTCAGCCATTCTCGCCTCCCAATGTCTAGTAAAACTTGAGTTATTATAAATTTCAGAGATTATCTCGCGCAACTTCCTTATATAAATGAGGAAACTGAAGTACCGTTGTTTTCAGGCTCCCCTGTCCAGGGCTGTGTCCCCTCTGCCTCTTACTCACTGGTGCTGCCGTTCAGCCAGCTCCTGGTAAATGCCTCTTAAGTGGCAGGCATGGTACCTGACACTGGTGATAACGAAGATGAATCAGTAACAGTCACTACCCATGTAAGCTTAGTGTCATGGGAGAAATAGACATCTAAGGGTCTAAATTCCTGCCATAAGACTGTAAGCATTTATTAAACATGGGTTTAATAACTAGATCTTGAGGAAAAAAATGCGTTAGCCCAAGGGGAGAGCATCTGATTTTGCTTCAGAATTTGGAATCTTCTAAGGTGACATTTGAGCTGAGTCTTAAAAGTTGAGTAGTAGTTATCAAGTAAAGGAATGGGAACTGTTGTGGTTGTGGGGAAAATCTGAAAGAACAGCAACTGCAGAGGCAGGGAAATGTGGGAGGGCCCAGAGGAGCTAGTGTCCTGCCATAGGGGAATGCGACAGAAGGCCTGAGGGGAAGGTTGCAGCCAGGTGTGAAGGCCTGCATGTGTGTCAGAGTCAGAGTCAGAGTGAGGAGACTGGCTTTTATCCAGACGTTCAGCATCGGAAGGCCATGTTGATGAGTAGTCAAAGGAAGAAAGTACACTGAGTAGGACTGAGGAAAGAAACTCCAAGTGGAGGACAATAGCAGCAGCACAGAGAATTCCAAGCTGGCTTTCTGCAGCGGTTGATACAGCAAACATGTATGGAGTGCAGGCTCCAGTTGAGGGAACAAATACTGATGAATGGAACATGGTCTCTCCAGTGTAGAAAGCAGAGCTGTTTGGCTAGAATGCTGTAGGCAGAGATTATGGTTGGGACAGCTGGTACAGACTTTGCTTTTCCCACCATTGAATATGTGGCCTTACCAATGCTCAGTTAGGTCAGCCAGAAAACGTGATGCTTATAAGCACTTCTTTAGATGGAAGTTCATATATGGTTTGTGTTAAATTCATTCTGAATGGTGACTTCAGCTGGAGTGTAAAAGGGCAATAGTGAGGAAGGTTTGCAGGTCCAGAACAATCTCCTACAATCTGTTGGCAGCTACTGCCCACTGCCCCTCACTGGGGACTCTGAAAGACCAAGGAAAGCTCTGCTGAGGTCTGTGCTTGCTCTGTGTGGCAACCTTACTTATGATGGAAATTTTTGATTTCTTAAGTTCTTGAATAAAAAGGTTAATCTGATCCTATGGCAAGTTGGTGCTGTAGTCTCTTCTTGCCAGTCTTTAAGCCACCTGAAACCTGCAGCACCTCGCTCCAGGGAGGAATTCAACATAAACATGTATTTAGTTCTAGGTGCTGCTTTGGGAGATTGTCAAGAAGTTAGAGGGCCTCAGAGAAACTCAGGGTAATGGTAAGGATGTAAATTCCAGTGGGGCTGGAGGAAAGCAGGGAAAAAGCAGATTCAACAGTCATCTCTTGAAGAGACTTCTTATGATTTAATGACTCCTGGATGATCAGGACAATGAAACTCTGCCAGAGGAACGTCACTCATCATAGGATACCTTCTTTGTCTCCACAAACAGCTTCCAGATCCGCTGACTCTTCATCAGAATCACCTAGAAGTGGTGTGGCTTTTTAAAAGTACAGATTCCACTGCTGCCCTCACCCTACCCCCAATAAGTTAAAAGTTTCTTTCGTAGGTTGGTTCTTGGGCACAGCCATGTTTGAGAGCACTGACTGATCTTGACCTCAGAAGGCAAAAAAGCTTGGGAGTGTATTAGTTAGAATATAGATTAAAGTACATGTTACAGAGACCCAGAATAATAGTGGCTTAAACAAGACAGAATTTTCTCTTTTGTTCTTGTGCCTATAATCAGGGCCTGGTCATTTCCCTCAATCTTCCATGAACACAGACACTGTTGATCTTGAGACTCTGTGCTGTGAAAATAGGAAAATATAGGAAGTAGGGTGTTGCTCTCATATTCATGGTCCAAGACTGCTTTGCTTCCACATCATCAGGCCCGGCAACCTTATGGAGTGAAGTGAGGAAAGGGGCAAGCCTCTTTAAGGACCAACCCAGAAGTTCTACACCTGGTTCCCACACATTCCAGTGGCTAGAATTTAGTCACAGGACCATAGCTAGATGCAAGGGTGTCTAGGAGATCTCACCCAGCTATATGCTGGATAAAAAGGAAGAGCAGACAGCTAGCAGTGTTATTTGGGGTGGAGTGGATGACGAATGACTGTCTCTTAGCTTTAGTGTATCTAGATGGATCTTCACCCCAGGCAGTTGACAATATAGGTTGAAAGCTTTTGAAAACGGTAGCATCTTAGATACAGTTTGAAGAGGCATCAGCTTATAAACTATAGTTATAACCTTTGGTATGGTTGGTCTTCTTTGTCTGCCTCCACGTCATTCATGTGGGCAACACATCCCACCAGCAGAATTGCAGAGTTTGGAGAGGAAGGAAACCTACTACTCTGATCCACTTTTGAGAGTCACTGAGGTAGATGACATTTGATATTTAGGACCCAGGCAGACATACAGACTGGAAGGTGGCCAAGATTCCTGGGGGACAGGAATACCACAGACATAGTACCCTGTAGCTTTTCATAGTAAAAACTAGCAGAGTGTGCCTGGCACTTGCAACATAAAGGTTCTGGGGAGTGGCTGCAGTGATGCGGCTGTAGAGTCAAAATCTGCTTGAGGGAAAATCCCTGATTACGCAGAGCAGATGAGCTTTGGGTTACATTTTTCCTGGTGCATGAATGGGCCACGTTTCTATTTAAGTAGTATTCCAGCCTGCCTTGTTAATATCTTTGTAAAGTGTTTCGTGCCAACACTAAAAATATTCTGATTTTAGGGTACCCAGTTCACACATTTCACCCATAAGGAAATAAAGATATCCCTTTCTAGATTTTTATATAAACAGTTTAAGGAAAAGTATCCCATAGAAACCGGTGTTTTGAAGAATTCAACAGTGTCCTTAAAGTTCCCAAGTTACTTTACAATTTTTTATTCATTCTTTAGGCACCAACAGCCCAAATGAATTAAGAACTATTTCCTGCTTAACTTTCTATTTTCCTCTTTTAACACTTTAAAAAGGGACTATTTTCAGAAGGACAATTATTTTGTACTTTGTGAGAAAATTTCCAAGGTGTTTATATTGTTTTGTGTGTCTGTCATAGGAAGGAAAATCACCTCGGCAGTGTTTGAAGGAAGGATACTGCAACTCTTTGAAGTACGCATTTTTTGAGTGTAAAAGATCAGTGGTAAGTGGTTAAAGATTTTTAAAAGCTTAGGCTAAAAATTAGCTATAGGGAGGTTAAATATATGAATGACTTAATAGTTATAGATAAGTTGCAGTGATATGGTTTGGAAAAAATTACATAGATAATATTTCTTCCCCCAGTGAGTTAATGTTAGGTAGCGTTCATAAAAACCCACAGCTCATTGTTATGTTCTTCTATCACCGTGCTAACCACAGCTGCCAAACTTCATGCATTTCTGAAAGTGTGAGAATGAAGTCTCGGCAGGTATATACGGGTAAAAGTTGATGTTGGCCACTCGAGTTCAGATCAGTTGGCAATTGTATACAAACATATAATGTGGAGCTCTAAGGTGTATACACTTGTGCCTTATGTGACTAAGAGAAAATGTCAGTATCTGTGTTTGAATTTTGGAGGGATGGATTGTAGAAATAGGGCCTAAAAAGAGATTACAAATCTCTGGGGTTCATTCTAACATTCTTTGATTTGGAAGATGTACGGAGATCTTTGGAATGGAAACTGAGACCCTTTTCTTGGAGAAATGTGTAAAACCGAAAATATGAGCATCCCATTAAAGGAAGAAAGCACTTGGACTTGAGGATGCTTTTTTTTTTTTTTTTTTTGAGACGGAGTCTTGCTCTGTCACCAGGCTGGAGTGCAGTGGCGCAATCTCGGATCACTGCAACCTCTGCCTCCTGGGTTCAAGAGATTCTCCTGCCTCAGCCTGCTGAGTAGCTGGGATTACAGGCGCCTGCCACTGTGCCCAGCTAATTTTTGTATTTTTTTAGTAGAGATGGGATTTCACCATGTTGGCCAGGCTGGTCTTGAACTCCTGACCTCAGGTGATCTGCCTGCCTCGGCTTCCCAAAGTGCTGGGATTACAGGAGTGAGCCACCACACCTGGCCTTGAGCATGCTTTTGTTTGCTTAGGAACTACACTGCAAATCCCTTCCTTTTTGTTAACAAAAGAAATGGAGGGTACTGATACTTACGACCTGCAAGTGGTTGTAAACAAAGAACTTGGAGCATGTTTGCCAGCTAATCAGATCCAGGGAGGGTGTAAAGTTAGATTAAATTTGGCCCTGCTCTGTTTACTTTCTTAAGTGACATCTTTTCCTGTCATTTGGTGTGAATAGAGAAGGATTTTGCCTTCTTTCACATAGATTTGTTACCCATGTAAAATGCAAACCTTTAACTTTGTCAAGAATTTCAAAGTGTGTGCAGTAAACCCTCTGAAATTCTCTACCTAAAGCTCAGTCTTTGATCTTCAAAGAACGAAGAAGTCAGATTTTTATTTTTACAATTTATCTACTTTCTGCAGAAATTTTTAACAATCTTACATAAAAAGTAAAATGTTCTTACCATTTCTAAATATCAGTACAAGGCAGAGTTTCACGTATACTTTGACACTGAAAAGAGCACCTTAGGGACCCCTTTTTTTTTTTTTTGAGATGGAGTCTCGCTCTGTTGCCCAGGCTGGAGTGCAGTGGTGCAATCTTGGCTCACTGCAACCTCCGTGTCCTGGGTTCAAGTGATTCTCGTGCCTCAGCCTCCCGAGTAGCTGGGACTACAGGCGACCGCCACCATGCCCAGCTAATTTTTATATTTTTAGTAGAGATGGGGTTTCGCCATGTTGGCCAGGCTGGTCTCGAACTCCTGATCCACCCACCTCTCCCTCCCAGAGTGCTGGGATTACAGGCATGAGCCATTACACCCGACCAGCTTAGGGACCTTTTTATAATCTTTCTCCAAGACCATGTTTTACTGTTAGTCCTCCAAAATGAGTAGAGTCATATCACTCTTAATGCAACTTGTTATACATGCTTGGTAAAAAACCCAGAAATATAACAATTTAAATTGTGTGGGTAATTTTGTATGCTATTACAGTGAGTGTGCATCTTATTGAAGGTGAGATGGGAAGTTTGAATCTGCTGTTCTCTCATAGTATGAGCAGTTCACCATCCTGATTCCTGTGTTTTAAAATTATTTTTTTAAAAAGTATGGCTTTAGCTACTTTACCTAGTGCTCAATGAGTAAATGGCTGTCTGTCCACACTGACTTTGTTGGACTAACTGGCAGGGTCTGTCTCCAACATAATTCCTTCCTATAGAATAGTGGTCTGCAACCTTTTTGGCACCAGGGACCAATTCCATGGAAGAAGACAATCTTTCCACGGACGGAGAAGGGGGCAGGGGATGGTTTTGGGATGAAACTGTTGCACTTCAGATCATCAGGCATTAGATTCTCATAAGGAGCATACAACCTAGATCCCTTGGATGTGCAGTTCACAGTAGGGTTCATGCTCCTGAGACTCTAATGCTGCTGATCTGACTATAATGCCCCTGATCTGACAGGAGGTGGAGCTCAGGCCCTAACACTCCCTTTCCTGCTGCTGACCTTGTGTGTGGCCCGCTTCCTACCAGGCCATGGACTGGTACAGGTCTATGGCCTGGAGGTTAGGGACCCCCAATATAGAAGTTTTGGGGAGTGACATTGACTATGCAAGTTTGCCTTATAAACTGACTTTAGAACCCTCTGCTCTACCTACTACCCTTAAGAAATGACTGCACTGTGAGGCTTCAAACAACGTGCTGCCAGTTTGTGAGGTGGTAATTCACCTGAAGGACTTTTAATCCCAAAGTCATGTGTTACTTAACATTTTTCAGGGCTCATCAGTTGCAATTTAAAGATTTCAAATATATTTGAATATTAACCTAAACCTAGAAAGTTACGTTTTTTAGAAGAAGGATGTATATGGAGTATAGTCCAAATAAAAAGTTAAATGTAATTTGGATTCTGCTTGTGAAGAAAATCTTTATTGATTGCCCTTAAGCGGAACTTATATTTTTAATGCCATCTTTCTTATTTATTTATTTATTTATTGCTCAGGCTGGAGTGCAGTGGCGCGATCTTGGCTCACTGCAACCTCCACCTCCTGGGTTCGAGCAATTCTCCCGCCTCCGCCTCCCGAGTAGCTGGGATTACAGATGCATGCCACCACGCCCAGCTAATTTTTGTATTTTTTAGTAGAGATGGGGTTTCACCACGTTGGCCAGGCTGGTCTCAAACTCTTGACCTTGTGATCCGCCCACCTCATCATCCCAAAGTGCTGGGATTACAGGCGTGAGCCACTGTGCCCTGCCAATGCTATCTTTATTACTGTGGTTTTTCTTGGTAGTTCTGATGTCATTACCTTTTTGATTTTGCTAATAACTGGTTTATTTCTCTCATGCGGTGATAACCTTACCAAAGTAAGGGGTGTTTCATTAATTATATTGTACCAGATTTGATTTAATTGTATTATATTTATTTTCAGTTGGATAACAGGGCAAGATTCAGAGGAAGAAAAGGATATTGATACATTATGTTGAAGCCAACATGGAAAACAACAAATATTTTCCCTGGTCATTAACACAAAGAAGCCAGAACAGGAAATGTACTTTTTACTACATCTGTTTGGTTGGACCAGATTTCCCCTCCATGGAACACTGAAGAAAATGGATGAGTTCTGTTTTCGAATATGTATAAAGTAAATGATTCTCTTGATCCAAGTTATTTTTAGAAGAATAACCTAATTGAACAGTTATGGGTTGGGAGCATAATAAATGTATTTTGAGAATTGTTCTAAAGCACAGAAAATGGAAAGATTGTTATTTGCAAACTTGACTCTTGAATTGAGTTACCCAATTTGTACAGGCCACTGATGTGACTGACACAGTCGATAACATGGAGCCTATCCAGAAGATGTCTGTTGGGAAAGTTTAGGATAAAACTTTTTCTTTAGTTCAGTCCTTTCCTGTCTAGTTCTAAAATGAATTGTGTTTGATTCCTTAGAGAAGAAATACTTCATTTGTGCTCTGATTCACTGAAGTAATAACCTCAGCACTTTAATAGCATCCACAGGCATAGCTGATGCTAGGCCCCAGATTGTGTTGCCCAGGCTCTTTACCATCATCTTCAGACTGTTTTTGTTTCCTGGTTTCATTTTCAGTTTGGCCCGCTTTACATCATGGGCCAGTGTCAGCTCCAAGTCCACATCCTTACTATCCATGATTCAAAAGGGAGAGACAGAACTTCCTTTTTCAGGGTCCACAAATCAAATCTATAAAAGGACTCTGGTCTTCCCAGGATCACCTGCCCTTGCATTGGACCAGTCCCTATGGAAGAGGGGATGGGGGCCTGTGATCTTGGCCAGGCCTGGGCTATCTGCACTGTCATTGCTAACTCCTGTCAGAATCACATGGATGAGTAGTGGGCTGAATCCCAAAAGGAAAGGGGTTTAGACCAAGTGGAAACAACAGATGTTCACTGTAGAAAGCAAGAATGAAAACCATGAAGTGGTTGAAGATTAGCCTTACAGTAATTTTATTCTGATCACTTAATACAGTAGAGTCAAACAGGAATCCAAGTTTCCAACTTTATTTTTGGCATTGAAGAATCACAAAGAACTCTGGCGTCTTCCATGGTTCACTGGAGTTAAAGCAATCAGGGCGTTGTACAGCTCACTTGAGTTTTTAAAGGTTCTACTAAAAAGTGAGAATTCCACACCAATATGGGTCATTGTTGCAGAATATCACAAAGGTCTGTTGTGTATACTCCTTTTCACCAGGAAAGGGACAATAATGGTTTTTTTCAATGTATATATATTTAAGTGATATAACTTTTTATTAACAAAAGTAAACAACTCTGAAATGTATATTATAAAGCCCTGTCATCTTTGTTTAGTAACAGCTTTATTGAGCTTTATTTGGAGAAATACACATACCATAAAATTCACCCTGAAACTTACCAATTCAGTGTTTTTTATTATATCTACAGAGTTGTGCAACCATCACCACTAATTCCAGAACATTTGCATCACTACAAAGAGCAACCTGTACCCATTAGCAGTCACTTCCCTTCTCCCTCAGCCTCTAAAAAACCCCTAAGAGCTTTTTATATAACATGTAGCCTTTTGTGACTGGCTTCTTTCACTTACCATAATGTTTTCAAAGCTTATCCACATGTAGAATCTATCTGTACTTCATTACCTTTTGTGAATAATATTCCATAGTATAGATGTACCACATTTTATTTATCCATTCATCAGTTGGCAGACTGGTTTGTTTACACATTTGGGCTGTTACGACTAATGCTATGAACAGTGGTGAACAAGTTTTGCATGGACATATGTTTCTGTAAGAGTGGAATTACAGGGTCATATAATTCCAACCTTTTTTTTTTTTTTGAGACAGGGTCTCTGCTGTTGCCCAGAGTGCAGTGGCATGATTGCGGCTCACTGCAGCCTCACCCAGGCTCCTCCTAACTCAGCCTCCTGAGTAGCTGGGACCACAGTGACGTGACACCATGCCCAGCTAAGTTTTTTTGTATTTTTGTGGAGACAGTCTCCCCATGTTGCCCAGGCTGGTCTCAAACTCTTGGGCTCAGGTGATCCTCCCACCTCGGCCTCCCAAAGTGCTGGGATTACAGGCGTGGGCCACTGTTCCTGGCCCAACTTTAACATTTTGATGAACTGCCAAAATTTTCCACAGTAGCTGTACCACTTTACATTTCCACCAACAATCTTTGAGGGTTCCAGTTTCTCCACGTCACCGGCAGTTATAATTCATGTTTGATTATAGCCATTCTACTGGGTATGAAGTGGTATCTACTTGAGATTTTGACTTTCATTTCTCTGACGACTAATGATGTCTGAGCATGTTTTCATGTGCTTATTGGCCATTTGTATGTCTTCGGAGAAATGTCTATTCAAGCCCTTAGTCCACTTTTCAGTTCAGTTCTTTTTATTGGTGTAACAGTTTTTTGTATGTTGTAGATGCAAGTCACCTAAAGATAAGTGATTCACAGATTCTCCCAATTTGTGGTTTGTCTCTTCACTTTCTTGATGGTATCCTTTGAAGTATAATTTCTAATTTTGGTGAATTACAGTTTATTTTTTTCTTTTGGTGTATCTATCTATCTAAGAAACCATTGCCTAATCTAAGCTTAATGGAAATTTATTCTTTTATCTTCATTTAAGAGTTTTACATTTTTTTTTTTTTACCTCTTACATGTGAGTCTGATTCATTTTTAAAATAATTTTTCAGGCTTTTATTTGCAATATATTTTTAAAATTTTAATTGTAGTAAGATACCTATAAAATTTACTGTCTTAACCATTTTTAAGTGTACAGTTCAACAGTGTTGAGTGCACTCACAATTATGTAACCAATCTCCAGAACTCCCCTTCACCCCCACCACCCCTCCAACTCTCCACCTTGACAGTCACCATTCTACTTTATGTCTACGGTAAGTGCCTCATGTGGAGTCACACCACATTTGTCTTTGACTGGCATATTTCACTTAGCATATGTTCTCAAGGTTCATTCATGTTGTAGTATGTATCAAAATTTCCTTCCTTTTTAAGGCCAAATAATATTCAGTTGTATGTGTATAGCACATTTTGTTTACCTGTCAGTGGACACTTGGGTTGCTTGTGCCTTTGGGTAACTGCGAATAATGCTGTTGTGAATATGGGTGTACAGATACCTCTGTGACCCTGCTTTCAGTTCCTGTGGGTATATACCCATAAGTGGAATTGCTGGAGCACACAGTTATTCTATTTTTAATTTTTTCAGGATCAGCCATGCTGTTTTCCACAGCAGCCATACTAGTCTAGAGTAATAGCACACAAGGATTTCAACTTTTCCACATTCTTGCCTATACTTATTATTTTCTGGGTTTTTTTTTGTTTGTTTTTGTTTTTATTTTAAATAGTGGCCATCCTAATAGATGTGAAGTATCTCAGTGTGGTTTTAATTTGCATCTCCCTAATGATTAGTGGTAATGATTAGTGGTGAACATAATTTCATGTACTTGTTGGCCATTTGTATATCTCTTTGGAGAGATGTCTCAAGTCATTTTGAATGAGTTAAATCATTCAAATGGGTTAAATCCCTTAAAATGGTTAAGGTGGTAGATGGGTATTAAAAAAATAGGTTGTTTGCTCTTTTGTTGTTGAGTTGAAGTTCCTTGTATATTCTAGATGTTAACCTCTTATCAAATGCATGATTTGCAAATATTTTCTCCCATTCTGTAGGCTGCCTTTTTTTTTTTTTTTTAATGCACAGGGGTTTTGCATTTTGTTGTAGTCTAGTTTGTTTTTACTTTTGTTGCCTGTGCTTTTGGTGTCATACCCAAGTCACTGCTGACTCCAATGAAGTTTCTCCCGTTTTCTTCTAGGAGTTAAGAGTTTTAGCTTTTAAATTATGTCTTTGATCTATTTTGAGTTAACTTTTGTATATGGTGTGAGTGTCCAGCTTCACTTTTTTGCCTAAGGATAGCTGGTTTTCCCAACACCATTTGTTGAAAAGATGTTCTTTCCCCATTGAATGGTCTTGTCATCCTGTGGAAAATCATTTGACCATATCTGTATATATTTATGCCATGCCACATTATTTTGATTACTGTAGCTCTGTAATAATAAGCTTTGAAATCAGGAAGTATGCGACCTCCAGCTTTGTTCTTTTTCAAGATTGTTTTGGCTACCTGGGGTTCCTTGAGATTCGATGTAAATCTTAGGATGGATTTTTCTATTTCCACACACACACACACACACACACACACACACAGAAAATCAGTTGGGAATTTGATGGGGGGTACATTGAATCTGTAGCTCACTTTTGATAGTACTGTCATCCTAACAATATTAGGTCTTTCAGTCCATGTGCACAAGATGTCTTTCCGTTTATTGGCATCCTTAATTTCTTTGCAGCAAAATTTTGTAGTTTTCAATATACAAGACTTTTGCCTCTTTGGTTGTTTATTCCTGAGTATTTTCTTTATGATGCTACTGTACATAGAACTGTTTCCTTGATTTCCTTTGGAGATTGTTCAACAATGGTGGGTTTTTAACATTTAATTTTTACTGTTAAACAACCAGTATACCGAAAAGTGAATAGGATGTTCGTATGTTAAGAACAAAGTAATCTGTCAGGTAACTGGCCATCCAGATCAAGATAACATTGCCTGAACCCCCTGTAATTTTAGCCTGACTTTTTTCAGAGACCCTCTCACTTGCCCCTTTACCACACTCTGCCATTTGCCTTCTCCTTTGACCTTTTGAATTTGGCTCCTTGTGATGCGTTTAGCGTAACCAATTATATAGTGAGAAAAACAGCATGGTCCAGTGCTGAAATAGGAAATATTTCAGTTGAACACCACAAAACCACCATTTGTTCATGTGTTTATTCAACAAACTTTAGCTCCTTCACAGCAGGCATTGCACTTGCTCTTGTGAATGCAGAGGGGACTGACAGTGGACAGGATATGCATGAAAGAATCGCCACAGTCAGCACTGAAGGAGAGGGACTTTTCTTGAAAGGGCCAACTTCATTTGTGGGGAGAAATCACCATAGAGTAAGGCAGACCTGAGACCAGCCTTGCAGGAGGGGTGAGGATGCTCAGGAGAGGTCCAGATCCGAGGGGACTGATATAGACCAGGCCTGGGGGTGCATGGATGGAAATTATGGGATAGTTCTCAAGAGATAGATAAATAGAGGTTCAGTGGCTTATGCGATGTGGAGGAGAAAATGACCCCAAGGTCATCTATTAGAGGGAGACTCAGCCAGCTTGGAGGAGAGGCATGAGCATGCTGTATTTGAGATGCCTGCAAGACAGGCACGGTGCTTAGATGTATAGGTAATCTGGACCTTGAGGGAGAGTCTGGGATGGACCTAGAAATTTAGGAGTCACTAGCATATAAGTGACCATTTGTTCAACAGGAATGTGTAAGATTTTTCAGGAAGAGCATCTTAAGTGAGAAAGGGAACCCAGAAGAACACAACGCCATTAGTGGCAGGTGGTGGGCAATAGCAAATTTGAGAGTGAGGAGGGATGGTCAGAGACGTAGGACCACCAGGAGAGGAGAGTCAGGCCACAGACACCAAGGGAGGGCCAGGTGGCGAGGAGGAGGAAGCAGTGAAGTGCTGTGTCTGTCTACATCCATCTAACACAGGCATCCTCTTTGGAGCCAGGAAGACATAAGTGTGTTTCCTACCCTGTCTGCTCAGCTTTTTCTGTTATGTGGGACAACAGAGTGTGAAAGACCTGCCTGGACTGGCCTGCAAGGCCCATGGGGGCCTGGTGCAGGAAGAAGTCATGGCGAAGACAGGGGCCCAGTGGAGGGAATCTAGAGAGTATGGGCGTTCTCAGGCTACGCCCTGGGAGCCCTGTCATAGCCTGGAGGGCAACAGCTAATAAAAACAAGACCAAGCTACTCTCCGCTTGCCTACTGTTGGCACAGGATGGGGAGTGGAACTGTATGGAGGGCGCAGCCTCAGGCTGGAGAAGCCTCCCTGGGGCTCCTGGCAGGGGAGGGAGTGCCTGTGCAGGCCAGCTCACAGGATCCCACTACACTGCAGAGCACGGTGCAGCCCCCACCAGCTTTCCCCACTTAAAAGTCATCATTTGGCCACCAGACAAATCGTAGACTGATCCTGGGGCCGATGTCCACGGTGCTGGTTGGTACCCACAGTTAGCGTCAGCAAGGCATCAGGAGGTCAGTTGCGGCCAGGGCCACTATTGGGAGCAGACAGCCTGCTAAACACAAGTTTCCATCTCTACAACCCAGCGCTCTCTCTGCCAGAGGCCGCGCTGCTTGGTGTTCACAGGAATGAAAGATCTTTTTGGTCAGCATATACCTCTCAGAAAAGGATGCTATTTTGCTTTTTTTTTCTGTCTTCCTGATTTCAAATACTGGACTTTATCCACTGTAAATTTGATTACTTCCTACTTTTGGAAATAACCAGGGTCTCTGAGAAGAGGGCACTTTTAAAAGTGCAAACACCATCATGGATCCCGATAAGCCAGCTCTGCCCCTCTCTGGAGGCCCTCATGGGCAGCCGGGGGCCAGGTCAGGCAGCCTGAGCTGTTTCCTGCTGCCCACTCCTCTCCAACCTTCCTTGACCCCCTTGGTTCTGTCATCACTGCCATCCCTGCAGGTTCCACAGGGAGCTTGTGCTTCTGCGCTGGGGTTCCTTCTGTGCACAGCAGAGCAGTGCCCTCACTATAACTTATAGAAAATCAGCTCTTAAGAGGGGCTGGTAGAAGAGGACATTTTGGGGAGAAAGTAACAAGAAAAAGAGAGTTTGTCCATCTCCAAATGCAGAGTTCTGTGAGGGCCTGCCTGCCAGGAGGAAGTGCTGGTCTTGGAAGAGCCATCCCAGGAACACAATGGGACGTGAGGCCAGTTCCTTCTGTCCATGTGTTTCCAACACCCCTACACACAGAACAGCTCTTCTCCCCCCGGCTTAAGAGAAATGCTAGCAGCCCTTTAGAGTGACCAAAGAGGTCACACTGCCCACTGAGAGAGATCTACTGCTCATTACTACAACATGAGGAACACTCAATGCTGCTGAGGATACTGTGAGAAGCCTCTATTCAAAAATGGTGCCAACCTGCTGTGTGATGCTGGTAAAGAACAGAGGGAGGTTACCCAGTAGAACAACGTACAATGAAGTAACCTCTCCCCATGGCTAATCATTTCTGTTCTTGGAAAAACCACAAATCAGGAAGCTCCAACCTCCAGCTCCTCTTACCTTCCTCCAGCGCAAAGCCTCCCCGGGACAAATCCCCTAGATCTGGGCAGCCAGATTGTGCCAAGTCATCTACTAAGCAGAGACTCAACAGGAAACCGAAGCGCAGCGCCAGAATGGCATGCGGAGGGAGGGCAGGAAGAAGCTCACGGTGGCTGATGTCTGGGCATCCTGACATGTCTTCTTCTTGGCTTAACTTTAAAGAGAAACAAAATTAGGCCTGACCTTGAGGGATTCCCTCTGACCTTAGCATACTGTAAGCACAACACAGGACTTACACCAAGATGATTCCAGATAGATTGATCTAAATGGAGGACTGAAACCATAAACACCCTAGAAATAAGAATAGGTAAATGCTGAAAAAATAATCCTGAGACATGAGAGTGAAGGTAGAAACTGTTAATAATATTAAACTGAGCATGGCCCATGCACCAAGCAAGGTACCAGTGAGCACTTTAGTCCAGCCCCTCATTGTGGGCACGCAGCCACACCACCATGCCCACAAGGACATGGCTGCCCCATATGTCCCACCTTCTATGGTGAAGCCAGGACTCATTTCAGAACAAGCATCGAAAGGTATATGTGACTACATAAAGCATTTAAAATATTGTATAACTCCTACCACAGATCAAAAGACAGCTGACAAATAGGTTAAAAAGTGTGCAACATATGACAGGGGTTAATACAGTGTATATTAAAAACAATCTATCAGAAATAGATCAACACTCCAATGAAGGCACAAACATAGAAATATCATAAAGGTATAAAAGACGTTCAGTGTTCACAGTAATCAAGGAATCAAGGAATCAGGACACTGAAACGAGGTGCACTGCTACCATCAATGAGAATAAAGGGAAAAGGCACATGTTATTTTTGGTGGTAGCTTAAATTTCTAGGAGTTTGGTAATACTAAAAACTCCAAGAGTGAAACATTTCAATCATCCTTTAATTGTACATTTCTAGTGAGAGGAGTTTTTCCAAGGGAGATAACAGGTCGTGTGTGCCTAGAAGACGGCACAGTGCTGCAAGATGCAGTCCTGGCGACGATGAACAGGGTCAATATTAATACAAGTGGAACTGCATTTTGACAAGTCATACAACAAGGACTGGGCTACCCACAGAGATGATGTGATCCATGTTCACGGACGGGAAGGTAACAACAATGGCTACCATTTATGAACACGTACTTCTGAGGCGCGTCACATGTTCCTTATGAGGAAGGTACCGTTGTTGTCCACACTTTGCACATGAGGAAACGGAGGCTTGCAGAGGTCAA
The DNA here is from genome assembly GCF_028885625.2 of Pongo pygmaeus. Classification (NCBI taxonomy): domain Eukaryota; kingdom Metazoa; phylum Chordata; class Mammalia; order Primates; family Hominidae; genus Pongo; species Pongo pygmaeus. The sequence goes on along the minus strand of NC_072385.2, from coordinate 28,215,237 downwards.
GCAACTTGCACAGTCACCAGCCAGTGAGGGGCAGAACCAGGATTGGGACCTGGTCTGTCTGCTCCCAAAGTCCGTGCTCTTAACCTCAACCCTGTTGCCCCTCTGCATCAAATTAGGCAGAAACAAGCTTATAAAATGGAAGTCTCCCATGGTCCCATGTTTACAAACATATGTATTCAGCACCCGAGCACTCAATACAATGCCCAACAACAATGGTCCAGTCACAGGCTAGTCCTCCTAATAGGATGAATCAGGCAAGACCACATTTAATATCTTGTCAGTTATTTATTATGTGTCATTCTAAAGACTAGCACATTTACAGCATACATGGCTTTGAATGACCTAAGAATATATAAAACAGTAACTGTATGTTTATATATATATATTAATACTGCCCAAAACAAATAAATAAAGGTATCATAATGCACTAAGCTTGGCAAATACAATCGTGTAGGGACAAAACTGTATTATACAATATTTTTACATCTTTAAAGGAAACTAAAGGCAACTGTGCTCTGTAGGAGCTCTGACAGAATCCACATTACATTCCCAGTTTTCCATAGATCTCTTTTCTTTTTAAATGGGGAGGCATTATAAGGAACACCGGACGGAACCTCTATTTTACGGTAACCTGTAAAACTGCCTTCCCTGCACCTCTGAAAACTCAAAGCTCCTACAGAAGAGAGGAGCTGCTTGCCTCTGTGCAACACACCCTCACCCTGCAGGCGCTGGAAGCATGTGATGCTGCCGGAAGCCCAGGAATGATGCCTTCAGAGAAAATACTGAAACCTGAACCTTTTCTATAGCATTTGCCAAGTCTTACAGTTTTATGGGGACCCATTACATAAAGCAAAAATTGGGAAAATAATTTATATAAAGGTGTCACATGCAAAACTGCTGACAGATGATCAACATTTGCTATATTCCCGTTTGATGAGTGCAGATATTTAATGCTCTCCAGACAAAAAAGATCTGAAAACTATGTGGGTAATATTTATTTTTAAAAAGCAAGGAGATTTTTTAAAAGTTAAAATGAGAAAAGACGGAACTAAAAATTTACAAATTAAATGAGATGGTGGAGAGGTGAAAGGGTAAATCAGCCATATTGAAAACGAACTGTCTGTGAACAGAAATTGACACTTAAAAAGGAGAATCTGATACCAGCAGCAGCCACCTGTGCAGTGGGTTTGGCGGGCAGGAGTTTCTCTGCCTCCTGCCTGCCACAGTGAACCCAGCTTTGAGGGAGCAGCAGAGAGCTTCGTCCTTCATTAAAGTGTCCTTCACAGACATTTTCCTCCCTGCAGGCATCGGGAGACAGCAGGTGCTGCTTGCGTGCTGACTTCTGAGTAGGAGGGGGTCTGGAAGGTCATCCAGTTCCACCGCTACCTGATGCCCACCCCCCCTCTGTGTTCCTGCCAATAAGCAGTCCTCCCCATGCCTCAGCACCCCTGGCCCAAGTTTGTTACATGTTTCTAAAGGAACCAGAAGAATCTCTAGGCTTTTAGACATAAGAATTTCTAAGAGGTTCACAAATCATTAGGATCAGCATCATTAATATGTGCCATATATATTTCTTTTACAAACTTTTCAAGAACATGTAAACATCATAAACAGAATCAATAAAACATATAAACTCCTAAGAAACAAACTCTGCTATGTGCAGATAAGACTCATCATCATCTTATAAAAGATGACCAGACAAAATTTTCTATGAAATTCCTAAGTTTTATGGCCCATAAATCCCTTTCAAAATCTCATTTGAGGAGAATAAATTTCAACTGTTTCTCAATAGTCATCTTACATAAGAATGAGAATAAGAAAGTAACAATTATTGCAAACCTAAAAATAAGACACTTTCATCAGACATTCAAACATGATTGTACTGTCTTTTCGAAGATAAATTGGAAATCCTGCAAAAAAAAAGTTTTTCTGAAAATATTTAGGTTTCTCCTATCTCTGTGGTCATAAATTCCCCATAGGAGTGTGGACATGCCACATCTGAAGCCCTAGATTAACGTCTAGAGAAGAAGGGGAGATGTGTCCTCTGGGCGTGAGGGAGCCTCGGCAGGCAGCTTCAGAGAACAGGAGACAGGCTAAAGGGACCTTACTGCTGGCTTTGTGTCTCCAGCAGACTCCCTGTTCTGTAACTCATGAGGGACGGAAAAAAAAATGGCCCCAACTATGTGGGGTACCTTGCAGGTGTTACCTTCTAATAAAGTCTTATCGTCCGTTGATTTATCAATCTTGCTTTCAACTTCTTCAGGTGGTAGTGTAGATAGGATAATTCACTAGAACCCGTTATTCTCACTGCATGAGATACTGCTAGCTTCTTTCCCCAAATAACATTTATTGGTCTGCCTAGGATCCAGTTATTTAATTTATTATTTACTGTTTTACATTCAGATTTTTACAAAGTGGATTGTAATTCAATGGTCACTTTTGAGTTACTCTGTAGAAAAATAAGTGAGCAAGCAGGCATTTGAAAAAGGCTTCTAGCATTCAGACAAACCTAGCTTGATTCATGTAGGTAACTATTGATGAGGTCTGTGTAGTTACAGCCAAAGGCTATTTAAATGGGCAGTTGTTACTATCCACACTATTGAGCCAAACATTACCTCCTATTGATTCCAATGGGAAAAAACCCCAAAAAACAAAAAACATGCTCCAGAGACTCTTTAGTGAAATGTTTTTTCTTAAAAAAAACCACAAAAAATAAAAACAATCCTTCAGGTCTTCTTGAAGAATTCATATATGACACTAGAGGGTACCCACATTTATTATGTAACAGCTAATTAGAGGAAACCGTGTGTTCACGTTTCAACTTTTCCGTAAGTCCCTTCGGGAGGCCTGTAATGCTTGGGGAAAGCCTTCAGCTGCAGGGAATTAAATGCATATTTGCGACTTCCAACATTCTTCATTGTATTTTCTCTTCGACAACCCTCACTGGGGAAAAAACAAGCACAAGAAATGACAGCAGTAAAAAAGGAAAAAAGAAAAGACTTAAACTAAGATGAAATGAACTGATCATTTTCATAACATTAAAAAAAGATTAATTTAAATGGGTGCCGGACTCATTTACAACAAATACATACGTAAGATGGCAGGTTTCTGAACAAGGCAATTAAGAAGCACAGAGATGGACACATGCTGCGTGGGGCTGTGAGTTGTGCATTCCTAAAAGCAGCACTGTATCTAAGTGGAAGCAAACTTTCCAAGTGAGTGGTTTCATGTAGCTCATGTCTTTTGGGGTTCTATCATAACTTGTGGTTCAAAGATTCCCTCACATAGCAAATGAAGTGGAAAAAGAAATATTACTACTCTTACTAAAGTTGCACTTCAGAGCTTTAAAGAGCTGGACTTTTCTGTTATTAGCAAGAGCTGTAATCACATCAAATTCAAAATGCTGACTTTCCTTGCAGAATTCAACATGTAGCAAAGCCAGTTGGCTAGGAAGGCTGTTCTGGTCTGCTGTCTCCTGGAGGACAGTTATTCTGGGTGCCAGGTAATCCAATGGGTTCATGCACTGTCTGCAGAGCAGCCTGGCAGTCAGGGCTGGAATGTTACGAGGGAGGGATCTCACCAAGTTCTGGTAGCAGCCAGCCACCCTTCCACAGGTGGGCTGCCCCCATGTGTTCCCTCTTGCACAGCTGCCAATGAGCCAGTGAGAGCCCACAGGTACCCTTCCCTAGAGAACTCACTACCAGCGTCATCCCCAGCTGCATCTGATGGAGGGTTACCATAGCAATCCAGAGGGCAAAAACAAACACTGCATGGGAGGATGAGCAGCCAGGGGGCCTCACCTGCTCAGTGAGCGCATCCGGGGAGTTCTCTGGGAAATGTTCAGGTGTAGACATAAAACTAACTGGCAAAAGCAATTTTAAACATAAATGACTTCCCACAGCACAGTATAACTTGATGGTTTTATACTGTTCTAAGACTAGCAATGAAATCAACTAGTTATCAAATTTAGTACAAAATTCCCCTCATGAGATGTAAAATTTGCAGTTACCAAGAAACAGTGATTTTTTTTAAAAATTCAAATTGTATGAAGACCATTATGTCATGCATTTAAAAAAAAAACATCAGTGGCAATTGCTCAAGCCTTTTAAAGTGAAAATGACAGTCTCATCATCAAGAACATGTAAAATACTTTTGGTAAGACAGTAATTTTTATTCAAAAGCTAAGCTCTGATAGTTTAGAAAAGTATCCACCTGGTTGTTATAACTAATTTGGTAACTTGGATATGCTTTGTCACAGAGCTTCAAGGCCTCAGCTAGATGTGTGTCATCTGAGCTGAACACCTAGGCCACAGGAGTCCCCCTGGAGTAAGTAACAATCATGTTTGCCTAACATTCATTCAGTAATCAAAAACGTACTTCCACTTAAAGCAGAAGCTATAGGTTCCTATATACAGTTAATCTCCTTTAATCTTTGGAAACTCTTACATTAATGAACTACTTCAGATATGGCTTCTCCATTTATATAGAAATGTACAAACTGCTTAAAAACCACCTGTCACTAGTAAATGCTAAACTGCCATGAGGAGTGAGGCAGAATAATTTGTGAACTTTGACATTATCTTTTATTTACATGTTAAAGGAGTTAACGCCTAGTTTAGCTGGCTGAAAACATCAGATGTGAAATTATAATAAAGATTACACTTTCATTTCAACGTAGTTTTCAAATCAAATTGTATTTACTTTCCCCCAGATGTTTGAATTTGCAATATCTGGCTGATGTGGCTGATCCACATGCCGACACTGTCATCCCACCACCTGCCTGTGCGGATGAGCCTGGCAGGAGGGCCCGGGGCGAGGCATGAGAGGTGGCGAGGACAGCCTGTGCTAACTGGGGTTTCCTGCCGCAGAGGCCAAGCTGCTGCCCTAAGGCAGGACACCTCCACTGATCACACTGGCTGCATACTTTTTAGGAATCAATGGTACATGTTGAGGTGGTCTTAGATTTTAGCAAGAGGGACTTAATTATTTCAAAGCTCCCTGATTACTTTTATTATATCAATAAATTATTTCTTTTCAAGGGCAACCATTTTTGAAATGAAAATTAAAATGGAAACCCCAAGTGACAGATAATTTTAGGGAATCCTCTAGTTTTCCGGTTCCAGTGGGGTCTTCCACTTGATAACTCATCTGCAGGCATCAGTATCTTAGTGATTCTATGGCTGAGCATGGGGTGGCTGCTACTCCTGTCACTTTGTGGAGGGAAAACAGGTCATTGTGTTAAAATCTCTGCTGGAATCAAGCCATAGGCGTAAATGGTGACTGTCACACTAGTTGAAAAAACTTATACAACAATTTTATAAGACCATCCAAAGAGAACCACTCCTGATTATGGTTTCCCTAACTTCAGAAAGCTGATTTAATCTGAACACCTAGAGCTGGTTGACATCAACAATGCCTCAGCATTACTACTGTGTAAGCAACTAAAAACCATCACTAAATGTCAATGACCCCTTTCTTGAATCATCTCCCCATCTTTGTTTCATCCTGCCTATTTCTCACTAAAGCAAGTAAGATTTTGAATATGTATTTGGCCTGATTTCATGAGTAAAAGGCCTTAGTGACATTAAAATTCAGCATAAAGGGAGAGCAATTGAGTTTCTTTTCTTAAATACTTTAAGTTTAAAAAGCCAAAACCAACCCACCACCTAGGCTAATCTCATTGTGTCCTTTTGGTAGCTCTCCAAGTGCACAGGCGGCATACTGATTTTCACCCAGACCCTGGAGGAGAGAAACAAAGAGCCTCATCTCGCTCCCTTTGGTCTCATTTCTCTCAGCCCATGGGCCAAGCCCACATGGGCAGAAAGATGTGGTGACAATCAAGGATCAGGCCGTGGTGTCCTTGAGGCCCCCTGGGAGGGGCTCCTTGGCCTGGCCACAGCTTCTCTGTGCTATGGGGCAGGGTCCTGGGAGGCGTCCCTGGAGGGTGCCACAGAAGCATCCTGGAGCCCTGGGAGAGGGAGGGGTGCTGTCTGCAGTCAGAGGGCCTTCCTCTGTGCATGGGCTCTGCCCAGCCACTAGCACTGCTGTGGAGGTGGGAGTGCGCATGAGTCACCACTACAGGCATTGGAACCACGTTACCAGGAGCAGGACCAGGAAGCTGTGTAATGGGAACTGAATGAGGCTGTGGACTCTGCTCTCTCGCTTTCAAATAAAGCAAACAAGATGGTCTTAGTTGAAGTGCACGCCTCAATGTCAAAGAGGGAAAGTGGCAAACATGCCTTTCAAATAATCACAGGCTGGACAGGACACTGCCCAGGGACTATCGTCATACTGCCACAGCTACCACCACCCATCTGCTGGCGTTTGGTGACTTCAGACTCCCTACTGAAGGCCGCCAGGAGCTATGCCACAACAGCCACCTCATTTATTTTAGAAGAGACAAGTGAACACACTGCACTTGGAGAAGCGTGGATTCACTTACAGGGGTGACACAAAGGTAAGCCTGCCCCAGGGAGCCTGCAGTGCTCATGATGGTCTTACACTTCAGAATGTAAAGTGTCGAGTCTAGCATTTGCCATTCATTGCTAACCGCTTCTGTGATTCCTAGGACCCAGACTCTGAGCTGATACTGAATGAGAGAAAGCCCGGGGTAAGGTCTGGGAGTCCTGGAGAGAGAATGAAGAGAGATCGCCACCTTTTGTGGTCGACTGGGTTTCTGGGCATGCATGGGTGTCAAGTTTCTGGAAAAGCAAGCTTCTCTAAATTCATTCCCATTTTTCTGGCCTGGTTAAAAAAAATCATCTTCATAAACTACAGTGTACGGGGAACCAGCTGGAGATAGAAAGTGGGGGCACAACATAATACGAACTGGAAAACAGAGAAGCTGCTGACTGTCCTGCACAGGGTGTGGGGAGTTTTTCCTGATCTATTTGGTTACCTTTACAGGTGGACAGTTACCCTCTGCCCCACATGGGTGTTAAGGTTACACTTCATCGCGTTGCAGGGAATGCCACGTGAGGACTGAGGGGGCACCAGCAGAAACCAGAGCGCCCTGCTGCTCTCACAGCTCCATCCACCGCAACTGCCCACAAGTCAGGGATCATTTTTTTTTTGGCATTTTTTCTTTGATTTTTTTTCATTATCAATCATATTTGATTAGTAAGAGAGAAAAGATGTTGGAACTTTAATCTGCAGTTAAAGATACCATTTTTTAAATGAAAAATACTGTTTTAAAATAAATAAAACTATATAACTTTAACAGCCTTTGGTGACTATATGCATTAATTCCTTGAACCAGCTGAATGATCCTTACATAGTGAAGAGTAAATCTAAAGTCACATGCACTAGGTGATCTTTCTGTGTCTGGCGTATGCAGTAGGTGATCTTTTGTGTCTGGCGTATGCAGTAGGTGATCTTTCTGTGTCTGGCGTATGCAGTAAGTGATCTGTGTCTGGCGTATGCAGTAAGTGATCTGTGTCTGGCGTGTGCAGTAAGTGATCTGTGTCTGGCGTGTGCAGTAGGTGATCTTTCTGCATCTGGCGTATGCACTAGGTGATCTTTCTGCGTCTGGCGTATGCAGTAGGTGATCTTTCTGCGTCTGGCGTGTGCAGTAGGTGATCTTTCTGCGTCTGGCGTGTGCAGTAGGTGATCTTTCTGTGTCTGGCGTGTGCAGTAGGTGATCTTTCTGTGTCTGGCGTGTGCAGTAGGTGATCTTTCTGTGTCTGGCGTGTGCAGTAGGTGATCTTTCTGTGTCTGGCATATGCAATAGGTGATCTTTCTGTGTCTGGCGTATGCAGTAGGTGATCTTTCTGTGTCTGACTGTGTCTGGCTCTTGCTACAGTGTACTACTGTATTCACAGCTTTGTGTCATCCTTAATTGGAAATAATAAACATAAACAAGGAAATGGTAGGATTCTGCAAACTGTTTGCTACTGTAATTCAGGGACTACGCTTTGAAATGAAAGCAGAAAGTACATGTCCTATTAGATAGGTTTTTCTAGATAAGCCAGTTATAAAGCATGTTTTTTTCTTTTCGTTTGTCGTCGAAAGGAAAGGAAGGGTTAGCAGTACACTTAAAGAATAGTATCAAATATACAAATTCTCTTTAAACAGAACTCGTTTCTCTTGGAAACAGGGCACATGAGAGGTACAGGTGACAGATAGTTGTACATCAGAAGGTAGAGACGTGGTACAAGGAATTCCAGGCCAGCTAAACGATGCAGTGACAGGGCACCGTAAGAACATGTTACAAGCACTGAAGATGCTACAGGAGCTAAACAAACAAGTCTTCTTGGTGAAATAATTTGGCAGATATTTACAGTTCAGAAGAACAAAACGTCAAAATGTAAGGCATGAAATATTTCTTGGCAGACCACGCTTTGACACATTCCTTCTGTCCAGTTAGGTACACGGTGGCTGGACATGTTCTGGCACTTTTGTTTTTCTTGTGACTTATTAATTTTTCATAATGGTATTCATTTGCAACGCAATTTGGTCACCAGGTATGCTATGCTCAGAAAGAGCCACACAATCAGTAAATTGGGGCTCAGAGCTAATAAAGGGATGGAACAGAGGAGGCTGGGGTCTAGCCTTAAGTCTCGGATGGGCACCAGGCCGCTCAAGTTCTTCTGGGTGACTACCTCCCGTGTTCCAATGCTGTGAAAAGGAAAAAGTTTGGGAGAAAGAAAAAGGAAAAAGGAAAGGAAAGAAAATAAAGAAAAAAAGAAGACACATGCGATGGATTTTATCAAAAAGGATGGGATAAACAAGAGAACCAAAAGATAAGGTTAAAAAAAAAATGAAATGAAGTCACAATAGAAAGAAAAGATGAAATGCAGAAACAGGTATGAGAGGAAGACCAAAACAAAACCAGCACAGTTACAGGAAAAGAGGAGAGAAAGAGAAGTGAAAATAAGAAAAAATACTGCAATCTACTGAAAATAAACACATGTAGGTTGAACGAATGGTTTTCCATGTTCACTCTCTCGGCTGGCCAAGCACAACTCCATGCTGCCCGGCCATGCTCCCACATGCTGCACAGACAGGGATTTCTGAGAAGCAAGCTGAACATGAAGAACCATCGGGGGTTTGACCTTCTCACAGATGCCCGAGCAGGGGGTGGTACAAAGGATTTGGCCAAAGCTGCCTCTTGATCAACCACGCAAACGAAAACCATTTACCTCAGGTACCAACCAACCAAGCGCAGAGCCCCCACCAGCCCCGCCTCAGGTTCCAGGCTCAGCAGTGGCAGCCATGAGCGACTGCTGTTTCCATCTTTGCAAGTTAGGGTTCTGAAAGCATCCCCAAGGCTGGAATCCAACCAATACCACACTGGAAATGTGGGGCTGCTTCCCCCTTTTGGTGCTACAGAAGAACTGCACTGAGGTGAGATGGTGCCTAGAACCACAGGACTCTGGAAGCACATTTATGTCTGCCAAGTGGCAGCAGCGACACACAATCAGAGGCCTGAGGACACAGCAGGCAGCTTGTGAAGGCTCCACTTGGAGATGGGGAGGCGGGAAGCCCAGGGTTCCTCTTCACACAGGGCCCTCCCCAGTTCTCCCAGAGGAGCCCCGAAGCCCCGATGGCCCTGCTGGAATGTGCCATTCTGAGAGGGCACAATTCCCAAGCTGCGGAGCACTGACCCACTGCCACATTCCCTGCCAGGAGAGGCTGGTGGGGCCCTGTGGCTACTCAGGAAGGCCTACTTCGAGGGGTTCAGCCCCAGGACTGGGGACAGGAACACCTCAGTGGCCAAATGTGTGAATCTCTTCCCAACTCCATGTTCAATGGTGCCACATGGGAGCTTGAAACGGGCCCTGATAGAAGCGTTTATGCCACAGAAATGGCAAACATTACAGATCAGGGCTTTTGGGGAGAGAGGTGGTGGCTGAACATTTACAGCACAGCACTGGCCACGGTTCACCCTGGGCCTCCAGGAGAAAAGCCTGGGTGCCAGCTTGGCCCCCACCCCCTCCACCCCCACCTGCATGCTCTACTCTTCCATCTGATAAGATGCAAGCCAGAAAGCCAGGAACCAAAATGTCCTCCTGCACCCATGGGCAGGGTGGAAGTTTATGCTGCCTTCTGGGGCCCTCAGCTAAACTGCAGGTACTCGGCACCCCAGCAGCCAGAGCTGCTAGCTTGTGACCCTGCCACCTCAGCTTGCAGCCGCCCGAACAGGTACATGTCTTCCCCTCATGGGATCATACCGAAAACAGAAGTCATCTGAAAACAAATGCCTGTGACAAGAGCCTCAGACCTGCAAGGGTTGGCTCAAGGTGGCAGTGAACCATGTCCCCAGAGCTGGTGCGAGAATTCTGGGGCAGGCACAGGTAAAGTAGGACTGAGCTTTGTTTTGTTTTTACAACTTCTTAAAAAACTATTAAAGTGATACATGTTCACTGTAGAGATTTCAGAAAACAAATAAATAAGCAAGTTAAAAAGACATCCATGATTGGAGGCAGGGGTGGGGTTTAGAAAGGAGAGGGCGGGGTGGAGGGAATGCTGCTTGTTCCCACAGGAGGAAGGGCCTTCCCTTCACCAGGCCCCAGGGCCCTTACTGCTAATGCGGAGAAACAACAGCCCTTACAGCTTCAGAAGCCTCACAAGAGTGACAGGAAAGACAGCGCCCGGCACGGGCAGTGCCCTGTGCACTCTGGGACACTGGGCAGGAGAGTGGCTACTGTGGGGACCATTTGGTGATCTGTACTAAAATTATTCAAAAGCCTTACAAAGGTGTATGTTTTTTAACCTAAGGCAATGTGGCTAGGGGAATGTATAAGAATATTCACTGCACCTTTGATTAAAATGCTGGAAAGCCATATACAGCTTAAATATTCAATGACAGCAAATTGGATAAATTATAGTGTGTAAAAAGTGGCTGGGCATGGTGGCTCACGCCTGTAATCCCAGCACTATGGGAGGCCAAGGTGGGCGGATCACCTGAGGTCAGGAATTTGAGAACAGCCTGGCAACATGAAGAAACCCCATCTCTACTAAAAATACAAAAAATTAGCCACGTGTGGTGGTAGGCACCTGTAATCCCAGCTACTCAGGAGGCTGAGGCAGGAGAATTGCTTAAACTCTGGAGGTGGAGGATGCAGTGAGCCAAAACTGCACCACTGCACTCCAGCCTGGGTGACAGAGCAAGAATCCATCTCAAAAAAAAAAAAAAGAAAAAAAAAGTGATAAGGTCTACATTTATTAACCTAAAAAATGCTCACAAGACTGTTAATTGCAAATATAATTACACTTGTTTGTGCATGTGGGTGTTTTTGTTCTGTGTAATTCAGGGACTGGTTTGCCCATGTGTACGTAACTCAGGCCCATAGGCATGTACGCATGTCTCTTATCTAGACAGTATGTATCCAAATGTCCTTTATCTAGACAGTATGTATCCAAATGTCCGCAGCGCTACCTGTTCACAGTAGGAAACCGGGGGATTCTTTGTGGGAGGGTTCTGAGGAACTAGTGTAGGGGCTTATCTGCATTTTCTAATTTTCCTACAAGGATTTTCAATTCCTTATGTGATTAAAAGTTATAAAAAGTGCTTTGTGCACTATACATCCTAACAGCTGTAACTGTAACAGCTGTCCTGAGCACACAACCCAAGTGGGCTAGGGGCAGATGGATAGGGCCCTTGCGGGTCTGGGCTCAGCGACAGGCCTGCCATCGCACTGTGGCTCTCCAGGGGGCCACTTTGTCACTGGTCTCCTGAGGTCTTTGTGTTCAGAGGTGGTCAGAATGAATTGTTTTCGTTGAACTTGTTCGAGAGCCCAAGAACTGAGTAGCGGTCTCTGCATGGACTGTGTGCCTAACTTGGGGTGCCGGCTCCTGACTGGCCCTGATCCTGCTCCTTGCTGCCACTACCACAGGGACCCCTGTCCGCTTCGTTCTCCTTTCTTCACTGGCTGAGGTCTGCAGCTCACCAGAATGTCCCCTCCCACCACCGTGCAGCTGATGGGCACAGGCTGCCGTACCTCAGCACCAGGGTCACGCTGGACATCAGGCCTGAACGGCACCAAGGCTCCTGGGGAGCAGACCAGGGAATTAAAATTTTAAAAAGGCGCCCCAGAGCACCGGTCTTTGAGTCTCCATTGCTTCCTTGAGCCTGGGCAGAGGGATGGCGAGCTTTAACAGAGAGGTTGAGATGAACTTGGAAAGACAAAACGGGACAAAACGATTCCATTTTTACAAAATGCGCTTATCAAGAGGCAGGAGTTCACGCGTCGCTTTTGTGCATTATTGTGAGAAGGTCAAACGGCAGAAACATACAGAAAGGATAAGAGAATTGAACACTTTAAATAATTTGGTGAGAGGACAAATGATACAGAACATTTAGTAGAAGTGACCGTTGGAAACGAGACTTTAACAGCATTGGTGACTACATCGAAGGAGACGGGAAACCAGGTTTCTTATCCTTTCTTTTGGTATGTGAGGTAGGGGGCTGCCCAGCAGTGCTTGAAACAAGGCATCGATCAACAGTAGACACTTTTAGTTCCGGGTTTCATTCTGCAAACACGCCTGCTGCCTCAGAATCAGAACATCATTAGGGTGAGGTCGCCAGAGCACACTGACAGCTCTCATGATAAAACACTCATTTGACACTTTGCTCATAAGAGCAAATTGTGTCGACTGCTAGAGAAGCAGCAGAGCAGACCGGTGCAACCTGCAGACGCGTTGCTTCACTCAAGTTTGGAAATGTACAGATATCAATATATACACGACGACAACAGCAGATGCCTGCTGAGAAAGCACTGGCCCTAAGTCACACCCACGGCCAGGCAGGTGGCCAACAGGGCACTGCATGTCATGGCTGCTTCCCAGCCTCCCGTTTAGCTGCCTGACCCGTGGCTTGCCCACCAGTCTACCGGTTTTCTGGGCAGTCCTGCTCAGAAAGTCCTGCTAGCTCTTTCCCCCCACCTTACCTTACAAGAGAACCCTGTCTGAATTTGATAGTGCCAATAGTTTGACCGGTTTGTCAAACTCAAGTGTGACGGCTGGAGTCAAGGGGCTCATGCAGGGTAGGCCCTGCGGGCAGGAGCAGGGTACCAGCTCATCTGCAGTTTACACGGGCCGGGGTGGGCGGGGCGCGCGGCCTGGCTGCAGCACTCACCTGCGCATGCACTCCAGGGCCTGGGTGAAGACCTGCGGGGCCATGCCATGCTCGTGCTGCAGGATCAGGCACTGCTCCAGTGTCACCGACATGGCTGTACGGTCCTTAGCGCTCTTGCAGCTGGTGAACCGGACCCCATTAAGGCGACGGCAGATCTGCCAACAGAAACATGGGCTGTGCTTAGGAAGCGAGGCTCCACAGAAAGGCAGCACCCTTCGCACACAGGAAAGGCTCCCAACCAGCCCAGCAAGGGCAGGGACAGAAACTCAACACCCAGGCCTGGCCAGACGCTCCAATTTTGTTCCCCAACTCCATGCCCTGCCAGAGCTGGCAATAGAAACCAAGTCACTTACAGACACCAGCCCTTTTGGGGGCCTGCTGCCTGTAGGCCTGCCATCATCCCTGCCATCCCCCGTGTGGCCTGCCTTCTCCCACAGGACACTCTTTTGCAGTCCGCTGTCCCCTTCCAAACCATGCCTGGGCCCTCTTATCACGTTCAGCCCTTCACTGCTGATCCCTCAGGGAAAGAGGGCGGCAAATATGACCCACTGGGGAAGCCAGAGCCACTCTCAGGATGCCCACAGTCCTGGGCCAGCTCTCCAGGTCTCCCTGGAAGGTAGGGAACAGACCTACTATCTCTACTCTCCTCTTTCACCTGCACAGATGGGAGCAGCTCAGAAGTTGCACTGCCCTTTGGCCACCTCCTGACCACCAGCCCCACAGCCCTCCTCCCGCCATCCTTTCCCGGTCACAGAGTTAATGCCAGCACACTTCCCTCCTCACAACTGAATGGCTCACAGAGTAGGGGGCAGGGCAGCCTCCGGACTGGGAAAAGGCCACCTGAGTGCACCTCCTCTCCCCATGGGGAGATTTCAGGGCATTTTCCCTGCACCACTAGATACAATCCTAGGCACACAGTCACCAAATCCAGCAAGCTCTGAAACAAGATAATTTTTTCGTGTAAATCTGTGGCAATCTCATTTGGCAGCACAACCAGACCTGAGCTAATATAAGACTACTTGCAATCTTCACTTATCCCATTTTATGTAAATATTCATACTTTTCAGTGTGGCAATAATACGAGCTTGGTTGCAGAGTGCTGTCTCAGGCTCCCCCGGGGATGTTAAATCCTGTATGTATACCATGGTACACATATGTGATGTGCACCATATTACTTACATAAGTAAACACCCACTATGTACCACAGTACTTTCTAAAATCTGAAAACCTGTGCATTCCAAAACATCTGGCCACAGGGGCTTCAGATAAAGGACTATGTACCTTATCAGATACTGCACTATGACACCAAGGCTGGTATTTAATGAAACATCATCCAAGTGATATGATGGTGGGCTCCGGGTATCTGTTGTATGCCAGAAAAATATCAGTGTCTCATCAACTCCTGAAGATGGCACAACACCTGCTTGTCATGCCAGCAAAGCCAAAGAGCATGCCAGTCACTACCAGGATCATCACTAGACACGAACATGGTACAGTGCTAAGAACCTCATCTAGGGAAAGGCAAAACAAAAGACCCAGTGTTCAGGCAAGACAATCAGAAGGAGAATAGGCTTCTTCTGAGAACAGACCAACAAAAAGAAAGAAAGATAAAAAATAACAGGCCCTAAGCAGATAAGCAGACCCTAAGCTAATGGAGAGTAAATTAATCAAATTTGTAAAGTTGTAACTGACAAAGCAAGAGTGAACTTGGTATGTGCACTAAATTCTATGGGCTGTAGAGTTCATGACCCAAACACATGACGGACGCTGGAACTATAGGTTTCAAAAACCTTTAAATTCATAGATGCTGCATCCAGAGCTAACGTGAGGTTCTGGAAGGCAGGCAGGGATGGCCAGTGATGCATCCTTGCCCAAGAGGGCACTGCAGTGCCAGGCTCCCATCCCAGAGGGACACCAGCCACTTCTGGTGCACTGCTGGGTCTCCCCATCCATGAGATATGGGCTTAGACCTGACTAAAGATATTCCAGCTATTCAGCCAGACCCTTTATTCATAAACACAAACAAAAAGAAATAAGAGCCTGAAAAGGAGAGCAGCTCTGGTCAAACTGGGGATGGGAGGACTCAGTACCTGAGTAGCTGGCACTGCTGCCCCACAACCCCTTATCCCCAGGGGATGCCTGGGGTTCGGTGGACAACGTGAGAACCCATGCAGCCAAGGGTCTCTGAGAGCCTTGCACCTCTACGCTCACACTTGTTACCCTGAGGCCTCTACTGGGAACAAGAAATACAGGACTTGATGGACTGCTTTTCTGTTCCGGTGACAAGGGATGGTCAGTTGTCCCTATACTTAATGATTTTTCTATTATATGGCAATAGACAGGTAGAACCACAGTTCCCAAACAAGATATGCACAACGTCTCTGCACCACTCGTCTGTAAACTGCCTGTGTGTGTATTCTAAGGAGAACGAATCAGTGAATGCATGTCCCCCACCACTGTTCAGACACCTAGCTGTGTCACCCTCTGCATTTTTTTTTTTTTTTTTTGAGATGGAGTCTCATTGTATCACCCAGGCTGGAGTGCAGTAGCGTGATTTCGGCTTACTGCAACCTCCGCCTCCCAGGTTCAAGCAATTCTTCTACCTCAGCCTCCCGAGTAGCTGGGATTACAGGCATGCGTCACCACGCCTGGCTAATTTTTGTATTTTTAGTAGAGATGGGATTTCACCATGTTGGCCAGGCTGGTCTCAAACTCCTGACCTCAGGTGAGTCACCTGCCTTGGCCTCCCAAAGTGCTGGGATTACAGGCATGAGCCACCGAGCCCGGCCACCCTCTGTATTCTTCGTGTCCTGTGGGAAAGGCTTGTTCTTCACACAAAATCTCTTAAGGTACTTAGGTAAGAGGCTGTCACAGCCTGGCCAGGGGGGTTTAGCAACCCCCCAGGAAAAATAAAAGTAGGGAGCCCCCTCTGTCCTGCTACAGAGACCCCCGTAGCCAGTGTGTGCCCTGCCCTACACCCCGCTTGCTGGGCCTGGCCTGAGCAAGCAATGCCAGATGAGGCCCCAAAACCAAGAGGATACCTGAAAACTGAGGCCTGAGAAACCTGCCAAACTTCCTGTCACTTTGTGCTTCAAAATGTGTTCTGTTACAATGAAAAGATTTAGAGGGCAGCTGGGCCCAGAGAGGGGAGACCTGCAGATTGATCCACCTCACGCTTCCCACAAGGATAAAGTCTGACCAGCTGAGGAACTCAAAAGATGGAGGGGAATGTTCACTCTTTAAAGCTGAATTCAACAAAACGGTATCAGCAGCCACAACTGTTAACAAACCCAGAATGTGCAGCACGTTCAAAAAGCGCGGCTTCATAAAGCCCGGCTTGAACACAGGACTAATAACCAACCCGAAGTGGCGGCCATGCACCATGAGCAGCTGAGACCGTCTGCTGCTGTGGAAGAGACTCGAGGCTGAGAGAAGTGCCTTCCTGACAAGACAGAGAGGCACACTTCAGAGTGAGCTGCTCGGGGAAGCTGTGGAGGGCTGGACTCTCTGCTGCTCGAGCTCTGTGATGAGGTGTGGTGGCTGAGGTGTGGTGGGCAGTGCAGTGCCACCTCCCTCCTCGGCTCACCATCCCTCTCCTCAGGCCCAGGCAGGGAGTGGGAATGCCACTGGGGCCACGTGTGCCCGAGTCCCAGCGCTGGGCAGGTTATGCTGCTGTGGAGAAGAATTAACCTCACCCCTCATCAAGGGTGAATGAATGACCAGCTATAAAATTGCTCTGATACCCAGGCTCAGAGCAGTGGCTTGGAATTCCACATGTAAACTTAGGAGAAAATATGAGCAGGGTAAGTGCTTGGGAAAATGAGGAGATCAGAGGCACAATGGACGATAAAGATGGTTTAAAGAAACCTGAAAGGTCACATGGCCTCCTTCTGACCCTATTAAATGATGCAGTAGACAGTGGTTTTCAGCTGGTATCGATCGCCAGGCTTCTGAGGGTGACAACTGTCATCAGCCTGGCTAGTAAATGCCCCAAGAGATGGACTGTGTTAAGCTTATCAGAATTCAGGCAGCCCCAAAGGAATGGACTGTTCAGTCTCTTCCAGAGCTTCAGAACGTCCTCAGTGACTCCCTCCTCTCCCAGTATGGAGAGCTCTGCTCTCCTGCTGAGATTCTACTTTGTAATGTTTCTGTCATGACGTTCGGCTGTGGGCACCGCAATAGCCTTCTTTTCCTCTCTATAACCGGTACCTCAGCAGCTTGCCAGAGAATGTCGACGTTCTTATTCTTCCGGGCATGCACGTTCTGACCCAGAAACCGCAGCAGCTCTGGCAGGCACGTCTGACTGCGAGACCGAGGCAGGCCTGGAAGAGAAAAGGAGTCCGTGGGAGTGGGTGCCGCATCCAGGAACTCCCCCGGCAGAGGGAGCCCACTCGAGTGAGCTGCTGTGGCACACAGTGGTAGAACGATGAGTTCCCAGTTGAAGAGGGGATGGAGGTGTTTGGGGATAGGACATGGCTGCTGGTGTGGTAAGCACTTAATTTCTTTTACTGCCACCTTCAAAGGACATTTCCTTCATCTCCCTTCAGTTCTTCTGAGGGGCTGGGAATGGCCACCAAATCACTTACAGGACTCCTTGTAAATACCCATGCCTCCCGCACCCCTCCCAGATGAGGGAGTGAGGAGGGAGTGAGAGGGATCCAGCTGGTTGTCAAAACTTCCCGAGGGTAGAAGAAACTGGGGCAGTGGGTCTGGGCCATTGAGCAGGCCTGGAAACCTTGGGAGGGATCAGGAAAGCGCAGCCTCCTCCAGGGGGCCCTTGGCCCATGCCAGGAGAACACATCTCTGCAGGACCCAGGGAGGCCCCTGCTCCCACATCCTAACAGCTCCTCCTCCATTCTGGCAGTCTCCAGGCCCTTCCAGGACCCCTTGGGCCTGAAGATCCATCAGGTCACCTTACCAAGAAACCCCAGACAAAACTGAGGAAAAATCAACCACTCCTGTAAAGGTACTCTGGGATTTTCAAACACTGGGATTATCAAAGACAAAGAGAAGAGCCTCAAGGTCATGGCTAAGGAAAACAGCCACAGCGCCGGAATCCCCAAAGCCAAACCAAGTACATGGCAGCATTTGGGATCTAACTGCACACCTGGTTTCCACCACACAGCCTCGCCCTGGTGTACACAGGTCCTGTGCTAATTACTTCACGTTGCTGCTGAGTGCTCCACACCATGCCGGTCAGGGGACAGGGCAGAGACAGAAAGATGGAAAGCTGGCATCAGCTGAGACGGAAGCTGTGGGAGCCCAGAGGAGGGGAGCTTAGCCGGGTCAGGATATTTGCCCTCTGGCGTAGACAGCACCATCTCACCTCCCAAAATGCACTTTGGCTTCTCGCTGGCTGCCCCTGCAACCCCTGCTTTAACGAATACCTGTCCACCGAGGAACCACGCAAAGTTTGGGGGTATTCAGCTGGTGGGCTCCATCTCCTCAGCCTCAGAGACCAGCCATCCTGCTGAGGGGAGGGGTACCTTGGCCACATCTGCCCCAGCTTCCTGGGTCATGGTCCAGTCGACTGGTTCCTGCCCGCGTGGTCCAGCCTGACTGCTCTGCTTCCGGAGGCCTCGCCCATCCTGGACCTTCACTGTCTATTGTAATGGCTCCCCGAGCCCTGGAGACTGCCTGCCCTCTAAGGTGCTAGGCACAAATTCCCCCTTCCTACTGACTGCAGCCGCTCACCACTCCCACTCCTCCAGGCCTCAGCGTGCGCCCCCTACTCCCTCCCTGCTCACCTTCGTGGCTCCTTGGCTGGCCCTGCCGGTGGGCCCAACGTCTCCCCTACAGCAGTCAGAAGATGCTGCCTGGGCTTGGCCCAGCTCCTGGGGAGACTTGCCCTCCATGCCTCAGTTTCCTTATCTGCCAAGTGGTTGTGAAACTGGTGCCCATTTCCCAGGGCTGCTGTGGAGATCAGATTAGAGAATCCACATAAAGTGGGTAGTAGGGGGCCCAGCTTGTGGCGAGTGTGTGACAAATCTGCTGTTTGACTCCAGTCCCTGCTAAAGAGCATGAGTTCACCTTCTTAACAGTTCTGATGTCCACGGCACTGATGGCCTTCAGCTGCCAAGTCCTCACAGGACCTTGACTTCATGCTCTGTTTACCACCCTAGCTGCGGCACACAGGGACCACCTGGGGAGTTTCTGAAACCCTAATGCCCAGGCCCTGCCCACCACACTCTGGGGTGGGGCCCAGGCATCTGTATTTTTCCAGGCTCTCTGGCTCCAACTGCATCTCTGCCACTCACCTCCACTTCCCTCAAGGCCCCGGTTCTGTGCTCACCTCTCTCATGTTGAGTAGGACAAGAACACCTGTTTTACTGGGGAGACTGAGGCTGCCCAACCCGAGCATATTTTCTCCATTCGTGTCCCTACCTTCTCTCCTCCCTCCTTCCCTCCCTGCAAGGGCACCCTCCGCCTGCCCACTCCAGGGCCTGGTCTGTGACTCTGGCGTCCTCTTGCATCTTCCAGCCCTGTGTGTTCTCCTTCCCTCGGACCTTTGAGCACTCCCATGGCCCCTGCAGCTCCAGGGTGTGTCTCACCTGCCCACACCCCCATCCCTCAAGTTGCTGACAGTCTTTGGGACAAAGTGGTCCATTCCAAGGCAGCACCATTTCATCACCCCTTGATCCCTGGCCCAGTCCTCACCACAGTGAGACTGTCTGGGAGAGATCACCAGCAGTTCCTTGTCCACATATCCAGAGTCCGGCAGCGCCCCACACCCTCCTGGCTCCTGCCTTCTTCCTGCTAGCCTGTGATGCTCTCTCTGGCCTTCTGTTGAGTCCCTTCTTCCTCGCTGTCCCCAAGCGCAGGGGCCCCTCCAGATGCTGTTCCAGCCCCTTCTCGTCCTGTCACTCAGTGGCCTCAACCACGAAAGGGCTCTGCTCTGTGGCTCCACATCTGCACTCCCCACAGGTCATTTGCCCATGTCATCAGCTCAGCTGGGGCCAGTGCTGCACTCATTGTCCCCTGTAGCCCTGCGCCTCTCTCATCGGTGGGACGGCCCCAGCTGTTGCCGGCAACTCCAGCGTCCTTGCCCAGAGCCAGGTCTGTCAGCTCTCCCAGCAGACACAGCCCTCACCTCCCCAGCGCCAGCTGCACGTGGCCACTGAGGAACGCATCCTCAGCCCAAACCCTCCTAACGCCTCGTCTCTCTCTCCACGCTCACTGTCACTACCAGGCTGGAGTCAGAGTGAAACAACATCTCATCCGAAGTGTCACAGCCTCACTGTGGCCATCAGCGGCTTGCCTCCCCTATTCCAATCCAACCACACACTCTTGCTAGATGAACCTGTGAAGAGGTGGCTTTTTTCCCACTGCTTCCCTGCTGAACACCACTGAAGCCACGACTTCTTGGCCCAGCCCCGGAGTGTTCTGCATCACTCTCTCCTAGCAGGACGGCTTCAGCCACAATCCAAGCACATGGGCTTCAGAGCCAGGCACCCCTTTCTTCATCTGGACGTGGATCCTATCACCAACCCATAGGGCTGTTGTGGATTCAGCGTGGAAATGTATGTAGAGCCCAGCCCAGTGCCTGGCACATCCGTGGCCTGTGAAGGTTCACCAGCAGTACTGTTTGACTATCTCTAAACTCTAAGGTCTACCGTACCGTCCAACAGGATGCAGATGAAGCCTGCCCAATTCAAAGCCCAGCCGATGTGGGTTCCCTCTTTGGAAACCCCAATCAGAGGACAACAGTGTAATGCAGAGGGGATGATACTTTCTGCCATGTGGCACCCCCTAGTGGCTGTGCAGGCGCCGGCACTCTGAGACCAGCTTTCCCTCCAAGGCAGGGTCCACCCCTCATTCGCCATCAGATCCTCTAGCACTTTACACACAGCAGGTCCTCAGGGAATATTCACTGGGTTGAACTCAAGAGGGAATTCTCATAGGCAGTGCTGTGCAGCTCTCGGTTCCTCCCTGAGTTCTGTGGCTGCAGAGCCCTAGCTACAGCATCTTCACTGGAGGGCACGCAGAGAGATGACTGTCACCATCTCCACTGCCTCCAGGAGATGCCAAGATGGGGCCACCTTGCTCCCAAACACCCAGCAATGTTGGCCCCGCATCCTCCTCTCTAAGCACCACAAAGGGAGGTGAGTGGGCCGCTCACCTGGCCGAGGGTGGGTCCTGCCTCTGTGATTCCCCCAAGTCCTACCAGCAGGTGCACAATGCATGCCACCAAACACATCGAGTGTCAGTGACTACGACAGCATGGGAAGGAGCCATGTCACATAGGCTAGTAGAGAATCGACGGCAAAGAGATGAATGAGGGCCACAGCCAAGGGAAGCTTCTCTCTCTTTCTCTCTCTCTCTCTCTGCGTGTGTGTGTTTAGGGAGAGAAGGAACAGTGCACACACATGCACAGGCATGCACTCACAGAGGCAGGGCAAGCCAGAGCTCAGACATCTAAACTGATAAAAAGACAAGTAAGTGAAACCTACCATGACTGAAGAAATACTTACAATCCTCAGGCAAAACTTCCTTAAACTGCTCAAAGTAGGAATTTAACCGCACCAAACTCTCCACGTTGATGACTTCTTGTAAAGACGTATCGCCAAACCTTGGGAGGTTATAGGGGATGCCATTAGTTGGCTAATGTCACTTTCTTCTAACACGAACACAACTGCATGGAAGCTAACTATGCTGATTCTCTCAAACATTTACTATGCATATCTAAATTCTAAGCCACTCTCCCTCTTCTGAGCATAAAGGCATTTCTACAGTGTTGCTGATAAGTCTAAATGCATTCCATTGGCAGGAATCATGTATCACTGTTACAGGTGTGCCTGAGAGATGACGAGAACATGATGTGGTACAGATCCTGTGCAGCACAGGAACCCCCCTCACAGCCATTTGGCTCAGAGTCCCTGGTCTCCTCCCATCTGAGGCACTTAGGAGGGGGGACGGCAGTGAGGTATCGCTGTGAGGTGAGGGTGCAGCCCTGTACTCCAATCTGAAGTCACTCTCTGTGTGCAGCATGAACACACCTGACTGCCAGCCCCTCCGGGACTGACATGAAGCCCTTGCCCTTTCCTCATCATGCAGGTTCACCCTGATCACACTCCGTGTGCTACAAGGAGCATGTGCCAAATGCCTAAGAAACAAAGCCATAAAATGCCACCTGCAAGGAAGGCACAAAGTGGTCATTAGAAAATGCAGGCTCTGAAGTCCAGGTCCTGGGCCCCAGTGCCGTCTCACACGTCCCTGCTGAGGGGCCTTCTGAGCATCAGCTTCTTTGCGGCTCTAGAGCATCCCTCAGAGGACAGGACTCCCTCCTACGGGTGCCAGCCCATCCACCTGGTGTCCACAAAAGGCCTGGTGTCCACAATGGCCTTTTCTCTAGGCGCCTGCTCCCTTGGGGGCCATCCCTGACCCTGGGCCTGTGGCCTCCCCTCTGAGGGCTCTTCCCTCAGCTTATAAACAAGCCCAGCTCACCAGTGACCTCAGGGCCAATAAAGAAACAAAGCCAAGAACCTGCCCTTCGCAAGTCCTCTCTGTCCTCCGTGTTGCATCCTCCACCTTCCCCTCTATTCAATGCACCTGGCCCTGGCTCAGCCCTCTCTAGAAACTGCTCCTGCAAGTCTGTGGGATCCGCAGCTACTGGATGCAGGCACCATCATTCTCCCTCCCTTGGGCCACCTCCCTGCTGGGGCTCCAGTGAGGCTGCGCCTCTCCCTGACATAGGCGCCTCCAGCTCTGCTCACACCTTTGGGGCTTTGCTTCCTGGGCTGGTGCCCTCAGTCCAAACCCAGCTCACCACCTGCCTCTGGACACGACTCTCCTGCCAGTTTATGAGCTCAGTGGGTGGGTCTGTCTGGTGTACTCTCCTCCCACTCAGCCCCAGCCCCAGCCCCACTGAAGACCAAACCCTTCCACTGACCACTTAAACAGTTCCCCAGCCTACCCCTCTGCAGAACACCAACACTCCCCTGGTTGTGGGAACCTGATCCAGGTTCCCACCTCCGGCCTGGACTCCTCCCAGCAGCCTCCTCCTCACACTTGTCCCCTTCATCTCCTCCCAGCACGTGCCAGCGAAACAACCTACTTAAAATGTAAATCTGATTGTGTCCTGCCCCACTGAGAGTTCTTCAGTGTCTCCCAGCAATGATACCATATTTCCTAAGTTGGTGTGACCCTACAGCTAGGCGTCAATGGACATCAACCACTGGGGTTGGACATCAGAAGGCCCGGCAGGAACATGGCATATTGTTCTGGAAACCAAATTTCCTTCACAGCAAGTACTTGAAGATCTCTGTTTAGACTATTCTACACATATCACATGAAGATAAATGACAACACAGGAATTTTCATGTACTAGTGGAAGGCCAATATAGGGTACATATACCCAATCTACCCTATCTCCTCACACACGTGCGCACACAGGCACACACAACTCCCCTCTGCAGTGTGGCAAGTGACCCTGGAGGGCAGTTTACAAGGTGTAAGCCTTTAGGTTCAGGCATGAGTCTCAGCCTGGCACACAGCCTGTCTACCCCTACCTGCCAATCCCTGCCTGGAACCTGGTGCCCCTGAATTCCATGCTGTTTCTCCTCGCCAGGCCTTTCTTCAGTCTTCTTAATCTGACACGTCTCCCCTCCACCTCATCATCCAACTCCTATTCACAATTCAAAGCCCCATCCCCTGCAACTCCAAGAAGCCTTTACAGACCCCCTTAGACCTTGCTGGGTGCCCTACTCCAGATCCCACAATGCCCTGTATCTGTCTTCATCATTACATCCATGTCTCTCTCTCCCACCAGCTGAGTCCCTGAGGACAGAGACCACCTCTGGGTCACTCTGTGTCCCTAGCACCAAAGACAGTGAGGTGCACAGCCATGTTGAAAATGTTGGCCAAAGGAAGGAAGGATGACAAAGTCTGTCCAGCACTTAGAGCCTGAAGAGGGGTAAGTACGTTTTCTGCATCATCTCCAGGGTCCCTGCACCCCCGCAGCCCTGAGGAGCCGGCACGCACCTCTCGGCCAGTGTCTGCTGCTCATTGATGCCCACGTTGAAGAGGACGGGCTGCACTCGCAGCAGCATGCCACTCTGGATCTCCCGGGGCAGGGCGTCAAACAGCGGGCCCGGCAGAGGGACCCGCACATTAAACCCGTCGCTGGAGAAAGGTGGAGAGAGGGAGAGCAGTGTGAGGCCAGAGGGCCACCGAGCAGGCTGCAGTGCCCGGGCTGGCCCTCTGGCTTAGTGATGGCCAAACTGCCAACCACAGACCTTTAAGGGAGTGGCACTAACCTAGGGGGCTGTAATCAGAGCATTTAATAAAATGAAATAGGATAAAAAAATTCAGAAGGAAGAGTAGCTTCCCTGCGATAAACAAAAATGAAAACCGCTCTCTGGCTCAGAGAATTTTAAACCAACACTCTACCGATTTCCTGTGATGACGGGCAGCATGTCTGCGGATGCGCTGGAAGTGGCCTGAGTGACTTTGAAGGTCACGTTCCTCAAGTCCATGATCCCAAGGCTCATGTCCTCCAGCATTGCCAGCTCCTCCCCTGGACATGAGAGAGGGGCAGGGCTGTCAGGCAGAGGGCCCTGCTACTCTCCCCAGTCTCAGCAGAAGGCAGCCAAGCCCAGGCCTGGCTGTTACAGGAGGGGTGCAGGTGTGGCTCTGGTGGAGGGGGAGTCTCTGAGCCTCTTCCCCTGCAACTCACTCCTCTGTGAGTCAACAATGCCTCTGAAATCCCATAGCCACATCAAAACACGCATGTGGTGGAGACACGCGCCATCCTTTCCCACTCTTTCTTGGGCAAGCACCGGATAGTAGGGAGGGAAACAAATACATCAACTCAGAAAGCAAAGCCAGCTCTTGAAACACGAAATGAGAGATGCTAAAGCAGCTTTGCTCTGGCCAGACCCTCCCATTACACAGGGCTTGATATCTATTTGATGTCCTCAATTTCTAATGATTAACAAATGCTTTCTATCACCTTCTCAGAAGAAATAAGTAATAAACAAGGGTAGGAAGAAGAGAGCCTTTTTGGAGGGGAATTTGGAAATATCTAATAAATTTAAAAATATTCCTACCCTCTGACCCAGCAACTCTCCTTCCAGTCATTCAGTAGCTGCAGAAACAGGCCCACAAGTGCCTCATGCACAGATGTCACTGCTGCACTGGGGTTTCAGGAACAACCCAAAGTCCAACAGGAAGTTACTGGTTAAGTAATTAGCATCCATCCTCAACCAGCAACAACAACAAACCAAGGCGTGTGCGTGTGTAACTGCCAGGTCTGCCATCTGGTCCGCTGTTATACATTTTGGATTTATTTCAATCAGCACGCATTACTGGTATAGTGAGAAAAGTGCCTAGCAAGAAAGGATGGAAACCACACATGCAAGTAGGGCTCCCGATCCTGGCCTCACCGTAGGTGCTCAGCAGGCTCTCGAACTGGGCCAGCAGCCCGATGGTGTAGAGCTGGCGCAGGAAGCCGTCGTCATGCAGGCAGTTCCTCAGCTTAATGATGAAGCCACAGATGAGGGCGGTCAGCTGTGGGAGCGTGGGGTGAAGCGGTTCAGGGTCAGGTGCCTACTCACCAAATGGCAGTCAGATCATGCCCAGCCCCCCACCGCCCCCATCTTCTGCTGCCACTGCTCAAAGGGGCTTCAGTGGCACCTCCTGTCCCTTGAGAAGCCCAGGTGGGGCATGCCCTGGCCATGGGAAGACGCCCAACAGTGGGCTTGCTATTCCTGTCGCTCACCAAGTGGGTTTGGATTTTGGCCCGGCTCCTGACCTGACCTATACCTGGCATTATTCCTAGGCTGGAACTTCTGGAAGCCCATAACTAATTACTCACAGTGAAAGGGTCTATCTATCTACTCATAGAGCCATTCCACCCCTGGCTGGAAACTGAGTTAGCCCCAGCAAAAAACAGAAGTGAGAGACAACATGGTCACTCAAAGTTTCCTCAGTAGGAGATTTTCTATGGGATGAAACAGGACTCTCCAGGATGGGTGAGGGAACCTGTAGAGAACCAGGCCAACCCCAAATCACTGTTCACTTTACTAATTTGATTACTGGCAACTATTAAACTTGTTATATTCATTTCAAGGCTTCACTTCTCTCAACAATAAGAGAGTCCTGCAACAAGCTGCAGAGCTAAGGCACCTACTATTATACGAGCAATGTTTGCACTGACAGCAAATACCTGTGTTGCCCTCACTCAACCTCTGCGCAGTAAAAAAAAAAAAAAAAAAAAAAAAGGCAGCAAAGAAGCCTGTGCCACCCATGCCCTCACTATCTCCTGGGTGCAGAATCGGCAGACTCTGCAGGTGCCAGTTTCTTGGGAGAAGCAAGCACGGGCTGCCGAGGTAGTTCTCCTGACTGTGTTGAAATGTAGACCTCTCTATTAAATAACCTTTAAAGCAACCACCAGGAGGAAATATGGCCATCTGGGGTCTTTTACAAGTCAAGTGAGAGGGAAGGGCTTCCTAAGCCTGTCTTTTCTGAGCTGAGAGGTGCCTGTGGCCTCCCTCGGGGTGCTCCCGGGGCCTACCGTCTGGCAGAAGACCACGTCACGGCGGTACTGCAGGCTCAGGTAGGTGGCTATGGTGGGTGCGCTGTCCTGCATGAGCAGGAATACCATGGCCTTCTTGGCCTTGTCACTCATCATGGCCACGCAGTCGGTGAGAGTGGTCAGCAGCGGGTAAAGGGCCTCACTCCATTCACCTGGGGCATAAGCGCAGGGGTCATCACAATGAGAGAGAGATTTTAAGAATTAGGTTCTGGCAATTTAACAAGTCACCTGGCCCCTAACCACTGCAGTCCTCCCACTCCTCCATCTCCACCTCATCTTCCAGCTCTGTCTGGAACTAACCCAGTCTCTAGCCCTCTAGCCCTCTAGCCCCAGCTCTTTCCAGCAACCTCAAACACCAGTTCTACTCCGGTACCTCCAACACATGCCTGGTCTCCTGAACCTGTTGGGGACCCTAGACAGAAATACTCAAGACAATGCCGTCGGAGGAAAACAACAAAAAAGCTTCTGCAAGTCATGACGAGGCCAGAAAATGCTCTGTCCCCAGAGGCCCATCTCCTTCCACAGCACTGTAGCACCTCCACCCGGAGAGGAAAGACACCCAGAAAGGTTCTCTGTGATCTCCCTTCTCTTGACCTGGGTATAAAGTCAAGTCAGAGACTCCTCTGCCCTTGCCAAGCCTTGTGTGCAACTGTGTTCAATTCTTACCCCTGCACACCTGGAGGAGGACCATTCCCCACAGCTCCCGAGTTTTCAGCCCTCAGAACGGCCCCACCTTGCACTCACTTCCTTCCCCACCCCCACCTTCCTTCCCCAGTACTATTTCTAGCTTAGTTTTCTTTTAGGAGTATAGGGAAACTTTGACCCTGTACCAAAACAACTTTTTAAAAATAGAACCTCAAGGGAGAAAAACAGGGTGAAAGATATTTTGGGTTTTGACTCTTTTTTTCCTTCCTATTTAGAAGACATTTAAAAGAGAAGACAGGCCCTCATTAAGGTTATATTGGTAACAGGTGACTAAGACCAGAAATAGGCATTTGACCATCACCACTTGGTGAATCCACCACACCAAACGTGGTGAGAAGTCATGGAGTGAAGCCCAGGCAGTACATGCCCCTTAGGGTGAGGGTTCAAGCCACAGATGCGCCAGGCCATGTCCCGGCACAGCACTCAGGGAAGGCCATGGGCTGTGGGAGCTGTGTGGCTGCCAGAGGGTAAACTCTGTCTTAGATAAACAGAATCTCAGAGACCGAGAGAAGGGCGGCTTGGCCCTGTTCTCTCAAGCTGGATGGTTAGCACTTCACTGAGAAACCAACCTAAAGAAATACTGAAACATGCAAAGAATTCCCTACACTCAGTGTTTGGTTAATGCAAATGTTTAAGTATATGTAGCAGCTCAAAAGTTGGAGGTGGCCTAATTGTACATGCAGGCATGCTAACTGTTTGTGGACAGGATTTGTATCTGTAATGGAAAAAGCAGGCTTAAATTTAGCAAGTCCACAGCAGAGAGGTCTTAGCAAATGAATCACGGGGACGAAGGACACTGAACTGAGAGGTGGAAAATGTGGAGTCCCGGCCCTGGCCACTGCTGAGCAGAGGTGACCACAGGCAAGGCCCTCGACCCCTCAGCCATGTGGGTCCTTTTTTATAAAATGAGAGAGAGGCACTAGATAATGTCCGAGTCTCTTTCC
The DNA here is from genome assembly GCF_028885625.2 of Pongo pygmaeus. Lineage (NCBI taxonomy): Eukaryota > Metazoa > Chordata > Mammalia > Primates > Hominidae > Pongo > Pongo pygmaeus. The sequence goes on along the minus strand of NC_072385.2, from coordinate 28,186,976 downwards.
TCCACTAAAGTTCTCAGAGACCATGTTTTTGTTTCTTTGAAGAATTCTGTTGAATGTATGCCAATTATATGAAGTGCCTATCAAAAATGCCAAAGGCAAACAAGTTTTTCTAGCCAAACAGTTTGGGGAAAGGCAGGCAGTCATTAAGGCTATCCTTCTCTAAGAAGTACATGCTCTTAAAGCAAATGTTGCCAATTTTACTTTGCTCTTCTAGCTATCATGCATATCATGAAAATCATGATTATTTTAATCTGAAAATGATCAAAATATACAACTGGTCTTACTTGACTAAACAAGCTCTCTCCATACAACTTTTTCACTTTGCCTATATCTCTTTAAACTAAATTCCTATGAGAATGATTGCTTCGCTACATTAGGAAAAAAATGAAAAAAAAATTGTAGTATAGGAAGAATGGCTAAAAAGCACTAAGATGTTTGTCCTGGAAAAGAGGAGATATGGAACTTGGTAGAAGGTGAGTGTGGTTATCTGCCCAGAGAAGGGCTCAGACATGTCTGGAACAATTTTTTAGAAGTTCAACCAAAGTGAGTTTCTTGGGCAGTAACATGATTTCCACCCAGGATCTAGTGAAGTAAAGGCACCTGGGTCACTGGAATCGGTGAAGGGTTTATACTCTGCTTCCTTCACTGAGAAAGCCTTGTTATGAGAAAAAATCAGCTCAGTGAAACAATGTCCTGAGTGACGTTGCTGACCCACGTTTTTGTAGAAAGCTCCTTATCTAGTTCCTAACCCGTAATGTTCGCAAACCGGTAGTGAATTCATGGGCCATAATAATTTAGATAACTTTGAAGAGCACTTTCAAATCCGTACTTTGCTTCTGCATTTTCCCCTCATTAGTAGAGAAGAGAGAAAGGGAGAGTGTGTGTGCCTTTGTAAGTGTGTATGTTTTAGCCCAGATTAAATGCAGTTCTCCAGGAAAAACCAAAAGAACTCCTTGCAAGGACCATATTAGTCCATCAGCATCAACTGTGAAAAAGCCATCAGTGCTTCTGGAAGTGTCCCAGCTGACACACAATAAGGAGGGCTCTACAGGCCAGGCATTGTCTGTGTGCTGCCCGGGGACCCATGAGACTTCCCATTAGTTCTGCAACCCTCAGGAGCCCAGAATTGAGAAGACCCCCTGAGCTTCTGTGGGGGCAGATGCACATGCCACCAGCCCTCTCTTGGCCCTAACTGCTGGGTATGGCCCCAGGCTGGAGCACCACTGAGGCTCAGGCGACAGTCAGCTTGGTCTGAAGGCACTGGCCTGCCGTGGAGGTCAGCTGAGGCATGGGCCCGGGGAAGCAACGGAGGACGAGACCAAGGTCAACTGTTTGTACATCTACCAAGGCCTCAGTAACCTTGAGGGTCCAAGGGGGTGGGGCCCAAAGCCTGCTCAAAGCGACACTGACTTTTGGGGAAAGAGAAACTGTGAAGGGGCTGAAAGCAAACTGGGAGAGTATGAGGTGTCCAATCAGATTAGCCCGCCGATGAGCTAACTTCTAAGAGCGTCCTGGGGTTGCTGCCAGGAGCCGCCACGCTATGCTGACTCATGGGGCTGTATGGGTGGACAGGCTTCACTAGCAATGCACGGGAACAGCTTGTTAGCCTGGTAAATCCCACAGTCATGGACTTGCTACATTCTAGACATCAACAAAGTATCCTGCTGTCTTACATTTATAACCAGTCAGAAATATGCAAGCAATAGACTGACCATGCAGCTGATTTTTGGAATGTAAGAAAAAGAACATCAAATCATATTATTTGGGGGACTCATGCTCAAAACCACAAGCCATACCCAGGAAACTCAACATGAACTAGATCAGGGGTCAGCACACATTTTCTGTAAAGAGCTAGACAGTAAATATTATAGGCTTTGAAGGCCACAGGTTCTCTGCTGCAACGAACTCTGGCACTGCTGCACAAAAGCAGCTGTAGACAATACATGAACAAGTGGGCAAGGTTGGTTTTGAACAAAACATTATTTATAAGAGCAGACTATGGACAAGATTTAGCTCAGAGCTGTAGCTTGCCAACCCCTGAACTAGAACCATAAACATTGGTTTCTACATGCAAAGGCAGCAAAGAGATTACATTTCTGGTACTAACTGCAACTGAGGCCCATAGCAATGTCTGGTAAGAATTCTAAAACTGCACCCAGAAAGTCCAGATGTGTACCTCCCTACCTCAGGTCAACCACTTCAGGAAGCCCAACGCGCTCATCTGAAAAGACTTTAGAATGTAAGAGTAAAACAAATACATGTGGTAGTCTGCCTCAGGCCACAATTTCCTCAGCCCAACTGGTCCCTCATTAAACCTGCGAAAAGTGTTTTATGCCTCACAACGAAGGAGGTCCTCAAATACTTTCCCAACTCTGGGATCATAAGGCAATCTTTTGTAATTTAGCTACAAAACACTACCTGAGTATTAATTAAAAGGGCATCAGCAGAAGCCTTGAACGGAAACCACGTACCTGGGCTGGACTCTTCAGGAGGGGGACTGCAATCTGCACAGAAATGGAGGGCGACATGGATGATTAAGGAGCAGCACACAGTTCAAACCAAGCAACTCAATCTCAGAGCAGCTGCGTCAGCAGCTTGCAGTAAGGCGGCTAACAAACAGAGAAGAGGTCTGGGTGCCTGGCTGCCTCTTCTCCAAGAAGGCTCACAAAAGTACTCCAGCTGCTCCGAGGCAGCCAAGCCCTCTCAGTGGTAAACAATGACAGATTCCCCAGCTTAAACATTCATGTTGCCAATACTTCAACATAAAATGCTCTTCGGGATGTGCGATCTAGCTTATTACAATGTGATAAATGCCACAGAAAAAAGCACCCACATAAATCACATTGCAGTGGTGGAGCCCTGCGTTGGCTTGCGGCATCTGGAAGCAAACTTGTAAGGAGAGAGACTGACCAGTACACGGAGTGTTCCACGGTCAGGCCCACTGCTCTGATTCACCGGGGAAGCCTGGGCTCAGGATCGACTGCTGAGATCCAAAGTGTTAAAATCCAGGAATGAAACCAATATACAAAAAAAAAAACTCTATGCCAATCTCCCAAATTTAAAACAAATGTTAAGTTTTGTGATTTAGGGGTAGTCTCCAATTAGAATGTCCCTTCAGGTCCTCAAAGAATACCAATTTTGATTCCATTTCACCTATACTAAGTCACACTGGGATGTACTTACTTCATTTTCATATTTCCCTTAAAAACCAAAATTTCTCATTAACTGGGTACACCATCTAAGAGAAAACAAGTTTGAAAAGGAATCATGGAAGAAAACGTTTATGTTAATTTATGTCTGAGCTTTTCAGTTCAAAGAATGTCTTCAGGATGTGGAAATGAGGTGGTCTCGGATCCCCAAGAACAGCCAGAACCAGCTTTATGGGGATTTTACAACATAGGTTGTAAAGAAGGGGCAAAGGATCTTTCCTCTCTAATCGTCTTTGGAAGTGACTTTTCAAACTGGCAAAGGGGAAAGAGAATACAAAGGCATCTGTAAGTTCAAGAGTTCGACCTCTTCGTTAACCCAGATGCCCTGAGACCATGTTGCTAACAAAGATAGAAACCCACAGTGATATAGAACTGTGGCTCTTACATATTGATCTGCTAATCAGGTTATGTGAGGCCTTGAAAAAGTACAGATTTTTGCCTCGCCATAACCCCTCTTCTAGCATTCTGAGCTTATGAATGAGGAGGAAGGTCTAAGAGCCTGTTTTATGAGCTTCTGTGGTGATCCCAAACAGCTAGGTTGGGACCATTCCTGTGAAGGCATCAGGGATTAAACCCAATTTGCTAAATTCATCTTTCAATCAAAGGGGAGAAAAAGGGGGTCTTCGCTGGTACTACTGGAATAATGGCTTGTAACTTGTCTTAGGTCATGGAGTTGAGAGCAGATGACCACTCTGGACTTCCTCTCTACACACATGCAAATTCCAGCACGTAATCTCAGGGGTACAAGAACCTGGGTGTACCCATAGACCCCAGACCAAGAAAAACTTGGTCTGAGCATCTCTTTGGGTATGAGGAGAGCGACAGAGTGTACAGGAGGAAGGCGGTGGAAGCCACCAAATCCTGGTGGGGCGATAGCAGTGCACCTTGGCAGGCGGGGGTGGAGAGGCATGGGAGACTTTTGGAGAGATGAGAAGAAGGGAAGTTTGAGGAGCCTCTGTGGTTTTGGCTGGCAGAGACTTGTCAGTGGGTCCCCCACAAGGCCTTGGCCCTGGGCGACCCTCACCTGCCAGACAGTGCCCTCTGATCAGGGCAGGGCAGCTCTGAGGCAGGGCAGCTCCCTGGTGAAAAATAAAAACTAAGGACCTAGGACAGGGTAGAGAACTGGAATGAAAAGTGATGATGCCTTTCAGAGCAGTACAGAGTTATTCTCACATAACAAATATGTTGGTGTGAACATACCTGCTCATTAAGCCAAAACAATGGCTCCAGTAACTTGGAATGGTATAAAAAGTCATGACAGAGCCATGCCGTGGCACTGTGGACAAGACTCACCAAAATAAATAGCTCACAGACTGGTTCTTTCTGATCCTCCTACTTACATTGAGGACTGAACAGCTTCCTGGCTGTGCTAAAGATGTTTAAATTAAGGACATCCACAGATAATTTGGTGGCATATGGTTTCATACATTTGAGTACTGATCAGCAGAGTTAGACTCTCTCAAATGTAAGCTTCACATTCCCATTATTACAACAGCTGATTTTTATGGCACACGCAAGTCAAACCCTAAATAGCATATATAAATGCTCATTTAAGTAACTTTAAAACTGAATAAAAATGTATCTATATTTAAATAATACAGGATGTGCCTAGAAAAAAAATGACACTTAAGTTAGGGATATAATCCCATCTGATGAAATAAACTAGCTCCCACATTTAAAACAGCCAATAAATTACTCTTTTCATTATCTGTAGAAAAATTTAAAATCACAAACAAGATAATAAAGTAAAAAGAAATAGACAATGAACTTTCAGAAAATTTTAAAAAGGAACACGATTTACATAAAAAAGAGAACATGAATAGAAACAAAATAGTTCCAGGAGCCAATCACAGGTGTGGGGAAGTGAAACTATAATCCCCCATAGATGGAGAGATGGGTGACGTGATAACTGTTGAGACAGAGGCTCAAGTGAGACAGTGCCCTGGAAACAGACTGCAGGCAGAGTAAAGAGGCAAAGGGCATCTTACAACCCGAAGGGGGATTTGCCAAGAGGCTCTGACCAAGAGGCACGCTTATACCTTGAATGGAAGTTCTCCAATTCAGAATTTAAAAGCCCTCATCACATGAAGCTTAATCCCAGCACATCTGGGCCTTACCTACTATGGCTTAAAACTCCCACAAGAGAACAAAAAGGAGGCAGAAGCTAGGTCTGTGGGCAAGTCTCAGCTGCCTAGCTTGTAACTCTCTGGCTTTTACAGGAAAAGGCGGAGACATCTCAGTTGCAGGGACTGTTTCCCAGCTTTAAGGCCATCTGCAGGACAGTGTCCTGGTATGCTGTGTCTCTGCAGACAGGAGACTGTTCTGAAGCATGCTGCTTCATGCCAGTGTCCCACCCTGAAGGGTCCTGTCAAACCACCTGACTCAGACCACCAGAAGCCCAGGAACAGGGTCCCACTCTCTGTGTTACCAAGTCCCAAGGCAACATGCCTCTGCTGCATAAGAGAGTGCCCAGCCAATGCCAACCAGTTTTTAGACATGTCCACTGGACCTGCCAATATCTCTCATCTAGCTGTGTCCCTGCACAATTCCCCTTTCCCCTTTCATTCTACCAATTCCTAATGCCACAGACAATCACATCAGAAAGGCATCTGCATCCTGGCCTCCTTCAGGTTCTCAGATTGCTTTACAAACCTGAAAAGCCCAGGAGCCCAACCCTTACAGCCATGGTGGTGTATCCCAAGAGGACCCTGAGATTCTGACTGGCAGAGATGCAGAATCACACATGGGCTCCAGTTACATGGAAAGGCAACCGGAGACTCCGCTCTCACTGCCTGCTGCTCCATGCACTGGGACGCCCCCGCTCCACCTGGCAGCCCTCCCTGCAGTCTGCGTGGGGGAGGAGGGCATGGAGTCAGAGACACAGATAAACGGAAGCAGCACAAGGTGAAGTGGAGGCAGCACATGGGAAGCATGGATGCATACGCACGTGTGGTCAGATGAGGATGGCATGCAGCGGAGGGCACGGTGGAGGGGCATGGTGAGGAGGGGACATCACAGAAGGGGTCTTCTGGTCTGATCCAGTAGGCGTGGCTGTCCGGGTTACCTTTCTTGCTGGTGCAGCTGCCTGCACAGGGGAAGACATCCTCACAGCCCTCGCCATGCAGCCGCTCCTTCTGCAGCAGCTTGTCCACACGCTGAATGATGCACTCTAGGCTCTTGTCCACGTTCAGCCACACTTTCTCCTTCCAAATCAAAGGGGCCCGTGTGGGTCAGCTCTCCCGAACAGAAACACAAACAGAACACAAACCAAATCGCCCTCCACTGATCCCCTGCCCTGGGCTTCCACACTTGTTAAAATACCTCAAAGTTTAGAAATATAAAGATGATTCCTAATTCCCCATTAAAGTTGCATTTGCTTTTCAATGATGAATCGATGTCCTGCGGCCATTGTTTTTAGAGTTTGGGAGATGTTTGCTAGTAACTCTTCTGGAGGCCAGGTGGCCCTCCAGTGCTGCCTGAAGGGCCACAGGGCACTGTCTCATCTCCTCCTCTTGCCACTGCAGACTTCCTACAACCGTCACACACAGACAAGATGGAGGCCTCCTTTTGATAGAAGGGAACAGAAATTTGGATGGGGAGGTGGGGAGGAGGTGAGGGAGGTCTGGGAGTGATTTGCAGAAACACACACAGCGTACAGGATGGTACTTTGCTGCTGAGTAATAGTTCAGTGCTTGTAGAACAATGCCTCTAAGCAGTAGTCTCAATAAATGGCAAAAACAAGTTGTACAATGTGTCACTCCCTCAAGAAACACAGATCCTGCTCCCAGGGCCAATTCTCTGAGGAACGATAATGTGATGTAATGTCAGGGTGGCAGCTCCAAAATCCACACCTACTTGCCCCAGCACCAGAGCTCCCATGTCCCCAAATACACATAGCCCTGGAAAATCTAACAGCAAACAGAGCACTGAGGAAGTAGGAGAGGCCTGACTGGTCTCAAGCATCCCAAGGCCATAGAAGGCACAGGAGGCAGGGGAAGGAGAGACCTCCAACACGGGAGGAAAACCCACTTCTCTTCCTCTTCATCCAGGTCTGAGGCTGGCCCAGCCCCCAGCACAGCCCTACCCCTATCTGGACACAAGGGTTTGAAAATAGTCTCCCTCCCTGCATCAGGAGCCAAGGAGCCATCCAGGAAGGAAACCTGGAGCTTGTTCACAACAGTCGAACCTTGAGGCACTTCAGAGGGGCAGACTGGCAACAGGCTTTGTGGTTTTCAGCTCAAGTTCAGCAGTCAGATGACAGCCACAGCAGCAGACTCACCCACTCCTCCTCGTGCCAGTCCACCTGCAGGGAAGATCGGCTGTTTCTCCCTGTCCACCGGGCCATGAGGGTGTCTTGGTCATTTCTAAGCATCACCTGCTCCTCCTCAGTCGAAGTGGGAGAGGCCTTGGAGGCAATGTAGTCAGGCCGTGCAGCGTTCAGCCCATGGATGGAGTTGGCCAGGAGCTTGCAGTCGCAGACCGTGACCAGTTGCCGTGTCTGCAGGTGCACACAAACCAAGGCTGCTGAGCCCAGGCCAGGGGCTGGGGAGGCCCCTGCCTTATCTCAGAAACGGAGAATGGGCTTAAAGCCCAGCACTGCACCCCTCTGCCTTTCTCCACAGTGCAAAGCAACCGAAGGGCTACATCCCTCAAGATGTCTGAGTACAAAGACTGCCATGTGGCCCACTTGGGCTGAATCTTAACAAGAATTTCCCACCAAGAAAGAGGAGAAGAGGGTGAGAAATCTCTGACATTCTCTGATCCCTGCCTGCCTCTGACCTGTGATTGCTAGGGGAGGGGCCTGCAGAGAGAGCCCACTGCCCCAGCCTTGACAGACTTCCACCTTCCAGGGAACAAGTGTCCAGGGGTCAGGCCTTACTTTGGTTCAATTGTGGAAGTCTTATCTTTTGTTCCTCAGCATCTAATACCTCAAGTTCTGGGTTCTGGGTAGCTGGCCTCCTGGCACAACATGTCTAGTTTTGGAGAATTCTGCATGCAACACAGGTTCTGTGGTTCATAATGGTACTGCTGACAACTACATCTTTCTTTTCCAGGGGATCTAATCCCCACCTCACACTCTATGCTGTGTGAACACCTGTGAAGGATATAACACATTCTGATCAGGAACAGCAGCTCAACAGCACAGTGAGTGTGAGTGTGGAGGTACAGTCAGAATCTGTGTGTGTGTGTGTGTGTGTATGAGAGTGTGTTTGTGTGCACTGAGAGAGAGACCAAGTAATGGGAAAAAGTATCATCCATCAAAAGGGTCAGATAATAGCCACTTCCTCAGTAGGGATTAATACTTACATATTTTAAAACCAGGATCAAGTTATGGCTAAGTAGAAGCTGGTTTACTGACTATATGTAAGTCAATAAAATTATATTCTTCTTATCTTATGTCTCTATAATAGTTCAGTTTCTGTTTTCAAATTCAACTAAAATAGAAATGTGGCCCCCCCCCCAAAAAAAAAACTGCTAGTTAGGCTGTTACTGAGAAAGAAGTGGAACTGTATATCAGCCTCAACAAAATGAGCACCATGGACTTGCTGAAGGGCACATGTGCCTGAAGCTGCAGCTAAGATTCATGAGCCCTGGGCTCTGCCCTTGGTCTGTCCAGCTCTGCGGACAAATCACAAAACCTCCCTGGGCCTTTGTGGGAAATGGACCTAAGGTAGACCTTCAAAGCCATCCCAATGTCACGCTCTTTGTGGACCATCTTAGGTACACCTGGGCTGCCCGGTGGCTTCCAGAAACCCAAGGAAACTCCCCAGCCCATATGTAGCAGGGCACCCCTCCTACCTTGTCTGCCAAGATGGCGAGTGTCCTCTCAAGGCCAGTGGCAGACCTGTCCTTGGCTGCCCTTGACAGCCGCTCTGCGTAGTAACTCACTTGGGTTTTCAGGGTGTTGATCTGGGCGATGATCTCCTTGGCTCTGACGACGTCCTGTGGTATGTAGATTATGGACTGGCAGCCAGATGATGTACTGGAAAGGATAAGAACGGATTCTAAGGGATTCTCCAGAATCTGAAAAGGATGACAGCATCATTCCAACCCCAGCCACAACTGACCCTAAGACGAAGTGTTCTGTGACTCAGGGATGTTCTCCCAGGCTACTCTAGTTGTTGATGAGCAAAGTATATCTTAGGAGATTCTTCCTGTCTATATGGTAGGAGCTTGGAATATTAAACTATGACTCAGTCTTTTATCTGTATTTGCATGTATCTGTATTTTTACTTGTGTATGTAAATGTATGAACAGGTATTGAACAATCATATCCCGTAATCACCCAAATGATCGTAATCTTCCACCTCACAACCTCATCTATTAACTTATAAGCAGTACTTAAGTGGAGACATAGAGGCCATTTACAGAAGGGGTCAGGTTATCACAGTGTAGCAGAGACTGCAGTGGGTGTTAGACTTTGTCTCCAAACAACCAAAACCTATTTTTTCTTTTGGCCAATCAGGAATTCAAGCTCCCTGTGAACACACCCACAGTCGTCCTTCCTCTCATGTCTGACCCCAGCAAGTCCCTAGAAAATGGGGTTTCCTTTCCCTTTCCTTCGCTCCAGGACTTCCCTACTTTGAAAAATAACGTTTCATCAAATGAAGAAAAAGTGGAGAACATGCCAAGCCACAGGCAAAGCCAGACTCCTCAGTGGCTTTGAAATCCTGGCTCTCCCTCCTTCCCACCTCTTCGCCACCAAGCAGCGTGTGTGTCTAGGGATCTGATGCCAAGCCTACAGCCCAGCCCCTCCCAGCACAATCAGGAGGCTCTGAAGGACCAACTTCACATCCTCCCGCTGTGGGGGCCTGGCCAGTGTGTTGGGTCCAACTAAACGGTGATGATAAATTGCATGTCTCTTAGCCTGATCCCAATCAATCCAATATTATAAATTTATTTTTCAGACCATCTGAGGAAGCTGAAGAAAGCAGAAAGAAGTACAAGCCACCAATGCAGAGGTCTCCTCCTAAAATTTGAAATTGTGAGCTCTGGGTAGAATGGGTGTCCCTTCGCTCATGGGATGAGGGGTCCTGACTGGTCCCTAAAGGGCTACCCTTTGAATTCTGGGGGAGAGAGAGAAAGAGGAGGAGCGAGGGCACCTCTCACCACATCCTCCATCACTTCCCCTGGAGATGACAGTCACCTTGGTCAGGGCTGAGAATCTTCCCCATTGGCCCCTTCCCAGGGAAGTCCCAAAGTGGTTCATCAACAAACCACCACTACCCCTTCCCTTGCTGGATTATGCGGCAAACATGCAAAAACCGAAAACCAAAGCACCCCGGAAAGAAACACCACCACCACAAGCCCACACGCCACAGTAAAAAACAATGGATGTGCCAGAAGCCCATGCAGCAGAACGCACTCAAGCTCATGGGGCACAACAGGAGTCATTCCACAGCACGATGTGCACACAACTACTTTCCAATCTGCAATCACTCTTCCAAATGAATAGCTGCCTTCTAAGACCATTTCATCTTAAAAAGACAATCTCAAAATAGGATTTTAAAAAATCAGTTCAGCCAAGCATGGTGGCCTATAATCGTAGCACTTTGGTAGGCCAAGGTGGGCGGATTGCTTGAGCCTGGGAGTTCAAGACCAGCCTGGGCAACATCGTGAGACCCCATCTTTTAAAAAAATTTAAAAATTAGCTAGGCATGGTGGCTTGTGCTTGTGGTTCTGGCTACTTAGGAGGCTGAGGCAGGAGGGTCAACTGAGCCCAGGAGTTTGAGGCTGTAGTGAGTTATGACGGTGCCAGTGCACTCCAGCCTGGGTGACAGAGCAAGACCCTGACTCCAAAAACGGTGGAAAAAAAAAAAGGATTCTTCCCAGGCCCCCAATATTTAGAGTACGTATATAAAATGCGCTGTATGTAGATCTACTTCTGTGTAAGGAGGTGGCTGTGTACCCTTCAACAAATATATACCCTCTGCCCAGGCCAAGAGAAAAGCACCACCCTATACTTGCCCTGTATTCTCACAAGTCATGTTTTAATGATGATACCTGGGACTTATGCATGGGATATACATGGCAGGGGCAAGAAAAGGCAAATTTCAAAGAGGTGCTGTTTAGGATGATGAGGAAAATACAAGCATGTGTGCTCAACTACCTAGTTTTAAAAACCAGGCAGCCACATGAGGGCGGCAGGATGGAGGTATAGACGTGAAGCCTAGGGGCAGCCCCAGGAGGCAGTATCCTAGGTATAGCCCTTGGACTTTGCATTAGGCCCCCACCCCAGACCCGGACCTACCCAGAGCTGGGGTCATGGGCTAAACTGAAGATGCCACGAGAGCGTAAGGGTGGAGTCTTGTGGCCCTGGCCAGGAACTGCTGGTAACTGCTGAGCAACAGTCACTCTGGACATTAGAAGAGCAGGATCACCTCTGCAGAGGCTGAGCCCCCATGGAGCTGGGTTCTGCAAGGGTAGGAGGATTGGGAGGCTGGGTCCTCTCTGCCTGGGATTTAGACCCTCACAGTCTCCAGGCAGGGACACTCCTTGTGCCTATAACCCTCCCCACTCCATCCCCTCCCTGCTTCAGGGACAGTCTTGTATATGGGGAGCAGGGGGCAGAGGGCAAGGGATGACCAGGGCCAGATTGGGCTATGGAGGGTCCTCAGAGGGAACTCAGGAACTCAGAAAGTTCCCCAGGAACAGGGTTCAACCCAAAACACCTGGGTTGGGATTTACCAAGGAGCAGGCCTTGAGGGCAGCTGGGCCTTTGGCTCTCCCCTCCCATTCCTCTTCCTCTGCCCCCCTAGACTCAACCCCTAAGTACTTTACTTGTCCCGTTATGGGAAAGATCAGGCCTTGAAAGAGGCCCCAGTAGAGAAAAGGCAGGAAGGGGAGGCTGAGAGGCCACTTCCACAGAAGTAGCATGGGTTTGCTCCATTAGGGAGGCAGGAGCAGCAGCAACCGTCCCTAGATGCCCTCCTCCCTCTCTTGTATCTAAAGTACCCCCAGGGAAAAGAACCCCCAGGGGGAAGTTGAGAGGCCTCAGCCTGGACATGGGGGAATGTCCTCAGTGCTTCCTCCTGTCAGATGCTGCCAGCAAAGCCTGACACCTCCAGTAGGGCCCAGCCATAGCCCCTGAGCCCCATGGGTCACAGGCTCTGAGGCAGCAGCATTTCTTGAGGGGCTGCAGGTGCCTCTGAATGAAGCACCACTGCAGAGCCTCTGTTATGAGCCTGGGGAAGCAGTAGAGAAGCCCAGGCAGCAGACACCGTGGTTTCTAACTGTCATCTAATTATCTGGTGGAAAAAGTCACTCAGTTGTATTAAATCTTGGTTTGCACCCACCCCCAGGGGTAAAACTGACCTTGGTAACAGTGTTATTAAAATCAGCATAAATTAATAAGCATCATGAAGATGTAGGCTGGCTTCATTCGTATAAGAGGTAATAGTGAAGTGAAAACTGAAAAGCCACAAAACTCCTGTATAAGAAGACAGGAGTTTCCAGCTGCACCCAGGGGCTTCCTGGGTCGGGCCCTTCCTCTTCCTGGGAGAAACAGAACTAGGTTCTTTCTCAGAGTGAGCACAGCAACACCCAGCTGCCAGGTTTTAAAGGTAAAACAGCAGACTGAAGATTGGCTATTCATTATTAAAGAACATTGCAGTTGGAAGGGAGGACTGTCTATGAGGTGTATAACTAGGAACCATGGCAGCACCGCGGGGGAAGCCCACAAGAGGAGGGGTGGGGATGGCACAAGCTTTCTCTGCATGAGGACGAGACCCAAACAGACACTCTCTCCACAGACAGAAAACTCACCAACACTCCTCAAAACTGCTAAAGAAAAGAACCAAAATGAAATATTAGCAGTTTGTTAGCAAATACCAAATGCAAAAACAAAAAATTAAAAAGCCAACTTATTTTTTGTCAAAATACTTAAAATTATTTGTTGAGGTCCCAACTACAGGGATGACTACAATTATGAGCCCATTGTGCTTATTCCTTGGAGCAGCGTCACTCCCTGTGCTCAAGCCCCAGGGAGACATCCCACCTCAGGCCAAGTTACCTCTGCATTTAAAGGAAAGTTCAAATCATGAATACCATATCTATAAGTGGCTTGATGGCATTAGTGGGAAATTAAATAGAAACTTATATATTTGAAAAATACTAAGAGGTATTTTGAGAAATAAATTCTGAAGTTAACATGCAGAGTTATCAGGAATCAACACCCCAAGCCTCCTGGGACAAAGACCCCCAGGAGGCCCCCTTCTTGACTGGCCAGAGTTACTATGGGTTCTCCTTCAGGGCCCCACCCCATCTCAAGCTGCACGCTCACACTCTCCACAGGGCAACATGCAATGGAGTGACAGACACGCTTTCTGGCTGGCTGTGCAGAGCTGCGGTGGCACAGGAAGCTGCATCTTCTTCCTATTTCCCAAAGGGACCTGGAGTCCAGCGAATCCTGACAGGTCTGGTTACCTGGTTTGTCTTAGGGAAGCACCCTTGGGAATGAATCAAAGTCAAGTAGGTTGTCTGGGGGCCTGAATTCCCCTTCCCTGTTTCTCCTCCATCCGGGACTCACTGGGCTCTGGGCCCGCCCAGGCAGCCTGTGCACATATCTGAATGGTGACTTCTCACAGGGCACTCTCTTCCATTCCCTGCTCAGCCTTGCCCATGATCAGTGACGCCCCTAGCTGCCTCCCTGACCCCCTCAGCCACTGATCTGACCTTCCACCTCTTTCCTGCTCCAGTCCAGGGTCAAGTTTTCTCAGATCACGTCCTGACTCCCAGCCGTGGCAGCACAGTCAGGTGCCAACCACCAGCTCCATGGCACGTGCCAGAGCTCTTCACCTGACCATCCATGGGATTCTTGTGACGCTCCCTGGGCCTTTGCTCACCTTCCCTCATGCTGTTCCATGCTTGCTTGCTGAGTCTGACCCTCCCCAGCCTACATGCTGCAGAGGCTGTCGACGGATGCTTCCACTTGTTCCTTCCCACCTCAAACATCTCTCTGCAGCCCCACCTCTTCTCCTGGCCCTTCTGATGAACACCTGCTCTTGCCTCTTTCCATCCTGTGAGAACCCTGCTCTAACACTGTTTTCCTCTCATTTACCTTACCTCATCCACTTCTGTCTTTCCTATCAGCCCAAACACATGCTAAGTCATAATTATTCTCCCTAAACACCTCATGCTACTTCCTCTACTTTGCAGTCACAGTCCAAGGACCTTACTGGTCATCTACACTCATCACCCCGACTTCCTGAGCCACTGAAATCTTCACAGGTGATGTTCTGGAAGATCATCAATGCCTCCTGCACATCTAACACAACAGCTTGGGTTTATTTCTGGCTGTCTCCCTCCCACCCCTGGGGGCTGGGTGGATGCCCTGCTCCATGCACCCCAGCATCCTCAGCATGCTTGTTTTGGGCACTGCTCATGCCAAATGGCGCCTGCTGACTTGTCTACTCCCAGGCAAGGCCCTGAGCTCCTGGAACCAGGCCTAGATCTGCTGGGCGCTGTAACTCTGGTCACAGAGTAGGCTGGCAGCAAGGCCAGTCTTTTTAGCTCTCCACCCCCAGCACTGTGCACCCGGCCACATTTCACCACGTGCACTGCTTCTGCCATGTCTTTGTCTGAAATGCCCTTCACCATCCTCCCTACCTGGAAATTTCCTACTCAGGACAGTAGCTCTGTACAGCCCCCTGAATCTTTCAAAAACTGTGAATATTTACTACCGCTGTCCTCTAGGAAACAACATGCTCCAGGCTCGTTGCCTATGGTGCTCAACTGACTGGCCAGGGACTCTAAAGGATGCCGAGCCAGGAGAGTCCACACAGGGCGGCTGCCTGGAGCACCACTTCTGAGGTGGATCACAATCTGCTCCTCATTTTGCAGGACAGGACCATTGATCCAGTGCCCTCATCACCCACCCAGCTCAGTCACAGATAAACAGAGCAGCACAGGCTCCACAAGGCAGATCCTCCTGCCACGTAAAAGCAGATCAGATGGCTGGATGTTTTTGCGGTCATATTTTGATTTTATTTTAAACTGAGAAAAGAAGCATCAGAAAGCTGTACAAGGACCACAAACCCTCTCTGGCTACTTACTGTTTCTTGGTCTCTTCAAATTTGTGCAGCTTTTTGCGGAGACCTCCTGACTTAAAACCTTGGCAGTGTGCTGCTGGCGCCCCGATGGTGACGATGTCGTAGTTCTGATCTGAATGACAGAAAGCTCTACTCCATTACTCTGGGCTCAGGCCTGTGGACAAGCCAGCTATAGGGATATGCACACAAGTCTGGGGTCCTGACCCTCCAGCCCACTGCTGTACAGCCTTTGGTTCCCCTGATCCCACAGCCCTGGCTGCCCAAGGGTCTGGTGGAGCCCAGTGCCATCACCTCAGAACAAGGAGTTTAAAACATTTCAAGTGGAGCCACACGGGCTGCAGGAAGCCACCCTGTAACTCCCGTTTGCATCCCTCCTTGGGAAGAAGGGCCGACAGGCAACTTTCTACTGCAGAAATACAAAGGGAAGCTAGAGTGAGGAGAGACAAAAGGAAGGGGTGTGGGCTCTTATCAGAAACCTTTTGAAGGTCCTTGTGACAAATCTCTCCTCTGAGCCACCCAGAGCACACAGGGAAATGGGCAGATGTGGGGCACTCAGGGACCAAGTACCCAGAGAGAAAAGCAGCAAAATGTGATTCAACAAGAGGGAGCAGAAAAATAGGTACCTGATCCTCCATCATCTTGAACTCTCATCCTTTGTATGTGCAAGTTTGTGGGAACAAACTCTAACTTTTTATCTGCTTTCAAACTGCTTGCTTTAAACGAGGGCCCTAAGAAATGGAACAGGAGAAGATAAAGGCCATCAGCATACATGCTGCATTCACGAGTTGCAAGTAGAAAATGGAATTCAGAGGATGCTGTGGCATATAAGCAGGTATGTGTCGGCAGTGGCCTAGAAGATTCTGAGTTGCCATGAGCACATTTCATTTCCAGGTGGCAGGTAGGTGAGATGCCAAGGGCAGCCTGCTGGTCAGGAGAGCTGGTTCTGGGTGCTCAGGTGGTGAATGGTGCCAGGGAGAACTGGCTTCAAAAAGCTACGGTAACGATGCTGCACCTTCCGTGACTCAGCTCTCTACTGAGAGATCTGATACAAAAAATGTGATTCTGTGCAGCACAATGTCAGCACTACTATAATAAGCAAAGGGGTCCACGCCAGAGACTGCCTGTTCTGACTCCAGAGACCGCCATCATCAAAGAGCTAAGAATTTGGTTTGGCTAGAGCAATACATCTCAACTCTCGAAAGTGATGAAGAGGCCTTCTCATCCCTGCAGGCCCATCAAGATGAACAAATGCAATACAGCATTGATTCCGGCCTTCTGACACACAAAATTCAATGTTTCCCTGTTTACGCCTGGTTGGTTAAGGAGCCTGGACGCTATTTTATAACAAATATCCACCATCTTGTTTCTATAATCAGAATCCATAACTAATTAAATGGAGAATCACATGCCTACAAAATAAAGGGATTACAAATTAAACTGACAACCAGAGAGTAGAAGAAATAAACGTTTCATCTAGTGACAAATATCACTGATACTGCCAGCATATGAATCGCAGACCAGCCACTGTGTGTCTCCAGTTTGCCATAGGAGATTGCTCTCTATGGCCTGATACTTAGGGTGCAGTCCACAGACCGCAGCATGAGCATCCGAGAGCCTGTGAGAAAGGCACAATCCCAGACCGCCACTTCAACACAATTCTCAAGGGATCCAGGTGCACACTGACATTTGAGAAGCTCTGCTCTAGAAAACTCAAGGTTGTGTGGGTTCCACACTTTCCCAGGTAAGAGGCATCAGGCATGGGTGAGTCCCTTGGTTCCTTCCTGGGCAAATGCTGCCGTTTCTCCCAGTGACATACTCAGACCCTCTCTTCAGACTCACATCAAGCCTAAGCAACACCTCCTTGTTAGTCCTGCATTTGGCTTCTTCTCATCCAAGTTTATGGACGGGTTCATATGTTCTGTGTCAAAACCACATTAAGGGCTTATGGTTTTCCTTAAACCCTGAAATTCCATTATGTAGAGGAATCAAAGGGAAGAATCCAAAAATAGAGAATAATTCAAAATCCTAAAGCAATATATAGAGTAATGAAAAACCAAAAAATTCATTCCACTTGGAATAAAAAAGGAACAAGAACAGATTTCCAAATCTGCCCTGAGAGTGTTTTGAAAATCAAATGGCATCTTTCAAGGAGAAACAGTGAGGTGTTCATTCACACTCCACTTTGTTTTTTGAGCCTTAAAATACAGTGTTCCCCCTTAACAATTCATATGTTTAACAGAAGTTATCACTGACTCTTTAAACTGGGAAATCAAGAAAAACGGCTTTGTTTCAAGGCGAGTGGCC
The DNA here is from genome assembly GCF_028885625.2 of Pongo pygmaeus. Taxonomy (NCBI): domain Eukaryota; kingdom Metazoa; phylum Chordata; class Mammalia; order Primates; family Hominidae; genus Pongo; species Pongo pygmaeus. The sequence goes on along the minus strand of NC_072385.2, from coordinate 28,169,413 downwards.
TACATCCTTTCGGTCACTGTACTGACATTAGTCCAAGATGAAGAAACAACATGAAGCAGTAATAGCCCGGGATTTCGCCTCCCCTAAATTTCACTCCACAGTGGCTGTTTTGGTAGATGACACCATAGGAGGACTCTTCACTGCAATTCACAGATTTGTCTTTTTAATTAAGATCAGAAAAACCCATATTTGAAAGAATTCACACCTACATAAGAAGTTATTTTTAAAAATCCATTAAAGTGTCTGTCAGTGGGAATGTGTAAGTGACCCTGTGTTCCAGATCTCTGGCTGGGAAAGCAGAGTGAGTGACTGAGTGAGTGTGTGTGTGTGCACACGTGTGTGTGTGGTGACAGCATGGGGATGCACCCACCTTTGTACTGATGGAGGTCGGTCAGGTTCTCCTGGTATGTGAGGATGATGGTCTGGTACTGGGTGACAATTTGGCGCCGGAGGCTCTCCCAGCAAGGGGACAGCTCTCCCAGCTCCTCCAGCTCACACACTCTGAAAGCAAGACACAGATGCATCAGGCTGTGGGCTAACTAGTTTCCCCAGAGAGGCCCAGGAGGCCTACCCAGGACAACAGCATTTGCAGGGGAAGTATCACGGATGCCCAGGGCAGGCCAGGACAATGGTTACACTGCCTGTCTAAAGGGCAACTGGGTGGGAGGGGAGGACAGACAGCTACATGAAAAGCAGACCACTGACCACGTGGCAGTGTGTCCAGAGTAGCTTTTCACGGGAACTTAGTCTAATGTTCCAGGGAAACTAAGTGGAGGTGGGGAGAAGGAGACAGGCTGCTAGGGAGAAGCTTTACCCTGATGACCTGCAGGTGCCCTCAAGCACAGCCCACCTGAGTCTTGGCAAAACAACATGTGATCCTCCCGGAACAGAGAGGACTGCAGGCTGTGAGTAATCGCCATGAGCCACCTCCTGCTTGCCTCGTCATCTCCCCTAGGAGGCTATCAGGACAGCGCTTCTCATCGCCTCCCAGGTTCTCCTGAGGTATGGGCCTTCTGCCCTCCCCCTGATAAGGGAGCTGCAGAATCTAAAACCGCTCAGCTGCAGCCTAGAGTTGGCTCCTCAGCAGCGGAGTTCCACAGATCATGCTGCCGTCACAAGCCTTTCTGTCTCATTGCCATCCTTTTTGGGTATGGGACAAGGACCATGGGAGCTGGCACCTCTGATTATTCTTCCTTCCGTGTCTATGTAAGAGAGGAGCTAGACTGAGACCATCCTGGCTAACATGTGAAACCCCGCCTCTATTAAAAAATACAAAAAATTAGCCGGGAGTGGTGGTGGGCACCTGTAGTCCCAGCTACTTGGGAGGCTGAGGCAGGAGAATGGCATGAACCTGGGAGGCGGAGCTTGCAGTGAGCCAGGATCGCGCCACTGCACTCCAGCCTGGGCGACGGAGCGAGACTCCGTCTCAAAAAAAAAAAAAAAGAGAGGAGCTGTCTGAACCTAAAAGTGGCCCGCTGTGTCACTGTGGATGAAATCAGGCCTCACCTTGTCTTTATGTGTGTGCTTGACAGAGGCACAGGGTAACAGAAGGGGGAAGGGGGAAGAGGAGGAAGGGAAGAGAAGAAAAAGAGGAATTGTTATCTCCAAAAAAATAAAAGCTATATAAGAACTGAAATATAAATTCCTTAGCTCAGCAATGAAGAACAGCTACACAATCATAACAGCAAAATCACAAGATGGATTTAAAAACAAAAAGCATAACCAAATTAGGAAAATGGGGACTGGGAAGGTTAAAAGGCCAAACCCTCAGCATAGAAAATCGGTAGCTAATCCCTGAAATTGATTAATGAAGAGAACTCTTTACACATATATTTGGAAATACATCACTAAACACTAAAACTCTCAAAAAGTGGTTGTTTCTGGGAAGTAGATCAGAAAGTAGAGCCCCAAGTTGTTTTTAGTTAAAAACCTTTCCGCGATTTTTTTTTATACTGCACTCATGTTTTCCTTTGAGAAAGAAAAAAAGCTAAATTTTATATAAGTTCTTAGGAAATCTGACTTGTCTAAATTGTTTTTAAAAGCTGTGCCATTTTATTATTATTAAAATGGCAAAATTAATATAAAAGGACACCCAGAGCAGGTAGGGCTACGTGGCCAGCTGGCCCCATGGCCTCAGGCCGCTCTGAGCACAGCAGCTGTCTGCCAGGCCGCTGCTAGTTTCTCTGGAATGTGTCTGCCCGTGTTCATGTGGCGGCTTCCTATGCTTCAGGTGTTAGTTTAATGTCATCATCTCACAGAGGCCTGCCCCTATCACCCTCTTTCTTCTCACAGTTCCCTTTTCACTTCCAGCACACGCTGAAACATCTGGAGTTCCTGCATGAGGTTCCCAGTTGTTTCCAACCAACACCCACGTTGAGCTCACCAAGAAGCCTCCCACACCGAGAACAGTGCCTGACATGTGGTTGTTGCTAAAAACAACAACAAAACCCTTGAACTAAAGCACTTGTTAAATGAATGAACTCTTGGCTAGGAATGGTGGGTCATGCCTGGAATCCCAGCTTTTTGGGAGGCCAAGGTGGGAGGATCACTTGAGGCCAGGAGCTGGAGACCAGCCTGGGCAACACAGCAAGACCCTGTCTCTACAACAAATGAAAAAATTAGCTGGGCATAGTGGTGTGTGCTTGTAGTTCTATCTGTTCAGGAGGCGAGGTAAGAGGATGATGGCTTGAGCACAGGAGTTTCAGGATGCAGTGAGCTATGATGGTACCACTGCACTCCAGCCTGGGTGACAGAGCAATACCCTGTCTCAAGCTAACAAAAAATGAATAAACTCTTTAAAGTTATAATACACCATGTAATGGGAAATTAAAACAGGAAAACTGAAGATACATGGAAAAGTAGATTGCCACTGTGTAAATATACACAAATATAGGCAAAGCTGAATGAAAATTTTTAAAATTAAAATATTAAAATATGTGCATATATAGAGAAAGCAATTGGCAAAATATTAACAATTGGTGATTTTAGGTGAAAGATATCTAGGTGCTCATTGCATTATTCTTGCTTTTTTTTTTTTTTTTTTTTTTAAACGGAGTCTCGCTCTGTCACCCAGGCTGGAGTGCAGTGGCGCGATCTCGGCTCACTGCAAGCTCTGCCTCCCGGGTTCACGCCATTCTCCTGCCTCTGCCTCCTGAGTAGATGGGACTACATGCGCCCGCCACCGCACCTGGCTAATTTTTTGTATTTTTAGTAGAGACGAGGTTTCACCGTGTTAGTCAGGACGGTCTCAATCTCCTGACCTCGTGATCCACCCGCCTCAGCCTCCCAAAGTGCTGGGATTACAGGTGTGAGCCACCGCGCCTGGCCTCTTGCCCTTTATTTTTAAGTTTGATGTTTTTTCCAAGTAAAAAATTTAAACAAAATAGCTCTTTGAAAACAGCAGGATTCTGGCTGCCTTGCTTTCTTTCACGCTTCTGTTATACTGTGTTTATAATTAACACCACTTGAGGACAAGGAGGAGAAATGACAATCTGAGACTATCCCCCAAAGTTCATATGTTGGAAACTTCATCCTGAATGCCACAGTTTTGAGAAGTGGGACCTTTAAGAGATGATGAGGTCATGAGGGCTCTGCCCTCATGAATGGATTGATGTCATTATCATGGGAATGGGTTGGTTATTGCAACAGTGGGTTTGTTATAAAAGCAAGTTTGGCCTTCTCTCAAGAGCGCTCTTGCTGTGTGATGCCTTCCACCACAGGATGATGCAGCATGAAGGCCCTCCCCAGATGCCAGTACCATGCTTTTGGACTTCCCAGTTTCCAGAACCATGAGTCAAATACTTTTCTGATCATTATAAGTTACTGAGTCTCTGGCATTCTGTTACAGCAGCACACAGTTAAAACAGAGACAGCGGACATAATCTGCACGGCCTGGGCCACCTGTTGGGCTTCTCCTCACCTTAGAACTGACAAAATATGCCCTGGGTTGAGAGATGCAGAAGGGTTAAGACCCTTATGGGACCACAGTGAGCTGACAGGTTATGCTCAGTCTTCTGGAGCCCTTATCTATGACCCTAACCTAGAAAACTACTGCTGGGCAGCTAGGATCAAACAATTACCAGTTATTTCTAACTTTCTGAAGGACCAGTGAGAGGGGAAAGAAAAGAAGAAAAGGAAGGCCAGGCATGGTGGCTCACACCTGTAATCCCAGCACTTTGGGAGGCCAAGGTGGGTGGATCACCTGAGGTCAGTAGTTTGAGACCAGCCTGACCAACACGGTGAAACGCCATCTCTACTAAAAATACAAAAATTAGCCAGGCCTGGTGGCGCACACCTGTAATCTCAGCTACTTCAGAGGCTGAGGCAGGAGAATTACTTGAACCTGGGAGAAGAGGCTGCATTGAGCTGAGATTGCACCACTGCACTCCAGCCTGAGCGACAGAGCAAGACTCTGTCTCAAAAAAAAAAAGAGTAAAGAAGAGAAGAGAGGAGGTTCTGAGTGTGGGACACACATCTGGGTTCAAATACACTGTCTTATGAAATCCTTGCACAGGAATCCATGATCCCAATGAGCAAACTGAGGCTTAGGCAAGCCAAGGCCACAGAGCTGCAGGGGAAGAGGCTGTGTTTGCAGTCCAGTCTATCTGATGCCAGTGCTCTGCCCGCTATATCTCAGAAAGGAAGGGGGACATGACATTGGTAAGATGGATAGTCAGTCCTTCCATGTGGCCTCACCTGGCTGCATCTTCCTCTAGTAGGAGCTTCACGAACTGCCGGGGCACGTGCAGGGAGAGCACGCTCTCTGCCATCTGCTCCAGGATCCGCAAGTGGTTACCATCAGTGGTTGGAAACCGGTACATGCGGCAGATGGCACCGCCGAACACTGAGGTGGGATGACAGGGGAGACAGGCTGCATATGAACTGGCTGCAGACCTGCCTCATGAGTTCTCCTCCCCCGGCCCTCAGGGATGGTGACACCTCAAGTCCTCTCACTGTTCATCTCATGAGAATTAAAACGCTTACACCTAAAACCCACCAAGTGGCTAGGTCTGAACATTTCTTCCCAGCAACATGCAATCTTCCTGTCCCAGAACATGTAACTAACTCTAAAGTGCAAGCAGCTGGGGGCAGGGAGGCTGTCGTCAGTCACCAACCCCAATGTGAAACAGGAAAGAGTGAGATGAAGTATTACTTCCCTGGAGTATTACTAATTCTTTTTTATTTTTTAATCCTCTTTCAAGGAAAATTATTATTGTTTTTTGTGATAACTCTTTATATGCTGCAAAAAGAACACAATGATAAGCAGCAGAGAGGTGACAATTAGGGTGCATGGCTGCAACAATCGCAGCAGGTGGGGAGCAAAGGGGACTGCAGGCCCAAGTGGATACTCACAAGAGAGGCAAGAATACCAAAGAAGGAAGCTGTTTACCAGATTTCAGCAAAGTGTCCTTTCGCAATGAAGCGTATTTGGATCGGATTCCTAATGCCTCCGTCAAGCTCTCATCGACGGGAAGAACCATCTGATAATGTATAAGGAAATGCACAAGAAAACTGTGAGATTCAGATGACTCCAGAACATTCAGCAGAAACAGTGGCCTAAATACATCATAACAGAACTCTTAAGATGAATACCCACCATGAACTCTACAATAAATATGCTGCCCAAGCCACAAAGTCATTCACCTCCCAGTGTGTTGAATCACTTCATGCACACACAATTCTCTAGCATGCATGGTTTCTCAGTCACTTCACCTTGTGTTTCAGTGTTCTGATGTGCAAAACGAAAGGAAGAGAATAAACGATGCCAAGGGATATTTCCAGAACTAACATTCTGGGCTTATTTTGGGTGAAATGAGACATCTCTGTATTGTACAACAATGACTACTTACCAGAGCTGGGGCTCTGAAATTAGAATTTTTCTTTGAGTGTGTGTGAGAGACTGTGCATGAGAGTGCGTGCAGGAGGGTGTAGCTAGAGAGGGGAGGAGGATCAGGGAAGAGGCGAGGATGTGAAAAGGTGAAGGTGTGCACCAGGAGACTGCAGGGCATGCATGTGTCTGAGAGAGGAACGTATTAACAAAACAGGACAGATGACCTGGGTCCTAAACGCCTCTTTACTTGCCCTCCACACCCCCCAAGTTGCCCCCTGACTGCAGTTCTTCCAGTAGGGCTCTTTCCCGCTCACTCCTGCCCTCTAGAAGTGGCCAGTGTGGCACCCAGAACAGAGGCAGGCTCCAGGGCAGCAGGGCTTTACAGGCAGGAGCCCTTTTCCCTGCTTCAAGGTGTGCCTAAGGAGGACCGGAGTGTCCATGGGGAGGAGCATCAAGCAGCAGGCCCTGCCCTTTGCTGAGCACAGAGGTTAAGTCCACGAGGGCTGCATTTTTACTGATTAATTCCCTTGCTCTTTCTAAGGGAGAGGAGGAAAGTGGCGTAACTCACCCTCCCATTGACAGTGTCCACAGACCGGGTCACAGGGGGACGTTGGTCTGACTTCTCCTCCATCTGCCAGCCAATCACGGTGATGTTACCCACACGGTCACTCTCTGCAGACCTGTGATGCACAACATGCTTTAATGAGTGGTGCTGCAACTGTGCTTCTTTTCTGCTGAAATACAAAGCCCTAGCAGTACTGGGTCATCAGGGTTCTGGGGGCAGCAGGGCCGAGCTGAGTGACCAGTCAGTCAGCATTCACTGTGCGCACAGGGCTCCTCCCAGGTGAGACAGACGAGGAAACCATGGGGCACAGTGGAGGGCTGTGTCTGAACGGACACGCACCACAGGGAAGTGTGGACGTGCTGGTGAAGTCAGAGGGGACCTCCCTGAGGAAGAGCCAATGCTGTTCCCAAGCTGTTGCCAGTGCCTGGGCTCACCCCTGCCCAGAGGCTGAGGGGGACACGTGTCAGAGTGAGGACTAGAGAACACCTTGTTCTGGCCCTAGGCCCTTTTCTGTTCCTTCCCATCCCACCTTCAGGCTTATATTAGCCCAAGGCCTGAGCCTGGACTCCAAGTAATAGAATCCAGCCAGGGCTTCCTGAAGCCCTTGAATCCTGATATGACACAGCTGATGCTACCCCAGCCTCAGTCAGCTTCACTCTGACATCCCAAAGGGTGGCTGATGGTGGCCTGGGCTCATCTGATTCATCCAGGGAGCCTGGGGACACCCTGGAACTTCAGGCTCTTTACAAGGTCTCACTTAAACCAGGTTCTAACTTTTTGTCTGGTCCCATCTACTGACCATTTCCTTTGTGATTTCCTCGCCCTGTCCTTATGCCTGTGAAGTCCTTTCCTGCTCTATCTGTTCAATCATCAACCGCCTTTAGCTCCTTTAAAAAGAATGATGTCCATTTTGTACATTTAACTCTAACCCAACTAGAGTTAACTCTGACACATGATGTAACTAAATATTTTTCTCAAAGCCCTTTCCCTTACACGATCCCTCTCATTTTACCTAAGATTGTTCCTTTTTCCTGAATCAAGTTCTCTAAACAAACTAAGCGCTGCTGCAGGGCTCTTCTCCTGTCCACTGATTAGACAGCCAACGCCTGCAATACTGTCTTTACTTACAGTAGCTTCAGAATGTCTCAATATTGCAGGGACTTAATTTTTTGTCAAATTTTCCTTGCTATTTTAGATTATTTTCCCAGATCACAGTTCTCCAATTTTTACATTATTCTGAAAAAAGAACACCATGTCAGGGTTTTGGTGGGAAGTGCCCCTAAAATGATTTGGAAGGATTGACATCCTGATATCTTTCATCTTTCCATCCTGGAACACAGTGGGGGTTTCTCTTTCATTCACTCATTCCTTCCACAAATATTTATTGAGCACCAGGCACTATTCTAGGTGTCTGGGAAATAGCAGTGAAGCAAAGCAAACAAAACTCCCTGCTGTCTGGGAGATTATATTCCACTGGGGAGGAACTAAATAATGGAGAAACACACTTAGTATTATTAGATATGTATCTAGGCTTTCCTTTAGGGCTCGGTACAACTGTGCTCATATCTCCTATGGATGCTAAAAGTTTCCATTCCCTGATAGGCTAAGTAGTTTGTTTCACCTCAATAGACAACACAGTGTCCCTAGGCAGACTGGCTTCTGGGAAGGGAAGGGTGCTCTCTCAGTACAGGAAGTGGGTCCTTTCCCCATCTGTCCCTGGACCTCTTCATTCCAGATCCTTTCAAGGGAATAAAACTGAATACCAACCTTAGTGTTAAATGCAACCTATGATGCCTGTCCTGGAGCAGATCTTTAACAATGAACGTTCCAGAGCCCAGTAAATACATCTAAGGAAGAGAAGGAAGAGAGGCAGCATTGGTGCACTTGCTTTGCTTCTGATGCAATTATCATGGCCCCAGAGAGTCCAGCTGACTGCTTCCCACAGCACCTCTTACCCTTATGTCAGAAGCCCAATGGGAAAGCTTAAAAATTCGCAAAGACAAATGCATTTAGACATGAGTTAACTTGTGAGCTAGTAGTGAAGTCAATCCATGTTCACCTCTCATTCAAACAATTACATAATTTTTTCAAAGGGAAGAAAATCCCACAAACTACAACACATTACTTAACTGTTCCCTGAGATCTATCTTTGACATCATACACGGAGAGTTTGACTTGTGTCATCTGATTGATTAGAGAGTCTTGAAAGAAGGCAATACTGCTTAGAAATATAGGATTGTTGGTTCCCTAGAACAGAAAAGGAAATAATCAGAACACAGGGTTGGATTTTTAAAATGTAATTGCTTTTGAAATACACCAACATTTTCAGAATGAGAAACTAACATTCTCACCGTCTTGAATCAACACAAATGCTAAAGGCAGCTTAAATAAATACATAAACAAACAAAAAAACTCTGCTTTTTAAAAGTGGTAAAAGAAGTCTGACACAGACCATTACAGATCCACATACAATAAATCAGCCCATTACACAAGCTGTGCCTGAGGACTCATTTCATGGGTTTCACACTCAACAGGAGGAATTTTTAAAAACTGAAACAAGTTGGATGTCCACATGCATTCTTAGTTTTATAACTTAAAGTGTAATGTGTATTTAGACCTACTACTTTGGGTTATTCCTTTAAGAGGTATAAACAAGCCGATGAAAGAGAGAAAATGAATGGGTTAAGTGGTTGATTATGTATTTCTAGAAGCCTGTGTTTGGAATAATTAAAGCCTGACTTTTTAAAAGCTATCCTTTTTTTAGGATCAGCTACTAGTTTTTAGATCATAGGTGACTATTTCCTGGCAGCTTGGCCATGTCCTCCAAAGCCCCATAATACCATACTCTCTCAGGCACCAGGTAATTATCACAGCCACTGTTCCCTGGGCCTCTGGCTCCGTTTTCTCTTCTTGAGATCCAGATTCAGGTGGTCAAGCTGACTGGACAGCTCCACGTGGGTGGGCTGCTGGGGCCTCAACCAACTCATCTCTCCCTCCACCCGCCCTTGGCTAAGGCCACCTTTGACTCCCTTTCCAAGCAGGCTAAAAGCCCGGGCATTCACTTTGGTGCCTTCTTCTCTGTCGTTCTCAGCCATCCAGTGATCGTGAACTCCCCTTGCAAGGTCCACCTTCAAAGTCTCTGTCATACGCTCCTTTCTTTCCACTCCCTCCAACTCTCACTCCCCCAAATGCCTGTCCTATACAAGTTAGGACATCTGGTCAGGTGACTCCCCTGCACAGAAGCCTACACTGGCTCACTACCATCTGCTGATAAACTCCACAGCCTTCAAGACTTTCTTTCCTTGCTCTCCTACTTGTGCCTTTCACACACTGACCAGGATACAGTTAGACCCCAAACCTGCATGATCCTTCCCTATGGTCACACATTTGCATAGCCACAACAGAACTTTGGCGTGCTCTTCACATGGAGTCCCCCGACTGGCTACCTGGGCATCACTTGGGAGCTTGCGAGAAATGCAGTCTTGGGCCCTACCCCAGACATACTGAAGCAGAATTTCATGAAGCCCCACCCTAGGAAGCCTGCTCTGATTCTCAGAGCCAGATAGGATCCCAGCCTCCTGGTGCTCTCCTCACCTTCCTACTCCAATACTTCCCATACTCTGCTGTGCATAGGGGCAGCCATATTCATTTCTGCCTCCCCACCCACCAGCTGGTCAATTCCTCAGGGTAGGGACTGTGCCCTGGTGGGCTCTGTATCATCCACAGTGCCTGGCACTATGCTAGATGTGTAGGTAGCACTCGACAAATGCTTAGAAAGCAGAATTGTTGATATGAACTTGGAAATAAGTTTCTAAGAGACTGAAAGGGTGGGCTAGCTTCCAAAATGCACAACTGGTGAAGAAGAAGAAATGCAGTTTAAGTTTGGTAATTCTTCACTTTACAAATAAAACTCTGCAGAATCTCATGCCACCAACTCCTACACTTAGTGTTATGTAATGTGCTCGATGATCTAAAAGTATCATCCATAAATGTTTATCCATAAATGTTTATCATGTAACTTAGTGGAAAAAGTAAACATGTGACACAAAACTCAAAAGGCTGTAAAAACAAAAACCAACAAAAATAGGGGTATGTCTGGACAAGAGGGTGGTAAATAGTTAATACTCTTCTAAGCTTTGATTAATAAGCACCACTCTTCCAAAGTAGCAGCCAATTGGAGGTGACAAGAAGGAATTAGGTCTTACCTCTTACAAGGCAATGAAGCTTACAGGATCATTGTTCAAAAACAAGCTGCCAATAGTTAATCAATAACTGTAAAGGATACGGCAATATAAATGCTACCCAGATGAGTAAATGTGATAAAAAATATCAATATACTGAAAACCCATGGGAAAATAGCAACAACTCATGTAAATACGGCTTCAGCTACAGATGCACAAGTAACTGAACATCAGGACAAGAGACACCACTAGAGCATGTCCCACAGCCCCTCAGAGAGGGACCACCAGCACCCACCTCAATGATCTCTGTCTGTGCGTGCTTCGTCCAGAATGCCTGAGGAGGGGTGGTGACACTCACCGCAACAAAACTATTTGGCTTTCGATCTAGTGATGGAGTATGCAGCTCACTGCAAGCTACAGAATCAAGATGGGAAAGAAATGAATCCTTTAAAACCAGACTCTCATTAGTTTTCTGTTCCAAACACACTCAAAGAAAGCACAAAGAGTAAATGACATTCAAAGAGATGAGACGATCACATCATCAGTTGTCACAGGGAGGAGATTTTTCAAATTTGAAACAATCTCTTTTCACGCCCCCTCCCGCCACCCTCCAAGACAGCAATGCCATAACTTCAGTGAAAGGCTGTGCTGACGGGGGCTTCCCATGTCCATGGAGTGGAACACAAAGCCAGAAATCTCATATAGGTCCAACCCTTCAAGCCGGACCTCGGTAACTATTCCAACTCTAACCAATTGAGTGAAGGAGCCACAGAGTCTATGAAATCTAAGACAGAGCTACCCATGCTTGCATCCTGTGACTGCTCTGGCTGATTCTGAGCATATGGTGCCCCACGTGTCTTGGCAGGTGGATGGATGGATGCTGGAAGAAAATTAGAATTCTATGGCAAAGTAAACAAAGCTCTTCTTTTTTTTTTTTTTAAAGTGAGCCATTGTTCATTTACAATCAATGATAAACCACATATATGACAATGGTCTCGCAGATTATAATGAAGCTGAAAAATTCCTATTGCCTAGGGATGTCATAGCCATCCTAATGTCCCAGCACAAACACATTACCTTTTCTATGTTTAGACACACAAATACTTACCATTGTGTTACAATTGCCTATAATATTTAGTACAGTAACATGCTGTCCAGGTTGGTAGCCTAGGAGTAACAGGCTATACATGTAGCCTAGGTGCCTAGGAAGCTGTGCCATCTGGGATCCTGTTAGTACACTCTATCATGTTCACACAAGGACGAAATCACCTAATGACACATTTGATAGAACGTAGCCCCACCATTAAGTGACACATGACTATACTTAATGCCACCAAACTATATACTTAAAAATGGTTAAAATAATAAATTTTATGTACATTTTATCGCAATTTTAAAAAATAGAAAAAACGTATTAACTCCAATTTAAAAATATATTATTGTGTCCACAACAGGTGAGACAAATGCACAGGAAATTCAGGGAGAGGAGGAGCGATGGGATGAAGAAAGACACTAATAAAAATGAAAGAAAGAACAAGGAGAAAAAAGGAGAGATTAAAAGACAGAAAAATACAAAGAGGGGAGGAGATACGAATTTGGAAAGGTGGGGAAGAGCAATACCTTGGCATGTTTTGAGGAGAATTTAGTTGGGAAGATATCTTTGTCATGTTCATTCAGAGAAAGTTACTGGCTATCGCCATCCTTTGAAAGGACCTGTGGTGATCTAACTAACCACTGTTCACAGCTTGATCTGCTCTTTTGGGTTCTAATTACACTTTTTCTGACATTAAGATTGCCATACCAGGTCGCTCTTTTGTTAGCACACACATTTGTGTGTGTGTGCGTGTTTTTCTATAGTTGCTATTCATGCAGCTATAACCCAGATGTTTACCCCAAATCTTATGTCTTTGAATTTTCAATGCTTTCTCTATTGGTGAACGTCCATCTGGAATCATCAGCCTTCTACTGAGGAACATCTCTTAGCACTGTTTATACTGTAAGTGTGGTGCTGACATTCTTTCAGCTTTTAAGGTTTGAAAATGTCTTTATTCCACCTTACTTCTTGAAGGAAATGTTCTCTTAAGTAGTCATTTTCTCTAAGCCCTTTAAATATATTGTATCTAGGCCTCTGTTTTTTCTGTTATGAAGTCAGCTGTCGGTCTAGTTGTTGCTACTTTAAGCGTTGTGTTTTCTGGTAGCTTTTATAATTTTCCCACTGAGTGTGGCTTCCAGTAGTTTTATTATGATGTGCCTAGGTACATTTGTTTTTATTTATTCTGTGAATTGTTGTATTAGTTTGGGAGAAATGCTCAACTATAAATATTGCTTCTGACCCTTTTCTGTGTTCCTTCTTAAAGATACAAAATAAATGTAATATTAGACCTCTCACTATGCTGTTTTTACTCTCCTCTGATTTTTTTTTTTCCCCATTATTTTTATTGCTCTGGCTTCATTTTGTAAATTTGCTTCTTGAAATTTTTCTTTTAATTCTAGAATATCTATTTGGTTCTTTTTATGGTTTCTAGTTCTCTGAAAATGTTCAATAATGTCTTTATTCTTCTTTACCTAGTGTTATGACTGAATGCTTGTGTCCCCCTAAAGTTTAAGTAGGTCTGTCCTCTGACACAAATCCCAAAATTTATGTGTTGAAATCTTATATCCCAATGTGATGGTATTAGGGGTGGGGCCTTTCAGAGGTGATTAAGTCATGAGGGTACAGTCTTCATGAATGGGATTAGTCCCTTTAAAAGAAGAGACACAAGAGCTTGCTTCCGCTGCTCTGCTCTCTGCCATGTGAGAACACAGCAAGACTACATCCATCTGCAAACCAGGAAGCTGGCCCCCATCAGACAACAGATATTCTAGTATCTTAATCTTGCACTCCTCACGTTCCAGAACTGTGAGTAATAAATTTATATTTTTTAAGTCACCCAGTCTACAATATTCTGCTATAGCAGCCCCTATTAACTAAGACATATAGTCAATAAGTTATTTTAGTGTCTGTCTCTTAACTGTAATATATACAGCCCCTTTGGGCCTATTTCTATGTTTATTATTTCTGTTCATATTTCTTATCTCCTCATGTTTCTGAGAATTCATGATTTTATGCTGAACACTATATTTTAAGAATTGCTTGTAGAAATTATTTGAGGTCTAAGACGGTGCTGTCTTTCTCCAGACAAGATTTGTAACTACTTCTGCAAGGTTCCAAGGAGCACTAGCACTCTAAAATATTTTTATTTACTTTCAGAAACTTAATGGACCTATAGCCCCTATGAACATCTGCTTCTGGTTCCCCTTACTCTAGAGGTTTAGATTTAGCCTTTTGGATTCTAGATCAAAGTGAGAGGGGTTTCAACAAGTATCCTTCCCCTAACGGACCCTAGAAAGCAATCCCTGTCACTTCTCACTGAGACACTGTCTAAAGCACTGAGCAGCCTCTGGACTTCTTGGCCTTCCTCTTGGGAACCACTGTAAGCCGTCAAGGGAATAAGTGAGCCTCTGCTCTCAGATTCTTTACTGTCCTATCAGTTCTCTGGTCACATGAACCAGATAGTTCAGTTTTTTTTTTTTTTTTTCACTTTTTCTAGTTGTCCTTAATGGTAGATTTGTTATTTATCTAGAAAAAGATTTTCTTTCTCCTTAGAATTTGTTAGTCTCATAGGGAGATGCCTGGCAGCTGGAATATTCTTGAGTCTCAAGTCCACTCTTCCCTCTGGAAAGAATTCTTCTGTTACTTCTGGCTTGCTGCTACTCCTCTTTCCAGCTCTCTCTCTGCTTCTAGGTCTCCTATCAATCAAACACTAGAACTCCCAAATCTGTCATATCTTTTCATCAACAATCTCTCTTTCTTGATATTTTGTCCTTGAACTGTGAGATGGTTCCTTCATTTACCTTCACAGATTTATACGTTTTCAGCAGCGTTGCTTTGATTTTTACTACGTTTAAGATATGATTCACATATCATAAAGTTCACCCTCTTAAAGTATACAATTCTGTGTTTTTTGTTTTGTTTTGTTTTTTGTTTTGAGATGGAGTCTTGCTCTGTTGCCCAGGCTGGAGTGCAGTGGCAAATCTCAGCTCACTGCAAGCTCCGCCTCCCGGGTTCATGCCATTCTCCTGCCTCAGCCTCCCGAATAGCTGTGACTACAGGTGCCCGCCACCACGCCCAGCTAATTTTTTGTATTTTTAGTAGAGATGGGGTTTCACCGTGTTAGCCAAGATGGTCTCGATCTCCTGACCTCGTGATCCACCCGCCTCGGCCTCCAAAGTGCTGGGATTACAGGCGTGAGCTACTGCGCCCGGCCCAATTCTGTGGTTTTTTTAAGACATTCAGAGTTGTGCAACCATCACCACAAATTCCTCAACATTCTCATCAATCCAAAAACAACAAGCCAAACCCATTACCCCCATTCACTGGTCCCCCAAGAAACCACTAATCTACTTTCTATCTATACAGATTTGTCTATTCCATGTATTTCATATAAGTGGAATAATACTATAGGTGGCTTTTTGTATCTGGCTTCTTCAATTAGCATATTATAAAGGTTCATCCATACTCTAGCAAATATCTGTACTTCGTTCCTTTTTATTGATAACATTCAATTGTATAAACACACCACATATTGCTTATTCATTTTTGAAAGACATTTTTGATGAACAGAAAATTCTTGGTTGTCTTTTTCTTTCAGCAGTTTGAATACGTCACCCCACCACCTTCCTGACTTCCATGGTTTCTGATGAGAAATTAGCTGTTACTCTTATTGATGATCCCTTATACATGATAGGTCACTCCTTTCTTGCTGTTTTAAAGATTCTGTCTTTGGCTTTCAATGATTTGAGTATGATGTATCAAGTGTGGACCTCTTCAAGTTTATCCTATGTGGAGTTCATTGGGCTTCCTGGATATGTAGATTCATGTTTTCCATCAAATATGGGAAGTTTTTGGTCATGATTTATTCAAACATTTTTATCTCCCCCCTTCTCGATTTACTCTTCTTCTGAAACTCTTATTATACCTATATTGGTGCACTTGATTGTGTCTCACAGGTCTCTGAGGCTCTGTTCATTTTTCTTCATTCTTTTTTCCTTTCTGTTCCTCAGACTGGATAATCTTAATTGACCTATCTTCGAGTTTGCTGATTCTTTCTTCTGCCTTCTCAAACCTACACTTGAGCCTCTCTTAATGAATTTTTCATTGCAGTTATTATAATTTTGAACTCCAGAATTTGTATTTAGATATCTTTATAGTTTCTATCTCTTCAAGTCTGTATTTGGTGAGACACTGTTCTCACACTTTCCTCAGTTCTTTGGACATAGTCGCCTTCAGTTATTTGAACATACTTAAAATAGCTGATTTAAAAATCTTTGTCTAAGTTAAACATTTGTGCCTCCTAGGGATGGTTTCTACTGATTGTATGGGTTTTTTCCATCTGTGTATGAGCCATACTTTCCTTTTTGCAATGTCTCATAACTTCTTGTTGAAAACTATAGACATTTTAAATAATATAATGTAAGATCTCCGGAATTAGATTCTCTCCCTTCCCCAGGCTTTGTTGTTGCTGCTCTTTTGTGTGGCTGTTTCTTCAGTGCCTTTTCTGATCTAATTCTGTAAAGTAACACTCTGTCATGTGTGGCCACTGAAGTGACTGCTTCATTAGGTTAGTAGTCGGATAATGGTTGGACAGGTATTTCCTTAAATACCAGAATCAAAGACCTTTGCTGTAGCTAAGAGTCCCTGTGTGTATACTGGGGTGCATTTTCAATGTTCAGGAAGGCAGTTTATAACTGCCTTACCCTTCATTTGCCACTTGCATAGAACCTCAGGGTCAATCTCAGGTAATTGTTTAGGGCCTTCTCACGTCTCCTGAGTATGCACACAGCTCTGGACATGTGCACAGCCCTTCACTGGCCTTTGAGGTTCCCAGGAATATGAAAGAGCTTTTCAAATCTCCCTGTGAATATCTCATTCCCCAGCTTTCCCTTTTAAGGTTTTTTTTGGTTAGCTTTTTGTTTGCTCCAACTGTTACTACTACCTCTGGCAGCTGCAATGTTAAAAAAATGGACTGTGATTGTTTTTGACAAAATTCTCAGGGAAAAAGCTGTTCTCACTGACTCTGAGTTAAGCCAAATAAAGGCAGGTACAGGATGTGGGGTTTTCCAGGGAACTGCCAGACAGGCCAAATAATGATAACTCTCTAAGAAAGGGGCTTTTTGTAGGCTCTCCAACCCCATTCTGTCCCCTTCAGTGACTTTTAGGCTATTGATTTTCACTATAACATCAAAGATGTTGCCTTTAAAGTCTACCTGGAGCTAGAGAGAGGATGATAGTAACAGGGCAAGTTAAAACATCATAAAGCCCTCTGTTCTAACTAAGAAGCCATTTGATATGATTTGGATGTTTTGTCCCCTTCAAATCTCATGCTGAAAGGTAATCCCCAGTGTTGAAGGTGGGGCCTGGTGGAAGGTATTTGGATAACGGGGGACAAATCCCTCATGAATGGCTTAGTGCCATCCCCTTGGTGATGAGTGAGTTCTAGCTCTGAGTTTATGCAAGACCTGGTTGTTTAAAAGTGTGTGGCACCTCCTCCCTCTCTCGCTTAATCCTTCTCTCACCATGTAAGATTCTCGCTCCCGCTTTTCCTTCTGCCATAAATAAAAACTCCCTGAGGGCTCACCAGAAGCTGAGAAGATGCTGGTGCCATGCTTGTATAGCCTGCAGAACCATGAGCCAATTAAACCTCTTTTCTTTATAAATTACTCAGCCTCGGGTATTTCTTTATAGCACTGCAAGAATAGACTAATACACTATTTTTCTTAAATAAATGCTACCCAGAGTGCTGTAAGCCTCTGTTAATTTTCAGAGTTCTGAAACAATTGATTTTGACCATTTTTGCCAGTATACTCATTGCCTTTATAGAAAAGAAGATTTTTGGAGGTCTTCATTCTGCCATATCTGCCCTCATCATTCTTATTTTTAAATGTCAACTAGTGGTTTAAAATTAATAAATTGATTTTTATTTCCAAAAATTAATTTTGGTTCTCTGTAATATCTTCTCATACATCTTCATGAACCTTCATTATTTATTGGATACAATAAAATACAAAGAGCTTAGGTTTTTCTGTTCAATGAGCTTTGACAATCATAAACACCCATGTAAGCACCATCAAAACAAGATAGTACAACTTTTTCATCAGACTAGAAAGTTCCCTCTTGTACAAATCTCCTCGTTTTGCAAGCATTTTCTGATTTCCATCACTATTCTTTTGTCTGTTCTTGAATTTCGTACAAATGGAATGTTTTCGAGACTCATCTATGTTGTTACATGTATTGATAATTCATTCTTTTTTTAAAAATGAGTCATATTCCATTGTACAATTTATTCATTCTACTATTAATAGACATTTGGGTTGTTTTCCATTTTGAACTATTAAATAAAGGTGACATAAATGTTGTTGTTCATGTCTTTTTGTGAACACTTTTTCATTTCTTCTGCATAATCACATACGAGTAAAATATATTTAACTTTATGAGAAACCAACAGTTTTCCAATGTGTTTGTATCATTTTCCACTCCCACCAGCAATATACAGAAGTTCCAGTTGGGTAGAGTGTTTTGTTTTGTCGTTGTTGTTGTTAATTTTACCCATTCTAATAGATGTGTTTTAATTTGCGGTTACATGATGACTAATGCTGTTAAGCATCATTTTAATATATGCTTATTGTTCATTTGTATAACTTATTTTGTCTAGTGTCTGCTCAAGTCTTTTGCTCATTTTAAAAATTTGGTTGTTTACTATTTATTTGTCCTTTGTGAAGTATATGTGTTGTGAATATTTTTTTCCAGTTTATGGTTCATCTATTCATTTTCTCAGTGATGTCTCTTACGGACAGCAATTTCTTATTCTGATGAAATTCAATGTATCCTTTTTAAATTTTAGGGAGTGGTAGGCAGAGAAGCCCCTCCCTGACAAAAAATATCTATGTCCTAATCCTCAGAAACTACGAATAGATTACATTACATGGCAAAAGGGACTTTACAGATGTGATTAAGTGATCTTCAGATGGATTACGCGGATGGGCTCAATCTATCACAGGAGCCCTTAAAAGTAAAAGAGGAAGGACTTAGGGTGAATCACAAAGATATAACAATGGAAGAAGAGACAGGAGAGATTCAAAGCATGGAAGGCACTAGACCTGCCACTGCCAGCTTTGAAGATGGAGGAAGAGGACTGTAAGCCCACAAGAGGAATGTGCGTGGCCTCTATGAGCTGGGAACGGGCCTTAACTGATAGCTAGCAAAAAAATGGGGTCCTAAAATTTAAAACCACTAGCAACTGAATTCTGCCAACAACATGAATGAGCAAGGAAATAGACAGGAAATAGGAGGCCTTCTAAATAAATCCAGCCCTGCTAACACTGATTTTGGTGTTGTGAGACTCTAAGCAAAGACCCAGTGAGCACACTGGATTTCTAATCTAAGGGAACTGTAAGATAATACATTTATATTGCTTTAACATGCTAAATTTCTGGTAATTTGTTATGGCAGCAGTAGCAAACTAAAACAAAGAGTGCTTTTTGTGCTCTGTCCAAATCTTTGCCTACCCTAAGTTTGAAAGTTCTCCTATTTTTCTTCTAGAGGCTTCAAGGTTTTATTACTATTTTAAGTTCTCTTTTATTTCTTCTATTATGTCTGCCTAGACAGGAATTCCCTAATTTGACTGATCTACTTGTCTCTTCCTTAAGTTACAAAGTACCCTTAAATGACCTGTGGCCTCTCTCTACTTGCCCTTTTATCAGGTGTGAGTTTTCTCGACACCTATGCAAGGTAGGAATCTTCAGGTCTTTCAGGCAGTAATGATGTCAGACGGACTAAGGTACAGCAGGTGGCTAAAGGCTGGGAAGATTGAGATGACTTTAAGGGCTGATGGTCCCATGGCCGCCTTCAGAACATGCCTTCATACAAGGGACGTTCTCTCCTGGCCTCCTCCCCCAACCCAGCCTATCTAAATTTCAACTCGGGTTTGATTCCTGGCTCAAGTTCCACAGCTTCCATTAAGTTTTCTCTGAGCAGCCTGCAGGCTCACTTACGTCACTCATTTGGCATTATTTCCATAGAAACCACACACCTCTGATATGTAAGCCTTGTCTCTCCAACCTGATCATCTGCAATCCCAGCTGAATAAATACTAAATAAATGCTGTTGAGGTAAACTGCATGCATTTGGTTCAACAATGCTATATTCAAGAGCATATCCTAAGGAAATAATCAGCAAAATGTATGAAAGATCTATGTATAAATACGTTCACTGTGATGGTGTTTATAATAGCAGATTGAGAAGAACCTGAATGTCCAGCAGTAGGAGGCTGGCTAAAATAAGTATGGCACAGCTCTATTAGAGACTCTATGAAGGCATTTTAAATGATCAAGCAGATCCCATATATATTAAAAAAGATATTTTGCCACGTTTGGAAATAATTCCATCACTTCCACAACCAAAAATCATTAAAAATCTCCATATAGTACTCTGTGAGGGTCAAACATATATATTTGGAAGGATATAAACCAAAGTGATAACTGACTATCTCTCTGCAACATTTTCTGTATTTTTACAATGAACATACATTTTTAAAATTTTAAAGTTTTATTTTAAAAGTCAACACATTTGTCCATTCAATAATCCAGCTCCCGCTCCTCACTTTTTAAAAATCCAGCTCCCACTCCTCACCGTGGCTGGGTGCGGTGGCTCACACCTGTAATCCCAGCACTTTGGGAGGCCGAGGCAGGCAGATCACAAGGTCAGGAGATCGAGACCATCCTGGCTAACACAGTGAAACCCTGTCTCTACTAAAAATACAAAAAATTAGCCGGGCGTGGTGGCGGGCGCCTGTAGTCCCAACTACTCGGGAGGCTGAGGCAGGAGAATGGCATGAACCCGGGAGGCGGAGCTTGCAGTGAGCCGAGATCGCACCACGCACTCCAGCCTAGAAGACAGAGAGAGACTCCGTCTCAAAAACAAACAAACAAAAAACTGGGGTAAAATTCACTTTATATAAAATTCATCCTTACTTTTTAAAGCAGTTTCTTCCTCCATGTGCCCAATTAACATGACTATATTACTGTTTTTCGTTCACCAGATTCAGAAATGTCCTGATTTATAGGCGGACGAGGATTTTTAACTCAGTTATACCAACTGTCATTCTCTCTCCACATGCAATCATTTTAGCTCAATTTTTGTTAAATCCACATTGTCATGATGGAAGTTAAGCACATATTACTCATTAAGAACCATGTGGGATTCCTTCCACTTCTCTCTTGTGATGACCCTGTTTCCTGGATCCCACGACTCCTCTGCTCAGTGTGGTCCCTTCTTTAGGATGGGAACACATCCTCCACTAGCTTCCGGAGAAAGAATGCAGGGGAAGTAAATTTTTGCTGTACAACTCTGTGCAGCTGAAACAAGTTTCTTCCTACCCTCACATTTGACTGATAGTCTGGTTGGGCAGAGAATTCTGGGTTGAAAATATAATTAAAGGTGTTGTCTCACTGTCTTCAAGTTTCCAATGTCACTGAGACATTCCATGCCAGTTTTATTCCTGATCCTTGGGTATGACCTGTTTTTTTTTTCTTTCTGGAAGTTTTCAGGATCTTCATTTTATTCCCTGTGATCTGAAATTTCACCACAATATACCCTGTTATGGGTCTCTTTCAGCATTGCACTGGGCCTTGGTAGACATTTTTAACCTACAGACACATTCCTCAGTTCTTGGAGATTTCCTCTTTCTTTGCATTTCCTCCCTTACATTCTCTCCTGTTTTTTCTCCTAAATATTGGACCTTCTGGATTTACTCTCAAAATTTCCATTTCTATTTCTTACCCATTTTCTATTTTGTTTTTAAAATCTTACTTTCTGGAAGAATTCCCTGACTAACTTCCAAACTTTATAGAATTTTTTAAATTTTATCTATCATATTTTAAATTTCTAAGATTGTTCTCGTTCTTCAATTGTTCTTTTTATCTTTATAGTGTCCTGGTTTTGTTTTATAGATATACTATCTTTTCTTGAGTACATAAATTATAATTTCTTTTTTTTTGAGACAGAGTCTCGCTCTGTTGCCCAGGCTAGAGTGTAATGGTGCAATCTCGGCTCACTGCAACCTCCGCCTCCTAGCTTCAAGCGATTCCCCTGCCTCAGCCTCCCGAGTAGCTGGGATTACAGGCACCCACCATCATGCCTGGCTAATTTTTGTATTTTTGTAGACACAAGGTTTCACCATGTTGGCCAGGCTGGTCTTGAACTCCTGACCTCAGGTGATCCGCCCACCTTGGCCTCCCAAACTGCTGGGATTACAGGATTGAGCCACCATGCCTGGCCAATATAAATTATAATTTCTTTAAAACTTTCTGCAATGTCTCTGTTTCTTCCAAATTCTATTTTTTGTTTCTTTTTCATTATTATGTTTTAGAGACAGGGTATCCCTCTGTGGCCCAATCATAACTCACTGCAGTTTCAAACTCCTAGGCTCAAGGGCTCCTTCCACCTCAGCCTCCTTAGTAGCTGGGAATACAGGCATGTGCCACCACAGCCAGGTAAGTTGTTTTTTTTTCTTTTTTAGAAACAGGGTCTTGCTATGTTGCCCAGGCTGATCTCAAACTCCTGGCCTCAAGCAATCCTCCTGGCTTAGCCTCTCAAAGTGCTAGGATTACAGGTGTGAGCTACTGTACCCGGCCAGTAGTGTACTTACACTTTTATGGGTTTTGCAATTTGTCCAAGTCTTTTGGGGCTGGGGGGTGCTTAACCACCTTGATCTTCTTTGTCTCTCAAACAAGCAGTAGCATCCTCATGTAGCACAGGAGGAAATTGTTCCAGCAAGGTCGAGTGGCAGGCTCAAGGCCATGTGGTTAGCCTGGCATGGTCAGGGCTGGAATCCAGGTCATCTGACTCCCCAGGAGGTGCCTCTTTTATGTCACACCACCTCTTGGACATTGGTGCCAGGCCACCAACTAATGTTGACCAAGGAATGGGAAAAGGGGAGAGGAGCGCTGGGTAGCATTGGGCTCTGATGGAGAGGCGTCTCAGGCCTCCTGGGAAAGCACAGTGATGCCACGTATCGCTGACCCCAGACTCAGCACATTCTGATCCACTTTTTAGTATATTCTTATCTGATCCTGAGAAAGAGAGCATGCAGGTGCCAATGTTGCCTTTTATACAATAGGGAACTGAGGGCTAGAGAGCGAAACTCAGCCAACACAAGGCCTTGCAGCCAGGGGCAACAAAGCTGAACTCTATGCCCGGTTTCCCCAACCCCTCCTTCCCTTTCCCCCATTGGGGTGGGGGTGGGGAGGACCTCTGTTGGCAGCTCTAGGTGGGCTCACCTCCCTGTCCCCAGCCACCTGTGGAGAGCATACCCCCAAGGGGGCGGGCCCCATGCTGAGGAGACAAGAGCCTGTGGGCACGGAGCCTCCAAGGTGCCTTCCCATCCACAGAAGTTCACAGCTGTGAGGGCTCCGTCTTCTCAGAAACACTGCAGCAGTGGTGGCAGCAGCAGCAAGCTCTCTGAGACAAGCCCATGCACTGGTGGTAGTGTTTTTGTTTTCATTTTTAAGTAAAATATTTTTTAAAACAAAAAAATAATGAAAGATACCTACCTAAGCTAAATTCTAAAATGGGCTCATCTGGGTCTTGTATATTTCCTGAATAGAAAAGAAATGACAGAAAAATCACCCTTAATAAACTTTTCTCTGTTTTCAGATTAAATGCACAAATAACCCTGTACTTCCCCCCAACAACAACAACAAAAACTGCCATGCAAGACAATTTCTTTATTTTAAAAATATTTTGTTTTTGAGATTGCTAAGAAGTCCCTGACCCCACAACCAAACCCCTGCTCCTCCTCAGATCTACACATCCACAACAGGGAAGGCTTTTACCATGGCCTGGGCATGTGCCAGCAAAACACCTGGACATTCCCACACTACCCTGGTGGTGCCCCCGCCACCAAACTGGAAAACTAATGTAGTCAGGCTCCAGCAGAAGCGGTTCACAGGAAGAGGGCTGACGCCCCCCTTCCCTATTTCCTGGTTCAAGCAGAAGGATGCCAAACCAGGGTACCCTGTAGTCTATAGGGTAGTCATGGGGAATCATCAGGTACCTGCCAGCACTGCCGCAGTGTGGAGCCCAGGTGCTGTGAGCTCATACCTGGAGCCCGGTGCAGGCCCTGTGAGGCTCACCTGCCAGAGAGAGGCCCAGCATGTCGGCTGCCACGTCGATGGTGGAAGCCCGCTGCATTGCACGGGCCCTGGCACCATGGCGAGGGCTGTGTTCTCTTGCTGTCATGATGTCATTGGTGATGATGTGCTTCTTGATCCTGGGTCAGACCACGCCTGATTACCTGGGAAGTGCTGGCACTGAGCCCTAGTCCGTTAAAGTGGCAGTAGCCCTGAGAAAAGGAGCACTGGTAAGAAACCATGAGGATGGTGATGGAGAGAAATCATGCTCTCATTTAGAAAGAACGTGACCTAACATGGGCGAGGTACAGTGACAGGGTTCCCCAGCATGTGAGGAACCAGGGTGGACTGTCCGCTGCTCCCCACCCCTTCTGGTCACTTCTTCCTCCCCACTCCCCAACACACAGGGTGTCCATGGGATCCCTTGAGGATGTCCTGTCCTCTTCAACAGAGATATGCCACAGTGAATGATGGTTTTCATATAATTATAAAATATGGCTTTTGAGATTTTCTTGTTCTCTTTATTATGCTCTTCTGTTAGCAAGTCTCTTAGAACCTTTAAAAATTTAAATCAATTCGCCACAACTTCTGTGAGTAGGGTAAGAGCTGCAGAAGAGTCTGCTGCCCACGGGCTACATACAGGTGGCAAAACACTAGTGAGACAAAGCTCACAACTCTAACCTGCTGGCTTTCTTCCCAGAGCTGCATAAACTTCACGTGTGTCTGGGTCTCAGGCTTTCCTTCCCGCAAAGCATGTAATCTATGCCTAAGCAAAGTGGAGGGTGCTGTGCTATGAAAAGGGAGGGCTCTGGGTAAAACACTGCCACAGGCTGAGTCAGACGCTTCACATGGCTTAGAGCTCCAGAGCTCACACTCTGCTGTCAGAACTAGATTAAGCAGCGAGAAGGGTGTTTCAGGTTTTTCCAACCCTATATGCTACAACTCCTGCTGTCTCTAGAAAGAACCAACCTTTAGAAGTTAAGATAATTAGACTGAGCAATAAGCCTGGTTTAAAACACTCTCGCAGAGGTCTTCATATTTCCAGAGACAGCCTTGTCTTCTCAAAGGGTGTCCACACCCTGTGCCTGAAGGACCTGGGCTCCTGTCCTTGGGTTAATTCACCAAACGACTTACTGGACATGTTTGCTCTCGGACCATGTGGCATTTCTTCATAGAAGCATGTCCAAATCCATCATCTAAAAATAAGAAAGCGAAAACTTAACAAGCTGGTCAAACATGAAGTTTCTGAGACTGCAATGCCTAGAAACGTGGAGGCCAAGAGCTACTCCATGTTTGTTTGAGCTCCACACCCCAATCCAACCTTCTGGCTCAAAAATACAAGTTTTGCTCAAACCCAAAATAAATGAGAAAGAGAAAGCACATATTCCTCTCCCTTGCAGGGCTGATCTGTTGGGGGAGTCTGGGCCTGTCCTAAAGAGCCAGGTGGGCAGCTGGGTGTGGTTTAGGGAGATGAGAATCTGAGACCAGTTTCCCCACTCACAAACTGTAGGCCCTAGGAGAAGCTGCAGGGCCCTCTAAGGCCCTGCCCTTCGGGATGGATGGGCTGCACCCATCTCATGGGGCTGCAATGAAAACCAAATGTGCATGAACAAGAGAGGGCTCTGCAAACTCCACTGAGCTCCCACAATGCTGCTGCTGCTGGGTCCCCCAGGCCCCACTCAGTCCCAGCACTACAGGGGCTGTTTGGCAGGGCTCAGCTCATGAGCCATCCCTCTCAAAGCACCAGGGTTGGGGAATGAGATGACCGCAAGAGCAGAGTGCTTGAGTGTTTAGCCTAGGGCTGACTCAGTTTCTCTCACAGGCTGTACTCCTATCCCTCCCACTAGGGGTGCCCAGGGACCTTCAGCCTGGGCATTTCCGCAGACAGGGCAGTGGCCTGGTGGGGGAGCCACAATAAAAATCACCAAGGGGAAGATTTGCCGGTTAACGTCAAAAGGCACACAAGTGAAGCAATGTGCAATGTGACTAGTAAAACAGGAAAGTGCTTACAGTACTAATATCTGCTTTTTACAGTAATGGTTGTACACATTAACAACAAACTCACCAAAATGCAAGTGGCAAAAGGTAGGAATTCACAAATGAGGAACACACGTGGTAAACATTTTGAAAAAGTGACCAAACTCATTAAGTAACACAATGCTAAATATGCTTTCCTTCACCTAAATTCGTCCTCCAAAAGAGTTTTGTTTGTTCTTAAGTGAGAATACACATTGCTGGAGGACCTGGGGGAAGCTGTCTAGGACTCTCCTATATTGTTACTCCATCTTAGAGTAGTTCAAACATTCAGAAAGCCATCTGGCATTAATTATCAAAATTTGTAAATCATAACAAAACTCTTGCCAATAGTCTAGAACACGGAAAAGACTACTGGGTAAAAATGCTTATCGCAGCATTACTTATAATAATAAAGCAATCCAAATGCCCAGCTATAGGTACGAAAAGAATGTTCTGGAACATCCATAAGACACACTATTATCCGGCTATCAAAATGATCATAATAAAGCCAATAGACACAGGAGAAGTTCTTCAACCCCATCAGTCATCAGAGAAATGCAAACTGAACCCATGAGATACCTCTGCACAAGCACTGGAACAGCAAAAATGACAAAGACCAACAATACCAAGTGTTGATGAGGACGTGGAGTAACTGGAAGTGATACTACTGGAAGAGCGTAAATAGTCACCCGCGCTGGAAAACTGGCCGTCTCTACTTAAGTTGAACATACACCTACCCTGTGACCTGGCATACAACTCAGAGGGGGAGCTGCTAACAGAAACGCACACTCATGCTCACTAAAAGCCTGTAGAGAAGGTTTAGAGCAGCAACGTTCACAGTAGTAAGATACCAGAGACAACCTAAATGTTCGTCAACAGTAGAACAGATGAAACAACGGGATGAGTCTCAGAAACAATGTCAAGGGGAAAAGTTAAGACCATTCTAGGCAAATCCATTCATACGAAGTTCAAGCACAGGCCAAACGAATCTGTGGCATTCGGAGTATGGAGAGTGGTATCCTGAAGGGGTGGGTACTGACTGGGGAGGGTGAGAGGGCTTCCGGGGCTCTGGAAATGATCTGGGTGCGGGTTACACACAGACTTTACTGTGTGAAATTCACTGAGCTGTACACAGGTGATTTTTATATCCCAATACAAAGTATATACAAGACAGCATAGCATTAAAAAAAAACACGTCAGTTCTGCATCATGTGTTTTTAAAGAAATAGCCCACCTTTGCTTTGTTTGCAGCCATTTAAAGAGATACTGTACAGAGGGGACAGTGAGCAAGAGGCTGCATCAAGGTGACAGCCATGCTGGGGGTGTGATCATGGGGAACTGTCTTCCTCCTTCTCTAACGGCCATCCTCTAACGGCCTTCTCTAACGGCCATCACTGAAGATTGCACCCCATGCTGGCCAGAGGCAGGGCAGCAACCCAGGCATGACTTCAGCTCGAAGAAGGGGCTCTTCCCTTTTGAACCTTTTCCCAATGTGTCTAAAGCATTCCATCATTCCATTGCCTGCCTTGCTGCCCTGCTCAGCCTGTTAGTGAAGGTGTCGGTCACCCACTTCACTTGTGACAGTGGAGACAGGCCACCTAACAGAGGGACACATCTGTACCCCAACATCCTGCCAGCCCTGGGGAAGCTCCAAAACTCACCCCTTTCCACCTCTCCCTGCAGGGTCCCTGCCCACTCCACCAGCCTGCTCTGCCCTGGAGGGTGGTTTATATCCTAGGCATCGTGAGGTTTCCGGAGATAGAAATGCTTAAAGGGGTACATCTACAGACTAATTTTACACTTGAGAGAGTTCACAGGTCACAGAAACTTTCAGGTCAAAAAGACCTCAGAAGCACTTCATAGTTATTTGGGGACATTTAATTAAAATCTGCAATTTAAGTCATCAAGGCCCAGAACGCAAAGCTAATTTGCACAGCTGAATTCGATTTCTCTTCTTGGTCTCATTAATATAAGGTAATTCACCAAGGATCTTATATTCCCAAGGTCCTTGTTTTTCCTCCCAGCTCCATTTGAAGACCAGAGCTCATTAGGAGGAAAAACTGCACTTAAGCAGAAGAGGAGACAGAGTGTGTGGGAGCTGTCCAGGGGGCTGAAATTTTTTCCTGGGGTCAAGAAAAAAGCAGCAATAACCCATGAAGTGAGCAGCTCCCATGTCTCACACTGTGCAGTCACGTGACCCCTCCCACAAGAGGCGGCAGGCCATCAAGTGGACCCTAAGGTTTTATCCCACTTCCCATGATGTCCTTTCCAGCCATGGGGGTCAGGGAAAGGGGTGGTGGAGAGGGCACTGGCAGGACGGGAGGGGTGTTAGGATTCAAACAGGACTAGTGAGGTGGCAAGGCCTTCAGCAGCAGTCCTGGGAAAGGTTTGCCAGAGGCCTAGCGGGAGTACTGCAGGTCCCTCCGCCTGAGGAACCTCTCAGGCTCCCCTGAGCTGGAGTTGAGGGGCGAGGATTAACACATCAGAGCTCCACTTTTGCTTATTCATTGGGGTTCTTCTAAGAATAATTTTTAAAAGGAGTTGCATGGATAAGGTCACGGATGCTGAGTGATTTTTTTCAAGGTCGCATGGAGATGAAATATGAACTATCGTTATCAACCCTAAGAAAAAGCCCAAGTGCAATGGGGGCCCCTCTCCCTGCCCCACTCACCGGACCCCGTCCTACCCCACCACAGCCTATTGCTGTCACTGTGGCAGCAAATGGGCTGAGAAGCTTCACTGTGCCTCTGCTCTCCAAACACAGGCAGCACAAGAGAGAAAGTAAAATGAAAGGCTGGCATGAAGCTGAGCATGAGTCAGCAGCCCCTAAGAAAGAGGCTACTTTACAGGGGCAGAAAGAGGAAAGGACTTACTCTCAGAAACCCCAAATCCAGGACAGCTAAAATCATAGATCCGTGAGGTGTCACACCATTCACTGGCACTGAAAGTTACTATTAATAATAACCTCAGAAAGACAAATATCACCTTCCTGCAGACAGACAGGAAGGATACTGCAAAGGATGCGGATGAACCTCCAGCTGGAAGAGGTGCACAGAGCAAGGCATGTGGGAAGGGCGTGGAGCTGCCCTGCCCACCCTGTGTGCCACTCCCCGGGAACCTCTGCATGCTCAGCTACCCAAAAGCTCCCAGAACTCAGTCCTTTGGAGTTTTGGGGTTTTGTACTTTTTTTTTTTCTTCCAGCTTTTAGAGACAGGGTCTTGCTCTGTCTCCTAGGCTGGAGTGCAATGATGTCAGGCTTATTGTAGCCTCAAACTCCTGGGCTCAAGCCATCCACCCATCTCAGCCTCCTGAGTAGCTGGGACCACACGTGTGGGCCACCACATCTGGAAAATTACTAATTTTTTAAAATTAGAGATGGGGTCTCACTATGTTGCCCAGGCTGGTCTCAAACTCCTGACTTCAAGCAATCCTCCCACCTTGATCTCCCAAAGTGGTGGGATTACAGGTGTGAGCCATAACACCTGGCCTCCTTTTGGGTCTTTAATGAAAGCTTCATTATAGACATAACTGACTAAATCACTGGCCATTGATTTACCAGCTCAACCTTCAGCCTCTCTCCTCTCCCCAGAGGTGGGAGGGTGGAAGACTGTAAATTCCAGCCCTCTAATCATGGGATTGGTTACCCTGGCAACCAGCCAAATCTTAAAGCAATTTAAGAGCCCCCAGCCACCAGTCATCTCATTAGCATACAAAGATACTCTTATCACTCCAGAGATGCTAAGAATACCTCAGGAAAAGAGGGAGGTAGACCAAATATATATTTCACAATACCACACCCCCTCTCTAACTCCAGGTGGGGCTCAGAACACCCTGAACACATCCCCTGAGCCTCCCCCACTCCCAATATTCCCTAGGCTAGGCTTGGACCTCACAATTCTGGACACTCCATGGTGTGAGATGACTTTAATGTCAAGACGATGGGTTCACTGAAGTGGCTCTACTAGAGCTGCTAATCCAACCTAGAGAGAAAATGTGACCCAGTCTCTACCACAGTGTTCCAGACCAGCCTCCGTTTCCATGGGTCCCCTAGAGCCAAATGGAAACTGAATCTACCCAGGGATCTACTCAGACCTTGTCTACACCTAACAGGGGTCCTAGGACCCTTGGGGGATTCAGGGCCACCAATTCTTGAAGCCCAGCAAATAAGAGAACAACGGGCACCTAGGAGGACTTTCTATGACATGGCACAAACATGGGGATGGGCACAGGGTAAGTAAAATGCAGCCACTGATGACACAAACTGAATGGGCCAGAGCCAGAATGGCTGTGGTGACAGGGAGGGGCAGCAGGGACAAGGCAAGGCCAACAGAGAGAACAGGAGCAGTAACTCCAGAATGGCCAAGCCCAAGGTGACTAGCAAACTGGAGGCTCCACTCCAAAGACGAGGCAGCACTGGCCTGTGTGCAGGCTTGGCACACCCACTGACACTACAGCTCACATTCTGCTCCCAAGCATCCGCTCAGGTCCATCACCAGCCAAGGTACATGCTGCACACAGCAAAGACCAGGAAGGCCTGCTTCCAAGTATTCCAGAGCAATAGCCAGTGGCAGCAGAACCAATAGCCAATTCCAGCTGGAGGTTCAACCTCATCCTTTGCAGTATCCTTCCTGTCTGTCTGCAGGAAGGTGATATTTGTCTTTCTGAGGTTATTATTAATAGTAACTTTCAGTGTCAGTGAATGGTGTGACACCTCACTGATCTATGATTTTAGCTGTCCTGGATTTGGGGTTTCTGAGAGTAAGTCCTTTCCTCTTTCTGCCCCTGTAAAGTAGCCTCTTTCTTAGGGGCTGCTGACTCATGCTCAGCTTCATGTAAAAATACATTCATTTGGAATGAATGAGTAAGAGAGTGAGAGAATGAATGAATGCCTCTACATAACCAGTGAGAAGGTTAAGTGCTACGAATCAACTTTTAATGCAAAGCAAATGATAAAATAGGTATGAGAAGAAGAGCGTGTGACCATGGGGCAAGAACACACCAAAACTCATTCTTCCTTAAATATGGCCAACTTGAGGGGGCCACTCAGGAAGAAGAGGATGTTGAACACTGGAGAAAACTGCCATCTGATGTCAAGTGGGAAGGGGTTGTGGGGTTGGCATGGGTCATAAAAGCAGAAGGACTGATTCTGGGAGGCGATGCAGGAGGAGTGGGGCCTACGATACAGCAGTTGGGGTCCTTGATTCTAATTTGCCCACTTTGGAGACTCCTCCATCCCTGGGTGTCCTTCCCCATCCTACAGTGCAAGGGAATAGTGGAAGCAAGCAGGCCTTCCATTTTTTTTTCTTTCAAACAAAAGCCAACTGCTTAGGAAAGATCTTAACCTTTTAAACGAAGTCAAATATGCTTCTCTAGCATAAAATACAAAAACAAAAAATGCTGCCTCAAAGGCCCAGGTATTAACTAGAATGGAAAAGCCACATGCTGCAGGAACAAGGACAAGGTGGAGGGGACCTGAGAGGGGTCTCAGGAAGGCCTTCCTCATGCCTCTCAGGGCTCTGGCTCCAAGCCCATCAGGCCCCCAGCACCCTGGTCCACAAAAGGCTCTTGATATAGTTTGAATGTGTTCTCCAAAGTTCCTGTGTTGAAAACTTAATTGTCATTGTAACAGTAGTGGGAGGCGGGGCCTTTAAGAGGTGATTAGGCCAGGAGGACTCTGTCCTCATGAATGGATTATGCTGTTTCTGTAGGAGTGAGGGGAATGGATTCCCGATAAATCAGGAGTTTAGCCTGATTTCCTCTCCCTGTCTCTCGTGCTGGCTTCCACCTTCCACTCTTCCACCATGGCAAGACCCTCACCAGATGCGGGCACCATGCTCCTGGACTTCCCAGCCTCCAGACTGTAAGAAGTAAGCTGCTTTTCTTTACAAACTAACCGGGCTGTGGTATGTTGTTGGAGTAGCAGAAAATGGATTGAGACAGGTGTCAACATCTGCCCTTCCGCAGACTAAACCCTTGGATCAACCTGTGAGGCCCAGAGTGGGGCCTCAGGAATCCACCCACTTGCTCAGCTAATCCCACTTCAGATCCCTCCTCCCCCATAGGTGA
Source organism: Pongo pygmaeus (assembly GCF_028885625.2). Lineage (NCBI taxonomy): Eukaryota > Metazoa > Chordata > Mammalia > Primates > Hominidae > Pongo > Pongo pygmaeus. Next base: position 28,137,528 of record NC_072385.2, on the reverse strand, counting down.
AAGAGCTGCCGAGCTTCTCTCAGCCTCAGTTTCTGTATAACGGAAATAACACTGGTCTCACCAGGACACACTGAGGAGCAAGCACATATGTGAAGAAACACAGAAAACATCCGCATAGAGCTCGGTACATGGGCTGTCAGCCATGTGAGGTTGTCGCCTTGGCATGTGAGGTTCTCACCTTGGCTTTTCCTAACCTCCCCTGAGGCTGGCCCCCACAGCACTTGTACTGGGGCCATCTGTGAGCCTGGAAGCCCTTTCCCTACAGCTAAATCTATTTGAGTTTTACCCAACTTTCCTACCTTCTCTAGTTCCTCCAACCGGAACTTTTCACCAAGGTCCATGGTACTTTGCTTGCGCTACAGTTTATAATCACCAAAAATTAGGCCCAAAGGTTGCTATTGGAAAGGAACATGAGAGCGCAGGCCTGTTCCTTGAAGCAATATGGCTTGGTGGCATGGGGGAGGGGAGCCCAGGCAGTGGCATCAGACCTGGTGAGCTGCTGTGAAGCATGTGACCTTCCACAGGGTCCCATCTCTGTGCATCAGTTTCCTCGCCTGTCAAATGAAGTTATGACTACTGTGGGAAGGAATTCAGAGTCTCCCAATCAGAAGAGTGTGAGTGGACCCTGGACTCCTAGGGAAGTGAGGCGGGTGCTCTGTCCCTCCAGATAGACATCCATGTTCTGAGGGGGCAGCATCATGGTCCTCTTGTACTGAAGAGGTCTGCTTCCTCCTCCCCTCAGAGCTGGGGCCCAGCCCTCTCCCACCTCCCACCTCTCACCTCCCAGCTCTCTATACCTGCACAGGGCAGGAGAGGGTCACTGTGAGTAAAGCTCTGACTCAAAGGACACTTAACACCCAAGCATGCTGCAAAACATCCATCCAACGCTGCTAGGGCTTAAATACAGGAAAGTAATGTGCTTTAGAAGAATCAAGCACAGGGGCCCAGTAATCCCAGCACTTTGGGAGGCCAAGACGGGCAGATCACAAGGTCAGGAGATCGAGACCATCTTGGCCAACACGGTGAAACCCCGTCTCTACTAAAAATACAAAAAATTAGCCAGGCGTGGTGGCACGTGCCTGTAGTCCCAGCTACTTGGGAGGCTGAGGCAGAAGAATCGCTTTAACCCGGGAGGTGGAGGTTGCAGTGAGCCCAGATCGCACTACTGCACTCCAGACTGGGCAACAAAGCGAGACTCCATCTCAAAAATAAAAAAATTAAATCAAGCACAGGAAGAGAAGTAACACGCTGGCAATGCACATCCCTTCTCACCTGCAGACATAAATGACCTGACTTAGGGCCCCCGAGCTTGTGCTCACTGGGAGATGTTCATTTATCTCTGGCTTCCCATTTCCCAAGCCCTACTGTCTGCCAGTGATGATGGACACGCAGCAATGGCAATGAGTTAACTTCATTTACTTAACTGACATGCCTCATTAGTTTAATAAATATGCTGACTACTATAATACAGGGCCTGAACCAGAATACAAATGCACATCCCAGACTCCGATGGGGGGAGTCAGTCACTGTGCTACAGTCTGAATGTGTCCCCCAGAATTCCTATGTTGAAATGTAGCCATCAATGTGATAGTATTAAGAAGCGGGGCCTTTGGGAGGTGATTAGACCCTGGGGGCTCCGGCCTCATAGGTGGGATTAGTGCTGTATGAAAGGGCTGGAGGGAACTAGGTAGGCCCTTTCTGCCCTTCACCTTTTGTCATGTGAGGACATGGCAAGAAGGCCCTCAGCAGACCCTAAATGCCAGCGCCTTCCCAATATCCACAGGTCTAAGAAGTACATTTCTGTTGTTTACCAGTCTCAGTTATTTTGTTACAGCAGCCTGAACTGACTGAGATACCTTGGATAGGGACATGGATATCCCTGTAAACAAGAGAGCAGAGGAGGATGCTCCAGGAGCAGAACAAGCCCAGACCGTTCCAGCCTTCCTCTTTCACCTCACCAGCCCCTCAAGGTTTCCCATCTCAGTAGATGGAGTTCTGTCCTTCCACGTGCTCCAGGCAAGAAATAACATCCTGGCCTCCTCCTCCTCCTCTCACATCCCACATCCAATCCATTGACAACTCTATTAGCTCTATCTTCCCCACAAGTACGACTTCAACTCCCTCAGTACCCCAGCTCCCATACCCTGGGAATTTGACCAGCGTCCCTCCCACAGTCCTCACAGTCTGTGTCCAACAGCAATGACGGGGCCTGTGAACCTCCTAGCAGTGTCTTCATCCTGCTCCTGCCCTGGCGTCTTTCCTGTTTAGACTTATCTGGTGTGGCCTTTGCATCAGCCACCCTCTCTGGGACTGCCCTTCCTCAGATAACAAGGCAGGCAACTCCCTCACTTCTTTTATGTCCTTCTTGGTTCCCAGCTTCTCCTGGAGGTCTTTGGGACAGCCCAGTTTAGAACTGCAGCTCAGCTCCTTGTGGTTCACCCATACACCATGAACCTTCAGGTGATTTTCTATAAGAAGCAGTTTGAAAATAAGTTGCCCTGAAAAAAGTGCTTTAAAACGTTTGTGCTGAGCAAAACAGGTGCTCACAATCTGGGAGATGAGTGAGATGTGTCAATAATCACAAGCGCAATGTCTGGGAGGTGCCAGGAGCAGCCTGGGGTGGGCAGGGATCTGCTGACTGCCTTCCACACCACACACTTCAGCCACTCTTTCTTCAGCACCTCCAATTTCTTGCTTCTGCACCTCATGCTGTTCCTTCTCTGTAAACTGGCAATCTCTTTAACACAGCAGTCCCCAACCTTTTTGGCACCAGGGACTGGTTTTGTGGAAGACAATTTTTGGGGGCTGGTCAAGGGGAGTGGTTTCGCAACGAAACTGTTCCACCTCAGATCATCAGGCATTAGTTAGATTCTCATAAGGAGCACACAACCCAGATCCCTCACATACGCAGTTCACAACAGGGTTTGTGCTCCTATGAGAATCTAATGCCACCGCTGATTGACAAGAAGTAGAGCTCAGGCAGTAATGCCTGCCACTCGCCTCCTGCTGTGCAGCCCAGTTCCTAACAGGCCACAGGCCAGTACTGGTCTGCAGCCCGGGGACTGTGGACTCCTGCTTTAACAAACAGTTGAGGGTCTATTATGGAGCAGGCCTTAGGGATACAAAGATAATAAGAGGCTTGGGCCAGAGCTACATCACAAAGTATAACAAAGATGAATGGTAGACAACCTGAGGGCCACAATGATGGGGGCCAAGCCTCTTCTGAAGCCTTCCCTTGGGGGAGGGGCTGACTTGCTACTCTGTCCTTTCCAGGCAGTGGCACCCCTGGGTTCTGCAGCCAGGGATTCTGGGGCTTTTTCTTGAGGTAAATCAACCCAGTGTTCCCATACATGACCCCTCTCACTCCCGCGCACCAGGCCTCATTCGTCATTTGATTACCACATCAATTTCACAATACCACAGACAAAGACAACAGGAACACTGTACATGGCTGTCTGCTGTCAGAGCTGCCTGGTTAGGACTGCAGTCAGTGTGCACCAGGAGCAGTGTGGTTCTCTCTCCTACAACAGGCAAGGACTTTGACAAGTCTCATTTCTTACTCCATTGTCACTTGAAACCACTTGAAGCCCTCACACAATTAACTGAAAGTTTGCCCGTCTGTTGTCCAGGAAGGCCTTCCAGCAGTGCCACATAAATTTCTAAGTAAGTGTATGAAAGGACCGAGGAAAGCATCCAGTATTTCAACCCCCTCATCAAAGGAGACATGCTGCTCCAAGAGGGCCAGGAACTGAAAAGATAAGGACAGGGGCTTCCCCGTGACCTGTGAGTTGGGCTTATCTCTGAGTGTGGGTCCACAATAAGGGGGGTATCATCACTCACCCAGAGTTGTTACTCAAAGGTTCATTCCAGGAGACGCAGCTGGAAGACTGTGGAGCGTGAACCCAGTCTGGCTCCTCTATGGTGGAGGCGGGAGTGCAGAAGGCTCTAAACCCCAAAGCAGGCTGGGTGTGCCTTATTCATTGCCAAAGATGGTGATTTCTCTTCCCTTTTCTTCTTCCACCCAAACAGAAAGCTGTCAGGCCTGGCCTGGTGCCTGCTCCTGCTTCCCTTGCCCAGAGCTGGCCACCTGGAAGCCGGACCCTGACTTGCCCCAGCCGCTAGAACAGCCTCTAACCCAAGGTCTGCTTCTCTCCTTCTTCCCTTTCGGGAGAGGTGTGGCTGCAGCTGCTTATGGCTTCTCAGGACAGAATGCAAAGTGGGCGGCCCACATCCCAGCCACAGCAATGTCCTTTGCCTTGCCGTACAGTGTTTTGCATTCACCTCATACCCTCACCACCCACCCCCTCAACCCAGGGGATACAGTGACGATACCACCATGGTGAGGACAGTCATGGGAACTCCTGCTAGCCTGGCTAAGACACTATATAGAGCAGCCAGGACGCTGTGCAGGGGGGTGAGCTTAGGCAGAAAGGCGTATTTGTCTCAGGAGTCTGGGCTGAGCTAAACACCTCAGCAGGAACATGGCTGAGCTGGCCCACTGACTCCAAGGCTGGCAGCAAATGTGGCCCTTCCCCTCTGCTTCCCCATGTCCGTCATCCTCCCACGCTGCAAATGAGCCAGTCCACGTGGTGGGAGCTAAGGCAGCCCCCAACTTGAAACTCTCCAGCTCCAGCCACCAGAGGCCGCCTGCATGGGTTCTCTCCCGGTTCTCTCCAGCTTGAGCCAAGCCCCCCAGGCTGGGGGTGGGGGTCACGTTGTAGCATGGGGGCTTCAACACTACCCATGAGCTTGGGTGGGAGAAAGCTCCCACAAAGCAGTGGAGCACCACCACCCCTTCAATCCATCACAACTTTCAGTAACCAAATGGAGATTTCCCTACAGCAGGTGTTTCTTAAACTTTAAACGGAATGGTCAAATAACTCTCATGTTAACCAGATGGCTTTACATTGTATCAGACACACAACATAAACACATAATTAGTCATAAACTCTTTTGTTTAGAACATTTAAACTATTAGAAAAAAGTGATCTATAAATTAACATAAGCAAACCCCGACACAAATGAACTCAGGTTTATATTACTTTAATGTGAGGGACGGGATGGGCTGTTTTACAGAAAGGATCAGTCACGCATAACCTTGACACTACATCCTCCACCGTCACCCAGCCTGAGGCCAAAAATGGCCAGAACGGCCCCTTCAGGGTCCACCCAGCTATTTGGTCAAAACAGCAGTGGCCAGCGGCCACCATTCCCCAAAAAAGTGAGTTGCCAAGCAGGGCAGAGGAGGGGGATGTGGCTCCTCCCTGGACTGTGAAGGAGGATCAAAGCACCCCAGACCGCAGACTCTCCAAAATGTCGTTTTCCTCCTCTGAATGAAATCAAGATTGTTTCAGGAAACAAACGCAGCTTTAGGGCTTGCTGTGTGAAAATGCAGCCCTGAAAATGCTGAGTTCCTTTCCTTGACTCCCCCTCCCCGCCATAGGGGAGTGCCCGCATTGTGGGCCACTCCAGGAGGCAAAGTCCAAATGTGCCCAGGACCCCTTCCTCTTGTGAGGAGCAGCCACCATTCCTCCCCTCAGTCTGTTCACAGCATTGTGTTCTCCCAGGACTTCAACAGTGTCTGCTGCCCATGCATGCAAGGGATGTAGTTTCTCTCAATGTTTTCAATCCACAGAAGAGGGTCAAGAGAGGAGAAGACCAAGAACTTCTCAGGCCAAGGTGCCTTCTGCCCGCTCACCTGCCTCATCTGGTCTCCATGGGAGGAAACACCTTGTCTAGAGGTCTCTGTAGGTAAAAAACCTCAACGGGGAAGAAATGTAAGTGTGATCAACAACAACACACCTTGCAAATGCTGCCCACATGTTTTGACTTGCCTGGTCCTCACAACACACCGCTGGGCTGGGAGAGACAGCTATTCTAGTTTGATGCCTGGGAGCCAGGCTCACAATGGTAGAGGGGCTCCCTCAAGGTCAGGAGCAGCAGCAGAAGTAGGACCTAAAGTTAGGCCTTACTAGTCCAGTGCTCTTTCCGATATGCAAAAGAGAGTGCAGAGCACATTAATTCGACTACTACCAAATGCTAATAAAAAGCATCATCTTTTTCAGTTGTAGAGTTCCTCATTATGTCCCGCCGCCCTGTCCCCACCCATGTCTTCATAAGCATCTCCTGTGGTTACTCAGTCTCTGACTCCATCTCCAGCTTTTCCCATCAAGCAACACCAAATTCTAGTCAGGAAATGGGGCTTCCTAGAGAAGCAAAAGGCAGAACTTTAGGATGAGAGCAGATTCTTTTTTGTATCATTCATGTTTGATTTTCTTTTCTTAAATTAAGCTGAAATTAAACCCCTTGAAGAAATATTTTTAATGTTTCTGTCAAAAACAGTTAAAAAATAAAGTTTAAAAAACAAAAATTTGTGAACAGGATAAACAGACAAAACCTAGCCAACAATATCAACTAATAGTAAAGTAAAAATGCAAGAATATTCTGTATTTCTAATGGTGGAGACAGGGGTTCTATAAATATTGTACAGAAATAATATATTTCAACGGGAAAGTAGAAGGGGAAATGCACCCTCCTGCTGAATCAGCAAGCACAACTCAAGCCCAGGCGTCTGTGGTGACGGCTGGCTCTGTGAGCAGGGCTCCTCTGCTCTGCTTGTATGACTACTGTGTTTTATTTGTAACTTCCTTCTATTTACTATTACCAACAGGTTTTACTCAATCCTGATTTGGTAAGGGAAGACTGTGCAAGGTGTTTTGAGAAACAGTCACCGCTGTCTCCAATTCTCTCTGGTGACATACACCCCACAGTTCAAGAATAAAGCATGTGTCCTCTCTCTTCTACAAAAGCTCCCATGTCCTCTCTTTCAGGTTCAACAAGGAAGCATTGCAGAGAAAGTGAACCAGCTCATCACTCTGGCTGGACACATAAAAAGTCAGACCCCACATGGGAAATGCAGGCCTCCACCAAGGTTAGCCCACTCATGAGACACAACAGTCCCAAAGGCTCGCCCAGTACTTTTCCCCAAACCTAAAGGCAAAGTGCACCCTTGGAAGAAGAGGTGGGCATCCATGCCACCTCCTACAGGGGTTGGGCAGATCCCAGCAGGAGGCTGCCTGAACCTTTTCTAAATGAGAAGCTTCATGTTCTAGTTTATGCCAGGTCAGTGAACAACCATTAAGCCAACTTTTGGTTTTGTTTACTAGAAAGCAAGTTATTAGCATAGTACTTTAATATCCAGGCAACTTTCAAAAGTCCATGCTAACAGAGCTTTGGGAAAACAAAGAAAAGACAGAGAGCCTAGAGTGAATCTGGTAAGATGGTCTCAGGCTTGCTCAATCACGTGATGCAGAACGTCAAGGCCAGCCAAAGCTGTGGACCCCCTTGCCATTGCCAGTCTTGCACCTTCAGCAGGATGGCACGTGGGCCTGAAGAGGCACTGAAGATTAACACCACACACATCATTTCCTTCTACAGTGCCACATTAAGAACAGAACTGATAATAAGTTGAAAGTTAATAATAACGTGCTTCAGACAAGTGGAGTCAGGCGGGCTCTGTTTATTTTTGTAAGCACTAAGAAAGCCTGCTTTCTAATTCGCAAGTGTCAAAATTGGCTTCACGAGAAAATAAAAAATTTTCTGAGTAGCAACAAAATTCCATAAAGGGCTATAAATGTGAAGCAACCACCACAGATCAATGAAATGCTGGGAAGACAATGCTATTTTAGAAACCAGGCAGTAAGCCAGGAGACGGGATGACCTGCCCAAGGCCTCCAAGTGGCAGCACCAACGTTACAACGCTGTTTCTAGCTTCCTCATCAACAAATTGAAATCAGGGAGAGACATCTTGGTCCTCTAGGTCCCATGGAAACACAAAGTGGTCACACATTCAGCAACATTACTACATGTAGATCTCTGGCAAAGTGGTGTATAACCTGTTTATTTTAGCTGTGAAAATGGAATCCTGTTTGAAACATTCAGTGTTGGGGCGAACACTTAGCAGAGATACAAAAGGACTTCAGTCTTCCATATTCTCATTAAAACAAATCAAAAGGGCAGCAAGCAGTCCTGATGTTAATATAGGACCTTCCTGGAGAGAGGGTTCTATGGCTTCAGCTACTCGGCTGTGTTGCTGGTTGTTCAGTGTTGAAATGTTTGGTGAGGGAGGACCCCCACTGGCAGTCCTCCACAGGCCTCTTCCACAGTGACCTGACCACAGCTCTTCGTTGCAAAGCTTACAGTGGCTGGAATAATGAAACCTCAAAAAGAAATGCAGTTTTTAAGAGTGCAATAAGCTGTGCCTCTGAGGCCCATGCCCTTCCTTGGGCAGTGCTCTGTAGCTACCCACGTGGTTGAGTAAGTTCAACCACGTAGGGACAGGCGCCAACTGACATGCAGCACCTTCATGCTCAACAGCAACATCTGCCTTCTTCTCATGTGGCACCTCTTCTCAACCGCCAGCAAAGATCAGGCTAATAGGGAAGGGACCAGGGCAGAAGACAGACAGCAGCCCTGCCTGCAGGAGAAGGAGTCTCTGTAATCCTGTCAAGTAAGCCTGGCTTGATGGCCTGAAATGCCTTCTGATGACAGTGTCCAAAGGAGTCTGTAATCTGGAACTGTCCATTCATCTGTTCAACCAGTACTGAGCTAGGCACTTACAGTGAACACACAAGTGAATCAGAAGCGATCTCTGCCTGCAAGAATCCAACAGTTTAATGACGGAGTAAGACATTCAGATAACACAACTCCAAGACAAAATGAGATGCATGCCCCATGCTGCTGGGGAGGCAAGGAAGAAGCTTGAAATCTAGCAAAAGATGATCCAGATGAGGTGCGAGTTGATCTGACTTCAAAAGGAACAGGCACAGGTGCATCCAGCGACAAGCACTCATTCAGGAAACAGGAAAGTCTTGTGTATTAAGGACGGAAAGAATGGGGCTGGAGAGCCAGGACGAGGTCAATTCTGGAGATCCTTTAACACCAGACCACAGAGCTGGGTTTTAGCTTGCAAGCAGTGAAGAACTCCCTAGGATCTCAATTGTTCAAACCAATCTGAAAAGTCCAGTACTCTCTTGGACTCTCCTACTGGGCTTTTGAAGACAAATCTCTTTCTCACTTGGGGCAAACCAGGGAGGAACCTGACCACAAGAATTGCAATGAGCATCCCTTCTCACCAGCCAAGACAGACCCCTGCTCAGACCTGGCAAAGCTGGGTCAAGATGGCACCCACCACCACATGAACAGGCAACATTCACAACCAACACACAAAGGGCAACTCGATTGTTCCAGGAGGTCTCCAGGGGTTCTAAAGGTCCATTTGTCATCAGCACAACTAAACCTAGTCCATCCAAACTCACTATCTCTGAAGGAAGCACTGATTCTGCAAATATAAAATAAAATCCAACAACATCAAAAACAACAAAAGAAACTAAAACCACTTGGGTAATTCAAGAGGGCAAGCAACTTCAGGTCTATTAATAAAACCCTTAGAGCAGGGCCATCTTTTGCCTTTCAGCTAGGTCTCCTAGGTGACCTCACCCATAAACAATGCAGTAGTGAGACTGCTCACAAAAGTCACAAGAACTATTTTCCCTTTGTTCCAGAAAGATTCCTTATCTGGTTGTGGTGCTGTTTCCATGGAAAATGCTAACAAGTAGGAATATCAATGTGAAAATAAGACAATGTTGAGGTACTTTCACCATTATCTCTTTCTCCAAACTTTACATCTAAGTTATGAGAGGGAGAGAATACATTGAGAACAAAGGCCCTCACAAAGTGTTTCCCTGTCACATATCATATGTAAAATTACCACCACCAAGAGCAGTGACAGTGAAAGCTAATTAAAATCTCTATGTGTGCTTTTACATTTTTTAAAACACTCTTGGTAGCTGGGAAATAAAGAGATCAGGGAAAATGTGCCTTTGGAATTCATTTTTTAGAAGTGTTCCCATCTCCCACTGGAAGAAACCTATAGAAAAACTAAAAACTGTAAACCAACATGTAGCAGGTGCAGCCTCCAAGCCACCTCAAGCCCCCACTTACCACCCAACTTCAGGCCCTGCCTCTGTACATGCAAACCAGGACATTGACAGTGGAGCCACTGTGGGCAGGCCTCTGGCAGAAGGAATGCTCTCTCTCATCTGGAGAACTCAGCCAGCCCAGGAGAACACAGGTATCACCTAATGCCCTCAGGACTATCATCTGGCCCCATAACCAGGGTTCCGTAAGGACTAGGCTCTTGGATGGCCAGATGCACACCCACTAGGAAGGTGTGAACAAATTCACATCATTCCAGAACAGTGTACCCAGGAGCAGGCGGGCACTGATGTACGAAGATAACTGAGGTCATAGATACCCACAGGATCAGTCAGAGAAACCTGCACAGGCCAAGACTAACACTAATGCTGCTGAACGCTTCACAGCATTGCTCAGCTCAGCAGTGCATGGGCCCGACATGTTCTTCAACCACTAGTGAGACGCAGATAAATGTGATGCAAACGCAACTGATGTAGAGTTGGAGCCCCTGGGCTCTCAACCTGGTCCAGGTTTTAATTTAACTATCAAATTCCAGGGAAATCACAAACTAGGCACTTCAGTGTCCCCCTGCCAGATGTGGTCCCTCTCCCCAGCCCTCACCTCCCTCCCCCAGTCTATGATTCTGTGCTGGTGGAGTGCCCCAAACGGTATCAATGGTGTTTATTCTGTTTTGTCATTTGCTCCTAAAAACAAGGCCTGCCCCACCATAGGGAAATCATTACTCCCTGCCTCAGTGAGGACATCAAGGTTCAGAGAATGGGGGGCTGGGGGGTTCTTGCCCTCAACATTCTGTGTACAACCAGCAAGGCTGGAAAGAGGGCAGGACTTTGACTTCCACTGTCACCTCCCGAAGCTAGCATGGATACTACAGTATTTCCTGAACTACTGGCACTCAGGAAATCATTGCTTCTACCATGACCTTGTACTGTGGTCCATAGGTTTTTCTTTAAATACATTTTTTTTTTTTTTTTTTTTTGAGGCAAAGTCTTGTTCTGTTGCCCAGGCTGGAGTGCAGTGGCACAATCCCGACTCACTGCAATCTCCACCTCCCGGGTTCAAGCAATTCTCCCGCCTCAGCGATTCTCCTGCCTCAGCCTCCCGAGCAGCTGGGACTACAGGCACATGCCACCACACCCGGCTAATTTTTGTATTTTTAGTAGAGAAGAGGTTTCACCATGTTGGCCAGGCTGGTCTCAAACTCCTGACCTCAAGTGATCCGCCCGCCCCGGCCTCCCAAAAATATCCCAGTGCTGGGATTATAGGCCTGACCCACCGCACCTGGCCTAAACACATTTTTAAACTTAAATTTACTACATGGAATATTTTAAACTAGCTAAGTATTTAAGTATATATAAAACAAATTTAACTCTTCAAATATAAGGCTTGCAGCCATTCCACCAGTGGCAGTAACAAAGATTTTCTGCTTGGCCAAACTAGAGTCAGGTTCCTGAACCTTCCAGGCCCATCTGTGCACTTCCTTGTAAAATCCAGTTTTAGCAAAGAACCCTGCTGAGCCAGTTTAGCAAAAACCTCCCCTCCTCAATATCTGATTAGGTTCCTCTACCACCATTCCCTAGGTGATGTATGATTGTCCTGGCCAGTTTAGCAAGAATCCTGTTAGGTGGGTTTAGCCAGAATCCACTTTACTCTCGATGTTTCCTCTTAGTAAGTTCCCATCCACTGACCCCCTACCCTGTTCCTAGACTATAAATTCCCACTTGCCTGTGCTGTATTGGGAGTTGAGCCCAATCTCCCTCCACCACTGCAAGCCCCTGTTGCTGTGGTCCCCATACCTATTGTGATGGTCCTGGATAAACTCTTCCTTTATTCATATGCTTTCACAAGTATCACTGAATGACTTTTTTCTGGAACAGCAGACATGCCCTTTGGGAGACAATGGACCTGGAGAAGGGTGCATGGAGGACAGCATGCCATCTCCATCCACAGCTGGATTTTGATTTCCTCCCTATTTTCCCCCCTCAAAGAGTGGTGGGGGATCATCAAACAGACACCAACCAGCTGCTGGCTGTTGGAACATCTGGCTCTCAGCTCACACCCCATGTCATAAAGTGGAGATAATATTCCCACCTTAGAGGTTCGCTGCAATCTCGAGTAAGAAAGCATGCATGAGGACTTTGTATACCACAAGTTACTAAGTTAAATGACACTAGGCCTTGCTAAGGGTCAAATGAGATACACGGGCAAAACTACCTTAAAAAGGTAGGAGTTAGGATTAAATGACACATTCTCTCTGGAGAACAACATGGCCTGAGGTTGTCACCACTGGGAAGGTTTCCCCTGGAATTAGATATGGGTCTGCCACTGACATCTTATATGGCTCCGCCAGACCCACAGACACAGGTACACCCTGCTGAACCCTGGGCTCAGGTTCACTCAAGCTGCAGGCTGGGCAGTTAGCCAGACACTTGTACCCTCCCCCACCATCACTGAAGGCCATCAATCTAGCCAAGAAACTTACTACTTCTCCATAAAGGAGAATACTGTCCCTTTGTCCTTGAAAGTTATGATGGCCCAATTAAAAGACTTTATGTGTGAAGATAAGAGATATATAGGAACTCTCTGTACTTTCCACTCAATTTGTCTGTGAACTAAGACTGCTCTAAAAAATTTTAAATTTATTAATTTTTAAAAAGGGACTTTCTGACACTAATTCCAAGGGGATTTTTTAGCTGTCCTGCCCTATGTGGTTTAGAATAAAGGGAGAAAATAAGTAAGCCTCCAAACATATCAGTAGTTAAGCCTTTTAAGGCATAAATTTTGGAGTTCTGCATTCATCAGATTACTTGGAGCAACATTCAGAAAAGCCTTGAAATCTCAAATAAAGTTAAATAAATATAGCATTCTGCAGATCTTAAGCAAGGCTAGATGAGAGGATTAAACCATGTAGTGAGGAAAGGTTTCTACAGGGAAGCTGCAAAGCAGTTCTAAAAATACTGTTTGATGATCCACCACCACTGTTCGAGGGGGGAAAATAGGGAGGAAATCAAAATCTGAAGCAAACCTGGCATTTCTGGGATAACTGCTGACATGCTATTCTGTTCCCCTGTATCACCATGCTCACAACCCGACTCCACAGCAGGCTGACAGATGGCTTCTGTCACCAGGCTGGTCAGCAAACAGATATGAGGAAGGGTAGAAAGAAGACAATCTCCAAAACAGTCTTTTTTATTTGTAATCATCATTCATGCTTGTGCTTTTATAATTTTGAGTGGGACTGCTTTCCTAGTTCCTCAGCGGGGCAGAACTTGGCAAAAAGAGCATTGAGATTCCACATTAGACATGTGGATTAGTCTGCTTAGGCTGCCATAACAAAATCCCACAGACTAGGGGGCTTAAACAATAGATATTTATTTTCTTACAGTCCTGGAGGCTGGGAAGTCCAAGGTCAAGATGCCAGCTGATTCAGCTCCTGGTGAGGCCACTCTCTTTGGCTTACAGTCACCTTCTAGCTGTGTCCTCACATGGCCTTTTCTCTGTGCACCTCTTTCATGAGGTCTCTTCTTATAAGGACACCAGTTCTATGAGATTAGGGTTCTACTTTTATGACCTAATTTAACCTTAATTATCTCTTTACAGATGCCATCTCCAAATACAGTCACATTGGGGGTTAGTACTTCAACATATGAATCTGAAGGAGGGACACAATTCAGTCCTTAACACAGTGCTTTATGGACTGTATCTGCATCTTCCATCTTATCACCACCCAAATGCAGCATCTGAATTGATGAGTGTTGCCAGTGAGAGGCCAAGAGCCAGAAGAGCCTGCTGCTGCTTGCAGAGGGTGTACAGTTGTAATAGTTCATTTTCATGCTGCTGATAAAGACATACCCGAGACTGGGTAATTTACAATAAAAAAGAGATTTAATGGACTCAGTTCCACGTGGCTGGGGAGGCCTCACAATCCTAGCAGAAGGCAAAAGGCACGTCTTACATTGCAGAAAGCAAGAGAGAATGAGAGCCAAGTGAAACGAGTTTCCCTTCATCAAACCATCAGATCTCATGAGACTTACTATCATGAGAACAGTATGGGAGAATCCACCCCCCATGATTCAATTATCTCCCACAGGGTCCCCCCGACAACACATGGGAATTATGGTAGTACAATTCAACATGAGATCTGGGTAGGAACACAGAGCCAAACCATATCATTCCATCCCTGGCCCCTGTCAAATCTCATGTCCTCACATTTCAAAACCAATCATGCCTTCCCAACAGTGCCCCAAAGTCTTAACTCATTTCAACATTAACTCAAAAGTCCACAGTCCAAAGTCTTATCTGAGACAAGGCAAGTCCCTTCTGCCTATGAGCTTGTAAAATCAAAAGCAAGTTAGTTACTTTCTAGATACAATGGGGGTGCACGTATTGGGTAAATACAGCCATTCCAAATGGGAGAAATTGGCCAAAATAAAGGGGCTACCGGCCCCAGGCAAGTCTGAAATCCAACGGGACAGTCAAACCTTAAGGCTCCAAAATGATCTCCTTTGACTCCATGTCTCATATCCAGGTCATGCTGATGCAAGAGATGGGCTTCCACAGCCTTGGGCAGTTGCGCCCAAGCTTCTGCACAGCAAAGCAGACAATCAACAGAGTGAAAAGACAAAATCAGATAGAAGAAAATATTTGCAAACTATACATTAGATAAGGGGTTAACTTCAGAAACATACAAGGAACTCAAACAACTCAACTGTAGAAAACAAATAATCCAATTTAAAAATGGGCAAAAGATCTGAATAGACATTTCCCAAAAGAAGATGTGCAAATGGCCAGCAGGGAATAGTCCCTCTCCTGGCTCCTTTCATGGGCTGGCGTTGAGTGTCTGTGGCTTTTCCGGGTGTGTACAGTGAAAGCCGTCAGTGGAGCTACCATTCTGGGCTCTGGAGGACAGTGGCCCTCTTCTCACAGCCCCACTAGGTGGTGCCCCCATAGGGACTCTGTGTGAGGGCTCCCACCCCACATTTCCTTTCTGCACTGCCCTAGCAGAAATTCTCCATGAGGGCCCCACCTGTGCAGCAAACTTCTGCCTGGACACCCAGGAGTTTCCATACAGCCTCTGAAATCTAGGCAGTGGTTCCCAAATCCCAATTCTTGACTTCTGTGCACTGGCAGTCTCAAAACCATGTGGAAGCTGGCAAGGTTGAGGCTTGCACCCTCTGAAGCCACAGCCTGAGCTCTACCTTGGTCCCTTTCAGCCACGGCTAGAGCGGCTGGGACACAGGGCACCAAGTCCATATCAACAGTGAAGCAGAGAAACCTAACTCCCTCTCTTTCCTCCCCATATCTGACCTGCTAAGAGTAGGGTGGAAAAGAGCTTCCATCAAGCACTTCCCAGTTATAATTTCACTGAGTGCTCAGGGCCACATGTGAAACCCAGTGTCAGAGAAGGAAAAGCAACCAGCTCAAGGTCATAAAGCAGATAGCAGTAGAACCAGGACACTCCAACCCCAGACTATAAACTCCAGGCCCCAAGCTTCTTCCTCACTTTACAGCTGTTTCCTTAATTTGCATTTCCCTGATGATTAATGATGTTGAGCATTTCTTCCTATACCTGTTGGCCATTTGCATGTCTTCTTTTGGGAAATGTCTATTCAGGTCTTTTGCCAATTTTTAAATTGGATTGTTTTCTGCAATTGAGTTTTTGAGTTCCTTGTATGTTTCTGATGTTAACCCCTTGTCTAATGTATAGTTTGCAAATATTTTCTTCAATCCTGCAGTTTGTCTTTTCACTCTGTTGTTTCCTTTGCTGTGCAGAAGCTTTTTAGCTTAATGTAATGCCATTTTTCTATTTTTGCTTTTGTTGCCTGTGCTTTTGAGATCTTATTCAAAAAGCCTTGCTCGTACCACTGTCCTGAAGTG
This sequence comes from Pongo pygmaeus, assembly GCF_028885625.2. Classification (NCBI taxonomy): domain Eukaryota; kingdom Metazoa; phylum Chordata; class Mammalia; order Primates; family Hominidae; genus Pongo; species Pongo pygmaeus. The sequence goes on along the minus strand of NC_072385.2, from coordinate 28,121,658 downwards.
CTTCACCTATATTTTCTTCAGCAGTTTCATAGTGTCAGTTCTCATATTTAAGTATTTAATTGATTTCGAGTTAATTTTTTGTATATAGTAAGAAATAAGGGTCTAATTTCATTCTTCTGTATGTGGACATCCCATTTTCTCAACAGCATTTATTGGAGACTATAAGCCAAAAATGTAATTCTAAGCCCCTCAAGCAACTGAACTAGACCCTTCCTCTTGGCCAAGAACATTTCAAAGTAAACCCGAAAATCTAGTTAAGGCTATGATGGGAAGAGGAGGTTGGACATGTCTCATTTATACCCTCCTCCCTTTGAAATTTAGGGACAATTGACCAGCATTAACATTAAAACAGAGGTCTTAAGACTGATAAAACAGAGATCTTAAGACTGACTCTCTGCAGTAATAAGACACCAGATTCCAGCCTGACTCCAGTATAGCATCACATGACAGACAGCAGGCCCTGAAAGAAATCAAAATATTTTACTCCAAAATATATTTACTTGACATATTATTAAGTAGCCCTGCAAAGCTGTCTCTTGTGGGGAAAAATCTACATTCTGTAGAGAATGCCCTTCCCTTTCCAGGTCTTTTTCCTGACCCAGTAGAGAATTAAGTAAGAGTCTGGCACCATTTTAGGTCCTATAAGAGCTCTAAAGCCTACTACCTGGAAGCTTCATCTGCATGATAAAACCCTGGTCTCCACAACCCCTTATCTTAACCCAAACAATCCCTTCTATGATTCCAGGTCTTCAGGTAATGACTTAACACTTTCAACCAACTGTCAATCAGAAAATCTTTGAATCCACCTATAAGCTGAAGTCCCATCAATTCAAGTTGTCCCGGACCAAACCAATATACATCTTACATGTACTGATTGATATCTTATGTCTCCCTAAAACATATAAAACTAAGTTGTAGCCTGACCACCTTGGGCACATGTTCTCAGGATCTCCTGGGGCTGGTCACTCATATTTGGCTCAGAATAAATCTCTTCAAATATTTTACAGAGTTTGACTCTTCACTGACAATACTGTCCTTTCCCCATTGCCTGTTCTTGGCACCTTTGTCAAAAATAAGTTGGCTACAAATGTATAAATTCATTTCTGGGCACCAGTAAGGTACTGGTATAAAAATAGACAGGTAGACCAGTGGAACAAATATAATGGCAGTTTTAAAGTCTTTGTTAAGCCCAACATCTGTGTCCTCTCCCAGGCAGCTTCTGTTGCCTGCTTTTTTTCAGTCATACCCATTTTTCTGTCATTGTCTATTTCTTTGCATATCTTATAATTTTGTGTTGAAAATGACATCTTAGCTAAGATATTGTAGCAACTCTGGATACTACAAGCCCCTCTATCTCAGGGCTTGTTTTTGTTTGCTTATTCTTTCAATGACTTTGCTGGACTCCTGTGGTGAAGTATATTCCCCTCCCCACCCAACCTCTGATTTTGCTCCTCATGGGGGCACAGCCTTGAGTGTACACACATTCTCTCTGGGATGACAATCATTTTATCAGTGCTGTCTGTATCTTCCCTAATCTCTTTGTTAAGCTGTCTGCCTCTGGTGTTTTCATACCCAGCTGTTAGACCCCACTAATTGCTGCCTGATTGCTCTATTGTTTTTGACAACTGCCTAGGGCATAAATTGTTCTACATTTTATCTAATTAAATGGAGACCTTTCACAGGGATAGTTTTTGATGTCAGGGTTTGAGGTTTGTTCTGACCCCAGACGACTCTTTACTGTCTCTTTCCTGGTCTCTGGCCCAAGCTTTTGCCTGTTGCTTATCGGCCTCCTACTAATTACCACCAAAATCTCCATTTTTTTTTAGAACACCCTTAGGCTTGAACTTTCCCTACACTTTTATAAACAAAGTCAGTATCTTTCAGAGAGCTTCAGAGCTTTCTGTTATTATATCCTACCTCTCCTACTTGGGAAAATGTTGGAGTCACTGTTCTAGAGCTGGGCGCACAGACTGTGTCCCACTTCTCTCGGAGTGACACTTCCACTTTATGAACAGGGTGCTGGATGGGGGCAGTAGCCTTTGCTCTTCTTGGCTTGATTCTCCAAGGATGGAACCTCTGCCCTACAAACTAGCTGGACTGACAAAGGGCATCTGGGGACCCATTATTCTCAGCCTCAGGTAGAACCTCTGCCCTATGAGTAGGGGCTAGCCACATTCTCCTGGAATTTAGCCTCTGCAACATGCAGCCTTGCTGGAGGTAGGGGGATGCTGATAGCCTGCCCTCCTGGGGAGATGCCATAGCCCTTGATGGGAACTTGGGGGAAAGGGAACCCAGTCTTCTTGGTCACTCTTGATAGCTTCTCTCATGCTGAGCTGGGCAGTGGATGGGAAAAGAGAAGGAAGGAGCAGGTCCTGGCTCAAGTGCCACAGACATCTGCTATTCTTACTGAGATCTAGCAGATTTTCTTGAATAAATGTTTCTTCATTTGCTGTATGCCCTTAGGACATACGGCAAGTTTCCAAGTTTGGTTGTTTTCTTAAAATAATTTTTATCAGTTATTGTTTCACTGAGCAACAAGTCCACACAGCCCCTAACACCACCATTCCAGAAGTGAATCCCAATACAATTTAATGTTAATTTCTTTATTCTTAATCAACAAAATGTTATACTCTAAATTCCTTCCTGCTTAATATCCCATGTTAGGGAAGCTGGCATTAACCTGGAGAATATGAACTCTACACTCTATGTAGAGTTCTGCCTCCCCAGATAGAATTAAACCATGCTTTTAAAAAGACATTATTTTGGGGCTGAGGCTGTAATCCCAGCACTTTGGGAAGCCAAGGCAGGCAGATTGCTTGACCTCATAAGTTTAAGACCAGCCTGGGCAACATAGCGAAACGCTGTCTCTACAAAAAAAATACAAAAATTAGCCAGGCGTGGAGGTGCACACCTGTAGTCCCAGCTACTTGGGAGGCTGAAGTGAGTGGATCTCTGGAGCCTGGGAGGTTAAGGCTGCAGCATGGATGACAGAGTGAAACCCTGTTTCAAAAAAAAAAAAAAAATAGAAATAGAAAAATAACAGTCACCCAGACATATATCCTGATTAGTAAATAAGCTGAAAATAAGAGGAAAATTTAGTATCATGAGAGGTATGTGATCATCAGTCACCAGGAAGTCGGGGTAGGCAGACAAGCCACATCTCCCTCGAAGTAGCTCCCTGGACACGTAGGGGGCTCAGTTCCCACTCACAACCAACATCCAAAAAAAGGGCTCACCCTTTCCAAAACACACAGGGCTCAGGGAACCCAGCATGGGGCAAAGGGAGTCACCAACATGTTCTTGGAAGTCCCCAAGTGTTGTCCAATCTTCAAGGACAGAAAACTGTTCTCAGAATCCAAATTAAGGAGGAAATGTGACGCCACCAGCCAACCACGTCCACCTGATGGGCAGCTGGTGGAGGATCTTTCAGGCTGAAGCTCCAGGATAAAACCATTGCCCATAATATCAGGGGAGAAAACAGAGACACTGGCTCCAATGTTGGCTCTGTCATGTAGGAGGTGCTGCAGAACTGAACTGGACTCCAGGACCCCTCCAGCCCCAGGCTCCTTGTCTATTAAATGGGAATTCTCAATAGCCTGCAAGATCCAAAGTCAGTACTTGGCAAACCATAGCTGCTATTACGCAGGACAGGAGTCCTGGCTAGGCTCTGTTTTCCCAGTGAGTCCCTCAGATATCAAACTGATACCAGACAGTCTAAGAGTTATGCTTCCTGTACAGGCCCCATGGGCACCCTTTCCAGAGCCGGCTCCTGCTTTCACCTCCCCCTGGGACCTGAGTGTGCTCACCTCATGATCACACCAATCCAGTCATCCCTAAAGGGCTCCCAGGTCTCTAGAGCCCTGCCCTCTCACCCCTTTGAGATCTCCTCCTAGCCAGCTGAAGGCAGGATCGAGTCTATGAGTAAGACAGGAATGAGTAAAGGCCTAATGCTTTGGCCCTCCCAGGGGCAGCACATTAATAGGGCCAACCCCTTCAGACAAGAGAGATGTTATAGTAGGAAAATCTCTAGCAGCAGCTCCTGGCCAGTGAGATACAACTTGGGTAGAAATTTTATAAAAAGCAAACCATGCTAGGAGAAAATTTTTCTATCATGTACTACAGACAGTTCCCAACTTACAAGAGTTCAATGATTTTTCGACTTTAGGATGGTGTGAAATCCACTCAGTATGCTTCTCAACTTACAATGGTGTTACATCCCAATAAACCTATCATAAGACCAAAACATCAGAAGTAAAAAATGCAGTTGTCGGTGGCTCACACCGGTAATCCCAGCACTTTGGGAGGTTGAGGCGGGCGGATCACCTGAGGTCAGTGTTCGAGATCAGCCTGGCCAATATGGTGAAACCCCATCACTACTGAAAATACAAAAATTAGCTGGGCATGGTGGTTCATGCCTATAATCCCAGCTATTCAAGAGGCTGAGACATGAGAATCACTTGAGCGCAGGGGACAGAGGCTGCAGTGAGCTGAGATCGCGCCACTGTACTCTAGCCCGGGTGACAGAGCAAGATTCTGTCTCAAAAAAAAAAATGCACTTGTGACATATGATATTTTGAACTTATCAGTTTGTGGGGATGCAGCCCCATCGTTAAGTCGAGGAGCATCTGTATATTCTTCCCTGATTTTAAAGACTATTCTGAACTAGAGAATCATAACACAGTTAAAATGCTGTGCAGATCCAACCATGCCCATGACTGTGTGCCCCTAAGGGTCATTTCCCTGCGCTCCATTGTCTGCTCATCTCTGATATGGGGACGAAAATGAACACGACTCAGGTAGGTGACTGTGTACAAAGTGCCTTCTCTTGGGATGCACAGGACTGCAGATCTTATTAAATGCACCTGGTTTGCTGTACCTTTTCAGTTTTCACATTATTCATTGTGATGGGCTCACCTTCCTCACTTGCCACCAAGTTATCAGCTTTCAATGTTCCTGTCAAGGGAAACGTGCAGCTTCTTCCTGGCTGGAGGCCTGGAAACCACATCATCCAGACGAGAGCATGAGTGAATGCTTTAAAAAGAACAGCCAATGGTGAGGGCCTGGGGGTGTAAATGGGGACTCAGGGCACTCAGCTGACTTTCTGCTCCCCAGGCCCTACGTGGTGCTGCGTCCAGGATGGCTGCTCATGAGACCCTCGGGTCAGAGAGCAGCATGCTTTCAGGGAAGTGGTTGCTGAAAATAGAAACTTTAATCCAAACAGAAAAATCTGCCATCTGACTATGTTACTACCCGCGATGTGAAAATCCTAAGGAAGTGCACAAAGCTCCTCCTCCACCCCCTTTTAGGAAATACAATTTGTTTTTGATTAACTGGGTCTCTGCTACAAGTAGACATAGGCAGAACTTGTTGTTCCTACTATTGTCTGTCTGACCCAGTTTGGGTTTTGAATTTTTTTCTCTGTCAACATTAAAAAAAGTAATTTCATTTTATTTTTTTCCCTACTGTAATTTTTTTAAATTAAAATGCTATCATTAAAATGCTTATTTTCTTTGGAAAGGGTTTTCGTTTTGTTTTCAAAGCAGAAAGAGTCCAGATGTTGTAAAATAATAATTTTGGAAAACAAACAAAAGCCCCTCATGACTTGTTAAGACAGCCAAAGGACTGACGGTTTAAACTCAAGCTGTTGTTTGGCTGGAGGCAGGCAGAGGATCTCCATCCCCACCAGCTGCAGGTGACTGTTGCAGAGTCTGGCCTCATCTACTCGGAGGCCCAGGCGTCACAGGTGGGTGGCAATTCTAGGGCAAGATGCGGAGTCCTAGTTTCAAACAGAACAAGAGAGGAAGGAAAGTATCTCCACGAGGACAATAAAGGGGTCAGGACTAAACCAGTTCGCAAATACCTCTGGAGTATGTCACATATGAACCAGTGAAGTGTCAAACTCCCTCACCTGAAACCCCAGGCTCCATCTCCATATAGAACCATGATACCACAGATGCAGGGACTTGAGGTATCTCTGTGAGGCCCAATGGAGGAGACCGCTGAGGGATGGACACAGCTTCTCCCACAGGGCATCTTCACACAAGATGCCTTTCTCCAGGGCTAAGGGCTGTTTCTGAAACCACCTTCTCCTCCTCTGCTTGTAGAGATTCCCATGTGACATGCAGCATGGTCAGAAAAAGGAAACCAGATGAAACACCCAGCCCTTCAAGTGATGCCCAATTTTCCGGGATGCTTGTTGTTGCTGTGTCCAGCCTGCTCTGCCCCCGGTCTTCTCCATCTCAGCAATGGCACTGCCATTCTCCAAGTAAGTGGCCATGCCAAACACATGGAGTCTTCCTGCTTCCTGTCAGTCCCTCCCTCCCTCATGCCCAAGCCATCTACAAGACTTAGAGGCACACCCAGACCCGGAGCACCTCTCACCATGGTCACAGCCCCAACCTCAGTGCCAGCCACCACACCTTAACAGGTTTCAAGGAGTTCTGCATTAGCTCCATCACCCTAGGCCTTTCTAGACTGTCCTCCTCACTCCACAAGCACTTGGATCCTACAGGAATGTCAATCCCATATGGAAGGAGAAGAAAAGGCAGATAGAATCTTGCAGCTGCATGGGGTGGGGGGGTGGGGGGGTATATAAACCCTATGTGTAATTCCATGTGATTCAAGGACAAAAACTCAGATCAAATAGTTAAAGGTGCCCTACTTCGTCTCCCTCCCAGAAACAAATTACCTCTCCATAGTCACAGACTAGAGAAAACATTTCTGTGCACCCTCTCCAGAAGAAGAGGAAGCAGAGTTTGCTATGCCAAAGAGGAAGCATTAAGGCCAAATTTCCCCTCAGAATGGGACTGTCATAGTAGATGGGCACCTCAGGGGTCCATCACAGAGGCTCAGAATCTCCAAGATAAAAGACCCTATACTGCTTGGTACCAATGGTATCAACAGATGGTGTGTAAATGACAGCCCCCACTTGGTGCCTCAGCATCCCAGGGCCCCTCTGAGTCATTTGACATGACAGGGAATCTCTGCTTCCCAACATCAAGGGACAGGGACAGGTTCAAGCCAGGGCTGGGCGTTGGCATATCCCTCCACTCTGCAGCCTTGTCAGTTTTATCCACTAAGGCCATCCAGGAGATGATGCCAAAACCCCTCTTGCCCTGGCCCTAATGACTCTCCTAAGGCCCAGTCCTGTATTTCCAAGTTACCCAGTCACCCGCCCCTGAACTCCTGGTATCCACTGAGACCCGAGACCACATTCCCTTCAGAACTGGCTCCTCCTGATTTCTCTCCCTTCCAGGTACCACCATTCTTGGGAGCTCAGATGTATCTGACACCTCTTTCCAACCATCAACCAAACTGGTCAGTCACTGAGTTCTGTCCCCTCTTTGAGACTCTCTGCTTTGTCACCCTCTTTTTCACTATTCCCATCATCACCCCACAGAGCTAAGGCAACAGGCTCCAAACCAGCCTCCTAGTGAGGTTGACAGCCAACAAACTACACCATTTACACACACACACAGTGCATGTACTCAAAAGCAAGAATCCAAAGTCCTTAGGTTGCGTTGTGAGGCTTCCATTCAGCACTCTGTGCTTGAAGCTTTCACAACACTCCCTACCCTACCCCCTCCAGCCCGCAGGAACCAGTACCAACCCAGTCTCCTGGTCCTTTCCCTGAACTCCAGTCTCAAGCAACTCTCCTCTCCAAGGAGCTCCCACTTGCTTCCTGTCTACATAGCTTCTCCTGTGTCCAAAATATTTTCCCCTCTGGTTTTTTCCTCTGGTTAGGTTTTACTGCTTTTGACCTAGAGCCACTACAGGACTCAGAGAGGAACTAGCAGAACTCATTCATTCAAGATCTTTTTACTGCATCTCCACCATGAGCTGGTGAGAGGGTGAGTGACTTCAGAGTAAGAGTGAGTGCCTGTGCATAAACACATCACCATGACAGAGACAATTTCAGGTACAGAACTCTGAATGAGGTACACAACAGGTCTGCAACTAGAAAACTGTGTGGGTAAAGCCCAAGAAGGAAACACAGAACTGGCAAATGGAGAGAAATCCTCAGGTAGTTCTTGCTGTCACTGCCATTTGGATGCTTTGCTTTTGCTCAGCTGAGTACACATAAATTGAGATTACAATAACTTCAGCCACTTGGCACCCGTATCTTGATTTCTAAGACTATACTCCAATAAAAGGGATGAGGGGTTCTGTGGAGAAATGGGTGATTCTAGGGCTGGGACAGGAGATACACAAGATGAGCCTGGAGTATCTTGCAGTGCCAATAAGGAAGTACTCAAAAATCAAACAACCCACAATAATGGAGGTATGTCAGAGGAACACGAGCTAACTGAAAGAGCCCCCAGTGGCCAAAGCTGGAACAATCTGAGCAACACAATGAATACCCTAGTACTGGATTACATAAAAGTTGATCATATGGATTGGGTTATTCCTGTCATATCCAACTAAAACAGAATCAAGAAGCCAAGCGGGGACAGAGCACCCTGGGCACATAACATTGCCACAGGAAGGTAATTCTCCGCAAGTCCAGCTGCTGAAACTGCCTATTGTGACCTGAAACCAGTTTTATCTAATAGCTACTGAAACAACCTGCTGTGACTCTAAGAATAGTTTTACCCACTGCCATCACTCACCAATCAGAGCTTGCCAGCTCCTAGAAACATTACTAGTACCAATGAACTGTCTCTCAAAACAATGGGTAACATTTCTGCTTTTTATAAAACCTCCAACCTTCTCTGTTCTTCAGACATATGGAAAACCATCCAGTCTGCGTATATGCCCAGAACTGCAATTCTTGCTTCCCAAATAAAACAGAGAATTGTCTCTATATTTGACTCAACTTTGACAATTATAACCCAAACAATAAAAAAAAAACCATGAGTCCATATTGATATAAATGACTAAATAAATAAGACAGGCCAGGCATGGTGGCTCATGCCTGAAATCCCAGCACTTTGGGAGGCTGAGGCAGGCTAATTGCTTGAGTCCAAGAGTTTGAGACCAGTGTAAGCAACATAGCAAGACCTTGTCTCAAAAAAAAAAAAAAAAAGATAAAATAAAAATTTATTCTGTCTCTAAACACTGTCAAGGTCATCAAAAACAAGGAAATTCTGAGAAACTCACAACCACAAGGAGCCTAGGCAGATATGACAAATACACATAACATGGTATCCTGGATAGAATCCTAGAACAGAAAAAGACGATTAGGTTAAAAACTAGGGAAATGTGAATAAAACATGGAATTTGGTGAATAATGTATCAATTTTGGTTACGATTAACACACTACAATGTACCATGGTGATTAACATGTTAACAATAGCGCTGGCAGGAGGTATCATATGGGAGAACTTCAGGCACTCTGCAACTTTTCTGTATATCTAAAACTATTCTAAAATTTAAAAGTTTATTTAACAAGCAACCTTAGCTCTGAATCAACTAGTCTTTGCTTTTTTTCCCCTTTTTTCTTTTAAGAGCAAGGATGGTAAGATGGTAAGCCACATTTTATCTCTCCACAGTACTTAGCTATCCCTGGCCTCCGTAGGCGCCAATCACTGCACATTTGTGGGCTGGCATTTGCTTCCAGACTCAGCCTCGCCCACCCCTGTCACTGGCTGAGGCCACTGTGCAGCATTCCAGGTCAGGGCCCACAGACTCCTCCCACATCAGCACCCTCCAGGCCGAGGCCATGAGAGGAGTACAATCAGACACCCAAGAGGCGGTTGGTGTTTGTAGACCCCTCTCCGCCTTGCCTTTTATGTAATCTGGCCTTCTAAGAATTAATTTTACTCCTGGACTGCTTCTGATGTAACCTGTATGCAAAAATCCAGCCCCACACCCTAAAAGCTCTTTGATCTGGACCAGGTGTTCCTCACCCCAGACCTTAGGCCCTGTGGGCAACTGAGGAACTTCTGCCGGAACAGGAACCCCTGGGTTTCCATGCCTTTTTAGGCCATTTCAGATGCATCGCTGCTTTGGGGAAAGGGAGGGTCAGGAAAGTGTGGAAAAGTGAAGTCTCATCTTTCAGAAGATAATCAAGAGCAAGGAAAGGAGAAAGACAGAGGAAGCAAAGCAAACAGAGAGGACAGGGAAGCACAGGCCTAGACAAGGAGGAGGATTTTCCAAACTTCCTAGACTTTTGGGACCCCAGAGAGTTCACAGCAGCTCTGCTGCTTCACACAGCATCACCAGCATATATCTGATTCTTAGATTACAATATTTGTGCCTTCCATAGAAATGGGCCTAATTAATGAGTGAGACTCCAGGAAAGAGCATCAATCAGTCAACACAATTACAGTACCCCCATGAAGTATCCAGAAAAAAAGCTAGAAATCCAACTTTCCATTATAGAGAGGAGAAACCTCCTCCCAGAGACCCAAGGAAGCAGTAGCCTGTGCCCTACTGTGTGGGACTCTGGCAAATCTCCCACTGAAGGTCCTGACTCAAAACTTTCAAGCAGGCCTGACTCTAGTTTAACCTTTTCATCTGGAGGCCCCCTTCCCTTATTTTAACAAGCAGTAAAGAAGAGTATCTGGAAATCACAGCAACGCTTTCAATAAAACTTAATGTTTATGAAGAAAAATACTCAATTTAAGTGGTTAGCAACCAGCAATATTTTAGTACTTTAGACAAGATATTTCAAATAGATCTCTATTTTCTCAGTCACAGATTTACCTCAAGGAAGTTTTGTATTATAAAAACAAAACTCTGTAACAATTCCAAGGGTGATTAATCAAAAAAGTTCCCACACATCTCATTTAAAAATCAAAATACTTTCAAGTATTTAAATACCTACACCCTGAAATCAACAAAGTAAAGGAACTCTCAGCTGGGTTCTCACCATCAGAAGAGTTGCATTAGTGTTCCCGAAGCGAGAGTGAGCCCTGAGCCTCGGAGGGGCAACCAGACATCTGCGCCCAGCCCTAACGGCTTTCAAGAAATCTGATTGTGGCCAACCTAGGGCAGTAAGCCAGAAATGTTAAAAAGAAACACGATTGCCATAGTTCTCTTACTGCAGGCTTGGAAAATATAGAGAGGGAAACCCCACCCCCCACAGATACCTTAACTAAAATCAGTTCTGACTTGGATATTCTACACAGATAAGATCAGCAAGTACACAAGATTTGGCATCCTGCCTCTTCACCTGAATCTTAGACCGTGAACATATTTCACACTGCAACCAGACCGCATGATTATAACAGGTTTTTATTTCAATCTAAAATATTTCTTACAAAGAAGTAACATTTCTTCAGCTCTTCAGCAGCCACGGGCCTGCAAGCAGCAAGGACCCTGCGTGATCAGGATGGTCTCCATTACCACAAAAGCTGAGGTCACACTCATCTAGATCCCAACCACCCCACCATGCAGATGTGCAGAGCTGGAGTTTACTCAGCTACCAGGACACACACACTCTCTGTTCACTACAAGAGGCCAGCCAAGTGAGAGAAAAGCCACTGATTGGAAGACTGAAGCCACTACTCTCAGTAGGATCTCAGACAAGGATGCTCACTGCAGCATTACTTGTACCATAAAGGATTTTACACCATAAATTGAAAGATTAAATAGCAGCCTACAAGCCTGTCAGGGAAATGGTAAATAATGGCTCCATCATATGTGAAATACCATATAGACATCTGAAATGGAAATCAGTTTTATGACAACTTGACAAGCGAAGAAGTCAGATTCTAAGTAAGATCTACCAATATAAAGACACAGAAGCACTCACGCAGAGTGGGAGAGAGGAAAAGAACACATATGAAAATGTTAGCACTGGGAGGTGGACACATCATGCTTTTCTGGTTTTCTTCCTCTAGACTAAAGGTTTTACTAAACCCTTTACAGTAAGTATGCAAAATTTTAATAACTGGGGAACTGCACCATCCTTAGGTTGCTTAGTGCCTCTCCAGGGCTGAATTCCTCTCAGCTGGAAAGGCTCTCCTTCCATAGGCTGCCTCGAATCCCTCACACTCTCTCAGGGCCCTGTGCATGGCTTCCCACCCCGGTCACGTGACTGCATTCTGGACTTCGAGCTCATCAGGACAGTAACTGGGGCTTGGTCTTCCCTGACTGCAGGATCACGGGAAACAAAGATACAGTGAGCCTGACAGGGAGGAGAGGGAACCAGAACAGGCCACACAGGAGGAGCGGAGATGGGAGTTCATAAGGCTTGTGGGCAACTAGGGGGAGTGGGTAGCCTCGGGAATGACCATAGGAGAGGAAGCTGAAGGCTAGGGGCTCGGTAACAACAGACTCATCCCTGCAGACAGAGTCATCAGAAGGTGATGGGACCTCAGAGACCTCTGGGGCCAGGGGTAACCTGGAGTGACGCAGTGGAGGGACAGAAGTGGAGGGGATGGCAGTCACGGGTCAAAGCGAAAGAGATTCCAAGCCCACCTCTGGAGAGAGAAAGGACATGCAGAGAAAGGACCTCACTCCATTTAGAGGCCTCTGGCTCTTCTGGGAGAACCAGCCATGTTTCGGTTATGTGAAGAGGTGGGGTGTGGGGAGGGGCATCTGCAAGGAGGGATGGGGGTGCAGGAGCTTCTTTATGCAAAGGTGGAGGCTCAGGCAAGAGGGTGGAGAGGAAGAGCGGACTTCACTAGACTGACTACAGATGTAGTCCATCTGTTGGGTGCAGCCAATGTGCAACCTTGGCTAGCCACACAGAAGAGGGTCTCCCTCTCAACCGTCCATGGGAGCAGAGTAGCCAACAGGAAGGTGGGGTAGGCCCAGGAAGAGAAAGGACTGAGAGCTGGTCCATGCTGCTATGTTTAGGCAGGGCTCAGAAGCAATACTAATGATGAGGTGTTTGAGGCATGGACCACAGGGACGTTCAGTGCCAGGGTGAACCTGCCTGAAGGAAGCCAACTCTGCAACAAAGATGGACACAGACTAGCCTGCCCTTCCCACTGGCAGTGGGGACAGACCCCACATGCAGCAAGACATTAGAAAGACAAGATCGGGGGGAACATGATCCATCAGGACTTGGCCCCACAGCAGCCCCACCTTGCACCTGACCATCTCTGCCCCGCCTGGGGCAGCCCTGCAGCCACAAGCCCAGTTTCAAGAAATACCTGTTTCTGACCACAAGCATCACAAGAGTGAAACTAAGCAATGCTTGTTTCCTGTCTCCCAGCATGAAAACTAGTAAGACTGACTGGGTCACAAAACACAAAGAATTCGATGAATGGAAAAAATGAAAGGCAAATTTGGGGTAATGGTAACCCAGAGAGAAGGTGGGAAGGCATATGTAGTTCCAAGTGTATTGGTCATGAAAATGTCTAAAGCTGAGTGGCAATTCACTGTATTGTTATTCCTATCATTTTTCACATAAAGGACTGCCTAATAAACATTTTATTATTATAGAGTACATGCCAAAATCATTATTAGTACAGGTTGAGTATCCCTTATCTGAAATGCTTGACACCAGAAGTGGTTAGGGTTTGGAATTTTTTTAAGATTTTGAAATATTCGCATTATATACTTACAGATTCTGCATACCTAATCCAAAAATCTGAAATCCAAAATGCTCCAATAAGCATTTCCTCTGAAGGTCATGTCAGTGCTAAAAAAGTGTCAGGTTTGGAAGTACTTCAAATTTTGGATTTTCAGATCAGGGATATTCAACCTCTATTATGTTTTCACTTATTTTCAAAAAATCAATGTAAGTATAATTTTTTCAAGTGTAAGCTTAGATCAAAAGTTTTGCATTTCTCTTAGATGCAAGAGTACACATATATCTTTTTGCATCACATCCCAGGGTTGTTCAGAGGCTCATCCCTGGATGTCAACCACACTTGCCTACCGTCAGCACTGACTGGCTGGTCGCTGGCCTCCCTGTGACAGGCCCACTGGGGAGACACCTCCATTCTGGCAGATGTGACAAGTGGAGGGGCCATTGCACAGAGGCTCACAGCTGCCCCTCTCTGCTTTCCAGGACAGCCAGTTGCACCTGCCCCTAGGTGCCCACCTTTCTGTTGGCTGCTTTCGTTTTTAATCCCACTCTTCTTCAGACTGCCCTCCTTGCGGGGGAGGGGGGCCATATTCTGAACCAGGTGCAACCAATCCTAACATCCCTTGAGGCCCTGCTCTGACTGGCACCATAAGCTAAACCACAGCTGGCCAAGATAGGAAAAGTGATTTAACCTGTTGTCCCTCTAGGATGGGACTTTACCCAGATCTCCAGAGTCTCAGCCCAATAATGTGGCAACCACAGGTGTAAAGGCAAAGAGGAAAAAAGCAGGATACAGAAAACATTTTACAGCAAGGTGGCCCAATAGGGTCCCTCACATCACCTGCCGTGCCACTTTAATGTGGCTTCTGCTTAAATTTCAAGTTTAAAAAATTATATTTATTTTAGAGACAGGATCTTACTCTGTCAACCAAACTGGTCTCAAACTCCTTGCCTCAAGTGATCCTCCCACTGCAGCTTCCCAAAGCACTGGGATTACAGGTGTGAGCCTAAACTTCGAGCTTTTAAAGTACACAGTGTTGAGCTGTTAAGCCAGGACAAGACATCAAACAATCCAACTCCAACATGGCAAACTCGTAATGAAGGGAGAAGGAGAGGCAAAGATGCTGCTGAGAAAACCTTTCACTAGAGAACAGAAAGCCCAGCCAGAGGTGGTGCCGTGGACAGGGAGCACCCTGAAGACCAGCGAGCTAGCTGACACTCAAGGCCAGCTGAGCATCACATTTACAGGCTGTCACAGCCTCCCTGTCTTCCTGGGATTCTGCAAAACACAATTCCCCAGGGAGGACAAGCACTTAGAATTCTCCCCTGGTACAAAGCCTGCTTGCTCACATTGGATCACTTGGAAACATAATAAATCCTTCCTTCCCCATTAATCTGTTACTGAGGTTCAATGTGATATAATCATTTTACATAGAGAATTTCTGTCACTGAATCTTTGTATCTAAAACCACTTCAGATAGCTAAAACATATGCCAGCCTTAAGCCAAAGGCAGCTCCCTAAAGAAACCAGCACCCCGAAGAGACCACAGGATTATCCAAGAGCCACAGGCAACCAGAATAAAACTGGAGGAGCGAGGGTTCTGGCTGCCAAGAGTGGTCGATTTATGCGTGCCAAGGGACCAAGCTGCCACTGGTACAGGAAATGCACGCCATTTCTTCCCCCCCAGGGAATTTTCAAAGGAAGACATCTTTGCTCCACTCAGGAACACACCAGGTCCACATTCCTCCAAGTCTCCTATTCACTTCCTGGCCTCTCTGTGGGGTGAAGGATTACAATTCGCAGCAGGTGGTGACACCCTCAACCTTGAGATGGACATGTCAGATGCAGGAAAAGTTCACAGTGCTCTGATTAAATTATGTTTTGTTAGGACACCCCCTCCCCAGTGTTGGCATTGAAAGGTAACTAGCAGGAGAACTTGCAGCACACCTGTGTAACTCAAGGTCAGTCCCCAGGTGCTGCTTTGCTCTCTTTGGGCCTCAGTTTCCTAAACTGCACACTGGTAATGCACGGCCTGCAGCCTGAGAAGCATGTGAGAATGGAGCACGTGCAGCACCACAACTCCTTCCTGGGGTTGGAAGGGTCCGGAGTGTGTGGTGCCCTGCCCCCCACTCACCCTCCACAGGCCAGCACAGGGGGAGTTTGGCTGGGGAGACGGACACACGGGCCCTGGGGCTGCAGCTGGCAAGAAGACAGGCTAGTGGAAGATTCAGTGCTCTCGGGTCTGAGGCTGCCAGCAATGCAAGGGACTGGAGACGGGCACATTCTGCCTGGCAAGGGATGCTGGCCAGGAGGGAGGGACCACGTGTGCAAATGCACAGGAGCTAGCTGGCCACCTCAGTCATTTACTCCTTCAGTGCACAGAGGGTCACCAAGGCCTGGGGCCAAGTGAGAGGACAGACACCCATAGGAGAAAGAGCCCAGACTCAGCCCTTGATTCCCAGAATGTCAGTGCAGGGGAACCACAGTCAGTGATGACGTTCCTAACACAGGTAAAATGATGACAGTCCTTTCTACAGCAAAAAGCTGCTCTGTGTCATGAGAGCATATGATAGGGCACCAGATAAAAATCTGGTAAGTCACTCCACCTCTCTCTGAGCATCCCTTCCCTCCTCTGCAAAATGGAAATGAATAATAATTACCTGATCAGGTGGCTGGGGATTAATACACTGATCCTAGACAGACATCTGGCCCAATGCCCAGCATATGGTAAATGCTCAGTAAGCCAACCTCTCAGGGCTGAGTTCCCCACCCACCCAAGATGGTCAGAACCAGGAGCCCCTGGCAAGGCTCCACCCAATGCCCTACAGAAACAGAAAAAGCTTTAGTTTCAGCAGAGGCTGAGAAGGCAGGCCTCTGGGGCTGGCAGGGAGGGTGTCAGCCAGAGGCTCCGTGTCTGGCGGGCAGCAGAGGAGGTGCTGGCAAGGACAGCAAGCTGGCTGGAAGCCCTGACTGCAGGAAACAGACCTCAAGCAGCACTCCCTGGGGGCAGGACCCTGCCATTCTGCACTTTTTGGGGGCAGTTTCTAAAGCCTTAAGAAAATAGCTTCCTGCCTCAGGCTTTCTAGGAAGTCACAAACTAGGTGTCTGGGAGGCAGTTTTAGATAAGTGCACAGCCCAAGGGAGAGCTGACCCCCCTGTACCAGACAAGAGACCCTGACGGAAGGGACAGCCCAGGGCCAGGCACAAACGGCTCCAGCTCAATCGAAGTTGGTCAAACAGGGACAAAGGAGACAGCTTTCTTCAAGGAGAGGAAGAAATCTGTTGTTATCCTGTGTACCCCGAATTCCATTTGCAACCATTATTTGTTTCAGAAAAGCTGGTGCATGTCAGATGTTTTATCTACGAGACAATGATTTCCCAGCACCTGACCACACTTTCTGTGTCGAAGAAACTGTGGGCTGCAGGTTACACGTGGGTTCTCTGCCTCCTGGCACACCTGGAAAGATCCTGATGCAGCCCACACTGTCAGTTCAGAAATAGTAGGGTCAAAACTCTGTTTCCCATGGCTGGAGCAAGCTGCTTCAAACCAGCGATCTCCATGCAGAGATGCCACTGACTATGTATTTATTGCTAACTGGCTTATAATTATGATAGAGCAGTCAGCGCCTGGCTTCTAAGACACCTTGCTCAACTCATCAAAGTAGGGTAGCCTCGGGATATCTCACGAAGCACACACAGGAGGAGTTCCCACCCAAGGCACAGCAGATACCCCCCATCAGCACCACTGCAGCCAAATGGGGACAGGAGCACCTCCCCACATTCCTAAAATTAGAAGTGCCACCAATTAGCACCAAAATAAGTAGCCTAGTTTGGGGAAGGTGTTAAAAATCAGCGAATAATATCTTGAGTGGGGAGTGGAACAGGAACAAGCACTCTAGGGCAACTGGAAGTGTGGTCTGGGAACTGGCAGTAGCAGTACCACCCGGGAGCCGGGAGGAAGTGTCCGACCTATGAAGGCTGACTCCCTGTGGGTAGGGCCCAGTATCTGCATTGAACAAGTCTTCTAGGTGACTGCTAGGCATTCAAGTTGGAGTAGCTATCTCTAGCCTGCCATCTTCGAAAGACGCCTGAAGACTTACACAATTATTTCCAGTTAAGTCCTAACAATCTACAAAAAAACTGGACCTCTTTCTTTTCAAAAAACAGAAAAATAGCACCACCACAGAAAGTCATGGGTGCGGGCTGCATTCATGCTCAGCTAGAACTGAATGCAGAGTAAGTCAGGACAGAACGGGACAGACACATACCTGCAACCTTCTCGGAAATCCATCACACCCTTCTACCCTCACCCCTCACCCTTCCTACTCCCATTCACCCTATTCTCCCCAGCTGGGGCAGGGACCCTCTTCACAGCCACATTGGTAACCATCAAAAAGGTCAAAAGAGATCACCATGATTTGTTGCAAAGAAAGTCGGGGGAAGGAGACTTGACACGTGCCCAGAGTTAACTCCACTAACTAGGGATCAGGGGTGTGCTCTGCCACCCCTACCCCCACAGCCCTGCCTCGCCTTGACTCTAACAGCAGTGCAGGTCTGGTGGAGAGGCACTCAGCTGGACTGCAAGGCTGGCTCAGCCTCTCACACCCTGGACCTCAGATCGGCAGAGAAGCCATCCAGGAACAGAGCCTTGTAAAAGCTCCCTGGACTTGGAGGAGTCCTGGTCCTAAGCGACAGGAATCCTCCTCTCTGGTGGCCACCTCCCTCGTCAGTCATGACGAGGCCTCCACCAAGAGCAGGGCCTGCCTGAGGCTGTGCTCCTGGGTGGGAGGGAGGACACTGTGATTTAAACACAGTGTGGCTGAGAAAGAAAAAGGAAACACCCGCAAATTAAAGTGCACTCTATTTTAGCTTTAAACACACATCCCTCCCACCTACAGCAGTGTCCAAAATAGCACATCCTATTTTAGGGAGATCAGAGGCAGTTCCTCAACAGGACACAAAACAGACCTGGAGTTTGGAGACCAGCACCGCACAATAACAGAAGGTTGTAGGCCGCAGGGACTGCACTCACACTGAATCCACCTCCCACTCCAGTCCCATTTTAAAGGCCAGAAGACTGAGGCCTCAAGAGCTAGCACGGCTGCTGGTGGTCCTCCTGACTCAAATTCCGCCCTCTCCATTTCCAATCCATGCCATGCGGCTCTCTTCCCACAGCAGGGCCCAGGCTGTCCACATTAGAAGGGCCCCTAGCCTCTCCTCCCTCATCCAACCACTGTCTCCTGGGCAAGACCCACACAGGGCAGGGAGAGGTAAAAGGCAGGGTGAGGTAGAGGGAGAAAGCCTCTGTTCATCAGACTCCTGGACTCTGGGTTGAACAAGGACAGTCACTAACGGAGGGACTGAGACAGCCATGGTCTTGTTCACTCACAAAGAGAGGGCAGTTCCTACAAGACCAACGTTGACAGTTCCTGGAGATACAGGGCAGGAGAGAGGCAATCAACAGCCAAAATGGCCCAAGACTCGCTGACACTGAGGCTCTGGTTCATCCTCTGTTGTTAGGCTGTGGTCTGGTAACATGCTGTCCAAGTATCTCAGAGAAAGGCTGTAAAGCTGCCCCTAGAATCTGGAAACGGGTCAGGAACAGTCACTCGCTCAGTACTAGGACTCCCTTGGCCATGGTTTCCCTACCAGGCAGGAAGACCAAGCTGTACCACCTCACCATTCAGGACAAAGGGCCAAGAAGCATGCCTGAAGCAGGTAGCTCAGGGAGATGGGATGGCGGGGGAGCTGCACACGGCATGCTGTGCATGGCCCCAGAGCCAGACCATCCGGGCTCCAACCCCAACTGCCGCTCACCCGCCAGGCTACACGTCCCCAGGGAGAACTCATTTCACCTTCTGCTCCTCAGTCTCCTGCTCCTGAAATGGGTGTTACAGAATCATCTACTTCATGGGGTTACTGCAAGAACTAGATGACTTAATCCCTCTAAATGTGCCCAGTGCACAAAAACGCTATTTAAGCATTTGCCACTATTACTACTACCACTCCTGCTAAGCCCATCTGACAATCAGAGACCCCAGAGGCTCTTCTAGCCATCCAGAAACAGGGGGATGGAGGCACTCAGGCCACGCCGCTGGATCAAGGACAGCAAGAAAGGGGCTGTGAGTACCCAGAGAACAGGGAACACTTACAACGGCAAACAAGGCCTTGAAGAAGGTTAATTATCTGTTAAAAGTACAAACTTAACCCGCTATCGTCACAGGCCAGGAAGAGAACGGGCTGGAGGGCCCCATGAGAATTTCTGGAAGACAGGAAGGGAGGCAAGACTATCTTGGCCATTCCCAGGTGATGGTGAATGAGGGAAACCACTGTGGAAACCATGAGCGCAGAGGGAGGTGGGCCCTGCTGGACACGCTTCAGAACGCCCATCACTCCCCTCTGAGCCAGGAGAGGTCTCCAGGAGCGCCACCCCTCCCCCGAGCAGGGCTCCTCCCCACACACACCCCAGGGCTGGGTCCCAGCACCCCAGCTGAGAGCTTCCCTGACTGTGGCTGGAGACTGGATACCTAAAGGGGGCTTGGTGGAGGAGAGCTCTTCCCCAGAGAGAGGGGCCCACCCTGGAGGAGAAAGTCCCTGTTCTGAGCTCCTGGGTGTGAACCCTCCCGAGGGACAGCAAACAGGGCCATTACTGCTCAAATGTGGAGCTTAGCATGTCTTAGTTTGGACTGGGCATCCAGCCAGGCGTCACTTTAATATATAACCCTAAAGCTTAGTCAAACTGGCACTAGCTTGTGTGACCTGGCAACACCTGGCCCTAAAACTGGGAATCACCTAGCACCAAATAAGAGAAATTAAAATTCCAGGAACAATCGAAACTCAAATTTTAAAAGTTTCTACAATGTGAATCTTCATTATCCTATGTACCCATTCTAATTAAATTCTTCAAAAAGTTTTGGGATGGTAAAAATTTCATGTGGCACGTCTGACTCATTAAGGAGAAAAACATGGGCAAAATCTCATTGCAAAGACTTGTTACCACAAAGCTATTTGGAGTTGATTTCAGTAAAATTCTGCCATCAAATCTGGATTACCTGTGGGTGGATTAAACATTTGTAGATTAGCCTTGGTAAACAAATGAGAAGATAGTGCATTTGTGGAAAA
Source organism: Pongo pygmaeus (assembly GCF_028885625.2). NCBI lineage: Eukaryota > Metazoa > Chordata > Mammalia > Primates > Hominidae > Pongo > Pongo pygmaeus. The sequence goes on along the minus strand of NC_072385.2, from coordinate 28,101,109 downwards.
AAATTTAAAATAAAAACCATTATAACTGCATTCCACACTGTTATTTAAAATTACTGGCAGGCAAGATGGACACACAGGCCCCCCCGCCCCAGAGGCCCGTCCCTGCCCACCATGGGTAGTACTGCTCCCCTCCTCCCAAAGCCGCCACCCCAGGTGAGAAAAGCAGATAGAAGGGAGAGGGTGGCTGAACCCCAGCCCTGCCCACACAGCCCAGCATGCCCCAGCAAACAGCAGGAGACTACAACCATTGTTGGTCATGCAATGTAATACTTACGCCTAAAGCAAAAAAACAAAGTATCTGTAAACGTTCAATGTCCCGCTAAATTTTACAAGTAATTTCATCCAGATTAAATGTATTTTGCACTATATTCTGTGTTACCCATAGTTTTGCTTTCCTCCAAGGCCTATGCTCCCTCTCCTACCTCATCTGTCATCCTGGTTGGTCAAGAGACAAATTTAAACAGCTGAGAAAGAAAGATGACCTCAGAACTTGAAACACTGCCCATGGGGTTTTAGAGGTCTCTCTTAATTTGTAAATCTAATGGGCTAATAACTCCCTGGCTTAAATCCTCCCTGTGGCTCTCGGCACACAGAGAATGCAGCATGAAGTTGCACCCAGGATGGATCTCCTGGCCCTCCTCTGTCTCCCAAGCTTCCTGAGTACCACACTCACAAGCTGCTCCCGACAGCATCTCACAAGTGCCCTCTCCATGCCTTTGCTCAGCTGTCTGCTCCACTTAGAGTGCCCCTCCTGTTCTTGTCTGCTTGACAATTCGTACTCATACTACATGACCAATTTAAACAGCAATTTCCCTGTGAAGTTTCACCCACTTCCAGGCAGAAATAAATACCCTCTGCTTATTGTGACATGGCCCTTTCTGTTGCCACAAAGAAAAAAAACTTCTGATACAGTGTACACCCTTGTCTCCTGTAGCTCCTTAGAAGGGCCTAAGTCAAGTAAGCCGAGATGGCGCCACTGCACTGCAGCCTGGCCACAGAGCGACACGCCGTCTCAAAAAAAAAAAAAAGAAGGGCCTAAGTCATCTTTAACTCTTCATCTTTAACAAAGCTGAGCCACTGCAGGAGCCCCAAATAAGCTTTTATTACGTGATTAATTAAAAATAACTTTTGTATCCCCCAGGGCCCCAGATGGGTTTGGTGCAAAAGAAAACTTATTTGAAGATGCTTTTTATCCATGAAATAGAATTTTTTTAAAAAACACCAACCTGTAACTATGAAATTCCTGCACCTCACTTAGGCTGATGCTGATGGCAATCTGCAAAGAGAGGCTGCCAAATGTCAGGGTGATGGCACCCAGGTGAGATGGGTCTGCTGCCTCCCAGGGCATCAAGGTACAACAAAGGCCCAGGGCTACGGCCAGAAGCCTGGTTTGGGTCTTGTCTGTCACTCACCAAGCAGGAGGCCCCGGGCAGGCCATTCACCTGCTCTGGCTCTCCCCATAATGCCTGTGGGGTGAGCGGCCATGCAGTGCCAGCGTGGGCTCATCCCACCCAGGGCTCTTCGTAGCACAGGTGGAACTGGATCTCTAAGATATTCCACATTACAGAGAAGACAACACAATAGAGCAAAAAGCAAGCTCCCAACCCCAACTACTTCAGAGATGTCCTTTTGTGTAAGAATCCTGCTTCAAAAAACAAAATCCACTCTTGGGCCTCACCAAGCACTGGGAAGGCTGCCGGTGGCCCTCGCCCACTGCACCATGGACACCAAAACCCACCCATACAGGCCGCTCTTGAGGCTGCCAAGGTGATATTAGATACCACAAATGCAGAAAGGGAAAGAATGGGAGGCTGAAATCAAAACCAAAAGTGACTTCACAACCTGCATATACAGCTTTCCCAACAAGCTGCTCAAACGAATGCACACTCCAGAAGAAAGAGGGTATGGAAACGTCCGTGTCTGTATATGGCTGACTGCCCCCGAAGGGCTCACAAAAATGCTGGGCACACTGCTTGCCTCTGGGAAGAGGAACTGGAAGGCAAAGTGGGAAAGGTGATTCTTCTCGACATATCACTTTGTAATTTTTGAATGAGACCAAAGGTAATACCTTCATAGCATGTAATTATGTGAGATATGTAACGCCCTCAAACAGAAGTTATGAAAATGTCCCACAGTAAATAAACTTATCTTCCTCAATCGCATGTATTACCTTTCCAACATGTTTTCATTCAACCACCTGGTGAAGCGGAAAATCAAGATACTTTAAGGCCTGGATCCACTTTTTAATGCTGTGTGACCCTGAGTGCCATCCGCCCACCCACCAAGACTCCAGAGGTAGCAACCGGCTCATGGTCACCATCTGGCCCGGGTGAGGTCACTCACTGAGCGGCACCTCCTGAGAGGCCCTGATCACATTGTAACCCAACATGGCCACTGCCCAGAGTAAGGAGGGGAAGCAGGTGGCCCACGACATGGTGTCAGCCCCTCTACACTGCGCCTACACTGCCCTCCACACTCTCCACTGCACCCACACTGCCCTCAACACTCTCCACTGTCCCCACACTGTCCTCCTCACTCTCCACTGCACCTACACTGCCCTCCTCACTCTCCACTCCACCCACACTGCCCTCCTCACTCTCCACTGTCCCCACACTGCTCTCCTCACTCTCCACTGCATCCACACTGCCCTCCTCACTCTCCACTCCACCCGCACTGCCCTCCTCACTCTCCACTCCACCCACACTACCCTCCTCACTCTACACTCCACCCACACTACCCTCCTCACTCTCCACTCCACCCACACTGCCCTCCTCACTCTCCACTCCACCCACACTGCCCTCCTCACTCTCCACTCCACCCACACTGCCCTCCACACTCTCCACTCCACCCACACTGCCCTCCTCACTCTCCACTCCACCCACACTGCCCTCCTCACTCTACACTGCACCTACACTGCCCTCCTCACTTCTCCACTCCACCCACACTGCCCTCCTCACTCTCCACTCCACCCACACTACCCTCCTCACTCTACACTCCACCCACACTGCCCTCCTCACTCTCCACTCCACCCACACTGCCCTCCTCACTCTCCACTCCACCCACACTGCCCTCCTCACTCTCCACTCCACCCACACTGCCCTCCTCACTCTCCACTGTCCCCACACTACCCTCCTCACTCTCCACTCCATCCACACTGCCCTCCTCACTCTACACTGCACCCACACTGCCCTCCTCACTCTCCACTCCACTCCACCCACACTGCCCTCCTCACTCTACACTGCACCTACACTGCCCTCCTCACTCTCCACTGTCCCCACACTACCCTCCTCACTCTCCACTCCACCCACACTGCCCTCCTCACTCTACACTGCACCCACACTGCCCTCCTCACTCTCCACTCCACTCCACCCACACTACCCTCCTCACTCTACACTGCACCTACAATACACTCCTTTCTCCTGCCTAGGGCACTCCCACACTGTGGCAAGCAGAAGTGCAGCTCGGGGCAGCAGGAAAGAGCACTTCATGGACAGGGAGGCCTGGAGGCTGGACTCCACAGCCAGCCATGCCCCAGCTAAGCTGCAAGACTCTGGGCAAGTCACTGCCCTTTCTGGGCCCCAGTGCCCTCTTCTGTAAGAGGAGAATATCAGGTTCTCAATCCTCACTCCTCCTTTCTGCAGATGCTTCGTACTGAGGATGCAGAGATTTGAAGACCCACCGCAGACCCTCAGTGAGCCCTGGGCTGGGGCTAGGGGAGGGGACACAGACTTACGTGCTGTGGCCTCTCCCTCAGGAAGTCATCTTCCAGAGGACAGAGGACACATGAAGAACAGCTGCATGACGGAGAGAGCACTTCAGCAGAAGGGGACAGACATCTGCACCACCAGCCTGGTACCTTGGACGCTTGCCACAGAGCTCATCTGTCCGCATCAGGTCAGCTTCTCCATTGGACTGTGCTCTCCCCAGCAGAGTTTCACCCTATCTCCATCCAGGGCAGCCAAGAGAATCTGCTGGGGGACTCAAGTCTGTGCACACTGCTGTGGGTGTGCTCACAGCACAGACTCTTCTGCTCTGGGCACACTCTGAGGGAACTCCCAGGAGCAGCGCTGGGTCAAGCCCAGCTGTGTACCTTGTGCCCTTCCCCCAACCCCGGACCCCAACAGGGACTCAAGCTCATTACTTCCAAGGCCCAGCCCTCCTTGGCCCCTGTAGGTCTCCACCCATGTGGACCATACTTCTCTCCATGGCAGGCAGAAACAGGCCCAGCCACAGGAGAGAACGAGAAGATGGAGTCACATGAGAGATCAAAAAGAGGCCTTGTTGGAGCAGACCAATGCCCAGCTGAAACTCTTGATTCCCACACCCTCCTTGTGGGGCACAAAAAGAGGGACAAGGACAGGTGGCCCTCCAGCACACTCCCAGCATCAACATCACAGTCAATGGCAACTCCCAGAGCTTTTCAAAGTCATCCAAGATTGTTACTTCTTCAATCAGTCCTCACCCCAGACCACACACCCCTGGCAGTTTGCTTGGCCTGTGGCAGAATTTCAGAGCTATAGTGCCGAACTCCACGGTGCTGTCTGTGACTTCAGCCCCAACAGGGGTTCTCAGGCACTCCTGGTGGCTGCGGGGCTGCGGCAAACTTACTAACAGGGCCAGCAACGTCTTGGGAGGCTTCAACATTTATAGACTATTAAATGAAGAATTTTAAAAGCTTACAGACAGCCAGTCTAAGCACTTCAAATCTACACAGTCTACCTGGCAAACACACACTGAGCATTGACCTTGGTTCCTGAGCGCTCAACCTGAGGCTACAGCCTCTGAGAAGCAGTGGCACGGCAAAGACTTCTGTTCAAAAGCAACCTTACTTCCATCCACCAGAGCTTAAAATTCTCAGATGGTCTAAAAGAAATATTCCACATATGATGAGATACCACAGAAACCTTAAGTGTAAGTTAAAAAACCATACTCCCACCTGCAATATATTTTAATTCCACATTCTCTCCTGATAGCTTTGCGAGATTGCCAAGTGTAAAGGGAAAAAAGCTTTTCAAAGCTCAATTTTTTAACCCAACAGGGTCATTCATCCTTTTCTCCTGTGTGGAATGACTGTGAAGTAACCAACAGTGTTTCTCACAGGACTCAGGTCAGGACATCATTCACAACGGCCATCTAAGTGAAGCCACAGACACATGCATGCATGCACAGGCACACCACATACATGCACACTCATTCACAGGAGGCACCTCCAACACCCTCAGCTAAAACTATTTTAGTGTGATCTCAAATCAAAAGCTTGGACCAAACCATTCTGGTTTCTGAAACTACAGGTCAACAGGGTTGTAACAAACATAAAACCACACTGAAACCTATTCAGAGAAGGATGGTGATGGTTTCTTTAGAAATGTCTTCCAGCAGCCAGGCGCGGTGGCTCACGCATGTAATCCCAGCACTTTGGGAGGCCAAGGTGGGTGGATCACCAGGTCAGGAGTTCGAGATCAGCCTGGCCAACATGGTGAAATCCCGTCTCTACTAAAAATACAAAAATTAGCTGGGCGTGTTGGTGCGTGCCTGTAGTCCCAGCTGCTCGGGAGGCTGAGGCAGGAGAATAGCTTAAACCTGGGAGGCGGAGCTTGCAGTGAGCCAAGATCGTGCCACTGCACTCCAGCCTGGGCAACAGAGCAAGACTCCGTCTCAAAAAACAAAAAAAAAAAAAAGAAAAAAAAGAAATGTCTTCCAGCTCCTCCTGCAACATGGCCCTGAACCACATCTCACCAGAGGCCACACCAAGGAAGCAACCACCCAACTCAGCACCACTTTTTCCTGTGGTCCAGGTATCATGCTTCCCCTTCCTGCTCCTTCAGTGCCTGGCTGAGAAGGCGAAAGGCCCCACCAGGCCTCCTTGCAGGGGCCAAAGCCCAGCGGGCCATGCCTCCCAGCAGAGGGAAGGGACAGACCACTAAGGAGCAAGGACTTAGAGCTCAGAAGCAGCGCCAACTGAGTCTCATGCCCCTCGTGAGACAGGAGTCCAATCAGGGGAGCCCCAGGTGGGGCTGCACCTGCACTGGGTCAGCCTCCAGGGGCCAGGTCTCCCCACCTACACCACTGGGTCCAGAGCTCTTTAAAATCCAGGGGCCGCTCCCCAGTCTAGGACCACAGGGAAACACTCTGAGTGCCAAGCACTCCCAATGGCTCACTGGAGCTCTGTGGTCATGAATTTACAGACTCATCAACATGTCATGTGTTCTTCTCTAGCCACAGGCCACTGTGCTGAGAAGTGGCCAGAACCAGGGCTGTGGTTTTACCAAGTGAGATGTGGAAGGAGAGGGGCGGGAGGTCACGTGCTGCTGGCCCTTTCACATCAGTCATGACTACGCCTCTATGGCTGTGGAACCCTCCTTGGTGCACAGCAGAACATGCTGCAGCTCCGCACATCACAGTTCACCTTCACAGCCTGAGAGAAGGAGGGGAATGAGGCTCGGCATCTAAGAGACTGGCTCAACACCGATATGTGGGGATTTGAAACAGGTGGGCCTATTTCATCAGGAGGCCAAGTTCTTTTTGTTGTTGTTGTTGTTGTTGTTGTTTGAGACGAAATTTCATTCTTGTTGCCCAGGCTGGAGTGCAATGGTGTGATCTCGGCTCACCGTGACCTCCGCCCCCCCAGGTTCAAGCGATTCTCCTGCCTCAGCCTCCCAAGTAGCTGGGATTACAGGGATGCACCCCAATGCCCGGCTAATTTTTTGTATTTTTAGTAGAGACAGGGTTTCTCCATGTTGGTCAGGCTAGCCTTGAACTCCTGACCTCAGGTGATCCGCCTGCCTTGGCCTCTCAAAGTGCTGACATTACAGGCATGAGCCACTGCGCCCAGCCCAAGTTCTTTTTTTTTTTTTTTTTTTTGAGACAGAGTCTTGCTCTGTCACCCAGGCTGGAGTGCAATGGCGCGATCTCGGCTCACTGCAACCTCTGCCTCCCAGGTTCAAGCAATTCCTTGCCTCAGCCTACCGAGAAGCTGGGATTGCAGGCGCACGCCAGCCACCACGCCTGACTAATTTTTGTATTTTTAGTAGAGATGGGGTTTCACCATCTTGGCCAGGCTGGTCTTGAACTCCTGACCTCGTGATCTACCCACCTCGGCCTCCCAAAGTGCTGGGATTACAGGCGTGAGCCACCATGCCCAGCCAGGAGGCTGGGTTCTAAACCTCTAAGGCCCACTGCTCTCCACCTCAGCTGTACCTCCAAATCACCTCATGGGAAAGGTGGCAAATTTCATGCTGGCCCCACCCGGGATTACACTAATTAGCACAGCATGGGTGGAGGGCAGGCTGCCATGTTTTTCAAAAGCCCCAGGTGATGGTAAGGTACAGCCAGGATGGGGAAAATTGCAACACTATTCCAGTTCCCCTTACCCTCAGCCCCCAAAACCCCTTTTCCCAGCTGTTCACTTTATCCTGCCATGGTTGGCTCATCTCTGCTCTGCTCAAAGCCATCTCAGCAACCACCCTGGGAGGCATCCACCACGCCTCCTAGGCTGGAAGTACCAGTGTGGGCGTGATGTAGAGACTTTGGGTCTCTCTGGCTCTCAATCTCAGCCATGAGCTTTGCATCTAGTCACAGCTAGACTCATGGTCCAGCAGTGAACCATGAGGAGTTATCGACTTCTATCATCATCCTTCACAAACTGCAGTCTCACTGGTTTCAGGATCAACAGAACCATCAAAAAGAAATGCCACAGTTCTTAGAATCAGAAATGCGACCCACCAGCCACACGCTACACAGCATTTATTTTGGTTTGGATTTCATTCCCCTTCCTTCCTTTATTACCCTCCCCTAGTGGCACTTACAAATCTTCTGTTTTCAGCCACACATGGTGGCTCATACCTGAAATCCTAGCGCTTTGGGAGGTCAAGGTGAGAGGATCACTTGAGGCCAGGGGTTCAAGACCAGCCTGGGTAACATAGCAAGACCCCCATCCCTACAAAAAAATAAAAAATAAAATTTAGGCATGGTAAGGCATTTCTGTAGTCCCAGCTACTCAGAACCCTGAGGTGGGAGGATCACTTGAGTCCAGGAGTTCAAGGCTGCAGTGAGCTATGATTACATGGCTGTACTCCAGACTACACAACAGAGCAAGACCCTATCTCAATCAATCAGTCAATCAATCAATCAGTAAAACTGTTTTCTTTACTGAGACATTAAAATTGGTGTATCTAAGGATCTCACTTTCTTATTGTAAAACCTCAAAGTTTTACTATTAGTCCACTAAGATTTACTCAGGGTTATTACAAGTTCAATTAGTTCATGGTCTCACTGAGTTGGAAAGTATGCTAAGCACTATCATTCATAAATAATTGTAAAACTCAGTTGTGGAACTCGACAAAGATAAGGCTGAACTTACGGCCTGTTCAACCAACAGGCTGTACTCTAAAAGCCCATTTATAAGTTATCTGGAACCCAGAGAACATTTCATTTCATGTAAAATTACCACTAAGTTGGTACTTAACTTCCCAAGAAATAGATAACTATTAGATAGTTAATAACTAATAGATAACTATTAGATAATAGAGAACTAGATAATAATTAGATAATAGATAATTATCTATAACTAATAGATAACTATTCAACTCATTTGTCCTTTTCTAATTTAAAATCAGAAAAACGTTATTATGGTGCCAGAAAATCAAGTGTGTGTTGTGTGTGCATATACAGACAAGAAAATCAAATGCAAGTGTTGTATGCAAAAACTCTAACTTAAGGAAAAGAAGCTTCACATCAAGAACACAGAAGTTAAATCTATGGAGGCTGAGAAGATAATTTCCACTCAGTTCCAAGGGCAAAGGACACTGATGATGCTAGGTTCACTGGACCTGTTGTCCCCACCTGTGGGCGGTGTCGCTAACATTGCTGACAGCTTCACAGTCTTAACAGCAACATAACAGGGGAAAGGAGAATGGGTTTAAACAGATGGAGAGACCAAGTTAACAGTGTGATGAATCATCAGCAGATGAGGGGGACGGAGGGGCAAGTGTGGCACAGGCACAAGAGGACAATGTTTGTCCCCTCCAAACTCCACACTGAAATTTAATCCCAAATGTTCTAATGGGAAGTATTTGGGTCATGGGGGCAGATCCCTCATGTGTACATTAATGCCCTCCCCCAACCACCCCCCACTTTGAGGGTGCGTGAGTTCTCACTCCGTTGGTTCCCATAAGAGCTGGCTGTGAAAAGAGCCTGGGACACCACCACCACCACCCCGCTCCCTTCCTTCCTCTCTCGCCATGTGAGCTCAGCACACGCCAGCTCCCCTTCACCTTCCACCATGAGTAGAAGCAGCCTGAGGCCTCACCAGATGCAGATGTCCAGTCTTGAATCTTCCAGCCATCAGAATTGTGAGCCAAGTAAACCTCTTTTCTTTAAAAACTACCCAGCCTCAGGTATTCTTTTATAGCAGCACAAAACAGACTAAGAGAACATCCAAGAGGAAAAGAAAAAGGCCCTTTCCCGGCTACTCTAAGAAACTCGGCATTCAGAAGCCTGGTGTAGTTATTCAGGGACTGCCCAAAAAATACATAAGTGTGAGACAAGCATTAATAAAGAAAAAGAGACAGAAATAAAACTCTGGGTTCCCACCAGAAAGAAGACAGACAGACATCATCACCTGTCAGTGCCCTCCTCTCTCTCCTGTGAGTTTGGCAATGGGTCTATCCCCTTCAAGGCCTACCTGGCATAACCATAAGTGAGGGTTTTATGCACAGAAAGACCCCTGAAACCTCTGCCACCAACCAGCTGGGTGACAACTTCTCTGAGCCGCAATTCTCTCACTGGTAAAATGGGATGTCAGACACTTATCATTCAAGGTGTCCAGAGGATTAAATGAAGTGCTGCATGCTGAGGCACAGCACAGCAACGACACTTAGTGAAATTCCAAAAATGCCGGTGACTCATTGTAATCTGTGACAGGGAATATCTGTCACCCCCTTGAGTGAACAGGTGCTGGTGCACAGTGAGTGCTCTACAGGGTTAACTTAAAAAACATAACAAGGCTGGGCACGGTAGCTCACGCCTGTAATCCCAGCACTTTGGAAGGCCAAGGCGGGCAGATTGCTTGAGGTCAAGAGTTCGAGACCAACATGGCCAACATGACGAAACCCCATCTCTATTAAAAATACAAAAATTAGCTGTGCGTGGCGGCATACGCCTGTAGTCCCAGCTACTCAGGAGGCTGAGGCAGGAGAATCGCTTGAATCCAGGAGACAGACGTTGCAGTGAGCAGAGATCACACCACTGCACTCCAGCCTGGGCAACAGAGTGAGACTCCATCTCAAAAAAACAAAAAACAAAACAAAACAAAAAACATAACAAGGTCCCTTCCTAAGCAACTGGGGGGAGGGCTGGAGTGAGACTTGTGGCAGACCGAGCAGAGACTGAGCAAGGTGGGCAGGGCCAGCCTGGGCACACAGCCAGAGAGGAAGGGGGAGGGTGCTAGAGTGAGACCCAAGCCACTGTCCGCTCAAGTACTGCGCCGAAGCCAGGGTGGAGCCGGGAGGAAAAACCACAGGAACAGGGGCTCAGCCAGAGAGTTGAAAAACTCTTTTTTCAAACCCACGTAACAACATAGTAAAATGACGGGATTATCTGTTCACCAAGTGAGTGCCCAGCAACATGACAAAATGACCCCAGAGTCAGCTACCCCAGTCTGGGAGAGGAAAGGACCATGGCCACCCCTAGGCCTCCCCAAGCCTCAGCTTCCTCATTAAGCCCACTGTATGTGGGACAGTACGGTCCTCATCAGGCTGCTGTGAGGTATGGCAGGTCAAATAATGCCCCCTGCAAAAGAGGTTCACGTTCATATCCTTGGAACCTATTAATGTTACCTTATACAGCAAAGGATTTGCAGACTCAATTAAGTTTCAAATCTTGAGATGAGATTATCCTAGATTACACTGGTAGGCCCCACATGTCATCAGAAATGTCCTTACAGGAAGGCAGGAGGTTTCGGAGAGAAGAGGGGGCCGTGTGACAGAAGCAGAGAGAAGCGGAGTCACGGAGAGAAGAAGCTGCCCTGCTGGTGTGGAGAGGGAGGAAGGGGCCGGCAGCTGAGGCAAGCCAGCAGCCACAGAATGGATTCTGCCCTAAGCTACTGGAGTGAACATGGCCTTGCCCACAGCTTGATTCAGCCCAGCGATTCTGGAGGCCAGAACAGTGAGAGAATCAGTGCCTGTCACTTTAAGCTACAGAGTTTGTTACAGCAACCACAGGAAGCTAATACAAGGGATTAAAAGGGAAGTGGATAGAAAGCAATCGGCACGCTATCTGGCACATGGTAGGAACTCGAGAATCACCATTAGTGAAGGACAGTTCCTGACACCCTCCCTGGGCCACCAACCCATCCTCAAAAGCTATGTGAAAAGCTACAACCTTGTACTGCAATAACGAACTCTGTACTCTGCTCACAAAAGCTCCTTCGTGTGTATCGTCTCAATTGATTCTGTCCTAAAAAGGAGTTTCCAAGGTTGTCCAAGGACTCTCAGCTTGTCTCATAGAAATACAACTCTGCCACAGGCCTTGTCTTCAACATTCAGTTCAATCAGTTAAAATATTTCACAGGATGGCCTCTGCTGATATCTCATGGAGCAGACCCTCCTGATGTCAGGCATCATGAGCTGTGATCAGGGCCATCTTACCTTGCAGAAACACAGCACAAGTACTTCTCTCAGCCACAGGCCTTGCAACTGTCAACGGAGAAGTTGGTGCCGAGTTCTGACGTGAGAACTGAGAACTCTGCCCCTGTCAGGGCAGACATGGCAGAAGAAGGGGCTGGGCAGGCAAAAAAAAAAGACACTGGCTAGCACTTGACCTTCCAAACTGCTTTTCAGCTTGACTCATGCAAAGAGGTTTATCTCTCCCCTAAACCCCCTGCTTTTTGTTTCTTCAGCCCTTGCTCCGTGCACCCCCACTCTCGATTTTCCTCTTTGAGGAGTGAGTCCCAAGTGTCGAAACCCACCATGTGCAATAATTCCACTTCCTCCGTCGTGCTCAGCCTCCATCACGCAGACCCTGGGGCCTCAGCTTCCCCTGGATTGCTGCGAGGATGAGGCCCCGTGAATCTGACAAGCTCTGCCCCATTTTGTTCGAGACTCAGGGCTGTGCTGTCCCAGCCTTCCCCAGCCTGTGCAAGATGTGAAGACTGTCCCCTTCACCAAGCCACAGCAGCCCTCAGCCACAAAGAGCTCAGGGTGGAGCCTCAAAACCTCAAGAGTATCTTAAAGATAAAATGAAGAAAAAGAAGAAGCCTATTCACTTCCTAAAAACAGCCATCTGCAGGCCCTCTAAGCTATCTTTTTTGCACCCATTCTTCTACAAGCTTCTGCCAGCACCAGGTTCACTGGGTGGAGACCGTGTACCCTAAGCCAACTGACTACTGACCACTATCAGGCAGGAGACAAGGGCTGTGCACGGAGCGAGCAGAGACTGGAGGAAGAGCTGCCTCAGCGTTCCTCAGCCCCTGGCACCACATGCAGCAGACCCTAGGGCTAACAGCTCACACCTACCAGACCTTCACTTGTCCACGGACACTCATGGCTCTGGTCTGCCCTAAATCCCGCACAGGGGCTTGTAAGCAGTCTTGCAGGCACATGCCTGTGGGCCCGCTGCAAGTGGCTACTACTTCCTGCTCTCCTACAGACAGACCCCAGGGCCAGCGCCACAAGTCACTTCCTTTGTGCCTGAAAACTACCTGCTGCATGAGTGAATGAGAAGGGGCAGGTGTGCTCCCAGTTGGTAACTTTGCATCACCTTGCCTGTGATGAATGACCATGCCATATCACAGATTCAGAAACTGAAGACCACCAACCAACATGACTCCAAAATGTATGTGCAACGTGCTGCCCAGGCCGTTCCCTTCCCTCTGAGATGCAGGGCACCTTGGTTGGAACAGCTGAAACGCTGGGAGGGCATGGCCAGAACCAGCCTCAGTGAGACACCATCACAGCTGAAATGTAGACTTCCACACAAGCACTGTGTGTTCCTGGGCCTGGCTGTCATTAAGATCCCTGCAGAACCATCTGCCCTTGCACCTGCAGCTTGAGTTGGCCGCTTGATAGGCCAGGCAGAGGAAAGCCCAACAGAGCCAACGTACCTGAAACTGGGGTCAAAAGCAGCTTTGACAAGCCTCACTCAGGATGCTACAGGTTAGTTTAAAATGTCTGTGTGGGCTGGGCGCAGTGGCTCACATCTGTAATCCCAGCACTTTCGGAGGCCGAGGTGGGCAGATCATCTGAGGTCAGGAGTTCAAGACCAGCCTGGCCAACATGGTGAAACCCCGTTTCTACTAAAAATACAAAAATTAGCCTGATGTGATGGCACACGCCTGTAATCCCAGCCACTTGGGAGGCTGAGGCAGGAGAATGGCTTGAACCCGGGAGGTGGCGGTTGCAGTGAGCCAAGATTGCAACAGAGCACGATACTGTCTCGAATAAAAATTTTAAAAAATTAAAAATTAAAAATAAATAAAAAATAAAATGTCTGTGTGTTGGCCGGGCATGGTGGATCACACCAGTAATCCCAGCACTTTGAAAGGCTGAGGCAGGTGGATTGCTTGAGCCCAGGAGTTCAACACCAGCCTAGGCAACATAGCCAAACCCACACAAAAAAAATTAAAAATTAGCCAGGCATGGTGGCATACACCTGTAGTCCCAGCTACTCAGGAAGCTAAAGTGGGAAGATCACTTGAGCCTGGAAGGCAGAGGCTGCAGTGAGCCATAATCCTGCCACTACACTCCAGTCTGGATGACAGAGTGAGACCCTGTCTCAAAAGAAAAAACAATAATAATTAAAAAAATAAAAGGTCTGTATGTAACTAGAAGGTAATATTTTATTTTATTTTTATCTATTTATTTATTTATTTTTGAGACAGAGTCTCTGTCTGTCGCCCAGGCTAAAGTGCAGTGGTGCGATCTCGGCTCACTGCAACCTCTGCCTCCCGGGTTCAAGTGATTCTCCTACCTTAGACTCCTGAGTAGCTGGAACTACAGGCGCCCGCCACCACGCCCAGCTAATTTTTTGTATTTTTAGTAGAGATGGGGTTTCACCATGTTAGCCAGGATGGTCTCGATCTCCTGACCTCATGATCCGCCCACCTTGGCCTTCCAAAGTGCTGGGATCATAGGAGTGAGCCACCACGCCTGGCCACTAGAAGGTAATATTTTAAAGACATGTGCCTTACAAATAGTATCTAACCATTAACTGCCCATTTGCCAAAGAAAACCCTACAGGCCAGGTCATAATTGAAATAAATGGACAGAAGCCTAAAAACGTCATCTAACCCCACCCTCTTTTTCCAGCTAGAATGATGCTCAATCCAGCCAGAGCCTAGGCCCAGACCTCAGAGCAAGGGGGGTGCAGCTTCTTTCACAGAACGTATTAGTGCGAAGCACAGGCTGGAAAGAGGCTAACAGGCATCCAGAGAGCACTGGTTGAAGAATCTGCAGCACAGCCTGGCAGCAGGCCAGCATGCAGCTGGACAATGGAACACAAAACTCCTTGTGGGCCAGTGAAACCATCAGGAGAAGAGGCACACAGCGAGCATGCAGCATGGCACCAGAGGTGTGGAAAACTCTCTCATGTCTGCACATGCAGGCCTGCTGGCATATACACAGCATAACTTCAGAAAAACACCCAACAAGCACATGGCATTGATGTCTTAAGGGAGGGGACATGGATGGCTAGAGGATAGGATAGGAAACAGGCTTTACCACATATCCTGCTATATTTTACAATTTTTAAGCCATGAAAATGTTTGCCTATTAAAAAATAAAACAAAATGTTATCAAGCGTGTCAAACCAAGTTAAGTACAGGAAGGTTTTTGAGAAGTCTCTCCAAGAGACATTAGTGCACAGCCAATAAGGGGATGGAAGATTTCAAGGGGCCCTGCTCTGGGGCAGGCACCCCTGCAGGTGACAGAATCAAAGCTAGGCCCACGCCTGTTGCTGGCAGTGACTGCCACGGCCTTGGCAGTGAGCATCCCTTGCTCTCCGCCCTTCACTTCCTTCTTCTCTGACTTGTCTCCTTCCACCCTGTTTGCCTCCTCTGCCATGTCACTACATCATGTGGCATAGTGAAGTCTATATTCCAAGTCAGAGTCCCAGTTAGAGATGGAGGGTGGTGTGGCAGAACCAACAGCCAACCCCTGTCCCTGTAATCATCTCTCACTACCAAACCACCCCCTCGCCAGCTACTGGCTCACAGGCTTGACTGTGTCTTTTTGCACTGTACCCACTGTGCAGACACCCCATGAGGTCACGGGAAGAGCATGGCTATGGAGAAGATGGAACCTGCTGCAGCTGCCCAGCCAGCTATTTCACACTGTAGGGAGAGCCCCTCAGACAATTAATATCATTTCTAGAAACCAGTATTTCTGGGTTTCTTTACACCCCAATGCTTCCTCTTCCTCATAGTGTTTCAGCACAGTGTTTCACAGGTGGATTAGAGGGGGTGCAGACGATTCTTGTCCAATACTGGGTTTCATTTCTGTCATTTCTGTCACAACAGCTTCACCCCTGACCCCATGGGTGCCAGGGACACCCTGCCCTGTGGTCTGCATTGTGGACATCCTGCAGCAGGACCCACTGCCACACAGCGCTGGGTGAGCCACAGCATCCACAACTGTAAAGCCAACACGGAGCAGAGACAAGGAAGCCAAGTCGTGGCCCACAATCCCCCAAAACTGGTGGTTAGAGCACAGGCATTGTTGTAAGAATTACTATGATCCAAGAAAGGGTCTCCCCAAACCATGAAAATGACTATGGAACTGCTTCTGTCATTTAAAGTAATGATACAAACAAAAAGAATGAAAGAGTCTTAAAAAAGTCTGACACCCTCCAGTGTGGGATGAATGAATTCTCAAACTTTATAAAAGGCCTGAAGGGGCTCAAGCCCCCAGGTGATCTGGCCCTGCCTCTCCAGAGCCTCCTTCCTGATGCATTGCCCCAGTCCCTCCTCATTTATCTCTGAAGACCCCCAGCTTGAGCCACTGCCCTTCCTTGACACATAACTCACCCTTCCCTGAGGCCCTGTGATGCTCCCCAAAACCCACAAGAGGAAGAGGCCACCTTTCCTGGGTGCCCCTACCCTACTAGGCTTCTCTGCATCCTTGCACCTATAATACCACACTTGCATATATATGTACATGTACATGTATATGGGGAAAATTTTTACTCTTTTAATTTTAAACATACACACACACACACACACACACACACACACACACGATGACCAAACCCAAAGGTGTGGCACCTTCTCACCCAGAAGAGCGGAAGCAGCCCTAGGTTCCAGCCACCTGGACAAAAGGGCTTGTGTGCCAAGGATAAAAAAGGTCACTGCTGAGAACAGGCTTCTGCCTTTGACAAGCACAGTGGGACAAACTGAGAGTTCTGGTTTCTCCCCAACAACTTACTGGGGCAGCAGCTGTGCAGTGGATTCTGGTCTCCCCTCCTTCTCCTCAGTTAGAATGAACCTCAACTTGACCTCAGGGAAGCAGGCTGTCTTCCCAAGACAGGCTGAGGCTTTTCTTGCTACTTTTGACAAGGACAGACTAGCTTTGTTCATTCATTCACTCAACAAACATTGATTATATGCCTATTTTGTGCCAGGCACAGTGGGGCACTCTGGACATACAAAGAAAACCGAGCTATTGTCCCTACCCTGAAGGACGCTTAAGTCTTATGACAACCCAGATCCATGATGTTCGCAGGGTGTGTCCATAGAGAACTCTGGCAATCGTCACACTGTGAATGCCACTGTGGGACACAATGCCCCTGCAGCATGAGTAAAGTAGAATCTAACACTCGAGCAACTTCTCCAGACCCTCAAGGAATTACTATTAACCAGTTGCACACCAAGGAGGAGAGGGTAAGAGGCCCTCCCAAACACAGACACAGGTGTCCCCGTCAGCACTCTGCACGCCAGCCCTCCAGGGTGTCCTGGTAGACTTTCTTACTTTCATGTTGTTTTTCCTTTTGGCTACTCAGCAGTGACCCCCTTCCTCCTAATAGCTCCCTGAACTCTACCCTCTCTTAGGCCACTCAACTAGGGTAGGGAGGAGTGGGCAGGAAACCAGGTGAGGCAATCAGAGTGCTGATTTTCCCAGGTGCAGGGACCACTGGTTTAGGGGCAAGCCCCTGGCTGAGGTCTACTCAGTGTCACTCCCACCCCTGGGCCAGTCCAGACCTGAACTATCCATCTTGTCTCACGAGTGAGCGGCGTTTCCGAAGGACAAAGCTCTGCCTGAGCACTACGAAATCCTGACCTGGTGTCATATTCTGTGCCCCATGAATGCTCCAATCACACTGGTGGCAAATGTGGTAAAAGTCAGTCAAAATCAAGCACTTCGGGTGCCTTTGGGCGTGTGGTGGCTACCATCCTGACAGGTGTTAGTGGGCCACAAAGAGTGTGCTGAGAGCCACCTTCCACAGTCAAGGCTTTGAGAACTTCGCCTCCGCTGTACTTCTCTCCCTGCCATGCTCCACTGATGCTGCCTACCCTCTTAAGGCCTGGAGATGCAATGTGGAAATCAGAGCCACTTCCCCCCTGGCCATGCCTCACTCTCTGCATACATGCTGCATACTCAGGGGTCCCAACACCTTTTGTTTCTCCCGGAAAAAAAATGTGCAGCATCCCATTCATTGGGCCAGAGTCTCACCCAGGATACCAGCAGAATGGGAAAGCAAGCCCCAGAAAACACACAGAACAGCACAGCCATGAAGGGGCAGGCAGGCATTTCTATGAAGTTCGGTGGTCAGCTCACTTAAGTAAAATATTCCACTCTCAAAGAGGAAAAAAAATCTGAATGTTTTTATGGAGAAAGAACTGGCTAGCAAAACAATCTGGAAGATAATCACTAGGCTCAGGCATCACAGGCAGCAATGATTCATCCTGGGTACCAGGAAACGTGTTGTGTTCATTTGTTGCCTATCCGTAGCCACTCCCAGGGTAGAGAAGGTGAGAAAGGGCAATTTGATTTTTTTTTTTTTTTCCGAGGCAGAGGCAAGCCCCTGTCACCAAGACTGGAGTGCAGCGGTACAATCATAGCTCACTGCAACTTTTGAACTCCTGGGCTGAAGCTATCCTCCTGCCTCAGCCTCCTGAGCAGCTGGGACTACAGATGTGGGTGCACCACCATGCCCAGCTAATTTTTTAATTTTTAGTAAAGATGAAGTTTCACTATTTTGCCCAGGCTCAAGCCTTTTTTAAATGTGAAGTTAGGCAGGGTGTGATGGCTCATGCTTGCAATCCGAGCACTTTCAGAGGTTGAGGCAGGAGCATCACTTGAGGCCAGGAGTTCCAGACCAGCCTGGGCAACATAACAAGACCTCATTTCTACCAAAAAAAAAAGAAAAAAAATGTGTTTAATTAGCTGGGCACAGTGGCATATGCCTGTAGTCCTTGCTAATTGGGAGGCTGAGGTGGGAGAACTGCTTGAGCCCTAGAGTTTGAGGCTGCAGCGAGCTATGGCTGTCTACTACACTATAGCCTGGGCAACAGAGCGAGACCCCATCTCTAAAAATAAAGCAAAAATAAGAGTTTCTCCCTAATATAGTCAACATTTATATAATCAGAAAAAAGCTAGCCAATCCTATTTCTAGGCCTGCCTGAGTAGCAAGCTCAAACAGCTTTAATAAACCAAACTCCTGTTTATTGTCTCAAATGTTTAATTTGCAGACAAATCTAGGTTATGAGGTAAAAATAGCAACTGTTTGTATTCATTAGTCAATTAAGTTAGGTTCACAGTCTATGCCACAGGCTGCTAGTTCCCATGACAAACACTGGTACAATCCTAATAGTTTACAAAACAGCCAACCTATGATATGAAACACTGATCAAATCCTGGGATGCCCAGTTTCCAAAGAATGACACAGCAGTTACTGCCCTGGAATTTAGTCATAGCTCATGTAATCTTGTTTTTGTTTGTTTGTTTGAGACAGGCTGGTCTCACTATACCGACCAGGCTGGTCTCAAACTCCTGCGCTCAAGCAATCCTCCTGCCTCAGTCTCCCAAGTAGCTGAGACTACAGCCTCACCAGGCGCATGCCACTAAGCCCACTCAGCTAGATCTAATCCTATTTGAAATGAGTTACAACCACTACTGCTTAAAACTCTCTTTGCTCCAGAGGGGGCTGAGGCAGGGTGGCCAATGCCCTGAGTGTCTGGGCTGGGACATACCCAGGGACAAGGCCCAACAGTCAAACACCCAATGAGAAAGGCCAATGTTGTCCCACAGGAGAAACCGAATGAGATTAACTTTAAAACCTGAATGCTCCTTACCATGCAAGTTGGTACAAAGTTGTTTCCAGTGACACTGCTGTCACTGAGGCATCCTTTCCCTTTGAGCCAATCAAACAAAAACCCACCCACTCACCACTTGTGACGTGGCCCCTCACCACTTCACAACCCATGGCTTTCTTCTCTCTTTGACAAAAGATATTAATATCTAGCTTGGTAAACACATTAGACTAATTAAAGAATAATTAAATAATCAACTCAAAACACAAAGATCTTCCTCCCTCCAATGGAGTTATTTAACACACCATACAGTTCAAAGGCACCTACAATAATAGTCACAAAACATGTGTGTTGGGCAATCGATGGTTGAACACTATTTGTAAGACTGTTTGCACTATCGAGTAAGACAAGCTCCTGTTCTCATGGTCTCTGCAGTGTTTCCAGAAGAAAGGGATGAGAATGAAAAACATAAAGGTAGCTGGGTACAGTGGCTCATGCCCTGTAATCCCAGCAATTTGGGAGGCTGAGGCAGGAGGACTGCTTGACGCCCGGAGTTCAAGACCAGCCTGAGCAACACAACAAGACCCAGTCTCTAGAAAAAATTAAAATTAAAAATTAGCCAAGTGTGGTGGCACACGCATGTAGTCATTGCTACTTGGGAGGCTGAGGCAGGAGGATGCGTGAGCCCAGGAGGTTAAGGCTGCAGTGAGCTATGATCACACCACTGCACTCCAGCCTGGGCAACACAGCAAGACTCTGTCTCTAAAAATAAATAAATAAAAAATGTAAAAGCTTTTAGCAATGGCAACCTCCCTGTAACGTGTTCAGAGCACCTTCTACAACTTACATAGTTGTATCCATTTGACATTTGAAGCCCTTTTTTTCTTTTTAATCATTTTCTGCTTTAACTGGTAATTTCAAGTCCATGTATCCTTTCTGAAACAAGTCAGGAATGGCTAATAGGAAAGAAAGCTGCCAGAAAGAGAAAGACAGTCCAGACCAGAACCAGAAGATAAGTGTGCATAAAGTATGCTGGAGTCAAGTGGTCTCCATCAGTCAATGGGAAAATGACAAGGGCTGGACTTACAAAAATGCTGTAGTTGTACTGGGGGACTGTCTGCAAAGGGCCTCAGAAGGAGTGATGGAGAGAGGCTGGAAAAGCCAAGGAAAGGCACAGGACGCTCTAGCTGGACCAGGAAGAATGTGGTCTGTGTGACACACAGGCAGCTTCCCTCTCCACTGACATATCCTTGGTACTCCAGGGTCTCTGACACTATGTTTCTTCTTCTCTAGAAAGCTACTGCTGAATCACTGCAGAGGGGAGAGAAAGTGAAAGAATAAAAAGGCAGTATTTCCAAGGCAACAGACCAAAGAACAACTTCCCTAAATAGACACTTGTATGTGTGTGTGTGTCTTAGTTCAATGCCAACTAAATCAGGAACATACCACACTTCACCCATGTAGCCCCTGGGCACTATCACCACTCCATTCCACTGTCAGGGAGGATTCAACGGGGGAGGAACAAAGGAACTCACCTTCACTAGATGAACAAGAAAGGAGGAGGGTGAGATTCAGGCATGACTTCACCAAGTCACTGGCAAGTTGGGGACAAACCACAAATGGGACTGCTAGTGCTTCCCTTCTACCTGAGGTGGGCACAGTCTACCAGCAAGGTGTAGTCCCTAAGGCCAATCCATTTACTCACTCCCCTCTTCCAAACCATAGGAGTAACAACATTTGGAAGATTCCAGGGTATCTTTTTTTTTTCTTTTTTTGTAGAGACAGGGTCTCACTCTGTCACCCAGGTTGGAGTGCACTAGTGCGATCATAGCTCACTGCAGCCTCAACCTCCTGGATTCAAGTGATCCTCCCGCCTCAACCTCCTGGATTCAAGTGATCCTCCCGCCTCAGCCTCCCAAGAAGCTGGGAATATAGGTGTGCACTACTACACCTGGCTAATTTTTTAATTTTTAGTAGAGACAAGGTCTTGCTTTGTTGCTCAGGCCGGTCTTAACTCCTGGGCTCAAGAGATCCTCCTGCCTTGGCCTCCCAAAGTGCTGGGATCACTGGCCTGAGTCACCTTACTCAGCCTATCTTGACATTTCTTGGCACCTAGACCTATTTCAAAATATTGGGTTCTGTCAAACATATCATTTTATTGCCATTTGATTATCACCCAATTATGTAATGTGATCATTTAACATTTGTATACACAGAGCACAAAGAATGAATAAGAAATGTGAAAATACTCAACATTTCAGCTCGTACAATCATTAGTCCTTCCATTCTTTAAAAAAACAGTGTCAGTAAAAGGCTCAGTTGGGTCAGTGACCAGCTGACTAAGAGTTTAGGGAGTGCAAGCCCTCCACTTCCTCCTCCCACCCCCTGCCCACATCCTTCTCCTCTGAACTTCGCTGGATGTCCCTGCCTCTCAGCACCTCCCTCTTCTGTGACATTTCCCCTGGAAGGTACCCTGAGCAGGGGTCAACAATAGGGTGTACTCCAGCCTTTTGAGCACATGTGAAAAATAAGAGTACTGTGGGGAAAACAGTTACCAAGACTGTCAAGTGGAGCGGGGGTCGAAACATTCATGTTTGCACCGGTCCAGTGCACTGCAGTTCACAGCCCTCTCCCATGTATATTATCAATCCTCACCACCCTCCTGTGAGCCTAGCACCTTCCCCATTTTACAGATGAGAAAGCTGACTTGGGTTCACATCGAGCACTACAATCCAACTTGCCCCTACCTCCAAAAAACAAACACAGACATGCCAAAGCCACTACTACATAAGCTTTGTGATACAAACCAGACTAGCACCTGCATTAAATAATGGGGATCATAGCTGACTCTAAGCCAGCCTTGGGAACTGTCCTGATAGTGTTAAGGCACAAAGGATTCCAGCGGGGAGTCACAAGCAGCAATGCTTTCATTGGGGCCAGCCCCAAACAAGGAGACTCTCTCTCTCTCTTAGGTAGAAATATGCTGATCCACCTGTTAGGTAAAGGACCCATCTGGCATCCAGAGTTAAATCTTTTTTTTTTTTGAGAGGGAGTTTTGCCCTGTCACCAAGGCTGGAGTGCAGTGATGCGATCTCGGCTCACTGCAACCTCCACCTCCTGGGTTCAAGTGATTCCCCTGCCTCAGCCTCCCGAGTAGCTGGGATTACAGGTGTGAACCACCACACCCAGCTAATTTTTGTATTTTTAGTAGAGACGGGTTTTCACTATGTTGGCCAGGATGGTCTTGAACTCCCGACCTCAGGTGATCAACACACTGCCTGCCACTGTCTCTCCTGTCTGTCAGTGTGGCCGTGCAGAGGACTCCTCATCAGGAGCATTTGGCCCAGATGGCTTACTACCACGAACAACACGCCAGAGCAGGACCAGGCTCAGGACTCTGTGCCTGCTCCTCATGCCCCCAGCTCCACTCCCACTGGCCCTCACCACTGAAAGTCTCTTCTGGTTTTAGGTCATTGGTTCTTGATCTATGGCGAGTCACAGACCACCAGGTTCTGACAAAAGTCACAGGTCCCAGGCCCAGGAAAAGACCCCAAGTGTATACACATCCAGCGTAGGCCCCACCTTCCTACAGGTTAGGACCCCCTGCACTCAGCCCTAGGGTTTGACACTTCTTTACCAAAACCCACTCTAAGAAACAGTCACACCATAACAACACCCCAAATACTACATGTGAATAACTAGATGTTTTACCAAAAAATGCTTATCCTTCCCATAGGAAATCTACTTGGATATTTGCTATTTCAAAAAGCTTTTTAATGCCAGTTACAACCTCAAATTGATTTCATGAACCACTGCATTTCGAAACGTGCTGTGTGGACCCTTCTCTAGCATGTTTCCTCCTCAGGTGCCCTTCCTTCCTCAATAATTAGTGCAAATGTGGTTACAGCTCAGTGCAAGACTACTCCTAAACGTTATTTTTATGTATTAAGATGAATCTTTAAAGCTGAAAATCCAGAAATATCTCAACTCTTTAGTTTCAGGAAAAATTCGGAAAAGTGGGTCATTGTGATCTCACAAATTATACCGTGGAGGTGGCTATTTATTTCACCCAAACATCAAGTTGGAGTTGTATTTGCAAAAAAGGGGACATAACACAGGTAAAAACCACCACTGAAAGTAGTCACTTGGGCTGTCGCCAGGCCAATTCCCTAAATATTTCTCAAGCACCTACTAACTGCACTGCTCTCTTTTTTTCTAGCTGAGCAAGGAGTAGCAGCGTAGGCAGCCCCTACACAAATGAACACACTTCAGGAATGGCTTCAGAAGGTGAGTCATAATAGCTCTTCGAGACTCTTCGGCACCAGCCAGGTAGACTCCATCCCTGCTAGGCCAGAGACGGACCTGGAGCTGGAGTGTTACTGAGGTTGCTTCCTTTAGCACCGAGTCGTACAGGGAGAGTACAGGCCACGCTTGGAGGAGCTGGAGAAGCTTGAGGCAAGGGGGCTGAGAAACTTATATGGGTGGACAAGCCGGCGAATGGGGGGCAGGGGAAGGACTCAGGAGAGCAAAGCAGCCCCCAGGGCCTTAAACACTGGCTAGTTCACACTGTGGGCTGGCCACCCACCACCCACTCTTCCTTCTTGCTATTCTAGGACCTAACCTCCTCCCCGGTCCTCAGGAAAAGTCAGCCCTGTCTCCAGCTGGGGAGTAGGGGAAGTCTTGATTAAACTAAAAGAGCTGTTCTCCAATGTGACCTTGCATCAGAATCACCTGGAAGTCTTCTTAAAGCACAGCTTTCTGGGCCCCATCCCAGAGTTTCTGATTCAGTGGGTGGGGTGGGATCCACTAATCTCCGGTTCTAACAAGTTCTCAGGTAATGCTGATGCTACTGGTCTGAGGACCACACCTGGAGGACCACCAGCCTAAGCCAACCAGCACACAGCACTCTCACAGCCTCATGTTGCTGGTCCAGGGAAGGCCATGTGACCCTTTGCTCCACAGGCCAGAGGGAAGGACTGATAGACACTGGCTGGGGAATCAGCTGCTTTGTCTCCTTCCCTGCTCCTGCTGGACAGGAACAAGGAAGCACTCAGTCCCACTGCCCCTAATGACCATCTCAGAATCATGAAGAGACTAACCCCCTAGGATGAAACTGGCAGTGATGGCTGGACAGAGGAGCGGAATCGAGGTCCTTGATGAAACTGCTGACGTGCTGATGGAGACTCCAGTTCTCTGAGATAATAAATGTCACTGTTGGCAACCAAAAGCATCCCAACTGACACACCCCATAATCCAGGGAGAAGCTTGAACTGGGCATCCTTGTTTCCTAGTAGAGCCCTGTTTCCCAGAAACAACCATCTGCCTAAATACTTCCTTCACATTTCCAGAGTTTATACACTTAGGTCATCCTTGAAAATTCAAATTAATTGGTTTGAGAATACACCATTTAGAAATGCAAGCAACATGAAAGAGGGAAAGAAGGGCGTTCAATATGCTAGGGTGAATTAATGATAGCTTCCACAACAGCAGCTGACACCACCTGCGTGAGGGCTATGGGACGGGCAGGAAAGGGGCAGGGGGTTTTCAGGAGACATCAGAATACCACCTAGTGAGGTGCAACAAGAGGGGCGCTGCAGCAACCGGAGGTCAGGAAAACTACCAGGTGTCTCAGGGAAAGCACTCTAGGAGGATCCCAGGACCAGAGCTGGCAGCGGGTAAACACTTTCCTCTTTCAGAGGTCCCCACCCTTCCTCCTGGACATCAGAGGACATCCCTGTCTTCCTGACCCTATTCCAGTAAATAGACCTCACCAGCGCATGATCCCCCCACTGCCCCCACCATATACATCTGCTTACTGTGCCTAAGTCCCTCGCCAGGTGAGCCTCACTGAACAAGTTCCATATTAAAAGGCCAGCAGTCTCACCCATGCTCCAGGTTAGGGCTGTGGGTAAACACCAGAGGCCAGCTGGGCTGGCTGGCAGGCATGGGCCTAACAGCCTGATAGGGCATGACGAAGGTATGTGCAAAGACCAGAAAGAGGAGACATGCACACTGCACCCAGGACCCTGGCTTTCCAATCACAGACGGGCTATGGTGAAAGGGACAGCTAAGGCCGGGTGCAGTGGCTCATGCCTGTAATCCCAGCACTTTGCGGGGCAGAGGTGGGTGGATCACCTGAGGTGAGGAGTTCGAGAACAGACTGGCCAACATGGTGAAACCCCATGTATTTTAGTCTCTACTAAAAATACAAAATTAGCATGGTGGTATATGCCTGTAATCTCAGCTACTAGGGAGGGTGAGGCAGGAGTACTGCTTGTACCCAGGGGGCGGAGGTCGCAGTGAGCCGAGGTTGCAGGCTAGAGCCACTGCACTCTAGCCTAGGCGACAGAGTGAGACTCCATCTCAAAAAAAAAGAAAGAAACAACTAAGAGATTAAATCCAAAGAGGAAAGGCTGATCTAATTCCAAGCTCCGCCAACCACCCACACTCTGTATATGAATCCATTGTAACGCTTCCGTTCTGCACACTTACTAGGCACCAGGATTAAATGTTAATTCATTTAATCCCCCAACAAGCCTCTGGGGCTGCTACTACCATCAGCCCAGTTTTGTGGATGAGATAACTGAGGCACAGAAAGATTAAGCCACTTGCCCAAAGTCACACAGCTAGCTGGATGCTCGCAGAAAGTGCAGCGCCAGAGTCCACAATGGTTCTAGGGATAAAATAAATGGTTTCTAAAGATGTGTATGCTCAGCAAAAAGGACTGTGTAAAAGAAATTCCTGATTTATAAACTAAAATACTGAAA
The DNA here is from genome assembly GCF_028885625.2 of Pongo pygmaeus. Classification (NCBI taxonomy): domain Eukaryota; kingdom Metazoa; phylum Chordata; class Mammalia; order Primates; family Hominidae; genus Pongo; species Pongo pygmaeus. The sequence goes on along the minus strand of NC_072385.2, from coordinate 28,075,102 downwards.
ATAGAAATTGTTGATACTGGCAAATCCAGGTAATCAATTTTTATCCCTCATTGAAAAGCTTTCATTTTTCAATCCTGTGAAGGAAGTTAGGTGATATAACTGGGTTTTAGTCCCAGTTGAGCCTCTTTTAACTACCCTCAGGGGGTGCCCTAACCACTCCTCAACACCACAGCTCACCTTTGGACAGAACCTTCCACAGGATGTCCAGGGAGGCCTGGCATGCAGGGGGTACTCAGAAAAGCTTGGGTTCCTTGTCATTTAGGACTTTAAAGAAAAACAAAAAAAGCATCACACTTAAAAAAGCATTCTAAAGCTGCCAAGAATAAAATTCAAAGTTACCGTAACTTCCACAATCTAGTAAGATAAGAAAAACAGCCCAATAAGAAAAAATGAACAAAGGATATAAACAGGTAATTCATTAGAAGTTAAAATATACATTAACAAGAAAAGGTATCCAATATTTTTGGTAATTTGGGAAATGTAATTAAAACAATAATGTCTTCCTTGCCCATTAGATTGGCAAAATTAACAAGATTTATTCTCTTAAATGTTGGCCAAGTTAAAGGGAAACAGACAGTTTCACAGCCTAATGGAAGGAGTACAAATTTAAAAAGGAAGCCACAGAAAATTTTGTGTAATGTGACTACATTTATGTTTACAATGAGAGCATCTATCCCCTGAGAAGGTCTAGAATCGGTGACACCTCAGTAGCAACAAGAATGCATAGTGCCTACATCTCGGTTTTTATACCATTCTCCACTAAAGGAAACCAGGACTCTTTGGAGAAATGGCTGATTCCAGGGCTGGGACAAGGAAAGTATAAGCTGAAGTCTTGAAGTTTTTGTGCCTGGAAGAAAAGTCCTCAAAGAATGATGAGCACTTGTCAAAAGGACACAAAAGCCAGACTGAAGGGACTCCCACTGGCCAAATCTAGGATAATTTGAGCAACAAAATGCATAATGGGAGTAATGGACTATAACCTATTGAATAAAGCAAGAATTCATGAGTCCAGTGATGTAAATCAAAAAGTAAATAACAGAGAAAGGAAGGTTCTTCCTTTCAGTACAGTTCCAACTAATAAATATAGAAGGAACTATGAAAATCATCATCTGCCTACTATCATAATAATTGACTCAGGTAAGAAACATCAATGGATTCTGAAACTAGTCAGTTAATTGTACAAGAAGTAACAGTATATTTACATAGTCTCAAATTCTCTTCCTTTACGACACAGATTAACTACAAAGGGAAAAATGGTAACTTTTCCATGAGATAGACACCACCTTAATTCAAGTGATCAAAGTTAACAGGGCCAGAGAATGGGATAATCACAGCATATGCCTCCTGATGGGACACATTAAGAAGGCTGCAGCATCAGTCGGGCACAGTGGCTCATGCCTGTAAACTCGGCACTGTGGTTGGCCAACGCAGGAGGATGGCGACAGTAGGAGTCTGAGACCAGCCTGGGCAACACAGTGTGAGATCCTGTCCCTATAAAATATTTACAAATTGGCCGGATGCAATGGCACACACCTATAGTCCAGCTACTCAGGAGGCTAAAGCAGAAGGATCACTGAGTGGAGGAGGTCCAAGCTGTAGTGAGCTGCGATGGCACCACTGCACTCCAACGAAGTGAGACCTTGTCTCTTTAAAAAAAAAAAAAAAGAGAGAGAGAGAAAAGAAGACTACAACTGCTTCAACCTTGTGCTACTCCTGCCAGAAGTGCATAACCTGAATCTAATCATGAAACCACAGGAAACCCAATTGAGGGTATTATCTTAAAAAGTCAGTAGTCTTCAAATATGTCTATGTCGTGAAATACAAAAGAAAGACGTGATAACTTTCAGATTAAGGGACACTATAGAGACAGAAAAACCTAATGCAAAACAGATGATCTAGGATTTTCTTTTGCTATAAAGGACATTATCAAAGCAACTGACAAAATCTAAATATGACCTGTACACTAAATAGTGTTATATCAACATTAATTTCCTGATTTTTTTTTTTTTTTTTTTTTTTTTTTTGAGACAGAGTCTCACTCTGCTGCCCAGGCTAGAGTGCAGTGGTGTGATCTCGGCTCACTGCAACCTCCACCTCCTGAGTTCAAGAGATTCTCATGCCTTAGCCTACCAAGTAGCTGGGACTACAAGCACACGCCACTATACCCAGCTAATTTTTGTATTTTTAGTAGAGACAGGATTTCATCATGTTGGCCAGGCTGGTCTCAAACTCCTGGACTCAAGTGATCCTCCCACCTCAGCCTCCCAAATTGCTGGGATTATAGGCATGAGCCATTGCGACCGGCCATCAATTTTTTTTTTTTTTTTTTTTTGAGACAGAGTCTCGCTCTGTCCCCCAGGCTAGAGTGCAATGGTGCGATCTCTGCTCACTGCAAGCTCCGCCTCCCAGGTTCACGCCATTCTCCTGCCTCGGCCTCCCAAGTAGCTGGGACTACAGGCGCCCACCACTAAGCCCGGCTAATTTTTTGTATTTTTAGTAGAGACGGGGTTTCACCGTGTTAGCCAGGATGGTCTCGATCTCCTGATCTTGTGATCCGCCCGCCTCGGCCTCCCAAAGTGCTGGGATTACTGCTGTTATGAATGTCCTTGTTTTTTGGGAAATACACAGTGAAGTATTTAGAGGTAAAAGGGCCTCAAGCCTGCAACTTACTATTAAACAGTTCAGAAAAAAGTAGTAACACACAGGAATACAAGAGAATGATAAAGCAGTGTAACAGAATGTCCACATTTGGAGAATCTGAGAAACCTTTGGCTTATTCTTGCAACTTTTCGGTACGTCTGAAACTACATCAAAATACTAAAAAAAAAAAATTAGAGAATAACACGTGCATATGAATAGAAATATAGGTAAATTCCCTGGGATTAGCTTCATGATGGTATTTTCCTTAAAAACATAGCGACAAAATGAAGCAAGCCTGCATGGGCGTTAATATTGGTCTCCTCAAAATATGTTTTCCTTACAGAGCTTCTGTTTTAGGACACTGGAAAAAAAAAAAAAAAGCCGTTTCGAAGGCTCTCTCAAGACCAGATCATTAATCAAGTTCTACAGAAGCACCAACATAATCAAGCCTTTTTTGCTGCAGATTTGTGCTATTTTTTTCTCAGTGAAAGTCAAAGCCTCCTGACACCATGAGTAGTTGATGATGTTGTGGCAACTTTTCTGGAATACTAAACTAAAAAAGAGCTTTTCATTTAAAAACGAAAACAGGATGAAACAGTCTTGGTGGAAAGCCTCCCCCTCCACTCTGCCTCACTGAACTCTTGAGATGTTAAGCCCTGGGCTGGGGATCAGTGGGTCAGTCGGTCCCACACCGCCTTCAGGTCCATTCCTGTGTGCATTTGAAGAGATGCTGGCTGAGAACGCTCCCTCTTAGGCAGGCAGCTAGTTAAAGGGACTTGCAGCGCTGATAGTTCTCTGTCATACACATCCCATTTTTCTGGTGCTCTACAGTTTACAAATAGCTCTCATGTGTATTATTTTATTTCATCCTTTCCTTAAAGTGATTTTTTTAAAAAACGCTAATATTCAGTTTAACAGCAATACTACAAAATATCCAGTTTTGAAAACAGGGATGCACTATAATATCTGCCCTTGGTTCTGAATCTAGTTGGGAAACAAGACTTACCCAAGCAGATTAAACACCCTGAGACAGAATAATCTAAATGAAAAAAAGTAGCTACATGATGAGTAAGGTGGCCAGGTAAGCAGACTAATTCTATAAGGAGCTCAGTAGAAATACAATGTTTCTTTCTCTTTGAATTTGTCCACATCCATTTCTTTAAGACTTATCTTCAAGCCAAACTCTACCAAGTAGCTCTGGCTTCACAGGCGTGTTTACAAGACATCACAGGGAATGAGGCACTGAGAGGCCCGTTCACATGCAACGCCACCCCTGGGACAGACAGCATCAAGGCCTCCTGGCACCACTCCTGCAACAGACCAACCACACTGCCCTTCTTACATGGGCCCCATCATTCATCTTTCTTCAAAGAAAACAGTAAATTAGCAGTCGACACTTCAGCAAAGAACCCCCAAAACAAATGCCCTAGCCTAGATTCAAAAACAAAATTTCCGTTAAAGAAAGTGTGTTTTTCAACCAAAGAAAAATTAGACTCAATTCTAGGACAACCTATAGCAAGCAATTCTACGTGCACTGGCCAACGCCAACAGCAGCTAGATTCCAAAACAAACTCAGCAAAAAAGGCTCTGCCCTCACCTTTTAGAGATAAGAACCAGAGTTAGCAAGCGGCAGAACCATGATTCACACCGAAGTCAACCCACTCTGTCCTCAACCCCACTGGCTTCCCCATGGTCCACACAACCCACTGTGAACAGATGGACCAGTCAGAATTTCTCTGCAACACCCAAATCACCACCCCACCCCCATTCCCTTGGTTTAAATGCCCTGAGGGGCAGGTGACAAATCAAATTCCACTCTTAGGCAGGTTCCCAACACAAAACACATTCAGTGGCAAAGCAAAAGAGAAGACGGGCTCTACCACATACAGGTCTTTCTTACCCAGAGGAACATTTTCATGGTCTGTCATTATGGATGAACTCGGGGCAGGAAGAACCCATCATTATGTAATGTCAGAGGGCAGGCGACAGGGGAAGGGAAGCGAGACCATCAACATTCCCTTCCTTCGCCCACAAAGACACAAATTTACCTCTGACATTTTAAACGTCTGTCTTCTGGGGCCTACCCATTCCTGGCTGGCTTTTCAAGAGACAGACACAGATCCCTGCACATTTCTCAGGCCTCAATTAATTGACTAGCAAAGCCAGAGAGAAATAAAATATAGAAAGCAAAGATGCTAGAAATGTTGTCGGGGTCTAAACACAGGCAGAAAATGGAAGAGTTTCGAGGATGGAGACCAGATTTCCCACACGGAGATGCATGTTTACTTTCACCCGGTTATGTTTCCACCCAAAACACGGCAAGGCCTCCAGCTTCAGGAGCCCGTAGACCCAGCCCTGGAGCCGCACCGGGCAGGCGCCGCGTCTGCGTCCCGCGGCCCCGCGCCCGCTCGGCACCCGGCTCCATGCTAGGGCGGCCGCGTTTTCACGGGGCTCGGGGTCGGCCGGGCTCGGATTGTTCTCAAAAGACGCCACCGCAGGTGGACCACTGGCACCGCTAGGCAGTGCAATTTCCATGAAAACCGCGGGCGCCGTCCCCATCCGGCCCAGCGGGGACCTGGACGCGACCCCGCGCCCGCTGTCCGGCCCCAGCCCCGGCCCCCGCGGCGGCCGCGTCGCCTCCTGCCCGGCCCGGCCCGGCCCACCTACCTGGCGCTCCCCAGCCCCCGGCGCCAGCCGCCCAGCTGTCCCGCCGGGCTGCGCGCCGGAGCCCCGCAGCAGCAGCGCCGCCGCCTGGCTGTGAAGTCGCCGGCTACCGGCCCGGCCTCAGGTGCTGGTCCTCCCGCCCCGGCCAGCGGAGCCCGACCCAGCGCCGAACCAGCAGCGAACCCTCCACGCGCGCCGCAGCCCCAGCCAGCCGCCACCGATGCTCTAGACGCCGGGCGCAGCCCCGCCCTGGCCCCGCCCCCTTGGCGCGCATGCGCGCTGAGGCCCGGCCCGCGCCCTGCGACCCCCGCCCCACTACCAGCCCGAGCTGGGTCCGCCCCCTGAGGCAGCAGGGCGGGTGACCGAGCTGCTCGCGCCAAATCCTACTGCTAGGTTCCCACAAGATCCCACCCTATCCTGTGACTGCTTCACCTGCAAGGAGTTCTTGAACTTCTGGACTTGACTGAGCGATGGCATCTTCATCCTGTCATCCACTGAGGAATCTGAGGCCTTGACGGATCGCCAAGGGAAGGTTTCCCGGAGGAGCCGCGACCCGGCGGTGCGCCCCCAACCTTTTGCCCTCCGGACAAGAGCACTTCCTGAAGTGCAGACGTACTGACTCCCCAGGAGATGTTTAGGAAACTGAAGATTCCAACCAGACAAGCAAAAAATTAAAATCTTAATTCTTTGAAAATACAGACTTGCAAAATAAAGAAAATTGCTAACCTCTAAGTGTATGTCCTTCCAGACCTGTTCTGGCCTGTGTGCGTTAAGTGTGCACTAACAGACTTGCAACAGCATCAGTCCTTACACTTTGCCCCAAGTTTCTGTTTTTCCATAGACAAAAAGAATAATCAGAAGTTTTGGAAGAAAATTTTCACTTTGACTTTAAAACAGCATTTCTCCTTGAGCAAGGGCAAATACTGGACTGAATGTATCCTTATCTTTGAGTCTTCACATTTTATCCGAAAAAAAAATTCTTAAAACGATTTTAATTCAATAAACCAGAATACTTCTCAGGCAGAGCATTTAAACATATAATTTCTTCAAAAACAAAAGAGATTAACCAGTTAGGAATGGAAATTAAGAATTCCCTGAACTCACTTAGAATTATGTCTGATCCTCCTCATGTCACCAAAATACAGACAATAGTCTGGAATAAAAATAAATATAAAATGAGTTTTTTGGGGAGCCTGAGGCAGGAGCATCGATTGAGCAGAGGAGTTTGAGGCTGCAGTGTCAACCTGGGAGACAGAGCAACACCCTGTATCTCTAAAAAAAAAAAAAAAAAAAAAAAAAAAAGAAAAAAGAAAAGAAAGAAAATGTCCTAGTTTTAAATTTTTATTTCTTTACTTTTTATTTTATTTCTCTTCTGAAAAGTAACTTAGTAATAAAACAGTTCCCTCTTATTATTTCTCCAGCTAAATGGAAAGAAATATTGACAGAACCTTGACTCCACAGTACAAAGTTAAAGCCAAGAAAATCAAATTTGTAGAAATGCAAAAATATTTTTGTATTTTTTTTAATTACTGTGACCAATTAGTTTGCTTGGAACAGCCCCAGTTTACATCTTTTTGCAGCAAAATTATTAATAGGGCCCTCTTTCACTCTCAAATGTATTCCTGTTCAAACAATAAATTTTATGGCCATGCTATTTATTTATTTATTTTTGAGATGGAGTTTCGCTCTTTACCCAGGCTGGAGTGCAATGGCGCAATCTCGGCTCACCACAACCTCCGCCTCCCAGGTTCAAGCGATTCTCCTGCCTCAGCCTCCCAAGTAGCTGGGATTACAGGCATGTGCCACCACCCTGGCTAAATTTGTATTTTTAGTAGAGACGGGGTTTCTCCATATTGGTCAGGCTGGTCTTGAACTCCTGACCTCAGGTGATCCACCCGCCTCGGCCTCCCAAGGTGCTGGAATTACAGGCGTGAGCCACCGTGCCCGGCAGTCATAATCAAGCTAAGAAAGTTGTTAAACACTAACTTTTAAAAAAGAAAAAAAAAAGTAAATTTATAAAGATTTAAAAATAGATATCAGTCTAATTTCAGTATTCATTCATTTAGTACAGTAACACACTGAATGAGCATCAGCTTCCAATAACATTTGTCACTTGATTGTTATGTAATTCTGGATAATCTTCAAAGATCAATCATGTTTTCAGTGTAGCAAAGAATGAGGCCCTAATTCCACCATAGAATGAAAATTATCAAGAGAAAAGGGAGTCATGTGTTAGTTAATACTGTAAAAGGAAAATAAAATCTCGGGACCCCCAAACTCACTACTCCAAAGGGAAAAGCTAAGCTTGGGAACTCAATCATGCAAAAAAACTGCCTTCCTTTTGTTCCTAAAGAGATAGCTGCAAGATAGAAGGCCACATATCTCCCCAGGTGGCCTCCCTCACCCTGACAATGTAAATTAACAGCTTATCGTCACAGGAATGGGGCAAAGACAAGCGGAGGAATCATCCTTCCACCCACCCCAAGACAAATGCATATTTGACCTCTTCCTCTACTCTCTGTTTACTTACCTTATGTAAAAATGCATAATTCACTGTTCTTCTTTCCCCTCCTGCCCACTTTTTCCTCTTTAAGTATTGAAGTCCCCGAAACTCTCTTGGGAAAAAGCATAGGCCACAGATCCTACTGTAGTTTGTGCCTCTTTTTCCCAGTTGCATCCTCAACCTTGGCAAAATAAACCTCTAAATTGACAGATCTGTCTCAAACACTTTTTGGTTTACAATACCATGCTATATCTTCCCTAAGCATCGCGATGTGATAGCTAAGTATGCTGGTGGTAAAGTATCTCAGTCCTTCAGAAGTTCTCAACATGGGGTCCCTAACCAGTAGCATCAACGTCCTCCCAGAACTTGCTAGAAATGCAAATTCCCAGACCCCATCCCAGATCTGCTGAATCAGAAACTCTAAAAGTGGGGCCAAGTGACCCGTATTTTAACAAGCCCTCCAAGGGATTCTGATGAACATGCTGACTTAAATGGTGTATATACAATAAGTAAGCTTAAGGGAGGGGACCACCCCTCATATTGTCTTATGCCCAATCTCTGCCTCCCAAGAAAGAAGAAGTAAAAACTAAAAGGCAGAAATGAAATCCACAGGCAGACAGCCCAGTGCCGCGCCCTAGGCCTGCTAGTTAAAGATTGATCCCTGACCTAACCAGTTATGTTATCTATAGATTCCAGATATTGTATGGAAAAGCATTGTAAAAATCCCTGTCCTGTCCTGTTCCATTCTGATTACCGGTGCATGCAGCCCCCAGTCATGTACCCCCACTTGCTCGATTGATCGTGACCCTCTCACGCAGACCCCCTTAGAGTTGTAAGCCCTTAAAAGGGACAGGAATTGCTCACTCGGGGAGCTCGGCTCTTGAGACGGGAGTCTTGTCAGTGCTCCCGGCTGAATAAACCCCTTCCTTCTTTAACTCAGTGTCAAGGAGTTTTGTCCGCGGCTCGTCCTGCTGCAAGCTGATTCAGATTATCTACATACAATAATTAAGAGGTGAACAGTGTTATCTTTAGGACTAGAACCATCCTACATGAGAATTTATCTTCAGGCCATTTAACAGGATATTTTTGTAGGGATACAGTCAGCTATCCAAATCTATGGTTTCCACATCCATGGATTCAACCAAATCACAGATCAAAAATATCTGGAAAAAAAAATCGCATCTGTACTGAACTTGTATGGACTTTTTTTTCTTGTCATTATTCCTTAAACAATAGAGTATAACAACGATTTACATAACATTTACATTGTATTAAGTATTATAAGTAATCTAGAGATGATTGAAAGTATACAGGAGGATGTGCATAGGTTATATGAAAAAAACTACACCATTTTATATATGGGACATGAGCATCCATGGATTTTCGTATCCACCAGAGGTCTTGGAACCAATCTCCCATGGATACTGAGGGACAACTACATGGAATATGTGTAACCTTGAGGCTGAGCACGGTGGCTCCACCTGTAATCTCAGCATTTGGGGAGGCTGAGGCACGAGGATCACTTGAGGTCAGGAGTTTGAGACCAGCCTGGCCAACATGATGAAACCCTGTCTCTACTTAAAATATAAAAATTAGCCTGGCATAGTGGTGCATGCCTGTAATCCCAGCTACTCATGAGGTTAAGGCACAAGAATCACTTGAACCCAGGAGGCAGAGGTTGCAGTGAGCCTGGGCAATGGAGTGAGACCCTGTCTCAAAAAAAAAAAAAAAAAGAAGAAGAAAAAAGAGTATGCGTAACCTTGAAAACCAACAGCCCTGCAACCATAAGAGCAGTCTAGCAGCCACTGGAGGGACAAAATGGATGTGGAGCACCTGAAAGAGCCCCTTTCCCAGAGTCTTGTCACTATTTGCTTGTCTGGTAGCTTCCTGGAAAAGCTACCTTCCCAGGGTTTGTCTTTAATTGGCATAACTCAGAGCTTGCCCTGTGCAAATGGTCCTCTCCACAGGGCATTGTTGAAAACAATCAGCAACAATTGTTTAATATTACAGCAGCCTCAGGTAGTGACACCAGTTACAGCTAACAATAGGCTGACTGAAAAACTTGAAAAAAAAAATGAAGAATGAGATGTCCATGGGGAGGGGGCATTAAAAACATTTAACATAAGCTGCCTGGTGGCACATGCCTATAGTCCCAGCTACTCAGGAGGCTGAGGTGGAAGGATCACTCGAGCCCAGGAGTTTGAGACTGTAGTGCGTTATGATTGCACCTGTGAATAGCCACTGGACAACATAGCAAGATGTCAACTATGCTATGGGCAACATAGCAAGAGCTCATCTAACAGAAAAAAAAAGATTAACATATTTCTGGAAATCTGAGAACACCCAGGTTTTACTTCTGGCTAACTGTGAGGCTTTGAGCAAGCAGGATGTGAAGGCTGAGGCAAAGCTGTGAATTGTCTGCCTGAAAATTGAAGGCATGCATTAATATGCACACATAGTCCCACCATAAACAGAGGAAAAGAAAATCTTTGATTCTAGCATTTGAGGAATGATAGAGCATTTCTCTCATCATTAGTGAACAATTAAGCTAACTAAGTAAGGACTACAAATGGCTACAGTGACGTATCAGTGACTACAGATGACAAAGAATACAGACTTTACAAAATTAGTCCAAGAAAGGCACCAAAGAAATAAAAACAGTAACAACAGCAAACCCTGGGGGAAAGGGAAACATGGTTTTCAGAGTTGCCACATTACATTATTTTTAGTGTCTATATTTTAGCAAAAAGTTGTAAGACACATAAACAGGCAGAAAACGACACAGGCTGGAAGGCAGTCAACAGACTGTCATTGAAAGTGCATAAATTGTAGACTTACTAGACAAAGACCTAAAATTAGCTATTATAAATGTGTTCAAAGAACTGATGGAAACCATGTGTCAAAAATTAAAGGAAAGTATGAGAACAATATCTCACCAAAAAGAGAGTGGAGTTAAAGATATAGGAATTAAGTAACTATATATAAAGAAACTCTGTAATTGAAAGGTATAATAACTGAAATGAAAAATCCATTATAGGAGGACAATAGCAGGATTGAGTGGCAGAAGAATTAGCAAAATTGAGGATAATTTCATGGATACTGCCTAGTCTGAGGAACATATAGGAAAATCAATGAAGAAAGATGAACAGAGCCTAAGAGACCAGTAGACACCATCAAGTATACTAAGATATATCTAGTACCAATTGGGAGTACCAGAAGGAGAGGAGGGAGATAAAAGTGCAGAAAAAAAATATTCACTAAAACCTTTCCAAATTTGATTTAAAAATTAATCTATAATCCAAAAATTTCAACAAACTCCAACTAAAATGAACTCAAAGAGAAGCATACTGAGATACATCATAATTAAACTATCTAAAACCAAAGATGGAGAGACTCTTGAAAGCAGCAAGAAACAAGCAACTCCTCGTGTACAAAGAATCCTCAATAAAATTAACAACTGTTTTCTCACCAGAAACCATAGAGACCAGAAGGCAGTAAGATGACACATTCAAAGTAATAAAAGGAACGGAAGGAAGAGCAGACCTAGAATTCTATATTCAGCAAAACTGTCCTTGAAAATGAAAGAGAAATTAAGACTACCTCAGACAAACAGAAACTGAGTGAATTCATTACTAGCAGATCCACCCACTAAGAAGCACTAAAGGAGTCCTTTAGGCTGAAACAAAATGTCACTAGAGAGTAACTCAAATTCATACAAAGAAAAACAACTAAGGCAAATTTAAAGTCAGTGTGTAATGCCTTCTTCTCTCTGATTTAAAAGACAACTGCATAAAAAGTAAGTATAAGTCTGTGTTGATGGGCTCATAATGTAAAAAGATATAATTTGTATAACAATAATAGCACAAAGAAGTGGGGGAGTAAAGAGAGCTTAACTGGAGCACAGTTTATGTATGTCATTGAAATTAAGTTCTAAAAACTCAATTGTTTTAAATTGAGAAGCTAACTGTAACCTCCAGAACAAATACTAAGAAAATGACTATATATATACATATATAAATGAAACAAGCAAATTAAAATAGCATACTAGAAAATGCCTATTTGCCACAAAAGAAGACAGTAATGAGTAATAGAGGAACACACAGGGTATAAGATATATAGAAAATACACAGCAAATGACAGACATCAGTACTACTGTATCTCAAGTTATATTAAATGTAAATGTGGCTGAGTGTGTGGTTCATGCCTGCAATCCCAGCACTTTGGGAGGCAGAGGTGAGAGAACTGTTTGAGGTCATGCATTCAAGTCCAGCCTAGGCAACATAGTAAGACCCCATTTCTAGAAAAATTTTTTAAAATATTAGCCAGGCACGGTGGCTCACACTTGGAGTTTCAACTATTTAGGAGGCTGAGGTGGGAGGATCACTTGAGCCCAGGAATTTTAGGCTGTAGTGAACTATCATTGCACCACAGTACTCCAGACTGAGTGACAGAGCAAGACTCTGTCTCAATCAATCAATGGATCAGTAAAAATGTATTAAAGACTCCAATCAAAAAGCAGAGATTTTCTGAATGGACTTTTAAAAAATATGATCCAACTACACATTGTGTACAGAGATGAATGTAAATTTTAAGGTATAAACAAGTTTAAGGTAAAATGATGAACAAAAGTATACCACAGAAACAGTAACCAACAGAGTACTGGAGAAGTTATACTAATATACTACAAAACAAACTTAAAACAAAACAAAAATACTACTGACAAACAGAGACATTTTATAATTGTAACAAGGTTAAACTATGAGGAAGAGATAGTAATTATAAACATATATACATCCACAATAGAACCCCAGAATACATGTAGCAAAAACAGAATTGAAGTGAGAAGTGAACATTGTAATAGTAGTAATTGATTATTGCAGTACTCCACTTTAAGTAATGGGTAAAATAATGAAGCAAATCTAAAAGGATATATAAACATTAACAATACCATAAGCCAACTAGATTTAACAAAGTTGTAGAATATTCCACCCAACAATAACAGAACATACCTCATGTTCAACTGTACATGAAATATCCTCTAGGATAGATTATATGGTAGGATTTTTAAAAGCCTAAATAAATAAAAAAGAATTGAAGTCATACAAATTATGTTCTCCGAGCACAATGGAATTAAAACAGAAATCAACAACAGAAGGAAATTTGGGAAATTTACAAATAAATGGAAATTAAACAACACAGTTCTCAGTAACCAAAGGGTCAAAGAAGAACTCAGAAGGGAAATTCGAAAATATTTTGAGAAAAATTAACATGAAAACTCAACATACTGTTGCAGAGCATTGCTCCTTAGTTACCCTAAACTCTGATTCTTGTCACAAGACGAGGAAAATTTAGGCACAGACACACTGAAGGGTGAGTAGAGCAGGATATTATTGGGCAAAAAATGAAAAAAAAAAAAAAACTCAGCAAAGCAAGACGCAGTCCTGCTAACAGGACTCACAGATTGAATCCCAGGCCACTACACAGGAAAGGAGAGGCCAGGCTCCTCCCCACTGCAAACAGCACAAACTTTCCCTGGCTCCACCCTGTTCTCCCAGTGTGCAGGCCCATGGGAGGTTCTCTGGGGACCTTCCCCCTTATCTGCCTCCTGCATCTATCATTCCCCCCACTAAAGAAGTACATCTAACTGCTGTTAGAATAAGAATAAGGATCAGGACAAAGGCCGATCTTAACTGCTTCATGCTGACAGGGGGCGCTGTTTGAGGAAAACGGCAGTCAGAGCTCCCTCAGAGGCCTATCTAAGGGTCCCTGGCAGAAGGGGCTGTGGTCCAAGTCTCCAGTTGCATGACCGTTTGGAGTTTCACGGCCTGAAGGCAAGAAAAGACAAACTGGGTTATTAGAAAACATATATCGGCCAGGTGCGGTGGCTCATGCATGCAATCTCAGCACTTTGGGAGGCCACAGTGGGCGGATCACTTGAGGCCAGGAGTTCAAGACCAGCCTGGCCAATGGTGAAACCCTGTCTCTACTAAAAATACAAAAATTAGCCAGGTATGGTGGTGGGTGCTTATAATCCCAGCTACTCAGAAGGCTGAGTCAGGAGAATCGCTTGAACCCAGGAGGCAGAGGTTGCAGTGAGCTGAGATCACACCACTGCACTCCAGCCTGGGCAACAGAACAAGACTCCATCTCAGAAAAAAAAATAAAAAGAAGAAGAAAAGAAAGAAAACATGTATCAAAATGAAATAAGGGTGGGTATCGGGGGAACCTGCCCCCGATAGTTCAACGAGGGTCCTTTTCTATTTTCCCTAAGTGTTGGCCAGTCTGAGAAATAAAGAGAAAGAGTACAAAAGAGAGAAATTTTAAAGCTGGGTGTCTGGGGGAGACATCACATGTCAGCAGGTTCCATGCTGCCCCCTGAGCCGTAAAACCAGCAAGTTTTTATTAGCAATTTTCAAAGGTGAGGGAGTGTACGAATAGGGTGTGGCTCACAGAGATCACATGCTTCAAGGGTGACAAAAGATCACAAGGCAGAAGGTCAGGGTGAAACTAGAATCACTAATGAACTTCCATGTCCCGCTGCGCATGCATTTTCAGGGTTCAAGAGCAGAAAACCGGTCTGACTAGAATTTGCCAGGCTGGAATTTCCTAGTCCTAGCAAGCCTGGGCATGCTGCAGGAGACTAGGGCATGTTTCATCCCTATCTACATCTGCATAAGGCAGACACTCCTGGGGTGGCCATTTTAGAGGCCTCACCCTGGGAATGCATTCTTTTCCCAGGGCTGTTAATTATTAATATTCCTTACTGGGGAAAGAATTCAGTGATATTTCTCTTACCCATTTTTGGTAATAAGAGAAATATGGCTCTGTCCTGCCCAGTCCACAGGCAGCCAGACTTTAAGATTATCTCCCTTGTTCCCTGAACATCGCTGTTATCCTGTTCTTTCTTCAAGGTGACCAGATTTCATATTTTTTAAACACAATGCTCTACAAACAATTTGTGCAGTTAACGCAATCATCACAGGGTGCTGAGGCGACATTCATCATCAGCTTATGAAGATGATGGGATTAAGAGATTAAAGTAAAGACAGGCATAGGAAATCACAAGAATATTGATTGGGAAAGTGATAAATGTCCATGAAATCTTCACAATTTAGGTTCTTCTGCCATGGCTTCAGCCGGTCCCTCTGTTCGGGGTCCCTGACTTTCCGCAACAGCAGGGGTAAGGGCAGCTCAAATATCCTGAGGCCTTTTACCAGTTTGTGCAGGGAGGAGGCACCAAAAGTCTGACTGCTAAAAAAACTTATACTCTTTTGCCCCGTATTAGACTTCTGGGTTCCCTTCCCCTGAGCCCAATCCTAAGCCAACCAGTCTAAGGTTTGGGAAATTAACTCTTCCCAGTTTGGAGGATGCATCTGAAGGAAGTGTCCCATAGTACAGAGATACAATTAACAATCAGTGAACAGGACAGAGGAGGAAAAAGGAAAAAGGAGGCATTTTTTCAGAGAAGTCTCAGGGGTTCAGGATGCATTTGAAAGGCGTACACACTGCAGATGAATGGCTACTCATCCAGAAAGAGGGTAGCAGGCGACCCTGGTTCCTTTATCTTCCTAGCAAATCCCTTGGGTATGTGAGGGAGGAAAAGTTAGGTGTTCCTTTTTCTTTCCTCCATCCTAGTATCCCTGAGTCCCAGCAACTGCCACAGGGTGCCATGCATGGGTGTCAAAATGGCTTTCATCCATGTTAGTGGGAGCTGGGAGTTGGGGGTGGGAATATCCCTATCTCCCCTGCTGTCAGTAGCCCTTGAATTCCCTAGACTTCATTTATGCCATGGATTCTAGCATGACCTTTATCCATGAAACAGGAAGCTTGGCTTAATGGGCAGGAATTAGTCATGCTCACCTGCACTGTGCCTTTTAACTTCCGTTATTAACTGCCTCTGGAATCCTGGGATCAAGTTTTCTTTCCTACGGCTTTGACCCGAAGCTTGGAAGTGAGTTTGGGACAAAAATGTGTCCCAGGGTGATTGCATGGACTCCTTATCATAAGCTCAATGCTAAGGTTAAGCTGTGGAATTGAGTCCTCCTCCAACAAGGGAAAGAAAAGGATGTCTTGTGACACACCCAGATAACTGCTGGCTATAGCTATGCTTGCTAAGATTTGAGTGCATGGGACTTGGCTTTGGTTAGCTCCCTTGGTCTTACTTTCCCAAAAAGGAAACCTCCAGGTGATGGGCATCCTATTCATTCCCATCACCTGGCAGGATTTTCAGGATAATTGCTCAGAACTAGAATATTGATCCAGATTTTTATATCACATCCCTTTTGTTCCTTCTGAGCTGCAGCCAGAGATTGCTAGTTTGTTCACAGGAACAAGCAGGGTTAGTCTAAAATGTAGGCAAAAACTTAAAACCAACTAACAAGTCTACAGTCTAATGATGATAAGTTTTGAAATAAATTATAATTTCTCTCTCCCTAGTCATCATTTCTATTAAAAACAAATCATGATAGGACTGTGTTGTTTGCACAATAGAATTTAGTCTTATATTTTCCCTGATTATTTGCATAAAGTGCAACAAAAATGATTATGTATACATAGACCTTTTAGATTGGCTTTGATGGAACTCTGTTCCACAAGAAATCTCAGATAAGACCTTTTAAAGCTGAGCCCAGCCATGGATTTGTATCCTCAAACACTTGTGAGTTGGGTAAACTCCTCTTCTCTTGAGGTCCCAAGAGCATGTGGTTCCTGAGCCTGTTGGAGAGTGACATTCTTTACTCATCACAGGTTAGGAAACCTGTAGGAGGACTGTGTAGACAAGAGTACGAGGCCAGTTTTCCCAAGGGGTTTTATTGGCTCTGCAAGTCAAGCTTGACTTCTGATATGATTTGGCTCTGTGTCCCAATTCTCATCTTGAATTGTACTCCCATAATTCCCACGTGTTGTGGGAGGGACCGGGTGGGAGATCATTGAATCATGGGGGTGGTTCCCCCATACTATTCTGTGGTAGTGAATGAGTCTCACGAGATTTGATGGTTTTATCAGGGGTTTCCACTTTTACATCTTCCTCATTCTCTCTTTGCCTGCTGCCATCCATGTAAGAAAGGACTTGCTCCTCCTTGCCTTCCACTGTGATTTTGAGGCTTCCCCAGCCATATGGAACTGTAAGTCCAATTAAATCTCTTTCTTTTGTAAATTGCCTAGTCTCAGGTATGTCCTTATCAGCAGCATTAAAACAGACTAATACAACTCCTTAAAGGGAAGCATACCCTTCTAGTCTAAGCCTTGGTAAAACAACCAGTTTCTCCAATTGCATCCTGTTGCAAAGGAAAATGGATTCTTACTGCACTGATGCAAAAAACTATATTGCCATAAGCCAAGAATACTCACAGATAGTTTCCAAATTCTAGAGGAACCAGGTAGAGAGAAACAAACATGCTCCAAATTTTGTTCACAGGAGTATAGCTTTCTCAATTATTAAAGACCATAAATAGCTCAAAATAAATTTCCTTGGCTCTGAAAAACAAAACAAGGATTAGCATGTTCCAAGCAAAGTCAAAAAGATTTCTTCAGTTTTCTATTAGTTCAGTCCATCCAGTTAGCCCTTGCTTTGCTTGATATCAGTGAACATTTCAGCTCTTCATGAATCCTATACGTTTTTCGTTTATTCCAATGTCACAGTCTCCAAGGTTATGAGAAACCTGTATTTGAAAGCACCTGTCAGAATCCTATAGCTTAATATAGTCCATACTTTGAAAAGGATCAAAACAAGACAACGATTGTGAAGAACAAAATGTCCAGGGTAGTTACAGTCAGAAACACAATTGGCAAAAATATTTGGTTATGTCTGTGGTTTAAAATAACATAACCACCTTAATTATGATTTAGCATATACTTTAGATATTAGAATTTTAGAAATCCCATACAACTTTGGAACATATATTAGTATTATCCACCAAAATATAACCTAAAGAAGATTGAACATCATTTGGCAATCCCATGTAACTAAACATGTCAAATAATCCTGTTTACCTCTCTTTTGGATACTCCAGGGGCCCTCTGTAGCATCCAAATGTCAGGCATCAGGAAAGACAATGTTGAAACTGAAGTTTGATTTTGGGAAGTCTGTTAAATATGTTAGAAGTTTAAAACACTTGATGTTATGAAATAGAATTCCAGATTACCATGTTACTTATTTTGCCAAAATGATGACTCAGAAGTTTAAAAAATAAAAACCTTTTATAACCCTTGCAAATTTTGCTAAAGAGAATATTAGTGCCTTAAGAGTACCTTGTTGTGCTTTTATTTCAATGCTCAATTTACAGAAAAATCATATAATACCCTTTTGAATTTAGTCAATATATTCACACATGGAATTTTTGCAAGATTAATTTTTACAATCCTTCCATCATTTGTTTAAACCTTCAGCTTTATCTTATTTAATTCAAAAATCATCCTTCAAACCTAGGCAAGGATTTACATTTCCGTGCTTTTGTACAATCTTTTACTAAAAACACATCTTAGTGTTCTTATATACCTCGCATGTAAATCTATTTCCAGTACTTTCAGTCTCATGTTATAATGGTCATTCTTAGCAATTTTTAACTTTAATGCAAAACCTAGTAATTTAATTATGTGCTGGGTGCAGCCAAGGTTTGACTCCTTCCAGCATAGTTAAGGGCATGGTTAATTCCATATGTTCCCAGGCCTTACCAATTGTGAAGCAGGCAAGTCAAACAGTTCTCAAAAACCAAAATGGCAGTTTATAACCTTAAAATATTTAGCAAACTTAGTATCTGACCTGCATAATTTAGTTCACCTATTTACATTTTGAGGACATCTGCATTTCACCAATAATTTTTCAGGCTGTTTTTATTTCTCAAAGATTAAAGTCATATGAACTAAAAGGTACCACAGCTTTTATTTTCCCTTTAAAAAATATTTGATCCAAGCACTGTTGGGGACAAGTCCCCCAAAATCTGGCCATAAACTGGCCCCAAAACTGGCCGTAAACAAAATCTCTGCAGCACTGTGACACGTTCATGATAGCCATAACGCCCAGGCTGGAAGGTTGTGGGTTTACCGGAATGAGGGCAAGGAACACCTGGCCCACCCAGGGTGGAAAACAGCTTAAAGGCATTCTTAAGTGACAAACAATAGCATGAGTGATCTGTGCCTTAAGGACATGCTCCTGCTGCAGTTAACTAGCCCAACCTATTCCTTTAATTCGGCCCATCCCTTTGTCTCCCATAAGGGATAGTTTTAGTTAATTTAATATCTATAGGAACAATGCTAATGACTGGTTTGCTGTTAATAAATATGTGGGTAAATCTTTGTTCAGGGCTCTCAGCTCTGAAGGTTGTGAGACCCCTGATTTCCCACTTCATACCTCTATATTTCTGTGTGTGTGTCTTTAATTCCTCTAGCACTGCTGGGTTAGGGTCTCCCCGACCGAGCTGGTCTCAGGAAAGCACTGATCTTCCTTTAAGCCAATTAATTAGAGGTCTTTTTATAGACATTACACACACAATGCATATATAATAAGAGTAGCAAGAGAAAATGGAGAAAAAGAATTTAGTCAACTGAGAAAAAACCCTTTTCCAGCAAAACAAGATCCAAGAAAAGAAAAACATAATGGCCTTTTAAATATACCTATAACTTGGATATCCACTTTTAATTAAGCTGAGCGCTCTTTAAGAAAATCCTTTTAACTCCCTTATTACCTGACTTTAGCCCTGCCACCTCCCTTATTACCTGACTTTAGCCCTGCCAAGTGGCCAATATTTCTGGCTTTCAAATATTACTGAAAATAACCTTGCAGGTGAAACCAACAAGCCTCAATTAAGACTATGATTTAACTGTGAGTATATGAGGTATTTTCAAAAGGGGTAAGCAGTTCTCACAAAATTTAGAACCTTTAAAGATGACCCAGAGAAAGGAAGATTTAAGAAAAAGCCTAGACGTTGTTCATGGAGAAGAAGAGAGTCAGCAAATGGCAAAAGTCACACAGGTATCAACCTTAAAGTACTCAGTCCCTAAGCCAGGATTGAACCCCGGCCACCATTGGAAAATGGCGGAGGCTAAACAAAGCATTGCCACGTGGTTACAGGCCAGCTTCCAAGGACATAAAGCAAGATGGAAGCCTTCAGCAAAGTTTGCTACAGACAATTCACAAAGGCGTGCAAAGCACACCAGATTGGCTACAGCTTAAGACCAACCTCACAAATCCTTTTTCATAATCAAAACTTTGCAGAGACTATAAACAGGGATCCTTCTTATTCCTGGCCAGTAAAACGTCTTTAAAAAGGAACAAAAAACAAAAAAACCCCTCTCACTTAAAAGTTTACTGTTGACAGGGTAGAGAAAAGGAAAAAAAAGTTTAAAGTGCAGGGTTGGAAAGATGCCTGGGGGAAGAACCTCTTATTCTTATACAAACGGGTTCCTAGCCCTGGCCTGGAGAAGGGCAGGGGAGTCCCCTTTTGCCCATTCATCCCTTGAGCCTGCAGCCATTGGGGTGGGCTCATGCACAGTTTCCTCTACCTCAGAAGAAGTCTGAGGACAAAAAGGCTTAGAAGTGAAAGGGAAAAAGAATTTTTGGTTCACATCTTACCCCTCCTCAAGCCCCACGTCTGGGCGCCAAAATGTTGCAGAACTTTGCTCCTTAATTCAACTAAAACTGGATTCTTGTCACACGACCAGAAAAATTTAGGCACACGGACACATGGAAGGGTGAGTAGAGCAGGATTTTACTGGGCAAAAAGGGAAAAAAAAAAGAAAAAAAAAAACTCAGCAAAGCGAGATGGAGTCCTGCTAACAGGCCCACCACCTCACGGATTGAATCCTAGGCCACCAAACAGAAACTGAAGAGTCCAGGCTTCTCCTGGCTGCAAAAGGCCCAAACTTCCCCCGGCTCCACCCAGTTGTCCCAGTGCACAGGACAGTGGTAAGTTCTCTGGGGACACTCCCTCTTATCCTCCCCCTGCATCTATCAATAGCAAAACCTCTGGAAGCAGATAAAGCAGTGTTTAGAGAACAATTTATAGTTGGGAAAAACTGTATTATAATAAAAAAGGAAAAGCTGGATGTGGTGGCTCCTGCCTGTAATACCAGATACTCCACAGGCTGAGGCAGAAGTATGGCTTGAGCCTAGGAGTTTCAGGCTGCAGTGAGCTATAATGGTGCCACTGCACTCCAGCCTGGGTGACAAAGCAAGACCCTACCTCTAAAAATAAATAAATAAACAAAGATCTAAAATCAATAACCTAAGTATACCCCCTAAGAAATAGGAAAATAGGCCAAACATGGTATAATCCCAGCACTTTGGGAGGCAGAGGTGGTTGGATCGCTGAAACCCGGGAGTTCCAGACCAGCTTGGGCAGCATGGCGAAACCCCTTCTCTACAGAACAATACGGAAAAGTTAGCTGGGTGTAGTAGTGCAACCCTGTAGTCCTAGCTTCTAATCAGGCTGAGGTGGGAGAATTGCTTGAGCCTGGGAGGTCGAGGCTGCAGTGAGCTGTGATCTCACCACTGCACTCAGGCCTGGGCAACAGAGAAAGACTCTGACAAAAAAAAAAAGAAAGAAAGAGAGAGGGAGGGAGGGAGGAAGAAAAGAAGGAAGGAAGGAAGGGAAAAAAGGAAGGAAGACAGAACAAAACAAATTAAATCCAAAGCAAGTATAAGTAATGAAATAATAAACATTTGAATGGAAACTAATGAAATACAGAATAGAAAAATAGAGAAAATCAACAAAACCAGTTGTTGATTCTTTGAAAATATCAACAATTTTGATGAATCTTTAGCTAGTCTGACTAACAAAAAAGGAGAGAGAAGATTCAAATTACTAAAATTAGAACTGAGAGAGGAGACTTCACTACTGACCTTACATAGAATAACAACATTTATAAAGAAAACTCTAAATAAC
Source organism: Pongo pygmaeus (assembly GCF_028885625.2). Lineage (NCBI taxonomy): Eukaryota > Metazoa > Chordata > Mammalia > Primates > Hominidae > Pongo > Pongo pygmaeus. Next base: position 28,053,415 of record NC_072385.2, on the reverse strand, counting down.
TGTATGCCAACAAACTACATAACTTAGAGGAAATGGAGAAATTCCTGGAAACAAAAGCAAATTAACAAAACCAGCTCATGAAGAAACAGAAAATATGAATAGACTTATAACAAGACAAAAATAATTGAATTAGTAACTTCAGAACGTCCTATAAACAAAACTCAGCTATGGACATCTTCACTAGTGAATTTTAACAAATATATAAGAATCCTTACAAACTCTTACAGAAATTAAAAGAAGAGAAAACATTTCCAAACTTACTTATGAGGCCTGTATAAGCCTGATACCAAAACGATAGACATCACAATAAAAAAACCACAGAGTAACATTTCTTATTAATGTAGACGTGAAAATCCTCCAAAACTACTAGCAAATTGAATCTAGTAACACATGAAAATGATTACACACCATGACCAAGTGGAACTATCCCTGGAATACAGGTTAGTTTAACATTGGAAAATTAATTAATCAATTAATGACAATCAATTAATATAATATGCCATATTAATAAAATAAAAGATAAAAACATAATTATATCACTAGACACAGAAAAATCATTTGACAAAATTCAACATCCAATATTCAAGAAACTAAGAATAGACAAAGAAACTAACAAAGAATATTTTACAAAAAAACACCGACAAATCCTACAGCTAATATTATACTTAACTGATGAAAGTCTGATTACGTTACCACTAAGACCAGTAACAACATAAGGATACCCACTTTTGCCACTCCATGCAGCATTGTGCTGGCAGTTCTAGCTAGGGCAAGTAGGCAAAGAAAATAAAATACAGGCATCTAAACTTAAAAAGAAGACATTAAACTATATTTATTAGTAGATGACACAATCTTGTGTATAGATTCATGTATACAAGCTACTTGTACATAGGTGCATTTCTGTATCCATAATCTTGTATATAGAAAATCTTAAGGAATTCACCAAAAAGAAAACACTGGAACTAACAAACCAGTTCAGTAAGGATGCAGGATTCAAGACTGTCATTTCTAGTTTATAGAAATATTTCTATAAATTAGCAGGGAACAATCTGAACATGAAATTAAGAAAACTCCATTTAGAATAGCATCAAAAACAATAAAATACTTAGGAATATATTAAGAAAAGAAATAAATCCAAAATTTGTACACTGAAAATCCAAAAACTTGTACACTGTTGAAAAAAATTAAAGAAAACCCAAGTAAATAGAAACACATTTGTGTTAAAGGATCAGAAGACTATATATTTTATTTTATTTTATTTTATTTCATTTATTTATTTGAGATGGAGTCTCGCTCTGTCGCCCAGGCTGGAATGCAGCAGCATGATCCCGGCTCACTGCAACCTCCACCTTCCAGGTTCAAGCAATTCTCCTGCTTCAGCCTCCCGAGTAGCTGGAACTACAGGCATGCACCACCACACTTAATTTTTGTATTTTTGGTACAGACAAGGTTTCACCATGTTGGCTAGGCTGACCTCAAACCCCTGACCTCAAGTGATCTGCCCACCTCAACCTCCCAAAGTGCTGGGATTACAGGTGTGAGCCACCGTGCCCAGCCAGAAGACTATATATTTTAAGATGGCAATATTTCCCCCAACTTGATCTAAAATTCAAAGCAATCTGTATTAAAATCCAAGCTGGTTTCTTTGTAGAAATTGGCAAGCTGATCTAAAATTTATATGGAAATGCAAGAGACCCAGAATAACCAAAACAATCTTGAAAAAGAATAAAGTTAGAGGACTTATGCTTCCCAGTTTCAAATCTGCAGTAGTCAAGACAGTATGTCACTGATGTAAGAATAGAAATGACGATCAGTGGAATAGAATTGAGGGTCTGGAAATAAGCCCTCACATTTATAGTCAGTTGATTTTTGATGGGGATGCCAAGACAATTCAACGCAGAAAATAATAATTGAGCATCTTATATGAATTTTGGGTATTTGTATATCTTTTTTTTGAGAAATAGCTATTCAGATTTTTTGCCTGTTTTTAAATTGTATTATTTGTATTATTGAGTTATAAGTGTTCTTTAGATATTCTGCATACAAATCCCTTCTCAGATATATGATTTACAAATTTTTCTCCCATTCTCTGGGGTGCTTTGTAATTTTTTGATGCATCTTTTGAAAAACAAAAGTTTTTAATTTAATAGTGTCTAAATTGTCTATTTTTTATTTTGTTGGTTGTGCTTTTTGTGTCATATCTAAAAAGCCACTGCCTATTCAAAGGTCACAAAGATATATGCCAATGTTTTCTTCTAAGAATTTTATAGTTACATGAGATATATGATCTATTTTGAGCTAATTTTTGAATATGGTGTGAGGTAAGGGTACAACTTCATGCTTGTCTTCTAGATAGCCAGCTGTTCCAGCATTGTTTGTTTAACAGACTATTCTTTCTTCCATTGAATTCCAGTGACACTCTTGCCAAAAATCAACTGACCGTAAATATGAGGGCTTATTTCTAAATTCCCAATTGTATTCCAATGATCTGTACATTTTTTCTTATTCTAGTATCACACTATCTTGATTACTAGCTTTGTAGTAAAATTTGAAATCAGGAAGTGTGAATCCTCTCACTTTGTTATTTTTCAAGATTGCTTTGGTTCTTCTGCGTCCCTAGAATTTCCAAATGAAATTTAGCATCAGCTTAATAATTTCTGCAAAGAAGCCAGGTAGAATTTTATTAGGAAATGTGTTGAGTCTAAATAAGTCCAGGGAATATTGTCATCTTAAAAATACTAGGTCTTCTAATCCATAAACATAGATGTCTTTCCATTTACTTATATCTTTTAAAATTTCTTTCAACAATGTTTTATAATTTTCAGAGTATAGCTTTTGCATTTTTTTGTTAACTTTATTCCCATTGTATTATTATTATTATTTTTTGAAACGGAGTCTCCCTCTGTTGCTCAGGCTGGGGTGCAGTGTTGTGATCTCTGTTCACTGCAACCTCTGCCTCCCGGGTTCAAGCAATTCTCCTGCGTCAGCCTCCTGAGTAGCTGGGATTGCAGGCACCCACCACCACACCCGGCTAATTTTTGTTTTGTTTTTGTTTTTAGTAGAGACAAGGTTTCTCGATGTTGGCCAGGCTGGTCTTGAACTCATGACCTCTAGTGATCGGCCAGCCTCGTCCTCCCAAAGTGTTGGGGTTATAGGCATGAGCCACTGCGTCCTGCCCCATTTTACTCATTTTGAGGCATTGCAAATGAAATTGTTTTCTTTGTTTTTTGTTTTTGTTTTTGTTTTTGTTTTTTTTGAGACAGAGTCTCACTCCATCACCCAGGCTAGAGTGCAGTGGCACATCTCCGCTCACTGCAACCTCTGCCTCCCAAGTTCAAGCAATTCTCCTGCCTCAGCCTCCTGAGTAGCTGTGATTACAGGTGTGCACCACCATGCCTGGCTAATTTTTGTATTTTTAGTAGATATGGGGTTTCATCATGTTGGCCAGGCTGATCTCAAACTCTTGACCTCAGGTGATCCACTTGCCTCAGCCTCCTAAAGTGCTGGGATTACAGGTGCAAGCCACTGCACTAGGCTAAAATTGTTTTCTTAATTTTCTTCTTTGTTTGTTCATTCCTACTGTATGAACACATAGTAGATTTTTGTATATTGGTCTTGTATCCTACAACATTGCTAAACCCATTTGTTAGTTCTCAAAGCTTTTTACTGGATATTTAGAGTTGTCTGTATATGAGATCATGGCATCTGCAGCTAGAGACTTCTTTCTTTCTTTGAAATCTGGATACCTTTTATTTATTTAGTTTTTCCTAATTGTGCTGGCTAGAACCTCCAATACAATGTTGGATAAAGTGGTGGGAGTGGTCATCCTTTTCTTATTTCCAATCTTAGCACAAAAGCCTTCAACTTTTCACCATTAAGTGTAATGTTAGCTGTAGGTTTTTTATAGATGCCTTTTACGAGGTTAAGGAAGTTCCCTTCTATTCCTAGTTTTTGAGTGTTTTTATCATCAAGAGTTGAATTTTGTCAAATTATTTTGAGATAATCATGTGGTTTATTTCCTTAATTCTATTGATAAGATGTATCATATTAATTTATTTTCTGATATAAAATCAACATTATATTCTTAGGATAAATCCCATTTGATTATCGTTGTAATCCTTTTTATATATTACTGGATGTGGGCTGGGCATAGTGGCTAATGCCTGCAATCCCAGCACTTTGGGAGGCTGTGGCGGGAGGATCACTTAAGGCCAGGAGTGTGAGACCAGCCTGGGCAACAAAACAAGACCTCCGTCTCTACACAAATTTTTACAAAAAAAATTAGCTGAGTGTGGTGGCACATACCCGTAGCCCCAGCTACTCAAGAGGCTGAGATGGAAGCATCAATTGAACCCAAGAGTTTGAAGCTACAGTGAGCTATGATTGTGCCACTGCACTCCAGCCTGCACAACAGAAACCATGTCTGAAAAAACAAACCCCAAAACTCCAGAAAATCAAAAACATATATATTGCTAGATTTAATTTGCTAGTATTATGGTGAAGATTTTTACATTTATATGCACAAGAGATATTAGTGTGCAAGTTTATTTTCCTGTACGTACTTGTTCAGTTTCGGTATCAGGATAACACAAGCCTCATAGAATGTATTGAGATGTGTTCCCTCCTCTTCTATTTTTGGAAGAATTTGTTGGGAAATGGTATTAATTCATCTTTAAATGTTGGTATAATTCGCTAGTAAAGTCATCTATGCCTGGGTTTTTCTTTGTAGATAGTGTTTAAATTACTGTTTCAATGTTTTTACTTATTATAGATGTATTCAGGTTTTCTGCTTATTCTTGAGTCACTTTTGGTAGCTGGTATCATTCTAGAAACATGTCCATTTCATTTAGGTCATCTAATTTGTTGGCATACATCTGTTCATAGTATTTCCTTATATTCCTTTTTATTTCTGTAAGGTGGGTAGTAATATACCCTATTTTATTTCTGATTTTAGTAATATGAGTCTTAGTCCTCTTTTCTTGATCAGTCTAGCTAAACATTTTTCAATTTTATTGATCATTTCAAAGAAGCAACTTTTTGTTTCATTGATAATTGTTATTATCTTTCTATAATGTATTTCATTAATTTCTGCTATAGTCCTTATTTCCTTCCTTCTGCTTGTTTTGGGTTTTTGCTCTTTTTTTTCGCTGTCTTAAGGTGGAGTGTTAGGTTGTTGATTTGAAATATTTCTTTTCTTCTCTTAAAGTAGGCATGTATAAGTTTCTCCCTAACTGCTGCATTAACTGAGTCTCATGTTTTTCTATGGTGTGTATTCATTTTTATTCATCTGTAATATTTTCTATTAATAATTTCCTTTGTGGTTTTTTTCAGTGATGTATTGGTTTTTTCAGAGCATGTTTTTAAATTTTTATGTATTGGTGAATTTTCCAATTTATTTCTATTATTAAATGCTGTCTGTGTTTTTATGCTTCTAGCATGAAAAAACTGCTTTAGTATTTCTTGTAGGAAAAAGTTGTGCCAGCAATGAATTATCTGACTTTTTGTTTATCTGGGTATGTTTTTATTTCACCTTTGTTTTTAATTTTTAATTTTTTTTTTGAGATGGAGTCTTGCTCTGTCACCCAGGCTGAAATGCAGTGGCACAATCTTGGCTCACTGCAACCTCTGTCTCCTGGGCCCAAGAGATTCTCCTGCCTCAGCTTCCTGAGTAGCTGAGATTATAGGCGTGCACCACCATGTCCGGCTAATTTTTTGTATTTTTTGTAGAAATGGGGTTTCACTGTGTTGGCCAGGCTGGTCTAGAACTCCTGACCTCAGGTGATCCACCTGCCGCAGCCTCCCAAAGTGCTGGGATTACAGATGTGAGCCACTGCATCTGGCTATTTCACCTTTATTTTTGAAAGATAGTTTTTCTGGATATGAGTCTTGGCTGTTTGGTGGGGGGGCACTTTCAATATGCTATCCCACAGCCTCCTGTCCTCCATAATTTATTATAAGAAATCAGATGTCATTCTTATTAGGGTTTCTTTGTATGTGACAAGTCATTTTCTCTTGCCACTTTCAAAATTTTCCTTTTGTCTTTTATTTTCAGCATTTTTACTATGATGCATTTGTACATGGGGATCTCTTTGCATTTATTCTACTTAGAGTTGGTTGATCTTGGATGGGTAGAATTTTTCTGCTCCTTTCTCTCCTCTCCTTCTGTTACTCCAATTAAGTGTATGTTGATATGCTTAATGGTGTCCCATATTTCTTAAAGATTTTGTTTCTTTTTCTTCATTCTTTATTCTCTATTTTGGATTTCATACTCTCTATTGATCTATCTTCAATTATGCTGTTCTTTTCTTCTGCCAGTTCACATCTATAGTCGAGCCCTTTTAGTGATTTTTTCATGTCAATTACTGTACTTTTTAATGCCAGAATTTTAATTTTTTTAAAATAAAGTCTCTTTATTGATATTGTCTGTTTGATGAAACATTGTCATAATCTTTTTTTACTTCTTTAAGCCTGGTTTGTTTTAGTTCTTTGAACACATTTGTAATGATAGACTTAAAGTCTTTGTCTGTTCAATTCAATCTGGGCCCTCTCCTAGGCGGTTTCCATTGCCTGTTTTTTTCCCCATGTGTGTGTCACACTTTGTTTCTGTGGGTATAGGTTTCATGTGCATCCCTGTGAAGAGACCACCAAACAGGCTTTGTGTGAGCAACATGGCTGTTTATTTCACCTGGGTGCAGGTGGGCTGAGTCCGAACAGAGAGTCAGCGAAGGGAGATGGGGTGGGGCTGTTTTATAGGATTTGGGTAGGTAAAGGAAAATTACAGTCAAAGGGGGGTTGTTCTCTGGCGGGCAGAGTGGGGGTCACAAGGTACTCAGTGGGGGAGCTTTTGAGCCAGATGATCCAGGAGAAGGAATTTCACAAGACAATGTTATCGGTTAAGGCAGGAACAGGCCATTTTCACTTCTTTTGTGGTGGAATGTCATCAGTTAAGGCAGGAACAGGCCATTTTCACTTCTTTTGTGGTGGAATGTCATCAGTTAAGGCAGGAACCAGCGATCTGGATGTGTACGTGCAGGTCACAGGGGATATAATGGCTTAGCTTGGGCTCAGAGGCCTCACAATAGGAACTGAAAGAAACAATTGTTTATGATGCAGAACATTCTACAGGGCCCTGTTATTTATATCAAAACCTGATGCTTGGAAACTTTTGGTTTTATTTTAAGTCATCCTTCATCAGGATTATGTGAAGAAAATGGATTTTAATCACATTTCTCTCCTTTGATATTGGCTGTCTTCTTTGATTGCTTTGACCCAACTATTGGTTGGGTCTGGAACTGCCTCATCTTGGAACTCCTCAGTTTGAGTGGTTGACGCTCACTCTGCTCAAGGAGAAGCTTCCTGGATGTGAGCTTCCTCTAATCCTTCTTTCTTTGCCTATTCTTATAGTATTGCTTCTGAAATATGTTTACTCCATGGCACACAGATGATGTATATTTGTCTAGCATCCTAGGGTAAATGAAAAAATCCACTTGTAGCTTGAGGTGTCCTGCTTGGGGATTCTGACCCAAGTGTCTCCAGTACACCAGATGATAAGTTCTACCCTGGCCCAAGATAAAGTTTTAGGTGTAGGGGAGAGGGACAAGGAAATTACTCAGTCCACTTTTGGTGTAAGCCTTCAGCCAGATATCCAGAATACATGAGTTAAGCTTACAAACACCCAGATTCACTCCCTACCCTTCAGAGGCCAACTCCTGAAAACTACATCACCTAGGCTTCTTTGTCAACTGTCTTCTGGCTGGATTTAGCCAATGGGATGCATTAATGGGAGACTGTGGAGCAGAAGGAAGGGAAAGGCAGCTGTCTCCCTCTGGCCTACCCCTTGGGTGTCATTCTCGTGTTACTGGAAATGGCCCCATCTCCTTGGTCAGTCCTGCTCCCTCTGTGCAGTCTCTGTTGTGATTCCAGCTCCTGTCAGACACCTGTGACCCCTGGGTTTTATTAATCCCATCACCTTCTTGCATCCCTTGAGCTTTTAGGCATGCTGCATTTGCTAATATCTGTGTTGCTTTATGATTCTTTGTTTGGATTTTCAGCAACTCTATCAAATAATTAGTTCCCCATTAATTTCACTCTATTGAATATCTGATGTGGGCTGTTTTCCTGACTGCATTCTGACTCAGACAGCATGCTAACAGCATATACGTGGCCTTACAAATATCCCCAGCTGGTAAAAAATGATATTCATTGGATTGACCTTATTTCCTGTGGACAGATCTTCATCATAAACCTGTGGCAGCAGGAGGCAGCTAGTACAGAATTTGGGAGCCTGAGTCCTGGCCAAGCATTATTTACCTGGCCAATAATGGGGAAGAACAGAGATTTCGAAGAACAGAACATAGCTGCCTGGCAACCCCCTACTCATCCTTTAAAATCCAAATGTCTTCACTCTTGGTCACTGGCCTTTTTTCCTCCCACTTCCTTCAGGCTGAATCAGTTCCTCCCTCATCTGTATTCCCAAAACAGTTTTCATAAGTATACTATAGCACTTTTTTGCATTGGAGTCACGTGTGGACCTATTTCCCCTATTAGTTTGCTGAGGGCAGGAACCTGGTCTCAGTCAACTCTACTTCCAGTGCCTTGCTCAGAGTCCAATGCCTGGCACATAGAAGACAATGACACGGTTTCACTGAATTCAGTGTTTCCCTAACCTGGCTGCATATTGGGATCACTTAGAAATATTTTTAACATGTTGGTTGTCCAGTCTTCACCCCAGGCTAATTAAATCAGCATCTCTGAAGACGGGGTCCTGAGCACTGGAATTTTTAAATGACCCCCTGGGTGAATTTTTGTGATTCTGGGATTATGAGCTGGTGGTTTAGCTGATTGCTTTACCTTAGCACACTTCTTCTTGCTGATGAGTCCTGGCATAAAGCCCAAATTCCTCTACAATTTAATTCAATTAAGTAAATATGTTTGAGTGCCCACTCTGTGCCAGCCACTGTGCAAACAGATGCTTGCTACTTAAAGTGTGCTCTGTGAACCAGCAGCATCAGCATCACCAGGGAACCTAGAAATATGGAATGCCAGGTCCAGGCCTACTGAGTCAGAATCTGCATTTAACATGATCCCCAAATGATCTGCATGCACATTAAGGTCTAAGAAACCGTGCTGTAGATATCAAACAAATGTCCAGTTGCTTGCACACTGTGAATTGTATTTCCTTTCTCAATCATTCTGCTTTACTTACTACCCTTAAAAAGGTGTCATATTATATTCTCTTCTCCAGCTAAAATGGACTGTCTAGTGTGAAGCAGGTTGAGACTAGGGAGGGATGAAATGAGATAGTGGATAGAGGATTCCCTGGGTGTGGACGGAAGAGGGAAGGTGTGGTTGGCCGTTGGAAAGATGGAAGCATTTCTTGGTACATTGAGGATCAGGATATGGGAGTCTTTGGGATGGGATGTTTGGTAAGGATGACTCCTGTTTCTAATATTGCCAATTCCTTAGGAAAGATTCAGGTATACTAGAGGAATCCTCAGGCCTGTGTGTTGGAGGGCTGGAGCAGATCTGATTGCCAGAGCAGGCTGGCATTAATGCCTTCCAAGATAGAGTAAATAAAGCAGCCTCTTTCACCTCATGCTCTTAGGACCAAGGAACAGAGGGACATTTTTAAGGGCTGGCCCATTGGACATCACAAGTTACCCACAAAGGTAACATTTTAAAAATTCTCTTAACTTCACAAATATTTAAAGCCTAATTCTCCTCACAGTGATTTCAGATTCTGTTGACTGCTATCTGTTGCCAGAGATGTGGTGCACACCTCAACCAAACATGTGTGTATGTGAATAACAAACACAACTTTCAGGGGCAATACTTTAAAGAATGGTGCCAGTGCGATCTGTTGTTTTCTATTGTAGTCTCCTAAAACTTATCATTGGATTGATTTCATCACTCAATAATGAATTGCAGCCCATAATTTGAAAAAACAATGTTTTCCACAGAATCATAGTAAATTTGCAAGGAAAGCAGTTGGACACATTCAGCTTGAACTTGTCAAGCTGACCCTACTCCTTTTAGCATAATTTAGCCTGGAATCCTTACCTGGCTTCAAAGCTGTATGCTCTGGACACATACATGATTTCATCTTGCTAAGCCTCAATTCCCCATCTGAATGTGGGTATAATTATATCCCCCCCCCATTCATCCTCCCCACATCTCTCCCCTACCCGAGGACACCCCTGGCCATCCCACAGGTAGTAATAACTGCTAGGTCTCTGGACCCAAGGTGTTATGTGTGGTGATGGGCAGAGTACACCATCAGAGCCTGAGGATGACGACAGCACCCTCAGGAGCCTTGCAGCTCAGGAGGCAGATTTGGAAATGACAATATATAAAAATATAACCCTTACTCACTGGCACAGGAAGGAAAATGTTTCCTTCCATATTCAGATCTTTTTTACAACTTTATTAAGGTGAAATTGATATATAAAAAACTGCAAATATTTAATGTGTACAATTTGATGAATTTGGACTTATGCAGGCACCTGTGATACCATCACCACAATCAAGGTAATAAACATATTCATCACCTCCAAAAGCTTCCTAGTGTTCCTTGGCTTAGAAAAAAAGTTTTTGGATATCTGCAGAGAGAAAAAAGCAAGGACAGTAATATGGTTTGGCTGTGTCCCCACCCAAATGTCATCTTGAATTGTAACTCCCATAATTCCCACACGTTGTGGGAGGAACCCAGTGGGAGGTGATTGAATTATGAGGGCGGATCTTTCCTGTGCTGTTCTCATGATAGTGAATGAGCCTCACGAGATCTGATGGTTTTAAAAACGGGAGTCTTCCAGCACAAGCTCTCTTCTTTTGTCTGCTGCCATATGAGACGTGCCTTTCACCTGCCACTGTGATTGTGAGGCCTCCCCAGCCATGTGGAACTGTAAGTCCAATAAACCTCTTTCTTTTGTAAATTGCCCAGTCTCAGGTATATCTTTATCAGCAGTGTGAAAACGGACTAATACAGGCAAATATTATAAAAAGTTACCAGCAAATATCAAATGTCATTGGCTTTACACAGTGAAGGTTTATTTCTTAATTATATCACAGTCTCATGGGTGGCAGTAATGGCTCAGAGATCCAGGCTCTTGTTTTTTTTTTTTTTTTTTTGTACAAATTTATGGGGCACATGTGCAGTTTTGTTACATGCATAGATTGCATGGTGGTCAGGTCAGGGCTTTTAGGTTATCTATCACCTGAATAATGTGCATTGTACCCATTAACAAATTTCTCATCATGCACTCCTCTCCTTCTGATCCAGGTTCTTTAAGTCAAGGCTTGCACAGCCACTGCAAATGAGGAGAAAATCATGGGACAGTCACACTCAGACACTGACACCACTTCTGCTCACCTGATCAGCCTAACTGCAACGGTGGCTGGTAGGTAAGGAGGCCATGGTGTGGTGAGAGGAGGGTGAGTCCCTCACTGCCTCACCTAGAGGTGAGGAAGAAGAGAAGGTGATGTAACCATCACCCTATCACCAAAAGCCAGCCCACTCACCAAGAAGGAAAAACACACCGAAGTTCCTTTATTATTAGCCATTGGATCTTAAATCCTACAAACGATGTCAGTGGCATTCTTGCTTTGGCATTTTGACTTATTACTGAAAATAATGTGCTAAAAAGACCAAACCATGCCTCACTGACAGCCCCCTGAAAGCTGAGGTTTGCATGGAGAAGAGCTGTTGCATCCCACTCTAACTAGTTATATCTGTCTTTGACTCCTGTTCCCATACCCAGGGGGAGGTAATGGGTGGGAAGATGTGCACAGCTCAGCCCAACCCTTCCCTTATGCTGGAAAACCACTCCAGGCACTGGCAAAAGTGTTCTTGGAATTCTCTTCCCTGATTATTAGCCTGTCTTTGTATATAACAGTCACGCGCACAAGATTTCTCTCCTCTGATTCAGTTAGGAAAGATATGGACTGTGCTTAAATCCAACATTGGCAAGTCATATGTATGAATAAAATTTGCATAACCACCCAAAATGGATGGAAAAATTAAATCATTCTGTCAAATCAAACTTTGTTGTCTGGGTCTAAGATTTACAACTGCTGCCGTCAACTATGAAGAGCTGGTCCACATGGCTCAGTGGCTATACCAGAACCCATGGCAAACTGCCATCCAAATGACTTGTAATGTGTCATTCATAACTGTCTAGTCTTAAGCAATTTCACTGAGAGTATAAGATTTCTGTTAACATATGAATTAAAATTTAATTTTAACACTTGAAAGTATATCTGAAGTTAAAAAAATTTCCAAAATTTAAAAAAATCTTGAAATTCTCATCTTACAATCATTGCCTTGGTGACACAGAACTAGGATTATTTCAAAGGAACTGTCAAAAGAGCTTTGAATTTTTTTTTTTTTTTTTTTTTTGAGACAGGGTTTCACTTTTATCCCCCAGGCTAGAGTACAATGGGTGATCTGGGCTCACTGCAATCTCCACCTCCTGGGCTCAAGCGATTCTCTTGCCCCAGACTCCTGAGTAGCTGGGACAACAGGCACATGCTACTGTACCCGGCTTATTATTATTATTATTATTTGAAGACAGGGTTTCATTCTCTTATCCAGGCTGGAGTGCAGTGGTGCGATCTCTGCCCACTGCAACCTCTGCCTCCCCAGTTCAAGCGATTCTCGTACCTCGGCTTCCTGAGTAGCTGGGATTACAAGTGTGTGCCACCACACCCAGCTAATTTTTGTACTTTTAGTAGAGTTGGGGTTTCACCATGTTGGCCAGGCTGGTTTCGAACTCCTGACCTCAAGTGATTTGCCTGCCTCAGCCTCCCAAGGTGCTGGGGTTACAGGTGTGAGTCACCATGTCCGGCCTGAAATACACGCTTTTTTTTTTTTGAGATGGAGTCTCACTTTCGTAGCCTAGGCTGGAGTACAGTGGCACAATCTTGGCTCACCACAACCTCTGCCTCCTGAGTTCAAGTGACTCTCCTGCCTCAGCCTCCCGAGTAGCTGGGATTACAGGCACACACCACCATGCCTGGCTAATTTTTGTATTTTTAGTAGAGACAGGGTTTCACCATGTTGGCCAGGCTGGTTTCGAACTCCTGACCTCGGGTGATCTCCCGCCTTGGCCTCCCAAAGTTCTGGGATTACAGACATAAGCCACCATGTCCAGCCCATGCTTCCTTTTTAAAAAGAGCTTATCCTCAGTATCTTAAGCCATCATTGTCTGGGAGGTGGTGAGCTTCAGGGTTGCCACACATTTAATGATGCTGTCATCAGATTCTTGTCAACTACAGCTGCCACTGTGTAACAGTTACTAGACACAAAACCTGGTTTCTGGTATAACTGCCTTGTCTTAGGGACAGGCAACTTTTAAAGAGCCATGCCATGGTAATGGATTTTTTTCTTAAAAGACTTACCTTGTTGTAGTCTTGTGAAATCCATTCATCATGAAATGCCTGTGTCAATGAACTGAACATGGATGTTCTGCCCAAATTTGTATGTTGAAATCCTAACCCCTAAGGTGATGATACTAGGAAGTGGGACCTTTGGAAGGTGATTAGGTTAGAAGGGTAAAGTCCCCATGAATGGGATTCATGTTCTTGTAGAAGAAGGCCCAGAGAGTTCATTCACTGCTTCTACCACGTTGAGGACACAAAGAGAAGACGCCATCTCTGACCCAGGAAGAGGCCCTCACCAGACACCGAATCTGCTGGCACCTTGATCTTGGACCTCCCAGCCTCCAGAGCTGTGAGCAACAAATTTCTCTAGGCACAGGGAGATGCAGTAGCCCTGAAGCCAGCCTGTTGGCAGCAATGTTAACCCCCCTCTAGAGCCTTGAACACAGTGCCTTTGGCTGACAAAATGTCTGGAAACATGGTACCATATCAGGGGAACCAGCCCCCGATATTTCAATGTGGGTTCTTTTCTATTTTCCCTAACTGTCAGACAGTCTGAGAAATAAAGGGAAAAAGTACAAAAGGGAGAAATTTTAAAGCTGGGTGTCCGGGGGAGACATCACATGTCAGCAGGTTCCATGCTGCCCCCTGAGCCCTAAAACCAGCAAGTTTTTATTAGCAATTTTCAAAGGGGAGGGAGTGTATGAATAGGGTGTGGGTCACAGAGATCACATGCTTCAAGGGCGACAAAAGATCACAAGGCAGAAGGTCAGGACGAGATAACAAGGTCAGGGTGAAACTAGAATTACTAATGAAGTTCCATGTCCCGCTGTGCACGCATTGCCATTGATAAACATCTTAACAGGTTCAAGAGCAGAGAACCGGTCTGACTAGAATTCGCCAGGCTGGTATTTCCTAATCCTAGCAAGCCTGGGGGCACTGCAGGAGGCCAGGGTGTGTTTCATCCCTTATCTGCAACTGCATAAGGCAGACACCCCCCAGAGCAGCCATTTTAGAGGCCCCCCTGGGAATGCATTCTTTTCCCAGGGCTGTTAATTATTAATATTCCTTACTGGGGAAAGAATTCAGTGATAATTCTCTTACCCGTTTTCAGTAATAAGAGAAATATGGCTCTGTCCTACCTGGCTCCCAGGCAGTCAGACCTAATGGTTATCTCCCTTGTTCCCTGAACATCGCTGTTATCCTGTTCTTTTTTCAAGGTGCCCAGATTTCATATTGTTCAAACGTACATGCTTTATGAACAATTTGTGCAGTTAACGCAATCATCACAGGGTCCTGAGGCGACATACATCCTCAGTTTATGAAGACGATGGGATTAAGAGATTAAAGTAAAGACAGGCATAGGAAATTATAAGGGTATTGATTGGGGAAATGATAAATGTCCATGAAATCTTCACAATTTATGTTCAGAGATTGCAGTAAAGACAGGCATAAGAAATTATAAAAGTATTAATTTGGAGAACTAACAAATGTCCATGAAATCTTCACAATTTATATTCTTCTGTCACAGCTTCAGCAGTGACCCTCCGTTCGGGGTCCCTGACTTCCTGCAATAGTACCACTTGCTCGTTTAAATCCTCCAAATCTAACTCTCTGAGTCTGGGACTGCATGGAGGGGAGAAATATCTGAACAGTTGTGAAGATTCTGCCTAGTGTTCTGCTGCTGAAATGAGCAGGGATCCTGAGAGAATCTCAGATGGAGCAGCTCACCACACTGACAGCCACCACCCCAGGACCCGGGCACACAGTATTATTTAAATTGATATAGTATTTATTTTTCAATATGAACAGTGATAACAAACATAAAGCCATTGTTTAAAATTATGTAAAACATCCAACATAAAATAGAAGTTTCAAGTTCTTGGTAACAGTGACTCAAAATCACTAAGATTTATTAATCTGTCATGAAATAGATGCACACTTTGCTTTTGTGGAAATGAAATTCTTCAACAGTTTTAATGCGTATGTGTTCCGTGATCTCTCCTTTTTTTTAATAGAAATGATCATTGCACTTGCCAGTTTTTCTTGCAACATTGTAAATCTTAAGAAGTTTTAAAGTAATTTTAATTTTGAGAAGCTATGTTCTCCACCGGCAACTGTTACTGGCTAAGTTAAATATATACTAAAGAACTCAGAAATAAATTCAATAAATATTGCTGCCAGTATGCTGCAAGTCTGGTGGGAGTCAAAACATTAGTTCTCACTAAGAACCCATGTCTCTGTTGTTATGGGAAAAGGATTAATGCAAAGCAGCCCTGTCTAGATAAGACTTTAACCTTCTGCCCTCGAGAATTGTCATAGTATATGGACCATTAGCATAGACCCTCTACTGCCATCTGCTGGAAATCTGCCATAGTAAATACCAAAAAAAATCCATGATGGCGAGAATGTGTGGGACACCTCTTTAGAAGGTCCCTTTTGGTCAGTGCACAACTAGAGCAACCATATGTGGCATTCCTGAATATGGTCATTAAAACAAGCTGACTCCTTCCTCTGGGTCCCAGCCAAAGAGTGATCAATCTGCTCCACTGAAGGGAATACTGTTTATGGAGGACCTAACCAGACTGTATGCAGAGGGCAATTCAAGAGATTTCCTATGGTAATTTGACTCCTTTTTTTTGAGACAGTCTCACTCTGTCACCCAGGCTGGAGTGCAGTGGTGTGATTTCGGCTCACTGCAACATCTGCCCCTCTGGTTCCAGAAATTCTCCTGCCTCAGCCTTCTGAGTAACTGGGATCACAGGCACCGGCCAACACACTTGGCTAACTTTGTATTTTTAATAGAGATGGGGTTTCACCATGTTGTCCAGGTTGGTCTCGAACTCCTGACCTCAGGTGATCCACCCGCCTCAGCCTCCCAAAGTGCTGGGATTATAGGTGTGAACCACTGTGCCTGGCCCAGTTTTGACTACTTTTGATCACTCCCTTACCCAGCACTTATATAAGGGGTGACTCAGTTTTCCTGGCATATTTAGCTGGCAGAAAATATGACTGACTCTATTATATGTATATGAAATAGCATCAAATTTGAGAGCAAATATGAACACATGAAAGGAAGCTGTGGAATTACGTGAATTCTGAGGGTTTTCTTAGCTGATTTTAGTTTGCATGGACAACTAGATGTCTATGTTGAGACTGTTCCCTTTCCAGAGTGTAGAGTTGTCACTGGGAAGTGACCACCTAGTCAAGGATCACAATTTCCCCTCCCTCTTCTCCATTCACCCCCGCTTGCTTCTAGATGTGACAAGCTTTCACCAGTAGAAGTGACACGTGTCTCTTCTACAAGGTGAATATGAAGCAGATGTACCTTTTCTGTCTCCCCTGCCCTGCCTGCAGAGCTCTGCACTCTGAGGGAAGGGCAAAGCTGAAAAATAGTGCCTGGAGCCCTGCCATCTGGGAGCACTCATACTGCACTGTTGCTGAGTAAGAACCTTGCATTGCATCAAGCCACCAAATGCTGGGAGGTTATTCATCACAGTGGTCAGCATTATCTTAATTAATATGATTTGCTATTAATGCATTTAACGCATTTTGTTGGCCAGTAAATGACTAGTAATACCATGGAGCAAAAGTTACAGAAACTTTTATGGAAGAAAAATGAAAAAAATTGAAACCATTACTTTTTTCTGAAAATTGGCAAAAGACTGCTCTTCCTAAATTTCAAAGCAAAGTACTTGTGTGACTCACACACATATTCCATGGAACATGGCTTTGAGACCCCCTGAACAGGCTTTTTGGAAGGCTCCTTTCTGCTCACTCTTTCAGAAGAACAGCATCTAAGGTGGTGGGTACAGGTCGTGGCAAACTCCACCTTTGCCAGGCCTCTCTCTGAATACCCTTATTATTGCAGGTGTTCACCCTCACATGATCCAAGGATAGAGTGTGAGGGCCTGGGACCTCTCCAATGTCTTTCCTTTTTTTTTTTTTTTGAGACAGAGTTTTGCTCTTGTTGCCCAGGCTGGAGTGCAATGGCACTATCTCAGCTCACTGCAACCTCCGCCTCCCAGGTTCAAGTGATTATCCTGCCTCAGCTTCCTGAGTAGCTGGGATTACAGGTGTGTGCCACCACACCCTGCTAATTTTGTATTTTTAGTAGAGACAGGGTTTCTCCATGTTGGTCGGGCTGGTCTCAAAGTCCCAACCTCTGGTGATCTTGGCCTCGCGAAGTGCTGGGATTACAGGCGTGAGCCACCATGCTGGCCCAAAGCCTACTTTTCTATAAAGATGAACATACTTGGCTGGGAGCAGTGGTTCACGCCTGTAATCCCAGCATTTTGAGAGGCTGCAGCAGGCAGATCGCTTGAGCCCAGGAGTTTGAGACTAGCCTGGGCAACATGGTGAAACCCTGTCTCTACAAAAAATTAAAAAAAAAAAAAAGCGGGGCATGGTGGCATATGCCTGTGGTCCTAGCTATTTGGGAGACTGAGGTGGGGGTGAGAGGATCCTTTGAGTCCAGGAGGTCGAGGCTGCAGTGAGCCATGATCATGCCACTGCTCTCCACTCTCCAGCCTGGGTGACAGAGCGAGACCTTGTCTCAGAAAACAAACAAACAAACAAACAAGCAAACAAAAAAACATATTTCAGGAGATGAGATGATGAGAAAGAAGTGCCATCGTATGCTGGAATCTAAATAGAAATTTAAGAAAAAAATCCTAGGTCAGAATAAGCTCATTAATAAGCCCAAGTATTTACATCTCACCCAGATATTTGGCTTCTCTGGAGCTCAGGACCAACCTTGTAAGGTTCTCCTTGTCTATCGCTGATTAAGGAAATTCTCCAGCTTCTTTGTTCTGATTTAGCATTATTGTTAGTGAGCCAGGGCGGGGTTTCACTGTTTATTAATTGATTCAGTCTCTCGCCACTAAATTCAAGATTAATAGACTCAGTGAATAGTAACATTAATATAACCTTTTACTCTATAGCACTAGCATTTGAAACCACTACATCAAAGTGGCTATCTTAACATAGATGCCTATCACTTAGTTTTAATTTCTAGACACGTAGCCTAAGTATTTAAATGCACCAACGAAAGCTCATCTTCTAATTTTATTACAACAAATTAGAAACCATGAAAGAACACACTACTGATTAATAGCAGGACCCAGAATTTGGGGAGCATAAATTTTACACACTAGGGGAAGAGTATTTCAAAAAAGAATACTTATTACAAATTCAAAACCACAAACAAAAGCATTTATTTAGACCAAGAAAAATCACACTGTATTACAAATTTAAAATGCCACAAACATCCCAAAATCCAGAACAATAGTTTATTAGTATTTTATTACTATTTTATCAGTCAACTGGTTAATACGTTTGCTACATTTTTTGGCTGTCAACTCTGATCGCTTCTTCATATAGCAACAATCCATATAATTTTTGATAGAGAGAATAGAAAAGCAATTGTGTCTTTCCTCTAGAATTGTTCATCCGAAATTGTGTTTTTTTAATTACTGCTGCTTCAGAAAGGTTTATTTTGGCTCCACAACTCATCATTGGTAAATGTATGTATTAAATACATTTTGAGAATTGCTGTTAAATTTGGAGACCCCTCTATCAATTTTTTTCCCTCTATGAACTAGCCTAGCTGTAGTCACTATTTGTAGCCCCACTGCACGTTTGTGAACTTCAAAACACTGGAATTCTGACTAATTTCATGGGATTCTCATCAAAAAAGGAAAATATTATGATGTACTTAAAATTGCACTTGTTGCATTATCAAGCATATTTCTGATTTCTGACATGCGTTCCATCTGACTAGGTGTTGATGATAACTGCTTACAATTTTACATGTCTAATGGCTGGAAAAATTTTTTACAGAGTAACTTCTGACTGTGTTGCAGATAAGAAGTTGTACTTAGGCCGGGCGCAGTGGCTCATGACTAATCCCAGCACTTTGGGAGGCCGAGGTGGGTGGATCACCTGAGGTTGGGAGTTTGAGACCAGCCTGACCAACATGGAAAAACCCCATCTCTATTAAAAAATACAAAATTAGCTGGGTGTGGGAGCGCATGTCTGTAATCCCAGCTACTCAGGAGGCTGAGGCAGGAGAATCGCTTGAACCTGGGAGACGGAGGTTGCAGTGAGCCGAGATTGTGCCATTGCTCTCCAGCCTGGGCAACAAGAGCAAAACTCCGTCTAAAAAAAAAAAAAAAAAAAGAAAGAAGCTATACTTAAAGCTACAGAGTAAGGTAATGTTAGTGCAATCATCCTCTACGTACCCACACACACACAGGCATGTTAGGTCAAGTTCATGTCATGGTACAAGCACTGAGCCTCCACCTTTGAGCTACAGTGTTGGGTGAGCCTGCACAATAACTGCTAGGAACATCCTCAGATGCCGTCTCTGCACTGTGGTGGCCCACAATAACATTGCTGTCCTGTTGCGTTTTCACTATTCAAATATATATATATATTTGATATATATATAAATATACATATTTAATTCAGCAAGCAATTGAGTTAGGTGTAAGTTGGAAAGATTCAGATAATATACTTGCAGATAGTTTCAAGTACTTCATACCAGTGCTTCTCAAATGCTAATGGACAACACGAATCCCCTGGGGTCTTGTCAAAATGCACATTCTGACTCAGTAAGTCTGGGGTGGGCCCAAGATTCTGCATTTTTCTAACAAGATCCCAGGTGAACTTGATGCTGCTGGTAAAGCGACCTCACTCTGAGTAGTGACCTTGTTGGTTTTGGGGATTTTCTTAAAATTACTTTAGAAACTCTGTGGATCAAAATGCTTCTTCACAACACATAAGCTTGAAGTTTATTTTTTATAAAATTCAGCCAGCTGACTAATGCTGTCTGTTTTTCACAAGACTGGCTTTAGTCATTTAAGGTAAAGAGTCACACTATAGCAGAGAAAAGTTCAGCTTTCGGATAAATAACAAGAATAAATAGCAAGTGGCATCCTCCCGCCCCTCAACATAAGCAGCTGTGACTGCAAAGGTGGGAGAGAAAACAGCATCTGAAAACACCCTGATCCCCTCCCAGCTTCACTCTGCCGTTGACACCCTGTGGCCATTGTCAGGATAAGCTACAAGAGGGAACTTACTTCTCTGGAGTCATCCATTTGTTCCAAATTCAAACCAACTTTAGCTTTGATCTGCTTTTCTCCTTAAAACAATCCAACAAACAATCGTGGCTGTTCCTGTGACTTGAATTAAACAGTGTGGGTTTCTATTGTGTTTGTTTTTACTCAAGTCTTAATTTATAACCATTTCTCCTTTTTTTTTTTTGAGGGAGTGTTGCTCTGTCGGCCAGGCTGGAGTGCAGTGGTGCAATCTCGGCTCACTGCAACCTCCACCTCCCAGGTTCAAGTGATTCTCCTGCCTCAGCCTCCTGAGTAGCTGGGACTACAGGCACCTGCCACCACACCTGGCTAATTTTTGTATTTTTAGTAGAGACAGGGTTTCACCATGTTGGGCAGGCTGGTCTCGAACTTCTGACCTCAGGTGATCCACCCACCTCGGCCTCCCAACGTGCTGGGATTACAGGTGTGAGCCACAGCACCCGACTGACTCTATGTCTTTTTATTGGAGAGTTTAGTTCATTCACATTCAATGTTATTATTGATAAGTAAGGACTTACTCTTGCCATTTTGTTACTTGTTTTACTGGTTGTTTTTGTGGTCTTCTCTTCATTTCTCCCTTCCTGTTTTCCTTTTAGTGAAGGTTATTTTCTGTGTGTATGTTTTAATTTCTTGCCTTTAATTTTGTGTGCATTTGTTGTATATTTTTTGACTTGAGGTTACCATGAGGCTTGCATTATATATATAATCCATTATTTGAAACTGGTGACAACTTAACACTGATTGCATAAACAAATGAGCAAAGGGAAAACGAATGAAAAGTCTGCACTTTAACTTCATCCTCTCGCTTTTAAACTTTGTTGTTTTTATTTATATCTTTTTATGCTATGTCTTGAAAAGCTGTTGTAGTTATTATTTTTGATAAGTTCATCTTTTAATCTTTCTATTCAAGATATGGGTAGTCTACACATTAAAATTACAGTGTTACAATATTCTGTGTTTTTCTGTATACTTACTGTTACCAGTGAGTTTTGGACCTTTAGGATCCTTCTTCTTGCTCATTAATGTCCTTTTCTTTCAGATTGAAGAACTCCCCACCAATCCTTTTTTTTTTTTAAGACAGGGTCTTGCTCTGTCACCCAGGCTGGAGTGCAGTGGCACGATCTTGGCTCACTGCAACCTCTGCCTCCCGGGTTCAAGGTATTCTCCTGCCTCAACTTCCTGAGTAGCTGGTATTACAGGTGTGCACCACCACACCCAGCTAATTTTTTGTATTTTTAGTAGAGATGGGGTTTCACTATGTTGGCCAGGCTGGTCTTGAACTCCTGACCTCAGGTGATCCGCCCGCCTCGGCCTCGCAAAGTGCAGGGATTACAGGCATGCGTCACCATGCCCGGCTAATTTTTTGTATTTTTAGTAGAGATAGGGCTTCACCATGTTGGCTAGGCTGGTCTTGAACTCCTGACCTTAGGTGATCCATCCACCTTGGCCTCCCAAAGTGCTGCGATTACAGGTGTGAGCCACCGTGGCTGGCTGAAGAACTCCCTTTAGCATTTCTTGTAGAACAGGTATGGGGTTGATGAAATCCCTCCACTTTTGTTTGTCTGGGAAAGTCGTTATTTCTCCTTCATGTCTGAAGGATATTTTTGCTGGATATACTATCCTAGAATAAAAGTTTTTTTTTTTTAGCACTTTAAATATGTCAGGCCATTTTTTTCCGGCCTATAATGTTTCTGCCAAGAAGTCTGCTGCCAGATATATTAGAGCTCCATTGTATGCTATTTGTTTCTTTTCTCTTGCTGATTTTAGGATCCTTACTTTATTCTTGACCTTTGGGAGTTTGCTATTAAATGTCTTGAAATGTTATTTGGGTTAAATCTGCTTCATGTTCTATAACCTTCTTGTACTTGAATATTGTCTCTTTCTTTAAGTTTTGGAAGTTCTCTGTTATTATCCCTTTGAATAAACTTTCTACCCTAATCTCTCTTTCTACCTCTTCCTTAAAACCAGCAACTCTTAGATTTGCCCTTTTGAAGCTACTTTCTAGATCTTGTTGGTATCCATTGTTTCTTATTCTTTTTTCTTTTGTCTCCTCTGTATATTTTCAAGTAGCCTATCTTCAAGCTCACTAATTCTTTTTTCTGCGAAGAGACTCTGAAGCATTCTTCAGTATGCCATTTGCATTTTTCAGCTCCAGTATTTCTGCTTGATTCTTTTAAATTATTTCATTCTCTGTTAAATGTATCTGATAGGATTTGGAATTCCTTCTCTGTGTTGCCTTTGATTTTGTTGAGCTGCCTCAAAACAGCCATTTTGAATCCTCTGTCTGAAAGTTCACATATTTCTGTGTCTCTGGAGTTGGTCACTCGTGCCTTATGTAGTTTGTTTGGTGAGGTCATGTTTTCCTGGATGGGCTTGATGCTTGTGGATGTTCGCTGATGTCCGGGTATTGAAAAGTTAGGTATTTATTGTAGTCTTCATAGCCTGGGCTTGTTTGTATCTGTCCTTCTTGGGAGAGCTTTGCAGGTATTTGAAGGGACGTGGGTATCGTGATCTAAGTCTTTTTCTGGTCACTGCAGCCATATCTGCTTTAGGGGGCACCCCAATCCCAGGAATGCTGTGGTTCTTGCAGACTCTTAGATGTATCACCTTGGTGGTCTCAGGTAAGATCTGGGAGAATTCCCTGGATTACCAGGCAGAGACTTTTGTTCCCTTTGCTTACTTTCCTTCATACAAACAGAGTCTCTCTCTTTCTCTTTTTGTCTCTGTGCTGAGCTGCCTGGGGCTGGGGAAAAGGTGACACAGGCACCCCTGTGGCCACCATCACTGGGACTGTGCTGGGTCAGACCTGAAGCCAGCACAGTACTTGGTCATGCCCAAGGCCTCCAGTGACCACTGCCCGGCTACCACCTATATTCACTCAAGGCCCAAGGGCTATACAATCAGCGGATGACAAATACAGGCAGGTTTGTGTCTTTCCCTTCAGGGCTATGAGTTCTTCCTAGCCCCAGGTGGACCCGAGATGCCATCTGATAGCCAGGGCCTGGAGTCAGAAACCTGATGCTCTATTCTACTGTGGCTGAACTGGCACTCAAGCCACAAGATAAAGTCCTTCCCATTCTTCCCTCCCTCTCTTCCCTCCCATTTCCTCAAGTAGAGGAGTCTGTCCTCATGGCCACCACTGCCCTAGGCCCATGGCAATTACTGCCTGGCTACTGCCTATGATGTTCACTCAAGGCCCAAGGGCTCTTCAGTCAGCATGTGGGGAATGCTGTCAGTCCTGAGTCTCTCCCTTCAGGGCAGTAGGCTTCCCTCTGGCCCAGGGCAGGTCCAGAAATACTGTCCAGCAGCCAAGGCCTACAACTGGGTACTCAGGAGCTCACTTGGTGCTCCACCCACCTGTGGCCGAGCTAGTGCCCAAGCTGCAAGACAAAGTCCCCTTTACTCTTCCCTCTCCTTTCCTCACACAGAAGGAGTCTCTCCCCATAGCCACCACAGCTGGGAATGTGCTGGGTCACACTTGAAGCCAGTACAGCTCTGAGTCTTGCCCAAGGCCCTTGGTGAGCACTGCCTGGCTACCAC
This sequence comes from Pongo pygmaeus, assembly GCF_028885625.2. Classification (NCBI taxonomy): domain Eukaryota; kingdom Metazoa; phylum Chordata; class Mammalia; order Primates; family Hominidae; genus Pongo; species Pongo pygmaeus. Next base: position 28,029,401 of record NC_072385.2, on the reverse strand, counting down.
TATTTATTATTCAGGGCCCAGGGGTTCTTTAGTCAGCAGGTGATGAATTCTGCCAGGACTGAATCTTTCTCTTCAAGACAGCAGGTTCCCTTTTGGCCCAGGGGGTGTTTAGAATGTCATCTGGGAACTAGGGCTTGGAATGGGGGCCTCATGACTCTGCCTAGTGCCCTATTGTACTATGGCTGAGCTGGTATTCACATTGCAAGGCAAAATCCTCTTTACTCTCATGTCTCCTCTCCTCAAGAAGAGAGAGAGGGTCTCTCCTGGAGCTGCAAGCTGCACTGCATGGGGTTACAGGAGGAATGATGTGAGCACTCTCTTGACTGTCTCTGCTGATACCCTACTAGGTTGCATGCACTCCAAGTCCACTGGCTCCGAGTCCAGCACAGCACCAGGACTTACCCAGGAATTGCAGTCCATGCAGCCTAGACTGCCTTCCAAGTTTACTTAGCACCCCGGAGCACTTTAGCCCCACAGCGGCAGGGCTTGCTGGAACTCGAGTTCTGATTGCTGGGATGGACAATTTGCCTGGTTGGGGCTGGTCTAAATCCCTTCATGGGTGTCAGCTGAGTTCTGCCCTGAGTTGCTTTCTGCTATGACAGGGCAGCACTGAGCTCCAATGCAAAGTTCCACAATCACTGCACTCTCCCTGCCACAAGCACACAGATTCTCTCTTCTTGCCATGCAGCTGCTGCTGAGGGATAGGGGAGGAGTGGTGTGGGCAACTCAAGACTGTCTTTCCTACCCTCTTCAGTGTCTCTTTCCTTAATATGATGTTAAAACCAGTACTGTGGTTGCAAACTTGATTTTTGGTTCTTATGAAGGTGCTTCTGTGTGTGGGTAGTTGTTCAATTTTGCATTCTTGTGTGTGTGTGGTGGGGGAACAATCACTGCAGGCTTCTCTTTGGCTATCTAGCTCTGCCCCCCTCCTCATCAACTTTGCAACTAGTGGTTTTGACATCCATTTTATATGATTGCCTAGATCCAATATTCTATGAGATAATATTTTTTAGTTGGAATTATTCTATAAAGACAAAAGTTTCCAGCTGGGCATGGTGCCTCATGCCTATAATCTCAGCACTTTGGGAGGCAGAGGTGGGAGTATTGCTTGATCCCAGAAGTTCAAGACCAGCCTGGGCAACATAGTGAGATCCTGACTCTACAGAAGAAAAGAAAAATAACTTTCCTTCCTCAATTGTTTAGGTTACTCTGAAATCTAGTTTTTGTATATGAAAGTCAGCATAACTGCTTGATTCTTTCCCTTTGACAATTTTTGGAATAAGCTGTAATGGTGACCATTAAAAATATATTTGACTTAGTACATGTAATTGCAGTTATTTTTCTTTGTGATGCTCAAATTCTCCCATCTTTGGCCAGTGGAAGTGCATTCAAATTGGATTCTATATTCTACTGACATAATCTCAGTGTCTTTGATAATTCCCTTGCTTTCTGGCAAAACAAAATGTTTTGGGTTCATCTTGGTTCCTTTAAATGTGAAATTGTATTTAGAGACTACAATCTGGGTGCTATGGGCACTCATTGCTACTGTGTTATTGTTCTGAGCTTTTTCAGTGAGCAGAGTACTTGGCCTTATGTCAATATTTTCCCAGTCTTTTTGGTCTTCTGAGGGTCTTCTCTTGTAGATTGCTCAGGAAGGGCTCATGAAAACAATACTCCTGAGTTTTTGCATGTTTATAACTGTTTATCTGCAGCCTTTCTACCTCAAGGCCAGTTTGGTTGGACATAAAATCTGTGGCTCATATTTTTTGTCTTTGAATATTGTGCATGTGTTATTTCATTGTCTTCTAGCATGAAGTGCTATTTTATAAAAGTCTGAAGGCAATCTGATATTACCCCCTTGTAAGTGACTTTGTCTTTTTGCTTGAATGTCAAAAACATTTTTTCTTTTCTTCTGGAGTCTGTAAGTTTTACTATCATATGTCTCAGTGCCAATTTTCTGGCTCAATTTTCCGAGAATACACAATGTTTCTTCAATATCTAGTTCAAGCTAATTTTTATTTCAGGAACTTTTCTTAAATTATAAGTTTTAGTGTTTTGCTCTATTCCTGTGCTTTGGTACTTGTTTGGGATTCTTATTAACATGTTAGATCTTTGTTGTTTATTCTCCATCACTTTTCTCACAAATTCTTTTTATCTTTTTCATTTCTTTTTGATTAAAAAAAGCATTTTAAGAGCAGTTTTAGGTTCACAGCAAAATTCCCATATACCTGCAACATACTTCATATTTTTGAAATTGGTATCAAAGGTGCATTTGCTGTGACAGATGAGCCTACACTGACACATTTTTCTCTTGAAGTCCATAGTTTACACTGGTGTTCACTCTTGGTGTTGAACATTCTGTGGGTTTTGACAAAGGTATAACAACATGTATTTACCACTACAGTATCATACAGAGTATTTTCAGTGCCCTGAAACTCTCTGTGCTCCACCTGTTTATCCTTCTACCCACCCCCCCAACCCCTGGCAACCACTAATTTTTTTTTTTTTTTACTTTTGCCATAATTTTGTCCTTTCCCAAATGTCATATTTGGAATATCTTTTTTGATTTTTAAGACATTTTTCCTTTCCATCTTTGATTTCTCTTAAAACATTGCTTACTATGTTTATTTGCTCTTCTGTTCCTTTTAATTCAGTCTTTATTTTGGAATTATTTTTTGTTCTTTTATTTCTAGTACTTTTCGGAGTTCTGTTACAGCTCTTGTCAAATCTTCCTTTTCCTCAATCACCTCATCCTTGATTCTGGTTTATGCTGTTTTGTTTTGTTTTTTTGATAGCATCTATCATTCTCTTCATTTCTTTTGGCTTGTTTTGAAATGATGAGTCAGTTTACGCCCGTTCTGTGGGCATGTCTTTCTGGTGGGTTTCATTATCTGCAGAGATGTTATACTCCAACTGATTCTTCCTTGCTGTCTTTTTAATAAAGACTTTGCATGAAATGTGAGGGTGCATCTTTTCTGTTGTTCATCTTCTAAGTGAGTTGAATGTGCTTATACTTTAGAGAGAAGAGATGGAACACGATTTACTTTTTTCTAACTTCATAGTTCTCTAAATCTCTCTCTGGCTGTTTTCTCAAAGTGATAAAAATATATATGAAGTAGTGCTACCTCCTCTGCTTCTCTACCCTCTTTTATCTAAACTTTTTCTTTCCTTTGTCACTACCATTTCTGTCCTGTGATCAATTTGGATTTTACTCCAAGATGTCTCTCAGTGAGGGGTTTTGTCTTAGAAGGAAGCTTCTTTCATACTAGAAGAAAACATAAGGTAAATCCTCCATGACATTGATCTGGGAAATTATTTTTAAAGATGTGAACCCAAAAACACAGACCACAAAAGCAAAAATAAACAAATAGGATTACATTAAACTAAAAAGCTTCTGCACAGCGAAGGAAACAATCAAGAGTGAAGAGACAACCTACAGAATGAGAGAAAATATTTGCAAACCATACATTGATAAGGGTTAATATCTAAAATATATAAGGAACTCAAACAACTCAATAGCAAGCAAACAAATAACCCAATGTAAAAATGGGCAAAGGATCTGAATAGATATTTCTCAAATAAAGAAGCTTTATTCTGTGAACATCCAGAGTGTGCAGCACCCAGAGTGTCCCTGCACATCAATCTTGCAGCATCATTGTCAATTTGCTGTCACCCACAAATTGATCCCTACAGAATCTCCCTTAATTCCAGCTGTTCTCAGACAGGCTCTCCATGCTTTTTAGTGAGCACCTGTTGGTGACTTGGGTGTTTTCATATCCTCAGAGATGTCAGATGTTGTCTGTGGATCTTTAGATTTGCTATCTTATTTGCTGTGTTTTATGTGAGTACTTAGAGAGCCCAACAAACTACACTGCCACCACCACCATTTTTCCAGAATCCCAAAAATCTTAATGAAGTTTCTACCATAATAATAATAAGGTATATTTTCCCCATCTCAGCCCTAGAATCAGCCCTGGTTCCTTTTATTGGAGAAAGATATTTGGAAACCAAGATCTGGGTGCTTGGTGTGCTCTTTGTAATAGGTATCACTGCCAAGCCTACTTGGTACACAGAATTAGAAATATATCTATGTATACCAACATATATATACATATATATATACACACACACACACACATACCTACAATCATTTCTGCATCTGTCTACCTGGATATATAAATAAACATGAGTTCATTCTAATGTCTGATTTCAATCCAGTACCACAGGGTTCATTCTGATCTTGTGTGGTCTTATTTGTAACTTCTTTTTCTGACTATGATAAATCTGGCTTCCATTTTCTAAAGCATTTATTTATTTATTTATTCACTCATTCATGCATTTATCCATAGTATAATGTAATTCTGAATTAGTAACGCATATCTCCATGTGAAACAAATTTACAACTAGAGTACAGTATTCATGTCACATCTTTTCATCTTTAGCCTTAGTTTCTACTCAAAGCACCATTTTTAACATTACTTAGGTCATCGTTTTACCCTATGTCCTTCAGTAAAGTTATGTCATATATTTCTAAGATAGCTAGATTCATTTGTCACAATCTGCTTTCCATCCTTGTATTGCCCACATTCGGGTTGATATTTTAAAATTTCATACATTACAGTTTATTCTTTGTGGTATACAGTTCTGTGAGAGTGGACAACGCACAGTCATATACCCACCACCCCAACACCACGCAAAACAGTTCCATCACACTAAAAACTCCCCCGTGATCTCCTTTGCAATCAGCCTCTACACCCCTGACAACCCCTGGCAACCGCTGAGCTGTTTTCCATCATCATTGTTTGCCTTTTCCAGAATGTCATACAAATGGAATCTTTTGCCCTTGATCAATTGCTCATTCATTTTCATTCCTGAGTAGTATTTGGTTATACGGTGATTGTATAAATATACCACTGTTTTACTTTGTTTTTTATTTCTTTCCTTTTTTTTTTTTAGAGACAGGGTCTTGCTATGTTGCCTAGGCTGTCCTCAAACTCTTGGACTCAAATGATTCTCTCTTCTCAGCCTCCTTAGTAGCTGGGATTATAGGCACACACCACCTCACCTGACTGTTTATCTATCCATTCACTTATTGAATGATATTATTACTGCTTCCAGATTTTTGTTAATAATGAATAAAGCTGCTACCAACATTTATATACATGTTTTTATGTGCATATAAGTTTCAAATTCTTTTAGGTAAATACCTAGGGTGTGATTGCTGGATCATATGCTAAAGCATATGCCTGACTTTACAAAAACTACCAAATTGTCTTCCAAATTGCCATATTGCATGCCCACCAGCAATGAATGAGAGTTCTTGTTGGTTTGTGCCCTTAACAGCACTTTGCTTTGTCACTTTCTTGGAACGTGTGCCATCCCCCACATCAGCACCTATTCTTTCTAGGGAAGCCATTGCCCTAGAAACATACTCTGGGACTGAAACTTCCCTTATGGCAAGAGCTGAAGCAAGAGTCATTCCTATTTTTAAATCCAGGTCTTTATTTTTCCTGTGCAAATATGAATGCAGGCATAACTAATAGTTAAGGCTTTTAAAATATATACATTTTGAGGAGGAAAAGGGGAGAGAGAAAGAGGAAGAAAGAAGGAAGAAGAAAGAAAAAAGGAAAGGAAGAAGAAAGGAAAAAGGAAAGAAAGAAGAAAGTCTCATCTTTGGGTAATTTGCAACATGTTACATAAGTGAAGGATGGAATTTGAGGTCACAATTTGCAATCATGGAACTAAAAAATACAAATCTGTTATAAAATGTTAATGAAATTATATTTACTGGGGTTCGTTTTTTAAAAAAGCTAATTTCTGCAATCTGTGAGCTTTCAGTGAGCCAAAAGCTTTGCCTCGGGATGCAATTCCAAGGGATCTTGAGGCTTCCTGTTCATGGGTGAATGGGCAGTTTGCAAAGATACATTCCTAATGGTCTAATCTTCTAAAACTCTTAGTTGTCAGCTTTTTTGGTTTAGGACACCATTCCAGCCTTCCATCTAAAATGCTATCCCTGTACATAGCTCTCCTCCTTGAGTTAGAATAGGTCACCTAGGGCCCTGACTCAAGAATGGAGGATAGGGGCTGTCTTTGAATCTCTTTGGCAAGTGAGAAGGAGGGGATGTCTCTTCTCCTAACTGAGATGCTTTTTTCTGTGAAGCAGATTCTGGTTTCACAGTGGCTGAATGGCAAGGAGTCTGGATTTGCTTCACAGATTTTAAGTGACCTCAAATGGGGCAGCCTCTTTCCATTGTACAGAACTTCTACTTGCCATAGCACTCCCAAAGGCCAGGGTTTCTAGGGCCCCAAAGAACACACGAGGTGATACCAGATTCAGAAATATGCCTCAAACTGTCTTGTGTAAGTCTGAATTTTAGTCACTATGTTGTACCTTCAGCTTCCTGTTATATACCTATTATCAGGTGGTGGTGGAGTGAAGTTGGAGAGGAGAAAGGTGACTAAATAATCTTTCATTTATAAGAAAATTAGATTAAAAAGCCTAAAAACGCCTTGCGGATTCCATAAAGAAGTAATGAGAGTCCTGTGTGCATGTTTTCATATACTTGGACTGGGGACACCTTGCACTTCGCAAAGCCCTGCTTGGTGCAGTGTTTCATGCGGACTTCACAATCAAACCTGGCACTTCACTGGGACTGAGACAAAAAGTCCCATTTTCTAGGTGAAGAAACAGGCTCTCTCAGGCAGTCACACAGCTTTCAAAGGGTGAGTAGAGCTGGAATTAAATCCTGACCAAGTTCCATGTCACACAGCTGTGGCCACATAACGTCACCCTGACAGTCGACCCTGTGAAGTAGGAGACAGATGCTGCATTTTCACTGTTGTTTGTCCTCTGTTTTTGTAGCATCCCTGGGAACTTCCCCATCAGCCAGGGGGTTGTCCCCACCACCCTTCACCTGGCTCTCCAATTGGCTGAGACGCTGCTTCATCTTCATCTGGGTGGCGTTGTACTCAGCCAGGAGGCGTGCAAACCTGGTCTGCAGGGTGTCCAGGGAGGACCCCAGCTGCTCCACCTTCTCCTCAAGGTCCTTGGGGTCCGCCCCCGCCCTGGCCAGCTCCTCATCGATCAGGTTGTCTTTCATCAGGATCTGCCGTCCTTTCTCCTCCAGGGCCTTCTTGGCTTCGGGGTACTCAGTGAGGGCCTCCATGAGATCGTCCTTTGAGAGGCAGAACAGGTCTGAGTAGCCGATGCTGCGGATGTTGGCCGTCCTGCGGTTCCCCGACTTGCTCCCCTTGATGTTCAGAATGCTGATCTCCCCGAAGTAGCTGCCATCGCTGAGGACCACAAACTGGGTGACCCCATCATCAGCCACCACGGCCAGCTTGCCCTCATTGATGATGTACATCTCCTTCCCAATGTCCCCCTTCTTGCAGATATAATCCCCAGGGCTGAACACAGTGGGTCGCAGCTTCAGCACCAGCTCCACCAGCAGCCCCGCCTCACAGTCCTGGAAGATGCGAACTTTCTTCAGCGTGTCCAGGTGCACGTTGATGGCGATCTCAGCCTTCAGCTTGTCTGGGAGGCTCTTGAGCACCTCCTTCTCATCCACCGTCTTCTTGTTGGCCCACAGGTAGTCAAACCACCGGATAACCCGCGTCTCCAAGTCCTTGGTGACCTTGCGGAACTGCATGTACTGCTTGATGGAGTCAATCTTGGCCTGGAACTCTGCCCGCGAGGCGTTCATATTCGAGATCATGGAGCCCACATTGCCCACAATGGTGGCAAAAATCAGAACGCCCACCAAGAAGTCTATGACCACAAAGAGATACTCCTCATCTTTCACGGGGGGTGGGGTCTCACCGATGGTGGTAAGGGTCAAGGTGGACCAGTAGAGACTGTAAATATACTTCCTGGAGAGGCGCCCATGCTCTGGGATTGAGATGTTTGGGTAGACCCAGGAGTCTGTCCCAAAACCAATGAACTTGGAAATGGCAAAGTAGATGCAGGCATTCCAGTGGATGATGATGAGAATGTACAAGACCAAGTTCCCAATCCTGAACATATTGGGGTAGTTGGTCCTTGTCTCTGTGCGGTCAAAGAATTCAAAGAGCCGGGAAAACTTCAGTAGACGGTTGAACCTCACTTCTGGGTAGTTTATGCCCACCTTTAAGTAAGCCAGGTCGGTGGGGACCAGGGACAACACATCCAGCTTGAACTGCGTGGTCGTCTTGTAATGCTGCCACAGCCTGTTGGTATCACTGACCATTAAGCCTTGCTCAAGAAAACCTAAAGAAGAAGATGGAGGTCACTTGGGCATCACAGAGGCTGACTTTTTTTGACCATAGTACAAAGAAACATATTTTACCTCACGGCTACACAGTATGCAGTGATACATATATAATAGAAATGATTTCAAAAACAACACTTACCATTACTACAGGAAATGCACTCTGATATTTTCCATTCTATGAGGTTCTAATCTATTCTATTGAATTTTTTTTTAAAACAGGTTGATTGAGTAAATTTAAATATAAATTAGGTATTAGATGATAACAAGGAATGATTATTAAATTTTAAAAGATAAATGGAAATTATATACATATTTTAAAAAAGGATCCTTTAAAATTAGAGATACATGTTGTAAATCAAAAAGTGATGGAGGGCTGGGTGCCATGGCTCATGCCTATAATCCCAGTACTTTGAGAGGCTGAGGCGGGCAGATCACCTGAGGTCAGGGGTTCGAGACCAGCCTGGGCAACATGGTGAAACCCTGTCTCTACTAAAAATACAAAAATTAGCCAGATGTGATGGGGCACCCCTGTAATCCCAGCTACTCGGGAAGCTGAGGCATGAGAACCACTTGAACCCAGGAGGCAGAGGGTGCAGTGAGCCAAGATCGCACCACTGCACTCCAGCCTGGGCAACAGAGTGAGACTCTGAGTCTTTAAAAAAAAAAAAAAAAAAGTGATGGAGGCAGATCTCAATTGATTTAAAGGTTTATTTTTACCCAGGTTGAAGGTACGTACACCTAGGAGAAAGAAACACAAGTCACAGTAGGATGTGTGGCCTGAGCTTTTTCCAAAGAGGGTTTTGAGAATGTCAATGCTTAAAGGGGACAGAGCAGGCAGCAGGCAGGAGAGGAGAGAAGAAAAGAAAGGGTGGGTAGGCAATGAGGCCACTGGTTACATTCTTGTGAGGCTTTGATTAGCACTCAGTGAATCTACATGTGAAAAGAAGGGAGTGGAGGAAAAGCAAATTATGCAAACTACATTTTACATAAGATAAAGTAAGCATGTGAAATTACAGCTATCTGGGAAGAAAAGGAAGGCAGCTTTTGCATGACTCAGTTCCCAAGCCTAACTCTTCCCTTTGGCACAGTGAGTTTGACTTCCGGAGACATTCTATTTTCTATTCAAAACGCTAAAGTGCTTACTGCCTGGGGTTTGCTTACGCCAGCCAAGAAAAGGGTGGATGAAACAAAAAAGCAAAAACAAAAACAGGAAAATGAAACAAGAAAAGGGTGGATGAAACAAGAAAAGGAACAGATGAAACAAGATGGGCAGAATGCTGATAACAGCTGGAGCTGGGTGAGGGTACACGGGGATTCATAACACTATTCTCTCTGCTTTTGCATACATTTGAAAATATTAATAATAAAAATGTAAAAAACACAGGCCATGGCCTCCCAAATTGATTTCACCATTCAGCAATGGGGCGCAACCTGCCTTTTGAAAACACTTCCAGGAACACAGCTTTCCTTGGTTGCACATGACTGTTACCCAAGAGGCTTTTAAAATATATGAAGTTCGGGACCCACCCCCAAAGAATCTGGTCTGGAGATGGGCTGGACACCTAGAGCCAGGGGCATTATGATGGGTGAAATCAATCAAGGAGGCCATGACCTGCATTCTTTTTTGTTTTTACATTTTCAAACATGCACGAAAGTAGAGAGAATAATAGAAGTAGTCCTTTTAAAATTGTGGTGAGCATCAGAATTTCCCTGAGGGCTGTGTGAAACACAGAGTGCTAGCCTGCAACCCAGAGTTGCCTCCTGGAAGTTGGGGGCAAGTCTAGCAAGTTCCAGGTGATGCTAGGGCTGCGGGTGATGCAAGGCCACTGAGGCTAGACTGGGGTAGGACGCCCCACTCTGCCCCCACTTCTCAGCCCCCAGTTCTTCTTAGCATTATTTGTTATACATGCGTTACTGAGGGCCTTGATCATTATGTAGCCTCCTGTGCCTCCAGCCTCCTCCCCACTTCTTTAAGATGTCCTCTCTCAATTCTAATGATGTTTTCCTTGGAGTGTGATTCCTGTGCCTCCCTTTCTCCCAGCTTCCTGCTGAATCTTGGGTTGCTTAGGATACTACCCAAGCACAAGAAGGTGTAGGGTTAATGTTTGAGTCAGGGTGTCACATCCCACTGAAGCTGGGCTGAGACCAGGGACCACCAGCCCAATGGGCCACTTACAGAGCTCGTGTGTCTGTGGAGATTAACATGACTGCAGCAGCGGGGCAGATGGCCAGGGCTGGCTAGGTCACCCACGCAAGCCTCAGCCTGTGTATCTGAGGTCTTCTAAGTTATGATGCTAGGCACCAGTGTGGAAGCAAACAGGGGACCAGTCTGGCGTGGCTGGGCAGTGACTGTGGACTTTGGACAAGTCACTTGGTGTCTCTGATGTTGGTTTCTAAATCAGCAAAATGGAGGAAATCACGCCTGTGCTTCTTGTCTCATGCAGTGTTGCTAATGAAGAAGCAAGACGCACTTGAAATGTTTTGTACGTGGAGCCACACGGAGGTTGGCTACTGTGATCTGCTGGTGTTTATGTCAACAGCTATGGCATAGCATTATTTTATTTTATCATTTTTTTTTTTTGAGACAAGGTCTTGCTCTGTAACCCGAGGCCATGACTCCCTACAGTCTTGACCTCCTGGGCTCAAGCAATCCTCTCACCTCAGTCTCCTGAGGCACATACCAACACTTCCAGCTAATTTTTTCTTTTTGTAGAGACAAGGTCTTGCTATGTTGCCCTGGCTAGTCTGGAACTCCTGCCTCAAATGACCCTTCTGTCTTGGCCTCCCAAAGTGCTGGGATTACAGGTGCCTACACCCATGCCTGGCCTGGCACAGTTTTTAGTTCAAAAATCTCGGAAACAGGGCCTCTACCAGCTTAGCCAATGTCTTTGTGCAGATTAGAAAAAGATGTCCCAAGGGCACACAGTTCAGCACCCAAGAAATGTGAAGCGGTGAATATCCTTTCCCATCCCCAATCAGAGATGATTTGAAGGAAGTCCTCATTCACCTGGGCCCTATTTCAGATTTTTGTTCTCCACATGTTAAAAGTCCTCTGAAAGCCACGAAGTAACACGTCCTGTATCCTCTGACTGTCCGAGAAGAGAAACTCCAAGATTGACTGAGCTCTCCTTCCTGCTCACCCCAGTGTCGAGTAGTGAGAGCTGGAGGGGTCCTTCAAGATTGCAGTTCGGCCTGCTTGTTTCTTTTCTTTTTTTTGAAACAGAATGTTGCTGTGTCACCCAGGTTGGAGTGCAGTGGCATGATCTCCACTCACTGCAACCTCTACCTCCCAGGGTTTAAGCGATTCTCCTGACTCAGCCTCTCAAGTAGCTGGGATTACAGGCACATGCCAGCGGGCCCAGCTAATTTTTGTATTTTTAGTAGAGATGGGGTTTCACCATGTTGGCCAGGCTGGTCTCGAACTCCTGACCTCCCGTAATCTGCCCACCTTGGCCTCCCAAAGTCCTGGGATTGCAGATGTGAGTCACTGTACCTGGCCTGGCCTGCTTATTTCAGAGGTGACAAGAACAAGGCCCAGAGAGACAGCCTGACTTGCTCAAGGTCACACAGCTTGTTGGAAGAGCAGAGCCCAGAGCTTAGGTGTCCTGGCCCCTGCTCAGTGTCCTGTCCAAGGGTTCTGTGTAGAGGGGCTTGTGGCCGCACCACCTACCCTCACGATCGGAGGTCCCCAGACCTGCCTGGCCTCTCATGGTCAAAGGTAGGTAACGTCCCATCCACCATGCTGGAACCAGTCTCCCAGAACACTCCTGTGGGGGCCATGGTCCCCTCCCCAGGCCCGGGGCACACTCACCTGTCCGAGCTCGCACGAGCACATCCAAGACATACAGGACATCTGCCGAGTAGTCCAGGACCAGCCACAGCATCAGGTACTCAGACTGCAGCTCATCGAAACAGGCCCTAAAGAAGCCATGTGGGAGATGGATGGCTGTGCATGTGTTTCTGGAGCATGGACCACCCACATGTGGGCACCGGCTCTGTGCTGAAGACAATGGATCATGTAATATGGGAATGGCCCTGCCTATAGTGTCACTACCTCAGTGCAATCACCCCCCGCTTCTGATGAGGTGTCTCTGAGAAGCTTTACTGTCCCACAGTCACAGAACTCCTGAGAAGAGCTGGGATTGACCCCAAAGAGTGGCCCCATTGCCTCTCAGCAGAGAGCTACAAGATCCCAGGAGGTACCGTTTTCCAGGACTCACTGGCAGAGTCAGGTAAAGGGACTAAAGACCTGCCCTTTCTGGAGTCAAATTTCAACAAAAATAGGAGAATTTCCGAGAGATTAACAATGGAACAGACAGTAAATATTTTCTACCTTCTCCATCTTTCTGCTGTTTCCCACACAGGCAGCACCCCCAGCTCTCCTCCTAGCCTCACGGGCACAGCAGCCTGCCCTTGCTGCCCACCTGCAGCTTGCTGAGCACCCCAAAGCCTCCTGCCCACCTGGAGGAGACCAGTGCCCAGCCCTGCCTCTCCAGAGCCTGCGTGCACCAAAGAGCAGCAGCTTGCCCAAGCACCCCATCCTGCCTGCTCGCTAGGACAGGCTCCAAGTTCTTCCACTTTTCACCTGCCCTGCAAGCCCTCCGAAGAGCAGGAGATCACCCTATGCTCGAATAATTGAAAGCCTCTGCTTCCATGTGGATGGCATCCCTGACGTGCGGCATAATCTGGAATGCCCCAAAACTCATGGACTAGCCTCTCAGAGCAGTGGCTCTCTGTCTTGCAGGCTTGCTCAGGAGCGCCCCAAAGCCCACTGCCTACTCTCAGAAGGATAGGCAGGACTCGCCTCTGCATCCTCATTTTGTGTACTGGCTCCGGAGAGCCCCAAAGGCATCGTCTCCTCTCACATGCATCCCAGTCCCACACATCTCAGAAGAGACCTGCCTCTGCACACCTGTCCTGCACACTTGCTTGGGAAGTCCCCTAAGCCCTCCCTTGTACCCTCAGAAGAGCAACAGTGTACCCTGCATCGGTGTCCTAGAGCAGGCCTGCTGGGAAGGGCCCCCAAACCTCATGCTTACCTAGAGAGAGCAGCAGGTCATCCCTCCTCCTTGCCCTGTAGCTTGCAGCCTGCAGGCTTCCTCAGAAATGCCCCAAAGTCCCCACCAGCCCCCAGGCAGCAGCTTGTCTTGCATCCTTGGTGGACAGCGTGCTCAGGAACATTCCCTCTGGTAGCCCCACCCTGGAGGCGTGCTCAGAAAAGCCCAGGCTCCTGGCTTCCCCTGAGAGGAGCAGCATCTCGTCCCTGCATTCACAAACAGCAGGTTTCCTAGGAGAGGCCCTCAATCCCTCTTCTGCTTGTTAGAAGAGTAGTAGAGGTTGGGAGCAGTGGCTCACGCCTGGACTCCCAGCACTTTAGGAGGCCGAGGTGGGCGGATCATTTGAGGTGAGGAGTTCAAGACCAGCCTAGCCAATATGGTGAAACCCCGTCTCTACCAAAAAAATACATACATATATATATATATATATGCCGGGCGTGGTGGCTCATGTATGTAGTCACAACTACTCAGGAGGCTGAGGCAGGAGAATCGTTTTAACCTGGGAGGCGGAGGTTGCAGTTAGCTGAGATCACGCCACTGAACTCCAGCCTGGGTGACAGAGTGAGACTCTGTCTCAAAAAAAAAAAAAACAACAGTAGCAGCTTGCCCCTGCCTTTCCACCCTGCTGCATGTTCAGAACCACCCACTTATCCCTCCAAAGAGAAGCAACCGCCCCCGCATCTTCCTCCTACAACTCATACTTGAGGGGGCTCCACAGTGCCGAAACCCTGGCTGTCCACCTGAAGCTCAATTCCCCACCCATGCTTCAGAGCACCCTGATGGTCCTCTTGGGGAATCTTCTATTTTTAAAAGGAGAAACTGAGGCACAATAACTAAGTGGTGGCCGTGAGGGGGTCCAGGCCTCAGGCCTCCCGAGTGGAGAGTTGGAGCTCTGGCTCCTCTGCCTGGTGCCCTGGTTCCCCCCTTTCTGCTGCACCTTCCACCCCTGTCGCTTACCTGCAAATAAGCAGACACCAGTTATAGAAGACAGGCAGGGCGATGGCGGTCAGCCAGCGGTAGTACAGGTTGCTGGACGGGTCCACTACGATCGCATCCTTCTTCTTCGTCTTCTTCCTGGAAACCCACACATACACAAACAGCGCACTGTGCTCCAAGACTGTAGCTTTGGAGGGTTTTAGAGACCCTAGGGCAATTTCAGGCTGAAGCCCAAGATGTGGCTGTCCACAACAGAGTCCTCTTAGTCTCAAGGGAGTCACATGGGGAGTCCCTGTAGGGGAAGACAGGCCGGGAGGTAAGGTAGACTCCAGAGGTCCTTCTCTCCCAGCTCAGTCCCAGGAAGTCACGGTCAACTATAAGGTCATGGTGATGACATTCCCCTGTGCCCACGGCAACATCCACACCCTTCAGGATGCTGAGAATGAAAACGCAGCATGGCAATGTCACAGAGGTCTGCTAAAGTCTGGGGAGCTTCCAGAAAATGCTGATTCCCAGGGCCCACTCACCTCTTCCAGGGCTGGGCCTGGAAATGTGCATTTAAGCATTGCCTGGATAGTTCTGAGGCAGCGCCTCTCTAGACAGAGTTGGGGAGCCCCACAGTATTCCCTCGAGAACCCTCTCCACGTCCCTCACTGTGTTTGTGCGGACGTTGTAAAGGCTCATTTCCAAGGGCTTGCATCACACCTCTCCATCAAAAGCCTGGGAATAACCTGTTATGTGGGCCCGCACTGAATGAAATACATAGCTTAGAGTGCTCAACTTTTATTCTTAGAATTTCCCGCAGATTCAAGTTTACAGGCTCTACTGGAGACTGCCTTTTCGTTAGGTCCATGTGTCCCCCCTGCCATCCCATGTGACCCACGCTGGCCCAGGCCTGCAGAGTGCTCCTGTGCCCCATCGGAGACCCCAGTGACTTCCTGCCTTCACCTGGATGCTGCAAGTGCAAGGCCGCTCACTGACGGGGCTTCGGAACATTCCCAACAGCTCTTATCACCACTGAATTTTGGTTAGTTTGTGAACATTGTATCTTCCAGTGCCCCAGAGAAGCCCTCAGCCTACGTGTGGCCGGCCCACTTGTGAGGGCAAACGAAATGCTTCGGGTGGGGGGAACATGAGGAGGCTCACAGGGACAGCCCCCAGCTGCCCACCGGAGGCTGCATACAAGCAACTCTCTTTACTTGTAAGCCCCCCTTGAGTTCCCAGAGCTCGAAGAGGATTCTTTCTGCAAGATGGGGGCTTCACATGGTCTCAGGAGGCATGGTCTGCAGCCTGGAATCGACTTTTCCTCAGCTCCAAGCACCCTCTCCCCTCCAGGGCCGATGCTAAGGCCCCCTCATAGCGTTGCTCCAAGATACCCAGTCCCGGAGCCCTGCAGGGAGGGGTCAGGCCTGCCGGGACCATGGCACCCCGTCTTTAGAGGCAGCTTCCTTCAGTACTTCCTCCTCTTGTTTTAAGTAGTTTTTCTCTCTTTTTTTTTTCTCTTCCTTCTTTTCTGCCTTGCTGCTGGATGATGCCGGGGGACATTTAGCAGACCTCATATATCAAGGACATTACCAAATGAAAGGAGTAGCCTGCGGCGTTCTGGAGAAACGGCGTGGCGTGCGGCGACGTGGAGTCGTCGTGGAGAGAGGGCGTGGCCTGCGGCGTTCTGGAGAAACGGCGTGGCGTGCGGCGACGTGGAGTCGTCGTGGAGAGAGGGCGTGGCCTGCGGCGTTCTGGAGAAACGGCGTGGCGTGCGGCGACGTGGAGTCGTCGTGGATAGAGGGCGTGGCGTGCGGCGCCGTGGAGAGAGGGCGTGGCAAGTGGGTGCTTCCGGCGCATTGGGATGAAATGGGGTTATTGATTTGTTATTATTATTCCTGAAGCGTGAGGTAAACCACCCCATTGAGTATACATTGAGAAATTAATGGCTCAGTCTAATGTTCTACAATTTCTGATCTATTTTCAGGAGCTCCTGGGAAGTCACAAACAGCCAGAGACTGGAGACGTTTTGAGGTAGTAGGACATAGACCCAAATCCACACATTGAAATTGGGAAAGTTACTCGGAGTTTTGGAAATCCCACGCCAGGCTCTCTGTTCTGAATGGAAGGGTGTGGCCTGTCCGTTGTTCTTGAAACCTGTCTCTGGATCAAGTGAAAACCTGGGCCTTAATGAGAAAGCCAGTGAGCAGAAGGGAGCCAAAATTCGAAGAGGCGGGTCTGTGACGCATGTAGTGGCAAATACGTGTTGTCGCAGGCTCGCAAATGTGGCCGAGTTCAGAAACGCCTTCAGACTTTGCTGGGCTGCGAGGCGGTTCAGGCAGTGTCCGCAGGATGGTCCTGTGAGTGCAGGTTTTTCTTCAACATACGACTTTACACTGCTCCCTCTTCTTCATTGGGTGTCTTTTAAGAGCTAGGAACTCATATAAAGTTATCTAATGAATACATGTAACATTTCTTCAAGGCAGGCAGTAATGCCCCATTGAATAGTTGAAGAAACAAAGGTTGCGGAAGGGACAACCCCTGGAGTGCCCTTCGGGCCCCGCTGATTTCTCTCTTCCACACGCTGAAGGAAGGCATGGGTTGAGAGAGAAATTCTGCTAATTAAACACTCATTGAAAAAGATCCATCCACAGTTACCTAACACTTCCTATGGAAATAATCAAGGCTGTGTGCAATGCGTGTGGAAAAATAATCACTGCCATTATTCATGACAGTCAAAAAGGGAGAGCCACCGAATCACACGACCGTGCAGGCTCATCCTCAACGGTGAATTCTACATGCCTACTTAAAACGCTGTTTCAGAAGAGCTAGTGACATGGGAAAACGGTTCCTAATATTTTGCTGAGTTAAGAAGCAGACTACAAAAGAGTTTACCATAACAGCTGGATCAGTTTTCTATTTCTGCCGGAACAAATTACTGCAAACTTACACAACATAAATGTATTATCTTGCAGATCTGTAGGTCAGAAGTTTGCTGTGGATCTCACCAGACTAAAATCAAGGTGTTGACAGGGCTTCCATCCCCCAGAGGCTCTAGGGGGGCTCTGATTCCTGCTCGTTTGGATCTTGAGCAGAATCCAGCTTCTTGCGATTGTGGGCCTGAGATCCCTGTTTCCCTGCTGTCTGCACCTTTCGAGGCTGTAGCTTCCTTAGCTCAGGTCCCCTTCCTCCATCTTCAAAGCCAGCAGCGATGGGTCGAGTCCCCCTCACACTGTGACTCTCTTCTTCTTCCATTTACTTTCTCTGACCCACTCTTCTGTTTTTAAGGACTCATGTGATTACACTGGGCCCACCCTGATAATCCAGGATAACCTACCTATATTAGTCTGTTCTCATGCTGCTAATAAAGATGTACCTGAGAGTGGATAATTTATAAAGGAAAGACGTTTAATGGACTCACAGTTCCACATGGCTCGGGAGGCCTTGCAATCATGGCAGAAGGCAGATGAGGAGCAAAGTCACATGTTACATGGCAGTAGGCAAAGAGTCTGTGCAGGGGAACTCCCCTTTATAAAACCATCAGATCTCGTGAGACTTATTCACAGCATGGGAAAGACCCGCCCCCATGATTCAATTACCTCCCACCAGATCTGTCCTGACCCATGGGAATTAGAGGAGCTACAATTCAAGATGAGATTTGGGTGGGGACACAGCCAAGTCAAATCATTACCTATCTCAAGGACCTTGAGATAGGTCCTTGACATTTACAAAGTCCCCTTTGCCATATAAGGTAACCTGTTTACAGGTTCTAAGGATTAGGATGGTAGACATCTTTTGAAGGAGATTGTTCTGCCTACCACACAAGTCAATATTTATTGAGCGCTTACTATGTACCAGGCACTGTTCTGAGCACTTTACACAGAGTAACACATTTAGTCTTCACTCTCACTGTGTAATAAGACCCTATTACAATCCTTATTTTATAAGCCAGGAAACGGATACACAGAGAAGTTAGGTAACCTGCTTATATGGTTTGAATCTGTGTCCCTGTCATGGTGGTGGATTTCTCATGGTTTAGCACCAACTCCTTGGTGCTTTGCTTGAGATAGTGAGTGAGTTTTCTTGAGATCTGGTTGTTTACAGCACCTACCCCGCCTTCCTCCTGCTCCTGCTGTGTGAGACTCCTTGCTCCCGCTTTGCTTTCGCCATGATTGAAAGCTTCCTGAGGCCTCTCCAGAAGCAGAAGCTGCTATGCTTCCTGTATAGCTTGCAGTACCTCAAGCCAATTAAACCACTTTTCTGATAAATTATCGAGTCTCAGGCATTTCTTTCTAGCAATGTGAGAATGGACTAATACACTTGTCCAAGGTCACAAAGCTCTGAGGCAACTGAGTTGGGAAACAGATGCTCTTAACAAGTATATGTATATATAAAATATATTGTATCAATCTATGTATTCAATATATATGCCTAGGAAGAAGTTGGAAGCATGTTTGTCAACATGTTAAGTGGGGCTATCTCTGATAGTGGGATTCCATGGTTAGCATGAAGTGCAATTTTTGTGTGTGTATGCCCCTGTGTGCTTTTCTTGCTTTCCAAGTTTTCAGCAAGAGTATTTCAATAAAGTGAATTAGAATAAAAGGTTATTAAAATCATTAAATGAAAAGAGCAAGGAGAGTTACCCCTCCTCTGTCCTCCAGGGTGATGTGAACCCTGGTCTCTTTTCAGCCACTGGAGTCTTAACGTCGAGTCACCAGCAGACGGCGCTGCCCTCAAGCTTTTTGGGTGAGCTTTGCCCTGCAGTTTACGCCGGACTCAGCTTGCTTGTGCAAGATTTGTGGCCCTGGATTATGGGCCTTGGCCTGTCCTCTGGGTACCAAACTGCTGAGAGCCTAGGAAAGACCCAGCACCATCGGCTGCATCCCCAAATCCACCCAGCACTGCCCCAGAAGAACCCTACACAGAGCTGCAAAATGCTGCTGGTTTTGGCTGGGAACAATTTGATGGGGGAGGGACAAATTATTCAGGACAAATGAGACCATATGAAAATGACAGAAATGGAGTGAAGAGTCGGGGAAGGTGTTCATAAATAATTTTTGTGTGTGTGTCCTTATTTTGGGACAGTTCCCAGTTCTGTCCCTTGGTCCTTGGCTTCAAAGTGGACCCGTGAAGTGAGCCCTTTTATTGAAAGATTGAAGAGCCAGGTGCAGCCCACGCTATCCACCCACATCCTGGGCCCACACCCCAGCCCCAGGACAAAGATGCCTAGAAACCTCCAGGACCTCTGTCCATGGTTTCGGTATCTGGAGCCTTTCCCTGCCTGAAAGACTTGATACTGGGGCTGCAAGGGTGTTTAGTGTCAGATTTGGCTTTAAGTCAAACACGTATCACTGTAGATAAAATCATCTCATTTTTCTTTATGGCTGGCATTTGGGTCTCTGGATTTGATGTCCAAATTTATGCAAACAAAAGACATGCTTCCTTCATGTAGAAAATAGAAAAAAGTTCTATCTGAAGAACAAAGAGAGAAATAACAAGAAAAACCCTTGGCACATTTCTCTGTCTGTTGGAAGTCAAGAAATCGGCATTTCTCACTGATATTGGTATTTTTTCCCTAATCTCCAATTAAGACTTCCCCTCCCCAATAGTGCCACGCTGTCCCTAATCTGCCACCTTAGTATCTGGTGACGGAAAAAGGAATTATAGCAGGTCACCCTTTCAAGAGGCTATTCTCTGGACATATTTAAATTGTCCAGAGAATTTTCCACTGCTCTGATTATGCCCCCAAAATTGGCCCAAATTGGCCTTAAAACAAGGGCATTTCAGGCCAGGCCCAGTGGCTCATGCCTGTAATCCCAGCACTTTGGGAGGCCGAGGGGGGTGGATCACGAGGTCAGGAGATCGAGACCATCCTGGCTAACACGGTGAAACCCCGTCTCTACTAAAAATGCACAAAAATGTAGTCCCAGCTACTCGGGAGGCTGAGGCAGGAGAATGGCTTGAACTCGGGAGGCGGAGCTTGCAACGAGCCGAGATCGCGCCACTGCACTCCAGCCTGGGTGACACTGCACTCCAGCCTGGGCGACAGAGGGAGACTCTGTCTCAAAAACAAACAAACAAAAACAACAACAACAACAAAAACGAGGTCATTTTACTGGCACTCAAGAGCCTGAGGTTGTAGAATAAGAAAATGCCTTTTCATCATTAAGGAGAATCTCCACTGCTCTGTCAAGGAGCTCCGGTTCTGCACCCTCAGATATATCGTGGTATAGAGTGCTAAAGCTTAAAGCATTTATCTGATCCAATTCCTTTGCTTTATGGATGAGAAAAATGAGAGCCGAAGAGATCAGACGACTTCTCCAAGAAGTCACACAGATCTCATCCCTCCCCTTCTGTCCACAGGGATGGAATTCCAACGAAGAGAACAGGATTCTAAAATATTCTACTGGTGTTCTGGGAGTGGGGAGCAGGAGCACTAAGGAGAGAGGCCAAGCTGGGGCTTCTATGGGGTGGAGGGCAGCGGGCTTGGAGAGGACTCTGCTGGGTGTGTGGGTACTTACTCCTCCTCCGTGTTGTTGCTGGTGTTAGTGTTGCATTTGGCCAGGGGCCAGGCGCTGTGGGGAGGTAGAGAGAACATCAAGGATCTGAACTCTGTTTCCATTCCTTGGGGCCATTTCCCCAGGGGATTACCATGCCCCACCCCCGCCATCCCTATCCCACTGCTTCCAGCCTTTGCACTCACAGCTGGAAGAATACAGGGTGGTATCATCAAGGCCAAAATGCTTTGTGATTAGTTACCTCCGGTAAAAGCCTTGGGGGAAGAGAGAGTGAACATGGCTAGACTGAGGCTTCTGAAGAAATGAAGATTCAGCCGTTTGACTTCTTCCAGCTTCCCTGCCTCAAATTCCACTCAATTTCCTTCCATTCCACCCTGGATGGGGCCACATGCCAGGCACTAAGAGGAGCACAGAAATGGACCCCGCGTGGCCTCTGCCCTCAGTGCTTCCATGCCTCTCGGGTGGAGGAGGTCTTGCACCTTCTGCCCCAGGATGGATGCAGCCTGCAGCAGCAACAGAGACTTGCTCTCTCAGCTGCAAAGGCCTCTTCCAATTAGCAGGGCAAGTAATTGAGCATGGGCAGGATTGTCACTGTTTTCAGTTTATCCTCCTCTTGTCCTCTCCTACCTCCCTAAATTTTACACCTCCAGGGCCCGACACCCCTGATCTATGTGAGAATCTGGTTGAAAGTAAGGGCTGGTTTTGCACAAACTGGATATTTATTTAAAGTTGAATTTTGCAGTACTTCATGATGTTCTATAGGAAAAGGTATTATCTCTGACCACCAGAACACATTTTCAACATGGCTGGGTTAAAAAAGCCAGGCGGCCTCGCAGGGCACTGCAGACCCCTCATAGGAGACCACGGGAACTGGAGCCTGAGGCAGGTGACAGCCCCACCTGACTCCCGGGGCACCTCTTCCATGATGCTGGATGTCCAGCCAAATAAATGCCATTATGATGACCTCAGCTCGTCCTGCCCAAATCTCCCTCTCCCCATCTAAGATATGGCCATAACCGCTTATTTCTAGATTGGTTCTGCTCATCTGAAAATCTCCCAGGAGCTGGAACCGCTGTGGGATTGTGAAGGAGGGAAGGTTCAGCTCCGTGGGGATGCAGTGGCTGTGTTCACCACGCCTCTGTGCCCGTAACCCCACAAAGCCAAGCCCACACAGGAGAACTAGGACCTGTCTCTGTATATACTTGGCTTTGCAGTGGAGACTTTGCCTCCAGAAAAATTCAAAATCCTCACCCCCAGGAAGGCTTGCTGATTGACCGACACTATCTGCACCTTCGCATCCATCTGCCCACGCTGACCCTGCCTGTGTCTGTGAGGTGGTTGGGGCCTGCCCTGGATGTGGTCCTAGCTCAACCCGCCATTCGTCTGGTCCCATCGGGAAATGGACACAGAGTCTAACATTCATCTCTAAGGATGTAGGAAGGTAATTTGGTCAATTTAAATAAGGAAGTCTTTGCTTGCCCAAAAGGAATTAGACCAGTCTGGCTGGCTTGCTGAGAAACTTCTTTCCCCCCCACCCTTCCTCTTTCTCCACTTTGTCCTCTTTTTTATCTGCCTGCCTCCTTGTCTTTCTGTCTCATGGTGTCCCCTGAGGATACTGGATGCCTAGTCCTGGGAACCTGGGACCTCCCTGCACTTGTCTGGGCCAGCACCCAGGCCTTCCCCAGCCTCCTTCCCCCAGCCCAGGAAACCCAAGTGTTTGCAGTCCAAGCTCGTGTAAAAACTCTGGCCTTCCCATCTCAGCCAGGGATTCTCACACCTTTCCCTGGGTCTCCTAAAGCAGTCACTGGCAAGACATGGCCTTGAACTCTCATATTCCATCTTAAAAATGCCCGTACCGTTCGCCATCCCCTGTATCATCTATGACATACAAATACCCACTGCCACTCCCCACACAAATATGGAATGAAAATGGACATTCCCAAAAGATCCATTGGGTTTCCCCTGAGACTTCATCACCTTCACACCCCAGAGACCCTCATATGACCATTTGAGAAGCTCCAAACCTGAACCCATCTTCTCCTCATTGACATACAAACAGATAGCTTTTTCTCTGGCAAGTTATATAGGGACTGTCTGTTCTGCAATCATCATGCTTATTTGATCCCCTTTTCCCACCCCCCAGAAAATAGGTTCTGGGTGAGAATCCACCTGTTTGGGAGGCTGAGGGGAGGTCAGCTTCCCCTCCACGTCTTACCTCTCCTCCCTTCCAGACAGACCTGAGTGTCCTAAAGAGACCTTCTACTGCTCAGTGACAATTGATTCAACCTGTGCTGGCCCAGGGGTCTCTCTGCAGACCACCTGCTGGGGAGACCTCTCACAAACAAGTCAGGAGGGGAGGCATCAGCCCTGTGTCTGTGTGTAAGGGGGTGCCAGTCTGATTGCAGGTTTATCTCCCAGCTAGGGTGGGGGCGATGCAAGAAGATGCACAGAGGCCCCAGTTCTGCAGATTTTCCCTCGGAAAGCAAGCACTCTCCCCACCTCGCTCTACTCTCACCATTGTCCCCTTCCCCACCTGTTATTTCTCAACCTGATCTGGGACACGGATGGCTCCCCTTGAAAATTCTGACCAACCTGTAGACTCTTTTCCCAGAAAAATGCACGCGTGCCTACACATAAAATTGTGGATACCATTTAGACACCCCCCAAGGCTCCTGCTATAAAAGACCCTGCTTTTGAGCAAGATGGGTCATAGTGGAGTCTAGGACGGGGGTCCTTAGGTGAAGAGAGATAGGTAAGGCCAGCATCCCCCATGAGTTTCTGAGAACATGATTTCCAGGGGACCCTAACAAGACCTCTGTGTAGGATAAGGTGAGTGGTCAAATGAGGCTGGGGGCTCTGGTTCAAGGGTTTTCTCCCTCCTACAAGGCCTCTTGGACTCCGCAGAGGCTGTTAGAGCATGCAGTGCTCCCCCAAGGGCAAACACTTTCTTCAAGGAACAGCTCATGGGGATGACGTTCCAGGCCACCTGTGCTGCATCCAAACAGGATGGAGCAAAGCACAGGCTTCCTGCCTGGCCCCAGCAGGCACAGGAGGCCCCTTCTTCTTTTCCGTTCCTTACCTTCTCCCTCTGTCTGCTGGCTCCTGGCTGCCCACATTTGCCTGGGTATTGCTTTCTTGGCTGGATACCTCCTTAAGCTCAGCTCCACGGAAACAATCAGGAACAGAGTCCAGTCCCTGGTCCTGGTGGTGCACATGCCTGGCAGCCCACCTTCGCAGCAAGAAGATGAGGCGCGACAGCCTGGAAGGCGACACAGGCACTGAGCCAGAGGGAGAGGAAAAGCCCCCCACACCCCCAACCCCCAGTCTTTCCCTCTCTTTCTTTCTCCCTCTCTCTCTGTCTGTCTCAAGGGTGGGGCAGAAGCAGTGATGACCAGCAGGGCATGGGTGCTGGGGGCCCTGTGGTCTAAGTTTGCATCTCCGCCCCATGGGGACCGTTTATCCCCTTCTCCCCCAACCCTGCAGTCAGGGGCAGGCTTCCCCGGAAAGGGACACTCTCTTTATTACCATTTGCCCTTGTAGCACTTGGACTCTGCCTAAGGCATGATCCTTCAAACAGGGGATTAGCTCACTCCTTTTGCCCAATGGAGAGCTCTTTGTTATGACTGCCAAGTGCAGGAAGAGTAAAGCAATGCGGGTTTCAAACGATGACAACATTGAGAGCAAGGTTATTTATTTATTTATTTAGAAGTTCCTGAGATCTGATAGAGTAAGGCTTACAAGAACAGGCATCCAGGCACAATCTGGAGTCTTTTCCCAGCTTTTATCATATTGGTGTGTTCTTGTACAAACTAGAGTTTTCTCCCCAGGCCTGGGAGGTTCCTTTGCAACTTGCCCTGGGCCCTCTCCTGGAGCCTGGCCCTGCCTGGAGCTTGCCGTGAGCACCAACACCTGCGACCATAGCCAGTCCCTAGAGCTCATCTGAGACACACAGGCCTGCGAGGGGCCTTCTCTCCACCCTGCCTGCTGTTGCTGGTGTCTCTGCCAAAGGGGAACAGTGGGGAACAGGCCCAGAGACTCCATTCTGTTTCTCGGCCTCTGGTTTCCCTGATTTGGCATTTGTAATGCCCTCCCCTGGACGGGCTGTCCCGAGCCAGAGTCAGTACTGAACAGCCTGGAACTAAGCTATGAATTGTCACATACCTTGACCCTAATCACACACTTATGACCTTAGCCTAAGGGAATACATTGACTAAGAAAATATCCCTGTAGGCAGATGCTTACAGTTGCTGCCGCAGATATATTTGGAGGTATCTGCCAAGCCCAGTCTCTCTGCTGCAGACAATTCCTGTAACCACACCCTTCCTCTGCCAAGAGGGTGGAACCAAGGTCATACTCCCTCCTCCAGCCTCAGACAATGGGACTAGGACAGACAACTGATGCACAGAGAGCCACTCAGGCCTCTGAACTGAGAGCCACTAGAAGACAGGGTTGGGTGTTTCAACTCATGATCACATGGCAAAGGCTGTTTTCAGCCTTGTGCCAGCTGATATCGGAACAGAGAGAGCCAGAATGGAGGGGACATGTAGAAAGCATAAAGACCAGGAAACTCCGTGAGAAAATGGGAGGGGGAAGGTGGCTACCTCCCCAGGACCCCTCCTGTGAGCCCCACTGGCTCTGTTTCCCTGAGATAGCTTGTGTTGCAAGCTTACAACACACCCTGTATCAGCCCTACAGAGCTGATTTAAAGGTGTTCTCTTTCTTCCTTTATCATCAAAGAACCTTAAGACAGCTCTTTGTTAGTAAAATGCAAACACTGAACATCACTTACATACCCAGCTACAATGGACTAGTTAAATAAACAACGGTGGAGTAGCATCCTTCATAATGAAAAGCATGAAGAATAAATAGATATGTGAATTTCTTTTGCGATAATCTTAAGTAAAAAGTGTAGAACATATGACTATGTAAGACTCTGGCGTTGGAAAAAACCACGTGGAAGGAAATAATGAGCCTGGTGTTTGTTGAGCACCTGCCGTGAGTCGGTGCTTGGCTCTGAAGCAGCTTTCAAGCCACCTGTGGGGTAGGCACTGTTAGATGCATTTCTAGATGAGATTTGAAAAGGTGAAATGACTTCCTCAGGATGGGGCAGCTGTCGAAGCTGGAGTACGGATGTCATCAGGGGGAGGCAGAGCTTGGAGTCTCACTAATCTTGCAAACAAATGCTTTTGCAAGGACACCTGCCCTGGGGTCCAGACGAGCACCTGGGAGACCCTGCCAGAGCTATTTCAGACCTCATCACCACCATCCTCAGCACACCACTGTGTCCACCCAATCAAAGGTCTCCCACAACTGGCTGCCCTTACCACCTTCTCCGGTTGGCTTTTTTTCTGAATTCTTCCAAACCTGAGCAAGTACCACAATGTCAGCTTTTATTAAGCAATTTCAGATAAAGGCAGTTTTCCTTAGACTTTTCTGAGCTCAGAACATCTGACCCAAGAGGAAATTACTCACTGATAGTTTTCAGGCTCCTCTGCTCCTGACCCTTTCTTTTCCAAATCTTCAGCCCCACCCCCATCTAGCACTTCTTCCTGAGAGGTCACTACCTTCTTTCTGCCACAGTGTCCCCCAGGCCAAGGTAGGGACTGAGGCTGGTCAGTTACCTGGTGATCCCCTGGCCGGTGAAGGAGCCCTGCCTGGAGTCAGCCAGTCCTCTGGTCTCCATGGCGATCCCCGGCTGCAGCGCTGACGATGTCTCCTCATTTGGCGAGTGGGCTCTAGGAAATCAGATATGCAGCAAGCAGAATTGATTTCAAGCCCATCCACCTCCTGGACACAGCCAGGAGTGAGACGGTCAGATGTTCTGCTTAACAGGGAAAGCCACCCTCACAGATCCTCATCCCAGGGGCTCCCCACTTCCCATTGCCTCCTGCAAATAGATTCTGGCTTTTGGTATAAACGTGGCCTTTCCTTTACAGCAAGGAAGGTAGCTACTGTCCAGGGCTAGGTGAAGGGATGGGGAGGTGGCAGCACATGCTGGCCTGGCCCTCATCAAAGCACTGGGTGGGGAGAGGTCCCGGGGCTTGCCATTTCAAGCCAAAGCAGCTGCTTCCATAAAATGACTCCAGATCGAGGATTTTGGTTCCAACACTTCTCGCCTACTGAATTTCATCTTCTGAAGCCAGATTGAATACCCGCTCCTTAGGGGTCTTCCTGAGCCTCCCTTCCCACTGCGTGTGCTGCTGTTTGTGGGCTTGTCTGGCAGCCTTCCTGGGAACCCACTGGTTAACACGAAGTCCCTGGAATATTGCACAGAACTGGCCTAGCCCTCCACATGCAGTTCAAATAATTTGTACAGTGCTTTCAAATGAGACTCCACTTCCCCTCGTCCCTTTTGCCAAACTCTAGGCTCTCTCTCCTGCAAGGCAGAGGTAAGGTGTGGTGACTCCCCTTGTGCAACCCATTGTGGAAAGCGTGACCCCAGAAAGGACAGGTGCCCGTAACTCCATAAGACAACAAGTCACACCAGCAGAGTCTGGTTGAATTGCCTGGAATAAGACTAGGAATGTATCTGGGAATATTTTCCTTTCTTTTAAACCTCCTGGGGCTGAAGTTTGATCAGCCTGATTAAAAGCCAGCCAGGCATTAGCCTCTAGGGATTTGCACTTCAGTCTATGAGTCTTGAGGAGCCCAGGCAAGACAAATTAATTCTATCACGTGATCTGTTCCAACCTAATTAGCCTTCTTAACAAGGAGGCAAGAATTAACACCAGGGAAAAGTTTCATTCTCTCCCTGGTGATTGATTAGAAGTCAGAGTCCTTGCATCACGGTGGCCAGGCTGCTGCTTCTCCTCTTCTACAGATTCCTCCCTGCCTTTTCCAGCAGCAGGGAACTCACTCCCATGACCCGGTCTGTCTGGACCATCGCTTGACTGCGCCACCTGCCCACAGATTCTTCCTTCCCTCAGCCTCCCCACATTAAGGCTGTTTTCTGCTGGAACCACAGGGAGTCAGGTAGCTTCGTCTTCTACCTTCAATGACCAGGACCTGTGTGACTTCTGGGTTTCCAGGCCAGAACTTCCAGCTCACCCAGCCATTCCTCCTTGGGATCAAGTCTCTTCCTTGTCATGGTCCTTCTCCCGTGAGCAAGTTCCTGGGGTCTTGCTTGACTGGGCAGACTCTGGGATGACTTTATTGCTTTGTGTGTTTTTGGTGGTTTTTGATGGTCACCAGCTACCATCAGCAAAAACCCAAAGCAGTCCTGTAACACAGGCTGCTGCCAGCCACAGGACCCCGGCTTGTGTACATGCAATTGTTTTTTTTGGAATTAAGTATTGGACCTTCCCATTGATCTGAGTCACTCGATGTTTTGGAAGCGTTGGTATGCAGAGAACACACTCACCTTTCCTCCCAACACCATCCTACTCACAAACACAATACACAAACCACATGCCATTTAGTGGCTCTTTACTGTATGCCAGCCACATACATTTTATCATTTCATCCACACAACAACCCTGAAAGAGAGGAAATGGAAGTTCAGAAAGGTTAAGCAACTTCACTGAGGTCCCACAGCCAGGTGATACAGCCGAGATTCCCATGTTATTCCATCCCATTTCAAAACCTGCTGTCATCCACTCCATGAAGCTGCCCTGTATTTTCATATATGGCACAGATGAGAAGGAAATTAATAGGATGGCTGAGGACTGAGCCCTGTGGCATGCCACTAGAGACATTGCTGTAATCCATACGGCTGTACCATAGGCATGGCTCTTTATTTTCAAACAATCTGATTGAATTCTCCCCTTATACTCATAAGAAACCCACCCTCATCTCATTTCTGTACACGTAAAAGACCCTGCCAGAGATGCTGCTGCAGCCCAGAAGCTACAATTCCCTTGCCTTCTTCGTATTCTGTATACTATAAAGGCGGGATGCATGTTCCAATGTACCTAGGTTGGTTGCAGGAGGAGGTGGCAGAGGTCCATGGATTCGAGCAGCTGGCATGGGGGTGGTGGTGATGGCAGCTGACAGCTGGGCGGGGGCCCTGTCACAGCCTGTGTGCCTGGAAGATCTGGAGGCAATCCCAAGGATGGAGGTGTTCTGCCACCACCAGCAGCTCCTCAGGGAGCTCTAGGCACCAAGCAGTCGGCCCAGCATTTTAGCGTAGTCTGGTTCCTGCTAATTGCATGAGGGCACATCCTGAGACCAGATTTATTTGCATTTGCGGCAAATGAATTAGATAACATCAGAGCTGGTGGGTGGGTGAGGAGGGCAAAACCCACCCAGGATTGCAAAGCAGGCCTGCAACCAGCAGCAGCGAGAGCTGTTGCATGTGGACGGGATCTCCCCCTCAGCGGGAGGAGGCAGAGTGGAAAGGTGGCAGGTCCTGGTTTGAGTCCCTGCTCCAACACCTGCAGGCTGAGTATTCTGTGGGCTGGTCACTTACCCTCTCTGGGCTTAAGTTTCCCGATCTTCGCAAAGCAAATAAAGCAAAAGTTGGCAATTTCACGTGGATTTCAGTTACCAGAAAGGCACAACTGGCCGTGAAGAACAGGGAGAGCCTTACATGATGCAAGTTCCAGGGACCTGATGGTGGGGACCCCATTTTTTCCCTGTGCGTTGCCCCACTTCCTTCTCAATGCCTGAAATTCTGTTAGATCAATGTCTTTCTTTTAGCTCCAGAGTTTTACCCATATTAAATGCCTGGGGGTGTTTACATAGTAAACCTCATTAATTACTTCTCCCAGAAACTGATTTTACCAGGCAGATGGAGGGGAGGTGGGAAGAGAGGAGAGGAACTGATGTCTGAGGTGACATTTGGAGTCCCCAAGGACACACAGGTACCGGAAAAAAGGAGATACTTTTGGCAACTAATGCAGGAATGGGAAATGAGAGTCGTGGGGCCAGGCTCTGTCCTGCTTCTGGCTGGTGGAAGGGCCTGGGGCAATGACTTGACAGGACCTCAGTCTCTGTAAAATGAACAGATCAGGCCAGGACAACCCTGGAGCTTCCCTCCCACGTGTCGGCTGCTATTCTAAGATCCCATGTGGGGACGATGCCTTCCAAGGAAGAGGCCCCCCTGACATTGGTAGTTGGCAAGAACAAGAGCAACTAGTAGAATAGAGAGACTGCTTTGAAAGACAACATAATTTTTACCTTGTAATGCTCAAGTTCTATGTTTATTTGCACAGAGGAATTAATGTTGGTAAGGTGAAGGTTTCTTGTCACTGGGCGAGGACAGGGGCTCCCATGAGAACTGGAACTGGAAATTAACTTTGCACTTGGTGAAGCATCTGATGTTTTCCAGCAAGATAGGTTTGGGGACATGAGAGTAAACAGAGGTGACCTTTCAGCACAAGGCTGGGGAATATGACACTTTAGTTTCCCACTTCTCAAGCCCTGAGGAACTTGAATGATTGGAGCCCACTGCTGTTGGCCACATGTGGTGGGGGACTGAAGCCAATGCACTTTTAAGCCTTTGGTCCTGGAGAAGCAGGATGAAAATGGTTTTCTTTGGTGGTAATTGCTTTGGGCTCTGCTCAGGGAGTAACACAAGAAGACCACTCTTCTGTCAGACACAAACCCCTGTGCCCCAAAGCTCATTCAAAATAGCTACGGCAGGAGATGGATCTGGGGTTTAAGGTGCCCTCAGTCCTAGCTGCAATTCTCTGCAGCAGAGAATAGCCTGTTTCTATTGCCTTATCCTCACAGATATGCCAGACAGCTCTTAAATAATTGAGCCAACTGAAAAGATCTAAGTAGAAAGGAAAAACTCAGACTTATTTTTGGTATTTTCAGGGTGTAAAATGTTTTCATTCAAATGAAGTGTTTTCATTCTTCCCTATGACTTTCCACTATAAAAATAATTCCAATAACTTAAAAACTGGGCCTCCAATTTGGTGAAAAGACCTTGGGGCAGGGAAGTCTCAGGGGACAGAGACTTGGCTGTGCCTTCCTCTTGAGGGCACTCAGCGAGGGGTCACACCCACACGCGGGTTTCCAGTGCAGGCTTCTTGATATCACTGAAGATAAAGAGCAATTAACGTTCGTGCACCCCAATTCTCAATCATTTATCTCATAAAGCTTTCTAAAAGGACTAGAATTTCAAGACAAAGAGGTATGGCTTGTCCAAACACTGTTTCTCCTGGCTCCAAAATAGTGACTTGAAACTTAAAAATTTTTACGTGGTATGTGCCAGAGTCCTTTGTTCAAATCAGTCTCACATAGAGACCTCATTGGTGGATAGACAGATGCAGGGCTGGGCTGGGAAGCAGGGGAGGGGCTGGGCCCAGCCTCCATCCCTGAGGCCGCTGTACCCCATCCTGAGCACACACTGTCATTCCTTGGTGACTCCAGGGAACATTCTGAAAATTTCTGGCTGTTAAAGCCACTCTTGCCTCTGTAAAATAAAGCATAGCTCTCTCATAAAGGAAGCACTCTTTCTGTCTCTCATTTTGAAATCTCTGTGGTGTTTCCATGGGATACTGTATTAATCTGTCAATTTACCATGTGAAGGGTGGGGCCGAGGCCTGAGTGGAGCTCAGTAAGCCTCGGCTGGTGGTCAGGCTGAGACAGCAGGGCTTGGACACAGGCAGGAAATGGGGCTATCTGAGGTCAAGCAGAAGAGACCAGAGAAGGCCCACAGGAAGAAGTAATCATTTCCAAGACCGGGAGTGAGAGTCAATTGGGCACTTAACCACACAGCAGGGACTGTGCCAGGACCTCTGCATTCACATCTGCCATAACCTCACCACAACCCTAGGAGGGCAATACTAGCACTGATTCATTTTGCAGATGAGAAAACTGAGGCTTGGAGCCATTGAGCAACTTTTCATAGCAGGTCAGTTGCAGAGCCAGTGTTCAATCCCAGACAGTCTGACCCCAAGCCTGTGCTGTTAAACCATCATTCTGGTCACAGAAAGTGCAAAGGAAGGAGAAGGGAGGACCTTTTCTCACCCATGCAGACGACAAATAGCATTGTTGAAGGGCATCAGTTCAGAGCCCCTGACCATGTGGCTGATCCCTAGAGGTGCTCTGACCCTTGTCAGCGTGCATTCCAGAGTGAGCCTGCAGGGAGTCTGCCAGAAGCCAGAGGCCAGTGGCTGCTATTAGCATGGCTTAACAGGCTAGCAATTCATTTTGCAAATGGTCATCTTCTAAGAGGCCTTGCAAGCTTGAACAGGCCACAGGTCAAGCTGGGCTTGGAGGTCACTGGCCAAAGCAGAACCAGGGTGAGTCAGCAGGACCTCAGTGCTGTCAAGTCAGGTAGACATTGTGGGCAGGAGCTGCAGCAGCCTACAGACCGGGCCTGCCTTCTCCTGGGTGCCTACTCCAGTGAGTATCTCACTGGAAGGAGCCGGACTGAGATCCCATTACTGCCTTCTCTGCCTTAGGGAATCTGGAAGCTCCATGACATGCTTGGGTCATGCCCCACTCCAGACAAGTTGGGTGCAAAGAGGAAAAGTTCCATTCTGCTTCAAAATCTTCCTGATCCTGACAGCCTCTGGTCCTTCTCCCAAGGTCTTGGGCCCAGGATGCCAGGATCCTGATGTTATGCTGTGCCTCATCCTTGGGCTCCTTCTTTCTGATGCCCGACCCTCTCTTTGAAACCCCCTTCAAGGGGCTTTATTAGCTCACACATGGGAAATAAACTATTAAAACATACAAACGTTTCAAGGTCCTAATAGTGTTCTTTGTTCTTTTAAATAAGGAGCAATGCCTTAACTCAGAGGACTAAGTCTCCAGTGGTGCGACACAGGCGTTGACAAAGGGCTAGTTAGGAGAAAGATATTTGAGTAGGATGGAACTTTCTGATGCCTCTGAAGCCATATCACACTTCCTGGGGCCCCAGCACCGAGTTAAAATGGTTGGAGGAAATAAATATCTGTTGGGATGCTCCAGGATCTTCCTTCCTTTGCCGAAATCTCAGAAGGTGGGGTTCAAGGGCTGTGTGGGTTTGCCATAATGGGGACTCAATCTCTTTGAAAATTATTGACCATCACTTATTAGCAGAGTTTGCTGAGGAGCTGGGACCAGGAACGTAGACAGAGAAAAAACCAAATGTGCATTTGGGAGAGGAAGTGATGAATACAAATGAATGAGAAGAAATGAGGCACGAGGGCCCAGTGCAGGGAGGTGGGGACTGAGGGATGTTACTGCATTTTGGGGCCATCAGACAGTGTGCATTTAAGCTGCATAGTGGGGAGAAGTTTTCAATTCTATATATATAGGGCAAAAATAACAGAAATATTGGAAAGAAAGTTGCTTATGCTTCAATTCAATCATCTCATTGAGAATTTAAGAAACATGACTGGGTGCAGTGGCTCACACCTGTAATCCCAGCACTTTGGGAGGCCGAGGCAGGTGAATCACCTGAGGTCAGGAGTTCGAGACCAACCTGGCCGACATGGCAAAACCCTGTCTCTACTAAAAATACAAAAATTAGCAGGGTGTGATGGTGGGTGCCTGTAATTCCAGCTACTAGGGAGGCTGAGGCAGGAGAATCACTTGAACCCAGTGAGCCGAGATTGCACTAATTGCACTACTGCACTCCAGTCTGGGTGACAGGGTGGGACTCTGTCTCGAAAAACAAAAAGGAAAAAACTAAAAACAAAGAAACATAAGGGTTTAGGTCTATGCACAGTAAATAGGTCCCTTCCGGTGTCC
This sequence comes from Pongo pygmaeus, assembly GCF_028885625.2. Taxonomy (NCBI): domain Eukaryota; kingdom Metazoa; phylum Chordata; class Mammalia; order Primates; family Hominidae; genus Pongo; species Pongo pygmaeus. The sequence continues at coordinate 27,996,032 of NC_072385.2, read as the reverse complement.
TCACTGTTATACCAGGAGCTTGGAAAAAATGTTGTTTCATTCTGCAAGTGAAGAAATTGAGGCATGGAGAGGTTAAACGCATTTTCCCGGGTCTACTAGCGAGTTAGGAACAGGGCTAGAAGTAGAGCTTAAGGCTCCATATTTCCATTTCCTACCTGTGTCAAGATGTCATTGATGGGCTGATGGCTTGGCAGACAAGGCACTGCCCACTCCCTATACAGGCCCTGGGCATGGCCTGCCTCCAGACCTTCCCCTGGAAGCAAGGGCAGGGCATCTGATTCATGCTACATCTTTGGTGCTCAGCTCAGACTGCAAACCCAGTTCAGTGGCTGGTGCACAGCAAGAGTCCAATGCATTTTTGATGAATACATGGGAGAGTGTGTCAGTTTGAGGAAGTTCTTACAGTAAAATTTAGTCTGCTGCATTTGAATCTTCATTTTCTTACCTTATAGCAATAAGTGACTATTTAAGCTTGCTTTTCCACATCTCTAAAACAAGAATACAGACTACTTTCTGGGGGTTGTGAGGATTAAGTGAGATGAAAAATGAAGTTGGCAGTGCTGTGAATACCTCCCCTGCCCTCCGACCTGTGGTTGGCCAACGTGAAGGCATTCTTCCCCCATAGTCTAGATCAGCTGTGGAAATGACCAGAGCCAGGCATAAAATGAAAAGTCCATCTTAGCCCATCTTACCTGCTGAGGCCATTTTCAGCGCAATTGAGATCTCGGTCTGAGGTCTTTACCTTGAGGTGGGTCCTGGAGGGCTGGGAGTATTGGGTGTTGATCTTGGCCATCTTCTTGGTTTGTCACATTTAGCCCCCCAGATGATTGCTAAAATGTGAACACAAAGCAGACATGTCATCAGGACGGGAAAGTAACTGCAAACCCAGCTCATCAAGGGCAAGGGCTACTGCACGCGGCCCCCCTGCAAGCCCTGGCAGGCACGCCCTCTGCTGTCTCTTGTAGTTCCTGCTGCAGTGAGTTTTAGTTGGACATCTCTGGGCTCTTCTTTCTAGCCCGAGGCACAAAGTCTTTTACTCATTTGTTCATGCTACCATGCTGAAGAGATGCTCAGAGTTAAGTGCTGAACGAGTGAATGAATAAATAAATGAAGGGCCAAGTTGGTATGTGATATAAGGAAGATGAAGCCCTCATGATTCTTTGAGATGATGCAATGTCCCTCTTGACCCCGGTTTTCTTGTTTGCTTATTTTTATCTTATAATTTGGCACTTGTTTCCACTGCTCCCTCAAATCTTGCTTTAAGACAACATGTAAAAAAGGACCATACGTGACATTCAGAAAACCTTTACAATATAATGCTAAACCCAATACACAATTCATCTCATTAATCCTCACAATAACTTTGTGAGATACTTATTATTTTTATTCCCATTTAAAGATGAATAAGCTGAGCGTCAGAGATGTTAAGTAGCTTGTCCAATGAAAGATAGATCCGCCTGTCAATGTGGCACAATCCTTGTGAAATTGTCTTGAAAAATTATAACTAAGGAAATTATGTTAGTGAAAGACATCAGACCTAACCAATTCCATCTTGCTTCTAACCTCTAAGCTGTCCTTATTCATTCCCGGACTTAGGCCGAACTAGCCTTGGGAAGGAACTTAATTTATAATTTAAATTAAAGCCCTTTCCCAAAGCTAAACTGTTTTTGTAAAACAACTGAAAGCCCACCAGCCACCAAATTAGAATGAGAGGAGCTGGAATTCTAAATATTATCAGCCATTATTCCAGAGGTCGTAAGATTCGCAGCTTCCCCAGTTACTGTTAAAGGCAACATCACTATTGTGAACCTAAGATCGGCCTTTTGAGATGTCTTTTCAGGTTTTCACATTTCTAACAACCAGATGGCCACACCTTGACCTACCAACCAGTTCTGTGGCCTCCACCCAGTAACTGACTCAGCGTAAGAGAACAGCGTCAACTCCCTGTGATTTCATCCCTGAGCCAGCCAATCAGCACTTCTGATTCACTGGCCCCCCTACCCACCAAATTATCCTTAAAAACCCTGATCCCTGAGTTTTGGGAAGAGTGATTTGAGTAATAATAAAACTCTGGTCTCCCGCGTAGCCAGCTCTGTGTGAATTACTTTTTCTCTGTTGAAATTCCCCTGTCTTGATAAGTTGGCTCTGTCTAGGCAGTGGGGAAGGTGAACCCCTTGGGCAGTTACACTTGTGCCAGAAATCAGGCCATGAACATTTTCTCTTTGGCAAACATTGGAAGGTGCCCCTGTGATTGAAAAGAAAGCCTATGTGAGGGCAGGGCTGGTGTGATTGGCCAGTTTCATGATTTCTGGACAAGTCTTTCACTGGAAGATGCATTTCTGAGGATGGTTTCTCTAAAATAGATTAGCACAGGCTCTCTTGAGCAGCCACATGGTTTAAGTGTGTCAGATGTCAGTAGAGACCACTCCGGAGAAAGATGGCAATTTCTAGAAATAGCCCAGGGACTCACTCCAGGACTCAGTTAATTCCAAATCCAAAGGAAGGTCAGAGACAGGAGGCATTGGTGTGGCCATGCACATTTGGCCAACCCTCTGCCAGTTACAAAAGGACAGCCATGGGCTCAGCGGGGTCCTGACTTGTCTCTGATGTTTGATAATTTAAGTCTATGAGTTTAAATTTTCTGCTTTTCTCAATAGATCAAACATTGTTTTCATTTTTAAACACTTTATTCACTTATGTAACAATGAGTGAGTTTCTGGCTGATCACATGTGCTATAAAGAGAAATAAAACGAAACCTGTTCTCAAGGATCTGACAGTGCAGTGGGGCAGGTGCTACAACAGGCTTTGCAGGTTGTGCCCAGGAGCTTGGGCCTTACCCTACTAAAGCCCAGTAGGAATGTGGTCAGGTGCCTACAGGCCACTCTGGCTAGACCAGGGAGGATGTATTCAGGGAACATGAGTGGCTGTGAGGTGAGCAGCTAAAAAGTTGCCACAGGTTCTTAGGGGAGAGAGAACAGCTGCCTGAACTAGCTTTGTGGTAGTGATAGCAAACGGGTAGACTCGCCAGGACATGGCAATTTAGGTATAAGGGGTGGGGAGGAAGAGGTGCTGAACACAGTGCCCCAACAGCTGGCATGATGGGAGTGGCTGCCTGCCCATTGAGGCAGGGAACTAGGGGAGAAGCAGGTTAGAGAAAGAGAGTGATTCCAGTTTGAGGTGCCTGCAAAACTTTAGGACCAACATATGAAATTGTACTCTTCCATTAAAAGTAATAAATCCGGGGAGGGATCAAGATGGCTGACTAGAAACAGCTGAGGTCAGCCGGGCGGGGTGGCTCACGCCTGTAATGCCAGCACTTTGGGAGGCCGAGGCGGGTGGATCACAAGGTCAGGAGATTGAGACCATCCTGGCTAACACGGTGAAACCCTGCCTCTACTAAAAATACAAAAAATTAGCCGGGCGTGGTGATGGGTGCCTGTAGTCCCAGCTACTCGGGAGGCTGAGGCAGGAGAATGGCGTGAACCCGGGAGGCGGAGCTTGCAGTGAGCCAAGATCGTGCCACTGCACTCCTGCACTCCAGCCTGGGGGACAGAGCGAGACTCTGTCTCAAAAAAAAAAGAAAAGAAAAGAAAAGAAAAGAAACAGCTGAGGTCAGAGGTTCTCACCAAGGAGAATGAAAACGGTGAGTGAATCCTGCACCAGCAACTGAGGTGTCCAGGTTCTCTCAGTGGGACTGACTAGGCACTCCCAAGGAGAGTGAGGAAAAACAGGGTGGAGCGCCTGCCCACCTGGGAGCGGCACAGGGCAAGGGGACCTCTCACTCTCAGCCAAAAGAGGCGGTGAGTGATTGTGCTACCCTACCCAGGAAACCACGCTTTTTCCATGGATCTGTGGTATCCACAGATCAGGCGATTCCCTCGTGAGCCCACACCACCAGAGCCTTGGGTCTCAAGCACAGAGCTGTGCAGATTCTTGGCGGCCTCTACACTGGAGACTGCCTAAGACTACCGAGCTCCTGCAGGAAGGGGTGGCCGCCATCACTGGAGTTCCAGTCTGCCATTTTCCCCTGCTGGAGAAGTGGAGACTGGGCAGTTTGGACCCAGGAGGAATTCCCCACAGTGCACCACAGCGACTGTGGCAGATCGTGGCCAGACTGCCTCTTTAGGCTAAACCCAGACCCATCCCTCCTCACCAGGCAGGGCCTCCCCGCTGGAATTTCAGCAACTCCAGCCAGAGGCCGGATGTCCCTGGGATGGAGCCTCTTGCGGGGAGGGGCTGCTGTGGTATCCACTGAATAGTGGACTTAGCCTCTCCCCTGGCTGGCTTTGAGGAATCGGGCAGTCTGGATGAGTGGGATCCCCCACAAGTGCAGCGCAAGCCCTCTGCTAAGAGTCAGCCAGAGTGCTTTGTTAAGTAGGTCCCTGATCCTGTGCTTCCTGACTAGGTGAGACCCCTCAACAGGGGTCAGCAGAAACCTTACACAGGCACGTTCTTGCTGGCATCAGATCAGTGCCCCTTTGAGACGGATCTCCCAGATGAAGGAGCAGGCAGCCATCTTTGCTGTTCTGCAGCCTCCACTGGTAACACCTCCAGGGGCAGGAGGGATCCAGGTGAACAGGGTCTGGAGAGGATCCCCAGCAAACTGCAGCAGCCCTACAGAAGAGGGGCCTGACTATTAAAAGAAAAATAAACAAAGCAACAACAGCAACAGCATCAACTAAAAAGTTCCCACAAAAATACCATCTAAATGTCAGCAGCCTCAAAGACCAAAACAAGATAAACCCATGAGGATGAGAAAGAATCTGCCAAAAATGCTGAAAACTCAAAAAACCAGAGGGCCTCTTCTCCTCCAAATGATCACAACACGTCTCCAGCAAGGGCACAGAACTGGGCTGAGGCTGAGATGGATGAACTGACAGAAGTAGGGTTCAGAAAGTGGGTAATAACAAACTTCGCTGATCTAAAGGAGCATGTTCTAACCTGATGCAAAGAAGCTAAGAATCATAATAAAACATTACAGGAGCTGTTAACCAGAATAGCCAGTTTAGAGAGCCGCATAAATGACCTGATGGTGCTGAAAAACACAACATGAGAAATTCACAAGTATCAATAGCCAAATAGACCAAGCAGAGGAAATAATTTCAGAGCTTGAAGACTATCTTGCTGAAATAAGACAGGCAGACAAGATTAGAGGAAAAAAAAATGAAAAAGAATGAACAAAACCTCTGAGAACTATAGGATTACGTGAAAAGACTGAACCTATGACTGATTGGGGTACCTGAAAGAGATGGGTAGAATGGAACCAAGTTAGAAAACACACTTCAGGGTATCATCCAGAACTTCCCCCACCTAGCAAGACAGGCCGACATTCAAATTCAGGAAATCCAGAGAACTCCAATAATGTACTCCATGAGAAGATCAACCCCAAGACACATAATCATCAGATTCTCCAAGGTTGAAATGAAGGAAAAAAAGTTAAGGGCAGGGATTACAGACATGCACCACCACGCCCAGCTAATTTTTGTATTTTTAGTAGAGACAGGGTTTCACCATGTTGGCCAGGCTGGTCTCAAACTCCTAACTTCAAGTGATCAACCTGCCTTGGCCTCCCAGTGTTGGGACTACAGGAGTGAGCCACTGGACCTCAGTAGGCTGAGGCAGGATAATTGCTTGAACCCGGGAGGTGGAGGTTGCAGTAAGCTGAGATTGTGCCACTGCACTCCAACCTAGGTGACAGAGCAGGACTCTGTCTAAAAAAAAATGGTAAGGGCAGCCAGAGAGAAAGGCCAGGTCACCTACAAAGGAAAGCCCATCAGACTTACAGTGGACCTCTCAGCAGAAACCCTACAAGCCAGAAGAGATTGGGGGCCAATATTCAATACTCTTAAAGAAAAGAATTTGCAACCCCCAGAATTTCCTATTGGGCCAAACTAAACTTCATAAGCAAAGGAGAAATAAAATCCTTTTCAGACAAATAAATGCTGAGGGGATTCTTCAGCACCAGGCCTTGCAGGAGCTCCTGAAGGAAACACTAATTATGGAAAGGAAAAACTGTTAAGAGCCACTACAAAAACATACTGAAATACAAAGACCAATGACATTATGAAGCAACTACCTCAACAAGCCTGCAAAATAACCAGCTGACATCGTGATGACAGGATCAAATTCATACATAACTATACTAACCTCAAATGTAAATGGGCTAAATATCCCCATTAAAAGACACAGAATGGCAAGCTCAATAGAGTCAAGACCCATCAGTGTGCTGTATTCAAGAAACCCATCTCAGGTGCAAAGACACAAATGGGCCCAAAATAAAATGATGGAGAAAAATTTGCAAAGCAAATGGAAAGGAGAAAAAAGCAGGGGTTGCAATCCTAGTATCTGACAAAACAGACTTTATTTGTTTATTTATTTATTTATTTATTTATTTATTTATTTTTGAGATGGAGTCTTGCTCTGTTGCCCAGGCTGGAGTGCAGTGGTGCAATCTAGGGTCACTGCAACCTGTACCTCCTGGGTTCAAGTGATTCTCCTGCCTCAGTCTCCCTAGTAGCTGGGATAACATGCCCATGCCACCATGCCTGGCTAATTTTTATATTTTTAGTAGAGATGAGGTTTCACCATGATGGCCAGGCTAGTCTTGAACTTCTGATCTCAAGTGATCTGCCCACCTTGGCCTTCCAAAGTGCTGGGATTACAGGCATGAGCCACCACGCCCAGCCTGACAAAACAGACTTTAAAGCAACAAAGATCAAAAAAGACAAAGAAGGGCATTACATAATGGTAAAAGTATCAATTCAACATGAAGAGCTAACTATTTTAAATAGATATGCACCCAATAAAGGAGCACCTAGATTCATAAAATAAGTTCTTAGAGACCTGTAAAGAGACGTAGACTCCCACACAATAACAATGGGAGACTTTAACACCCCACTGTCAATATTAGACAGATCATCGAGACAGAAAATTAACAAGGATATTCAGGACTTGAACTCAGCTCTGGATCAAGTGGACCTGATAGATATCTACAGAACTCTCCACCCCAAAACAACAGAATGTACGTAGGCATTGTACTAGGAATGTACATAGGAATGTACTAGGTATTCAAGGAACATACCTCAAAATAATAAAATAATAACAAATAACAAAATAACAAAAGCCGTTAATGACAAACCCATATCCAATATCATACTGAATGGGCAAACTCTGGAAGCATTCCCCTTGAAAACTGACACAAGATAAGGATGCCTTCTAGATCCTGTATCTAGAAAACCCCATCATCTCGGCCCAAAAGCTTCTTAAGCTGATAAGCAACTTCAGCAAAGTGTCAGGATACAAAAATCATAAGCATTTGTATACACCAACAATAAACAAGCAAAGAGCTAAATCATGAATGAATTCCCGCTCAAAATTGCTACAAAGAGAGTCAAATACTTAGGAATACAGCTAATAAGGCAAGTGAAGGACCTCTTCAAGGAGAACTACAAACCACTGCTCAAAGAAATCAGTGAGGACGCAAACAAATGGAAAAGCATTCCATGCTCAAGGATGGAAAAAAATCATTATCATGAAAATGGCCATACTTCCCAAAGTAATTTATAGATTCAATACTATTCCCATTAAACTACCATTGACATTCTTCATGGAATTAGAAAAAACTACTTTAAAATTCATATGGAAACCAAAAAGAACTTGTATAGTCAAGACAATCCTAAGAAAAAAGAACAAAACTGAAGGCATCATGGTACCCAACTTCAAACTATGCTACAAGACTACAGTAACCAAAACAGCATGGAACTGATACAAAAATAGATATATAGACCAATGGAACAGAATAGAGAACTCAGAAATAAGACCACACATATACAACCATCTGATCTTTAACAAATCTGACCAAAGCAAGTAATGGGGAAAGGATTCCCTATTTAATAAATGGTGCCGGGAGAACAGGCTAGCCATATGCAGAAAATTGCAACTGGACCCCTTCCTTAAACCTTTTACAAAAATTAACTCAGGATGGATTAGAGACTTAAATGCAAACCCAAAACTGTAAAAACCCTAGAAGAAAATCTAGGCAATACCATTCAAGACAGGCATGGGCAAAGGCTTCATCACGAAAATGTCAAAAGCAATTGCAACAAAAGCAAAAATTGACAGATGGGATCTAATTAATTTAAGGTGCTTCTGCACAGCAAAAGAAACTATCATCAGAGTGAACAGGCAACCTACAGAATGGGAGAACATTTTTGCAATCTATCCATCTGACAAAGGTCTAACATCGAGCATCTATAAGGAACTTAAACGAATTTACAAGAAAAAAACAACCCCATTAAAAAATGGGCAGCCTGGGCATGGTGTTTCACATCTGTAATCCCAGCACTTTGGGATGCTGAGGCAGACGGATCACCTGAGGTCAGGAGCTCAAGACCAGCTTGGAAAATATGGTGAAACCCCATCTCTACTAAAAATACAAATAATTAGCTGGGTGTGGTGGCAGGCGCCTGTAATCCCAGCTACTCGGCAGGCCGAGTTAGGAGAATCGCTTGAACCTGGGAGGGGGAGGTTGCCGTGAGCCGAGATCATGCCATTGCACTCCAGCCTGGGCAACAAGAGCAAAACTCTGCCTTAAAAAAATACAAAATAAAAAAGTGGGCAAAGGACATGAAATGACCCTTCTCAAAAGAAGACATTTATGTGGCTAACAAACATATGAAAAAAAGCTCAATGTCACTGATCATTAGGGAAATGCAAGTCAAAACTACAATGACATACAATCTCATGCCAGTCAGAATGGTGATTATTAAAAAGGCAAGAAAAGGACAGATGCTTGTGGGGCTGTGGAGAAATAGGAACACTTTTACACTGTTGGTGGGAGTGTAAGTTAGTTCAACCATTGTGGAAGACAGTGTGGCGATTCCTCAAAGACCCAGAACCAGAAATACCATTTGACCCAGTAATCCCATTACTGTTTATATACCCAAAGGAATATAAATTATTCTATTATAAAGATATATGCATGAATACGTTCATTGTGGCACTATTCACAATAGCAAAGACATGGAATCAACCCAAATGCCCATCAATGATAGACTAGATAAAGAAAATGTGGTACATATATACAATGGAACACTATGCAGCCATAAAAAGGAATGAGATCATGTCCTTTGCAGGGACATGGATGGAGATGGAAGCCGTTATCCTCAGCAAACTAACTCAGAAACAGAAAGCCAAACACTGCATGTTCTCACTTATAAGTAGGAGCTGAACAATGAGAACATGTGGACACAGGGAGGGGAATAACAACACACACTGGGTCCTCTCCAGGGGTGGCGGGGAGGGAGAGCATCTAGATAAATAGCTAATGCACGCTGGGCTTAATACCCAGGGATGGGTTGATAGATGCAGCAAACCACCATGGCACATGTTTACCTATATAACAAACCTGCACGTCCTGCACATGTACCCCAGAACTAAAAATAAAATAAAAATAACACACATATTCATGTGTGTTATCCAAATAGCACTGCCAAGTAATATGGTGGTAGTTAAAATATATTGAAATCTGATTATATTCCAGTCAATGTACTAAGCTTTTTACATCATTATTTATTCTAACATGCGACTCTCTGAGGTGGATGCTATTAGTGTCCTCATTGCATAGAGGAGGAAATGGAGGCTTATAACAGGTTATGTAACTTTCCAAAGAATGTATGAGGTCCAGAAACCACATTAGGACTCAGCCCTATTTAACTTAGTATATGCAGACTTTGGCCAAATCCTTGTCTCCCACCTCCTCCCGGCCTTATTATTTTCAATACTTTGAAATGGATGTTTATATGTTTTTAGATAAAAAAGCAATAAATCCAATTCAAAATTGTCCATTCAACACTTTTTAATTGAGCACTTACTATGTGCCAGGCAATACGCTAGAAGCTGGGGACTTAGAGAATTATATGCAGCTCTGTCCTCCAGGAGCTGACAGTCAAGTGGGGTGCAGAGCAAGTCTCAAAGAAGTTTGGGACTCTGTGGAAAAACTATCGAATTACTCTTCTTTGTATATTTCCAGGCAAATTACACCAAATAAAGTGCATTGTCTCCAGCCTGTGCCCCTTCCTTCAGCCCCCTCAGCTGCATTCTCTATCCTGGCACAAACTCTGGTCCCACCGCCATTGCATGGAGGCAGTACCTCTGTCCTCTCATAGACCTGCCTCCTGTTGAGGGCCACTAGGTGCCAGGCACAGGTGGGTGCTGTGCAACACTTCCTTACTTAATCCTCACAGCAGCCCCCCTCCCTCTCTTACAAATGAAGAAACTGGAAAGTTGAGTCATTTCCCTAAGGTTGCTGCTGAAGACCGGAGCCAGGATTGACTAAAAATCTGTCTGACTCCAAAACCTGAGAGTGCAAAGTCATTGAGGGAACTGGTATTGCCTTTAGGCCTGGGCAGGAAGGGTCTCTGCTTTAAAGGACCCCATGCTGGCCCTCCTCCAGCCACATCCCTCCCAAAGGGTCGAGAAGCCCATAGGATCAAGGGGCCATACCCACGGGGAACCCTGCCCCTGCTCTAGCTATGGTCTGAGTGCCCAAGACTCCCAGATTCTCTGTCCAAGAGGCTTTCAACTGGTTCTAGAGCCTGCCTGGGACTCTTCCCTGGTCCATCTCCCTGAGTGCGCCAGCTTGCACTCCCCTAGGCCCAAGGATGGCCAAGGAGCAGCTGTTTGTGGGGGGTGGGGGAGACAGAGCCTGGAGATGTGGGCAGGGCGTCCACAGGCAGGTGTGCAGGGCCTCCTGTGCAAGGCCCCTTTGATGTGGTGTGGACCTAGGGCTAGGGACAGAAAGGGGGCAGGTCGTGGGCAAGGAACCAGAGATCAGCTCTCCTCATGACTTCCTGCTCTCAGGCTCAACTCCAAGGGGCCTGAGTACTCTCGGTTTGAACCTGGCCTCCAGGTGGTGATGCAGTGTATTTGCCAGGTTAGGAGAGTGGGCACATTTGATTTAACAGTGTGCTATCTTGGTCCATGTAATGGCCATTTCTGGTCCTCTACCTCATGTCCTTCCTGCTCACCTTTCAGTCCAGCCATTGCTATGGCAAGCAGCTGCATGCTGGGTAACCCGTGTACTTCACCTCAGCGACACTGCAGATTCTACGGCCTTCTGCCTTGGGGGCTTCCTTACTTCCCCCAGGAAACACTTGCTGAGACCACATCACCGTTCTGATGCATGTGCAAACGCTGAAGGGGTAACATCCTTGGGGCAACCCTGCACCAACAGAAGCAGGAGCCTGAGGGAATATACTCTTCCATCCCTCAGGAAGGTGGCTCTGAGACACTTTTTACCTGGCTCCTTGGAGAACCCCTGGTTGTCCAGAGTGGTGATCAGTTTGATAATGGACATCTGGGTTGGCTTGTCCTCCTTCCCTTTTGCCCTCTCCAAGACCCCTACTCCTGTTCCTCGGAATCACTCCCCAAATAAACTGCCTGCCTGCATGCCCTGTTCAAGGCTCTGTTTTGGAGGGGAGTGGGTATCACTGCTAAGAGAATCTTTAACTTTTAGATATCTGGGCTACAGTAAGTGGGTCATTTGTACTCTTGACCCAAGTCCCTCAAGGTTTAGGAGTGAACCCAGTTTCCCTTTTAATTCTATGTTCTCTATCAGGAAAACGATGGTTGGAGTAGGACAGGGCAAAATGTACATCACTAAAGGGAAATGTAAGTTTAAGATAACTCAGAAGATCTTTTTTCCCTATTGTCTCATAAGTGTCACAAATGGTTGTCTTTGAAAAAATACATTAAAAAATCAGGAACCAAATAAGGAACCAATCTTGTTGATTGGTTGATATATCTTCTTGGTATTTTTACCTCTAAAGTTTTTCTCTTTGTGTAGAAATTTAATTATTTGTCCAATGGAGTTTACTACAGTATGAATTTTTGCTGATTCCAACTCTAAAATGTTATCTACTACTTGTAGCTGTACCCAGAGGCTTGGTCAATTTATTTATTTATTTTTTTTGCATGACAATTTCATATGGGATTATTTGTTCTTCCATCAGAAGGTACATAAGATCTTATATTTCTTTGGGGGACGTTAGCAGCTGTTGATGTTCATTTGCTAGATCCATCAATTCATTAGACGTTGCAAGTTGGTGGTATTCCACCATTCCTTCCTCAATTAGCTGAAATATTTTTAAAAGAAAAAATTTTACTCTTAATTATTTGATTGGTCAATTCCTATAGGAAAGGCCGAATAAACAATTATTTCCCTGTATTTATCAGTTTTTGAGTCATGACATCTTGAGAGATTACCCAACCACTGCATGTGTTTTCACATCTGGCCCTGCCTTGATAAACTCTTTGTGAGTAGAACTCACCAATGAGATCATGAAACCGCAATCAGTGATTCTGGGGCTCCATCTAGCCCAGGATGCTCCTGGGGGCATCCTGAAAGCTGCCATCTAGCCAGGGCCCCCTGGGTGCGAGGCACTTCCACGTCCATCACGCGTGAATCCTCAGTAACCCCAAGAGGGAATAGTGATGCTCATCTTGCAGATGAGGAAATGGACCCCTGGGCCTGTCTCACTCTGAAATCCACATTATGGCTTGTTCTGTTTATCACAGGCACTGCAGGAGATTGGAAATGCACAAATGGAATTTTAATTTTCAAAACTAGCAAGAAGGTGCATTCTGCCAACTGTGAAAGTGACCTTGAAGTGGATCCCAGGCGTGAGTCTAGAAGTGGTTTTTGAGCATCTCCCAAATGAATGTGTATTTTCTAGGACTTAACTGGAGAGCTAAGAACATGCCATTTCAGGCAATGTCCATTTTCTTTACAACATGACTAAATCTAGCATGTCCCCCTGCCACCAGCCCCCTTACTGACTCCTTGCCAATGATGTCTCAGGCACTGTACCTGGTCCTGAGAATTGTGAAGATGAGGAAGACAGATCTCTGCCATTGAGAGCACAACATTTGCATGGGGAAAACAGGCATGCTAAACAGTGAGGGTAAGGTAGTGCAAATGGTGTTGAAATACAGGTAGAGGCATGATGGGTGCAATGCAGGATGGGGAGGAAATCCTTAATTCTGCCTTAGGGACCATTAAGGAGGCTTCCCAGGTGAGAAGCCATCACATTTACTTAGCACTATTCAACATTTACCATTACAGTGTTACATGTACCATTTACAATCACATTTTGCTGTGCACCTTCAAGGACTCAGTTGTGACTTTTGCACTCTGGTGCTCATCCTGGACTCTCTCCACTGTCATTGGCCCGGACGCCTGAGTAGCCAGGCATTTAACACAGCTCACTGTATTCCAGTTATTCTTGTACTTTTCTTGTTCCTTTACTGACTCCAAAAGCCTTAAAGGCAAGAACTATCTCCTTTTACCTAAAAAACACTTTATTCTTCAAACACCCAGCACATACACATAGTAGGTGGTAGAGGGTGTGATATTAATGGAGGAACTGGTGAGGAATCATCGTGACGACACTGATAATAACTGCCGCATATTTATTGTTTAATCTTTGCCTGTTACTGTTCTAATAACTTTAAGTGCATATTTACTCATTTGATCCTCACAATGATTGTGTGAATGAGTCACACTGAAAATTTCCATTCCACTTGGAATTTATAAGTGGGAATTTATAAATGCGAATTTATAAGAGAGCAAGCATACTACAAAGGAGGGCCAAACGTGTCGAGCCCCTTGCTCTAGACTGAACGTGCTTCCGAAAGAAAATCTTGCTCCCCATTCATGATGACTAACTAACCCCTTACACTCAGTTTGTTTGTTCTCTGTCTTCTTTTTTTATTATGACTTAAACATCAAAACTAATCCTGGTGCAGTTTGTGTGGTTTGAAACATTACCATTTTCCAAGTGTGAATGCAGTTGACAATGGAGAGATAACACAGAGGTGTCCATAGCCCTGTATGGATGCACTGTAAGTCCACCGGAGGTCGTTCTGAATGATCATCATCCTTGGGGAGGAGACTCTATTCAGCCAGGGTTTGGCGGGTCCAATTAGTGAGGTGCTGAGTCTGGACACAAGACATGGCAAACAAGCCGAAATCTCAATCAGGACAGAGTACAGAGTCTTGATGGACAGGTATACTTAGCCCAGGCCACTGTTTTCTCCAGCAGAGACTGATCACTGGGGTCTTCTATCTTACTTCTCAGAAGTAATCTTCTCAGACTCTGTCTGAGTCTGATTCGTTTCAGTCCTCCAAAACTCAACCTTCTCAGCATCACCCTGGACAAATGCACTCAGCAAGTTATCAGTAAATGCGAGGCTGGGCAGGCTCACGTCATCAAATTAAACTCCAAAGATAAGTCAAGAACTCCCCCAGGGTCTACATACCTTGAAACTTTTCTAAAACACTTTTCCAAAACACTCTTCCAATTGCCTTTCCCTTATGCCCCCATCCTGCTTGAGAACTGCAGGGTGGAACGGAAATTCTCCAATGCTGAAGCACTTAATTACCCTGAGACACGTGAACCACCCCACAGAGCTGACGTGGGCACCACACTGACATTCCTACAGCCGGCAAAGAGGCCTGGTGATTTGATGCAGAGTCCTAGGCTTATGGAGAGAGAAAACCCTGAGTGAAATATCTTTTGTTTGACTCAAATCACATTTGAAAGGCAGTGTTAAGTAGTTAAGGGCACTGGCCTGAGAGAAAGGAGAGATGGCTTCTCTTCCCAGCTTAGCCTCCAATGTGAGTAAGTGACCAGCACTTTAATTTCTTCACCTAATAATAGAAATGGCCTTATTTAAAATGAAATAATCCACAAAACCCTGATGCATAAAGCATTTACTTATCATATTTTATTTAAAAGTATTTGATAACTTTGATAAAGACAATTAGTGGGACACAAGTTAATTTTGGCCGTGATAGTCAATATATTAAAGTTTGGTACAGAAGACATGTCAGTGATATCTTTATATTTTTGAGTTTTAAAAATATTTAAATATACCTTTTAAAAAACTTAAAATGTGTGCAGAACATCTTAAGAAACTCTGGAACAGAGTTGAAAATCATGGGCCCAGTTGATTATTAAAAGTCCTTCAATTCTAGAAGTTCCGTGATGGAGCAAAACACTATATGCAAATATTACACCTGAGGGTCCTCTTATATTTTATGTGTGAGTGTGAACCTATGTGGAAAAAATAAAAACATTCCAGAGCTTCAAAAACAGAAAGGGAAACTATATAATGTTAATATTTTTGGAAACTGTATACGAAAAGTGAAAACAATTTGAATATCAGAATTTACATGAAAGGACACTTTGAAACTCAGATTAATATGCAAAAGTTCTCAACAAAATACTAGTAAACTATATCCAGCAACATACAAAAAGGATTTCACAGGGAAACCAAGTGATGTTTATCCCAGAAATGCAAAATAGTCTTATCCAAAATCAATCAGTGTAATACACCCTCCTAATAGAATAAAGGGCGAAGACCTCATAATCATCTCGTGAACACAGAAAACACATTTGGCGAAAATCCAACATGCTTTCATGGTGAAAATAATTTAAAAACTAGGAGTATAAGGAAACTTCCTCAACCTAACAAAGGGTATCCACGACACAACCACAGTTAACAGCACAGTGAATGGTGAAAGTGATAAAAGAAAAATAGATTGGACTGCATCAAAATAAAAATGCCTTTGTGTATCAAAATATGCCATCAACAAGGTAAAAAAGCAATCTAAAGAATGGGAGAAAATATTTTCATTTTTTATTTCTTTAGAGACAGAGTCTCACTGTGTCACCCAGGCTACAGCACAGTGGTTTGATTACTGCTCACTGCAGCCTTGACCTCCTGGGCTCAAGCCAGCCTCCAACTTTAGCCTCCTAAGTAGCTGGGACCACAGGTGCACACCACCATGCCTAGCTATATTTTAAATTTTCTGTAGAGATGGTGTCTCTCTATGTTTCCCAGGCTGGTCTCAAACTCCTAGGCTCAAGTGATCCTCCTGCTTCAGCCTCCCAAAGTGCTGGGATTGCAGAATATATTTTTAAGACATATATTGGCAAGGAACTTGTATCCACAAGATATAAAGAACTCTTATAACTCAATAATAAAAAGTCAAATAGCTCAATTAAAAAGTAGGCAAAGGATTTGAATAGACATTTATCTGAAGAAGATATAGAATGGCTAAGAAGCACATGCTAACATTTTTCATGTATTTAGTCATGAGGAAATACAAATCAAAAGCACAATGACTTACTACAGTTGGCCCTCTCATCTGCAGGTTCTGCATCTGCAGATTCAAACAATCACAGATTGAAAATATTTGAAAAAAACCAAAACAATAAAGAATAACAATACAACAATAAAAATAAAACAAATAAAAACAATACAGTGTAAACTATTTGCATAGCATTTACACTGTATTAGGTACTACTATAAGTAATCTAGAGATGATTTAAAGTACAGTACACAGGAGGTTATACGTAGGTGATATGGTTTGGATCTGTGTCCCCTCCCAAATCTCATGTTCTGTTGTAATCCCCAATGTTGGAGGTGGAGCCTTGTGGGAATAATTGGCTCACAGTGGTGGATTTCTCATGAATTATTTAGCACCACCCCCTTGGTGCTGTTCTGATGACAGTGAGTGAGTTCTCGTGAGTTCTGGTCATTTACAAGTGTGTGACACCTCCCCCGCTTGCCCCTACTCCTGCCATGATGTGCATGCTCCCCCTCAGGCTTCCACCATGATTGTAAGTTTCCTGAGGCTTCCCAAGAAGCTGGGCAGATGCCAGCATAATGCTTCCTGTACCACCTGCAGAACTATGAGCTGAGTAAACCTCTTTTCTTTATAAATTACCAAGTTCTCAGGTATTTCTTTATAGCAATATAAGACTGGACTAATACAGTAGGTTATTTATTAGATTGGTAATGGCAAAAACCACAATTACTTTTGTACTAACCTAATGCAAATACTATGCCATTTTGTATAAGTGACTTCAGCTTCTGTTAAATTTTGGTATTTGTGGGTAGGTCCTGGAACAAATGCTCCTCAGATACTGAGGGATGACTGTACTCAACATTGACTAGGATGGCTATAAAAGGTCCTTCCATTCCAGAAGTTCCATGATATAATAAAACCCTACAATGCAAATATTATACTTGAGTGTCCTCTCATATTTTGTGTGTGAATATGAACCTAGGTGGAGGAAATAAAAAATATTACAGAGCTTCAAAAACAGAAAAAAAAAGAACTATATAATGTTAATATTACCATAACAAGTGTTAGTGGGTGTGTTAGTTAGGGTTCTCCATGGAAACAGAACCAATAGGATATATATATCATTGATCCTTGAACAGCATGGGTTTGAACTGTACAGGTCCACTTCTACATGTTTTTCTTTCAATAAATATATTGGAAAAATTTTTGGAGATATGTGACAAATGGAAAAACCCCATTTTTTCTTGCTTACTCTATTGTAAGAATACAGCCTATAATACATAGCACGTACAAAATATGTGTTAATTGGCCATTTATGTTATAGGTAAGGCTTGTGGTCAACAGAAGGCTATTAGTAAATCAGTTTTGAAGAACCCAGAAGAGTTATATGTGGATTTTTGACTGTGTAGGGGATCAGCAGCCCTAATCCCTGAATTGCTCAAGGGTCAACTGTATATACGTATGATTTATTATAAAGAATTAGAGGCTGAGAAGCCCATGAGCTGCTGTCTGTAAGTTGGAGACCAGAAAAGCCAGTGGTGCAGTTCTGAGAACCAGAGGGCCAATAGAGGGAAGGAAACTGGTGATGTCCCAGCTCAGTGTGAATTCACCTTTCTTCTACATTTTATCCTACTCAGGCTCGCAATGGATTGAACAGTGGCCACCAACACTGGGGAGGGCAATCTGCTTTACCCTGTCCATGGATTCAAATACTAATCTCATCTGGAAACTCGCTCACAGACACCCCCAGAAATAATGTTTTATCTGGGCACCCTGTATCCCAGGCAAGTTGATACATAAAATTAACCATTTTCCACAATGCAATGTGGAAAAACTGGAAGGCTCATTCATTGCTGGTGGGAATGTAAATGATGTAGCCACTTTGGAGAACAGCTGGGCAGTTCCTCAAAATGTTAAACATGAGTTACCATGTGATCCAGAAATTCCACTGCTAAGCATACAACTTGTACATGAATGTTCATAGCAGCATTATTTACAATAGCCCTAAGTGGAAATGACAATCATTTATTAGGGCCTATCCACTGATAAATGGGTAAACAAAATGTAGTATGTCCACATAATGGAATGTTATTCAGATGGAATCTTATTTGGCAATAGAAAAGAATAAAACAGTGATACATGCTACAATGTGGGTGAACCCTGAAAATATTACACTAAGTGGAAGAAGCCAGACAAAAAGAGTCACATAATATATAATTTCATGTACATGAAATGTCCAGAATAGGCAAATCCATAAAGACAGAAAGTAGAGTAGAGGTTGCCTGGAGCAGGAGTGGAGAGAATGAGAAAGAGGAATGACTGCTAATGGATACAGGGTCCCTTTTGACAGTGTTGAAAAGTTCTAAGATTATAATGTGGTGATGGTTGCACAACTATAAATATACTAAAAACCAGTGAAATGTGCATTTTAAATGGGTGACATTTGTGGCATGAAGATTATGTCTAAAAAGAAATAATTTTAAATCTAAAATCAAAACACTTTTTAAAATGCAAAACTCACAATATCAGCTACAAGAAACTCATGAAATGTAATAAAGGGGAGAAATGCCAAAATATGACATTAATAATAATGACCATCACATTTTTGAGGGCTTACATTATACCAGTCACTGCTCTAGAACTTTTTACATGTATCAACTCATTTTATCTTTTCAATAAACTTATGAGGTAAATATTATTCTTATCCCCTGTATTAGTCAGTTTTCATGCTGCTGATAAAGACATACCTGAGAATGGTTAATTTACAAAAGAGAGAGGTTTAATGGATTTACAGTTCCACATGGCTGGGGAGGCCTCACAATTATGGTGGAAGGAGGAGCCAGTCACATTTTACATGGATGGCAGCAAGCAGAGACAGAGAGCTTGTGCAGGGATGCTCCCCCTTATAGAGCCATCAGATCTCATGAGACTTATTCACTATCATGAGAACAGCATGGGAAAGGCCTGCCCCCATGATTCAATTACCTCCCACTGTGCCCCTCCCACAACACGTGGGAATTCAAGATGAGATTTGGGTGGTGACACAGCAAAACCATATCATCCCCATTTTACAGAGGAGAAAACCACAGCCAGGACTTCAACGTGCAATCTAATTGTAGAGCCTGCAAGCTTTTAAGCTCTTGCCTCTCAAGAAACAAAGCAACTTCTGGGACCAGTAAGTATTAAAGCTTCCTCCATCTGCCCAAGAAAGGTCCCAAAAAGACAGTTCAAGTCTTAGACAACAAGGGTGTATCCAGTTATGCTCAGGGTTGAGCTGTGAGCTGATGAAGGGAGATGAAGGTCAGAATCCAATTCCCCCTTCTCTATGGTGGCTGCCCCAAACCCATCAAGGTGCCTCCACCATGATGGAGATAATGAGTCTGAGTTACGAGAGTTGAGTCTTGTTTCCCAAAGAAACTTTCTCATGACAGGAAGGTAGAGTTATCTCTCTCTGAACTCTGGCATTTTTATAACATGAGCAAATGGAAGCTTCCAAATGTCAGCTGCAAATTTTTAATTCCTGTCTGAGAAGAAAGTTAAGATTGTTCTTAAGAACAGGAAGAAATTTGGAGTAAAAGAAAATGTGCTGAAATTGGATCAGGATGATCAATTATGTTACTTAACCAAGAGGCAGGGGCTTGTCTCATGCCTAGAAAGTGTCCTGGTCTCTGCAGAGATGATTCAGAATTAATGGGACTCTGAGTTCCTCAGCTCTGAGTGTGCTCAGTTTTGGAATTGCTGCTTTGTAATAAGATTCAGCTGCTCAGATTGAGATTGCAAGAGGATGAAAGTGCTTTTCAGACCTTACCAGAGCTGGGGAACCAGAGCTCTCCATAGCCAACCCTATAGATGCTCTAAACCTAATTGCAAGCATGGGAGATAAAGTGTTTTTTTCTTAATTAACTTTTGTGGTGTGATTATAAAAGTAACACATTGCTTTTATTTTATCAGGAGGTAGTAAGATATCCATATCTAACTTTGAGCACTTACAATATGTCAGGCACTGAGCTGAGGATTTCACTTTAATTACTTCATTTCATCCCCACAACAACTCGATGAGGCAGGCATTATAATTATTACTACTGCCAATGTACACACCAAGAAGCTGAGACTCAGAATGATTAAATACCTTTGTTCAAAGTCACCCAGTGGCAGAGCTTGGGGGCAGAAGCCCATTTAACTTTAACCCCTACACTGCATTATTATAATTCTAGGTGAAATGTATGAATCCTGCAAAGGAGGACAAAAGAAGCCCCCTGGGGATTAGATGAGTTCTCGGGTGCAGGCCGAGTTCAGGGAAGAGTTTTTCTTGGAGCAAAACTATTCTGAATGGCATCACTCTCTTCCCCAGCTACTGTCAAGAATGCTCTTCCTCCCTGCAGTACTGTCTTGGTTAATGCCATGAGCGACACCCAGAGCCAACTGACTACCCAGCTAAGTAAGACTCTGTGAGCTTTCACTCCTCCCTCTCCCTTACTGCCCCAGATCCAGCATCAGTCACAGCAAGAGCTATCTCTCTCCTCCATCCCCTCCAACTCTTTCATTTACTAATTCGGAAAAGTACTGAACACTCACCCTGTGCTAGTCTAGTGTATAGACTAGTCAGGTGTATAAGTGTCGAATCAGAACAGAGGTCGCTCCTGGTCTCTTTGAGCTCTCTGTTTCTGCCTTCATCCAGGCCTTTCTCTCTCCCCAGGATGGTGAAATAGTTATCTTTGCTCATCTCCCATCTTCAGGCTGTCGCTCCTACAATCCATCCATTCTCTGGCACTAAGGAGGTGCTCAATGAGTATAGAGTGAATAAATGTGTAAATGAATGAACCTTCCATAGTGACCCCAGAATCTTTGTGAAAGGTAGTTCTAATTATGTCACTCCTCTCGGAAGCTTGTAGAGGTGCTTATTTTCTCCAGCACGCAGTCTCCATTTCTTAGCCTGATGGTCAAGACTTTTCATAATTTGGATCAAGTCAGCCTAAACTGGATGCTCATCTAAGCCAAATTACTCACCCTTTCCTTATGTGTGTCATACATTTTTTGCTTCAACTGCAACATAACCTTGCTGGGGAGGCCTACTCTGACCAGGAGTCAGTCACTCCCACCTCTCTCAACTCTCAGGGCTCTGTTATCACCTCCATTTACACTCAGAGTGCAGGCCACCTGGTAGGTTGCACAAGGGTTTGTCTGCCACACTACACTGTGAGGTCCCAGAAGGCAGGGACTGTGTCTGTTTAAAATTTTGTTTCTCCCACCAGACTGAGCCTTGTCCTTTGTACTCAGAAATATTCAGGGTGTTACCAAAATGCATTAGGTCAGAGGGAAAACTGTTGACCCCCTGGCATCAGTGTATGTAACTGGGAAATAGAGAAAAAAGCATGGCCCATCTCAACCTTGAGACCACAGTGGTTGGTGGGGGATTAGCAGGGGTTTCAGGTGAGCAGGACGCTGTGGGAATGGGGGAGGAAGGGGAGGGCTGGACGGAGAAGGGTTCTGGAACCTGGTCACTGCTGTCCCCGCCCCACTCCCTAGGGAAACTAGCGGCCAGAGCTGGAAAGAGCCTGAGTAGCTTCCAACTGTTTACCTTCTGGGTACCGTGGGGACTGGAGACTGGTCGCCATGGCAACCTCAATATTAATCAGAGGCAGCCACCACTAGCAGATAGTGAATGAAGACAGAAAAGACATAGAAACAGGAGTATCAAAGGCAAGTGCACACGTAGTCACGGCCAAAGTCCCAGCTGAAGTGATTAAGATCCTGCCTCCACCAGCCAGTCACCCCAAGAGCCACGGCTCCTCCCCTCCTGGCATCTACACAGGAGGAGGCCCCTCTCTGCGGCTGAACCGAGGCTGAAGAGGAAGTGCGGTGTCTGGGCATTGGTGCGAAGCAGGGGGAGTTCGTGTCCTTCCCCCTACCCCAAAGAACGCAAAGAAGCTCCCACCAGCTCAGTGAAATCCCATCTGGGTCCTCTGACCCGGCCGACTTTTCTACAACTGGGACTCTGGCGTAGAAGACCCATTTGGTGGATAGCACGCACGAGTGACCCTCTCTCCTCTCCTGGCCCAACCACCCGCGTCCCCCATGAATTCTCAGCGTGAACGCACGCTGTACATTGAACTCCGTGCCCAGAAAGCAATATTCTTGCTGGTTTTCATGAATGAAAGTGTGTGTGTGTTGGGGGGAGGGGGTGGCGGACAGTGCATAATGTTAGGGGCACCGAGCTGTCCACTCCGGGATGGAGTCTGAACCCGGGTGGGTGTCATTCCTGCTGACCCCAGCCTCGCCCCTTTGGAAGATGTGATGGGGAGCGTCTGCCGTCGGGGTGCCTGGCTTCCCTGCAAGAGACTGCTCCCGCCAGCTTCCGGCGAGGCCTGAGCCGGCGGACTGCGTGTCAGAGGAACCCGGTTCACGCCAAAGAGGCTCGGGCGCCGGCTCCAGGTCCTCTAGGTTTCAGCGCCATTCATCCTGCGCCACGCGCCGCGCCAGCCAGAGACGCCCGCTGCAGAGTGCCGAAGTTAAAGTCCCAGCGGCGCCGCTCAGTAGGGAGATTACACGGGGAGAAAAATGAATCACCCGGCCCGGGGTTGCGGGACTGCTAGGGCCTGCGCGCCCAGGCCCCCAGGGGCGTCGGGAGGGGCCGCGGGCTGAGCTAAGGAGAAAAGCCTGACGGCTGGGAGCCCGGCGCCTTTATCCGGTTAGGGGATTGCAGAGGATCAGAGAGCCCGCCGCCCCTTCTCCTCCATCACCGAGCACTAAGCCCCTGGCGTCCGAGATCCTGGGTGTGATTTTATCATTAAAAAAAGTAACCGCGCACTCCTAAAAGAATTTTAATTCTCGCCTCCTCCTCAGCCCACCCTTCTCTTTGAATCCCCAAGGGAGAATAGTCCCCTGGGTTGGGGGGCAGTCCTTCGCTGCTGCCTTCCCCCAGCCCTGCTCCCTCCAGGCCACTGACTCAACTTCCCCCAGCGCGGCGCGGACTCGAGGAAACGCGACGCCCGCCCCCGACTTGGAGCGGGGGAAGTGGGTCCTTCCCGGACTGGCGGTCCTGGAGGCCCGGGGCGCGGCCTCTGGGGGCAGCGTGACAGGAGGAAATGTATGGGGTGGGGTCGCCGCTGCAAGCCCTACCTGTCCCCGGCGGGAGCCAGCCCTGCTCCTTCTGCCTCCCGCCCCGACGGCTCAGCGGGCTCGGCCCAGCGCGGCTGTGGGACGTGAGTAAAAGGGGGTGCGATCGGCTTGGGGAGCACGGGGAGGGCTTCCTGTCCTTTGAACTGGACTGGAGGGGTATGGGAGCCCGGGGGTGGGAGCCGAGGCCGTAGCCAGTCCTTTTTCACTTTCTCTCCAGCCCGCGGCCCGTTTCAGCACCGGGGGCTGCGGACAGCGCCGCGCCCGCCCCTGGAAGCAGCAGCATCTCTCCCCGGCGTGTGGTTCTCTAACTCACCTCCTGTCTGGGGTCTGCGCCCCCAGCACACCTCCCGGCGCCCTCCAAAAAATTCCAGCTCAAGAGCCCCTAAAAATCCTTACCCTGCCAAAGTTTGAGCTTCTCCGCGGGGCGCCAGGGTCTGCGGAGCGCCTCCTCCCTCGGCCTCCTAGGCGCAGCTCCGCTCGCTCCCTCCCCCGCGCTCCCGGGCCAGGACTCTGCTCGGGGACTGCTGAAGGAGCCTGTGGCCTCCCTCTCTGTGGGAAAGTCAGGTGAGGCTCTGGAGCCTCAAAGGCGGTCCGAAAGAGGCAGAAGTCACTAGTTCACATCCCCAACCCTCCCAGGGAGGATGGGGAGAGTCAGAGGCAAGAAAGAAAACAAGTCCGTCGTTCCATTCCGGGTTCTCTCCTAACTGTGGGCGGCCACCCTGGACTCCTTCCTGGGATGTTTTGCTGGTAGTGTAATCCACACTGGATGAGTAAGCAGCAGAGATCTGGGGTTTGAAGTTTAAAGGTGGGGACACACACACACACACACACACTCACTCACACAAATTCTTGGACCCGTTTACCATCTTAGGGAAGATGTTAGAAACAAGTCTCTCTTTGGGACAATGTGTATTCTCCTTGCAGAGTTTTTGTTTCCTTCCATCACATCAGATAACATCAGATTTCCTGAACTAAAAATTAAAACCACCAATCCAGCTAGTAATTATTAACCTCTATTGAAGCCCAAGGAACTTAAACTCTTTTTGGAGAAAATAACTTTATTTACTAAAACTCATTTTCCTCCTGGAAGGTGTACGTCCAAGAACACACCTCTCCATGAAGGATGAAGACCGAATCCTGCCTTCCCCTCACCAGCAATTGCATGCTCTGGGTCTGGATCGCAGGAGCAGGGCCTGGGAGGAATCCAAGCCTCCTTGCCTGGGACAAGGATTGGACAGCCTCTTGGGTTCCAGGTTCTCATGACTGATACCCTCATGGGAAGAAACTCCACAAAAGCAGATCCCACCACAGCCAGCTAACCAGAGCTTCTCTGAGGACTTGGAGTACATGGCATTTCCTAGCATACTTATCAAATCTCCTGTTAACTGAACACATTATCTTTAGAAGGCTTAAGTTCATCGAGTTCATGCAATACTTGAAGGGAGAGATGAAGTGTATGTTTTTCACTGAAGAAATGAAGAATTAGAATGGCTCACACACACATGTGCATGTGTGCACCCATGTCATGTCTTAAAGGGGGGAAGTAAAACCTAGACAAATTTTCCCCCAAAGAAAATCAGGCTTAGTCGTTCAGATTCAAGGGACTCTGCTAGTGGAAGAGCAAATAAATGGAAGTGGTAAATCAACAAAAGGAAGCCGAAGCCACAGAAGTTGGAAGAGAGGAGAATTCTTATTTTATTATTTGGGCTTCTGAAAGGAACCTGAAATTAATTCAACACAAGAGAAAATATAATAGATGAGACTTTGCCTCATTGAGGACTTCAGTATCCTTATTCCAGGAAATCTCCACGTGCCTCAGTTACGAATCTCCACGTGCCTCAGTTATTATGTGCATTTTTTTAATAGTTCTCATTGTCAGGAAATGCTTTATTTCTTCTAATCTCATTAATTTATGCAACAAGTTAAAGCTGTTTCCTGCTGGCTTGTCCTCAGGGAAGACTGGAAGCAGATGATTATTTTCTGTTGTCCAGAAATATTTCAGAGCTTCAAAAGAATCTTAAATCCTGATTTTGGAGTAAATAGTAGTGATCATGAGATTATTTTAAGGCATCATCCTGAAAAATCCCCTTGGACTTTGTTTCTGAAATGCACATCATTCCTAAGATTTGAAGGGGAAAACAAGACCTCACAGAATTAATCAATAAATGGAGAAGTGTCCTGAGTCTGATGAAATGAGATAGAGTGTTTAGCACAGAAATGGGCACATAGTTGGCCCCTAGGGAATGATGTATGTGGCAACAGTTATCATTGAATAACTTTGGGTGTCTGAAAAGTGGAAACAGATGAACGGAGACTGGAAATGAATAGAAAGAGACTGAAGGGGATGTATCTGTGAATTTGCCTGCAAAAGTCATCAAGGTGCAAGATCCTAGGCTGCCATGATGGAGGGTCCAGATTTGGCCCAATGCTCACTCAATGGAGTGGCCTCTGGGGACTTTTCCAATTATTGCTCAAGCTTCAACTGAGGCATAGTCGAGTGTGGAAGGGACAGCAAGATTTTGTGAAGATGCAGGACACAGCAACCTCTGAATAAATTAGTGGGATGCTCTAACAGGCCTGTGGCACTAAGAGACCAAGGAGCGCGATCCTTAGAAACCCAAAGTCTTTTGGTGTTTGGTAGAATAGGGAGACCACAGGAAGAAGACAGCTATAGAGAAAGCACCGTCTCCTCTTTCTGACAGAGCAGGTGAGAGTGGGAGGAAGGGGTTGGGGGCCAGGTGAATGCTAAGTTGCTTCAGCCTCAGCCAGGACACTAAGGAAGTGGGGAGGGGTCTGAGGGGAAAAGAGTAGCACCCAGGAGCTGAGGAAGTCTGGAGCCAGGGAGCCTGATGAGACCTGTTCTATCCACCTGTGAATTCGGTGCCAGGAAATGAAAGGAAAATACCAGCCAGGCCCAGAAGGATTGATTCTGAACATAAGTGTGTACATGTGTGGCTCAGGGGACTCCTCAATGATGTTTAGTTTCAATTGTTTTTGAAATTTAGAAACAACGTGATGGTCTATATAGTCTCCTGGGATTTGCTTTTGTCAACGAATATTAGGTTAGTAAGATTTGGTGATGTTGCTTGTAGCTATAGTTCATTCAGTTTCACTGTGTAAATAATTTGTTATTTGTTTATTCTGTATGCATATTGTACACATTGCTTTAAAAATAGGGGTGGGAGGAACTAAATTTTTGATTCTAATTTTGTAAAATCTTCCCAGTCCAAACAAATTTTAGATGTACTAGGGACCTGATATTTTATAGTCAGGGTTGAAAGGCACACAAATAGTGCCCATAGGTAGGCAACAGGACTGCTGTCTCTGCTGGGGGCCATATGGTGTCCAGTGTGTTAAAGAACACACAATCTCATAAGTAGATAAGCCAGACTAACCGACGATACACAGAAATGCGAACAGATAAACCCAGTTATCAGCAAGGAGGGATGTGTGAACTTGCTTTGTCAGATGGTCTAGATCCTTGGCAAATGATAAGGCAATTTGTAGGAACGGCTTTTGGGAAATAAAATATTTATGAGGAGACAGGCAAGGTTTACATGAGAAGCAAGGATGCCTCAGTTTTCCCCGCAGGAATTCTGTCAGTCAATGCAAAATTGCGGGGTGGGGAGGCCCCAAGCTGGGGAAAAGCAGTTATTTTCTGTCTTTAAAGCCCACTTTGCCTGCTTCCTTCTCAGGCAGTCAAGATGATGGCATCTATTTCTCTCACCTAGCTGGCAGTTGGAAGAATAGAAGGAAAATTAAATTAAATGAATGAACAAGATTTGAAGAGTTAGAAATTCTAACCAAATACCATTAAGAGCTTGAGGAGGACTGTGGGACCATAGGATCTAATCTATCTTGTCCCCTGGGGACTCCCTGTCTCTTTCAGGTCAGCTTTGCAAACAGTCGCTAGGTAGGGGCTGCCCTTAAGACCCCAGTGCCAGCCTTTCCACTCTCCAAATTTCTACTATCTGACCATCAATGCCTGAAGTCCTACCATTGAAATGTCATCTCTCTATTTTCAAACTTGGATCCCTTTTAAAATGCCAATAACTCCACGAGATAGAGTGTGGATGAAGAATCAAATACAAAGTTTTGGTAGGAAAAATTGAGGAGCACATTTGAGGATCCTGCAGGCCAGTGAGCGTGGCATGGAATGGGCGCCATAGCAGGAGGTGGGCAAGATCAGGGGGAAAGGGCACAGATGAGACCTTAAATACTGAGGGCAAGCTTGGCCCCGGTTACAACTGAGCCTAGTCCTGGCCCAGGGAAATCACTTGAGCTTTTCTCTAAGCCTAAAGCCTTCATTTTCCACCCACAAAGGAAGGACAATCACCTTTTCTAATTGCTAAGCTGGCAATTAGTGTGCTGGATGCAAGGCTGTTTTTGTGGATTGTGATGTGAACGGCATCAAAGTGCTCCCTAATAGGTGTGATATGCTCTGGAACTCAGTACTGCTCAGTTCAACATCATTATCACGGCCTTGGGTGAACATATGGAGTTTCCTGCATATTTTAATATGGATATAGAATTATAGAATGTATAGCTAACATGCACTCAGAATATATGGTGACTAAGGAGTGTAAATCAAAATCCAAAAAAATCTTGAGAGCCTTCAATGGTGCACTAAATATACAGGCCAAGAAAAGACATAACAGGAACACATGTAAAGTTCTGTATCAGCGTCCAAAAAGTCAGCCCCCCAAGTACAGGAAGAGGAGATGTGGCTTACCAGACCTCACTCAGTAAGATGTGAAGCCTCAGGATGATGTGTTTCCACAAAAACTGGCAAAAAGCTGATGAAAAATAAGGCTGACTTAATAGAAGTATACCATGTAGAAGAGAAGTGAGTCTTGCTCAGCTCCTCTCTGTCAACGTACCTGGATTATTTTGATTTTAGTTTCCATATTTAAAAAAATTTACAGACATCACTATATTAGTCATAATATAACTTTAAAAATTTGCTGGGCTTGGTGGCTCATGCCTGTAATCTCAGCACTTTGGGAAACCAAGGCAGGAGGATCGCTCAAGCCTGGGAGTTTGAGATTAGCCTAAGCAACAAAAGGAAATCTCATCTCTACAAAAAATAAAGAATTAAAAAAATATATGTGGGCATGGTGATGCACTTGTAGTCCCAGCTACTTGGGAGGCTGAGATGGGAGGATTGTTTGAGCCCAGGAGGTCAAGGCTGCAGTGAGCCATGATCGTGCTACTGCACTCCAGCCTGGGTGACAGAGCAAGACCCTGTCAAAAATAAAAATAAGAAAGTCAACTAATAAATCAATTGTATATTTTCTGTTACTTTCTAGTTTTCATTCGCATGCACATATTCTTTTTCACAGTGATAGTAACAGTGATGTAAATATATAATTTTATTATTCTGCTTTTAATTAGGCTTTCTAGCTTGAGAAATAGCCTATTGTGCTGCATTAGTTTCCAGTGGTTTTTGGTCATGACCAAATCGTTTGTCACTGACCATGATCCTGGTGAAATGAATTACATAATTAACAGGGCGATTTACACCATTGTTGACCTTTTTTATGTACATTTAAATTAGTTCCCACTTTTTCACTTTTAAAAATGACTGCTGTAAACACATGCATCAAAACTTCCCCTATTTTTTGTAATTAATTCCTTCAGTTATAGTCTCAGTAGTAGGATTACCCTAGGGATATGAATATCTGAATTCAAGAGAAGTTTAAACAATTTATATTGCGATTAACCATTTACCAGTTCTACCGTATTTTATTTTTGCCAGCATTCTATTTTATTTTTTCAAATTTAATGCTAAACTGTATCCCATTACAGCTTTAATTTGCATCTCAACAAGAGGTAGTAAAGTTGACAATTTTCTTATGTATTTATTACTTGTGTGTCCTGTTATGAATCACCTATTCATGTCCTTTGCCCATTTACATTAAAGTTTTGATCTTCTTTCAGTTTTCATGAGCTTTTTGTGCAATACTGACAGAGGCTTTTTCCTGGTTTATATTATGAAAATATTTTCTTTAGTCTGCTTGCCTTTTTATTTGCGTTCCGATAATATTTATTCTAGAGACTTGCAAATATTTGAAAGCCAAGAAATGCATACTTCTACTACATATATAATATGTACTCTCTTTTTGGTGGTCTTATGTGTTTTTATTTTTTATTTTATTTTTTTTTTTTGAGACAGAGTCTCGCTCTGTCGCCTAGGCTGGAGTGCAGTGGCGAGATCTTGGTTCACTGCAAGCTCCTCCTCCCGGGTTCACACCATTCTCCTGCCTCAGCCTCCCGAGTAGCTGGGACTACAGGCACCTGCCACCATGGCCGGATAATTTTTTTTTTTTTTTTTGTATTTTTAGTAAAGATGGGGTTTCACCATATTAGCCAGGATGGTCTCAATCTCCTGACCTCATGATCTGCCCGCCTTGGCCTCCCAAAGTGCTGGGATTACAGGCGTGAGCCACCGCGCCCGGCCATGTGTTTTTATTCTTAATACAATTTAATACTCTTTAATACAACTGGGCTTATTTTGACATAAGGTCTAGACAGTTTCATTTGAAATTTCTTTAACTTTGAGCAAAGTTAAATTTAACATAGGAATTGGGTTCATCATCTATTAAAAAATGATTCTGCTTTTCACTTTCATTCCAGAATCTTCTAAAAGAATATTGGGCATGTCAAATAACTTGATTTGTTAGGAAATCTCATTCTTCAACCATGCCATGTCACTTATCAATTTGTTGTCTCCCAGTTCCAAATGTATCTTCAATACCTGCTCTGCAATAATGGACAGAATTTCTTTGAGTATTACAGTGAGCATGATGTTAAGCTTTCTCAGCAGAGGATGCTGGAGTGGCACCGGAGCAGGAAGGGGCTCCCCTGCTGTTTCTGGTGACTGCAATATTGGCGAATGACACAGGTGGGAGAATGTCTGGTAGTGCTCCACCTTGGCCACATGCCTGGAACACAAGGTCCCTTCATGACTTCCCAGCTCCAGCCTGGCCTGGTGGTCATCTTTCTGCAGCTCTTGCAGCATGGACCCTGCATGCCACAGCCCTCCTGCCTGCACTGCTGCCCCAACTCCCTCTGCTTCCCTAAGGCTTGCCTGCTGTGACCTTCTGGTGCTGCAGCCCTTCTAACACAAACACCACAGCTCAGGGCTCCTATTCACATGAGCACCCATTTTCCCTGCACACCTGTGTGGCTGGCCACTGGTTGTGGCTTACTCAAACCCATCTGCACTCCAGGTGAGAGCTGCTTCCTACTTGCTCAGCAACTACAGACCAGCTCTGGCCTGTGCAAACCAGCACACTTCTCTGCCAATCATTGGGCTGCAACTATACTTGCTCCAACGAGATCTGAATGCTAGCCTTGGAGAGGGGGGACCCCATTCCAAGTTCATCCTTCTTTGGCTGCTCTCCTTCAGCCCTAGGGTGCCATGAAGCGTTCTCTTACATCTTATACTTCCCTTTTATCATAGTTTAATGATCTTCATATTAGCCTTCTCCTTTATAGTCACTTTCTGTTTTATAGTCATTGTGTGACTTCTGTCTCTTAATTAGACCCAAACTGATATACCTGCTATGCGCTGAAGTATCCTTTACATTCTTATTTAGAGAGGGTTGGAAATCTTGTCTTAAAGGGCCAGACTGTACATATTTTAGGCTTCCAGGCCATATAGTTTCTGTCACAAAGTTCACTACCCATTCATGTTAAAAAACAAAACAAAATAAAACAAAAAAACAAAACTCAGCAAATTAAGAACAGAATGGAACTTTCTCAGCTGCATAAAAGTCATCTTAGAAAAGCGTAAGAAAAGCTTGCAGTTAACATTATGCCTAATTTGAAGACTGAGATCAGAATAAGGTAAGGATGTTCACTTTAAATGCTTCTATTCAACATTGTACTAAAAGTCCTTGCCAGTGCAATATAGGAAAAAATAAAAGAAAAAGAATCCAAATGGTATAATGATGACAAAAAGATAACTATCATGATTCACAGGTAGCATGATTGTGTATGTAGAAAATCCTATGTAATCTACAAAAAATGAAACTAGAATATTGTAGTACACAGTTAATATACAAAACTCAATTGTACTACGTTCTAACAACAAACAGTAGAAAATGAAATTATAAAAATATCATTTACAATAGCATTAAATACATTAATTACTTAGAACTAAAACTGTCATTATGCGCAAGACTTGTGAAACATTGCTGAGAGAAATTAAAGAAGACCTAAATAAATGGAAAGATTTATCATGTTATGACATATGTTTATAAAATCTCAATAATTTCAAAATATTGTCCTCCAAAATTGACCTGTTGATTCCATACAATCCCAATTAAAATTCCAACAGGCTATCTTTTTTTTTTTGAGACAGAGTCTCGCTCTGTCAGCCAGGCTGTAGTGCAGTGGTGTGATCTTGGCTCATTGCAAGCTCCGCCTCCCGGGTTCAAGCCATTCTCCTGCCTCAAGCCTCCCAAGTAATTGGGACTACAGGCACCAGCCACCATGCCCAGCTAATTTTTTTGTATTTTTAGTAGAGACGGGGTTTCACCGTGTTAGCCAGGATGGTCTCGATCTCCTGACCTCATGATCTGCCCGCCTTGGCCTTCCAAAGTGCTGGGATTACAGGCTATGTTAAGAAGGAAATAGTAATTACAAAATTTTACAGAAATACAAAAGATCTACATTAGACAAAACAAGACTGAAAAAGAACAAAATTGGAGGATTTACACTACCTGATCTCAAAACTAATGATAAAGCTATAGTAATCAAAACAGTGTGGTATTGGCATAAGGAACAGGTTAGTGTAACAAAACGGAAATTTCAGAAAAAGAACCATGTATGTATGGCCAAATTATTTTTGATAAAGATACGAAGGCAATTCAGTGGGGAAAGGAAGTTTATCTTAAGAAGTGGTGTTGGAACAACTGGATATGGTAAACAAAGATGAATCTCAATCTCTGTCTCACTCCATAGAAAAAATTAATTGAAA
Organism: Pongo pygmaeus; assembly: GCF_028885625.2. Taxonomy (NCBI): domain Eukaryota; kingdom Metazoa; phylum Chordata; class Mammalia; order Primates; family Hominidae; genus Pongo; species Pongo pygmaeus. Next base: position 27,963,770 of record NC_072385.2, on the reverse strand, counting down.
ATGGGTGATAGATAGACCTAAGTATAAAAGTGAGAGCCCTAACACTCTAGACACAAAAATCCAGAAATTTTCATGAGTTTAGAGAAGGCAGAATTCTCTTAGATAGGACACAAAACGCACTAACCATAAAAAAACTCCCAATGAATTACACTTAATCAAAATAAAAATTTCTTCTCATCAAAAGATACCATGAAGAAAATGAATAGAATAGTCTACAAAATAAATGCTATGTACTCTTCAAAAGTGTCAAAGTTGTGAAAGACAATAAGTGAGTAATTGATGCACAGATGAATAGATGGCTGGCTGGCTGGCTGGCTGGCTGGCTGGCTGGATGGATGGATGAATGGATGGATAGACTGATTGATTGGCTGACTGACAAACTGTTCCAGATTAAAAGAGACTAAAGATAAATAAAAACTAAATGCAACGTGTGATCTTGGTTTGGATTTTTGGCCTTGGTAATTTTTTTTTCTTTTTTCTATACAGGCATTGGGGGACAATTGGTGAATTTTGAACAAGGTCTGCAGATTAGATAATAATATATCCATATTAATGTACTGATTTTGATCACTGTACTATGTCTCAGTAAGAGAATGTCCTTGTTTTTAGAAAATAATCTTTGAAGTATTAGAGATAAAGGAACATTATCTCTGTCACTTAGTCTCAAATGGTTCAGAAAAAAATTGGCGTGTGGGCCAGGCACGGTGGCTCATGCTTGTAATCCCAACACTTTGGGTGGCCAAGGCAGGCAGATCACGAGGTCAGCAGTTCGAGACCAGCCTGGCCAACATAGTGAAACCCCGTCTCTATTAAAAATACAAAAAAATTAGCCGGGCGTGGTGGCAGGCACCTGTAGTCCCAGCTACTTGGGAGGCTGAGGCAGGAGAATTGCTTGAACCCAGGAGGCAGAGGTTGCAGTGAGCCGACATTGCTCCACTGCACTCTAGCCTGGGTGACAGAGTGAGACTCCATCTCACACACAAAAAAAAAAAAATTGGTGTGTGTGTGTATGTCTGTGTGTGTGTGTGTGTGTGCGTGTGTGTGTGCATCTATGAAAGACAGAAACGAGACTGACAAAGCCAATGTAGCAAAATGTTAGCATTTATGGGTGCTGGCTGAAAGGTATTTGGAAATTCTTTGGATTATTTTTTGCAAGTCTTATTTTACTTTCTATTTCTGGAAGTCTTAAATTACTTCAAAATAAATGTTAATAAAGAAGAATGTGCAGATAATCCCCAGACACAGACAAAATATTCACAGTAAATATATTTGACAAGGGACTCATCTTCAAAGTATATAACATTTTTATGTAAATCAATAATAAAAAGAAAACCCAATTAACACATTGGGAAAATATTTGAACAAACATTTCACTAAAGAAGATATATGGATGGCAAACATACACATGAAAAGTACTCAATGTTATTATAGTAGTCGAAATGCTGATATTAATTAGAAGTGCAAATTAAAGCCACAATGAGGTACTACTACCCATCCACAAGAGCGACTGGCAGCACTAAACCTCAGGAGGATATACAGCAACACATACATTGCTGGTGGGAATGGGAAATGGTTCAAACAGTTTGGAAAACTATTTGGAACTTTGTTACAAAGCTAAATGTGCACTTACAACATGAACCAGCATTTTGACTCCTAGGTATTTTCCTGAGAGAAATGAAAACATATGTCGTCAAAATGGCTGTGCACAAATGTTCATAGCAGCTACATTTATAATAGCCCCAAACTAGAAATAGCCCAAATGCATGTGGATAGATGAATGGACAGGCAGATTGTGATTTATTCAAACATGGAATAGTACTCAGCGACGAGAGGGAAGGACTACTCATACATGCAATAATAGGGATGATTCTCAAAATCATTAAGTCAAGGCTGATAAGCCAGACACAAAAGCATGCACACAGTGTGATTCCATGGAGCAGGAAGGAACTTTCTGCGATTAAGGCAATATTTTACATCTGGTATGGGGTGGTGGTGTCACAGGTGTATATGAATGTCAAAGTTCTTTGCACTAAGGTTTTAACATTTATGCATTTAATTGGATGTAAATTACGTATCTCTCGTTATAAATTGTACTAATTTTTTTTAAATCAGTGACCACTGAAAAGGGGGGTGGGATGAGATGAAATTGGGGTGTTGGGATGTTTTTGGTGCCTACAGGTGAAGAAGGGTGGAAATTCATCCCCAGCATTGGGTCTCAACCTGTTCCTCTTCCACAACCCCAATCCTGAGAGTGTTACCAGGCTCCAAGAGTCATGGCCTCCTCCTATTTAAAATGCTTTACCAAAGACCTTGTTATGACAATGCCAACCTTCAAATAACTCAGGCCTCAAACCTTAGAGTCATCTTGGATGGACTCCTGTATTTCTTTCTTTCTTTCCTTTTTTTTTTTTGAGACAGAGGTTTTCTTTGTTTCCCAGGCTGGAGTGCAGTGGTGCAATCTTGGCTCACTGCAACCTCCGCCTCCTGGGTTCAAGCAATTTTCTGGCCTCTATTTCTTTTATAACCCACATCCCCTCCTGTGGCAAATCTCACCTATTCTACCTTCAAAATAAGTCCAGACTCTCATCACTTCTTGCCAACTCCATTGCTACCCTTTTGTCCAAGTCATCCACACATCCAGCCGAGGTCACTGCAATTGCCTCCAAAATGGTTCCGCTGCCTGCTTCCACCCTTGCTCCATTGACTAGCTTCCTTGTTAATCCTCACACAGCCAGGCACACTTCTGCCTCAGGGCCTGTGCACCTGCTTTTCCTACTGTGTAGCAGTGTGGCTTCCTCCTTCACTTCCTTTACATCTTTGCTCATATATCACTTTCTTAAGAAGGCATTTCCTGAATACCCCTATTCAAAATCTCAAGACCCCTCTCCCATCCCACCCACTCTCTCCATTGCTCTTTATCTGATATTTTGCATATTTAATTTATTTTTATTTTCTACCTCTTCCCACTAGTTTGCAAATGCCATGAGGAGAGAGATTTCTATCTCCTTTGTTTACTGTTATATTTCCCAGTGCCTAGAATAAAGTCAGGCACCTAGTAGCAACTCAATAAATACCTGTGAAATGTGTGAATCTTAGCTTTGATACTGAGCTCTAGGAATACAAGTAGGGGAGAAGTTTTTCCCCACCACATAAATAATGGAGATAATATATGTCAAAGTCTCTTGAAAATCATAAAACAATAATCACATTTCAGTGAATGCTACTTAGAAAAAGTCACCATTTTCCGCCACCCATTTGTAACCACTTTACTCAATTATCACTCTCATATGTTTATTGTCATGCCTCTTTCCCTGGGGGAAGGGGCTAGGTCTAACTCCTTTGATATGATGATGAGCTGGCCTCAAGTACTGGGAGTGTTTGAAAGCTGCTGAGGAAGAGGGCATAATTTGTTTTTACCCTGCTGCTTTCTGGAGTAGTGGGACAGAGCAATAAGAAGTCACAGGCTCTGAGAATTTCAGACCCTGGCATGAGGGGTTAGCTCATGAAGGAATGGTTTCCAGGGAACATGATTCAGACCCTGTGGAATGGCTCACAGTTATTATTCACAAGATCTAGGTGACATTTAAATCATGCAAATATATCCTGCCTTTCTGCGAGTGGACACTGTCAGGCCTCTGAGCCCAGGCCAGGCCATCGCATCCCCTGTGACTTGCACGTATACATCCAGATGGCCTAAAGTAACTGAAGTTCCACAAAAGAAGTAAAAACAGCCTTAACTGATGACATTCCACCATTGTGATTTTTAGGGCCTCTAAAAGTATTAAAGCAGCGGCAGCCGCTGTACGCAGACATGAGGGCTAGGCTAAAACAGTAAGGTCAAGTTGTTTGGACAGAAAGGCTCTGATTCTGAGAAGAGCAAGAGGTAAAAGTACTGTCCAATCCTTTTTAAGTTGGAGGCTGAGCTTGGTGAGGTGTGCCTTTAAAAGACCATTAGTCTGTTCTACCTTTCCTGAAGATTGAGGATGGTAAGAGATATGAAGGTTCCACTGAATACCAAGAGCCTGGGAAACTGCTTGGGTGATTTGACTAGTAAAGGCTGTATAGAGGTGGGAAGGCTAAACTGAGGAATTATGTCTGACAGAAGGGAAGAAATGACTGCGGTGGCCTTCTCAGACCCTGTAGGAAAGGCCTTTACTTATTCAGTGAAAGTGTCTATTTAGATTAAGAGGTATTTTAGTTATCTGACTCGGGGCATGTTGAGTAAAGCTAATTTGCCAGTCCTGGGTGGAGGCAAATCCTTGAGCTTGATGTTTAGGGAAGAGAGGGGGCCTGAATAATCCCTGAGGAGTAGTAGAATAGCCGATGGAACACTGAGAAGTTATTTCCTTGAGGATAGATTTCCACAACGGAAAGGAAATGAGAGGTTCTGAGAGGTGGGCTAGTGGCTTGTACTATAGCATAGCCTGCCTTTGCTGGTGTGTGGCGATTAGGCTTGGTGGAACTGCCATCAATAAATCAAGCGTGATCAGGGTGAGGAACAGGAAAGAAGGAAATATGGGGAAATGGGGTGAATATCAGGTGGATCAGAGAGATATAGTCATGGGGGTCAGGTGTGGTATCAGGAATAATGTGGGAGGCCGGATTGAAGTCCGGGCCAGGAACAATGGTAATTGTGGGACTTAACAAAGAGTGAGTATAGCTGAAGGAGCTGGGGAGCAGAAAGTATATGCGTCAGGTATGAGGAAGAAAATAGATTTTGGAAGTTATGAGAAATGTAGAGAGTGAGTTGAGCATAGTTCGGCACCAAATTTCATGTGCATCCGTGTGAAGAGACCACCAAACAGGCTTTGTGTGAGCAATAAAGCTGTTTATTTGACCTGGGTGCAGGTGGGCTGAGTCTGAAAAGAGTCAGCGAAGGGAGATAGGGGAGGGGCCGTTTTATAGGATTTGGGAAGGTAATGGAAAATTACAGTCAAAGGGGGTTGTTCTCTGGTGGGCAGCGGTGGATCTCACAAAGTACATTCTCAAGGGTGGGGAGAATTACGAAGAACCTTCTTAAGGGTGGAGGAGACTACAAAGTACCTTCTTAAGGGTGGGGGAGATTACAAAGTACATTGATCGGTTAGGGTGGGGCAGGAACAAATCACAATGGTGGAATGTCATCAGTTAAGGCTGTTTTTACTTCTTTTGTGGATCTTCAGTTACTTTAGGCCATCTGGTTGTATACATGCAAGTCACAGGGGATGCGATGGCCTGGTCTGGGCTCAGAGGCCTGACAGACACAGCACACACATTTGCAGTGACAGAGCAATGAATCATGTATTTTAGAGGAGACAAGGGTGTTTTACATTTCCATGTGACTCTTTGTGAAGGGCAGCTTTTGCATTTGCCTTCTCTGAATTCTGATGTCTAATCAAGTGGACATATAAAGGAATTTATCTTTTTTTTTTTCTGCCCCTTCTTCCCTCCCTCCTTCCTTTATTCCTTCCACCTTTTCTTGTTTCAATCTTTATTCTTTCTTCCTCCTTCTTCTACCTCTTTTTCATTTCATTTCTTTTTTTTTTTTGAGACAAGGTCTGGCTTTGTTGCTCAAGCTGGGTTCACCCTCTCTGCTCCCCACCCCCACCCCTGCCACAGCATCCACCTTCCTTGGGGAGGAGGGCTTCTCTGCTGTTTTCCCCTGCCTGGTGTGAGCTCACATTCTCTGTGTGTTGCACAGGCCTCATAACCATCAGTTGTTACTGATGCTTGTTTTTGTTGTCAAAGAAGAATGAGGAGAGGAGTCATAGGAGGTGGACTTGGAGGTTTGTTCGGGGTCACTGGCTGCAGCAAGTCTCCTCCCACACAGCCGACCCCATTCCTCAGGCCTGCACTCTGTACAGCATGGGTACTGACCAACTCATGGTTAAATGGTGAGTTTGACTCGCTGTGCACTAATGACCACCTTTTGCTATCAGGTCCCGACTCTCTGTCTAGCTGAAGCTCCTGCCCAGCAGATCCCCTGGGTTCCCTTGATATTGTGACAGGAGGTGGTGAGCCCAGTAGGTTTGGATTATGCCTCCAGTTTATTAAAAGGCAGGTACAGAATTTTGCAGAACTATCAAACAGACAGACAGTTCTGTGATTTTTGGAGAGCTAAGGCATTGCCCGTTTCACAGAAAATTGCTTCTAACGATCCTACAGGGATAAAACCTGCTTATTAATATAGAGAGAGGTGCTGAGAAGACATGAGCCCTGATGGTAATGATAGCCAGCACATCCATAGCACTTACTCGCTACTGCACAGTGTGCAAAGCACTTTCTAAGTCAACTCATTTGATTTTCTTGACAGCGTAGGAGAAACTGAAGCACAGCTGAGGTGCCCACCATCAGTAGAGCTAGGCCGGCATCAGAGGTGGGTTCTTTTTTTAATTTTTATTTATTTATTTATTTTTATTATTATACTTTAAGTTCTAGGGTACATGTGCACAACGTGTGGGTTCTTAACCACACATTTAAACTGTTTCTCCGCTGTCTCTGTCACATCAGGAAACTGGGCCTCCAAGCCCTTCTAGGACTCAGAATCCTCCCAGCAGACACCCAGGCAGAGGAGCGTGAATTCTCAGCCCCTAAAAATGTTGGTGATGTGGCTGTGAGGACCGCAGTGCATTTAAATCTGCCTGCAGTCAGACACGCTCTGGCCTGGAAAGGTTAACAGGCTGGGAGAAACAAGGGGGTGTGACCACTTGACCTTATCTGGGATGGCCAGCTTTCAGATGGGGTAACTACTAAGAAGTCACTAACGCTCATCTCTTCATTGTGAATGAGGTTGAGATTTCCTGCCTTATCTCATTGGTTGCCCCCAAACAGCAAATCGGGGTGAATTGTGAGCTTGATTAGACTTCTTCCTTTCGGGTGGGTACATTGATAAACAGACGCTGGCCAGACACTCTGAGAATTGGGTGTCCCATTTTATTCCTGATTGTAGCATCTGGCCTACCTCTCATTGTTTTATTAGCCATCATAAAACCACCAGGCCATACTACATGTGACTCTTTACCCGAGGCCATGTCAGAACGGACAGGGTAGGGGGTTCCTGCTGCCTCCAGGCTGCTCTTCCTCTCCACTCCCCCTTCCTCAGAGGTGCTGACTGGGGAGGCTGGCCACTGCTGGGGGTCTGCTGTGAGTTGTTTCTCTAAAGTACACATACTCTAGTCAGAGAATTTTGAAGCCCACAAGTAGGTTGCTTAAATGGAGGTCCATTCATTCCACTGAGAACCTATTATGTGCTTGGCTTTATGTACAGTATGCCCACCTCATCACATTCTGACAAAGACTATTGTTTGTACACAGACTAGGGGAGCATTAAGGTCATGCAAGACACAGCCATTTGCCCCTGGAATGCAGGTTGACTTGCTGCTGAAGGACAGTGCTGGGAACACCAGGAATGGGGCTAAGGCTCAGCACAGTCATTGATGTCCTGGGGAAGATTCATAGCACTTTGACTTCAGAAGAGGGCTTGGTGAGGGCCTCCACTTGGTGAAGGGGGTTGGATCAGAGTGGGATGCTGAACGTTTTCTTGGATGACGGAAACGGGATTTAGAGGCTACAGGGCACTTAGGGAGAAACAGTGTTGGAGAAGGGTCCTCTAACCTCAGTGGAGGATGGTTTCCTGCTGGGTGAAATACCTGGGCTGCTCCTGCAGAGATGAGAAGCTTGGAAAAGACTCCCAGTGTGAGGGAGATGAGATGGAAGGGGTGTGGTGCTGATGCTAGACTCATGATTTTAATTTGTTCTGCACAGCTCTTGCCTGCTTGGAGTGGGGTCCTCTTTCTCACAGGGTAGAGGGTGGAGAGGTCACTCAGGAACCTTCTCCTTGCCATCTCTTGGTAGGAGTGTTAGTGATGGCACCAGCAATGACCATCGTCATGGGGAGAGCAGCGGCTAACGTTAATTGAGTTATCACTATGTGCCAGATCATTTCTGAGCCCTCTATTCATTTTATCCTTAGGACAGCTCTGTGAGGCAGGCTCACAGGTGCCTAGAGGATCTTCTGTGCTGACTACAAGCCTGTAAGTGAAGAAGCAAAACAGGCTCTGGATCTTGGAGGTCCTTGAATTGTCCTGGGGCTCAACTTGAGGATGCTCACGGCTCAGGCCTGAGAGAGGAGAAACATAGTGGGCAGGCATCTCCTCTCTGATCACCTACTTAGGTTCTGGTTCCCCAAGGATGATTTGCTGCCATCCTGCTCAGGAGTGTGTGAAAAACACAGAGTGACAGGTGCCACTCCAGGCCCACTAAATTCAAATCTCTAGGGATAGGGCTTGGGATTCTGCATTGTCACCAGGGCCATGTGTAGGCAAGTTAAAGTTGCAGACCTCCACTGTGGGGAGTAATTGCCACCTTGCACTGCAGACCTCCACTGTGGGGAGTAATTGCCACCTTGCACTGCAGACCTCCACTGTGGGGAGTAATTGCCACCTTGCACTGCAGACCTCCACTGTGGGGAGTAATTGCCACCTTGCACTGCAGACCTCCACTGTGGGGAGTAATTGCCACCTTGCACTGCAGACCTCCACTGTGGGGAGTAATTGCCACCTTGCACTGCAGACCTCCACTGTGGGGAGTAATTGCCACCTTGCACTGCAGACCTCCACTGTGGGGAGTAATTGCCACCTTGCACTGCAGACCTCCACTGTGGGGAGTAATTGCCACCTTGCACTGCAGACCTCCACTGTGGGGAGTAATTGCCACCTTGCACTGCAGACCTCCACTGTGGGGAGTAATTGCCACCTTGCACTGCAGACCTCCACTGTGGGGAGTAATTGCCACCTTGCACTGCAGACCTCCACTGTGGGGAGTAATTGCCACCTTGCACTGCAGACCTCCACTGTGGGGAGTAATTGCCACCTTGCACTGCAGACCTCCACTGTGGGGAGTAATTGCCACCTTGCACTGCAGACCTCCACTGTGGGGAGTAATTGCCACCTTGCACTGCAGACCTCCACTGTGGGGAGTAATTGCCACCTTGCACTGCAGACCTCCACTGTGGGGAGTAATTGCCACCTTGCACTGCAGACCTCCACTGTGGGGAGTAATTGCCACCTTGCACTGCAGACCTCCACTGTGGGGAGTAATTGCCACCTTGCACTGCAGACCTCCACTGTGGGGAGTAATTGCCACCTTGCACTGCAGACCTCCACTGTGGGGAGTAATTGCCACCTTGCACTGCAGACCTCCACTGTGGGGAGTAATTGCCACCTTGCACTGCAGACCTCCACTGTGGGGAGTAATTGCCACCTTGCACTGCAGACCTCCACTGTGGGGAGTAATTGCCACCTTGCACTGCAGACCTCCACTGTGGGGAGTAATTGCCACCTTGCACTGCAGACCTCCACTGTGGGGAGTAATTGCCACCTTGCACTGCAGACCTCCACTGTGGGGAGTAATTGCCACCTTGCACTGCAGACCTCCACTGTGGGGAGTAATTGCCACCTTGCACTGCAGACCTCCACTGTGGGGAGTAATTGCCACCTTGCACTGCAGACCTCCACTGTGGGGAGTAATTGCCACCTTGCACGGTTTCTCCTTGGTTCTACAGGTAAGGATGGAGTTTTGGGAAGACTCACATGTATAGAATCTCATTTTGGATTCCAGGCAGGAAGTGAATTATTTATATTCAAATGTATCCTGACAGCAGAGAAACACACACAGAGGCTTTTGATAACGTGGATAGGTCTGTTAGATTGTGCCTCCAAAAAAATCCCAGAGAGAGATTTAAAACCTCATGACATTCCCCAGCAGACCATGTGTAAATCCACATGATGGAAGAGTTACTTTTAAAAATAAAAAAAGCAAAGCTGCACAACAATGTGAATATACTTATCAATATTTATCTGAACACTTAAAAATTGTAAGAGGTTAAATTTTGTGTGTTTTTTAAATTACATAAAAAGTGAAAAAGGCCACCTCCAGGAGCACGGGGGTATCCCAACCTTTGCATTAAAAGCAAAGCTTTTGTAGTACCACATTCTTGCAAGGTTCAGAGGAGGCTTGCCCAATGCAGATTCCTGATGAAATACCACCTTGTCAGGGCTTCCAAGCTTTGATGGGGAGTGAGCAGAAACCTTCTCAGAGGTGTGTCTAGAACAATACAAATATGAATACAGACAACTCATACAGAAAGTAGGCTGGAGGCAGATCAGTGCCCAGGGAGCAAAGGCACCAGATGGACCTTGGGAATTGAGAGTTGGTGCAACCTGATGTGGTTTTCAGGATCTCAGTCACAACAAAACAGCAAATGAGGTGTTTCTCTGATGGGCACAAGGTGTAGGATAAATAAATAAGGAGAGGAGATGTGGTAAAGAGGAGAGAGAGAATTATTCAATCCACTCCCTAGAGCAGTCCTGGGACTATAAGTCTCCAGACCACCATCCTCCAGGTAAATCCCAGCCCTTAGGAAAGTAAGGGAAAAGAGCCCCTTAGTTAGACCTGAGCTCCCCTTTGGAGGCTGGGGGCTGGAAATGGGTGTAAGCAAATGTCTGACATTGGCTATCTAGCATTGGAATATCTCCTGCACCTTGAATAGCTCCATGCAGTCCCTCCCTTGGAAGATGGTGACTCTAATGTGCCAGGAGACCGACATGAGAGCAGCAGTCCCAGATATTGTAGGGTATGTGATGTTTCTGCCTTAGTTCTTATAGATCCAGAGATCACAGTACAGCATCATTCAGATGGAGTCAGTCTCTCTGGTAGCATTTCCTGAAGGCTGTCAAACGACATCCTTCTTACCACCCATCTTCACACTCTGCAGCCCAGCCAAAGTGAAATGTGTGGGGCAGGCAGTCAGGAAGGGCAGGCTGAGACTCTTGGGCACGGGCAGGAACTGCTGCCCACAGATGGAATTTCTTCTTCATAAGGGACACATCAGGTCTGTTTTTAAGGCCTTTCAACTGATTGAGCCAGGCCCACCCAGATTATCTAGGATAGCTTCCCTTGTTTAAAGTCAACAGACCATGGACCTCAATCCCATCTACAAGATACCTTCACAATACCTAGAAGTGTTTTCTTGAATAACTGAGAACCGCGGCCTAGCTAAACTGACACATAAGGTTTTTCCTGGTGACTACCATAATTTCCCTGATGACTAATGATGGAGATCCACTCTTCATGTACTTATGGCCAGTCATAGATCCACTTTTAAAATCTTGCCCATTAAAAAAAAAAATGGGTTGTTTGCCTTTTTACTACTGAGTTGTAAGAGTTATTTTATGTCCTAGAAACCGGTCCTTTATCAAATAATATGTATTGCAAATATTTTCTCCTCGTCTGTGGTTTGCTTGTTTCCTTGTTAGTATCTTTTTTTGAGTAGAAGTTTCGAATTTTAATGGAGACAAACATCAATTTTTTCATTTATGTTTAGTGATTTTTGTAACATGACAAATAAACATTAGCCTACCTCCATGGTCACAAATATTTCTTTCTAAGTTTTAGATATTTTGTAGTTTTAGCTTTTACATTTATGTCTATGATCTAATTTATTTCCTGTAAATTTTTATTTATGGTGTGATTTATTGTTTATGGTCATTTTTCCCCATATGAATATCCAGTTTTTCTAATTATCATTTGTTGAAAAGACTTTCTTTGCCCCATCAAATTGCCTTGGGACTTTTGTTGAAAATCAATTGACCATATATGTGTGTGGGTCCTTTTTTGGACTATTTTTCATTCAGTTGATCTATATGGCAATCCTTTCACCAAAACCACACCTTATTGTTTAATGTAGCTTTAAAGTAGGCCTTGAGATGAGGTAGGTTAAATCCCCCAACTTCATGGTATTTTATTAAGAATGATTTGGAAATTTTAGTTCCTTTATATTTCTACATGTATTTTAGAATAAGATTCCTAGTTTCCCTCAACAAACCTGCTGGAACTATATGTGGAATATCATTGAATTTATAGAGGTTTGGGGGAGAATTGACATCTTAATAATGTTGATTTTTCCCCCAATCTGTGAACTTGATTTATCTGCTTATTTTGATCTTCTTTAATTTCTCTGAAGACTGTTTTAGTTTTCAAGGTAGAGGTTCTTCTTTGGCTAAATTTATTACTAAATACTTTGTGGCTTTTGACACTATTTTAAATTAAAAATTTTAAGATTTTATTTTCAATGACTTGTTATTTATATATAGAAATACAATTGAGTTTTGTATATTGACTTTATATCCTATGACTTTGCTAAAGTCACTTATAAATTCTAATAGTAGTAGTGAATATGTCTTAGGAGTTTCTATATAAATAATTATGACCTAGCAAATAGAAATATTTTTGCTTTTTTCCTGATCTTTATGCCTTTTCTTTTTCTTGCCTTATTGCACTGGCCAGTACAAGGTTTAACAGAATTTTCTCAGTACAAGGTTTATTGCACTTGCTCAGCATAAGGTTTATTGCACTTGCTCAGGACAAGGTTTAACAGAAGTGGTCACAGTGGGCATCGTTGCCTTGTTCCCAATCGTAGCAGAAAAGCATTCATTGATTCACTGTTAAGTATGATGATAGCTGTAGATTTTTTTTTTGTAGATATTTATAGGGGGTTCAAGGGATTTGGGGAACTGATCAAGAAAAAAGATATCACCATGAGTGGCAGTAACACACACAAAACTTTATTGGGTGGCACTTGGACAGGGTTGAATGAGAGGTGAGGTCCCTTGTAGCATGAGACCTCCCAGAGGCTTGTGGTAAGGGGCCACCCACAGAAGGAGGGCAAGAGACAGGGGTCAGAAACAGGTGCCTTGGTGATGTTGCTCAGTAGCATAGTGGGGAGTCTCTGTTAGAAACCCCTGAAGGGCAGCAGTGGCTTGAGGGCTTACAATGTCAAGGCCATATCTGAGCAATGGGTAACAGCTGTCGGATGAGGTTTCATGGGGTACGCAAAGCACACAGAATGTAAATGGCTGAACATATGCTTGTTTTTTAAAACAAGCATTTTAAAAATAATTGGATGTGTGAAAATTTGAGTTTGTTGCTGACAGACTTTAAGCTAACAGGTCTCATCTAGTACAGAAGAAATAAACAATCTAGAGACCAACACACAGAGGTTGTCTTTGACTGATTTCTATAACCATGCCCTTGATCAGTTTGAGGAAGTTCTCTTTTCCTGTTTTCCTGAAAGTTTGTATTGTGAATGTATCTTGAATTATGTCAAATACATTCTTCCGCACCTATTCAGAAGAGCTCTTCAACTGGAATTAACTGAATTACATAGAGTTTCGATTGTTAAAACAGTCTTTTATTTCTTGTATGAATTTAACTTGGTCATGAGGTAGCTTCTGTTTTAGGCATTACTGGCTTTGATTTGCTTATATACTAATTTGCTTTCATTGTAATCTTTGTTGAGATTTGAGTTGAGCTGGGCTCATAAAACAAGTTGAGAAATGTTACCTTCTTCCTTATTTTCTTTACTTTTTTTTTTCTTGTTTTTTATATCTTTTGTTTGTTTGTTTTAGAGACAGGGTCTTGCTCTGTTGCCCAGGCTGGAGTGCAGTGTCATGATCTTGGCTCACTGCAGCCTCAACCTCCCTGGCTCAAGTGATCCTCTCACCTCAGCCTCCCAAGTAGCTGGGACTACAGGCATGTGCCACCATGTCTGGCTAATTTTTGTATTTTAAGTAGAGACAGGTTTCGCCATGTTGCCCAGGCTGGTCTCAAACTCCTGGATTCAAGCAATCTGCCTGCCTTGGCCTCCCAAAGTGCTGGGATTACAGGCGTGAGTCACTGCACCTGGCCTATTTTTTTTTTTTTTCATGTGACTCAAAACAGAAATTTATTCTCTTGCATTTCTGGAGGTCAGAATTCTTAAAACCATGGTGTTGGCAGCCTTCTTCTCGAAGCTTCAGGTTGAGAATCTGTTTATCTTTTCTAGCTTCTAGAAGCTGTCTGCATTGCTTGACTTCTGGTCCCTTCCCCTATTCCTCCCCCATTTTCTGAAAGAGTTTGTGTAAGATTGTTATTATTTCATCTTTATTTATTTATTTATTTTCTTGAGATAGAGTCTCACTCTGTTGCCCAGGCTGGAGTGCAGTGGCACAATCTTGGCTCGCTGCAGCCTTGACTTTCTGGGCTCAAGTGATCCTTCCACTCCAGCCTCCTAACTGGGACCACAGGTGCATGCCACCGTGCCTGGCTAATTATTTTATTTTTTGTAGAGACGGGGTCTTGCTATGTTTCCCAGGCTGGTCTCGAACTACTGAGTTCAAGCAATCTTCCTGCCTCAGCCTCCCAAAGTGCTGGCATTACAGGTGTAAGCTGCCATGCCCAGCCTATAATTTTGCCTTCAAATATTTGATATTTGATAAACCGTCTGGGCCTGGAGCTTCTTTTTTAAAAAGGGCTTTGATAGCAAATTTACTTTCTTTAATAGATACAAGGTAATTTATATTTTCTGTTTCATTTTATGTCAGTTTTGGTTAATTATATTCTTCAAGGTTTATTTTATCTTCATTTTTGAATTTTCAGGAAATAGTTTGTTCATAATATTATTTTATTATGATTCAAATGTCTGTATGCACTCTAGTAATGATAACCCCTTTGTATTTGTGTTTTCTCTTTTTTCTTGCTAATTAGAGGTTTATCTATTTTGTTTGTTTATTTCAAATAACTAATTTTTGTGGTTGTCATTTTACCTTGTGATTTCTTCTTTGTTCCATGGATTTTTAGAAATATGTGTCCCATTTCCAAATATTTTGAGATTTTCATGAATATCTTATTGCTATTGGCTTTTCATTTAATTTCACTGTGGGCCAAGAACACACTTTGTATGACTGTAATTCTTTTAAATTTATTGGAACTTGGTTTATGGCCAAACATGTAGACTGACTTGGTGAAAGCAACAAACATACTTGAAAATAAATATATTATCTGGGATTTGGCATACAGGTCAAGATGGTTGAGATAATCTCTACTGGTTTTTGGTTTTGGTCTACTTGTTCTAGGAAGTGTTGAGAGAAAGAAGTTAAAATCTACAACTATATAAGATGCAAAAGCCTTGCAACCATGTATGTCCATTCACCCCTCCACGTGTTCCTATTTGTGCCATAGTTGCCATGTTGCTATGTGTATTATAACTATATGTATGTTAAGGAAATACACAGAAAAATATTTGAAAATATTCACCTGGATAATTGTTATTTCAGATCCTGCCTGTTCATCCCATCCTTAAGATCTGATTATTTCAGATCCTGTTCATCCCAATCTTAAGATATGATTTTCTGTTTTCTATCAATTCCCATCAGCCTGAGGAATTTCCTTTAGCATTTCTTATAGTGCAATTCTTCTGATGATAAATTCTTTTGGCTTACTTTTATCTGCAAAAGTCTTCATTTTGCTCTAATTTTTGAGGTTATTTTCACTTGATGTGGAATTTTGGGTTGAGAGGTTTTATTTTCTTTCAACACTTTAATGATTTGTCCCACTGCAGGGGCATTGCCTCCATAGGTGCTGATGAGAAGCCAGTGGTTTTAAATTATTATTCCCGTTTATGCGATGTGTCGTTTTTTATTCTGGCAGCTTTCAAGATTTTTTCTCCATGTTTGGTTTTCAACATTGTGACTATGACAGAATGATTTTCTTCCTATTTACTCTGGGATTCATTGAACTTCTGGGATCTATAAATTTACAACTTTAGACAAATTTGAGAGATTTGCACCCATTATTTCTCCAAATATTTTTCTCCATTATCTCTCTCTTCTCATTTTAAAACTCATATTACAAAGTGTGTACG
The DNA here is from genome assembly GCF_028885625.2 of Pongo pygmaeus. Taxonomy (NCBI): domain Eukaryota; kingdom Metazoa; phylum Chordata; class Mammalia; order Primates; family Hominidae; genus Pongo; species Pongo pygmaeus. The sequence goes on along the minus strand of NC_072385.2, from coordinate 27,948,052 downwards.
TCCCCACAGTTTCTGAAGTCCTATTTATTTAAATCTCGTATCTCTTTTTCAGACTTGACAATTTCTATTGATCAGTCTCAGAGCCACTGACTCCTCTGCCATTTCTATTCTGTTCTTCAGCCCATCCAGTGGATTTTTTTTTTTAACATTAAGACATTGTATTTTTTAGTTCTAGAATTTTCATTTGTTTGTTTTTTTAATAGTTTTTTATAAGCATATTTTCTTTGACTTTAATGAACATAGTTATTATAGCTGCCGTGAAGTCTTTGTCTGATAATCCAACAACTGGATCATCTCAGGGTTAATTGGCTTATATTTTTTCTCTTGAAACTGGATAATCACATTTTCATGGTTACATGTTGAATAACTTAGAATTTTAACCCATGCTCTATAAATGTTAAGTTGTAGAGACTCTCAATTCTGTTACATTCCTCAGAAGACTTGTTATTTTTGTTTTAGCAGACAATTAACTTTGTTGAACTTATACTGAAAACGCTGCCTCTTGAGTGGCAGTTAAAATTTCAGTTTAGCTCTTTTACCCTTAATTGATCTGTTTGCAATCTGTCTGTGCATATATGGTTAAGAAGTTAGAGGCTGGGCGTGGTGACTCACACCTCTAATCCCAGCACTCTGGGAAGCTGAGGTGGGTGGATCACTTGAGGTCAGGAGTTTGAGACTAGTCTGGCCAACACAGCAAAACCCCATTTCTACTAAAAATACAAAAATTAGCCGAGTGTGGTAGTGCATTCCTGTAGTCCCAGCTACTTGGGAAGCTGAGGCAGGAGAATGGTTTGAACTTAGGAGGCAGAGATTGCAGTGAGCTGAGATTGCACCATTGGACTCCAACCTGCGTGACAGAGCGAGACTTAGTCTAAAAAAAAAAAAGTGTCAGAGACGCAGGCCAAGTTTATACACAAAATCTATGGCTCCTTGTCTTTGGATCTTTCCTTGCTGTTATTCTCTCTGTATACTCTAAGAGCTGTAGTTTTCCCAAACTCTGTTTTCTGGTTTTTCAAGCCAGAAAGACTGTAAGTCTTCACTCAGAGTTTAAGCCTCCATGTGTGGTACTTACCATGTCTTGCCTTAGCCTGCCCTTAAGCTAAAATATGTAATAACAGGACACTCACCACATCAGAATCGGCTTACTTTGGTGGAGGGTCTGTCTTAAGAATTTACTTGAACATACTGGAAGTGGAACTCCTCTCACCTTCATTTTGAAGGCTAGTTTTACTGCATATACAATTCTTTGCTGATAGGTTCTTAAATTCTTTTCTTTTTGCACTATGCCATTCCAATATCCTCCAGTACATGTAGCTTTTGTTGAGAAGTCATCTGTAATCATGTCAAACTTCCTCTGACTGTAATATGTTGTTCTTTTCTCTGGTTTAGATATTTCCTTGTTAGCAGTTTGACTATGATGCATGTGGGAGTAATTTCTTTGTGTTTATCATGTTTTGAGGTTCCTTAGGCTTCTCGAATCTATTAGCATTTTCTAACACATTTTGGAAGTTTTCAGTTATTTTGTCTCCAGTGATTTTTTTTTCTTTCTCTTTTTCTATCTCCTCCTCTTCTAGGTCTCCAATTACACATAATTTGAAATGCCTGAAATTATTCCATGGGTCTCTGAGGTTCTGTTAACTTTTCATCAATATTCTTTCCCTTTTTATTTGTTTTTTTGGATTGAGTAAATTTTATCAATCTATATTCAAATTCAATAATTCTTCTGCCCTTTCCATTTTGCTGCTCAGTCTATTTAGTGTACTTTATGTAGTAACTTTTAGCTCTAGAATTTTCCACTGGCATTTTAATACCTTCATTTCTGTATTGAGATTACCCATTTCTTCATTGATACTCTTTCTTTTATTCTTCGTATATATTTATAGTAGCTACTTTGATGTCTGCTATACAACAACTGGAATAAATCAGAATTTTTATTGAATGTTTGTCTTTTATCATAAGAATAGAATACATTTTCCTGTTTCTTTGCATGCCTACTAAATTTTGGTTCAAAATTGGACTGCAGGCAATATATTTTAGTGATTCTGGATTCTGTTGTGTTCTTAAGGGTTTTTCTTGTGCGTGTGTGTGTGTGTGTGTGTGTGGTGCTTTTTATACACTTCATTTTTTATTTTCAATTCTAGTAGGCAGTCAACTTGCCTGGACTCAAACTGCAAACTTTTTTCTGCTGTAATATGAAGCAGTTCGCATCTCTACTCTGTTCTTATGGCTTCAAATTGCTGCTTTTATCCTGGCACCTTGGGTGTTTTCCCAATGCCTACATAATATAGTGGTCAGCCAGGGATTTGGGCAGCTTTGAGGGCTCACCCTTTCAGTGGTTCCCTTGCTTCAATTTCCATCTGTTTTTCTAGACTTGGGTTCTGTCCCCTGGTACTTTAAGCCCATAAGATATTAGATTACTGCAGCCCAAGCTGCACATGGCTTGGAAATGCATTTCAGTTAAAAAGCAGCAAACACACAGCCCTTTCTCTGTGCAGCTCTGTTTCTGAACAGTAGATTCCTCTCTAGTCTCCGCCTAATTTTTTTTACAGAGAAGAATCCCTGGATTCTCCCTTGTACATGCCTAATTTAGGGGCTAGCTAGGAATTGGGGCAAAGTTCATACTTAGGTTTTATGATTCACTCTTACTGTAGTTTCTTGCTGCTGAGAATTTTTCTTTAAACTTCCACTTTTTTCTAGCCCTGAACTCTTATTTCTGGCACCTTGAGCCAGTTAGGCTATAGTATTTTGTTGCCTTGACCCTGAAAGTTGGGGAATGCCCTCAGGCCAGAATGTCACAAACTTACAATTCTTTTCTTCTCCATTTGCAGTTTTAAAGAATAAACTCTCCAGCAGCTTCTCTCTGTTCTTGAGCATTTTATTGTGCCTTTAAGTAGTGGGAACTTAAAAAAATTTATCCAGGTCTGTATTAGTCTGTTCTCAGAAAGGAAAGAAGTGTAATGGACTCACAGTTCCACATGGCTGGGGAGGCCTCACAATCATGGCAGAAGGCAAGGGAGGAACAAAGGCATGACTTACATGGAAGCAGGCAAGATAGCATGTGCAGGGAACTCCCCTTTATGAAACCATCAGCTCTCATGAGACTTATTCCCTATCACAAGAACAGCATGGGAAAGAACTGCCCCCATGATTCAATTACCTCCCACTGGGTCCCTCCCATGACATGTGGGAATTATGGGAGCTAAAATTCAAGATGAGATTTGGATGGGGACACAGCCAAACCATATCATTCCACCACTAGCCCCTCCCAAATCTCATGTCTTTACATATCAAAACCAATCATGCTTTCCCAACAGTACCCCAAAGTCTTAACTCATTTCAGCATTAACTCAGAAGTCCACAGTCCAAAGTCTCATCTGACACAAGGCAAGTCCATTCTGCCTAAGAGCCTGTATAATCAAACGCAAGTTATTAATACAACCATTCCAAATGAGAGAAATTGGCCAAAATGAAGGAGATAGGGCAGTCAAATCTTAAAGCTCTGAAATGATGTCTTTTCACTCCATGTTTTACATCCAGGTCATGCTGATGCAAGAGATGAGCTCCCCCAGCCTTGGGCAGCTCTGCCCCAAGGGGGACTTTTCAGAGTACAGCTCCATTTCTGGTTGCTTTTATGGCTGGTATTGAGTGTCAGCGGCTTTTCCAGGTGCATGGTGCAAGCTGTCAGTGGACCCATCATTCTGGGATCTGGAGAACAGTGGCCCTCTTCTCACAGCTCCACTAGGCAATGCCTCAGTAGGGACTCTGTGTGGGGGATCTGACCCCACATTTTCCTTCTGCACTGCCCTAGCAGAGGTTCTCCATGAGGGCCCCACCCCTGAAGCAAACTTCTGCCTGGGCATCCAGGCATTTCCAAACATCCTCTGAAATCTAGGCAGAGGTTCCAAAACTTCAGTTCTTGACTTCTTTGCACCCACAACCCCAACACCACGTGTAAGCTGCAAAGGTTTGGTGCTTGCATCCTCTGAAGCAACAGCCTGAGCTGTACATTGACCTCATGGCTGAAGCTGAAACAGCTGGGAAGCAGAGCACCCTGTGTGAAGGCTGCATAGAGCAGGGGGGCCCTGGGCCCAGTCCATAAAACCATTTTTTCCCTCCTACGCCTCTAGGCCTGTGATGGGAGGGCCTGCCATGAAGGTCTCTGACATGCCCTGGAGACATTTTCCCCATTGTCTTGGTGATTAGCATTTGGCTCCTCATTACTTATGCATATTTCTGCAGTTGGCTGGAATTTCTCCCCAGAAAATGGGGGTTTCTTTTCTACTGCATCATTGGGCTGCAAATTTTCCAAACTTCTATGCTCTGTCTCCTCTTGAGTGCTTTGCTCCTTAGAAATTTCTTCCACCAGATACCCTAAATCATCTCTCTCAATTTCAAAGTTCCACAGATCTCTAGGGCAGAGGTGAAATGCTGCCAGTCTCTTTGCATAGCAAAGGCAACCTTTACTCCAGTTCCCAACAAGTTCCTCGTCTCCATCTGAGACCACAACAGCCTGGACTTTATTGTCCATATCACTGTCAGCATTTTAGTCAAAGCCATTCAATGAGTCTCTAGGAAGTTCCAAACTTTCCCACATTTTCCTGTCTTTTTCTGAGTCCTCCAAACTGTTCCAACCTCTGCCTGTTATCCAGTTCCAAAGTTGCTTCCATATTTTCTGGTATCTTTACAGCAGCACCCCACTCCTGGTACCAATTTACTGTATTAGTCTGTTCTCATGCTGCTAATAAAGACATACCCGAGACTGGCTAATTTGGAAAGAAAAGTGATTTAATGGACTCACAGTTCCACATAGCTGGGGAAGCCTCACAATCATGGTGGAAGGTAAAGGAGGAGCAAAGGCATGACTTACCTGCTGGCAGGCAAGAGAGTGTGTGCAGGGGACCTCCCCTTTATGAAACCATCAGATCTCATGAGACTTATTCACTATCACAAGTATAGCATGGGAAAGACCAGTCCCCATGATTCAATTACCTCCCACTGGGCGTCTCCCATGACACATGGGAATTATGGGAGTTACAATTCAAGATGAGATTTGGGTGGGGACACAGCCAAGCTGTATCAAGATCTTAAAATTGTTACCTGTAAAAGGATTTGCATGATTACTTCTTATTGGCACATTATTGACAGTTCTCTAAGTGTAGTTTTTTTGTTTGTTTTGTTTTGTGTGTGTGTGTGTGTGTGTGTGTGTGTGATGGAATCTCACTCTGTCGCCCAGGCTGGAGTGCAGTGGCGTGATCTAGGCTTATTGCAACCTCTGCCTCCCAGGTTCAAGCCATTTTCATGCCTCAGCCTCCCAAGTAGCTAGGATTACAGGCATGAACCACCATGCGTGGCTAATTTTTATATTTTTAGTAGAGATGAGGTTTTGCCTTGCTGTCTAGATGGGTCTTGAACTCCTAGCCTCATTTTATCCACCTGTCTCAGACTCCCAAAGTGTTGGGATTATAAATGTGAGTCACTGTGTCTGGCCTAAGTCTAGTTTTAATTTGTTTTTCTCTTATCATGAGTGAAGTTAAACATCTTTTCATATTTTTAGATCTATTCTTACATCTTTATAGATAGTTCATTGTCTTTTGCCTATTTTTCTGCCAGGTCTTTGGTCAGTTTTTCTGTTGAATTTTAAAGAGTTCTTTGTATTTTACAGACACCAGCCCTTTGTCTGCTATTTAGTGCAAATACTTTCTCTCCATTTGTCATTTGTCTTTTGACTTTCTTTATGTTGTCTTTGGAAATATATTTTTAAAAATACATTTTTATCTAGTCAAGGTTAGCAACATTTTATTTCACCTGGAATTTGAGTTAGAATTCACTCATGTTTTCTTCTAGTACCTGTCTGCTTTTTTTTTTTTTTTTTTTTTTTACATTTAGGACTTTTATCCATTTGGAGTTTATTCTTGTATGTGGTTTGAGGCATGGATCTAATTTTATTGTTTTCCAATGGTTATCCATTGTCCTAGCACCTGTTATTAAAGTTTCAGTGATTTGAGATGCCACCTTTATAATATACAACATTTCCAAATATAGTCAGTCCTCTGTATCCTCAGGTTCTGCATCTGTGGATTCAACCAACTGTGGATTGCAAATTACAGTATTCATGGGATGTGGAACCCATAAATACGGAGGGCTGACTTTTCATATCCATGGGTTCCACACGGCCAACTGCAGGGCTTGAGCATTCTCAGATTTTGGTATCCAAGGGGTTCCTGGAGCCAGTCCCCTAAGTACTGGGGACAATTGCAGATATATAGATAGGTAGATAGACAGACAGATAGATGATAGATAAATAATATATATTATATCTTTTTTGGACACCTAGTCCATTTGCCTTTCCTTGTGATAGTACCACACTATTATTTTTTTAACTTTTAAGTTCAGGGGTACATGTGCAGGTTTGTTACATAGGTAAATGTGTTTCATGGGGATTGGTTATACAGATTATTTCATCACTCAGTTATTAAGTTTAGTATCCATTAGTTATTTTTTCTGTTTCTCTCCCTCCTTTCACTCTTCAACCCTCTGATACACCACAGTGTGTTTTGTTCCCTCCACCATGTATCCATGTGTTCTCATCATTTAGCTCCCACTTATAAGTGAGAACATGCAGTATTTGGTTTTCTGTTCCTGTGTTAGTTTGCTGAGGACAATGGCCTCCAGTTCCATCTATGTCCCTGTAAAGGACATTATCTCATTCTTTTTTATGGCTGCATAGTGTTCCATGGTGTATATGTACCACATTTTCTTTATCCAGTCTATCATTGATGGGCATTTGGGTTAATTCCATGTCTTTGCTATTGTGAATAGTGCTGAAATAAACATACACATACACGTGTATTTATAATAAAAAAAATTTATATTTCTTTGGGTATAAAGCCTGTAATGGGATTGCTGGGTCAAATTGTATTTCTGTCTTTAGGTCTTTGAGGAATTGCCACGCAGTCTTCCACAATGATTGAACTAATTTACACTCCCACCAACTGTGTAAAAGCATTCCTTTTTCTCCACAACCTCGCTGGCATCTGTTATTTTCTTTACTTTTTAATAATAGCCATCTGACTGGTGTGAGCTGATATCTCATTGGTGCCACACTATTTTAAGCATACAGATATCATAGTGTTTAATATGCTAACATAAGTTCCTCCCCATAGCTTTATTTTTCAGAATTTTCTTAGCTACTCACGTTTCTTTTTCCATGTGAACTTTGTTGACAAAAACAGTTAAACTCTGTAAAATATTTGTAGAGATTTATTCTGAGCTAAATATGAGTGACCACGGCCCGTGACACAGCCCTCAGGAGATCCTGAGAACATGTGCCTAAGGTGGTCAGGGTTCAGCTTAGTTTTATACATTTTAGGGAGACATGAGACATCAATTAAATACCTTTAAGATATACAATGGTTCGTTCCAGAAAGGCAGGACAATTCAAAGTGGGGGCTACCAGGTTATAGGTAGATTTGAAAATTTTCTGATTGGCAATTGGTTGAAAGACTTATTATCAAGGGAAGGGAATGTCTGGGTTACCATAAGAGGTTGTTGAGACCAAAGTTTTATCATGCTGATGAAGCCTCCAGGTAGCAGGCTTCAGAGAGAACAGATTGTAAATGTTTCTTAACAGGCTTAAGGTCTGTGTTGATATTAATGTTGGAGGGTATAATGAGGCACCTCCGACCCCCACTTCCCCTCAGGGCCTGAACCAGTCTTTCAGGTTATACTTTAGAGTGCTCTGGCCTAGGAGGAAGGCCATTCAGATGGCTGGGGGGGGGTTAGAATTTTCTTTTTGGTTTACCACTTTACTATAAACTTTTCAAGCCTCATAAAACGTTTGCTGTTGTTTTTCTTGGATTGTGTTATAGTAATACATGAACTCAGGGGGAACTATCATCTTCATGATGTTCAGTCATCCTATCTAAAACAAGGGATGTTCCAGTCTACTTTTGTATCTTTCAAGAGTGTTTCAAAGTTTTACATGCATTGGTTTTGCACATTTCTTGTTAAGTTTATTCTAGGTACAGTCCATGCTCATTATTTACAGGTTCCATATTTGTGAATTCACCTACCTGCTTATATTAGTCCATTCTCACATTGCGATAAAGAAATACTAGAGACTGGGTAATTTATAAAGAAAAGAGGTTTAATTGGCTCATGGTTCTGCAAGATGTACAGGAAGCACGGCAGCATCTGCTTCTGGGGAGGCCTCAGGAAGCTTCCATTATGGCGGAAGGTGAAGAAGGAGCCAGTACTTACAAGGCCAGAGCAGGAGGAAGAGAGGGGAGGGGAGGTGCTACATACTTTTACACAACCAGATCTCATAAGAACTCAGTCACTATACAGTACCCAGGAGGGATGGTGCTAAAGTATTCATGAGAACTCCATCCCCATGATCTAATCACCCTCCCACCAGGCCCTCCTCAAACATTGGGGATTACACTTTTTTTTTTTTTTTAGACAGAGTTTCACTTTGTTGCCCACGCTGGGGTACAGTGACATGATCTTGGCTCACTGCAAACTCTGCCTCACGGGTTCAAGCCATTCTCCCACTTCAGCCCCACCCCAAGTAGCTGAGACTACAGGTGTGTGTCACCACACCCAGCAATTTTTTTGTATTTTTGGCAGAGACAGGGTTTTGCCATGTTGCCCAGGCTGGTCTTGAACTCCTGAGCTGAAATGATCCACCAGTCTTGGCCTCCCAAAGTGCTGGAATTACAGGCATGAGCCACCATGCCCAGCCAGAAATTATAATTTGACATGTGATTTTGGGGTGGAAACCATATCACTGCTAAAACTTACGTGTAACCTCAAAATCAATGCTCAAGGCACGTTTGCAGACAGGCGCATGCTCAAAGAAGTGAAAAAATCTGAGTTGCCTACTGCCTTCTTGTTTTAGCTCTCCTACTGTAAACACACTTACGGGGTTGGGCATGAGTATGTTAATGAGTCAGCAATATATATTAAGATATCTTTGAACAGAAACACACAAAAACAAAGTCACATATTGATTAGTTGATGAAAATATGGTGACCAGCGGCCTGCAGGAACCTAATCTTGTTTGTCCCCTAGGAAAAATGATTCAGTATTCAGTGTTAGATGCAACTTTATAGAACATAACTACATGAATAAATGAGAGTCAACTGCATTTTAGTTTCTTTGTTGTTATTGTAAATGAGGTTTTTCACTATCAACATATCTTCTAATCGATCATGATTTGTGTATATTGATTTCTGTGTATTAAATTTATATCCTTTATCTCACTGAATTCTTTTGTTTGGATTAGTGTTATTGATTCAGATTTTTCAGGTGTTGTCTTTTATCATGTGCAAACATCATTTTCCTTCTTCTTTTCCAATTATTATTCCTCTAATTGATTTCTCTTGTCTAGTTTTGTCGGCTACAACCCACCCATCTTTTATAAGGACAGTTTTTCATCTATGCAGAACTGCTCTGAGTTGGCAATAGACTGTGTCATTGAGCTGTAGACTACTAGAGTTGGAAAGGAGGTTAGAAGTATGTAGATGACTCTTACTTGATCTTTGGAATCTTTTTCACATCACTTAATTGGTGATCCAGTCTCTTGTTGAATATCTGTTCCCTTTCTTCTGAAGAACATCTTTCTGTTTCAAGGATTCACATTGTACCCATTCCACATAGTGTACATCTGGTTTTCAATCACTCCATCCCTATAGCAATCACCCACTGCCCCTGGCTTGTTATCCAGGCCTATTATATAGGGTGGCCATAAAATCTAGATACATAGGTATTATTATTATCATCATTATTATTATTATGTGTGTCTGTGAGTGTGTTTAACAGATTGAACCCCTTTTATTACTTCTGGTATATGCTGAAAGTACAGATTTATTCAGCAAAAAAATCAAATGCACAAATCATCTGAGGCAATGAATGCATCCAGGTGCGTGTTCAAGGATTTATGAAAATGCATTAATGTACTATCGACATTACTCTATAAAGCCAATTATCTTTAAAGGAGATTTAAATAGTAAGAAAAGAAAGTCTTTCATATATACACCATCAGTTGCCATTTCTGGTACTCTTCATTGTCTGTGTCATTCCGGAGCTGATTCCAATTGGCTTTTCTCTCTTTTTTTTGAGATGGACTCTTGCTCCAGAGTAACCTCCTGGGTTCAAGCAGTTCTTTTGCCTCAGCCTCCCCTCCCAAGTAGCTGGGATTACAGGTGCAAGCCACCACACCCAGCTAATTTTTGTATTTTTTAAGTAGAGACAGGGTTTCACCATGTTGGCCAGGCTGGTCTCGAACTCCTGAGCTCAGGTGATCCACCCACCTCCGCCTCCCAAAGTGCTGGGATAACAGGCGTGAGCCACCAAGTCCGGCCAGCTTTTCTCTCTATTATGGGTTATTTTCTTGCTGTTTTTCTTTTTTTTTTTTTTTAATATGTTTAGATAATTGAAAAGTTTATTTGTCCATGGGTTAATATTACCTTATGGCTAAAATCAGTCAGGATTTAGCTATTCCTGTTTTTCATTTATTTATTTATTATTATTATTTTTTATGAAGTATTTATTGATCATTCTTGGGTGTTTCTCGGAGAGGGGGATATGGGAGGGTCATAGGATAATAGTGGAGAGAAGGTCAGGAGACAAACACATGAACAAGGTCTCTGGTTTTCCTAGGCAGAGGTCCCTGCGGCCTTCTGCAGTGTTTGTGCCCCTGGGTACTTGAGATTAGGGAGTGGTGATGACTCTTAAAGAGCATGTTGCCTTCAAGCATCTGTTTAACAAAGCACATCTTGCACCGCCCTTAATCCATTTAACCCTGAGTTGACACAGCACATGCTTCAGAGAGCACGGGGCTGGGGGAAAGGCCATAGATCAACAGCATCCCAAGGCAGAAGAATCTCTCCTAGTCAGAACAAAATGGAGTCTCCTATGCCCACCTCTTTCTACACAGACAGAGCAACAATCTGATCTCTCCTTCCTTTCCCCACACTTCCCCCCCTTCTTTTCAACAAAACTGCCATCGTCCTCATGGCCCGCTCCCGATGGTCGCTGTCTCTTCGGAGCTGTTGGGTACACCTCCCAGACAGGGCGGCCGTGCAGAGGCGCTCCTCACTTCCTAGACGGGGTGGCAGCCAGGCAGAGGCACTCCTCACCTCCCAGATGGGGCGGCCGGGCAGAGGCGCTACTCACCTCCCAGACGGGGTGGCAGCCAGGCAGAGGCGCTCCTCACTTCCCAGAGGGGGCGGCCGGGCAGAGGCGCTCCTCACGTCCCAGACGGGGCAGCCGGGCAGAGGCGCTCCTCACTTCCGAGACAGGGCGGCCGGGCAGAGACACTCCTCACTTCCTCCCAGACGGGGTGGCAGCCAGGCAGAGGCGCTCCTCACCTTCCAGACGGGGCTGCCGGGCAGAGGCGCTCCTCACTTCCCAGACGGGGCGGCCGGGCAGAGGCGCTCCTCACCTCCCAGACGGGGCTGCCGGGCAGAGGCGCTCCTCACCTCCCAGACGGGGCGGCAGGGCAGAGGCGCTCCTCACTTCCCAGACGGGGCGGCCGGGCAGAGACGCACCTCACTTCCTCCCAGACGGGGTGGCGGCCAGGCAGAGGCGCTCCTCACCTCCCAGACGAGGTGGCCAGGCAGAGGCGCTCCTCACTTCCCAGACGGGGTGGCGGCCGGACAGAGGCGCTCCTCACCTCCCAGACGGGGCGGCCGGGCAGAGGCGCTCCTCACTTCCCAGACGGGGCAGCCGGGCAGAGGCGCTCCTCACTTCCCAGACGGGGTGGCGGCCGGACAGAGGCGCTCCTCACCTCCCAGACGGGGCGGCCGGGCAGAGGCGCTCCTCACTTCCCAGACGGGGCGGCCGGGCAGAGGCGCTCCTCACTTCCCAGACGGGGCAGCCGGGCAGAGACGCTCCTCACTTCCTCCCAGACGGGCTGGCAGCCAGGCAGAGGCGCTCCTCACCTCCCAGACGGGGCGGCCGGGCAGAGGCGCTCCTCACTTCCCAGACGGGGTGGCGGCCGGACAGAGGCGCTCCTCACCTCCCAGACGGGGCGGCCGGGCAGAGGCGCTCCTCACTTCCTCCCAGACGGGGTGGCGGCCAGGCAGAGGCGCTCCTCACCTCCCAGACGGGGCGGCCGGGCAGAGGTGCTCCTCACTTCCCAGACGGGGCAGCCGGGCAGAGGCGCTCCTCACTTCCCAGATGGGGCGGCCGGGCAGAGGTGCTCCTCATCTCCCAGACGGGGCAGCCGGGCAGAGGCGCTCCTCACTTCGCAGATGGGGCTGCCGGGCAGAGGCGCTCCTCACTTCCCAGACGTTGGGCGACTGGGCAGAGGCTCTCCTCACATCCCAGAGGATGGGCGGCCGGGTAGAGACGTTCCTCACTTCCTATACTGGATGGCGGCCGGGCAGAGGCGCTCCTCACTTCCCAGATGGGGCGGCCGGGCAGAGGGGCTCCTCACATCCCAGACGATGGGCGGCCAGGCAGAGACGCTCCTCACTTCCTAGACGGGGTGGTGGCGGGGCAGAGGCTGTAATCTTAGCACTTTGGGAGGCCAAGGCAGGCGGCTGGGAGGTGGAGGTTGTAGCCAGCTGAGATCACGCCACTGCCCTCCAGCCTGAGCACCATTGAGCATTGAGTGAGCGAGACTCCGTCTGCAATCCCAGCACCTCGGGAGGCCAAGGCAGGCAGATCACTGGAGGCCAGGAGCTGGAGACCAGCCCGGTCAACACGGCGAAACCCCGTCACCACCAAAAATACAAAAACCATTCAGGCGTGGTGGAGCGCGCCTGCAATCCCAGGCGGGAGAGTCACAGGAGCCTGAGGCAGGGAGGTTGCAGTGAGCCGAGATCACGGCAGTACAGTCCAGCTTCGGCAACAGAGGGAGACCAAAAAAGAAGGAGAGGGAGACTGAAGAAAGGAGGGAGAGGGAGAGAGGGAGAGAGGGAGAGAGGGAGAGGGAGAGCTTCTTGCTGTTTTTCATGCCTGTCTTTAGGCCAGTCTTTGATTGGATGTCAGACATTGTAAATTTTACCTTGTTGGATGGTGGATATTTTTGTATCCGTATAAATATCCTTGATCTTTGTTCTGGGACACAGGTATTTGGAAACAGGTTTGATCCTTCCCAGGCTTGCTTTTCAGCTTTGTTAGGCTGGGACCATGGAAGCATTTAGTCAAATGCCAGTTTTGCTCCACTATTGAGACAAACTGCTGAATACTTTATCCGATGCCCCATGAATAATATTTTCCACTTTGGCTGAAGGAAACAGGAAATATTCCCAGCCCTGTGTAAACCGTAGGAATTGTTCCTTGTAATCATTTTGAGTGTTCCTTTCTCTGGTCTTCAGTAATTTCCTCACAGCCATGCACTTATAAGCTGAAGACTCAAGAGGGCCACTCCGCAGGTCTCCAGTGAGCTTTGTCTCTGCAGCTCTCTACTCACCAGCCCTGACCCTGGTAAACTCCAGTTGCCTTGGTCTCCTCAGAATTCCATTTTCATCTCCTCAGCTCACAGAGGCTGCCGGGCTGTGTTTGGGTTCCCCCTCCCTATGCTGCAGCCTGGAAATGTCTCCAGGAAGCGACTGGGAAATGCACAGGGCTCATCACATTTGTCTCTCAAAGAGCACTGTCCTTATCACCTGACGCCCAGTGTTTTGGAAACTGTCGTTACATACATTTTAGCAGGCGTGTTAGTTGTTTTGGTGGGAGTGTAAATCTAGTTGCTGCCATTCTGTATTGGTTGGAGGTGGAAGTTCACCATTGTAATTGCAACTTCCTCCATTACACTGAAGTTGGCATTATCATTGAACACATCAAGTGATGGCCTCATGTACTGCAATGTAACACCAATGCAACTAGCATTGTATATATTTGCCCTGTAGTCATTTGTCTCTGCTCATACCCCACCACCAGACACCAGTGATTGTTCCAATAAGAAAGTGCAGACGAAGACAGCGAGATGGGTACAGAGGGAAGATAACCACCTTCCAAGTCTGCTGGCATCTCTCTGGAGCCTGGCAGGCTGTCAGCACTCAATTGCTTGTTGAATAATTGAATGAATGTACGCAGGCTCACATGCTTGCACGCATGCATAAATGAACCAATGCCTATGACTGGGTGGTTTCTAAACTGCTCCACTAGTTCTCCAGACCAGACACCTTGCTTCCTTCAGACCCTCATACCCTTCCTTCCTTCCAGGACACAACTCTCATTAGCGGAGACTGCTCCAGAGCCTTCCTGCTGGGAGGAAATGTCTGAGTTCTGGGAGGTATGCTGCCTCCCACAAGCACTGTTCCTTGCCTTGTTTCAAACAATTCCCTCACTCTTCAGTTCCTTCCTCACTGCATTATTGTTTTTAGCCTGATGCTGAGCGCATGTCCCTTTTTTTTTTTTTTCATATTTTTAGAAGTGGATTAGTCCTTTAATTTCTTCACCATAATCCTGGCTACTCCTAGCTTTCAGGAATGTGAATGCCACTTTTAATTAGATTGTAAATTTTTAGAGTATCAGAACTCAGCCCTATCTGTTCTATTTGCAAAAAGCCTCCAATATTTTCCCCAGTGATGACCTGTGCTCTATTTTCATCTAGCCTCAGGGATCTCACTGACTAGAAAAAGGAAATTTGATAGAGCAATTTCATTTTTGAAGTTAGTAAACACAACTGAATACTTTCATATGTCATTGCTAAAATGGGTTCAGAGAAAAATGGTAACAAATAATCCAACAATCCAATGGTTTTGAAATGTTTCCAATGTAAGAGTTTTTATTCTGGTTTCGTGCTCAATTAGAGTACCTACAACAGACTACAGACAAAAATAATTAGGAAAGGCTCAATGAAAATGTCAGGAAACAACACAGTAGGGGATGTTCAGTCTTGCAGATCTCAGACAAGTTACTGAGTTTGAATTTCAGTCCTAATATTGGGTGACAAAATCTCTAATTTAGATGTGATAATTAATTTAAAACAAGATTGCGGGCTTGGATCCTGACTATGCTGACTTCTAAACAATTTGAAAGTCCTGTAACAGTCATCCTTCAGGTTAAAACTTCTGGGGGTGGGGCGTCTACCAGAAGATGGAATACAATTTTGTGAGTGCAGGGGGAAAACAGGATAAAGAACAGTCAGAAAAAGCCAGAACCAAGTCGTCAAGCGGGGAGGGGAGGCAGCAGGGATAGAGGGGAGAGGAGTCTTTGCTACAGACAGGGCAGGCACAGGCGGCGCGGAGGGCGGCCTTACCTCCGCGGAGGGGCCAGTTTCAGTGTCAAGGCTGAGGTCTGAGCAGCCTGGAAGGACGCTGGTCTCTTAAACATAGCTGCCACCAGATGGCCTTAAGGTGTCTCAGGGACGCTCCTCAGCCCTTTGCTGCTGTGGGTGGCTTGGAGAGTACAGGGCAGGGCTGCTCGAGGTGGAGGTGTGGCAATGATGGCGTGGCTGCTGAGTCCTAGACGCCCGGCCGCGGGGAAGTGGAGGTGGGCTGTCTGGGGAAGCGGAGTTCAGCATTACTTAAGGATGTTAGGGTCTTTGCTGCACTGGAGCCTGAACAGGCCCAGAATCTGAAGGATGATGTTAGGTGTACTATTCTTGAAAGGGATTTCAGGGTGTTCCTGAGATAAGCGATGTTGTGTTCCCCCCCATCACCCAAACCTTGGGCTCGGGGTGTGTCCCCCGGCAGGACCCATGGGAGCTGGTGCCGTGGGAGGAGCCGTCCGAGTCGGAGGGCGCCGCCTGCTGGAGCGGCTGCTTGGCGGGCCTCTTTTTCCTCCTGGGCTTCTCTCGTCTTGGCTCTCTGGAATCCTGCGTGTCCGCTTCTTTCAGTGGCCGGAAGAGGAAAGCAGAGTTTCTCGCCTCCACATCCTCTCTAGTGACAGAGAGAGATCAGGGTTACCCTGCCTTGATGGCTGCGGGGTCTACAGAGATGTCGAAGCCATCCCCACGGCTGCTTCTCAGCTCCTTGCCCACGTCCCTCTTCCCATGGAAAGGAGTCTCTGGAGCGCTGTGCACCCAATGCTTTAGGCTGGGCTTAGGTCCACTCAGTTCATTTCCACGAGCCTTTTGGTGTCTGGGAGCCTCCCACGGCACGGAGAACTTGAGTATACGGACCTGTCCTGACCAAGCCAGTGAAGGAACAACTCCCAGCCCAGAAGCCCCTGGAAACCCCTCAGCATAGACCTGTGTCCGCCCCAGGGAGATGAGCTTGGACCCATCACAGCCCAGTTCATCCCTGAACTGGAGCTTGTACATCAGAGATACTCTTTCACACCCTGTGTTTCTGTAATGACTCCAAGGTATACTATCGGGAACATTTTTCCAAATGTCCAAAATGGTATGATTTGTAATGACATTGAACTTAGGAATGACTATGAAGTCACAGAGCTAGATTACTATTTAGAAAATATGCTGACAAAGCTTATTTACCCAGAATTGCTGTCCTTCAAAGAAGGCACCTTGGGAACACCATGACCTCATTCCAGCCATGCCTCCATGGCTCACCGTTTTGGGAGCTCACCTTTTTTCAGGGCCTTTAGGGTAAGTTAAGGATACCCACTGCCTAGTGTTAAACCTTATTTTGTTCCCATTATCAGTATCAGCTATCTTGATCACCCTGCCTTCAATCCGAATAATTTTTTGTTTTGTTTTTACTCCACAAAACTTCGGACTATTACTGCTTCGGATCCTTTTGGAAATTGTCAGGGAAAAACAAAACAATAAAGTGGAAAGACAGTGTTTGCTATTTTCAAATAGAAAATGCCATCATTCAAATCCCTTGTGAAAGAATCAAGATTCACTACACATGATAATTTTCAACGATTGGCTCAAAGACTCAGGAGAGATTCCCAAGAGAGATTAAAAAATTGGCCTGGGCGATAGCAGTGACATTGGGAAAAGCCTTTCTGGGAGGCCACAGACAAAATCATCTTTAATCTGAGGCCAGTGCTTGTGTGGATGTATAGGTTCTGTGATAGCAGGTTCTGAGAGACTTCTAGGAATCATGCTTCAAGGGTACATTTACCGCCCCTGCTCTGTGAAGTCTAAAATCTTACCCATCAGGTTACCCTCAACTATCCCTCAAATTGCTACCTCTCTCCAGAGCAGAATAAGTTGATACATTCTGTTTCTTTTTCACGGTTTTTCTCTATTTGCCATGAGTTAGGATCCATGATTACAGTCCAGTCCCTAAGCTATAATCTCTCAGAAAGAGGAGCGACAAGAAGCGGATGTGAGAAGTAGAGAGATTTTCAGGCATTAAAAGCATGGAAAGAACAAGGTAGGGAGATGCCTACCCACCCGCCTGGAGGACTCTGGCGCTGTGCTGGTTCCACTTCTGGGAAGAAAGTGCTGAGTGCCCACTCCATGCCCTCCTGGGGTCAGAACCCACCCCCTTTGCTGAATAAAGCATTGGCAGCTTGTCAGTAATCCTGCTGGATTCCTGAGGTCTCGTTTGTATTGTGCCCTAAGTGTCTCTCTCTCAGCAAGGCTGCCTCAGAACATAAAGAACAAGAGGACCCATGGAGCAGGCACCAGCAGATGTTTGATGAAGACCCAGTGGGGGGCCTTAGACTTTCAACAACTGAAGGGGTGGAGAATGAAGAAATGGATAAGCAAAGGCTGTTGCTATCTGAATTGCTACTGCTGGCCCTGAAGGCTGGCGAATCTCTGTGTCTCCTTGTGTCCCCTTGTCCCATGTCCTAGGGCACCACGACGTGCTTCCTGAACGTAAGCTACGGCACGTGTCCTTCTAAATTACATAGGATACTCACAGACAGGATTTGTTGCTGAACTGTACGTTTTTCAGGGCTTTGTTCCAGCATAAGAAATGGAGCTCCTAATCCAACCAGAGGGGACGGAGGGAGCTAATGACATACAGAGGCTTAATGATTTCAAATGCACAGACGCCTCTTAGGAGAAAATCGTCAGGAGTGACCAGGCGAGATTAAGTGGAGTGATTCATCTAATGTAATGTCAGAGGCAGTGCTGAATCTTGAAGTTTCAATCAATGACTTAATTTCACTGATGTCAGGAGACAATGTGAGTCCACAACACTACAGGGGGTCAAGGCAGGAGTGTTCAACACTGCGGACAGTATCATTTCCACTAGGACATACTCCCAAATCCAATGGCTTCATGGAAAGTTACTCAACTGCTCAAAAGACAGATAATGAGAGGCTAATATTTTGTGTAACAGGAATTGTGGGGAGCAGGGGTTGACCAGAGATCCAGACAAACCCCACCTGGCCCTGGGAGGGTCTCTCCTCCTGCCGACTCATACACAGCCACGTCCCCAAGACCACACAATGACCCTCAAGCAGCAAGAGAAGAACATGCCTTGCCTCCAGGGCCCCAGAACCTAACAGCTTCCTTCAGATGCCTGACGTTTCCCTGGAGCACAGAGGAAATGCTGAGTCCTATTTTGCTTTCCTGATATCACATTTGGAATGTTACTATTTTTAAAAAAATAAATCATACTCCCTCTAAAGAGACTTTTTTTTTTCTTTTTTTCTTTTTCTTTTTTCTTTCTTTTTTTTTTTTTTTGACAGAGTCTCGCTCTGTTGCCCAGGCTGGAGTGCAGTGGTGTGATCTCGGCTCATGGCAAGCTCTACCTCCTGGGTTTAAGTGATTCTTCTCTCAGCCTCCCGAGTAGCTGGGATTAAGGGTGCCCACCACCATGTCCATCTAATTTTTGTATTTTTAGTAGAGGCGAGGTTTCACCATATTGGCCAGGCTGGTCTCGAACTCCTGACCTCAAATGATCTGCCCACCTCGGCCTCCCAAAGTGCTGGGATTACAGGCGTGAGCCACCGCCCCCGGACAAGAGTCTTCTTAAGGAGGAGTCTTGAAGGTAAAAGCAAGCTGTGCTCTGTTAAGGGTGAGGGGAGGAAGGATTCCAGCTCATCTGGGAGAGAGTTCTAGCTAGTTAAGTGGCACCAGGTGTGTGCATTCAGTTCAGGCGGCCTGAAACCCCAGCCTGTGGGTGGTTGAGTAAAGCCTGCTAGAGGCACCTCTCTCCACTGGAGAACACTAGCAGCTGGAGCATCAGACCCACCAGGTGCCTCCCCCTGCCCTGGCCAGAGGCCACAGTCCTCTGATGGGAACGGGACGCCAGGGGAGGCAGCCAGGGAAGGACTTGGTCTGTGAGTCCCCTGCCCTGGCAAGGAGAGAGGATGCCAGATGGAGGAAAATCCCCGTTCTGCCTGCTTCTTGTAGTTATTGAGAAGGACCACATGGGAGAAACTACACGTGTGTTCTCAAATGGAGGAAGTTATAGACAGGATAAGGACGATTCTCCTTCAGAAAAGACATCTCTGATGCCATGGAATGTAGCAGAAAGCTCAGGCACGCTTCTGAAGGGAAGGGAAGGGAAGAGCAGTCATTTCCTTCCATCGGACACACTGTCTTGAAAGACACGCCTCTCAGCTGCGTGTCAGAGAATGCCGTCATCATGCTGCAAAGGAAAGAGAAAATCCGCACCCGCCTCGCTGGTTTCACTTTGCAAATATGGCAATACCAGCATCCCCTCCTTGAGGAATGAATAATCTGGAATTTAGCAATATTGATAACATATTTTATAAGCTAATCTTGTTTTTTTAAAAAAAGTCTTTAAGAATCATTTAGGTGTCAAATTTTAAGTTGAAAATGAAAATGTGCCATCAGCTTTTGCTGTGTTCAGTTAGTTTTGAGCCCTTCAGCCTCCAAATGCCTTTCTTCCTGCCTTTCACTGTGCACCGTCCTCACTCAGAAGCCAGAAGAGAGACCTGGAGGAAAGGCCCCCAGAAGGAAGGAGAGGAGGATGGGGGGAAGATGGAGGCTGTTTGGGCCCAGGCATCCCTTGCTTTACCCTGCAAGCAGATAGTTATAGTAAATTCAATATTGAAAAATTAAATTTAGTCAAATAATGTTCTGTTGGAGATGTAACCTACAGTACATGTCTTTAATAGCCTGTGAAGAAAGCATCAGGATTTTTTTAGATGGCCTCATTTGGAATGTAAAAAGTAAAGTAGAGGTTCCTCTTCAAAGACTTTCCTCCCCATCTAATTAGGAATAAAGAGTAACTTCTCTTAGAAGCAAAATTTATTCAAAGACCTGTGCTAACATTCTTAAACATCTGCTAGCAGTAATAAACAAATCAATGTACTTTATGTTCTTAGCTCCCACAGTTTAGCCTAAATATTTGCCCTGGCAAGCTTATACTGGTCCAAGCAAGCATTAGGTCATAGCCTGTTCCTCTTTCTTATTTGAAGGTGTTTTTACCTTTCTCTACATTCCACAAGTTACTTCCTCCTTCCTTTGTTCTCCTCTGCCTTTGCCTCTTTTAAAAAGTTCTAAGTTGCTAGTCAATCGGGACAAATACAGAATGTGAGGTCCCATTCCAGCCAATGGAAACCGGACACAGCAGTAGGGTGGACGCATCTGGTTATAAATGACCTTGTCTCCTTCTTTCAGTGTACTCTCGTGGCAAAACTGCTGGCGAGTGTACCCTTTCTGCAGAAAGTAAAAATGGCCTTGCTGAGGAAATTAAATTTATGTTCAAGTGCTACTTCTTTACAGCACCAGGGAACAAGCATTTCTAACAGGAATAATGGCATGAATGCTCCCTAAGGAACACATTTGTAAAGTAAGTGAGAAAGAGCTCCTGAGGAAAGGACCTACCAGAAGGAAATCCCAGCTCAGACACAAAATCAGACCTATGCCTTTATTTTTGTACTTGGTTCTGCTAGCCCTTATTATAGAAACAGAGACAGGTTAAGCTCTGAACTTAGTAGGTTGAATGTGACCTCTGCTTATGAGAATTAAACTCAGTCTCTTGCTCCCACAGAGGCAGCCAACACAAAAAAGAGTAGAAATTACAATGGGGGACTCGAGAGTCAATGAAGACTTCCACCATGTGAAGCCCAGAAGCAAGAGTAGATAATTCACAGTGAAGAGCTTTAAATAAGGCCTGGGGAAGATGGAAAACAAAGGCTTTTCTCAACATACAAGGATTTGCATTTTCATTCTAAAGTAATGATTGATAACATTGAGTTTGGTGAAAATGGGTAATACTTGGATACATCTGCTCATATTCCTTTATAATGAGCTGTAATTTGGACATCATAGGAACCAGAAGCAAGACCCACAGGGACCATTGTTGGGGTAGAAGTTTGAGATGAACAGAAAATGTTCTGCTATTTTAAATGAAGTATCAACCCATCTAGACAAAGAATGGAGAATTGTAGCATACGTTTTTGATAATCATAGCTAAGGAAAGGTTCTCTGTGGAACCGCACACCGCTTGAGGAGCATTGCTGGGCATCTGCTAGCATATGTCTGTATATATTTATTTGTTCTTCAAAAAGTCATTGGGGGCATTCTGTGAGCTGGACGCTGGCAACTGGGATTCAGAGGCAGATAGAACCTGTCCCCTACCTTCAAGGACTTGTGCCTACAGTGTCCAATGCAAAGGAAATTTTCTTTAACAGAAACCTCTACGGGTTGCCGTGGGGCCACCTCACTACCTGAGAGGGCTAGGGTGCTGGGACATCACATGGTGGTGTTGACGTTTGAGCTCAGTCTTGGAGTTCCCCAGGTGGCTGAGGGCAACGAATAGCTGTCCAGGGAGAATACTTAATCTGGTGAAGTCACAGAGACCTGAGAAAGCATGGTGTGGGCAAAACCTACATGTAGCTTAGTGTGGTTAGCATGCAGAAGGCATTGGTGGGTTAGCTGGGAGTGGCTAGGGACAAGTGAGGCAAGACAGGCAGGTCTGGGCCAGACCAACTGTGATAAGAAGGGGTGATGGGGATGGGGCTCTGAAGGATTTTTAAGTGGGGAAGGGACACAGGCAGATTTGCATGTGAGGAATTTGATTCTGCTCAGCCCTTATGGTGAGTGACTGGGACAGTGGCAGGAGGAGGCTGGAGGACATGAGAGCTCCTGACCAGTTAGGATGCCTGTAACCTGGAGACCAAGGGGGTATGGTAGGTGAAGGACAAGCAGCAGCCAAAGATGACCACCAGATTTCTGGCTGGACAGCTCCGTGACTTGTGGGTAAAAGGGTGAACTGAGATGGGGAAGCCCGAGATGGGAGCAAGTTTGTGGGGAACTGTAATTTCAATTTTAGATGTGCTGAATTTTTGAGATTCTGTACACTCAGGTGGAAATATCCAGGGGGTGGTTGGAAATAATGCCCTTCCCACAATGTGCTGAACACCTGCCAGACAATGACCATCCCCAATCTTCACATCACCGTAATCCTGCAGATGAGCTCAGGGTCGATGAGCAACCACAAAACTAATGAGGGCAGGGCTGGGACATAAACCCAATCTTTGTTCCAATGCTCTTCCCCCTATAGTTACCCATCATAGCTGCACCTTGCAACCAGCTGGGGGCTTTCAGAAAAACCTACCTCCAGGCCCACTCTTAGAGTCAGACTGTGACACACAAGCACAGAAGAGCAGCCTGGGTTGGAGAAGGAGACATGGGGTCCTTAGTGCAAAGGGGGTCATGGAGGCAGTGGGTGGCAGTGAAGTCAGGCAGGGAGAAAACCCAGAGAGGTAGAGGGGCAATGAGCCTCAAGAGGAGGGTTTAGGGCAGAAGGGAGTAGCTGGTGGCGTCCAAAGTGACTGCTGGAGCAGGTTCAGTCAGTGAGGGCGGAGCTCACTGGTTCAGGCTCGTGAGAGGTCCCGTGTGGCCTCTGTGGAAGCAGTTTCTTGGAGGGGTAAGGGTGGACACCTATACCCAAGGCTCAGGAGTGAACAGGAGAGTGGGGATGTTGAGTCTATCTGATGACGCATGGAGACGGGCAGTGAAGGGCAGGGAGCGTGCTGGATCACACTGCGGAACCAAGGGAATGGTATTTATTTAGGAGTGTGTGTGTTTGTGGGTGCTGTGTGTGTGTGAACAGGAGGCCAACCTGTGTACTTGCTGAGGTGAAGGGCTCAGTGAAGAGGAGCTAAGGAGAGAGGTGAGAAGAATCCAGGGATCACTGATGGATCCAGGACCCGAGGCAGTGGAGGATGGGCCTCTGGAGCCCAGTGGACAGATCAGCCTGGGGTGAAAGGAAGGACACTGATTCTTTGACATCAGGGGCAAAGGCAGAGACTTCCATAAGCCCAGAGGTGGGAGATCAGAAGTGGAGGGAGAAGATGTCTGATGGTTCTTTGACGAAGTAGAAGGTAAGGCCATTGGGAGAATGAAGGTTAGCACCCAAAGATAGCCTGCAAGCTCTAAGAGAAACTGGAAGATGTTTCCTGGGTTCTTTTCCCCAACACTTGCTCAACATCCACCTTCATCTCTTTTTGTATGGCCTTGACTCCAAGGTCATGGCTCCATGAGCCCAATTTTGATGTCCCTCGTTGGCCCCATGGACTTGGGTTCGTGTTTGCTCTGCAGGCCTCCCCCTTTCCTTTTGCCTTGGCTTTAGTCTACCTTACAGCTCTTAGCCATCCTACTACCTCAGGTGAAAATGTGTTCACTCCACTGCAGCCCCTGGAAGCCACCGCCCCTGCAACACCCTGACCTGGCTACAGGCAGGCCAGGGCCAGCCCCTCGCTCCCACCTCCTAGCAAGGGGAGAGGTAGGTAGGTAGGTGACTGGACCCAAATGCAACTTAATTAGAAGGACTTCAATCTTTACAAATAAAAGGGGAACGATCCCTGCATATTCATGACATATTCATGAATGCTTTTCTGAAGGGTCAAATAATGTTGAATTTGAGATTAGAACCAGATGGATGAATAAATAGCAGGTGAAAGGTGTGACGTTGAAGGGATAATAAACACAGAGCTACATTTTAAGTAGGACATTCTCCATCTCTGCTTTGCTTCCCTAGTATTTAGAGGTCATGGATCTCATCTCAAAAACAGATCAAAGGTGCAAGGATATAAATTAATATTCAAGAGATAAAAGTTGAGTACACTTACACTTCCGGATCCTCAGGAATTGGGAGTGACTTTATATGAGAGCAAGAGAGTGCATACTTGTTTTGGCTGATCTTAATAAGTGCACTCCGAGGGCAAAATTCCTGTAATAATACCAACAGAATTCACTCAACTTAAATCAGAAATGTCCACAATTCAGATACAATTTTATTCTAGCTCAACCCATTATAATAGCTTCTAGTCATTATCCTATTCAGGGTGACACTTAAAAGAGTAGTTTAAATTCAGAGCCTCACTTGATAATTATTTGCTGAATAAAAGTCATCATTGAGTCCTCTCTGTCATTTCTCCATATTCTGGATCAATTGCCAACTGTACCCATGTAAGAGATACACACACACACACACACACACACACACACACGCACACACACACACACACCTTCCTATCTTTATTTCAGCCTTTGGCCACCACTTTTGCTAACTGCCCCACCTTCAGCCTCTTTGGGTCTCCCCAAGTCCCTAACAGAACTGTCTCCAGTATCCTTCCCCCTGGCCATGCCACTCTAACCTCCAGGGCCCCATGTCCTGTAGGTTAAATTCCAAGGTCCTTTCTTGGGCTCTGCGGCTTCCCCTCAGGGGTCCTGGGCCAACTGCCTCATCTCTCCCCACACCCTAGGGCATGCCTGGGGACATCTCTTAAAACATCCCTCCCTTTCACAGTTGATATCCCCAGAACGGTCCCACACGCCAGGAAGGGGAAGGCTTCCCCGTGCTCTGCCCTTTCAGATGCTTCTCTACGGCTATCTAGACAGCTTCAGGAAACTCCATTTTTCTCCAAGGGTTTTTTTTCTGGGGGTGATGAGCAGACACCTCCTTCTCTGCTGGCCTTGTTGGGTTGGATACCATGCTCCAGTCGCTGCTGGCTCTGATGGTCTTTCTCCTTTGCACTTAACCCTAAATTTCATTTCCCATGCCCCTCTCCCTGATGGAACTACCTCATGCCACAGTCAAGGATGCACTGGATATTTTTATTCTGTATTCTAGGCAGCTGGGCACAGTAGTTTAGAGGGTAGGCCATGGAGCCAGATTGTCTGTGTTCAAATACCTGCTCAACACACCAGGTGTGTGCTTTAACCTCTTGCTTCAATTCCTTTTCTGGAAATCAATATAATAATAGTCTCTATCTCATGGTGTTCTGAGGATCCAAGGGTCCACTCTGCGTAAAGCGCTTTGATTGGAATGCATGGCACATAGTAAGGTCCTAAGAAAGAGCCACTGTTACCTGGCTTTTTGCTCACCAATCTAGTTCACTTGTGGGTCTGTTTTCCAGGCATGTTAAGTCGTCCATCAAAACAATGTCATTTTCCATTAGGAATGTCGTTCATTCAAGTAATTTAAAAAACAATTGTGAGACCCTTCTCTTCATCAGGGGCTGTGCTGGGAGGGACAAAGGTGAACAGACGTGGTCTCTGCCTTCAAGGGTTGAGAGGTTGGTGAGGAAGCCAGTTTGGCAAGGGCAGTGTAGTGGACAGGAGGGACCTGAGGGCCTGCAGGAAGTCACAATCAGGCAGAGTCTTTAGGGTGACGGGAGTTTGGGGGAAAGGAGATGGGGAGGGCAGTCCAGGAAGAGGCAAAAGCCTGGGACTTGAAAAAGCCCACCACATTCAGGAAGCAGTGAGTCTTCCACCTGGCTGGAGGTCAAGCTCATGCAGCGGGCTGGGGCCACACCGGGGTCCTGGGGGGGATACTCCCTGAGGGTGACTCGAAGCATGTGTGTGGGTTGAGAGGAGGCGGGAGACGTCAATCAGGCAAACGACATCATCAGTTTTGTAAACTGATAAAGAATTCTTCTAAAACTTTTAGAAAAATTACATAGAGAAATATATAATTAAGGAAGGATTTCTTAAACAAACATAGAAAGGGCAGAAAGAGAAGAGGGATAAATTTGACCATATTAAAATTTAATGCTTCTCTGTCAACAAAGATTCCAAAGTTAAAAGACAAGCAACAGACCGGGGAAAACTATTGGCTGCATACATTACCAAGAATTACTACCCAGAAGACAGAGAAGACCTCCCCTAGTCAATAAAAAAGACAAACGATCCAACAGACAATACAGACCCTTAACAAACATCCGTCCAATGAGCAAATCAATCTAGAGGTGATACAGTTAACCGAGTCATTCCCACTCACTGGCACTGGGGAGTGTTGAGGGAAGGGATCTGAGTGATGCTGCCAACCTCTGCAGCCACATCATCACTACTGTTACCTAACACCTACCTGTCAGACACACAGATCTTTTACATCTTTTACATGTCTTTTCTTCAAGCCTCACAATCACCCTGTAGGGTATACATAGATAAATACAGATAGAGATATGTAAAGTATTCATTTTATATGTGACCAAACTGAGTCTCAGGGGGTGAAGCAACCTGCTCAAGTCAGACAACCAATAAAGAGCAGAGTGAATGTTCATATAATTCAAACACAGGGTTTTTTTGTTGTTGTTGTTGTTGTTTTTTGAGACAGAGTCTCGCTCTGTCGCCCAGGCTGGAGTGCAGTGGCGCGATCTCGGCTCACTGCAAGCTCTGCCTCCCACGTTCAGGCCATTCTCCTGCCTCAGCCTCCCAAGTAGCTGGGACTACAGGCGCCCGCCACCATGCCCGGCTCATTTTTTGTATTTTTAGTAGAGATGGGGTTTCACCGTGTTAGCCAGGATAGTCTCAATCTCCTGACCTCGTGATCTGCCCGCCTCGGCCTCCCAAAGTGCTGAGATTACAGGTGTGAGCCACCGCGCCAGGCCTAAACACAGGGTTTTTAACTGTAAAGCCTGTGTTCTTTTCACTCTACTCCACTTTGTGCCTGTCCGCCCTTATGTCTCCCAACTTCTGCCAACTCTGGAGGTGGTTCCTAGGTAAGTAGGAGATGGGGAACCAGGTAGTTGCACCCCAGTACAGGGGACACAGAGGAGAAGGAGGCACTTGGGGAAAGGGGGTGCACTGGCTTGTGGAGTCTGAGATGCCTGTGCTCACTCTGAGGGAGTGCTCCAGGAGGACCCAGCTAGAAGCACAGGGTTGGAGCTCAGGGCAGGAGCGGGGCTGGCACTTCCGTCCAGAGATGGAGGCTCACACCAAAAGACACCAGGAGGAGGCAGAGGAGGACAGCACTAGGGGGGGCCCAGGAGGTGACCAAGTCTGCAGGGCCGGCAGGGGACCTCAAAGGAGGGGCAGTCTGAGGAGGAGGAGGAGGAGGACAAGGACGAGGATCAGGAAGACAGAGAGCCAGAGAGAGTGGTGCTCCAAGACCCTAGAGTGAACCTGCCAGTCCGTCAAATGCAAAGCATGGTTCAGCAGTGGGAGCCAAAGAACTGCAGCAGAGGCCATGGTCTCCTCAGTGAGGGCAGGGTCTGTGTGGCACGGTGGGCAGAAGCCAAAACACAGGGAGTGGAGAGCAGGGCAGCAGATGCAGCCAGGGAAACCATTCATCAAGAAGCCTGGCAGTGCCAGGATACAGCTTGGCATTGCCCAGGAGAAAGTCCTTTTCTAAATGAAAATCTACTTACTCTCCGGTTGTTACACTTCAAAACCGTGTAGAATTTTTCTGTGGCCACATGCTTATTGGGAAGTGCTATGACAATGGCAGGGACATAGAAGTCAAATCCTTTGGGTATCGCAATTTTGGCAAACACATAATCTCCAACCTGCAGAGGAGAACATAGAGCAAATATTTTGCTTATGGATTGTACAGACAATGTTAACATAAGCAAGTTTTAAAATACGCCAAGGCAATTGGCAAGTACTGATGCTAAAATTCAAATACATGTTTTTTTTCTCAGTTAAGAAAGAGCTCTAAGATTCTCTGGGCTCATTGGGCCACATCTGGAATTTTGTGATCAGTTTGGGAAGCCCCATTTTGGTAGGACTTCACCAACTGACAAGGACCCAAGGGTCTGCCAGCAAGATTGTGAGGGTTCTGGAAACCACACCCTAAAGAGACTAGTTGAAAGAACCTGGGCTGTTTGTCATGCAAAGATAAACAGTGTCCTCATCTGCCAGAAGGGCTGTCACCAAGATGTAGAAAGGGAGAGGTTTGTTTATTGTTGCTCCAAAGCACACACCCAGAATCCAAGGGTAAAAGTCGCAAATGGAGAATTTGCAGGAGAAAAAGGATCTTGTGGAGGGACATGCAGAGGCTGCGGGCCCTTCTGCATCGTCAGGGTACAAGAGCACTGTTGTGTTCCAGCGCTCTGACTAGGAAGCAGCAACAGAGGCCCAAGGATGAATTCTCCAATTCCTCCTCCAGCGCTTCTCCTCCGGGCTCACACTGGGCAAGGCAGCAGCAGGGTGCTCTGCAAGGATTTCCCTCTAATCCCAGGCCTCGGAGCTGGAATTAGGAACGTGGCAAGAGGATGAGCCAGACACGGCACAGCTTTTATGAGTTTGTGAGCAGATGAGAACACATTAGTCTGGCCCAACTGAGGCAGGAGAACAGGGTCTGGAGTCAGGGAACTTAAGGTCAATTCGTGCTGACTTTCTAAGGCTGAATCAAGGGAAGAACCAGGGTCTGGGGCCAGGGAAAGCACCAAGGTCTGGGGGCAGGGAAAGCACCAAGGTCTAGGGGGCAGGGAATCTGGGGCCAATTTGTGATAATTTCCTAAAGTTAAATCAAAGGGAAAACATCTGGGTCTGAGGCAGGGAACCTAAGGCCAATCACTGCAAACTTCCTAAAGCTAAACCAAAAGGAAAAACCCCATCTCCTGACGCCAGATAGCAAAGGATCAAAGGTCAGTCTCCCTGCAACCCTCCCTTTCCACCCCGGCTCAGAGGGAAAGGGAGTGTGCTTTGGATTGGCCACAGGCCAAGCAGGGGCCATCGCTTCTTCTGCATATGGTGCTAATTCACCTCAGCCTTTAATTAGCCACAGACCAAATCCTTCATCCAGATAAGGGGTAGTCCATAGGAACCTCAAAAGGATTACTTAAAACCCAGAAATCTTTGTAATGGCGCCCTTGAGCCTCTTGCTCGGGCCCATTCCCACCCTGTGGAGTGCTTTCTCACTTTAATAAATCCCTGCTTTTGCTGCTTCGTTCCTGTGTTCTGTTCCTTTGTTACTTTATTTGTGCATATTGTTCAATTCTTTGTTCAAAACACCAGGGACCTGGACAACTGACACTCATGGCCTTTCCTCTGGTAACACATCTGTGGAATGCACATTTGAGCTAACTGTGCATTACGGTATCACCGTCTGACATCAGCTGATTACACTGCTAAGGAAAATGCTGCCTCTGCCCTTGTTATTATGTAATAGAATAGAATAGAATGGAATGAGATGGGATGGGATGGGAGAGAATAGGAATAGAATAGAATAGAATAGAATAGAATAGAATAGAATAGAATAGAATAGAATAGAATAGAATAGAATAGAATAGAATAGGAGTAGAATAGAATCTTTTGCAGTTAAAAGTGTCCACAGTACTGGCAGCTACAGCAATGTCCTTCCCTCAAACTCTATTGTCTTGTAAAGAGACAAGGACCTCAAGGTCCAATGCAAACAAGTCTGTGCAGCCCTGAGCTACATAACAGGGAGTCGGCAGGTCAGGGTCACGAGCAAAGAAATCTCCAGGCGACAGGTCCCAGAACAGGGGCCATTGTTCTTCCTGCCCAAACACACCCTCCCTGCAGGAGCCCGTGTAGGTTCAGCAAAGGGCCAAAGAGTGGCCTTGGCGTTCTCTGTTATTCAAAACTCTGTGGATGGTGAAAAGGGGCCCCAGAACACATCAGGGACTGGGTACCTGGAGCAGCGGGCAGGGCATGGCGCCCCCCACAGGCATGATGAAGGAGGTGGACACGACCTTGGTGTCTCCGTAACTGAAGCCCACCAGTGCTTGGGTGCGGCTCACACACTTCTTCACAACCCCTGGAAAGAATCAAAGAAAACATAAAATATAATGACAAATAACATCCCTTCCCTTAGGCTTGTGCCATCTTTCTGGCCATGCTGAGTTTTAACACTTTGCCTGTTTAAATCAGTGTGCCCCTTTGATTTCTCCGGCAGATAATCTTGGGCACCATAGGATGCCTACTGGGTTGACCAACTCAAAGTGGTGCACATGCCTGGTCTGGGCACCCGCTGAGATAAGAACCAGCGAGAACGGACGAGACCTGTTCATCCTGCGCCATCAGCCTCCATCCTGACAGGAACGTGGGTCCTGGAAACAAAGATCCTCTTCCCGAACACTTCCTACCACCTGATATTTTCATTTACTTTAGCCCTATTTTCTTCCATAATACTTAAAGATAGAAAATACACGTTGTTAATTAAATTGTGAAAGTAAAAAGGAAATATAAACTCCCATCCAAATTGGCTTTGCATCTGACTAGACTGAACATACTCAGCTTCCCCAAAATGTACAGCTGAAAGGAACGAAGAAAAAAGATGTAAGGCTGGGCGTGGTGGCTCACACCTGTAATCTCAGAACCTTGGGAGGCTGAGGCAGGTGGATCACCTGAGGTCAGGAGTTCAAGACCAGCCTGGCCAACATGGTGAAACCCTGTCTCTACTGAAAATACAAAAATTAGCTGGGCATGGTGGCGCACGCCTGTAATCCCAGCTACTCGGGAGGCTGAGGCAGGAGAAATGCTTGAACCCAGGAGGCGGAGGTTGCAGTGAGCTGAGATTGCATCATTGCACTCCAGCCTGGGCGACAAAAGCAAAATTATGTCTCAAAAAAAAAAAACATGAAAAAAGAGGTAAGAAGTTTCTTTTTTAGTTATACTAAAGAAGTGCATGATAGATACGTAAGGTTGGTGTAAAAGTGATTGCAGCTTTTGCCATTAAAAAAATGACCAAAATTACTTTTGCACCAGCATAATATATATACATATATATACACACACACATATTATTTAATTATATAATAATTTTGTTATACATTTTAATTAATATAATTATTAGAATAGATTATCATGCTAGGAAAAGAAAATACCTGTGTTAAGGTGCACATTTTTTGTCATTTATCCGACTTGAAATTTATCTTCCCATTAAAAAGGGATTCTAAACATTAAGGGGGAGATGATGACATTGGACACCTCCCCCAGCAGTATCAGCTGCTCACAGACCCTCATGGAGACAGAAATGAGCAAGCGCGTCCTGCTGGGCTCCACAGCACGTGCTGCAGCAGCTCCCCGGTCCTGGCTCACGTGCCTGCTAAGCAAAGCCCCGTGTCCTCTCATGGGGCAAAGAGACAGCTGCTGATTTTCATCTTGATCCATGTGTCTTGTTTTAAATGGCCAAAGGAATGAATTTTTTTTTGAAAAATACTCACACTCAAGCCAGCTTACCATTGTGTGTTTTCTGATCGGACTAAAATGTTTAATTTGGGTTTTGAAATATTTACACATTATTCACACATTTTCTACCATAAACTGACTTCACCCTTTTAATCAGAAAAACAATACTACCTTTTAGAAATAATTTGTATTCTGGAAACAAGAGCCGCTCCTGATTGAGAATCAGGGGACTCGTCTCCTGCCACGCACTGTGTCCCCGCGTCCCTCCCACGGCCCCAGGGAAGGGTCTGGGCTGCCATCACAGCTACATTGGCCCATGTGACTCTCTTCAAATCCTTAGCCTTTGGGACTTAGCAGTATCCAGTATCAAGCCTACTAGGCAGTTTTTCAGTTGTTTGCCTAAATTGAGAAGTTGTGACAGAGCCTGTGTAGCCGACGAAGCCTAAACCATTTATCACTGACTTTCTTCTTTGGACCTAAACTTTTTGGACTGTTATGATGACTTCTTTTTAGTTCCTTTAATTTAGCTTCCTTCTTTGTATAATTTCTGTAGATATGGGTCTCTGTTCATCTCCAGAAATGAGCACAGTTTCTTACGGTCTGTCTTCAACCTGGCCTTGTGGGCCCCCATGTGGCCACACTCTGGGCAGCTGGAGGGCCCAGGACTGGCCTGTCCCACCACTGCTAAGCCTCTGTACCTGCTCCTTCTCCATCTAATTAAGGGATTGCTACCATTTCTCTCTGTCCTCAGCCTTGAGAGGTGAGGCCGTGTCTCCCAGCTCTGAAATCTCTGGGACCTGTTTGAGGACCTCGGCTCTGGAGGGTGGCCAAGCTGAAGAACCTCCACTGCCTCCCCTCTTTCTCTGGGCAGAGGCTGGCGGGCCCAGAGCTTCCACTGCCTCCCCTCCTTCTCTGGGCAGAGGCTGGCGGGCCCAGAGCTTCCACTGCCTCCCCTCTTTCTCTGGGTGGAAGCTGGTAAGCCCAGTGCCTCCCTGGGGATGGGTCGGCTCCCTGCCTCAGTCGGGGTTGTCCTGTATTCAGCTGGAGAAAGGGCCTGCACTCCTATGGAGGCCTTCAGCAAAAACGCTGCGGGTGCTCAGGGGTCAGAGAATTGGTGTCACAATCTGAGTAAACAGTGGAAGTCAGTTTGTTTGGTGAAAGATGCATGAGTGGTTCTGAACCTTTGCTCCAAACAGGTTTTCTCAGGCTGGAGACTGGATTTTTTTTTTTTTTTTTAAACCTTTGGCTCTAAGAACCTTCTGATATACAAAGCCTGGCTTAAATTCCACCTCTTCAAAAAGGCTTTCACTCTGCTCCAGCCAGAGCATCCCTCCAGCTGCCCACTCCTTGGCAGTGTCATCCTTCACAGTCCTCATGTCCGCTTCTCCCTCCAGTCTCGGAGGTTTCCTTTCTACCCGCTGTGCTGACTTTTGCTGCTTTGACTTGCTGTGAAAGGTTCTAAGCTGCTGTGAAACAGAAAGCAGCTCCCTCCTCCCCAGGAGAGGAGGCGAGGTGTTTATCCCTACTCCTAAGAGGAGCTCTCACATCGGATGCAGAAAAACTCTTTCCATGGAATTAACAAAGGGCTGTACATCATCACATTTAATCTACACAGCCAGCTTATGAAGGGTTTCATTGTTTTAAATCCCGTTGGAGAAGACAGGGACACCGAGGTGCAGGGAAACAAAGTGATTGCAGTCGTGTGGCCAGCAGAGGCAAGAGGCAGAATTCAAACAAATGAAAACACAGGATTTTTTGACCTGAGTTCATTACACCTGAGAAAGCGTTCCGTTTTGTCCCCTTTTTCTTCATGACAACTTGTTCTTATGGCATACTGCAGAAATCACTGTGGATTTCCCGAAGTAAAATGCTGCTTCTCACCGAACAACAGGAAGGATGACCCAATTTCCACAGATAATGATTTCAAATAAGGGTTGAAAATGTGTCTTCCTCCTTGCCTTTCGGCATCCAGATAAGCCAGGCTATCGCTCTGTACAACACAGTCATTTCCTCAACTGGATCACCCACGCTGACCCCTGGAATATCCCCACCACAATCCCGACGATGGTGGCAACAGCCAGCCTGGCCAGCTCTGCTTCCGCGTGGACCTGGCTCATGTAGTGGACGCCCCAATCCAGGGACTCCAATCTTGCCTTCTGCTGAGGTGCATTTTAAAGTGAGCTGTTTTTTTAACTAAAAATGTTTAGGAGGTTTTGAACAGCAGTTACCAGAAAAGGAGTCACCAATGACGTCATGCCTATGCTCTGCAACATTCTATTTGGCCTTCTTTTTTTTTTTTTTTTTTTTTTTGCGTGAGGGAAAATAGTGACTCACAGTGAACAGGTGATCTAAATTAACATCACCAATGAGGGCAGGTAAGCATCACGTGCCTCTAGACGGGATGACCCAGAGGGCCACGACATCACTTAGGCAGTATCCTGGCTGGGAATGATAACCTGAATCTAATCTAACCCAAATTGAGGAACATTCTATAAAATAACTGGCCTTATGCTTAAATAATGTCACTATCATGAAAGATAATAGGAAAGGCTAAAGAATGGTTCTAGATCAAAGAAGGCTAGAGACATGTCCACTAAATGCAACACATGATTCTGGGCTGAGACCTGTCCTGGAGAAAATAAATGTGATAAAGGCCATTATTGGGACAATTAACAAAATCAAAATATATAGATTAAATAAAAGTACTATAATAGTGTTACATTTTTTGAATTTTCTAACTTTATTGTGGTTATATTAAGAGATTATTCTTACTCTTAATACACACTGATGTGTTAAGGGATAAAGTAACATGATAAATGTTACCTAATTTCTAAGAGTTCAGAAAAAATAAGGTGTGTGAATGTAAGTATGAAAGAGAGAGAATAAAATAATACATGTGATAAAATGTGACCAAATGTTGAAAACTGGCAAATCTGGGTAAAGGGTATACTGGGGTTCTCTGCATTATTCTTGTGACTTTTCTGTATGTTTGAATTTTTAATAAAAAATAACCATGAAAGTAAAGTTATTCCCAGTTAAGGAAAAGATCAGGTGACTGGGGAGAGAGGGCACAAAAACTAGGCTTATGGAGATAACCCATGCACTGCCACTTAATCTGGCTGAGTCAAAGTTTACTACTTAGACACTAATCAAAATTACCAGTTATATGACTAAATTCAAATATTTCCTTCAAGCTGATTTATTGAAGTTTAATTACACTGCAAATTAAAAATTCCTGCTTAGTCAGATCCCATGTGGCTGTTGGGAGTATAATATGTACTTTCTGCCTCTAATTGCACATTAAAAAAATTTCCGTTGTGGCCTCAGGCATTGCACATGGTCATGGTATTAGCCCCATCTCCTCTACTCCCCACAGTAGGTCTTTAGAATTTTCTCATCACACAAGCATGGTGCTGGGTAGAAGTTCGAGCCATTCTACATTTCTCTGGGGCCCTAGCCAGCAAAGTGACCCCAAGCCCCTAACCCAACCATTTAGAATCCAGTCTCTTTTAGCATTTTCTTTTCTCTCTCTTTTTTTTTTTTGGAGATAGAGTCTCACTCTGTCTCCCAGGCTAGAGTGCAGTGGCAAGATCTCGGCTCACTGCAACCTCTGTCTTCTGGGTTCAAGCGATTCTCCTGCCTCAGCCTCCTGAGTAGCTGGGATTACAGGTGCCCACCACCACGTCCAGCTAATTCTGTATTTTGAGTAGAAATGAGTTTTCACCATGTTGGTCAGGCTGGTCTCGAACTCCCGACCTCAGGTGATCTGCCCGCCTTGGCCTCCCAAAGTGCTGAGATTACAGGTGTGAGCCACCGCACCTGGCCCCACTTTTAGCATTTTCATTCGACTACTAGTTTAGCCATAAAACTCTCTCCAAGGCTCAAATTCAGAAAATCAAAATTTCTCAAGCAGGGGTGGCCTTCTATAATCACCTCTTAGAAAATCTGCACCCCAGAGAAATGGAAGATTCCCAGCCCTTGTAAAGAAGAGTGTCATGCCTTAGCCTATGCGCTCATCCCAAGTGCTGGGATCCATATTTACTCTCGTCCAGGCAACTCCCAAGCACATTTATCACATTTCAAATAACCTGTCCCTGATATCAGTTGTACATATGTGCCTGCTGGAAACCAAAAATCCTGCTGAAGTATTTTTTTCTCACCTAAAATATTATTCAATTAAATTTAAATAATAATTATTCTTTTAACTGTTGATAGATAGATCATGCCTATGAAAGGCCAGCTACATATCTGCAATGTAATCTTTTTTTTGAGACAGAGTCTCACTTTGTCGCCCAGGCTGGAGTGCAGTGGCGTGATCTCACTGCAACCTCTGTCTCCCAGGTTCAAGTGATTCTCCTGGTTCAGTCTCCCGAGTAGCTGGGACTACAGGTGCCTGGCTAACTTTTTTTTTTTTTAATAGAGATGAGGTTACACCATGTTGGCCAGGCTGGTCTTGAACTCCTGACCTCAAGTGATCCACCAGCCTCGGCCTCTCAAAATGCTGGGATTACAGGTGTGATCCACCACACCCGCCCTGCAATGTAATCTTTTTGCCTGACAGAGCTTCCTCAAGGTTTTCTCCCAGTTCCCTTTTACCTACAGACCCTTCCCATGATTTCAATGATGACTTTTGTGGTTATGTCTCCCAAATCTCTGTCTCCAGACTCTAGACCCACATCTCCAACTGCTTGTCTGATATCTTCATCTGGTATCTTGCAGGCACCTGCAATTCATCATGTTGCAGACACATCTCATTGTCTTTCCGTCCACACCACCATCTCCTGTAGGTACCACTATCTATCTACCGCCCGAAGCCAGGGACCAGAGAGACATCCTAACCCCTTGGTATCCAATCTTCACACAGCAGTGGGAGAGAGCTTTTGAAAACTTCAAATGTGATTGTGTTTCTCACTGCTTTAAATATGGCTCTCATTGCCCTCAGGGTAAAGTGCAAATCCTTAATACGACCCTTTATGCATAGCCCCATGCTTACCTCTCTGCAGAGCTTTATCATTTCCACCCTTCCTTCTCATTTTATGTTCCAGCCAGAATCAATTTTATTTCTCCAGACATAGATGTTTTTCTTTATTTCTAAGTCTTCACACGTATTATTGTCACCATCCATGAAACTCGCTTCATACCTCCACCCCCTGCTGAATTGCAGCTAGCTGATTCCTTCAGGGATCACATCCCCCAGGAAGTCTGGGGCAAACCTCTGAGGCCCAGCTATCCCGGTCTCATGGCCCATCCTCCACTCCACCCTGAGGCCTGGGCACCGCTATTGTTTCTGCTTAGAACTCCCTTTCCCAGTCTCATGGCTCGCCCCATCTCCTTTAAGTCCTTATTCATATGTCACCTTCCCCAGGAGCTCTTCATTAACCACCAGATATAGAATCAAAACCCTCACCCGGACATTCTCAACCCCACTTGTGGCTTGATTTTTCTCTATGGTACTGTATCTGACACATCACATATTTTATCTGTTTATTTCATTGCTTGTCTGTCTCCTTTAAGATGTAATCTCCAAAAAGCAAGAATGTTCATCTGTTTGCTTATACCATTAGACCAGTACTTTCAAAATATTACATACATGCAACGCAGTAAATGGGTAATAAAAATTTGTTTACTAAAAAATGAGAAATTAAATTAAGTACATTTTTCTGGCTACTTTTTTGGGGGGCCCAAATATGCTCATTTCATGGCTGGCCAAGAGATATTCCACTTCTTCTCTGTGAAAAGTGGACTAGCTCAGGCCAGCTCATGAAATGTCAGTGTTCTAGCAAAAGCACAGATTGAAACTTCTTGTCCCCAGTACCAAATTATTTAACAAAAGCCTCACAAAATTAAAAAAAAAAAAAAAAACTACCTGGAAAATAAAAGCCATTTTCATCACATCTTGCAATAACCTTCTGTCCTTTGAGGGGATCTAGTCTTTTTGATTTGGTTTTCTTTGTTGGATTTCCTTGCAATTTCTGTTGCTGAAAAAGACAAAACAGGAATAATTGATGAGAAAAAGTGAATGCAGATGGTGAAAATGATAAATACTGGGTAGCCTAGTGATATGGTTTGGCTCTGTGTCCCCATCCAAATCTCATGTTGAATTACAAGTTCCAATGTTGGAGGTGGGGCCTGGTAGGAGGTGGTTGGATCATGGGGGTGGTTTAGCACCATTCTCCTAGTGCTGTTCTTGTGATAAAGTTATCAAAAGATCTAGTTGTTTGAAAGTGTGTGGCACCTCCCCTTTCACTCTCTCTCTCATGCTGGCCATGTGAATATGTGCTTGCTTCCCCTTTGCCTTCTGCCATGATTGTAAGTTTCCTGTGGCCTCCCGAATTGTGCCTCCTGTACAGCCTATGAATTGTGAGTCAATTAAACCTATTTTATTCATAAATTACCCAGTCTCAGGTAGTTCTTTATAGCAATGTAGAAGCAGACTAATATACCTGAAATTTTCTACTGAGAATCACATTATAGAAGAATTACAGAATATCCCCATACTATACACTAACTTTGGAGCACTTTCTGCTTTATGTTAATTAAATGTTACTATTTTGGCAAGGGCAATATCTGCCCTCCACAACTTTTGTACTTCAGCTCAAGGTACAAGGAGAATTGGATGAGTAATTGAAGAAAAGGAAAACAAAGCAAAATTACATATACGACTAGAATTCCTGACATTCTTTGACAGTCTCAAAGCTGGAGAGCAAAGACTACACCAGCACCATGACCAGCACTGCTGCCTTCCTAGAACAGTGAGTGGTAAAGGGGCCCTTCAACAGAAAAGTCCACTAGCAACTTCTAGAGAGACAAGCACTGAAACATAGTGCTTTACAGAAATCCAATATCCCAGCCCACCTCTTCACGACAAAGGAGAACTTTTATAATCGCTGTCTCACAAAGAGGAAAGAAGTCCATGGGCTGAATTGGCTAATAAATTAATTATCCTCATTCCTTATATCTGCTGGTTGATGCAACAGTGGATGCTAGAAGTCAGTGGGGTAGAGCTTTCAAAGTTCTGAGAGAAAATAACTTTCAATCTAGAATTCTAAACCCAGGCAAACTATCAATCAAATGGAAAAACAAAGAAATTTCTAGTCATATCCCTAGGTAGAAACTTTCCCTTCCCATTCATCCTACATTAGGAAGTTACTTGGAAATGCACTTTTCCAGTAAGAATAACATGTCTGCACAAGTCACAGACAGCAGGAAGTCTCCCAGGAGAAAAGAGGACTTAGAAATCTTGAAAATATATGCATATATATATATATATACACACAAGCATGCATATATATATATCTAACATATGCAAAAATAATGATTCAAACAAGTAACATAATTTTACATACTGAAGGAGAAAAGGTAAAGAAATCCTTTTGCTTGATGCTATTAACATTCTTCAATTGGCCAGCGTATCACCTAGGACCTTAAGGAAGGCATATACTCCTGAACTGTGACTTGTCCCAGTATTGAACAATATTTACCCAGTTAGAATAGTACAAATACTTTTTTGTGTTCTTTTAAATGAAAAATTTTGAACATGTACTGTGAACCTTTGGAAAGAGTACAACAATGACAACATGATGGTTTAAGTGTAGCTCTTGAAAGGTTGGAATGAAAGGGGAAAGAAAAAGCATAGATATTACCACCATGTGAACTCAGGAATTGAAGAAGTTATGCAACTAGATAGATCAAGAAGTAGAGGCTTATGTATATTAAATAAAATGTTACAAATGCAGCCAACAGAATAAAAGATAACGTAAATATCCAATATTAGGAGTGGGAGACAAAGAGGGGAGGGATGAGAGTAAAATTATAATATTTTTCATACAGTGGAATAAAAATTTTAAATATAGCAAATCATAAAATAGCGAACTATATGAAACACATACTTTGATAAAAATTAATAGTTAATCTGGAAGTCTCACAGAGGAAAGAGAGGGAGAAGACAATGCCTTTATTTTCTATATGAATGAATTAAAGTCCTGGACTACCCCTAAGGTACACATGTGCAGAAAACACTCAAAGCAGCACAGCAAAGGCTTTGAGAACTGAACTACAATGTAAA
This sequence comes from Pongo pygmaeus, assembly GCF_028885625.2. Taxonomy (NCBI): domain Eukaryota; kingdom Metazoa; phylum Chordata; class Mammalia; order Primates; family Hominidae; genus Pongo; species Pongo pygmaeus. The sequence goes on along the minus strand of NC_072385.2, from coordinate 27,908,861 downwards.
CCATCGCCCAAGTCCCAGATTACCAGTATAAACCTTGAGTGATGCATGCAGACTTAAGCTGTGAATAGCACAGCCTTCTAAAACTGAACTGACATGGAAACCACTGCCCACAGACGGTAAAGCAGAGCTTGCAGTCTAAACCTAACCAAGTCTGATGGAAAAAAATTAAATCTCCTTCAGAGAATTTAAACAGGATCCAGAATCTTAAAACATAATATTCAAAATATTCAAAATGTCCATTATACAATAAAAAAATCAACAAACAAAAAAGCAAATATGACCGATTCTCAAGGTAAAAGGCAATCAATAGAGTCCCAAATTGGGAAGACTCAGATATTGGAATGATCAGATAAAGACCTTGAATTAGCAATTATAACCATAGTCTATGAGGTAAAGGGTAAATACTCTTGAAATAAATGGTAAGGTAGTTTTTTGTTTCAGCAGAGAAATAGAAACTATTAAATTAAAATGGAAATTTTAGAAGTGAAATGTATAATATCTGGAAGGACTCAGTAGCAGAAATGATAGAATTGATATGACAGAAGAAAGAGACCATGTACTCTAAGACAAAACAATAGAATGTATCCAATTTGAAGAATGCAGAGAAAAAGGATCTTTAAAAACGAACAAGGTCCTTTTCCTGTTACAGATAATTTCTTCAAAGACCAGCTCAGTTATAACCTTTCTGGAACAATGTCACCACCAGGTAATTTCAGAAAAAGAAAGGAAAAGATTGTTTTGTTATTTCCAAATGGCACTACATGAATCAAAGTTGGAGTGAATGTTGTGGCTATGTCTACTACATGCAGAAACTACTAGCATCATTTTGACTTGTAAAGTCCAACTCTAAAGTTCCATTTTTTTATGCTTGATGACTGTTAACAGAAATATCCAATCCCCATTCATCTCTCCCTTCAAAATCCCCTGTAGCCTTCATTCCATCATCCAGAATAGTCATTATTTTTAATTCCCAATCAATTTGAGGACAAATGTTCTTGTAAAATATATTAAAATGAATTACTAGCAAAATGAAATAACATAGCAGAGAAAGAGCTTGAGTTCTAAGTAAAATCTATTTAAGGATTCTGAAAAGCAAACATGTAGTGGTAAAAGGATCGGGAAAGAAGACAAGAACTCAAAGTACCACCAAGCTAGTGGTGGGTTTACCATTTGTTCTCTCTAGTGTCTCTTGGCCTGGTCCAAAACCCAGAAGTAGGCACAAGGGTCCAGACAGAGAGAGCTCTAGGAGAATCCTAGAGTTCTAGCTTAATAAATGGAAAAAGGAAATCCTAACACTCAGAAAGAATACAAAAATTGTCCCCTCTTTTTATTCTCCATTCTCACACTTCAGTCACCAAGCAATCCTGTGGCAGTGCAGCAATGTTTTGAGCCTAAAACTCTAAAGGAGGCTAAATCTTCCTGTCTGATTAGTGCCATTGTGATTTTGAGAAGGTGGAGTGAAGTCCCATTGTTGTCTCTCTCTCTCCCTTTCGCTCTCCACCCTCTGTTTGGCTCCAGATGCAAACACAATAAATAGAAGCTACTGAGCTGGGTGTATATTAATAAACCCAGATTTCTGGATGGAGAACTGAAAAGAGAAGCCATAGGGAACTAGAAATTACTGGGAAGATCATTGATATAGAAAAGAGAAGGGGAATCACTAACCCAACACCAAACCAGACAAATATATCACAAGAAAAGGACACTATAGACCTATATTCCCCATGAATGTAGATGCAAAATCCATAAGAAAATATAGCAAATAAATCCAGTAATGTATAAGAAGGATTATATACAATGGCCAAGTCGGATTTGTCCCTGGAATGCAACACTGGTTTAACACCCATATTAATAGAACAAAAGATAACAATTAATGTAATATACCATATTAATAGGATAAAGGATAAAATAATATGATTATTTCAATACATGGAGAAAGAGTATTTGACAAAATCCAACACCCTTTTATGATAAAAACTCAACAAACCAGGAATAGAAGAAAACATTCTCAATTTGAGAAAAGACATCTATGAAAAGCCTACAGTAAACATGATACCTAATTTAGAAAAACTAGATGACTTACCCTTAAGATGAGAAACAAAGTAAGGCACTCTCACCACTTCTATTCAACATTGTATTTGAGGTTCTAGCCAGTACAGTCAGGCATAAATAAATAAATGTCTCCAGATTGGAACAAGTAAAACTGTCTTTATTCATAAATGACATGATTCTATATGTGAAAACTCTAGGGAATTCACCCAAAAACTACTAGAATTAATTAACAAGTTCAGCAAGGTGTCATGTTACAAGATAAATGTACCGAAAAAATCAACTGTATTTCTATGTATTAGCAATGAGCACTGTGAAAATGAAATTAAGAAAAAAATTCATTTATAATAGCATCAAAAAAGAATATATTTAGGAATAAATTTATCAAAATAAGTGGAAGACTTATACACTCAAAACTAAAAAATATCATTGAGAGAAATCAAAGATCTAATAAGTAGAGTGACATACCATGTTCATGGATTAGAAGACTTGATATTATTAAGATAGTCATTTGTTCCTAAACTGATATATAGACATTACAATTTATATTAAAATCCCAGCAAGTTTTTTGTTTGCTTGTTTTTGGATTTTCTTTTTGTTGTTGTTGCAGAAATTGAGAAGTTGAATCTAAAATTTACATATAAATGCAGAGGACCCAGATGACCCCCCAAAAAATGTTGAAAAAGAACAAATTTGGACTTGCTTTTTTTTTTCTTTTGAAACTTACTATACCTACTGTCATCAAGAAATTGTGGTACTGACATAGGATAGTGATATGGATTAGTGAAACAGTACTGAGTCCAGAAATAAATCCTTATATTTATAGTCAATAGATTTTTGACACTTTGGAACAAAGTTTGGCAGTTTCTTAAAAAATTAAACAAACTTACCATATGACCCGAAATATTGCTACAGTATTAGATACCTCATCAAGAGAAATGAAAATTTATAACCATAAAAAGACCTGTATATGAGGATTCATATCAGCGTTATTCCTAATAATAAAAAGGTAGAAGTAATTCAAATGTCCATTAACTGGGGAATGAATAAACAAAATGTGGTATATCCATACAATGGAATATTATCCAGCCTTTTATTTATAAAATGCATAGAAAAGGCAAATATATAGAGACAAGTTGATTAGTGGTTATCCAGAGCTGAGAGTGACTGCAAATGGGCATGAGGGATCTTATTAGGAGGAAGATAACGTTCTAAAACTGGATTGTGGTAGTAAGTTGAAAACTCTTGTCAATTTTATTAGAAGTCATTGAGTTGAAATAGGTAACCTTCATGAGCGTACAAATTATACTTCTACAAATCTTTTTTTTAAGGTAAAAATGTTTTTGGTTTGCTCTACATAACCCTCATAATATTTTGCATATACTGTAGTGGGCTGAATGACTGAATGAGTACAGGAGCTTCCGAATCCATCTACAAATCTAAAGATAAACCACATAGGACTTTTTCTCCAAATTGCTACATTGCTGAAACTGGGGATTTTCCATCCTAGATTTTTACTCATTTTTTTTCTTTCTTAACCATAAACTTATTATAATTCTTGAGTCTCTTAAAGAAATTAGTCCTCCATCCCAATTGGAGTGCCTAGCAAAATAATTCTCAAGTGTCTCCTCTTTTCAGACCATCAAATGCTCCTCTTCTCCATGACACAAAGTCCAATATAAAGTGTTTGCCCAGACATTTTGATGCCACCTTTTTGCAGTGATATAGCTATATAGCTATAGCTATGTATTTGCCGTGCTATAGTTATATCATAAATAAAATATTCAATGCATACTTTATGAGTTCATTTGCAGGCCTCCTCTTAAGAAAGTCTCTAATTTATGTGGCAGTTGGCTATAAAAATTTAAATAATTTCAGGCAGTCTGAACACCCTTTGCTCTTAGGTCATTATTCATGTTCAATACAGTTTAGGTTCTGGAAATAAGTGGGCTCATTTCCATGGTGCCCTGATATGACTGGGTTCTGTTGTAGCCATCTATCATTTGGACCTGTTTGGAGATGCTTTTTAGGTTCATTAAAATAAGTGGAAATATGGTTTATAACCTCAGAGATGAAAACTTAAGAGCCACGTCCTCAGAAGTGGAGAACAAATAAGCTGAGGGGTTAAGGTCTCTTACAGGGACTGTGGGAAGTCTTCAGACCTGGGCTGCTTGTAGCCTCTGCAGCCACGGACAAAAATGGATGGTGAACTATATTCTTTTGTTTACGATACTCACATTTAGCCAGATTTTGCTTGGGTCCCTCCCTACTTGTGGAATTTGCACATTTGCTGAGGCAATCAGTATATCAAAGAGAATTCACCATCACTGGTGGGTGGTGAATGTCACCTGCTTATTCCTGAGCTTTCACCCAGAGGAGAAACCTAAGCACTCTTTCTAGTGCAAGGTTCAAAATGGCATACTGTGGCTTGAAATGACCTCAGAGGAAGGAGCTGGACTAGGAGGCAGGAGAAACAGGATTGGGTGCTGCCCACCTGGCTATGGGACTTTGGGCAATCTTTTAGCCTTCTTGGGCCTCAGTTTCTGCATATGCAAAGTAAGGCAACAACTAAATAATCTCTACCACTTCCTAGTTCCCTATTTCTGTTTAGGAGGGTCTAAATCTACACTCTTGGAGAAACTGTCAAGATGTATGTATAAGGCCAGGATGCAAGCCTGCTACCCTTGCTGGCAGTTCCTACAAGATGAGAGAAATGCACCAGCCACAACTGAGAACATGAGTAGCACAGTTTTTCCATCTTTATACTCCAGTGGGATGCCCAAGCACAGCTTCCTACAGTCATTTCTTCAATGGAAGACTGTGTAAAGTGTTCTAATAATGGATAGAATTTAGAGTTTTCAGAATCTGGAGCCTGCCATACTAAATCAACTGTTACTTAAAAACCTCACTTTTCCATAAAGTTTAAAGCCTTTACGGAAAAGCCACCTTGCTTCAGGTCACCAGTGTTCATGTCAAAGACCAGCTGGCTGGGAAGATACTTTGGTCACCAAGACCACCAGACAGTCGAGAGACGAATAAAATTCGTCTCCAGACGAATAAAAACCTGATTCCGCAAAGATGTCCACATCGATTCTGGGGAGGCATTTCTCCCTCTTAGATTTCATTAGTATGAGAAGTCATTTCTTAGAACCTATGCCTAGATACATTTAAAGTTCCTTTTTAAAATTCTGAATGAGTAGAGTCACATAATTTATTTAACTAGCCCTCTTTCATCTCTAGATTCCAAATATTGATTCTCTCCATTTCTTAGCCAGAGGCTAACCGAGGAGATTGCTTTCTACATTTTCAGAATGGGTTTAAAGGTATAAATGTGGGAGGTGAGTTGCCTAAAATAATCAGATAACTCTTTTTTTCTATAGTTGTCACTCACTTCCCAATTATTCTGATAGAGAATAGCCATTCACTCTGTGAAGAGCTTCCCCCTGCCTGGGTGACAATGAATGGTAGCAATGCCATGGCATTCATTCTTAGCACTGCAAATGATGCCTAAGAAAATGTCTTTCTAAATGGTTACAAGTATCACTCCCCTTCAAGTCATTTATACACCTGTAAGTTCACTGGAAAGGACAAGGACAGATACTAAAGAACATTGTAAAAGTAATTCATGTTGGCTGTGAACGGTGGCTCACACTTGTAATCCCAGCACTTTTGGTGGCTGAGGCAGGTGAATCCCTTGAGACCAGGAGTTTGAGACCAGCCTGGCCAACATGGCAAAACCCTGTCTCTACTAAAAATACAAAAATTAGCTGGGTGTGGTGCCGTGTGCCTGTAATCCCAGCTACTCAGGAGGCAAGGCACAAGAATCACTTAAACCTGGAAGGCAGAAGTTGCAGTGAGCCGAGATCACACCACTGCACTCCAGCCTGGGTGACAGAGTGAGACTTTGTCTCAAAAAAAAAAAAAAAAAAAAAAAAAGTAATTCATGTTTACTCTGCTTTGTTTCCAACTGTTATTACTATTGGCAAGAATTCATTTCTGGTTGATTCCACAGCATGGGACTTTATGGAAGGAACTATTCACCATGGTCTATATGATGATTCATTTGCATCATGGCACAGTCAATTGAACTATACCACAGATGAAGCACAATGGCCAGCTTCAATATAATGGTTCATCCCACAGAAACAGAACATAGGCTTCCCAGGATGAAAAGACATCTCACCGGGGCAGCTAGAGGTGCCATCCCTTCAGCCAGAATATTGACAACTTTATTCCAGAAAGATGACATCCTGCTGGTTTTGAATTTTGCCAAAGACTTTGGGGTGCCGTACAGTTAACATCAAAGATGTTAACTTTGATGTTAACAAAGATGTTAAGATGCCCCAGAGGCCCATCAGGGGTCCCACTTCCAGATGCTAAACCATCACTGCAGTGCTGTCTGAGGACAGCATGGTCTGAATGTGCACACATCACTTCTGTGTGATGGTAACATCACCAGTGCACACCCCAGACTTGTTAACTTCCTGCCCACTGATATGGACAGGAGGCAGGGAAATACTGGGTAGAAGGCAGCGGTCCCCAGTGAAGGCCCCACTCTCAAGCCTGGACCCACATTCCTGTTTTCCTTCTCAAATGTTGCCTTTTCCAAAACCACTCTGGTCCACACCACTCCCCATCCTGTATCCATAAAAACTGCAGGCTCCACTGGCAGTGGAGTAGCAGAGAAGGAGAAAAGAGAAGAAGCAGCCTGACGTCGTTGAGAAGCAGCTTGACTTCAGGGGGATGGCTTGATGGCAGGATCTCAGAGAAGAGTGTGGCCAGTGATGGCTGAACCCCAGGGGAAGACCACCTTCCCACTTCATCCCCTTTCTAGCTCTCCATCCTGCTGAGAGTCACTTTCAGCAGCAATAAAATCCCCTGTATTTACCATCTTCAATTTGTTCGTGTGACCTGATTCTTCCTGCATGCTGAACAAGAGCTAGGGATACAGCAGGCTGTCACACCGAGGAGTTAAACACTTAGCCATCTGTGGACAGCAAAACTAAAGGAGCACTGTAACACATGCCCTCTGGGGCTCCAGGGGTTGTGGGTACTCCTCTAGAAGCTGCCTTAGGGCCGCACAGAGTTCTGCTCCTGCCGGCACCCAGAAGTACTCGTCCTGGCCCCTGCACCCACTCACCTGCGTGCTCCCTCTCCCGAGAGGGGCTGAGAGCTGCAGGCTGAGTAAACAAGCCACCCTCTTTGCAAGTCCCATGAGGGGTCAGGGAAAATTTCCTGTTTCAACATCAGTAGATCTTGTTCCACTGGAGAACAGTTCACAGCCACTAGGGAGCTAGTCTTCCCAACAGACCTGAATATCAGCAAAACAGACTAAAGTTTTTACTAGTGGAATTAGAAAGGCTGACTAGTCAGTTAGGGTGTGATGCCTCACACCTCCCGTTAATGGACTGTAAAAAAAAAAAAAAAAAAGGTTACAATGCAAGAATGACAATTGGTTCATTTACTATCTCGGACACAGATAACAGCTGTATATATTCTGAGTTTATTTTATATAACTGATAACTGAAAGACATTTTCCTCTGTCTCCCCAGCTGACATCTTCCTGCATGTATAGTGTCAAAGTCACAACCCAACAGAAAGTTCTCAATGGCAAATGATCTCTCTTCTCTTCCTTCTCCTAATTCCACCTCATCCAGCCTCGCCCATGCCTGCCTCCCTGTGTGCATTTTCCTAACGCTCTCTTTCTCCCGGAGCAGAGCACTCAATTCCCCGTCCCTGAAGGCCATAGGCTCCAGCTTCCTTGCCAGTCACGGCTTTGAGAAGGAAACGTGTGCAGCCAGTGGTGTGGGTAAGTTTCCATGGCCTCCTTTAGGGCTGCTTTCAGCTTAAAAATATTTTCTACCTCCAGATTTTCCAAAGCAGTCAAGGTTATGGGTGAGAGAGCCTTTTTTATCTTTCTGGGCCAAAGGATTTGCCCTGGAGAACAATCTTTATTTATTCAGAAAATGTTGGAGGACAGCACAGCTGGGCTGCCCTAGACCAGGCTCCCAGGGAGGATTAATTATAATTCACAGATGCCCTCCGGCAACTTCCCCTATCGTTCAGCTCCAAGGGCTCTGGATTGGCCAGTGAGGGTGAAATCTGCAATCACAGTAACATGAGGGGTGCTAGGGAGGGGAGTTTTCAAAGGGAATTTTAAATTTCAGACTTAAGATTTCTCCTGTCATCATGTAGTCAGTGAGCCAAGTGCCCATCTCCAGGGACACCACGAAGTCGGTGGATTATGGAAATAGGCGGAAACCATTACACAGTCAAGCGTGGAATGCGCCCTGCGCAGGATGCCAGGCAGAGCAGGTGGGAATAACGGCTCTCACTTTAGGTCTAATCTGGGGCCAGTCAGGAACTGCCCATGGAAGCTGGGGCATAAAAAGCGGGCACAGGCTCCCTGGACACAGCATTTGTTGCCATGTCTCCTTCCCACCGCTGGTTCTTACTGACAGAAAAATCACGAAGCTGCTCCAAACTTAGGAATTGGCAAGGCAGCTATGGGGGGAACAACCCTGCTCCAGATGAGGGTATCAGAAAGCCCCGGTCATCCAGACTCCATAACGTGCCCTGGAGCAGGCTGGATGCAGTGGCCACAGCCCTCTGGACACACATGGGCAGCCCACTCCGAACGCAGTGGCCACAGCCCTCTGGACACACGTGGGCAGCCCACTCCGAATGGTCTCATCCCCATTTTGCTGCTTGTTATCAGTCAGCTCATGGGGGTGCTTAATGATGAACAGAGGGGCTCTTTCATGGCAATTTATACTCATCCATCAAAAGCTTCCGCCTTTGCCAAAAGAATTTAAAATGAGACTGTATTTACATATAAATCAGGAAAAATGACTTGCATCTCTGATGCGTTTTTCACGCCAGGATCTCAGAAGGCCTTGAAACCTGGAGCTTCACACACCAAAGGTTGAGTCCTGTTAGTGGGTCACGAAATCGAATCTGTGGGGTGTGACAATAATGGCATTTTGAAGTCTCAGAATCTATCACACATGGAAAGGAGAAGTATCATTGCAAGAAAACAACATTCGAAATCTTCCACTGCAGAGGGCCATGCCACGAGTGGAAAGATCTCTGAGGAGAAGTCACCAGATGTGACCTCTCCCCCAGTTACCTAGGGACATCTATGCTGGAACATGGGTATTCCTCTAACAGACAAGGGTGGCTTTCGACATCCTGTGTGAGGACAAGGCAGTGAGGGGAGAGTCTTAGCCCCTGACCAAGAGGCAGCAGCAGACCCAGTGATGCCACTGCACAAACTAAACACCTTTTCCTGCACTGGCTCACCTGGTGTTCACACCCTCTTTCTCCCTGCCTTCCCAGTGAAGATCTGGAAGAAAAAGTCTTCACTTCTTATACTAACTTCCTCCACTTCTACCCACCCTTCTACCCACTGCAAACTGGCCTTTGCCCCCACCATTCCACTGGCATTATTCTGGCCAACCTCACTAATGCACTTTCTCTTGGCAAGTCAAATGGCTTTCAGACATCATTCTGCATGGCTTTCCAAACCTCCTTGATAATAACTTTAGCAGTGGAAGGAGCTGTCACTGATATGAATGTTGTGTGCATTTACTGCTGAGCACTTGGTGCTGCACACTCTCCTAGGTATATGAAGTACGTGGTCTCACAACCATCTTTTAGGCCAGTGCTTTGATTTTTCTATTTGGAGTCAGGTGGACTGGAATGCAAATCTTGGCACTGCCATCTTCCAGCTGTGTGACGCTACTCAGGCCTTCTAAGCTGAGTTTCTGCCTCTTGTCCTTGGCTCTCCACCCCGGGCCTTCTGCTTCTCTAACTCATCCGCCTTGGTCCCTTCTACGCTCTCCTCCTCCTCTCCCAGCACCTGAAATGACCTCCAAATCTATCTCCTTAACTCTGGCCTCTCTCCTAAACTCCAGACGTGTGGCTGTTTACTGGCCTCTCTCACCTGCGTGCCCCACGGGTATCTAAGAATCAGGAGCGCTGAAAGTGAACTACCTTTCCCCGAAAATCTGCTTTTCCTGTCACTGTGCCTCTTCTGTGTTTGTTCTTTCGTTTATTCACTGAAATATGTATGCATGCCTACAAGGTGCCCACCACAATTCTAGGCTCTGGGAGCACCTACAACACCACAAACCAAGTCCCACCCTTATTTCAGTGGGGAAGACAGACTATAAACAAAAGTGTACATAATATCAGGTAGTGAAGTGTGCTGTGAAGTAAACAAACACGTGGCAGAGGGTTAGAGGATGACATGTGATGGGATAGGCTGGCCAGGGTGCACCTGTCTCCCTGAGGAAAAGAGGAAGGGTGGAAGGAGTAGCAGTGCTTCTGCTCCTACAGTTATCCAAGGCAGAAATTTGTGAGCATCTTCAACTTTGCCCCACATGTCCTATTTTCCCATAACCCATGTCTCTGTTACCTGTTCTCTCCCCAGTGTTCCTACCTGGCTCAAGGACTCAATACCTCTCAAGGGGAGCGCTGCACCGGATTTTGGTCTTTTATGTTGGGCCTCATCTCACTGTCAGAATAATCTTTCTAGGACACACATCTGTGAATGTCCCTGACTTGCTGAAAACCCCTCCGTGGTGTCCATTTCCTACAGTCATTAAGTTCCTGACCCCAGCAAAGTTCAAGTACCTCGTTTTCTGGTACCTCTTCCTGTGCCCACCGTCTCTCCTGCCACGTTTCCCAGGGAACACTCCGTGTTCTTCCCCACATCCCTGCCTGAGCCCAGGCTGTTTCTTTCACTCCAAACACTTCTTGCGGCCCAGTCCCCAATTCCTAGGCATCCTTCTGGGCCAAACTGGATTAGTGGAGCCTTCCCTAACTGCCCAGTCAGGTCACTTTTCCCCATCTTCCAGTTGCTCTCTGGGGGTGCCTCTGCTGTATTTATAATACAGTGAAAGGCTGTAAGGGTCTGCATTTCACTCATTCAATACACATTGTTGAGTGGCCCCTGTGCACTGGGCTTCACTGTCAGTGCCATGGACACAGCTACAAATAAGGCCAGACCAGTTCTTGGCTCTCACAGCGGTGATGCTCTGGCGCAATGTCTCCTCCATTAGGCTGGGCCCATGCATTCAACGCAGCTAACAAATCCCCATTTTGTGTCCAGTATAAGGTATCCCCCTGGGAGATCCCAAGGAGACAGAAAAGAATGACAGAGGCCACTCGACGCCTGAGGGCACCTGTCCCACGTGCAGAATCGTATCCATGATTTTTGGATGAAGAAATCACGGGAATTATTTTTATTCCCATTTTGTGGTAAGAAAAGAAAGAAATAGAGCAATTAATTCAATTAATTCATATGTTGTAAACAACGAGCTTGACTGCCAGAATTCCAGATGAATTCAGTGGAACACAATTATCTTTGCTCTGAATCACAAGAGGCTTCTTTTCACTCCATTCGCAACACTTCCTATTTGCAAATTTAATATAAAGTATAGATAAAAGAATATGCCAGCAAATTCTGCTGTTAGGCAGCGGGGCCTCCACAGCTCAACACCTGGGACTGGCCATGGTCTGTCATCCTCATTCAAATTAGGATAGTCTAAGGACTAAGTCTGTTGTGTTCTAGGTACTCCCAGTGCCTAGAATAGTGCTTGGCATCTCATGGGCACTCATAAATATTTCAATGAATAAATGAAAGAGCAAGCAGACAGGGAAAAGCACAATGAGAAGAAGATCATCTTTTCAAGGAGAGGCAGGTAATTCACTCTTGGTCCTCTTGAGTCTTAGGTGCCCACAGGGCATGCAGACGAGGAAGGTAAATAGAGAAATGTCTAGGGGTGTCAGATGGTGGTTCCCAAAGAAACACTGAACAATTCTTTGAGGAAGTCATTTTGTTTGAATAACATTACTAGATATATGACCTTCTGTGATAAAAATTTTACATTCTGCACAAAAGACATAGCTTTTGACACTGAAGGAAAAATGTGATTTGCAGAAGAAAGAATAAAGTGAAAGAGAACAAACAACACAAAATGAAACAAAAGACAAGAACCTAGAGCATCAAAAACAGAATTTTAAGCCAGGCTAAACCAGTATCACTTGGCAAAGACTGAACCAAAGATGATGAACCTGAAAGGTCAGATCTTTGGGAATGATTTTTAGACTATAATGTGGTGAACATCCGAAAATTATCTAGGATTTAGTAAGATTTTGGATGAACTATTCCATATCTCTCTTAGTTCATTTTGTGCTGCTGTGAGAATACCACCAACTGGGTAATTTATAATAGACAGAAACTTACTGGCTCACTGTTCTAGAAGCTGGGAGGTCCAAGATTAAGGGGCCAGCACCTGGTGAGGGCCATCTTGCTGTCCATAACCTGGCAGAAGGCATCACATGGGCGAGAGAGAGTGTACAACAGAGATCCAAGCTCATTCCTTTAATAAGGAATCCACTCCTGTGATAATGGCATTGGTTCATTTACGACCAGAGCCCTCATGGTCTAGCCAGCTTGTGGTATTGTGGCATATATACATTTATATGGCATATATATATTTATATGGCATATATATATTTATATGGCATATATATATATTTATATGGCATACATATGTATATATGTATTTTTTTCTTCCATGGTTCCTGGCTCATAACTCCTAACATCCTTGGGGTCTCTGAAGTCCTGTCCTTTGGGTGTCTTTGTTGGGTAGGTTCAGGGTGGGGCTGGACACCGGAAACACCAAGGTAGAATTAGATAGTTAAGACTTTCAGCCCCAACTCCCAACCTCCAGGAGGGGAGAGGGGCTGAAGGTCAAGTTGATCACTATAGCCGATGCTTTAATCGATCATCCCTAAGTAATGAGGCCTCCATAAGAACCCAAAAGGACAGGGTTTGGAGAGCTTACTGACAGCTGAACACATGGAGGCTCCTGGAGGGTGGCCCACCCAGGGAGAGCACTCAGGGAAAGGAGGCTCTGCACCCTTCCTGCATCGCTCACACGATGCATCTCTTCATCTGTATCCTTTGTAATATCCTTTATAATAAACTGCTAAACGTTGGTGTTTCTCAGAGTTCTGTGTGCCACTCGCGCAAATTAATCAAACTCAAAGAGGGAGTTGTGGGAACCCCAACTTGAAGCTGGTCAGTCAGAAGTTCTGGAGGCCCAGACTTGTGACTGATGTGTTGGGAGGGCCAGTCTTGGGGACTGAGCCCTCAACCTATGGGATCTGATGCCATCTCTAGGTAGGTAGTGTCAGAGTTGAATTGGAGGAGAACAAACCGGTGTCTGCTGCTTGGTATGTGTGGGAAAATCCCCCACACCTTTGGTCACAGAAGCCTTCTTCCCTGTTGATGATTGCTGTTGTGGTGCGAGAGCACCGGTTGAGAGAGCTGTTTTTCCCACACGCACCTCTTAAACATCCCACCTCCAACACTGCTGCAAGGGAGATCAAGTTTCCAACACATGAACTCTGGGGGACACATTCAAACAAAGCACCGTCCACACACAACCATGTATAGTCAGAGAGTGGGTTTCACACTGGCCATGTGTATTTATAGACTCCAAATGTTTATACTCTTTGATCCAGAAATACTACTTCTAAGGCTGTATCTTAACAAAATAATTCAACTATGTGCACCACAGGAGTCATGCAAATATTATGTGAGAAAGCAGAAAACTGGAAAATAACTATAAATGTTTAACATTTCGTGGAGAATCAAATAAACCAGGGTATATTCACACCATGGAATATTATGTAACCATCACCCATATGAATCTGACAATTCAATAAAAACACAGAGAAAGTCTATGAAATGATGCTAAACTTAAAAGCAGAATATACAATAATTATAGACACTCTGCACCTATGTAGAAAACATTTGAGGAGAAAAAAAACTAAAAGGAAAGGCTCCCAAGTGGTAGCAATAAGGAGACCAGATTATAAATTATTTTTCTTTCTAGAAGATTTGCTTTATTAATGATTATATAAAATAATTGCTAACACTTATGGGGAGCTTTCAATACTAAGCATTTCACATGTTCATTTCTCTTTATAACAACCCTATGAGATGGATACTATTAATATTCTTATTTTACAAGTAAGAAAATTGAGGTTTAAAGAGACTGAGTAACCAAAATCACACACAGATTAGATGGTAGATCTGCGGCTAGTTCTTGGTCTGGCTCCTATGAAAGTCCAGGCTTTTAATCACTACATTATACTTCTATTTAGCTTTTTTTTTTTCAATTAAAAGATGTATTGTTTTAAAAATAAGTCCATAGTACAATCAAATGGCATTTCCTTTATGATGAAAAAAAGTACTGAGACCTTAACTGGATTGGCTCTAATGCTTTTAGAAATCAGTGTGGTGGGGAGTGGGAGACAGAGAAGGAAGCCAATGTAGGGATGACAATGACTTGGGATAGGCAGAGAGGGAGGAAAGACAGAGACCTCCAGGGCACCCACCTCTCCCGGGGCTTTGTCTCCATAATTCTTCTTGGCAGCCTCCTGGAGTTCCATGGCCTGCTGGATGTACATTTTCCCAGCTAGGATTTCACTTTCCAGCATCGACAGCTCTTTCAATGAAATGGGCCAATTCAACCGTTCTAAAGCCTGGTTTAAAACTGTTTTGTTTTCCAAGTACTGTATTGGTTTGTTTGCATCTAACCTAAAAAACAAACAAACAAGCAAAAAAAGAGAGGAAGAAACAAAAAGCAAAGAAAATGACTATAATTAAAAAAATATGGTAAGATGGTTTCCTAAGAAATTGTCCCCTGAGAAACATCTGTTGAAGCTAGTGTCAGGTGTCAGATGACAGCATCATAGCCAGGCCCTCTGCTCCATCAGGACTTTGGTAGCTTGCAAAGGTTAGAAATAACCATCTCTGTGAATTATGGTAGGCACTTTTCCCTATTATCTCATTAGGTTATCTGATTTTAAAGAAGTATGATACACATAAAATTTTCAGCATTTTTTTTTTCTCCGTATTTGGAGCCTAATATCTGGCAGAACCAAACATGGGCTTCAAAGAGATTTCACACAAGTATGCCTAGCAGTGACTCTGAAAAACAAAGCAAAGCAAAACAAACCCAAATATTTGCTTCAGTGCAGTAATTCTTATACTAGCTCATTTTAGCTATTTTTATCTCCTTTCCTCTTTGCAAGCCTAAATAAGTCTAAACTATTTGGCTTTGCTGTTTTGGTACATAAAGAACAGAAGCCAAACTTTCTATGGCTGATAAGCAGGCTGTGGGACTCTAGAGGAAGCTAGTGTGGTGTGATGGCCCAGGTCCTGGATTCTGTTTCCAGTCTGAGCTGCTTCTGAGTCAGACACTGCTGGAACGGAATGGGTAGGGAGAAAGAAAACAATTCATGATTATCACTCTTATTGCTGAAAGCATTACTTATTTCTTTAGATGTTGGATATTGGAAGAGAACAGTCTAAACTCAGCACAATCACAGGACTCCATCCACAAACAAACTCGTACCCAGAAGACAGCAAAACATGCTTATTGGAATGATGTCAGCAAGATGGTGGAATAAAAACCCAGGCCTTCATTCCCCTACAGAGACACTGACTTAACAATATATGAACCAAATTGCCTTTGCGAGAATTCCAGAAACCAATGAAGAGGTTGTGGCACCTCAGACAAGTACAAACCCAAGAACAGCTGTATGAAGGAGAGTAAGAAAGCTTGTTGCATTTTGCCTGCCCTAACCTCTCCTCCTCCCCAAAACAATGCGATGCAATTGGAAGAAAACTCCCCAATCCTGGCTCCTCCTTTGGAGAAGAGAGTGGAATGCACATTCAAAATTCTTGTGTTTTGGGGGACTTCTGAAGAAACAGGTTTCCGTCTTGCCTGATTCAGAGTGCTGATGAGAACAGTGGTATATTTTGCAGGTCAGGTTGGGACCTCTGAGAACAGAAATGAGTGTCACAGCTTGTTACAGCATTGGAGATACTGCAGTACTTCAGAGAGACACCGGGGGAGGAAGATATTACAGGCTCCTGAAAGAGACGGGCAAACCTTTTTCACTGGGAAATTACACACACAAGCCCAGAGAAGACACATCCCCAGAAAAGGTTTCAGGGATTCCCCCAAATCTCTAGCTGGGATAATTGGTGAAGCCCTTCACCCGTAAGAGGCCAGTTTGTGAAAATCGGATGAGATAGCTGTTTTTTCAAATGTCATATTATCAACTAAATATCATAAGGCATACAAAATATAGGGAAAAGCACACAAAGATATGGGGAAATGGCCCAATCAAATGAGCAAAATAAATCTTTAGAAATTGGTCCTAAAGAAATGGAGATATATTCTTGACCAGTCCTGGTCATTTGCCCCCCTCCTTGTCTGTGGACCATGATAAGCCTGAGTAGTGACTTCAGAGCTGGGTAACATAGCAATTGAAGTGAAAAGACCTTTACGTGAAGAATTTGCATGTGTAATATAGGAAGGTGTTCTTTAGTTATGTTATAGGATTACTTTAAACCATTTGACTTACACTCCAAAGTAATGTTGGTAGTATAGCAAATTATGATGAATAGCTTTAATTGTATGTTTAAAAGTCTCATATGTTCACATGCTTAAATCTGGGTATCAGAATTTAAGCAATTCTTGAAATGTATTGTCTCCTTAATATACTAATTACAGAGCAAAAAAAAAAAAAAAAAAAAGAAATGGAGATATATTAATTACCTGAAAAATAATTCAAAACAACAATGTTAATGATGCCCAATGAGCTAAAAGAAAAGAGAGACAACAAATAGAACTCAGAAAAGTGATGCATGAACAAAATGAGAATATCAACAAAGAGACAGAAACTATAAAAAAGAACCAAATAGAAATTCTAGAGCTGAAGAATACAATAGCTGAATTGAAAAATTCACTAGAGGGGTTCAACAGCAGATGTGATTAAGCAGAAGAAAGAATCAGTGAACTTAAAGAATAGATTTTAAGTCATAAGTTGTTATATCAAATGAAGAATAGCATATAATGGTAAAAGGGCCAATCCACTAAGAAGATATAACAATCATAAATATATGTGCACCTAGCATCAGAGCTCTCAGATACATAAAACAAGCTTTGACAGAACTGAAGAAATAGACAGCAACCCAGTATTAGCAGGAGACTTCATGCTCTGCTTTCAATAATGGACAGAACAACTACACAGAATATCAATAATGAAACAGAGGACTTGAACACCACCAATCAATTGGGCCTAACCAACATGTGGAGAACACTCCACCAAACAACAGCAGAATACACATTCTTCTCAAGTACACATGGAATATTCTCCAGAATAGACTGATTGTTAGGCCACAAAACAAATATTTAAAAAAAGAAAGTTGAAAGCAAAGTATTTTTTCTGAACAAAATGAAATGAACCTAGAAATAATAACAAAAGGAAAACTGGAAAATCCACAAAAATATAAAAATTAAGTCACATATTCTTAAACAACCAATGTGTCAAAGAATAAATCACAAGGGAAATTGAAAGATATCTTGAGATAAATGAAGGAAAAAAATACAACATATCAAAATGTATGAGATGCAGTGAAAGCAGTACTGAGAAGGAAGTTTATAGTGGTAAACACCTTTTAAAAGGAGGAAGGTCCCAAATTAACAATTTAACTCTACTTTTCAAGGAACTAGGAAAAGAACAAATGAAAGCCCAAGTTAGCAGAGGGAAGAAAATAATAAAGATTAGACATAGAGTATAGAAAAACAATAGAAAAAAATCAATGAAAGCAAGATTGGTTTTTTTGGAAAGACCTACAAAATTGACAAAGTCTTAGCTAGACTAACTAAGAAAAAAGAGAGAAGACTCAAATAACTAAAATCAGAAATTAAAGTGGAAACATTACAACTGATGACACAGAAATTAAAAATATTATGAGACTACTATGAACAATATTTCACCGACAAATTGCATAACCAAGAAGAAATGGACAAATTCCTAGAAACATACTGCCTACTAAGACTGAATCATGAATAAATTAAAAAACTGAATAGATCTATAACTAGTAAGGAGATCAAATCAATAATCAAAAACCTCCTAACAAATAAAAGCCCAGTACCACATGGCTTAACTGGAGAATTCTGCCAAACAATGAAATAATTAATAACAATTCTCTTCAAACCTCTTTCAAAAGATTGAAAAGGGAGAAATACTCCTAACTCATTTTATGAGACAGAAATTACGCTGATACCATAACCAGACAAAGATACTACAAAGAAAAAGAAACTACAGACCAATGTCCCTGATGAACAGTGATGCAAAAATTCTCAACAAAACAGTAGCAAACTGAATTAAACAGCACGTTAAAAAGATAATCACCATGAAAAAAATGGGCATCATTCCTGGAATGCAAGGATGGTTCAACATATGAAAATTAACGTAATATACCACATTAACAAAATGAAGGACAAAACCCACATGATTATCTCAAGTGATGCAGAAAAATCATTTGACAAAAGTCAACATCCTTTCATGATAAAAACACTCAGCAAACTAGCAATACAAAGAAACTATATCAACATAAGGAAGCCTACAGCTACTATTGTACTTAATAATGAAAGATTGAAAGCTTTTCCTCTAAGATCAGGAATAAGGCAACAATGTCCACTCTTCTCCCTTTATTCAACATAGTACTGGAAATCTTAGAGAAATTAGGCAAGAAAAAGAAAGGAACAATATCCAAATTAGAAAAGAAGTAAAATTATCTCTGTTTGTAGAGGACATGATTTTCCATGTAGAAAACCCTAAAGATTCCACAAATACTGTTAGAACTAATAAATTCAGCAAACTTAAAGGATATAAAATCAACACACAAAATCAGTTGCATTTCTATACACTAACAATGAACAATCAGGTAAGGAATTAAGAGAATAATCCCATCTATAATAGCATCAAAAAGAATAAATTAGGAATAATTTTAAAGAAGTGAGAGACTTGTACACTGAAAACTACAAAACATTGCTGAAAGAAATTAAAGAAGACACAAATAAATAAAAAAGACATTTTGTGTTCATGGATTGAAAGACTTAATTGTTAAAATGTCCATACTACCCAAAGTGATGTACAATTCTATGCAATCCCTATCAAAATCCCAATGGTATTTTTTGTATAAATACAAAAAAATCCTAAAATTTATATGGAATTTCAACAGATCCTGAATAGCCAAAACAATCTTGAGAAAGAAGAACAGAGTTGAAGGCCCATACTTCCAGATATCAAAACATATTACAAAGCTACAATAATCAAAACAGTGTACTGTCTGTAGTGTAATCAAAGCAGTGGTACTGGCCTAAAGACAGACATATTGAATACTGGAACAGAATAAAGAGTCCATAAATAAGCTCTCATGTGATCTTGTCAAGTGATTTTTGACAAGGGTGCCAAGACTACACAAAGGAAAAACAACAGTCTCTCCAAGAAGTGATTCTGGGGAAACTGGTTATCCATATGCAAAAGAATGAAGTTGGACTCTTGGTTTAAAATATATATAAAAACTAACTCAAACAGATTAAATATCCAAGCCTATAAAACTCCTAGAAGAAAACAGGGATAAAGCTTCATTATACTGAATTTGGCAAGCTTTTTTGGATATGACACCAAAAGTGTAGGCAGCAAACGCAAAAATAGACAAATGGGACTATATTAAACTTAAAAACTTTTGTTCATCAAAGAAAGTAGCTGCACATCAACAGAGTGAAACAGCAACCTAAAAAATGGGAGAAAGTGTATGCAAATAATAAACCTGAGAATGGGTTAATGTCCAGAATATATAAACAACTCCTACAACTCAACAACAACAACATAACCTGGTATAAAAATGGATAAAGGGCTTGACTAGACATTTCTCCAAAGAAGATATACAAATGTCCAGGAATCATGTAAAAAAATAGAGAAATACAAATCAAAACCACTATAAGATATCCTTCATATCCATTAGGATGGTCACTACAAAAACAAAACAAAATAGAAAATAAGAAGTGTTGCCAAGGATGTGGAGAAGGATTCATGAAGCTCAGAAAACTTCCAGCAGGATAAACTGAAAGAGAGTCACACCAACACACATTACAATTAAACTATTGAAGGGCACAAAGAGAATCTTAAAAGGAACAAGACAAAAGTGACTTGTCATAAATAAGGACTCTTCCATAAGATTAACAGTTGATTTCACATCATCAACTATGGAAGCCAGAAGGCAACAGGTTGATATATTTAATGTCCTGAAAAAAAATATATCAGTCAAGAATTCTCTATCTGGTAACACTATTCTTCAAAAATGAAGACAAGATTAAGACACTTCTAGATAAATAAAAGGTAAGAGAGTTTGTTACTAGTAGACTTGTCCTAAAAGGAATGCTATAAAGAGCTCTTCATGTTCAAGTGAAAGGATACTGGAAGATAATTCTAAGCCACATGAAGAAATAAACAGTACTACTAAAGATAACTACATAGGTAAATACAAACACAATATTCTTGTATGTTTGGTATGTAACTCCTTTTGTTGTTTTCTTTATTCTTTAAGAGGCAAATGCATAAAATAATAATTATAAATCAGTGTTAATGGGCACACAATGTAAATGATATAATTTGTGACAATAACTATATAAAAGAGGTTGAAGCTGAATAGGAACAGTTAATGTTGGCTACTAAAACTAACTTCATATCAATTCAAACAAGATTGTTATAAATTTAGGAGGTTAACTATAATTCCCATGGTAACCACTAAGAAAATAACTAAAAAGTATACAGAAAAGGAAATAAAGAGTGATCACAACGACCCATTAGAACAAATCAAAAATAAAAGAAACAAATATTGGAGAAATTGAGGAACAAAAATTTTGACATGCAAAACAAATAGCACAATGGCAGAAGTAAATTCTTCATTATTGGTGATCACTTTAAATGTCAATAGATTAAACTCACCAATTAAAACAGAAAGACTGGCAGAATGAGGAAAATAATGATCCAACTATATGCTGCTTAAAAAGAGATTCACTTTAGACCTAAAGACACAAATAGGTTAAAAGTGAAAGGATGAAAAAAGATATTCCATGGAAATAGTAACCAAAGAGAGTTGGAGTGGCTATAATATTACCAGTAAAAATAGATTTGTTATAAATTGTTACAAGAGACAAAAGGTAACATCTTGTATTGCTAAAAGTCTCAAATTATCAAGCAGATATAAAAATTAGAAACATACATGCACAGATTCCTAAAATGTGTGAAGCAAATATTGACAGAATCACAGGGAGGCATAGACAGTTATGTATAGTTATGCCTTGATATCCACGGGAGATTGGTTCTAGTACCCCCTATGGAAGCCAAAATCCACAGATGCTCAAGCCTTTTAAATAAAATAGTGTCATATTTGCATATAACCTACACACATCCTTCTGCACACTTTAAATCATTTCTAGATTATTTATAATACCAAATACAATGTAAATGCTACATAAATAGTTGTTGCACTATACTTATCTTTACTTGTATTTCTATTGTATTATTATTTTTCTTTTTTAAAAAATATTTTTTATGCATGGTTGGCTGAATCATGGATGCAGATCCCACATATACAGAGGGCCTACTGTGTAAAAATAGTTGGAGACTTCAACACCTCACTTTAGATAATGGATAAAACATCTAGACAGAAAATTTATAAGAAAATAGAGGACTAGAAAACACTATAAATGATCTAGACTTAACAAACGTATCCAAAACACCCCATCCAGCAACATCAGAATATACATTAAGTGCACATTTAACATTTTCTGGGGTAGACCATATGTTAACCATAGCAATTCTCAAGGTATTTAAAAGGTTAAAATCACACAAAGTATATTTTTCACCCACAATGGAATAAAGCTAGAACAATAATGAAGGGAAAACTGGAAAAATGGAAAATGCATAGAAATTAAATACCACATTCAAACAACCAATAGGCCAAAGAAGAAATTACTAGAGAAATTAGAAAGCAGTATGAGATAAATCAAAATGAAAACATAACACACCCAAATTTATGAGTGCAGCAAAGCCAGTGCTCAGATGAAGTTTTATGACTGTAAATTCCTCATTAAAAGATAGCTCTCAAATCAACAACCTAAATTTACACCTTAAGGACCTAGAAAAAGGACGGAAAACTAAACCCAAAGCCAGCAGAGGAAGGAAATAATAAAGAGGAGAGCACTTAAAAACAAATTACAGAATAGAAAAACAATTGAGAGAATCAACAAAACGAAGTTTATTCCTTGAGAATATCAACAAAATTGACAAATCTTCAGCTAGATTGACTAAAAGGAAAAAACACAAAATTACCACCATTAGAAGTGAAAGCAGGCACATTACCAATTCAGCTTACAGAAATAAAAAGAATTATAGAGAATACTATGAATAGTTCTATGCCAAAAATAAATAATCTAGATGAAATGCACAACTTCCTAGAAACAGATTACCAAAATGACTCCAGAAGAAATAGATAATCTCAACAGCCTATATAACAATTAAATACTTTGCATAAGAAATCAAAAATCCCCCAACAAAGGGAAGTTAAGAAGCAGATGCCTTCACTGGTGAATTCTACCAAACAAATAATTAACAACAATATTGCTCAAACTCTTCCAAAAAATGGATGAGGGAATACTTCTTAACAGTCAACAAGAAGAGAATTACCCTGATACCAAGGCCAGACAAACATGTCAAAGAAAAACTACAGACCATTTTCTTTATAAATATGGACACAAATATTCTTAATAAAACACTAGCAAATCAAATCCAACAGAACATTAAAAGGATTGTACACCATGACTAAATAGGATTTATGCCAGAAATGCAGGAGTGGTTCAACCTAAGAAAATCAAATGATTTAATATACCACATTAGTAGAGCAAAGGGAAAAAAACCAATAGATACAGAAAAAGCACTTGACAAAATTTAACACACACTTTTCATGATAAAAAAATCAGAAAACTAGGAATACAGGGAACTTCCTTGCTTTCTCACTGGGATCAGGAACAAGCCAAGAATGTCCCCTTTCACCACTGCTATTCAATGTTGTTCTAGAAGTACTAGCTACATCAATTAGGTAAGAAAAAGAAATAAAAGGCATCCAAATTAGAAAGAAAGAAGTAAAGTTATTTCTACTTGCAGATGACATGTTTCTATATATAGAAAACCCTACAGATTCCTCACAAAGCTACTAGTACCAATAAATTCAGCAAAGTTGCAAGGTACAAAGTCAAAATACAGAATTCAGCTGTGTTTTTATGTACCAGCAATGAACAATCTGAAAATGAAGTTAAGAAAACAATCCCATTTATAATAGCACCCAAAAGAACAAAATAACAGAGGATGTGAAAGGCATGTATACTGAAAACTATATAACATTGCTGAAGGAATTAAAGATCCACTAAATAAATGGAAAGACATCCTATGTTCATTGATTGGAAAACAATATTGTTAAAATGGTAATACTCTTCAAAGCAATTTTTGTATTAAATATAATCCCTATAAAAATTCCAATTTTTTTTTCAGAAATAGAAAAGCCAATCCTCAAATTTATACAAAACTTCAAGGGGCCCTGAATAGCCCAAACAATTTTGAAATAGAAGAATAAAGTTGAAGGACTCATACTTCCTAATTTCAAAACTGAATACAAATCTACAGTAATTAAAGCAGTGTCAACTTGCACAAAGATAGTCATATATAGACCAGTGGAATAGAATAGAGAGTCCAGAAATAAACTCAAACATTTATGGTCAGATGATTTTTGACAAGGGTGCCAAGACCATTCAAAAGGAAAGAATAGTCTCTGAAACAAATGGTGCTGGATAAACTGGATATTTACATGCAAAAGAATGAAGCTGGAACCCTACTTCACACCAGATACAAAAATTCACTCAAAAATGGGTCAAAAACCCAAATGTAAGACCTAAAACCATAAACATATTAGAAGAAAACAAAAGGATAAATGCTCATGACTTTGTATTTGGCAATGGATTCTTAGATATGACACTAAAAACACAAACAAAAGAAAAAAAGGTGAATTCACTTCCTAAAACTTAAAAACTTTTGGACATCCAAGGACATTATGAAGAATATGAAAAGATAACCCATAGCATGGAAGAAAATACTGGCAAATCAAATATCTGATAATGACTTAATCCTCAGAAGTTATACAACAAAAACACAATCCAATTTGAAAATGGACAAAGAACTTGAATAAACATTTCTCCAAAGAAGATATACAAATGGACAACAAGCACATGAAAAGATGTTTAACATCATTGGTCATTAAGAAAATGTGTATCAAAACCACAAGAGAATAGCCTTTCACACCCATGAGAATGACTTAAAAAAAAAAAGAAAAGGAAAATGTCAAGTGTTCGTGAGGATGTGGCACAATAAGAACCTACCACGTGATCCAGCAATCTCACTACTGGATATTTATCCAAAGATAGTAAATCAATATGTATCATAGGGACACCTGCACCCTCATGTTTATTGCAGCAAGATGTGGAATCAAACTATCCATCAACGGATGGGTGGATAAAGAAAATGTGGTATATATACACAATGGAATACTATTTCGCCAAAAAAGGAACAAAATCCTATCATTTGCAGCAACGTGGATGGAACTGGAGGTCATGATATTAAGTGAGATAAGCTGGGCACAGAAAGACAAATAGTTCTCACTCATCTGTAGGAGCTAAAAAGAAAAAAAAAAGTTGATCTTATGGAGGCAGAAAATAAAATCATAGTTACCAGAGGCAGGGAAGAGTGTGTGTGGAGGCAGGGGAGATGAAGAGAGGTTTGGTTGATGAATACAAACATACAGCTAGGTAGAAGGAAAAAGTTCTAGCACTTGATAACACAGTAGGGAGATCATAGTTAACAATAATTTATTGTATATTTCAAAACAGCTAGAAGAGACAACTTGAAATGTTCCCAACACAAAGGGATAATAAATGTTTGAGGTGATAGACAGCCTAAACACCCTGATTTGATCATTACATGTGTGAAAGTATCAAAATATCACATGTACCCCAAAATATGTACAATTATTATGGGCCAATAAAAATAAATAGATATGTTCTAAAAATGGCATAGCCACTGTGGAAAACAGTTTGGTGGCTCCTCAAAAAGTTAAGCATAGAATTACCATGTGACAAGTAAATCCATTGCTAGGTATATACTCAAGAGAAATGAAAACATATGTCCACAAAGAAACTTCTACACAAACGCATATAGCAACATAGTTCGTGATAGCAAAAAAGCGGAAGCAACCCAAACGCCCGTCAGTGGAAGAATGGACAGACAAACGTGGTGTATATATACACATGTAGTACTGATACCTGGGTGAACCTTGAAAACATGAGGCTTTTCCATTAACTAAGTAAAAGCTGCCAGACACAAAAGGTCACATGCTGTATGATTCCCTTCATATGACATATCCAGAGTAGCCAACATCATAGAAGACAGGAAGCAAACTGGTGGTAACCCGGAAAACGGGGAGACAGGAATGGGGAGTGATTAATTTATGGTTACAAAGTGTTTTTCTGGGGTAATGAAAAAGTTTTGAAACTAGAAAAAGGTAGTGGTTTGCAGAACATTTTGAATATTTTAAATACCTCTGCATTGTACACTTTAAAATGGTTAATTTTATGTTACGTAAATTTCACCAAAAAAAAAAAAAAAGTGAGGAGGGAATGGAATGGCTTACTTTTCTTTTTCCTCTTGAGATAATGCTTGCCAAACAATTTTATTCAAGTGCCTGTTAAAAAAAAAAAGTCAACAATAATTTTGTAGCAGTACTTAATTTCATGGCAAAAGGTTAACCAAAGGCACCGCAGTGGGAGCCCATCTAAGCATCATCTCCACTGAGCCAGGCCACTGTCATGTGCTTAAAGACACTGGATGTGTCACCTCAGCATCACTGCAGCAGCCTCATGGTTTTGTGGCAATTGTGTCAAATATTAAAGGAGGGCTCAGTCCCCAGCTCAGTCAGGTAAAACTCAGACTGAGTAAAGGCAGTTGACAAACTGGTCTTCATTATCTCTGTTTTAAGTCGTTTCTAAACACCCACCATTTTTCTTCTTATGGAAACATAACTGTGTTCTTTAGTTCGCTTTCTGTAGACACTCTTCTGCCTGGATTCTCAGATCAAAAGAGGTTAACAGGGTCATAAATAATAGGATTGGGACACACTTTAGAGATCAAGCAGCCTGGCTGCCTTGTTTTCCAAATGAGGCTGCTAGGAGGGGCAGCTGGATGAAGCACCTTGCTCACCCACAGCTGCTGGCTGGCGGTGCTGAGACTGATCACGTTTTCAGAGGGAAGCTGTCGACCCAAGAGCAAAGAAAGAGGTTGGAGCTAGTGGTTCCTACAGGGTAGCCATAGCTGCTCTTTTGGCTACTAATCAGTGTTGCTTCTTGAGTTCCCAGCCCAGTTCCGAGTCATTGTGTCAGGACATCATTACCCAAAAGCAGGCTTTCTGAGCTGCAGGGCAGAGAACACTGGCTCCAGGGTTGTGAGCTGATGTTCCATTAAAAAACACTGCTTCCGGCCGGGCGCAGTGACTCACGCCTGTAATCCTAGCACTTTGGGAGGCTGAGGTGGGCGGATCACCTGAGGTCAGGAGTTCGAGACCAGCCTGGCCAGCATGGTGAAACCCTGTCTGTACCAAAAAAAAAAAAAAAAAATACAAAAATCAGCCAGGCGTGGTGGCGGGCGACTGTACTCCCAGCTACTCAGGAGGCTGAGGCAGGAGAATAGCTTGAACCCAGGAGGCGGAGGTTGCAGTGAGCCAAGATCACGCCACTGCACTCCAGCCTGGGTGACAGAGCTAGAGTCCATCTCAAAAAAAACAAAAAACAAAAACAAAAAACACTGCTTCCATACAATGAGGTAGGAGAATGCTACTGCTCTTCAGGAGGCATTCTTCTAACCACTGGACCCAGTATCAGCTGGACAGGGCTCAGAGGACATATTTCAGGTGGCTGCATTCTCCTGCCCTGCCCTCCCATCATGAGCCTGGTGAGAACACAGAAAGGGCGTCTGCATGGTGGTGAAGAGGGTAGACTCCGGAGCCACAACGCCAGGGCCCAAAGCTCAGTCAGCTTCTTCTCCTTCTTGCCATAAGGCTTTGGGCCAGTGCCCAACTTTTCAGTAAAGTGGGGATAGTTAATAGTACCGCTCCACTCCTAGTGTCGCCATGAGGACTTGAGCTAGTGTGTACACAGCACATAAATTGTGTCTGATCCAGGTAAATGTGCTCTAAGTGATAGAAAAAGAGTCGGGAAGAGGGAAATAAGCCAGCTCAGTGCTTCTGTCTCACTTGAGATGTTTGGTTCTTTGAGGCCTATTTGGAAACTGGCTTTCTTGAATCGTGTGATTCAGGTAATAATGATTAAGGCTGCCAAGATTTGTTAAAAGGACTTATAGTACGCATTTTACGTATCTTTGTGCTTCTCTGAAAAACAAACAAGCAAACAAACAAACAAAAAACCCATTCACAATCCCCTTAAACGTAAATGTAGAGAGTGGAGGCAGTGTGGTGGGGAGGCTGGGAGTGTGGTAAGGGCTCTGGGTTCAAACCTTGGTGTCCTCACTTTGCTGCTGTGTGATCCTGTGCTACATAGCTTTTGGAAACTGTTTTCTCATTGATAAGGCAAGGCTAACACCACCTGCCCTTGGAATCCTTGAGAGGATTAAGTGAGATGCATACATAAAGTGACCAGGAATAGCTCAATGTTTATTCCCTCCAGGTTCTGAAAAGCAAGGCTTAGAAACGCTGAGTAATCACTGGTAAATGTGGGTCCAGTTTGCTAGCAGAGGTCTCTAATTTTAATTCACTTCTTTAGAAAATATTTTTCCAGGAGCACATTTTCATAGCCTTTGTTATTCCCCTATTTTCCATCTTCACTAAAATACTTCAATGGCTCTACTGACCAGGGAGGCCACTGCAGGAAAGCCAGTCAGCACATGGGATGAGGGAGTCCCTGTGGGATTCGGGCCCGGCACTGGACCTGAGGGCCTCTCCGCGGCTGGTCCAGCCCCATGATTCAGGGATTTTTCTAACAAAGTTTCCCTCTTTGTTTTTTGTAGGAGAGTGAAATTTGGCTAAGGGATTGCATTCACCAACTTTCTGTATCTCTAATTCTCAAATCGGCTTGTGCCAAGAGTTGACTCATTTGCAAAGCAACTTGTAACTAGTGACACTTCAGAAGGCCGAGAAGCAGCCGGCCCAGCAAACTGCAGACGGTAAGGAGAGGTTTCTAAGCATGGTCCCCGAGACAGGCTAGAATGGATGCTGCTTCTGTGATCTGAGGACTTTCAATGAAAGTCAGCAGCAGAAAAATCACTCCAGAATCCAGCCAGCCCTGGCAATATCCACTCAAAGCTTATACTCAGACACACAAAGCCAAAATTGCTGCCTCGATTCTTAAAATGAGACAAAAGAACTCCCATGCATGGGCACTAAGTGTGACCCCAATAACAAGTTTATGTCATTATTTTGACCAAAGGACTGTGAGCTTTCCATATGCCTGGTCATCCTTAAACATATGGATTTATGATTACACAAAGGTTGTTTTTAAAGTTACATCTCGCTTATCTTTGTTGGGAAACTCCTTAGAAATGTTATATTGGGGATGGGAGTGGTAAATGTGTCATTAATTACTTTTCATATTCTGAATATCTTGAGAAAAGTGAAGCAAAATGGAAAAAGAAATTGACATTTATACCAACAACACTCTTAAACACTATTGAATGCAAATGATCAGGAAATTTGGTTCTGTATAATATTCATGTTACTATTAATATTAAATAACAATGTTAAATAATTTACTTGATACAAACATCAAATTAGTGATACCAAATAATAACAATTCAATCAGTAACTTAATTATTAAATAATATCAATTATGTTAAAATTGTTAATAACTTGAAGTTAATATAATTAATAACAATATAGTGACAATATTTCTCTAGAGGGTACTAAAAGGCTTTTCCAGATTCACTCACTGAGAGTAAGAAGGAGGACAAATGACTTACTATGTTTGTTTTGGTTTTGCTGCTAAGAAAAGAGGCCTCTCTTTTGCCTGGGAGGGGGGTCCCTGTCCTTTCCTGAAATCCTTGGGAAAAGGTCAATGCAGTGGGAAGAACCAGATGACGATTTCACTCCACGCACCTGTGGTTATTTTAGGGTCAGCAGAGTCGGGAGTGAAAGGGGGAAGTAATGAACATCAGTTCCTCTTTATATATCATTTACATAATCCTCACAACAGGCCTGTGAGATAGATTCTGTGAACAAGGAATCTGAGGCTCACGACTGTCACACACTGGAACAGAGCTGGTGTCAGAACCAAGCAGGAAACCCCCGCGAACCATCTGACCGTGGAGCTCTATCTAGCTCGTGGCCCTGCATCAGGCTTTCACAGGCCGGGTAATTACAGGACTCGAATATTTGAATTATTCAAGCAAACTACATTAGAGTGTGAATGGTATTGTTATATTGCATTTTGAATGACTGAATTTGAAGAATTGAACTATATAAAATTTGAATAGTCATATACATACAGACACCTGCTAGGAATAGGGGATGCAGGAGGAAGCAAGGCTGGCTGAGCCCTGGCCTTGGGAGCTGACATCCTAGAGGGCAGAGATGGTCACCAAGCCACCGCCCCTGCAGAAGCTGTGAGTGCTCTGAGGGCCACACGCAGGGTGGGCACAGAGAGGAGCTCCCGAGAGGTCTCTCTGAGGAGGATCATTGGTGCCGAGGCAAGAAGGGATGAAAGACCCAGCTGGGGACAGCAGCGTAACCGGAGAGGCGCCGAGCTGGGAGGCAAGGCCTGTCTGGAAGTCTCCGACCCACGGGGAAGGGTGAACCTTGAATAGCTCATCCTGCTTCCCAAAGAAACGCTCATCTTTGGTTCTTCTTTCCTCTCAGGTAAAGATTCAGAAATACTGAGGAGCCCACAGAGGCTGCTGAGGAGCCTGGTAAGGCGGCCTCCACTCTCGGGTGAGGGCAGCGATGGAGGCTCACGTTAAAGGGGGTTTGGAGAGGCCTGGGATGGGCACAGTGGGGCGAGTCCTGCCGTTGGAATGATCCTTCTTGGGGCAGGATCAGGCCTTATATTTGTCTGACTGAGCATATGCTAGACACGCTGCAAAAGGACAGCAGACCAACACATGCTGGCCTGGGCCAATCGTTAACTTTTCTGAACTTTATTTCACCCGCCCACGTGCTGGCAAATGACAACCCAACTGCACAGTTCCCAGAACCGAGGACAGGCTGGCCTGAAGGAGCCGAATACTCAGAGTTTAATTAAGTTTGTGCACCCAGGATTAATTAAGGGCTGGGGACCGGGGAGGGAGGTGATTACAGCACGGACAAGGACCAGCCTGTGAGCAGAGTCTCCTGTCTCAGCAAGGACACAAGGGTGATTTTCACTGTCGTCAACTTGATCATCATCTTGAACTTGATAAAAGTAATTTTAAAATTAACAAAAACTGTTATTTCCATTTTCTCATTACTGTCAAGTTTTGTTAGTCACTTTATAGAATGTTAGATGCCAAAACAATCAGATGCATTCTGCTAAAAGGAAAACTTTACAGATCTCATGGAAACATGAGATTTTTATGGATATTGGAAAGGGAAGATAGTTTCTTTAAAACCTTGTTGAAGATATTCAGGTAAAGTACTTGATGCAGTGCCTAGCATGTAGGAAGCCCCTACAATAGCTGCTGCCACTGTTGTTTATATTCCTTATGAGCAATTTTTTTTAGACGAGGTCTCACTCTATCACCCAGGCTGGAGTGCAGTGGTGCAATCACAGTTCACTGCAGCTTCCAACTCCTGGGCTCAAGCAACTCCCCTCTTGGCCTCCCAAGTAGCTGGGACTACAGGCCCGCACCACCACATCCAGCCTGTATTTACTTATTTATTTTTCATTGCAGAATTTTATTTTTATTTTTGTGGGTACACAGTAGGTGTATATATTTGTAGGTTACATGAAATATTTTGATACAGGCATATGATGTATAATAACATCAGGGTAAATGGGGTATCCATCACCTAAAGCATCTATCCTTTCTTTGTGTTACAAATACTCCAATTATACTCTTCTAATTATTTTTAAATGTACAATAAATTATTGTTGATTGCAATCACCCTGTTGTGATATCATTCTTTAAATTATTTGTAGAGACAAGGTCTTCCTATTGTTGCCCAGTCTGATCTCAAACTCCTGGCCTCAAGCTGGCCTCCTGCCTCAGTCTCCCAAAGTGCTGGGATTACAGGCATGAACTACCACACCCAGCCTGAACAATTTTTAAATAGCTGCTTCATTAAAAAAAAAAAAAAAAAAAAAAGCTAAGCTAAAACAAGAGAAGTCTCCTTCTCCATAAAATAAATTCCACATCCATTAAAGAGCAGCCAAGAGTAATACTCACTTTTCATAGGATTGAATTGCCTGTTCCACTTTTTGCTTGTAGATATTGAGTTTGGCTCCTTGGGGGTTAATTAATGTCATCTTATTTGTGTCTTTGCACACATGTGCCAGAGGGAACACCTGCATGTCAATGGCAAAGGAAAGGAAAGTGTCACTTGATAGCTTAACGCGTGCCTTCAAAAATATATCTACATAGTTGTATAATATGTTTTCTCTGACTATAAAGTCAATATACAATAAATGTAGAAAATTAGAAAACACAGTAAATCACAGAGAAAAAAGAATCAGAGATATCATTGCTAACCTTTACTGTTCAATGTTTAAAACTATATATTTTAGAACTCACCACCACCACATACACACATGCACACACACACACACCAAAAAACAACCACCACCAAAACTATTTCAGAAAACCTTAATTAGAATTGCGAATTATCTTCAGAAGTCTCTGTAAAATTGGTAAGAGTGGGCAATAAGAAATAGATCTCATTGTTGCTTCTTTGTAAATTGCTATTTGAGTTAAACGCCTTTTTCATATATTTATTTTACATTTGATTTTCTTTTGAGAATATTTGATTATAGTTACTATATTTTGACTATTTTTGTTATCCTTTGTTTGTTTGTTTGTTTTTGAGATGGAGTTTCACTCTTGTAGCCCAGGCTGGAGTGCAATGGTGTGATCTCGGATAAGAGAGTCTTACACATGTGAAAGAATGCTTAGTGATCAATAAATGAGGCTTCTTTTTGAGTTCTTTCTCTCTGTGCCTGGTACTTACTTCTGGGTTTTGGGATATCTTTGATTTCATGCCAAGCGGCTCCAGGGGGGAAAAGATGGTAAATGTATTGGTTTGGTGGAACTTCAAATTCTGGTCTCCTTCCCCAATTTTGGGGGAACCCTTTCGATTTCAAAGTTCACTGTTAGCTTCTCCATGTATTCTATCCAAGATTTACAGTTGTATTAGGCAGAAACAGGGTGACAGATGCTTACCTCATCTTCTCTAGAATTGAAACCCTCCTTCAATCTTTTTTTCCAAATTCTTCTTTAATCTTAATAGTAACTGTAACTTTATGTTTACCTATTTGCATATTACCTACCTCTCTCTATCAGAATATAAGTTCCATAAGACAAGAAATTTTGTGTTATTCACTACTGTATTCCTATCACTTAGAATAGTACCTGGCACACAGTGTTCCCTCAACAAATGTTTGTTGATAAAGGAATAAATGCATGTTCCCAAAAAGGTATATTCCATATATTAATATTTAAACAAAAATGCAAAAAAGCCTAACAGGAAAATGCCAAGCTATACTGTCATTGTTTCAAAAATGATTCCACCCATGAGGAGCATGTAGGCATTTTAGAAATGTGGGAAATTATTTTTAAGAAGTAAATTTTTAATTTTAATTGAGGTGACATAGTTTATGCTTTTATGTTTCCTCTTGCCTCCAAAATGATACAATAATGTTATTGTTGTTACTATGTTTAAGAAAATAATACAAAGAGGGAAGGAAGGAAGGAAGGAGAGAAAGAAGAAAGAAAGAAAGAAAGAAAGGAAAGAAAGAGAAGGAAAGAAAGAAAGAAACAGAAAGAAAGAAAGGAAAGAAAGAGAGAGAGAGAGAAAGGGACACATGCTGATAGGTTTTTACAGACAAAAAGCTGAGCAGAAATGTAAACATATGAGCCGGGTTGAAGCTGTCGGCTTGTTAAGCTGTGTGTCCAAAGATGGCAGGGCAGAGGGAGTTCAACTCCTGGAAAGCCAGTGGGACTAGGAGTGTTCTGAAAAACAAAGGCCTATGTCAGGCTCAATGCCTGACGTCAGCACTGGTATGAGGGTCTCTCATCCCTGAAAGAAGGTCCTGCCTAGGGAGAGAGGACACTGATGTAGCCTCACAAGACCTAAATCAAGGCACTCTTTGAATCTGTGATATCTACAACATCACCATGGAACAAGAGCTGTAAATGCCCATGAGGGTTGGGGGATGGATCAAGGGGATGGATTTAGGCAACTGCCAAATAGAAGGAGAAAGAGAAAAGGCAGATTTTTAAAGAATCTTGTGAAAATGAGCCAACATACTAGAATTCCCAAGTACACACCAAAAAACGCCAAAATCATAGCTGAGCAAATTAACAATCAGAATGTCAATTCACATGATAATAAATTAATTTTATGAGCCATCTAACGATGACTTTAAATTAATTATGATTAAAATTGTTTATTTATTATTAGGTTGTTCAAAGATGTTACAGCCATATAAAAGTACAAAAACTTACTAAAGTGTCATGAGAAGAAATGGATGGGAAAAAAAACAAGAAAAAAATTTATCTTGGAAGAAAAGACATTGTAATTGAAACAAAAAATAATCTTAATAGAATAAATTCTAGGCTACACAAAATTTTTAAAAAAGAACTGGTGAACTGGGTGATAGATAGTACTGAAGACTTTCCCCAGAATATAGCACAGAGAGACAAAAATAATATAGATAACTAGATGATGATTGAGAAACTTCAATATATATTAATAGACATTTTAAAAGAATAGAATAGAAAGATGGTTAGATAATCAGCATTTGAAACCATAATAGCTGAGTTTTCTAGAGTTTAATGAAAGAAATGAGTCCTCAGATCAAAAATCAGCCCACAACAAAAGACTAAAAATAAATCCACACACAGACACATCATCATAAGACTGCAGCATACTGAATCTAAAAGAAAATCTTAAAAGCAACTCAAACAAAACAGACTGTATAAAGGAGTAGTATATATATCAGATAATAGATATGTGAAAATAATATCTTTATCTGCTAAGGGGAATTTACAGTTAACAGAGACTTTTACATCCTGCTAAACTATCACTCAACAGTGAAGAGAAAACTAAAGATGCTTTTTAGATATAAAGAGATATACAGCTGAAACTGTTAAAAAATTTAATTAACTCTTGAAAGTTAAAAAAGATTACATGTTCTAAAGGCAAAAGTTAAACTCTAAATCACAGTGACAAGATTTTTGGGGGAAAGGTTTTTAATGACTAATTAAAAGGTACTAAAATCTCCCATTGTGTTTGGGAGGAGAATAAAAATACAAAATATCTTGAGACTTAGTTAAAAAAAAATTGTTGGCTGGGCACGGCGGCTCACACCTGTAATCTCAGCACTTTGGGAGGCTGAGGCGGGTGGATCACTTGAGGTCAGGAGATCAAGACCAGCCTGGCCAACATGGTGAAACCCCATCTCTACTAAAAATACAAAAATTAGCTGGGGGAGGTGGCGGGTGCCTGTAATCCAAGCTACTCTGGAGGCTGAGGCAGGAGAATCACTTAAACCCAGGAGGCGGAGGTTTCAGTGAGCCGAGATCGCACCACTACACTGCAGCCTGGGCGACAGTGCGAGACTCTGTCTCAAAAAAAAAATTGTCATTACATTAAAACTTTTAAAACGATCACTAAAGGAATAGAAATACAAGCAGTGATCATTTAAAAATGACATTTAAGAGAAAGCATAAAAAATAAGAGGTTAAAAAAAGTTCAAATATATTCGTATTTACAAAAAATGGTATTGCACTTAATGGAAAAATAGGGCAAGAAAAATAAATCAAGATAGATAAAATCTCAAAAACATAATGTTAAAACAAATAGTAAGTTTCATAATGGTGCTTCCAATGTAATACCATTTCTATAAAGTTTTAAACCTGTAGGACCATGTTTTAGTGCTTTTGTATTAGGAATATTAAAATAGGCTGGGTGGGGTGGCTCACCCCTGTAATCCCAGCACTCTGGGAGGCCGAGGTGGGCGGATCACCTGAGGTCAGGAGTTTGAGACCAGTCTGGCCAACATGGTGAAACCCTGTCTCTACTAAAAATACAAAAAAAAATGAGCCAGGCATGGTGGCACGTGCCTGTAATCCCAGCTGCCTGGGAGGCTGAGGCAAGAGAATCGCTTGAACTCGGGAGTCAGAGGTTGCAGTGAGCAGAGATTGCACCACTGCACTCCAGCCTGGGCAACAGAGTGGGACTCCGTCTCAAAATAAATGAATGAATGAATAAATAAATAAATAAATAAATAAATAAATAAATAAAATGTATATGGAAACTCATGCTAGGGTTTATCTCTGGAGAAGGAGGAATGGAAAGTGGAACCAAAAGGAGTTGCACAGGTGGCTGCAACTTTATTTGAAATGCTTTATTTTTAAAATAATGGAAAAATTTAAAAATCAGGTTTAAAACTATCAATAGTGGTTACTTCTAAAAATTGAGATTTCAAGACAAGTGAAGAAGGTAGATAAGACTTTTACTTTTTACTGTATTGTTTCATTTTTTAAAAACTACATATATTTAATTCGGTAATTAAACCACCAAAGACCAAAACAAACAAACAAATAGGCAAAGATTTAGAAAACTGAAGAGAAAGAAAGTTAAGAAACTGCACAGTCCAATCTTGCTACTTAACAACCACATGAATTCAGCATGTGGCTTCTAAACAATTCTTGTCAAAGAGAAGGAACCAGACAGTGGGCTGAAAGGTGGGAGGACTGAACTTTGAAAACAGAATGAAGCTTGTAGAAATTTAAAAAAAATCAAACCATCTCTCAAAATAGAGCTATATGTCACATAAACTTTTAGAAGAAAAAAAGGATCAGTCTCAACAAAATGAAAGTCCCTTGGGTTTTTCTTTCCCTGGAAAAAATACCCCGTTAGAAGTCTGTAAATAGCTTTCCAAATTTGCCCAGTATGGCACAATTGTGAATCAATACCACAGAATGCTAAGCAACATTATAACATTTCACCATGATCAGCTTGTCTCCTGGCTTAATGTACTTAAGAAAAACCCACTGCTTAGTGTTCTACTTCCCTGTTTTGTGGATTTCAACCTCATGCCTTTCGTGGCCATTGTGTCTTCAGTGTGATAGTAGCTCAGATTTGGCTTGTGTGCACCCACTCTCCTTCCTCTCCGCATGCAGATCCAGGGAAAGATAAAGTCATACCCCACACTTCGAGTCTGACATCTTAGTTTTTACAACATGGTGGCTGCGTGGATATCACAGGAATTTTCTTTATGATGTCAAATTTAGTGTGACTATGAGGTCATAAGGGGCATTCTCATAAGGACTTGGGGGACAGAATCATGGCACCCCCAGCTTCTGTAAGAAAGCAAGTGGCGAGGAAGCTGAGGTTAATGAAGACATTGAGAGCTCTGTTTGAGAGGGAATAAAACCACCTGATCACGGCACCTTGGAAAATGTTTACTTATTACTGTTATGATGCAAATCAAGCATAACTGGCTAACGAGGGACTCTTCTGGATAATATTTGATTTAAAAAAGGGAGGCTTAAGGTATTACCTACTTTAATTCAATTCTCTTGAGGTTAACCTAGAAGCCTTATCAAATTGATATGAATAATTACACCATGTGTGACAAGGTTGTAACTAGTAGAGAGGTAGAGGTAGCGATCGAGATGGGGATGGAGGGTACAGAGAGACAGTCACTGACCATAAAGGCAGAAGGAATTGCCGGGATGCATGAACAGGCCAATTTGGGCCGATTCTGTTAGAATTCTCCCCACTGTGAGATGAAATACTCTGTAAGCAACCACTGTACTCAATAGTGATTATCAATAGTGATGATACTATTTATCCTTATTCTCTGCCAGGCACTGACCACTCTACATATTTTCGTATTCAATTCCTTTATAGACAAATGCATTTAATTGCAGTTTTGTTGTATGTCTTTCCTCTTCATCAAACTTTATAATCCTTTATTCCCCTTTAAAATTACTAGTTTCTGGAACAAAACATGTCCCAAATAATCATTTATTAAATAAATGAAAGACTAAAACTATATATAAATTAATGGCTGAGATTCAAAACTTCTTTTAAATTTATCATATTATAAAACATAATTGTTTGGATTCCACCAAATTTGAATTCTTGGTAGTTGAGGCATGGGATGAAATGTAACTGTGCTATTTAAGAGGTGTTTCCTAAACATATGAATAAAGTGAAAAACAGTTTAAGAGATATATTTAGCTTACATAAGAAAACTATTCACAAATGATAAAAGAATTGAAATTGAAATACCATTTAGCAACGTTTTTTGATGTTTTTTGTTTTTACTGTTAACTGTTCTAAGGGATAGCAAAGAGATACAGGAAAATGAGCATTCTTTAAAATTCCAAGTAAACTGCCCCCAGTTGGGAGGAATAATTAAATAATTTACATTAAGTAATTTATATTACTGAATGTTAATGTAATCACTAAAATTCATCCCAAAATGGCTATTGTAAGGAAAAATGTTCATAACATATGCTAAATTAAGAACATAGAATACAGAACTGTGCCCACAGCTATTGATTGTTAAAGTAGAACAGGTCGAATTCCACCTGACAACATTCTAGCTGTGTTTAAAAGCAATCACAAAACATTTTGAAATTGAAAAACTAGTGTGAAACTGGTGATTATCTATTGTTCAACTCTGATTGAATTCTCCAACTCCACTGTTTTTCAATTAAATCAGTTCTTCTAGTAAATATCCCAGAGCTTCCTAGCAGATTGGCCAAAGAGAGGTTCTGATTGGATGTGTGTAATGGAAATGTAATAGCTGTGTAAATCCCACACAGGGAATCTTTGAACGTAGGTGCAATAGCTTTATAGATATTACAGTTGTGCAAATGGCCAAGTGCCAAAACTTAAATGTCTGCCTTTCAAACTGAAACACCTGCAGGCTCCATAGAACAAAATGAAAGCAGGGCCACAAAACAGCTGGCCAAATGGCATGTCAGTAAGATCATTCATAAACCATGAGAATATGTTACTACAGTGTAAATTACATGGTGGCTCTTGCCTGTAATCCCAGCACTTTGGAAGAGCGAGGCAGGTGGATCACAAGGTCAAGAGTTCAAGACCAGCTTCGCCAATATGGTGAAACCCCATCTCTACTAAAAATACAAAAAAATTAGCCAGGCATGGTGGTGCGTGCCTGTAATCACAGCTACTCGGGAGGCTGAGGCGGGAGAATTGCTTGAACCTGGGAGGCAGAGATTGCAGTGAACTGAGATCGTGCCATTGCACTCCAGCCTGGGCGACAGAGCAAGCAAGACTCCATCTCAAAAAAAAAAAAAAAAAAAATACATCTCACAGTTTTTCAATCTAAACTTTTAGAAAATAAAACTCTACTCTCAATTTAAGTTTAAATTAATATATTTAAATTAAAAGGCTGAGCATTTAAACTGGTATAGTAGATAAGTATATGCCAGCATGGAACAATGTTCATGGATAAGTGGTTGAAAAATGCAGGTACAAAACAGGATGTTCGGTTTGATTTCATTATGATAAAAACAAAAACAAAGAACAAAGGGTCTAGATATCTATATACAGAAAATAAGAAGATCTGGCCAGATAACCATGAGATGATGGGGTGGATGATAACTATTGCTTCTTTCTTTTTCACTTATCTACATTTTCTAATCTTTCTATACATTGAATATATACATATGTAGGTTTTGTGATAACTGTTTTTAAATTTTTAATTAAAAAGCTTTTCTATCAGTATACAGTTTTGTGTTCATTGCTATTATATTTAAAAGCAACAAAATGTCATGACTTGACAGCACCCCTAGCCTCTTTGCACCAAATATTCCTTGTCAGCTAAATGGTGAGATGAATAGTCACCTCACAGGTCGCTCTAAGTTTTAGATGAGATATTTGATGATATCAAATGCTTTACTCAGAACCCAGTATGTGATGAGGGTGCATCGCATACTAGATTAGGGAGCTCGCCATGGTCCTTCAGGAGTAAACGACAGAGCTGGAGCACCAATCCAGGTTATCTGGCCACAAAGCTATGTGCAGAACTCGGAGAAGGACAGACAACACAGGAAGCCTTGATGAGATGATGTAAAAGACATTACAATAACGATGATGATGATGGGTGATGATGTAGACTCTCCAGTGGTGCAGACCAATCTTCCCAAATTATTTCAATGCTTTTCAAATCAACCAGCAAATAAAGAGCTTTCAATTCTAGGTTCATTACATAGCTAAATCAGTTTTATTGTGTATATGA
This sequence comes from Pongo pygmaeus, assembly GCF_028885625.2. NCBI lineage: Eukaryota > Metazoa > Chordata > Mammalia > Primates > Hominidae > Pongo > Pongo pygmaeus. Next base: position 27,869,337 of record NC_072385.2, on the reverse strand, counting down.
CTTGGGGACAAGTTAATCTTTTTGAAAGAGCTAAGATAAAATTATCGAGTCCATTTTGCATCTTGTAATGAAGAGTTGCTAGGGCAACCTCTTTGCTCAATACCTCATTTCCAAGGTGACCGATTTGAGGCTGGTCCGGGAAACACTGAAAACCAAAACAGCATTGTGTTCCAGAAGAAGAAAGAGCCCATACATAAGTGATGAATGAAACAAAGAGCTGGGGACAAAGCCAGACACTGCTTTACAACTCTATGCAGACAGATGTGGCTGTGCACAGAACACAGGAGGAGGAGGCAATTAAGATTCTCAGTGAAGTAAGACTCTAGTGTGTTTCCTTTTCAACTCCATTCTACTTTTTGTCTGCTTTTTCATAAAGGTCCAACCATCAAAAAGGTATACATCCCATGAGGTGGGAGATATTTGAGATTATTATTTTGTTATTCTTTCCATTTATAGCTGAGGGTGTCTTCCAGTCAGAGAAAATATTAGGGAATCAAAGATAGAAAAATGCTTTGGATGTGAGACTGGAGATCACTGCAGTATATGCCTGTCATCACAGTGATTCTTACTATGAATAAGGGAGGGCAAGTGTGCTGTGCAGTGCCTACCTACGTGCAGGCCGTCTTGAGAACTCACAATGCCGCAGAAGGCACCAAGCACAAGTGCCCATGGGATGCGCTTGAGAACTGTTCATCCCCTCCCCTGGGCTTTGTGTTCTACAGGCAGACGACTAGGATGCCCCCCTGAAGAACAGGACCCTCACTACTCATCCTTTATTTTTCCCCTGCTTGATATTCCAGGCTGGAGTCTGGAGAATCACTCTTGGCATTTTTCTGTCTCTCAGCCCCACATCGTTGACTTGACTTTGTAAAGAGCTTTGGGTCCATCCCCAGTGTTCCAGCCACACAGCCTAGTTCCAGCCACCCAGCCCTGCCCCCTGACTGCCCCCATCTCCCCAGCTGCCTCCTGACTGCCCACCTCTCCAACTATTCTCTGTGTGCCAGCTCAAACCCCAAATTAATCTCTCCTCTGCTAACAACCCCTCCATTCCCCCCAGGATGAAGTTCAAAATCCTTAATTCAATCAAGGTCCTTCCTTCGCCAGCTTTATCACCTTCTCCACTCACACTAAACTTCTCTGGAATGACAAACATTCTCTGTCCCTTAGGCTTCCCCAGAGCTCCCCCACTGCCTGGGGCTCTCTTCCCATCTCTCCACCTTCATAACTCCTTCTCTTCCCCTGGGTCTGAACTCGGATGCCACTAGCTAAGGCAAGCCTTCTGTGGCCACTGAAGCCAGGTGAGGGGCATCTCCAGAGTCTTCATTCAGCACTTCCCACTCGTCACATTTAACTAGAACTTCTCTCATTTTTATTGCTATTTCCTCCTGAGACTGTCGGTTGTGCTTGGGTAGGGATGTTGGCTTTCCTGTTTGGCACTGTATTCTAGAGCCCAACACAGGCATATATAATAGGCATAAATTTGTTGAATATTTTTACAATGAAAGTCAACATTTTAAGTGCCTGCTAAGTACTTTACACTGTATGCATTACTTCTTTTAATTCCATAACAACCTCAGAGGAGGCATATTATTATTTACAGATTATGGATATATCACATACATCTCAGAGAAAAAAATTTCTAAATGTTGGACTGAATATTAAGTTTTCTTCTTTAGCATATGAACCAATGAGGAAAGAACAGGCTGAATAAAGATCTTATGTCTGCATATGACTTTCAGGGTTTTCAAAGCATTTCTACACACCTGGGACTAATGATTACCAAGTATTATACAGAGTTCTTCTTAGGAAGAGAGTACTATTTTACTCTGTCTGTGAGGATACATACTAGTGAAAATGCACAATGAATTTGGAGGATGATTTGAATTGTCAAAATTTAAAATGCACATACCCTTTGGGTCCAGCCATCTGACTTGAGGGAATTTATTCCAAAGACAGACTTATAGATGTGCCCAAAAATCTATGTGCAAAGACACCTGTTACAAGAATGTTTGTAAGAGGGGAAGGAAGGACACAATGTAAATATCCATTAATAATGGGGAAGAGCCTTGCAACTATAGGCATGAGACCATCTACCTGTATGGAAAAGGCTCTAAGACAAAATGTTTAAAATAGTTTTTAAAATAGTAAATGTATATGGTATTGTCTTATTCATGGTTATTAAAGTTCTTATGTGTCTCTGTATAAATACGTTATGTGTGCACATACTTACATATGCATATGTAGAAAAAAGATTGGGAGGAAATTCACCAAACTATTCAACATGTTTCTTTCATGGATAGGCATAGTGGTGAGAGAAGCCTCCTCTAAAGACTTAAGTATGGCTTAAATCTCACATACTGAGAATTATTCATATATTACTTATCAGATAAAAATAAAGCAGTTAATTAAAAATTAAATTCCCGTTACATTTACATCATTTTATCATTTGCTTTCAGGTCTGTTTCACTTTCTTTCTTTTTTTTCAGATGATGTCTCGCTCTGTTGTCAGGCTGGGGTGCAGTAGCGTGATCTCGGCTCACTGCAACCTCCGCCTCCCGAATTCAAGCAATTCTTCTGCCTCAGCCTCCCGAGTAGCTGGGACTACAGGCACACGCCACCACAACCAGCTACTTTTTTTGTATTTTTAGTAGAGACGGAGTTTCACCATGTTGGCAAGGATGGTCTCAGTCTCCTGACCTCATGATACGCCTGCCTCGGCCTCCCAAAGTGCTGGGATTACAGGTGTGAGCCACTGCACCTGGCCAGGTCTGTTTTTCTTAACATTTTTCTCAGCATATAATTAATATATGTTCAGAGTTAAAAGTACTACAATAAAAATTAAAAACTACATAAATTAAAAAAAAAAAAAACATTTCCAACAGTCTCACCACCCAGCTAAACTGTTAACATTTTGGTAAAAGAAAAAAGGGAGGGAAGGAGAAAGTACCACCATGCCTATATCATCAGTCACATGTACAACCAAATTTCTAACACACTATATACTCCGATTTTTTTCATTTAGCATGATATTTCATTTAGCATGAGGGCTTTTCATCGTGTGAAACTTATTCTTTAGAAATGTGATATCTGATGAATGTATGACATTCCATTATATGAATTGTGTTGTTTTCCATTGTTGGCTAAAGGCAGTAGTAATTATTCTCTGCACATATACTTCAGTATCTCTAATTATTTCCTTACATAGATTCCTAGTAATATATGAATTCACTGGGGTAACTATAAGCTCTTAAGGCTTCTGAACATTTTACACTAAGGATGCACCAATTTATACTCTCACTAGCAGGATATAAGTGTCCATCCCACCCTGTCGTTGCCATTACTGTTTATTGGTGATTTTTAACCTTACCAATTTGATGGGGGAGGTGGTGTCTAATTGATTATCAATTTGCATTTTTAAGGCATATATTTGGTTACCAGTAAACTTAAATATTTTTGTATATGATTTTGACTTTTTTTCTTTTTTTTCCCTAAATTTTCCACTGGGGTATTTGTCATTTTCTCACTCCCTTATGGTATGGATGTATGTGCATGTGTGTTTGCATACTGAACACTGATTCATACAAACACGGTGCTTTATACTGATACACACATGTAAAATATCACTCCTATGGCCCTTTCTGTCTGTCATATATGTTGCAGGTATTTTTCTGAGATTTGTCTTCATTTTAATTACATGTTTTTAGGCAAAATAACATTTTTACTTCCTCAGCCTATAAATCTTTCCTTTATGGTTTCTTCTTTGGATTTTATGCTTCTGCTTCCCTATCCTACCATATTTTTTTCAAGAAATTTACTTTTCACTCTACCTCAAGTTGTTGGGACATTTAGAAGGAGGCATAATAAGCCCAAGAATATTCTATTTCTAAGTAGAGTTCACCAAATATATTTCATCCCAAATAAAACTCAAGAATAGTAATATAACTGCAGAGAATATGAAGGAGCTGTCCCCAAACCTCCCACAAGAAATAAATCAGGGTTCAGTTTCTCCCTGTTGCTTCTAGAAGAAGTCAAGTTCAAGTGGTGAGTTGACATCTGACTAAGCAGGTATAAATCAAATCTGCCAATCACAAGGTAACAGCCAGGGACAGGAGCACTCACCTTGAGGCAAAGTAGCCAGGAACCAGCCTAGAGGAGAACACACACACAGCCTCCGGAGGGAGAGTCGCTGGTCATCCCAAACCAGCAGGCAGGTGAGCCTCCATGGGTGATAATTTTTTAAATGTGCTAATAGAAAAAAATTCACCAATTCATCTGCTTCTCCCAATACATCAAATCTCAGCTATTTCAAGGCCAGTTAGAAAAGGTCTTTTCATTTTTTAAAAAACTTTCTCCTGCCTTTGATCTTTTCAACTTCTTTTTATGGAAAATTTCAAATACACAAAACAGCAGAAAGAAGAGTAAAACGACCCTTCTCACCAAGTCTTATTCAAATGCAACAATGATCAACGTGTGGTCTATCTATTTCATCTACTCTCCCCCGCCCACACTACTCCACCACCCCAATTACAATAAAGCAAACCCCAAGCATCCCCAAGCATCCTATCATTTTCTCTACAAAGATTTCAGCATGAGACAGGTGTTTTAAGGATATTGTTTCCATTCAGTGACTGCAAAGACTGAAATGTTTCTATTTAAATCGTTAGTTGCTGTTGTATTTGCCAGGAAGCACTGAGGTTCGGTCTTCACGTTCTCGTGTTTTTGGTGTTCTTCATCCCACTGCAGTCTGACCCGAGATTAGCCGTTCCACTGGAATTATTCTTGTAAAGATGAGCACCTCCTTGTTGCCAAATTCAGTGTTAAGTTTTTTGTGCTTCCTTGGCCTTCCTCCACATTTAACCCTACACGCCCTCCCATTGGAAGCTGTTTTTCTCCTCTCGGGACCCGCCTAGGACAATCTGGTGGCTCTTTTGCTAACATGCGGCTTGCTCGTTTGCTCTCTTAACTTTTTTCTTTAGATACAAAAGGTGCCACTCAATTTAGGAAGAGAAGGTAAGCAAAAGTAGGACATAATCTCTCGCAAGTCCTCCCTTTCCTTTCATAAGGAATGATATTTGATGTTCACTCATGACTCTGACCTATAGTTTTCAATCATTTCTGCAGCCCCACACTTCTACCCGTTAGCAACGAACCACAAAGTGCCAACCCAACCAAGATCAGTTTCCTCTCAGCTTAAAAAGATAATTCTTATTTTCGTTGTTTTTGAGACAAGATCTCGCTTTGTCACCCAGGCTGGAGTGCAGTGATGCAATCACTGCTCACTGCAGCCTCGATCTCTCAGGCTCAAGCAATCCTCCCACCTCAGTCCCCCAAGTAGCTGGGGCTACAGGTGCATGCCATCATGCCTGGCTAATTTTTGTATTTTTTGTAGAAACAAGGTTTCACGATGTTGCCCAGGCTGGTCTCAAACTCCTGGATTCAAGGGATCCACCCACCATAGCCTTTCAAAGTGCTGGGGTTACAGGTATGAGCCACCGTGCTCAAATTCTTAAAAGCCTCTCTCTCTCCCTTTTACTGCCTTTACAAATACTTTTTCCCCCAGTGGCTAAAATACATTTCTGTTACAACCACACAAGAAATTGGACTACTTTTTATTTGAGCAGAAAATGAAAATGGCCTCAAGTAGGGACGTATAGACAATCAGTTTACCTCATCAAAGACCTTAGACATGACATGCTTGTCCAGGACGGGAACATAGGTGGAGCTGTGGGGGACCGCTGCCACTGACAAGGCATCCATGAGGGTGAGTTTCTTGGCAACCAAGCCATAGGTCTTCAGCCAGTTTTCTGAAGACACATCTGAAGAACTAAGAACACAAGGAGGTGATGTTTTAAAATTTACAACTTGATGGTTAACCAACAAAAGCAAAACAGAACTGTCTTTGTCAAATTAAAGAACTCACTGGTGGTCATAAACCTGGCTTCCTTCTCGCGTCACCTTTTCTGACGATTTGTCATCCAGCCACTCCTCAGCCAGCAGGATGCTCATTTCTGTGGAAGGGGAAGTGGCAGTTGTATATTTTCCTCACATATGGATTTTACATAAAATGCAAAGGGATCATGCTTGTCTCAGTTCAGCTGTGACTGAGAGCTAATAAATGGACCACATTTCAGAGAACATATCCTGATTTGTCAGAGCAGGCTCTCAGGCAAGATTCCTTTGCAATTTACACTACAGACCAATGCATGGGTAAATATGGCACTACCACTGTTTTGAGACAATGAGACATATTCATTCTTTCATTCAGAAAACACATCTCTAAAAAGTGTGCAATAAAAATACTATTAACCAATGACTGTTCAATATTGACCTTTTGGACTCCCCCAAATTATATAAGAGAGCCTTGATCAACATTTTAATTTCTGATAGATTGTTTTGTGGTTCTTCAGCTTTCTGTAGAAAACCAAAAAACCTGTTAGGTCCTGTTTAGTTGTAAGTTCAAATTTTCAAATTAATATTTGGGGTTTTAAATATATCCTTATATAAACATGTATTTATAAATGAAAAGGGGTATTTGTTGAATGAGCAGCCTTCAGAAGGAGGCATGTTTGGATGTGAGCTAGTTAAATAGCTAAGAAATCATATCCCAATTATCATTTGATAAGCCCTTTAAGGAATGTGCACGTAGACAACTTAGGAAATATGGCAGGTTAATTGAAAGGGAGCCACTGTGCCCGGCCAAAATCCCAGCACTTTGGGAGGCCGAGGCGGGTGGATCACCTGAGGTCAGGACTTTGAGACTAGCCTGACCAATATGGTGAAACCCTGTCTCTACTAAAAATACAAAAATTAGCCTGGCCTGTTGGCGGGCGCCTGTAATCCCAGCTACTCAGGAGGCTGAGGCAGGAGAATTACTTGAACCGGGGAGGCAGAGGTTGCAGTGAGCTGAGATCACGCCACTGCACTCCAGCCTGGGCAACAGAGTGAGACTCCGCCTCAAAAAAAAAAAAAAAAAAAAGTGAGGAAAAGATATCACACAGATCAGCACTGAAGAAAACAGAGTTCTAAATTAAACTATGACTGTGTAGCCACAGGGGTACATTTGCCACTCGGCCACTTCCTGCTCCCTACGGGATTGTGCGTATGTGTGTGTTTAACTGGGATTTTAAATGTATCAACAGTTTGAAATATAAGAAAAATGTTACAGGCATCAAACGTTTCAAACCTTATTACTTTAAGATTAATAATTTTATCAATAGTAATAAAAATTGAGTGGAAAAATCACATTTTCCTCATATGCAGTCCCCAAAAGGCTGACAATTTGGACCAGAGAGGGGCTCATCTGATAGCATCATCCATTGAAGAAAGGGAAGAAAAAAAATCAACTATGAAATATGACAGTTTCAAAATCAAACCATGGAGGGGCAGCAGCATGACCATAGTTATGTGAGCCACGTGTGTATTAAACACCCAGGCACCATAAGCACAAGGCCAGCTCTCAGAAAATCCAGGTCATAAAGCAGGCAGACCTGACTTACAAGGGATTCCTTTGAATAGGAAGCAATCTGGGCCCATTTAAAATATGATTTCCCCAACATCTCTACACGCAGCTCTTTCTGGAACAGATACACTGGGGAAAGGAAGGCTGGCCGGCCACAGAGACCCTTTCTGGCTTGCCTTTGTCACTTAGAGCAGTCCTCCGGCTGCTGGCATTAGAGAGGCCATCCTTCCTTTCACTGCAAGCTGAGCTCCTGAGGGAGGACATCTGGCTTCTGAGCAGGCTGGTTTTGGTTGATTCTGTTGGTATCACAGAGGGAAGAGTTAAAGGAATTGGGGATGGAAGGAGATGCTTCATTAGATACAACTATTTTATCAGCTCCTTAAAGTAAGAATGCAACCTTTGTTTCCCAACCCTCTGAGGATGGTGCTGCCACAAACTGAATGCTGCCAGGATGCCCTGCTCCCTTTATCTGAATTTAAGCTGGACCCCTCCTGGAGAGAAATCAGTTTCCACACTCATTCTGGCAGCTGGCAGAACCCAGCTACTTGCAGTTGTAGGGCTGAGGCCCCATTTCCTTGCTGACTGTAGCCCAGGGGCCTCTCTCAGCTGCTTAAGGCGTCTGTATCACTTTTCACACGACTCTTCCATCTTCAAGCCAGTAATAGCACATTGAATTCCTCTTGTGGTTCAAATCTCTCTGACTTTCTCTTCTGCCACCAGCTGGAAATAGCTCCTGCTTTTCACGGTTCCCACAGTTACACTGGACCCACCTAGATAACCCTGTCTAGGTCAGCATAACCTGGTCATGAGAGTGACATGTCATCATATTCAAAGATTGCAGGGTTCAGGGCAGGACATCTTTGGTAAGCCATTCTAGAAATTCTGCCCACCACAATTGCTGTCCAGATCTTTGTTTATGTCTTTTTCTACCCTCTGATGTGTCCCTTCTACAGGCAAATGACAACTTAGCAAATATTGACCTTGAATCTGTATGCTTTAGAGGACAATGAGCCTGTGCGAAGTCATCTTGATTACTTTTTATATTTGATAACATAAACCACACTAATTGTAATGTAGTCTGTACTTCATAATTTGGAGGCTTTAGAAGTACCTAGTTCCAAGGCTTTATGTCAGCATTTGTGAATGAAATGTGTCTGTGTTTTCACTGAGAGGACTTACCCTCTCCTACAAGAAATTAGATAGTTAGAGCGAAGATTAGCTAGCAATCTGCAAATGGGTAGCTTTCACACAGAACAGTAACACCAGTGGTCTCCATGCATAGAGAAGGAGTATGCTACATGGTAATCATTGTTTTTCTAGGCAACAACAGGGTAAGCCCCACCTTGATTGTCTCTGTACCCAGGAATTAAGAAAGCTAAATTTTCTTAGAAGCTATGTCTGTGAGAAAAAGAGATAAACAATCCAAATCAGAGAGCTGAGCTCCTGCCACTGTCCACACTGGCAGGCCACCTTGACCAACATTACCAGGCAAAACAATCAGATTTACGTGAGCCAAATGAAGATGAAATTTAGCTCCCCAAGTCTCCAAACATAAAAACTATACCATTCCCAAAGGCCACAAATACGGAACGAAACATTTATCTAGCAGTGGAGTCAAACATTTAGTTCCTCCCCCGACTCTGTAGGATCAGTCATGGCATTTCACCATTCCTCTACTTCACAAATGGAAACAAAATAGAAACTCAGCATATGATTGTCTCCCAATACCGAGCATCCCAAATCTAAGTGAAATAGTGGCAGTGACAATTGGCCATTAAAATGTTTAAGACAAGTAGCAACTCTGGCAAAACTCAGGTTCACTGGAGCAGGCAGGCAGGACTGGAAAAAGGGATTCAGCCACACAAGTGGCCAGTGTGGAAAGCCTGTTTGTTCCCATGTATGATGCTGCTCCCTTGTACAGAGATAGCAGGAGCAAGAGGGCCAATCTCCAGTTAGTGGCCCGTTCCGGGACGCCTCTTGGTCCCTGTGGGTTCAAGGCCCTCCTCCCTGCCAGGAATGTGGGGACACCCCAGAGACAACACTGGGGGAAGCTGCTGCAACTCTCCCCTCGGAGACATCTAACATCCTGGTCTGAGGGGATCCCTGCTGCCACCTCAGGTAGCACCAGCAGGGACCAGTAGGAGCCCCAGAAACACCAGAAAAACAAGCACCAAAATATTAACAATACCACAGAGCCTGTGAAAATTAAATCGCCATCAGAACCACAGCCCACAAAAGTAGGTCAAGGCCCACATGCTAAATTTAAACAGGGTGACTACTTCATAAAATAAAATACTTAAATGAGATGCAGAGTTTCTAACATAACAGACAAAATGTCCAAGATACTATCAAAAATCACCCATCATATCAGTAACTAGAAAAACAATCACACCTTCAATCAGAAAAAGCAAATGCATGATGCCAACACCAAGAAGAATCAGGAGCTGGAATTATCTGACAAGGATTTTAAAGAGGCTACCCATAAAAGTGCTTCAACAATTAATTATACATTCTCTGGAAACAAATGAACAAATAGAAAAGCAAGAAAGCCTCTAGCTAGATAGAAAAAAGACAAAAAGAGAGAAGACAGATCAAAGCACTAATATCGAGAGTTCATTGCTAAAGATCTTGCAGCCATTAAAAAGCTAACAAAGGGATATAATAAACAACTTTGCCCTCGTAAATTTGATAAATTAGAAACAATAGACCAATTACTCAAAAACCACAAACTGCCAAAACTCGACCAAGCTGAAATGGACAATATCCTTAAAACCATTACAGAAATTGCATTCATCATGAAAAATCTGGAAAAGAAATCTCTAGGCCCAAATGGCTCCATGATAACTTTACCAAACTTTCAAAGAAGAATTACATCAATTTCTCCCAGGAATAGAAGAGGAGGGACAATTTTCCAACCCATTTGGTGAGGACACTATTAGCTTGATACCAAAGCTGGATGAAGTCAGTGTTGAAGAAGAAAAGTAAATAAAACTATAGATCAATAGCTTTCATGAACTTTGATACCAAAATCCTCAACAAAATACTAGCAAACGGAATCCAGCAATGTATTAAAAGAATTATACACTGAGGCTAAGTGGGAAATATTCCAAGATATACAAGGCTGCTTCCACATTTGAAAATCAATTGATGTCATCCACCATTTCAATAGACTAAAGAAGAAAAAGCCTATATCAGTCGATACAGAAAAAGCATTTGATAAAATCCAGGATCCATTCACGATAAAAACTCTCAGGAAGCTAGAAATGTGTGGAACTTCCTTAACTGGATAGAGGTTTTCTTTAATTTTTTTCTAGAAGTGTTATAGTTTTCTGTTTTACATTTAAATCCATGCTACATGTGAGGTTAAGGTCAAGTTTCTTTTCCTTTTTTGACTGTAGATATTGCTTCAGCATCCTTGTTGAAAAGACTATACTCTCTCCATTGAGTTAATTTTGCACCTTTGTCAAATCATTTGTGTATATTTGTGTGGGTTAAATCTAGGCCCTATTCCACCTATCCCTCTGCTAATACCACACTGTGTTATTAATGTGGTTATGTGGTAAGCCTTAATATCCAGTACAGTGATTTCTCCAACTTTAGTCTCTTTTTCAAAACTATTTTAGCTATTGTAGAACCTGAAGTTTCTCTATATATTTTAGAATATGCTTGTATATGTTTATAAAAACATTTTTGGGATTCTATTAGGAATTTCATTAAACCTATAGATAAATGAGGTGAGAATTGTCATCTATCACACCAATTCATTCAACCTATGAACACGGTGTCTCAATTTATTTAGATCTTCTTTAGTGTCTTACAGCAGAATTTTATAATTTTTAGCAAACAGATTCTGCACATACTTTGTTACATGTTCACCTAATTATTTTATTTTATTTGGAGCAATTATGAATGACTTTAATATAGGTTGCTGTATGTTCACTGTTAGTATATCAAAATGCAATTGGTTTTGTGTGTCCCATAGCCAGAGACCTTGCTGAACTCAGTAGCTCTAGGACTTGTATTTTTGGCACATCCCTTGCTGTTTTCTACATAGACAATACAATATCGGCAAATAGGGACAGTTTTATTTCTTCCTTTCCAATCTTTCTGGCTTTATTTTTTCTTCTTGCCTTGTTGCAGTGGCTAGAACTTCCCATGCTATGTTGAATAAGGGTGGTGAGAGTAGGCATCCTTTCCCCCAACTTTAGGGGGAAATAATTCAGTCTTTCACCTTTTAGTTTGATTTTAGCTGTAGGAAGGGAGGTGGGTGTGGTTATAAAAGGGCAGCAGGAAGGATTCCCGAGGTGATGGGACTCTTCTGTATCTTGACTGTAGTGGTGGAAACACAAACCTATACATGTGATCAAACCATGTAGACCTAAACACAGACTGTCAGACACACACACACACACACACACACACTCACATGGGTACAAGTAAAACTGGACAATTTGAATAAGACCTGTGGATTGCATCAATATCAATATCCTGGTTTCAATATTGGACTATTATTTTGCAAGATGTTACCATTGGGGAAACAGGATGAAGCGTAGGTATATATAAGATCATGTGAATGTACAATTATTTTAATAAAAATGTTAATTTAAAAAACCCACAGGTTTAGTGCTTCTTAAAAATATTATGTGGCTTTAGTTTTATTCTATCTTCTTGCCTTGAAGAGAAACCAGCAAAGAGTCAAGCCATTTTGTTCACTGATACCTGCGTGAAGGACTTTCTTTTTCTGAACCTTTTGATCTGAAAGGCCCCATGGTCCCTTCAACATATTCAGGGATGAAGTTTGTGTTGAATCGACATCAGATTGAGGCTTTGCACACTTTTCTGGGGTTGAAATCATAGAACAGATTTCCTTTTGATGCCTGTTTTGATTTAGATAAAAAGTAGAGCAAAAAAAGAGAGAGAAAAGAAAATTTCCATCAAGAAGGCAGAGTTAAGTTAATACATTCATGTTGAACACTGCAAACTTAAAGAAGTGAGCCTTCCCCCATCTGGGTTAATATAAAAATAGTCATTTATCCCTGACCAATGCAGAATAGTGGACAGGGGCCCAGCCTTGGAGTCAGAAGATACAGCTCACATCACAGGTCTGGTCCCTCCTGGCTCTGTGACCTCAGTCAAGTCACTCAGTCCTCTCTAAACTTCTTCACTTTCCTCATCCATCAACTGCAGGAAACGTCACCTGTACACCTATATAGTAACTACCTGGGGCTGATGGGAGGATTCATAGGAGTGAAAGCCGGTTATAAACAAGTAAGCACTGCAGAAACCCATTGTCTAACCAAAGTATCTACCAGCAAGCACCTATAAAAGCTTAAGAAAGAAACTCCTGCCTTGAACCTCCCATGCCAGCACCAGATCCCAGGGAACCATTCTGGAGAATGGAGGGATCCCAGAAATGCTTGCGTGTTTTCCCAGATATGACCTTCTCTGAAGCTCTGAAGACAGCAGCCATACAAAGGAAAACTTCCAGAGCAATTTCTGCTCCAACACTGTGACGTGTGCCCTCCCTCCTGCACCACTGCCCCTCGACGCCTCCGTGGAGCACCTGCTCCGGATTCCATGGCCCTCTGTGGGTCTGTGTCCACACTGTACCCCCCATGGCAGAAGGAACCAGGCTGACATTCATCTGTGCACCCTGGTTCTCTTACTGCATGGTTTGTACTCAGTAAATGGCTTCTCATTTACTTGATTCTTAGTTTATTTGTTCAAATTTTTGAAATTTAGAAGCTGTATCTGTGCTTTCCCAAATACTTAAAAAATGCCATAAAATCTCATTATAAGATGGCCATTATAACATTTACCTCTTTTTACTGATTCCACAGTCATGCCCTATGTTAAGCCCATACAAATGCTTAATTTGCTAACAGGAAGACAGTGCATTTTGTTGAACAATAAGTTCTGATTAATAAATGTATTTTCTTTTTTTCCCCCAATTTTCTATCATTCTTTGAAATAAAAAAGACATCTCCTGGCAGGGTAGGCTGTGATACTTGAATATCTGGAAAATATTAAATAATTTTAATAAGATTTGACCAATTTCCGGAGTGTTTGGCAGTGGTTTTGATTTTGTTTAAAAACCATGAATTAGAAACATTTAAGAATATAGGATGGGGGCAGACATGAGAACTCATCTGTCCCAAACCCACCACCACGGCCACCATTTTAAAGATGAGGAAACAGAGACCCACACAATGGAGAGGTGTGGAGGGAAGTTCGGGCCTCGCCACAGTCACAGAGGGAAGTCCAGGCCTCAGCCTCCTGATCCCCGAGTTAGAGCTCCTTCCCCACACAGCGCTCCTCTCCGCCCTCTCACTGCTTGGGTCTGGGGGTTCGTCCACACAGCGTGGAGAACATAAAGGGGAATATGTGGCCTCCTCGAGCCCACAATTAAATTAGATTATTATAAAATTGTTAATTCTCTTTGCTTAAAAAAATCCTAACTTAATCACACTATGTGATTCTTTTCACTAAAAGAAATTTCACAGAGCATTTCAGAAAGGACAAGGGCCCAGGGGGCAAGCCCAGCTCTCAAGAGGCCCCAGCGTAGGGAGACAGGCGGGCAGGGGTGCTCACTTGCTGTCTCCATCCTTTTCTGCATTGTACCACCAGTCCATGATCAAGGACTCAGAATAAAGGTCTTGCATCTTCTCCAGGTCACGGTAACCCTGTTCCATTTCCTTAACTAAAAGAGTCAGATCTTCATTCTGCCAAAATGAGAAGTGAATATGCTCTAAGACTAGATAAAAAGAGCTCAAATTCCAAACATGTTTCTTTTCTTTTCTTTTCTTTTTAGAGACAAGAGGCTCACTATGTTGTCCATGCTGGTCTTGAGCTCCTGGGCTCAAGTGATCCTCTCATCTTGGCCTCCCAAGTACCTGGGACTACAGCACACGGCCAGAAAATGTCAAACATTTCTAACAGAAAGCCAACTGTATCAGGAAAAGAAGAATCTAAAGAATTTTATGTTGTTCTTATATTATCCCATTTCTAGCCAGCTTTATTGATGTGTAATTCACACAATAAGCTGAACATCTGTAAAATGTACCATTTGAAAAGTTTGACATTCCCACCTGCAAAGTCATTCTTACAGTCAAAATAATGAACATATTCGTCACCCTCCAAATTCCCTTGTGCCCCATTGTAAATCTGCACACCCTCCTACAAGCCCTCTCCCTCAATTCTCCAGGAACTACTCATGGCTTTCTGTCACTACACATTAGTTTCAGTTTTCTAGAATTTTATACAAATGGAATCATACAGAAATTACTCTTTTTTCCTGACTTTCTTCACTTATATAATTATTTTAAGATTCACCCATGTTGTAGCATGAATCAATACTTCATTTCTTATTGCTGAGCTGTATTCTATTGTATACTATTATTTAATACCACAATTTATTTCCATTCACCTGTTGATGTTGTTTTCAGGTTTGGGCTGTTATAAATAAAGCTACACACATTTGCATACAAGTCTTTGCATGGACATCGGCTTTCATTCCTCCTGAATAAATATCTAGGAGTAGAATGATTGGACCATGTGGTTTGTGATGTTAAGGTCCTTCACATCCCTTGTAAGCTGTATTCCTAGGTATTTTATTCTCTTTATAGCAATTGTGAGTGGGAGTTCATTCATGATTTGGCTCTCTGCTTGTCTGTTGTTGGAGTATAGGAATGCTTGTGATTTTC
Source organism: Pongo pygmaeus (assembly GCF_028885625.2). Taxonomy (NCBI): domain Eukaryota; kingdom Metazoa; phylum Chordata; class Mammalia; order Primates; family Hominidae; genus Pongo; species Pongo pygmaeus. The sequence continues at coordinate 27,854,175 of NC_072385.2, read as the reverse complement.
ACACATTGAATTTGTATCCTGAGACTTTGCTAAAGTTGCTTATCAGCTGAAGGAGTTTTTGAGCTGAGACGATGGGGTTTTCTAAATATACAATCATGTCATCTGCAAACAGAGACAACTTGACTTCTTCTCTTCCTATTTGAATACCCTTTATTTCTTTCTCTTGCCTGATTGCCCTGGCCAGAAATCCAGTACTATGTTGAATAGGAGTGGTGAGAGAGGGCATCCTTGTCTTGTGCCAGTTTTCAAAGGGAATGCCTCTGGCTTTTGCCCATTCAGTATGACATTGGCTATGGGTTTGTCATAAATGGCTCTTATTATTTTAAGATATGTTCCATCAGTACCTAGTTTATGGAATTTTTAACCTGAAGGGATGTTGAATTTTACGATGTTGACTCTCTTTTCATGTGCTTCTTTGCCATCTGTAGATTCTCTTCAGTGAAATGTCTGTGCATACATTTTGCCTATTTTCTGATTAGACGGTTTGTTTTCTACTGTTGAGTTTAAGAGTTCTTCATATATTCTAGATACTAAGACCTTTGTCTGATATGTCATTTGCAGATACTTTCTCTAAGTCTGCAGCTCATCTTTTTATATTCTTAACAGGGTCTCCCACGGAGTGAAAGCTTTTAATTTTGATGAGGTCCAATCTATTAATCCTTCCTTTTATGGGTAATGCTTTGGAATCAAGACTAAAAATCCTTTGGTAGCCCAACATCCCCAAAATGTTTCCCACATTTCTTTCTAGAAGTTTTACAGTTTTATGTTTTAGATTTAAGTCCACACTCCATTTTGAGTTAAGATGTCCATGAGGTATGAGGTTTAGGTTGGGGTTTATTATTTTGCCTTTGGATATCCAATTGCTCCAACCATTTATTGAAATGGCTATCCTTCCTCTACTGGATTGCTTTTGCATCTTTGTCAAAAATCAGTTGAGCATGTTGTGTGGGTGTATTTCTATAACTGTTCCATTGGTATACGTGTCTGTTTCTCCACCAAAGCCATACATCTTGATGAATGCAGCTACATAGTAAGCCTTAATACTAGGTATAATGATTCTTCCCACTTTATTTTTCTTTTTCAAGATTGTTTAAACTTTTTTAGAGCCTGTGACTTGTCATATAAATTTCAGATAGGCTTAACTATGTCTGTAAAAAACTTTTCTGGGGTTTTCATAGAAATTTTAATAAACCTATAGATCAAGCTGGGGAGAACTGACATCTCTAATATGTTGAGTCGTTCAATCCATGAACAGGACATGTCTTTCCATTTATTTAGATCTTCTTTGATATCTTCAGCATTTTGTAATTTTCAACATAAAACTTCTGTACATACTTTTTAAGGTGCATAAATATTTCATCTTCTTTGAAACTCAATTGTAAGTGGTATTGGGTATTTAATTTTCACTTCCACATGCTCACTGTTACTTTATCAAAATATGACTGAAGTGTGTGTATTAATTTTGTGACTTTGCTGAAATCTCGTAAAAGTTCTAGATTTTTTTTTTTTTTGTAGATCTCCTGAGGTTTTCTATGTAGATAATACGTTACCTACACATAAAAAGTTTTATTTCTTCCTTCCCAAGCTGTACGCCTTTTATTTCTTTTCTTGCCTTGTTGCCATGGTTAGAACTTCCAGTAGTACGTTGAATCACAGCGGTGAGAACAGATGTCTTTGACTCTCTTCTAATCTTAAGGGGAAATCATTCAGCCTTTCACTACTAAGTATGACTTTGGCTGTAGGTGTTGTATTGATGTTCTTATTAAGTTCAGGAAGTTCTCCTCTATTTCTATTTTGCTGAGAGTTTTTATTATGAATGGTGTGGAATTTGGTCAAGGCTTTTTCTGCATCAATTGATACAACCATATGATTTTTCTTCTTTAGCCTGTTGATATGCTGGATTATACTAATAGATTTTCTAATGTTGAAACAATCAATTACAAATTTCTTGAAACAAATGAATAAATATTTCCAATATACAAAAACAAATAGCCAGATGGGGCGGCTCATGCCTGTAACCCCAGCACATTGGGAAGCCAAGGCGGGTGGTCACACATGAGGTCAGGAATTCGAGATCAGCCTGACCAACATGGGGAAACCCCATCTCCATTCAAAATACAAATTAGCTGGGCATGGTGGCCAGTGCCTACGTAATCCCAGCTACTCGGGAGGCTGAGGCAGAAGAATTGCTTGAACCATGGAGGTGGAGATTGCAGTGAGCCAAGATTGTGCCACTGAGTTCCAGCCTGGGTAAAAAAAAAAGAACAAATATTCTTGTATATATGGAGTAAGTCCCCCTTGATCATAGTGTATAATTTTTAATACATTACTGGATTCATTTTACTAATATTTTGTTGAGGATTTTTGCATGATATATTTCAAAAAATCCTTTTAGTTGAACCTACATATGTAGAATTAAAGTGAGTTTCTTGAAAGCAGCACATAGTTTGGTTGTGTTCTTTTTTTTTTTTTTATTCACACTGCCAGTATCTGTCTTTTGATTGGTGTGATTAGACCGTTAATTTAAAAAGTATTATTGACATGTTAGCACTTACTTCCAGTATTTTATGGTTTGTTTTCTCATTCCTCTGTTTCTCTTTCCTTGCCTTCCTTCAGGTTATTTAAACTTTTTTTTCTTACAATTCTGTTTTGATTTATTTACAGAGTTTTTGAATGTAGCCCTTTGTATTACTTTTGTAATGAATCTTGTCAGTATGACAGCATATATACGTGACTTATAACAGTCCCAGCACCAATATTTTACTCCTTCAATGAAAATATGTAAACATCACTTCCATTCAGGTCCCTTTACCTTCTCCAGCTTTAAATATTATTGTCTTCAGTGTTAGGTGATGTTACAACTTTTCTTTCAATCATTAAAAATATGATTTGTAAATCTTATGAAGAAAAGGGTAAATCTATTATATCTCCCCATATTTCTGCTCTTTCTTCTTTTCTTTCTGGTGCTCCAATTATTTCTTTTATAATTTCTTTCTGATGCTCCAATTGTTTGTTTTATAATTTCTTCTTTTCTTTCTGATGCTCCAATTATTTCTTTTATAATTTCTTCTTTTCTTTCTGATGCTCCAGTTATTTCTTTTATAATTTCTTCTTTTCTTTCTGATGCTCCAATTATTTCTTTTATAATTTCCTTTCACTTGAAAATCCTCCTGTAAACAATCAATAAAAATAAGTTTTCTAACAATAAGTTCTTTTAATTTTTATTTATCTGAGAATATTTTTATTTCCCCTTCACCCTTGAAGGATAGTTTTGTGAAATATAAAGTTTGGGGTTGCTAATACCTGTAATCTCAGCACTTTGGGAGGCTGAGGCAGGAGGACTGCTTGAGGCCAGGAGTTCAAGACCAGCCTGGTCAACATAGTGTGACCCTATCTCTACAAATAAAAAAATTAGCCATGCATGGTGGCACACGCCTGTAGTCCTAGCTACTTGGAAGGCTGGGGCAGGAGAATCACAGGAGCCCAACAGTTTAAGGCTTCAGTGAGCCAAGATTGTGTCACTGCACTCCAGCCTGGGTGATGGAGTAAAACTCTTGTCTCTAAAAATAAAATAAAATAAAATAAAAGTAAAATAATAAAATTCATGGTTAATGGTTCTTTCCTTTCATACTTGAAAAATATCGTGCCATTTTTCCCCTGGCTTCTTTGGTCTTGGACACAAAGTCTACTGTCAAATCTGCAATTGAATTGGTGTCATTTTTCTCATTTTTTTCTTTTTCTTTAATTTTCAGATGTTTAACTATGACATGTCTTGGCCTGGATTTCTTTGGGCTTATCCTGTTTGGAGTTTACTCAGATTCTTGAATCTGTATACTTGTATATTTCACCAACTTTGGGAAATTTTCAGCTATTATTTTGTCACTTTTTTTTCAGTCCCATTTTTCCTTCTTGTCTCTTTGGTGGACTCTGATGATACTAATGTTGGATATTTTGTCATTGTCTCACAGGTCCTCGTGGCTCTATTTACCTTTTTTTTTTTTTTGTCTATTTTCTCTCTGTTGTTTAGAGTGACCGAATTTTGTTGTTCTGACCTCAAGTTCACTGACATTATCCTGTCATCTCCACTTCACCATTGAACCTATCTACTGAGGTTTTAAACATTTCTGTTCTTGTATTTTTCAGTTCTCAAAGTTCCACTTGGAATTTTTTTTATAATTCCTACTTATATTCTGAGATTGCCTATTTGTTCATTTGTTTCAAGAGGATTTGTAATTGATTGTTGAAGCATTTTTATGACAGCTTCTTTAAAATCCTTGCAGGTCATTCCAACATATGATTCATCTCAGTGTTGGCATCATTTGTTTGTCATTTCTCATTCAAACTGGGGCTTTCTTGGCTCTTTATGTGATGGGCACTTTTTTTACTGGATCCTAGGCATTTCCTATTGTGTGAGAAGATTCTGGGTCCTATTTAAAATCTTTTATTTTACTTGGTAGTTGCCCTGCTTAAATTTAGCATGTGGGATTTGTCCTACTTTTGTGGGTCTCTGCTCCAATGGCAGTTTGATGTTCAGAAGCTTTTGGTATTATCTTGGTCTTCTTTGCTAATCTGGTGCCATTCTGGATCCCACTGGTCCCTGCTGGTGCTGCCTGAAGAGACAGGAGGGGTTTCCCTCCATCAGGCTTTCAGGTGTCTCTTGGAACCTCCCCTGCTGTCCTCCAGGTGTTCCTGTGTCACTGGGTAGGGTAGGAGAGCCCTTGGCCCACAGGGACAAAGAGTCTTCTGCAAGGGGCCACTGGTTCTAGCTGGGCCTCTCCTGCCTGTTCTTCCCATGCACTCTGATATGTCTCTGCAGGAGAGGAGAGTCTCAGGCCTGCAGAGACAACGAGGCTTCCTAGATGGGCCACTGGCAGCTGTGTCCCTTTAGCAAGCTCTGCCCACCTATCCAAGTAAACGTCCTCCTCTGGTGTACTTCTTATATGTGTGGGGACTGTTATAGATCAATTTCACTTTCACTTGGGCATAACTATGTATCTGGTGAGCTTTCCCAGCTATTTTTGTCAAGGTGAGCTGTCAGAGTGGCGGGATTAAGAGTTCAACTGTCTTTTTGTGGGACAGTTTTCTTTTGTGGGACAGTTTTCTCTTAAGGGTAGGGAGTTGATAGGGTACTGAGTAGCCCACCGAGTGCTACCTCCTTCAGTCTCGTCGATGCTGAGTGGAAGCAGAGCCTCAGTCCTCCACTGGGCCCTGCTGACATTACGGGGAGGACCACCGTGGGGGCTAGTCCTGTTTCACACTTTCTCCTTTGGTCTCATGCTGTTGTGTGAGTGTGGAGGTGAGGCTTCCCATTACTAACACCACAGATGGGGGAAAGCAGAGTGTGGCCTTTCCCCAGCTTGCTTCCTTTTTCACGTTCATTGATAATGGGTCTTTGTAGAGGCTCAGCTTCATGCTGAGTCCTGCTGACATGAGGACTCTGGCGAAGCACAACAGTGACTAGACTGGCCTGACACTGCCGGATTAGGTTGTGGTGCTGCCTGAGAGGAGTGGAGGGTTGGCTTGACACTGGGCACCATGGACGCTACCCTGGTGGGGGACTCAGAGCACTGCTGCTCCTGCCCTTGCAGGGATGAAAGATCAGCTTCCCACTCAGTTCCTCTGATATTACCCTAGTAGGAGAATGTAAGCACCACCTGCTTCCAGAAGGAGAATGAGCTTTCCACTAAGCCTCACTGACACAGCCTCAGCAGGGAAATCAGAGCATTGCTGCCTGCTTCCACCACGTAGGGATGGAAGTTTAGCTCCCCGGTCAGCTCTACTATTCCACTTGGCAGGGGGATCAGAGCACAGTCACTCGCTTCCATGACGCAAGAGAGTGGGTGAAAGATTAGCTCCCTGTTTGGCACCACTGAAATCCCAGGGGAGAGGTTGCAGTTTTTCCATGGTATATGACTGGAGCAGGACAGGTATTGCCAAAAAGGTTTTCTGTTGTTAAGCCGTGCTCTTCCCAGTCATTTGGCTGGGGCACGGGTCATGGGGAACAGGCTTTTCCTGGAGCATTTTTTGTCAGTGCTTGTTGGAGATCCCAGGTTGGAGAGGCTTCTGCAGTGCCTTGTCTGGGATATATGAATAGAAATAAAGTCCCAAGGACTCATTGCCAAGGGACCTTAGAACTTGGAGAACGATACAACAATGAGTGTCATTTTTTTTTTTTTTTTTTTTTTTTACTTTAAGTTCCAGGATACATGTGCAGAACATGCAGGTTTGTTACATAGGTAAATGTATGCCACAGTGGTTTGTAGCACCTATCAACCTGTCACCTAGGTATTAAGCCTCACAAGCATTAGCTATTTGTCCTGATGCTCTCCGTCCCTCTGCCCCACCCCCAACAGGCCCCAGGTGTGTGATGTTCCCCTCCCTGTGTCCATGTGTTTTCATTGTTCGGTTCCCACTTATAAGTGAGAACATGCGGTGTGTGGTTTTCTGTTCCTGTATTAGTTTGCTGAGGATGATGGCTTCCAGCTTCATCCATGTCCCTGAAAAGGACACGATCTCATTGCTTTTTATGGCTGCGTAGTATTCCATGGTGTATATGTACCACATTTTCTTTATCCAGTCCATCATTGATGGGCATTTGGGTTGGTTCCATGTCTTTGCTATTGTGAATAGTGCTGCAATAAACATATGTGTGCATGTGTCTTTATAGTAGAATGATTTAAATTCGTTTGGATATATACTGAGTAATGGGATTGCTGGGTCAAATGGTATTTCTGGTTCTAGATTCTTGAGGAATCGCCACACTGTCTTCCACAATGGTTGAAGAATGATGGGACAATGAGTCCTTTGTCCTCTTTTGGAGTTATAACCAGGGCTTTCTGGTTTTGAGATGGTGAACCTACAAGGGATGGCACTACTCTATCTTTGCTGGAACTGGAAGTCTATCCTGCACTTTTTCTTATAATTGTGCAATAAGAATTTTTTTTACATATTTACCTATGCAGTTAGCATCATCTTTACCAATGCTTTTTATTCCTTAGCATAGACTCATATTTCTATCTGGTAAGGTTTTCCTTCTGTCTAAAGTACTCCCCTTTAATGTTTCTGGTACCGCACGCTTGATGGTGACGAATTCTTTTAGTTTTTTTGTATCTTTTTTTTTTTTTTTTTTTTTTTTTTTTTTTATGAGACAGGTTCTCACTCTGTCGCCCAGGCCGGAGTACAGTGGTGCGATCTCGGCTCACTGCAGCCTCTGCCTCCCGGGTTCAAGTGATCCTCCCACTTCAGCCCCCCCAAAGTAGCTAGAACTACAGGTGCAAACCACCATGCCCAGCTACTTTTTATATTTTTTGTAGAGGTGAGGTCTTGCCATGTTGCTCAGGCTGGTCTTGAATTCCTGAGCCCAAGCAATCTGCCCACCTCAACCTCCCAAACTGCTAAGATTACAGGTGTGAGCCACTGCACCTGACCGTTTTTATATATCTTAAAAAGTCTATTTTATCTTCTGCTTTGAAAGATATTTTCAGTCTGCATAGACTCTATGTGGACAATCTCTCAGTATTTTAAACATGTTTCTCCACTGTCTCCTTACTTGCATTATTTCTGATGAGACATCTGCTGTCATCTTCACTACTGTTCCTCTGTGCACAGTGTGTCTTCTTTCTATTATTTTAAGATGTTCTCTTTGTCATTGCTTCTGGAAAGTTTGATTCTGCCTTCTGGTTTTCTTTATGTTTCTCGTGCTTGGGATTCATTGAGGTTCTTTTGAATCTGTGTGTTTACAGCCGTAATCCAATTTGGAAAATTTTTGGCCACTGTTGCTTCAGTTTTGTGTTTATTAGACTGCTTGGATTTTTCCACGACTCACTGATGCTCTGTTTTTTGTTTTGGTTTGTTTCTTTTTTTTTTTTAATTTGAATTCTCTTTCTTCTGTGTTACATTTTGGATAGTTTCTATTGCTGCCTTCCAATTCACTAGTCTTGTGTTATGCAATGTCTGATCTGCTGTTCATCCCATTCCATGTATTTTTCATTGCTAGTTTAATTTTTGTCTTACTTGTACCTTTCATGTCTCCCCCACAGTTACAAGAACTGTTTTAATGCTCTAATAGTAACATTGAGTTCTGGGTACATTTTAAGTCTTCAGTTTGTTTTTCCTCCTCATTATGGGTCTGGATTTTCCTACTTTTTCGCATGCCTGGTAATATTCGGTTGTGTGCTAGGCATTGCTGAGTTTACTTTTTTAGGTGGTGAATATTTTTGTTTTCTTGTAATTATTCTTGGGGTTTATTCTGGGATGCAGTTAAGTTAGTTGGAAACAGTTTGATCCTTTCAGGCCTTGCATTTAAGATTTGCTAGGTGGAAGCAGAGTGTTTGGTTGCTCCCACTACCAAGGCAAGACCCTCCTGTGTACTTTACCCAATGCCCAAAGGGTTATGAAGTTTTCAATCCTCGCTAATGGGAGCACTCTTCCCAGCCCTCTGTGAGCTTAAAGCACTGGTCCCTCCAGTGCTTTCTGGATGATTCATTCCCTAGTCTCAGGTAGTTCACTCACATGAAGCACTGATCAGTATTCTGACTTGTCCTGCTACCCACTGAATCTGGATTTAAAGTCACTTATCAGAACATAAAACAAAAAACACACACCCTAGAAGGGCATCCGTGAAATGCATATGCACAGGCCAAGTCTGAAGGATGAGAGAACAGAATTTTATTTGCTTTCTCCCATTAGCCTATTAGAATAAATTGCTTTATCAGGTGGTCAAATGGTTATATAGTCTGAGAGGTCAGCAAGCAACTAACCACCTACATCTGACATTGTTTCGTTTTCTACAAATATCTATGTATAGAAGTGATTAACAAACTTCACATATAGCTCCCTGGGTATCCTTGTTAAAAACACAGATTCTTAAAGTTTGGCAAAATATTGATAATTGTTGAATTTAAATTATAGGTACATGGAGGTCTGTATATGCTTCTATTTTTGTGTAATGTTTGAAACTTTCTGTAATAAAAAGCTTAGAATAAAAAAAAATATATTAATTTATAATTCCTGGGCCTCTATGCCTACAACCTGCTTTAGCATCTCTGAAATGGGATGCAGGAATCTACTCAGGTGCCCTAGCTCAGGTGGTCCTTGGGCTACATTCTGAGAAACACTGGTACACTCATTGTTAAGCGAATCATTTTTTTGACTTAGTTATCTTTATGGTTGCTATTTTCTCAACGAAGGTATTATCCAGGGACCGCCAGCCTGTAATGCTCAAATAAATGAACACTCCCTTCTTGGCCCACCAAGCTCTTACCTGAACAGCCTCTGGAGGAGTGGGATCCTTGCAACCAAAATTATAAAAATGGAACTCTCCTCCAGTCAAAGCAGCAACCTCTTTCAAAAACCTGTTTGCAATCTCATCGTTGTAATTGAAGGAGATGGTATAAATAGGAATTTCCTGAAAAAGTTTGACCTGGTCTATAACCGTTTCAGGTGGCTGAAACAATAAGTTTTGGGGGGGCGGGGGAAGGGAGATGGAAAGAGAAAAAAGAATATGAAAATCCTTAGTATTTACTACAGATACTCAAATAGTAATTCCATATACAGTGGTGAGTGGCTTCTTAAAAACATGTCGATTCAGTTCAGTAAATAAAGACTGCCCAATGGTGAGAGTACAATGATCCATAAGACATGGGCCTTGGCTCTGAGGTCTCTCAGTTGGGTGGGACAAAGAAGCTAGGAGAAAGATTCGGCCAACCAAGTCACTCAACTTTAGGTGTGCCTGAACTTAGAGTTCATGCATTTAAAGTGCTGGGCTACAAAAGAGCAATTTCCGGCTTCCAACATGCTATGGTCAACTGCTTCCCACAGAGAGTGAAGGAAGACATGTTTATTAAAGGTCTTCCCATGTGCTGGGCATTCATCTTAGAAACTGAAGAAAGCAGGCAGGCTCTGTGAGGAATAGATTAAGGAGTCCAAGAGCTGAGAGAGGCTTCTTCACTATACACAGGAGCTAGACAGGGAGTGGGCCCACACTCCACAGCCCAGAGAAGCTGCTGGAATGAGTGCTGGAAAGGGGCATGGTTAGTCAGTCTGCGGTGGTGAGAGGTTTGCTTCAACTTTCTGACTCTTCTCTTCAAAGCTCTGAGGATATAAACCAGCGAAAGGACTCCTCAGCAGGGAGGGGGCAGGAGGACAGGAATGGCTGTTTCCCATTGTAGGGATGGATCTCCCTCTGCCATTGAGGGGAACCCCCACCCTCTGCCCAGCTCCCCAGCACCATCCTGGGGCACTTGAACATCATGCCAGTTTAGCATGAAGGGACCACCTGAGACTGGGTGCAGGTGTGGGGCTTACAGTGATACACATGACAGTCTCTCCCACTTACACTGTCTTCAGCTGTATGGAATGATGGAAACAGCTCCAGAGCTAAGAGACCTGGGCTTGAAGCTCATCCAGCACTGCCCATCTGAATGGCGTAGGGCATGTCCTGTCTAATGTGAGTATCCTCATTTGTGGCTCAGAACTGATACTCCCTCCTTAAATGGCTGCTGTGAGGAGTAAATGAGGTGATGTTCCCTGGAAGGCATTCCACAAATATTTGTTGAGCACCTTTTATTTGCCAGGAGCTGCTGTCAGCCTAGGATAAGGCCAAGCGGCACACCTGAGCCACTTTCCCCAGTTCCCTCTGCTCCGAGTCTAAACAGCTGTGCAGCCAGGGCTCCACACACATCAGCTGGAGTGGCAAGAAAGGCCGAGATTCCATCTCCTCCCTGCCGGAAGGAGGTCTGTTTGTGCATGTGCAGGTTGACCACCCTGCACCTTCCCCATCCTCCTGCCCTCACATACCCTATGCTAAGGCTTTAGCCATTAGTTTTATTTAGGATGGTGCACATGCCTTTATCATGTCCATTTTCTTGATTCCAGTCCAGGCCAGCCCCTAACTTCAAAGAATTCCCAAAATGACCACAGCCAAAGCTTCATGGGGCTGTTCCCAGCAAAGACCCTGCCAGCTTACACTATGGATGCCCACCAAAGGACACTTATCCAATGTGTATATGATTCCATTTTAATGAAGACTAATATTTCTAGAACCCACTTAATTTTTGACCTGCTTAATTTTAAAGACTATGTCACTTTATAATGCTCTCTCAGACATTTAATAAGCAGGCAGGAAGCTAGTGTCCATGTAACTGATCCAGAACAGCATCTGTGTCTATTCTCCCAAGGAGAAAATTCTGCTGAATATTTGGAATAATAATGCAGGCCTTACACATTCAGTTCCTATAAAGCCAGTGAAAATTCAAAAGCAAAAAATGGAAATTGAGTGGTACATCTCAATATATTCTACACAGAACATGAATATCAAATATCAATTTGCCTTTTTGAGAGAATCCAAGGAATAATGCAAAAATAGACCACGTGTGTCGAAAAGGCAGTCCTTTTGCCGGTGTTGAATTCGGAAGTCCTCAGGAGTTTCTAAATTGGCCGGGCGCAGTGGCTCACACCTTTAATCCCAGCACTTTGAGAGGCCGAGGCGGGCAGATCACAAGGTCAGGAGATCAAGACCATCCTGGCTAACACGGTGAAACCCTGTCTCTACTAAAAATACAAAAATTAGCTGGGCGTGCCGGCATGTGCCTGTAGTCCCAGATGCTGGGGAGGCTGAGGCAGGAGAATGGTGTGAACCTGGGAGGTGGAGCTTGCAGTGAGCCTATACCGTGCCACTGCACTGCACTCCAGCCTGGGCAACAGAGAGAGACTCCGTCTCAAAAAAAAAAAAAAAAGTTTCTAAATTATGTTTGGGGTAATTTGCACATTTCTGACTCCACCTTTTTCTTTTTTTTTTTTTTTTTGAGATGGAGTCTCGCTCTGTTGCCCAGGCTAGAGTGCAGTGGCGTGGTATCGGCTCACTGCAAGCTCCACCTCCCGGGTTCACACCATTCTCCTGCCTCAGCCTCCCCAGCAGCTGGGACTACAGGCGCACGCTGCCACGCCCAGCTAATTTTTGTATTTTTAGTAGAGACAGGGTTTCACTGTGTTAGCCAGGATGGTCTTGATCTCCTAACCCTGTGATCCGCCCGCCTCAGCCTCCCAAAGTGCTGGGATTACAGGCATGAGCCACCACGCCTGGCCTGACTCCAGGTATTATCCATATCCTTGATTCTCCATCTTTGAGTAGACCTTCAGAATCTGGTGAAATATATCAATCTTCTCTCCAGAAAAAAAAAATTTTGAGTGTATTTTCATATATATTATTGGGAGATTCCAGAGCCTCAGAAGTCCGTACTAGACTGTAGATCAAGAATTCTTGTCAATACACTGTTTGTGGGGATGTTGCTTGTGAAATCCTCTTTGGGGGTTGCTATTCGGCAGTATCGATCAAAACATGGACCTTGCAGCTGAGTCCACTTCTCAGAATTTACACTACAGATATACTCACTCACATGCAAACCAATATATGCACAGAGTTCCTTTGGCAAGACTGTGTAAAACAGAAAGCTCAAAAACAATCTGCAGGGGACTAGCTAAATAAGTGATGGGATAGCCATGTGATGGAACCTAGAAGAGAATGAGGACGCTCTTTATGAAATGATATGAAGCCATCTCCAAGGTATACTGTTTGACGAATAAAGGTGCAGAATCATGTGTATAATAGGCTAACATTTGTTTTTGTAAAAAAGAGGAAATATATATGAATACATTTTTGCTGTATAACAGAAACCATCTCTGAAAGGAGATACAAAAAAACTAATTACATCAGTTGCCTCCTAGCTGGTGAAAGGGGTGAGAGGGAGAATTTTCTCTACCTATGCTTTTCTACGAAGGTAGAAAAGAATGCATTAGAATGCATTACTATTCAAAATTTAAACAAAAATAGCTTTAAGGTACAAGTTTTATTAAATTCATATAACAGAATGCGATGCAGTCATTGAGAAGGATGCTCCTGAAGAATTTTTCATGACTTGGAAAAATGCATGGGATATGTTAGATGGGAAAAAAACCACAAAATTCAATTATCAGTGATTTAAATTTTTTCCTTTTTTTGTTTGTTTGTTTGTTTGTTTGTTTCATTTTTTTCTTAGAGACAGGCTCTGTTGCCCAGGCTGGAGTGCAGTAGCGCGATCATAGCTCACTGCATCCTTGAACTCCTGGTTTCAAATGATCCCCCTACTTCAGCCTTCTGAGTAGCTGGGACTACAGGTGCACACCACCATGCCGAGCTAATTTTAAAATTTTTTGTAGAGACAGGGTCTCAATACCAGGGTTCAAGACCAGGCTGGTCTTGAACTCCTGGGCTCAAGCAATCCTCCTGCCTCAGCCTACCAAAGTGTTGAGATTACAGGAGTGAGCCACCCCACCCAACCACATTTTCTCCTTTTTAATGCTTATCTGTGTTTTCCAAATTGTCCATAGTGTAAACAATTTTAAAAACCAGTAAGAGTATATTAAAAAGAAAAATACACCTTGACTTGCCTAGATGTCTCTCAAGTCAGAATCTTCAGCCCAAACTGTCCCCAAACTCCAGCTCCATATTTCTAGGGACTTCTAGACACCCATGCACTCACTAGAGGTTCGCAAACACAGCTTCCTCCACCAGCCACCCCCAAGCCTACTTGCCTCTTCTTGAAATCTGCATTTCAATCCGTGAATATCAAAATCATTGTAAACCAGGAATCAGTCATCCTGACTCCTTTCTGCCTTATTCCTACCTTCTCCTCACCTCTTGCTCACTGCTTCCAAACTGGCCATGGGGTCCTGTTGATGCTGCTTCCTGTGGCTCACGTCTGGAGGCAGTCCCCTCCTCCCATTCCTGCTGCTCCCACCTGAGGCTAGGTCCTTCCCAGCTTTCATCAAGGACCCAGCAGCAGGCCGTGGCAGCGCCAGCCTTTCCTTGGCACAACTGAGGCATGTTTCTGAGATGCAGATGGGTAGGATGGGCGGCTCCTCCAAGAGTTCCTCTCTGTGGTGACACTATCCTTCTAATGTGGCATTCAAGGACTTCCACAGTCTCCCTCAACCCAACGTTTTTCACCTCCACCCTGATCTTCTTCCATTGCCCCTGCCCTCAGCTTGTTTCTCTGAGCTCCCCGCATATTTCCACACCTCTGTGTCCCTTCTGCCCAAGACATCAACAGTGTCTTCTGTTCCAAAGATTCCTTCTTCTCTTTCCAGACACAGCTCAAATGTCCCCGCCTCGCTGGAACCTGCCCTGGCCTTCCCTCCATCTGTACAGCAAAATCCATCACTCTGTGCTCCTAGACATAGCACAGGCAACCCTGTTCCCGTGTTGTATTAAACTGTATACATCTAGCACATTCCCCAAAGCACAAACTTCCCAAAGGCAGGGATGAGCTATTACTCATCTTTATAGCCTCAGACCCTAGCACCACACATGGAACAGAAGAGAGACACGATGAACTGCTTCCAAAGAGAAAACACAGTGAAGTTGATAGGAAAAAAAATTTTAAATAAATTTTCACTTTACACACTCCCTTTCTGCCATAAATCTAAAGCTGCAGTAAAATCCAGATGCTTACTCTCTTTAAGCCCTGAACTTTTTGCCCAGGATATTTTAGAATATTTGCCTAGCAGTCTGCATATGCAAACATCTCACAAGGAAGGACACGAGTTGACACTAATTCACTTTAGCTGCTAATTTACATTATGCAGGCCTGAAAATCCTTCTATTTATTTGATGCCTGGAGTACTTGTCTTTCATTCACAAAGCTCAAAAGAAGATGAACAGACTCCTCTACAGCTTTTCAAATATTTTCCAGTCGGGCTAAACAAAACAAAGGACATTTCGCTAGAAAGGCATGTTTTTGTTTAAATGCGTACTAAGTTAGCGTTAGAGGTAAAGCCAAGGACATTATGCAGTGACATGTTTAGATTCAGAGTCTGCAGAGGAAAAACAATCAAAAAGAATCTCCTCGCTTTTCATTTGTAATAAAATGCAAACCAGTCTTCAGTGGACAGCAGACGTCTCCTTTTGTGGGGCTGGTCTCCAGGCTAGGGGTGTGTGTCACACTCACCAGGCAACATTTGCTGTCTCATAAATTCTCCTCAGAGTTTCCAGAGACAAAGGAATCTCTCAGTGTATTTTCTCACCTCAGTTCTGAGTCCCTAAGCCAAGGAAGTATATCTCCACGGATTTTTGGTGGCAGCTGAAAAGGTCCCCCAGACCCATTTCCAGCATTTGCTTTCAGAGCATCAGTGAGGCCCTCTTTGTTCCCAGCTGTGATAAGTACCTGATCAGGTCTCCCATCGGTCAGAAGGTAGATTGCTTGTGTTTCTTTATCAGCAAAAGCAGTTTTCAGGGCACTCAGGGTGTTTGTGGAGCTTCCAATCTATGGAAAAAAGAGATACCAAGGACACACTTGAATCCCAAAAAAGAATTCACAAACAAGTATTTAGTTTCTGCTTCCAAAAAAGAAGAAAAAGTACTTGTGAGATGAAAGATAAATTAAAATTACATTGAGATAATAATTTAACCCCAGTGATTCCAAGAAACATATCCCAGGGTATGCCTAAAAGTCTCTTTCCAGGCAGTCAAAGGACTGCTAGAAGTCAGGACTGTGGATTTCCTGTCTTGACAACAGAGCTCTTAATGCAATTTTATTTTTTTGTGTTTCTACATGAGATGCTAACTCAGTTACTGCTCACTCGTCTGTCAACAGAGCTTAAACATGCAGCCTAAATACACTGTGGCACCGTAATGGTTTCAAACCAGGATTTATTCATGATACCCAATATTTGGTAAACGTGAGCGTGGTATCATTAGCAATCTAACAATGTACATGTGGGCATATCTAACATTACCTGACAAGTTCTGTTTTTAGCAATCTCTCAAATCATAGTAAACACTTAAAAATTAGAAAATCTCTTAAATACTTCATCAATATAGAAAGGAATGGATTTTTAGATACTTATTAATTTACTGGAATGTACTCTCCTTAATATGCAAAAATGATCCTTACCAAGGGACCATTAGTAGAGATACAGGACTTCGAACTGTCGAAAAGCCTCCTTCAACATCCCCCTCATCTCAGTTCCATTGTATCACTCCAGCTTCAGTTGTAAACAAGAAAACCAACTGTGGTTGATTCAAACAGGAAGGAATTTATGATAAAGGACATTGGGATGGCTCACAGCATCACAAATGGACAGGATAACCTGGGTTGGGACCTCTCATCAGGAACGAGACCCCCAGTGCTGCTGCAGGGCTGCCAGATGGGGGCCCCGCTGCAGTTCCACTGCAGAGTGCTGGACGCTGTGGCTTTCCTCGCTGGCATTGGGAGTATTGACAAGAGATGGACCAGAGCTCACTGCCACTGCCACCCCAGGAGCTGCATCAGTCTGCATCTGCCACCACTGCCAAGGTTGTCTCTGCTGGACCCGCCATCTGGAGTCACAATCTCTCAAGTCAAAGCCTACGAGGTTATTCTGACTGATGGTGCCTGGGTCACGTTACCCACACCCTAGCTAAAGCGAGGCCAGACCCTTCAACTTCCATAGGTGAACAGACTCTGCCCCCATCCCAAGAATCAGGATAAGAAGGGAGCAGAGACGGACAGCCTAAGGAATGACAAAGATCCAGCACACATCCGGCCCCCACCCCACCCAAGGCATCTCAAGCCTCACCGTATACCATGGGCACCCTCCCATTAAGACTTTCTCAGACTCAGCCGTGATGGGGAACCCCATGCCCTGACCTACCCAGCTGCTCTCACCTAAGGCTCCTTCATCAGCTTTACTCCCTTTCATTTCAATAGATACTTACTAAGAAGATAAGTACCATGTGCCAGGCATTTTGATAGATCTGGGACATAACTTACAAAACCAGACCAAATTCTGTGCCTTGAAGGGGGTTCATAGGATGGTGTTGGATGCCTAGAAGATGACGACCTAACACTGTGCCAAAAGCTGTAAAAGTTCATGCCCAGTGTAGGATGTGTCTTACTCTAGCTGGGTGAGTTGCTAAATACATCTTCTGGGGGAGACAGCAGGGAAGACTCTTAAAGGATGAGTAGGATAGGCAGGAAACCACAGAAAGGATGGTGCATGCTCCAGACTCCTTTCTTGTTCAGGATTCAGCAAGTAATTCCATAATTGTAAAGCCCATAGGAGGAGGGGGCCAGGAAAACGACGGTAGTAATGTTAATCATAAAACAACTATTGAGTACTTACTAGGCTAAGGGCTTATTTTTCCTGTATTTTTAGTCTGTGGTCTGCTCCCCATCCCGGAAGGTCACCCAGCAACAGCACACAGCCCAGGGACATGTCTTCCACCCCTGCAGACAGCACCAAACAGGAATTGAGGAGGCCCCAGCAGCACAAGATGGCTCAGGGAAAGAGACTGTCACTGGAACAAAAGCCCACAGAAGTAAGCCAGAGCAAACACGCTACACCCAAACACAGCAACTGCGCTGAATAAACAGACATAAGTGGAAATAAAGTCTTCTAACATAATAACCAAATGGTCTGAGATATAATTTAAAAATCACTCATTATACCAAGAACCAGAAATATCACATTTGAATGAGAAAAGCAACCCACTGATGCCAATACCAACAGAGCCTCAGAAATCTCCGGAACAATGAGGAAGAGCTAATACTATTCATACCATTAAAGTTTCAGAAAAAGGAGGGGAAAGAGTATGGGACTTAAAAAGCATTTAAAAAGTAATGACTGAAAAAAAACCCCCAAATTTTGGCTGGGCGCGGTGGCTCATGCCTGTAATCCCAGCACTTTGGGAGGCTGAGGCGGGCAGATCATGAGGTCAGGAGATCGAGAGCATCCTGGCTAACACGGTGAAACCCCATCTCTACTAAAAATACAAAAAATTAGCCAGGTGTGGTGGCGGGCGCCTGTAGTCCCAGCTACTCAGGAGGCTGAGGCAGGAGAATGGCGTGAACCCAGGAGGTGGAGCTTGCAGTGAGCCGAGATCGTGCCACTGCACTCCAGCCTGGGCGACAGAGCAAGACTCCATCTCAAAAACAAACAAACAAAAAAACAAATTTGGTTAAAGATACAGAAACTACAATTCAAGAAGCTAAGCAAATTCCAAATAGGATAAAACCAAAGAAAGCCACACCAAGACACACTGTATTTAAATTTCTGAAACTAAAAACAAAGAAAAATCCTAAAAAAACTGAAGAGAAATAACACATTACCTATAAAAGAGCACCGATTCAAATGACAGCAGTTTCTCATTTGAAACTATAGAGACCAGAGGAAGGGGTGCCACATTTTTCAAGTGCTGAAAGAAAATAACTGCCAGCCATGAATCGTCTATCTGGTGAAAATATCCTCCAGGGTTGAAGGAGAAGGAAAACTATATGCATTTATTACAGGAAGACCTACCCTTAAAGAATGGTTCATGAAACCTTTCCATATAGAAAGAGAACGAGAAAAGAAAAAAGCCTGGACTTTCAGAAAAAAGAACAATGGAATGAGTAAATATAAAAGTAAGCATAATAGATAATCCTTAACACCATGGATTTCTTTAGTTACATTTTATGATTGAAGCAAAAGTTTAGCACCATCTAAGATGGCATATAATGCATGCAAAGGAAATACTTCAGACAATTATATATTTTAAATGGTGAGTGTAAAGGGACCTAAATAGAAGTAAGGTTGCTACACTTAACTTGAAGTAGCAAACCACCAATAGGCTGTGATAAGTTATATCATAATAGGCTGTGATAAGTTACATATATGTATAAGGAAATACATAGAACTATTAAGAAAATTATACAAAGCAATACACTCAAAAACTGTATAAATAAATCAAAATGAAACACCAAAATATGCTCAAATAACCCATAGGAAGGCAAGACAAAAGAGAAAAATGAGAAACAGAGGAAACACACAAAAATAATAAATAAATAAAATGAGACACTTAATTCTTAAATATGAATAATTACTTTACATATAAATGACCTACATATACCCATTACATGACAGATATTGAAGAGTGAACAAAAACATGACCTGATTCATGCTGTCTACAGGAAACTCACGTCGGGCATAACAACATAGATAGGTTAAAGGTAAAAGGATGGAAAAAACATATTATGCAAATATTTATTTTAAAAAAGCAAAAATAAGTATATTAATATTATATAAAGTAGACTTTAACACAAAGAAAATTTACTAAGGACAAAAAGGGACACTAGGATGATAAAATTCTCAATCCACCAAGAAGACAACAACCCTAAATGTGTATACATCAAACAACAGAGTTTCAAAATACATGAAGCAAAATTTGATGGAGATGAAAAGAAAAATAGATAAATCTATTTTTATCTACTTTATAATAGAGTTGTAATAGATAAAATAGGTAGGGTCTTATGGTTCGGGTCTTCAATATACCATTCTTTTTTTTCTGAGGGGTGTACATTTTATTGGAAACCTTAAATACTCTTCAGATAGAACATGTTTTCAATCAAGGTTCTCATGTGGCTTACACAGAAACTTGAAGCTGTTTGGATTAGGGGAAGGAGGGGGACAGTACAGCAGATGAGTGCTTAGTTTTAATAAGTGCTCTTCAGCCAGCGTATCAGCTTTTGCCAAAGCTTCTTCAATGGGTTCCATCACTGAAGGCCCGTTCTGAGAGATGGTCATGTTCACCTACCAAAATCTGCTGGAATCCTTTAATGGGCTCCTTCAGGAGTACTGACTTCCCCATACGACCTGTGATGACCTCAGCAAGCTGGAATGGCTGAGACAAGAAATGTTGTATTTTCCACATTCAAGACACAGTCAACTTGTCTTCCTCAGAAAGTTAATCCATACCCAATATGGATTACAACAATAATGTATGGAGGGATTTGTAGCCATGCAGAATCTTTTGCACCCCACAGGCAACATCATAATGCTCATTGCCAACAATGTTGGGATCCATGACATGAGAGATGGAGTCCAGAGGATCCACATGTAGATAGATGCCCAGCTCAGTGACAGCATGGGGCAGCACAGTGGTGGCATCCAAATGAGCAAAGGAAGTAGCAGAGGCAGTCGAGTCATCAGCAGGTACATAGCCTGTACAGAGGTGATAGATCTCCTCTTGGTAGTGGCAATTCTTTCCCCACATCATACCCACCATGTCATTGGCCAGGGTAGGCTGATAGCCCACAGCAGAAGGGATTCTGCCCAATAAGGCAGACACCTTGAGCCAGCATGGGTGAAGTGAAAGATATTATCAATAAACAGGAGTACATCTTGAACTTCTTGGTCTCTGAAGTATTCAGCCACAGTCAGTCCAGTCAGAGACACCTGGGCATGAGTAGCAGGTGGTTCATTCATTTGACCGTACATCAGCACTACCTTGGAGGTAACATCTTTTAAGTTGACAACACCAGACTCAGTCATTTCATAATATAAGTCATTGCCCTCACAGGTCCTCTCAAAAACACCAGCAAACCCAGAGTAAGCACCATGGGCTCTGGCAACATTGTTGATTAGCTCCATGATGGGTACAATCTTGTCAACTCCAACACCACTAAAAAGCCCAATTTCGCCACTCTTGGCTAGGAAGCAAGGAGATCCACAACTTTGATACTAGCCACCAGAATTTCTTGCTCAACACTAATTTCCATGAACTCAGGAGCCTCATCATAAATGGGAGCAAACTGTTTCATTTTGATGGGACCTCTTTCATCAGTAGGCTCTCAATGATGTTCATGATTCTGCTCAAAGTCTCAGGACCAACAGGACTTTTGATTGGTGCACCAGAGTCCAGGACTTTCTGGTCTCTAAACAAGTCTTCTGTATCATCCATAGCGTAATCCTTACTGTGCTCTCACCCAAATGCTGGGCCACCACCAAAACCAGCCTGGTCTCCCTGCCTTGTACTTGCTGGGCATTTAGAATAGATGGTAGTCCCTCATCAAACTGGACATCCACTACCGCATCAATGACCACCACAATACACCCAGTGGTGGTGCCTGTCTTCAGCAAAGGTGATGTTTATGCCCATATTTCCTGGTAGATTGGATTGCTGCCAGAGTGGCCCATGGCAAGACCTGAGCTTGGGGTAGCAACACTGAAGGGCTGAGTTCCTGCAAGGCCCTTGAGGCTGAGGCAGCAGACATGACCGACAGAACTCAACATGGTAGAGTTTGGGTGGAGACTGAGTTTTGCCCAATATCCCACTCTTAATGATTGACAGAACAACTAACCAATCAGCAAGGATGGAAAGGAATTGAACAATACCGTCAACTAACCAGATCTAATTAAGATTTATAGAATATTCCACCCAACAAAACACTGCACGTTCTTTTCAAACAAACATTGAACATTTGCATAAATAGACCATATCTTGAGTCACAGAACAACATTTAACAAATTTAAAAGATTTGAAATCATACAGAGTATGCCCTCTGACTATAGTGGAATCAAAATAGAAATTAATAACAGAAAGACAACATGAAAATTTCCACAAACACTTGGAAATTTTAAAACATGCTTTGAATAATTAATGGCCCAAAAGTGAAATCACAAAGAGAATTAAAAATTAAATAGTACTGAATGAAAATTAAGCTGTTTTGCTTAAAATCTGTGGGATATACCAACATAATTCTAGCAGGAAAATTTATGGTACTAAAAACTTACTTACAGTAAAATAAAAATATGCCAAAACTATAATTTATGTTCCTACCTCAAGAACTTAGAAAATTAAACTCAAGAGCAAAATAAACTCAAAGCAGGCAGAAAGAAGTAAATAATAAAGAACAGAAATTAATAAAATTCAAATAGTAAAACAATAGAGAAAATTGATAAAACAAAAGGCTGGTTGTTAAAAAGAATCAATAAAGTTGATAAACTTCTAGCAAGATTTGCAAGATAAAAAGACACATATTACCAACATCAAGTATAAAACAGGGCCTATTACAACATCTCTCGCAGTCACTGACAGGACAATAAGAGAATATTATGAAAAACTTTATGCTCATAAATTCAACAGTTTAGAAAAAACTGAACACTTTTCCAAAAACCACAAACTATCAAAACTCTACCAAGATGAAACCGACAACCTGAATAGTTCTATGCTTATTAAAGAAATTGAATTTGTAATTAAAAAGCCCCCGAAAAGAAGTATCTGTGTCCATATGGTTGCACTAGAGAATTGATTAATTTATTTATTTATTGAGACAGAGTCTCTCTCTGTCACCCAGGCTGGAGTGCAGTGACGTCATCTCGGCTCACTGCAGCCTCTGCTTCTGGGTTCAAGCGATTCTCCTGCCCCAGCCTCTCAGGTAGCTGGGATTACAGGCATCTGTCACCATGCCCGGCTAGTTTTTGTATGTTAAGTAGAGACGGGGTTTTGCCATGTTGGCCTGGCTGGTCTTGAACTCCTGACTTCAGGTGATCCTGCCTGCCTTGGCCTCCCAAAGTGCTGGGATTACAGGTGTGAGCCACCACGCCTAGCCGCACTAGATAATTTCATCAAACATTCAAAGGAGAATTAACACAAGTTTTACACAATCCCCTCCAGAAAATAGAAGGGGAGGGAATACTTCCCAACTCACTCTATGAGGCCAGTATTACACTGATACGCAAAGCAGACAAAGACAGCAAACACACAAATAGCCTATAAACCAACATCTCTCATGAACCTAGACACAAAAGTTCTCAACAAATATTAGCAAATTTAATCCAACAATGTATAAAATGAATAATACATCATGACCAAGTCACATTCTATGTATTCAGAGTTGGTTCAAAATTCAAAAAAAAGATCATGTGAGCATATCAATTTGCACAGAAAAGGATTTGGCAAATGCAACCTTCATTCAGTATAAAAATTCAGTACATTAGGAATAGAATGAAACTTTCTCAATTTCATAAAGAGCATGTACAAAAAGCTTGCAGCTAACATCATATTTAATGGGAGAAGACTGAATTCTTGTCCTTTATGATTGGGAAAAAGGCAAGTATGTCTGCTCTCAACATACCTATTCAATGTAGTACTGGAAGTTCTATCCGCTGCAATAAGGCAAAGGAATAAATCATAGAGGTTGGAAAAAAAAAATAGTACTGTCTATTTGCAGACTACCCAATTATCTACATAGAAAATCCTGAAAACTACAGTTGTCCCTTAGTATCTGTGGGGGACTGGTTCCAGGATCCGCCCCCAACCCCGTGGACACCAAAATCCGAGGACGCTCAAGTCTCATATAAAATGGCATAGTATTTGCACATAACCTACACAATCCTCATGTATACTTTAAATAATCTGCAGATTACCTATGATATCTAACAAAATGTAAATGCTATGTAAGTAGTTGTTATATCTGTTAAGTTTTGTATTATATTTTATTGTTGTATTGTTACGATTTTTACCATTTATTTTTCCCAAATATTTTCAATCCATAGTTGGTTGAATCCACAGATACAGAACTTGCAGATATGGAGGGCTAACCATACACAAAAAACAAAAAGCGAAATAGTAAGTAAGCCTACTAAGGTCAAAAGATGCAAAATCCACACATGAAAACCAACTGCGTTTCCACACACTGAAAACAAATAAGTGAAAACCAAAATAAAAAGTGCAACACCACTTACAATTGCTCCAAAAAATTACAATACTTAGTATATACTTAAACAGGTACAAGAGCTGTATGCTGAAATTATAAAATTCTGATGAAATAAATCAAAGACCTAAATACTCGGAGAGACGTACTGTATTCATGGAATAGACGAATTAACACAATAAAGATGCCAATTCTTCCTAATTGGAGCTATAGGTTTAATGCAATTTCTATCCAAATGTCAGCAAGGTTTTCAATAGGCATAAAGAAGTTTGTTTTCAATTTTTACATGGAAAGTAAAGGCCCAAGAATAGCCAAAACAATTCAAAAAAAGAAATGTAAAGTAGGAGTAGTTGTTCTTGATCTTAAAGCTCACTATACAGCTATAGCTATCAAGAAAGTGTGGTCCTAATGGAGACATTAACACATGTAACAATAGAACAGAACAGGGAACCCATACAAAGACCTGCAGACATATTCAACTGATTTTTGGCAAATGAGCAAAAACAATTCAATAGAGGAGGAATAGCCTTTTCAATAAATGGTGTCACAAGAATTGCACATTCATAGGCAAAACATAAATAAACCGGCCAGGTGCGGTGGCTCACGCCTGTAATCCCAGCACTTTGGGAGGCCAAGGCGGGCAGATCACAAGGTCAGGAAATCAAGAACATCTTGGCCAACATGGAGAAACCCCGTCTCTACTAAAAACACAAAAATTAGCCAGGCATGGTGGTACATGCCTGTAGTCCTAGCTACTCTGGAGGCTGAGGCAGGAGAATCGCTTGAACCTGGGAGGCGGAGGTTGCAGTGAGCCGAGATCATGCCACTGCAGTCCAGCCTGGGTGACAAGAGTGAAACTCCGTCTCAAATAAATAAATAAATAAATAAACCTCAACCTAGATCTCACACCTTATACAAATGTTAATTCAAAACAGATCATAGACTTAACTATCAAACAAAATTATAAAACTTCTAGAAAAAAGGACACGGGGAAAACATCTTCAGGACCTAAGATTAGGCAGAGTCTTTAGAACTGACATCTTGAACTGAACAAAAATAGTTATAAAATGTAATTTGTTGGAACAGCTAAAGCAGTAGCTGGGGGTGGTATTTATATCATTAAATTCTTAGATCTAAGAAATGGAGATTTAATTTAAAAAAACAAAGCAAGTAGGAGGAGAAAAATAATAAAGATAGCAGGAATTGATACAATTTAAAACATTTGTTAAAAATTAGAAAATCAAAGAAACAAAAAGTTGGTTTCCCGAAAAAATTAACAAAATTGAAAGAAAAATAAAAAAAGCTCTTCCAACTAACAAAGAAAAAAAGGCAGTAGACAAAAATTACCAATATCAAACATCACTACAGACCCCACAAACATTAACGAAATGATAAGGGAATGCTGTGAGCAATTCTATGCTCATAAATTCAACCTTATGGAAGAAATGGGCTGCTTCCTTCTAAGAAACAAATGACCAAAACTAACTCACAGAGGTACAGATCATCTGAATAGTCCTATATCGATTAAAGAAATTGATTTCATAGTTTTAAAACTTCTAACAAAAAAAAGAGGCCCAGATGGTTTCATTGGTAAATTCTACCAAACAGTTAAGGAAAAATCATATCAATTCTGTACAACCCCTTTCAGAAAAAAAGAATGTGGAATATTTTCTAACCCATATTATGAGGCCAGCATTGCCTGATACCAAGATTAGACAACAATTTCTAAGAAAAGAATCTACAGACCAATATTCCTCATGAATATAGACAAAAAACCTCAACAAGATAGGTTAACAAATTTAATGCAGAATATATTCAATCTATAATACATCTTGAACAAGTGGAGATTATCCCAGAATGCAAAGCCAATTTAATATTTAAAAACAAATCAATGTAGTTCACCATATTAAAAGACAACAGATCTGCCAAGTTCAACTTGGCAACTTGGCTTCATCAAAATTAAAAGCTCAACAGACGCAGAAAACACATTTTACAAAATCCAATATTTGTTTATGGTAACAATCCTCAAAAAACAAGAATAAAAGGGAAATTGGTTAACAAGATAAAGCACATCTACAAAAAAACAAAAAAACTCACAGCTAGCAAAGTATTTAATAGTGAAAGATTGAATGTTTCCCCTCTAATATCAGGAGCAAGGCAAGTACGTTCTCTCTCACCACTCCTGTTAAACATCATACTGAAAGTCTTAGCCAGTGCATTAAGGCAAGAGAAAGAAATAAACACTATACGGGTTGGATAGGAAAAAATAAAATTATCTCTATTCATACCTAACATCATTGGAAATCCCAAGTAATCTACAACAAAGTTCCCAGAGCAGGTAAATAAGATTAGCAATGTCAAAAGAAATAAGGTCAGTATACAAAAATCAATCGTAATAAAGAATTAAAATTTATAATTTAAAAAGTACTATTTACAATAGTAACAAAAAAGACCCAAATAAATTTAGAGGTACACAGTGTTAGATGTCAATTCTCTTGAATCTGATCTATAGACTTAAGGCAATCTTAATCAAAATCCTAGCATACTGTTTTGTAGATTTCAACAACTGATTCTGAAATGTACAAGGCAGGTCAAAGGAACTATATAACAGCCAAAAAAATTTGGAGGGAAATACAAAGCTAGAGGATTCAGGTTAGCTGATTTCAAGACTCAGTATAAAGTCGCAATAGTAAAGACAATGTGATGTTGGTAAAAGAACAGACACCTATTAATAGTTCAATGAAACAAAAATAGACCCACACAGATATAGTCAAATGATTTTTGACAAGAAGCAATGGTAATTCCAAGGAGAGAGGATAGTTACTTAGACAAACAGTGCTGGATCCTGCCGCACACCTTATACAAAAATGAACTCAAAATGTACCCTATTCTTAAACACAGAATGTAAAACCATTACATTTGAGGATGAAAACAAGAGAAAACCTGCAAGACTGCAGTGTGTTTAGCTATGGGTCTAAAAGCACAATCCGTAAAGAAAACTTGGCAACTTGGACTTTATCAAAATTAAAAACTTATACACAGTGAAAATCCCTATTAAGGGAATGAAAAGACATAGATTGGGAGAAAATACTTGCAAATTGTAAGTCTGATAAAGTTTATGTGCAGAATATATGAAGAAAGTCAATCTTTTTTTTTTTTTTTGAGATGGAGTCTCGCTGTATCACCTAGGCTGGAGTGCAGTGGCGTGGTCTCGGCTCACTGCAATCTCCAGCCTCCCGGGTTCACGCCATTCTCCTGCCTCAGCCTCCTGAGTAGCTGGGACTATAGGCGCCTGCCACCACGCCCAGCTAATTTTTTGTCGTTTTAGTAGAGATGGGGTTTCACCATGTTGGCCAGGCTGGTCTCGAACTCCTGACCTCATGATCTGCCTGCCTCGGCCTCCCAAAGTGCTGGGATTACAGGCGTGAGCCACCGTGCCTGGCCTGACTCAAGCTATTATCCATATCCACGCCCAGCCTGAAGAAACTCAATCTTAAGAAAACAAACAACTCAATTAAAAAATGGGCAAAATATCTGAACAGATATTTCACCAAAGAAGACATACATACAGATGGCTAATAAGCATGTAAAGATGAGTGTTAAGTAAATGCAATTGAAAGTACAATAGGCTACTACGAGACATCTTTCAGCCATATTAGAATGTCTAAAATAAAACAACCTGACAACATCAAAAGCTGGAAAGGATGTAAAGTAATTGTAACTCTCATATATTGCTGACAGGAATGCAAAACGGTACAGCCACATTGGGAAACAGTTTGGCAGTTTCTTATAAAGTTAAACATACGCTTAGCATACTGGCCAGCAATCTCACTTCTAGATATTTATTTATATTCAAATGAAGTGAAAACTTATTGTTGGAAACCATTTCCCATGGGTCTCATGTATTTCTACGTATCTTGCAACAGACGTGCTGTCTGCTCTGGTTTATCTTTTCAAGATGTATATATAGGGAACAGCCTTGGAAAACAGAAATACTGTCTCTCTTCAAAGCAAAGAGTAGGCATGCTTATTGTCCTGTGTAAAGATAATACCTAACTCTGGAGCGAAGGACCGGCATGCTCACAGTCCATTATAGAAGATTTGGTTTTCTTAAGTTCAGGGCCCCCTCCTTTAACACAACCTAATGTATGAGCAAGTGTCACCTGGTCCTCATTGTTTCACCCTGTGGGAACTGGGGCTCAGGGAGCTAGTACAAGAAAATGCTGATGCTCTCGTTACTGCTTTTGCTGTGGGTAATAAAGACATTTGTCTCTGACCCAAAAGCCTTGGTGTTCTGCCGGCATCCACATTAGTTTGCAAGAAAGGTAAAATCTCAGACCCTTCACAGTTCTCGACACCTTTTCACACAAAAACCTGTAGGCAAATGTTTACCGCAGCTTTATGTATAAAACCCAAAAGAGGAAATAACACAGATAGCCTTCAACAAGGAATGGGTAAACAAACAGTTTTGCATCCATACTCATCAATACAGCACTATTCATTAATAAAAACACTACTTATCAATAAAAGGGAACAAACTCTTGATTCACGAAATAAGTTGGATGAACTTATAAGAACTGATAAAGTTCTTATATCCAGAAACTCAATTTTTTTTTTTTTTGAGACGGAGTCTCGCGCTGTCGCCCAGGATGGAGTGCAGTGGCTCAATCTCGGCTCACTGGAAGCTCTGCCTCCTGGATTCATGCCATTCTCCTGCCTCAGCCTCCCGAGTAGCTGGGACTACAGGTGCACGCCACCACACCTGGCTAATTTTTTTGTATTTTTAGTAGAGACGGGGTTTCACTGTGTTAGCCCACATGGTCTTGATCTCTTGACCTCGTGATCCGCCTGCCTCGGCCTCCCAAAATGCTGGGATTACAGGCAAGGGTCAAGTGTTATTTTGGTAAGTGAGAGAAGCTAGAACCCAAAAGTTCTATTGTATAATTTTGTTTATATGACATTCTGGAAAAGGAAAAGACATAAGGACAGAGAAACAGAGCAGTGTTTACCAGGAGGGAGGGGGAGTTGGTGACAAAGGGGCATATGAGGACATTTTAGGAGTGATAGAATTGTTCCCTTTGGTACTGTGGTGGAGACACATGACTCTATGCATTTATCAAAATCCATGAACTATCACCAAAAAGAGTGTTGTTTTTTTTTTTACTGTATGCGAATTAAAATAAGATTCAACTAGGATGTGGAGGAAACCAAGGTGAAATGCAGACTAACCAATGAGTCTAACTGTGTCACTAATGAATGACATAAGCACGCTAAAGAGATTGGGTAAGAAAGTTACCTGACTTCACAGCTTTGGAAGACAGTTTTTTGAATGGATACTGTGAAGTTAAAGCGGAAAAAAAAGCTGTATACAAACACTATAGCTGATTAATTTGTTTCTCGTAGAGTATGAACTAGCAATACTGAAACTGCATGTACAGTAGGGTTAAAAATATAAGTAAATATGTTATAGGTAACGAGAATCAGGTTTCTCCTTGTTGAAGAAATTGCAAATAGGTTCATTACAAATGAACCCTGGGCTCTGTGTTGGAATTAGAGGTATCAGTATGAACGCATGATTTGTTTGCTTATTTAACACAAATACAGACTGATATACAGATAAATATAGATGTTTGTAGATACATGGAGTAGCTATAGAAATATACATTTAATAGATATTATCATATATATCAATATATAATATAGATATTTTCTATGTATATATATTTCTATCTCTGTCCACTGAGAGGGCCTAAAAGCAGTGATACAATCCAGTAGCAATAACCATACCCGGGTGCCCAGATCTTGGTTTCTAAATACCATTCGGTAATAAAAGAAACCAAGGTTCCTTGGAGGAGTGACAGATTTCAGGGCTGAGGCTGGGAAAATATAAGATGATCGTAAAACATCTTATAGTGACAGAAAATCAAGAAATGCTAAAGGGGGAAAAAGGTGGATTCATATTTAAATATTTAGAGGCAGCATAAAAGAATTCCCAATGGCCAAAGTAACAAAATTTTAGTAACAAAATAAATAACGATAGTATTAGATTATAACTCCAAGAATAAAATAAATTTCCATGAGTCCACATTGAAATAAATATATAAATGAATAAGTAAAAGGGGGAAAGGGAAATATTTTCCTTATAGAATAATTCCAATATAGAAATGTAAAAGGAATAGAGGAAATATAAAATCACCTCAGCTCAGTAATAATTGTTGTAAGGATGATCCACCATTGAGTGCTAAAATTGTGGGCAAAAGCTTAAGGAACAAACAATATTTGCATAGCCTCAGAGCATCTCCTCCAAAACTTTTATTATTTACAAAGGGAAAAAAATGGTAACTTTTGGGGGAGAAACCTGGCAGATGTCACTTTAACCAAATGATCAAAGTAAACATTGCTGGTCATAGAGCATATTGGCATCATGTGTGCCTTTAGGTGATCCACTGGGAAGAGTATTCCCTCCCCCAAATCCATAACCCAATCTAATAATGAGAAAACATTAGACAAAACCAAACTTAAGGACATTCTACAGAAGATCTGAATAGTACTCTTCAAAAGTGTCAAGATCACGAAAGACAAGGAGAGATTGAGGAACTGTCACAGATTGGAAGAGACTAAGGAGGCATTGCAACTAAATGTCATGTGAGATCTTGGCTGGATCTTGGAACATAAAAGGAACATTAGTGGAAAACTGATGAAGGCTGAATAAAGTCTGCAATTTAGCTCATAGTAGCCATGTGGATGTCTTAGTTTTACAATTAGACCATGGCTATGTTAGAAGTGAACATTGGAGAAAGCTAGGTGAAGGGTAAGTGTGAACACTCTGTACAACTTTTGCAACTTTTTTGTAAGTCTAAAATTATTGCAAATTTAAAAGTTAAAAGCAAAACAAAACCCTCTTGCAGGATTTGGGCAGCAGAAATGTATTCCAGAGGGTAAACGGAACAACTCTTCCCTCTGAGCCCATTCTCAATAGTCTTTTGTTGAAAAGTCTGCTGCTGAAAAGATGGTGGCAAAGCTGGGGAAGAGCCAGACAGAGAGAGCCCAGGGAAACATGGTCTGGGGGTGGCACCTGTTTTGCACCTGTTCCCCCCATCTCCCTCGCTCAACTACTGGGCAGGCGCTGCCACAGCTTGTGCTCCCCGGCCTTAGGAATGCCTGTGCTTGTTTGGGGACCTACTGCTGCATGATACAAGCACAAAGCAGGCTCAGACCACCCTGAGTGCTACCGGGTTGACTACTGGATCAAACCTGCCAAAAGAATGATAGAATTTGGCTTTCTTTATTATCTTTTTTAAATTAGTTTACTTTTAATTGACAAAATTGTATATATTTATGGTATACAATGTAATGTTTTGATATATGTATGCGTTGTGGAATGAGTAAACCAAGCTATTTAACAAATCTATCACCTGACATATTTTTGAGTGGTGAGAACATTTAAAATTTACTCTCTTGACAATTTTCAAGTATACAATACATTGTTATTAACTACAGTTACCATGTTGTACGATAGAGCTCCAGAACTTATTCCTCCTGTCTAACTGAAACTACGTACCCTTTGACCAACATCTCCCCATCCCCACCCGGCACCCTGTTCCCAGTCTCTGGTAACCACCATTCTACTCTCTGCTTCTATGAGTTTGACATTTTTAGATTCTACATATAAGTGAGATCATGTGGTGTTTTTTTCTTTCTCTGCCTGGTTTATTTTACTTAATATAATGTCCTCCAGGTTCATTCATGTGGTTGTAAATGACAGGATTTCCTTCTTTTTTAAGCTGTGTAGTATTCCATTGTGTATATATGCCATATTTTCTTTATCCTTGGTCCTTTTGAAAATGAATTTTGGACATTCAACAAGCCAGCAAGGGAGCATCAGTGAAAATTTGTAAAGAGAACAGAATTATGCTTTATAGGAATATGTGTTTTTAGCCAAATGGCTAAAATCTGAATAGATGGCTGACTCTATTCATTAGTGATTTTTATATAAAGCAGAACCCAGTGATGTTTTTATCCAATGAGATTATATATATAATATCTTGTTATCATAAACCCTAAATTAGTACGCTCTGAGTTAACAAGGTATTTCCTATTATTGTGTCATAAAAGGACAGAAAAAAAAAGGACAGAACATATGTCACAAGTAACTTCATTGGTTAATCCTGGAAATTTAACAAGTTGGGTATGGATTCAACACTATTTCCCAGGATAAGGTGGCCAGTTAAATTAAAATCTTACGGGCATTATTATTTCTTATAGAACAGATTTTCTCCTCCCAGTTTTAAAAACAAGTCAAAAGTGAGCCCTGGTGCATCTCGATGATCTGCTAATGTCTATTTGTGACTTTCTGTCAAATCTAAGATTCTGAACTAGACACTAAACTATTTTAAAGATGTTTCTGATACATATTTGCCTTTTTAAAAAAAGATACGGAGACTTGCTCCGTTGCCCAGGCTGGTCTCAAATTGCTGGGCTCAAACGATCCTCCTACCTCAGCCTCCCAAGGAGCTGGGACTACAGGTGTGCACCACGATGTCCAGCTCCTATATTTGACTTTTTAAGAACAACTCTTGGTCTCAATTGTAGTATATTTCAAATATTTGGAAGGTTGTAACGCTATATGCTATAAAAAATTAAGGTAAGTTCAAGATAACAAAATTTAGGGCAAGGAAAATCCTTACCAGTAGTCTGTGTAAATGCCAAGGGCAGTCACTTCTGAGGAAATGATTTCACCTTCTTACTATATTCTCCTGCCCTAGCTCTCTTCTTGCATTCAGTCCTAAACACTCAGATTGTACTGTGTATTTCCACATGCTCCTTACTTTTGAACAAAGCCCACTGATAAGAATGGCTGCAATATATCTTTTGCAACAATAATGAAATTTCAGAAGAAAAAAATCTGAATGTCTGAGTACAAAAAAACTCTGTTTTGAAATGTGTTTTCATAAGGGAGCTTCAACCTGAGCCAAGGGCAGAGCTGGAAATGGAGAACTGTGAATAGATAAGAATAAGAGGCTCATCTAAACCTTATGATATTGACAGAATGAGATTGGATTAAGGTGACCACTGCAAGCAAAACGAAAGTCTACATGCTAAGCCACTTCCATCCTGGAAGTGCAAAACACCTCTCAGGAATGTCTGTCCTGTGAATGAACTCAGTACACAGGTGAGAGACTCCTAGGCTGCTTCTCCCAGCTTAGTCTCCATCTTACCTTCATGTCTCTAATCCAGGACTGAGCCTGTTCCAAACTATCTTCATTGACTTCGGCAAGTTGTTCCCGCCAAGCAACTGCTTGACCATCAAACTTCACAAAATTAAACTTACTTTTATATTTCAGCTGTTCCTAAAAGAGACAATGATTATTTAACCATAAAACCACTCAGATGTTAGAAAGGGTTAGGGTAGGCCACAGTTTGATATATTTTAATCACGATGATCTCTATTTTCAGTTCAAGAAGCAAAAAATTATATTCAATAGAGAATATCCTATCTAGTATAAGGGCATTTAAATAAAATTCATCCAGTTTGTGTGTTAAGACCTTTACAAATGTATATATGATTATATGAATATACATTATATATGTCACATATATGTAAAAGTTTATATATATAATGTGACATTAAATATTGATTTTAATACTAACATTAAGGATATACCAAATAAACACACCAAATACAATATGCTTGAAGAAAAGAAATCTAAAACAACATCATCATTTCAGTCATTCTCTTTTAAGTAAGGCCATTATTCAGTTACAACTTTATACACTTGCTCATATTTCTCCAGTAGAGCTTTGTTAAATTAAAAAGTGCATTTTGGCCGGGTACGGTGGCTCACGCCTGTAGTCTCAGCACTTCGAGAGGCCGAGGCGGGCGGATCATGAGGTCAGGAGATCGGAACCATCTTGGCTAACATGGTGAAACCCTGTCTCTACTAAAAATACAAAAATTAGTCAGGCGTGGTGGCGGGCACCTGTAGTCCCAGCTACTCGGGAGACAGGAGAATGGCGTGAACCCGGGAGGCGGAGCTTGCAGTGAGCCGGGTTGGCGCCACTGCACTCCAGCCTGGGCGACACAGTGAGACTCCGTCTCAAAAAAAAAAAAAGTGCATTTTGTATTTCTCAAACACTCCCTGCTATTATTTATATGGTTTATAATACATCAATACTACTAACTCACAACATTACTGTGATGTCATTTGACAGGTGTAGACACTAGGAGTTAGGGCACTTGGGCAACCTGCTTCAGTTCCCACAGCTCAGAGGCAGCACAGGCAGAATAAGAACTGGGAGCTTCTAAACACCAGCCTGTACCCCTCCCATGCACCAGGGTACACAGCATCCCTAATAAACATTTGAAATTAAAAATGCTAAGATGAGTTTCTGGAAGACAATGGAAGTGTGTGTATACCACAGATTTCAGGACAGAGAAAATCTGCAACAATGAACATAGCAACTCCCTTAAGCAACTCATGTGTGACAGAAAGAATCCACCAGAGAAAGGGTCTATTTGCAAAAGAGAACTGATGATTCTTTAACTAGCAAAAGGGAGTACTTCTCTGAATTTGGCTTTCTTAGGAACTTTTTAGTGCAACAAGCCCCTGTCCACTGCTCATAACCATCTGATACACAAAGCCCCAAATGCATGAACCGACGGTTCCATCTAACCTGTATGAACTGAATGATCTTGTCCTTCACCAAGTCCAGTTTGCTCTTCATTGAGTGAGATGTGTCAATGAGAATGTAGATGCAATCATTATGCAATCTTCCAAAGAGGCTTTGACTCCCATCCTGTAGCCATTTAATCCTAGGCAGGAAGTAGGTTGAAAGTGAATGGTGAGAGCCTGCAGGCAACAAGAGCATCTTCCCAAGAACTTAACAATGCATCTGCAGAGGACAGAGCTGCGCTATGTTGTTTATACCCAATCTTCTGTGAGTAGATCATTTGCTTTGAAGTTTTTCTGTAGAAAATCCTACATTTGGGCTGTAGGATGCACTATCCATCATCAAGCCAAGTAAAACAAAACTAAGAAAATCAGTATGACAGAAAAATAAATCCACTGGGGGTGCTGTCAGGCTTCTGAGCCCAAGCTAAGCCATCATATCCCCTGTGACCTGCATGTACACATCCAGATGGCCGGTTCCTGTCTTAACTGATGACATTCCACCACAAAAGAAGAGAAAATGGCCTGTTCCTGCCTTAACTGATGACATTGTCTTGTGAAGTTCCTTCTCCTGGCTCATCCTGGCTCAAAAGCTCCCCCACTGAGCACCTTGTGACCCCCACTCTGCCCGCCAGAGAACAACCCCCTTTGACTGTAATTTTCCTTTATCTACCCAAATCCTATAAAACGGCCCCACCCTTATCTCCCTTCGCTGACTCTCTTTTCGGACTCAGCCCACCTGCACCCAGGTGATTAAAAGCTTTATTGCTCACACAAAGCCTGTTTGGTGGTCTCTTCACACGGACGTGCATGAAAGGTGCCAAAGTCAAAAATAAATTACTTCTAGTCATCTGATATTTTGAGGACCTCAGCTATGACTTCAGACTATTTGTTCTTCTAATCTGGCTGACTGCAGTCAAGCTAGTGAAGCCAGCACATTCCTGAAGCTTCAGTGAAACTTATGGACAGCATCAAGCAGCCCCAGAGCTCTGTAATAACCAAGGCCCAGGTGGCTACGTGAGAAGGACTGTGTCTGTGGTCCATGATCAGGTTCCCATCACAGGATGTAAATAAATGAAATTCGTAGCCGCAGGCAAAGCCTGGGGGGTGGAGGTAAGGAAAGAGTATGGAAAAAATATTTGAATTGAGTTCAGAGTTCAGCAAAGCCTAAGAAACTAAAATTTGCATGGCAAAATATGGAAAGGACATTACTGCACAGGAGAAAGGGAGAGAGAGCATGCTCCAGAGATCTGCAGAAGGGTGTGCTCGAAATTTTGGCTAAATAATGATCAAGGCATGCATATGAAGAAACTACTGAAGCCAAGGAAGAAATCACCAAAGGAGTAGGCTGATCAACCCCTCAGGGCTCACACGTGGCGAGGAGTAGTTCATCTACCGGCCAGAGTGGGAAAATCTCCTTAATATATGGGGCAACAAGTAGCGTTCTTGAAAGAGTATTGCCTCGGTAGCAGGACCAAATTAGCGACCCTAGATCTATTCTAACATAACTGAAAAGCAATTCCTAGAGAGATCAAACTGGTTTCAAGTAACTTGACTGTATCAAGAACATATATAAAAATACAATGAAATATAGTACCTGACAATGTAAAGTTAAAATGCCTGGAATCCAGTAAAAAATTACCAGGCATACAAAGAAGCAGGAAAATATGATCCAAACCAGAAGAAAAATTGATCAACAGAAACAGATCCCAAATTGACACAGACGATAGAATTAGCAGAAAAGGATGTTACACAGCTATTACAAATATAACCCATATGGTCAAAAAGGTAAAGTATAAACAGAATGAGGAGAGAAATGGAAGATATTTAAATAGATCCAAATAAAACTTGTAGAGAGATACAATATCTGCAATTTAAAATATACTGCATGGTATTCATAGTACATTAGACATTAGGAGAAGAAAAGATTAGGGAACAAAAGACAAAGCAAAGGAAACAATTTAAAGTTAACTCAGACAGAAAAAAGACAAAAGCACTTTCATCAGAGAGAATTAGTGGCCCGTGGAACAATATCAAGGAGTCTAACACATGTGTAATCAAAGTAGAAGAAGAAGAGAGGGGGAGGCAGAAAAAATATTTGAAAAAATATGACCAAAATGTTTTAATTTTGATTAAAACAGTGCACCTACAGATCCAAGAAGCTCAAAGAACCCAAGAAGAAGAAAAATAAAGAAAACTACACCCAGGCATATCACAATAAAATTGATAAAATCTAGAGATAAATAGAGAAATTTTAAAAATTATCAAAGACATTATGTGTAGGGGAGCAAACAAAAATATGACAGGAGTCTTCTTATCATAAATCATGCAAACCAGGAGGCAATGGAGAAGGATTTTCAAAGTACCGAAAGATAGAACTGTAAAACCAGAATTCTATGCTTAGCCAACACATCACTCGAAAATAAAGGTAAATTAAAGAGTTTTTCAGACTGAAACAGCTCATTCATCACCAATAGACCTGCACTACCAGAAATATGAATGAAACCTCTTCAGGTGGAAAAAAAATGATACCAAATGGAAATGTGGATGCATACAAAGGAATAAAAAGCAACAGAGATATCAAGTATGTGATTAAATATAAAATACATCCATTCTAGTTTTTAATCTAGTTACAAGACAATTGACTGTTTAGAATGTATTGTATAATGCATGTATAGAAGTGCACAACAGTAGAAACGACGGAAGTGGGAGTGAAAATTGTAAGATTCCTGTAATATACGTGAAGTGATATAATATTATTTGTAGGGTGACTGATAAGATAAATATTGTAAATCCTAAATAGCCACACATACACATCAAAACAGAACAAAGAGGTAGAGCTAATAAGACAATAGTGGAGATAAAATGTAATAAAAAATACTCAAACAAAAGAAGGCAAAAAATGAGTAAAAAGGGAACCGAAAACAAATAGCAAAATCTTAGATTTAAATCCAATCAAATCAATAATCACATTAAATGTAAATGATCTTAACACTCCAATTAAAAGGCAAAGATTGTTAGGTTGGATTAATAAAACAATGCTCACATATAATTATATATCTTGTGTCTGTAAGAAATCCATTTAAATATAGGATGCAGACAAGTAAAGATGAAATGATAGAAAAAAAGAATAATAAAAAATAATGTAGGGTGGCTAAACTGCTATCAAAGTAAATTTCAGAACAAGGAATATTACCAGAGATATAAAAGGGACATTTCATAATTACAAAAAAGTTGGTTCATTGAGAGAACATAACAATCTTAAATGTACATTCTACTATTAATAGAGCCTCAAAATACATGAAGAAAAAACAGAACTGAAATGAGCATTAAAGACTACAGTTGGAGATTTCAACACTCTTTTCTCAATAATTTATAGAACAACTAGAGAAAGTCAGTAATAATACGAAAGACTTGAACGACACTATCAACCAACTTGAGCTAATTGATACCTGTAGTA
Source organism: Pongo pygmaeus (assembly GCF_028885625.2). Taxonomy (NCBI): domain Eukaryota; kingdom Metazoa; phylum Chordata; class Mammalia; order Primates; family Hominidae; genus Pongo; species Pongo pygmaeus. The sequence goes on along the minus strand of NC_072385.2, from coordinate 27,816,556 downwards.
TACTCCACCCAACAAAACCATAATTTTGTTTTCCAAAATCTGTACTACAAAACTGGTCCCAATAAAATTATAAGAATTGAATCACACAGTATTTCTCTGTTTACAGTGAAATTAAAACAGAAATCAATAACAAAAGCTATCAGAAAAATCCACAAATATTTGGGAGGTAAACAACACACTCGCACTGTCACCCAGGCTGGAGTGAAGTAGTGCGATCTGCAAGCTCCGCCTCCCAGGTTCAAGCGATTCTCCTGCCTCAGCCTCCCGAGCAGCTGGAACTACAGGCGCTTGCCACTGCGCCCGGCTAATTTTTTGAATCTTTAGTAGAGACAGGGTTTCACTATGTTGGCCAGGCTGGTCTCGAACTCCTGACCTCATGATCCACCCACCCCTCGGCTTCCGAAAGTGCTGGGATTACAGGCGTGAATCATTGCGCCCGGCCTAAACAGCACATTTCTAAATAACCCTTTAGTCAAAGAAGAAATGATGGGGAAAATTAGAAAATATTCTGAAGTGATTGAAAATGAAATACAATATATCAAAATCTGTGAGAGGCAGCTAAAGAGTACAGAAGAAAGGTATAACACATTGGGCAATACACATGTGGCCTAGAAAAGAATGTGAGGTATGAAACAGAAGCATTCTTTAGCCTCCTACAGCAATGTGTGACCAGTGTGATAGCTACACGTCGGCTTGCTGTTTTCAATAAACTGCACCGGCATCAAGGCAGCTGGGACCTGAATCCAAACAACCCCCCCTTTTTTTTTGAACAAGGCTATCAGCAAACCATCAGATGGCAACCTTGACTTAACAACGTTTGTTGGCACTTTCTCTCAGTTGAGCTTTTACTGGTATATATACACCATGGAGTACTACTAAAGCATACAAAAGAATAAAATTCTATCATTCGCAGCAGCATGGATGAGCCTACAGGACATTATGTTAAGCAAATTAAGTCAGGCACAGAAAGATAAATACCACATGTTCTCATTCATATGTGGGAGCTAAAAATATCTGAGCATATAGAGGTAGTGAGTAGAACTGTATTAGAGGCTGAGAAAGGTAGGGAGAGAGGATAGGGAGGTTGGTTAGCGAATACAAAAGTTTAGCTAGATAGGAGGTACAAAAGTTTAGCTAGATAGGAACCAGAGATAGCTCTGGTATTCTGCAGCTCTGGAGGGTCAACATGGTCAGCTATAATTTATGTATATTTTTAAAAAGCCAAATGAGAGAATTTTGAATGTTCACAACATACAGAAATGACGTGTGTTTGAGGTGATGGCTATGTGAGTTACCCTGATTTGATCTTTGTGCATTGTATACACACACCTAAATATCACTCTGTATCACATAAATAGGTACAATCATTATGTGTCAACTAAAAATAAAAGGGAGGAAAAAAGATCAAGCAGATGAGAGTGTCCAGAGCGAGGAGACCACTTGTAACTTCCTGCAAATAACACCAACCTCCTTCGGATCTGGGCCAGGGCTGTGTGGATTCTCTCGCTGTACCACTTGCACTTCTCTTTGGTAATGTTGACGTGGACCAAGCTCCCATCCTTCCAGGGAGCATGGACAAACCTGCTGCAATACTTTGCATGGACTGTCTTCTTGTTGGTCTCCTAAGGAGAGGACAAAGGACAGAAGCCACTCAGAAACTGTCCAAAGAGAAGAGCCTCCAGATGGCACCTCAAGCTCTGTCATATTCAAATGGCTCTTAGCACTCCACTCTACCGTCAATCATTCCTTTGTTAGTTCAACCAAATATGTTCCGCTGCCCGCTTCCTATGGAGCCCTGCACTAGATGTCATGAACATAGGCCAGAAAGATACATGAGATCACATGTGTGCCCCAGAAAAGCTAATGATTCCAGCATAGAGACACCCCCAACCGACACACACACACACACACACACACAGAGAGAGAGAGAGAGAGAGAGCGAGAGAGAGCAATGCGGAGAATTAGATACTCAGTCCCTGGCACTCGGTTGAGACACTAAGGACCTAGGAAGTCCTGGTAAAGAAGAGAGAGCAACAGTGGACTAGACGGCCAGCGAGACCATTCTGGAGGAGGTGGGACTGAGATTCTCGTGAATCCTCTTTTCCCACCAAGAACCCCATTGCACATCTAGCACCCTCCACCAAGACAGACGGTGCGAGCCCTCCTCCGTCGACCTCCATGACTTGGCCCACAGGCACTCATCCTGCGCTCCTCCTCTAGGAGACCTTCTAAGACACCAGGAATACAAACACACACAATGACCAAACCCCTGCCTTCATGGAGCTCACAGTGCAGGAGGGGAGCCCAGTAATAAGCAAATCATGACACATCAGGTCAGAGGATGACACGTGGAGGAAGGCAAGGAGGAAGAGCAGAGAGCAGAGAAAGAGGGGAGAGACGGGACAAGTTAGAACCTCGCAGGGAAAGCCTCCCAGAGACAGTGAGCTAGGAGAGAAGGCCTGGAGGAACAGAGTGTGGCCATAGCGAGGCCGGGAGGAGGTCAGAGGACGCAGCAAGAGCAAACGCCTGAGCTGGGAGTCCACCCGGCATGCTTGTCGAATTTTAGGAAGGCCAATATTGCCAAAGGAAAGGGAGAGAGGGAAGAGAGAGTGAGAGAAGCCGGGACACACGAAGAGGAGGGCCAGGAGCAGGTCCCATAAAGCCTGACAGCTGTCGGAAATTAGCTGGCTTTTGCTCTGAGTGAAAAAGGACTCTTCCCAGGGCTTTCACAAGAGCAGCAACATGTCTGATTTACGGTTTCACAGTTTTACAGTGGTTACTCTGTAAAGCAGACTGGACGGCCGAGGACCAAGGGCAGAAGCAAAGAGCCAGAAGGTCACGGAGTTGCATGGCCCCGGGAAGCCAAGACCATGGTAAGAAGTGGTCAGATCCTGAATGACAGGCACGTTCTGAAAACAGAACCGACGGCGTTCACTGAGAGATCAGATGTGTGTATGTGAGAAAAGAGAGGAGTCAGGAATGACCCTGAGGTTTTCAGGCCGGGACCTGAAAGGGTGGAGTTGCAATCAATTGATAGGAGGAAGGTTGTGGAAGAGCAGCTTTGAATGGGAAAGATCAAGATTTACCATCTGATGTATCAGGTTCAAGGTGCCTATTAGACATCTAAGTAGCACGGCAGTAGTCGGGAGATCAGAGAAGGCCACGGGGCTGGAGGGGTACATTTTGAAGTCACCGGCCAGCACGGACAGGGGCTTAAAAGCCATGGGACTGGAGAAGACCACCTGGGAAATGAGTGTAGACAAAGAAGCGATCAGAGCACTGCACCTCGAGGTCCTCCGGCATTGACAGGTTAAGGACAAGGAGAAGTCACAAAGAAGACAGAGAGGAACAGCCAGCGAGGTGTGAGGATAACCAGCAGTGTATATTCTGCAAAAAAAAAATTCAAGGAAGTGACCAACTAGATCAACTTACTATCAGGTCAAGTAAGAAAGAGACTGAGAATGGACCCCTGGATTTAGCAATTCAGGGATCCCTGCGAAACGTGGGTTTTGGTGGAGAGGCGGAAGTGGGGGAGCTTCTGCCTGATGGCAGTGGCTCCCAGGAGCATGGGAGGAGAATCGAAGAAGCAGAGAAAGGAAACGTATACAACTCGACTGAGGAATTGAATTCTAAAAGGAGCAGAGGCATGGGGGCACAGCCAGAGGTACACATGGGATCAAAAAACTTTTTAAGCCTGGAGAAATGGCAGAATGTGTGCATGCTGATGAGAATGATCTGGACATGAGGGCAATAGCAGGCTGTGATGTAGAAAGGGAGAGTGAATAAACGAGTGGAGAGAGAGCCATGTATCTATGCAGTGAATGGCCTTAGACAGAACAAGGACAATTCGGCCTGGGAGAAATAAAGGTAGATGGCAGACACTGGGGGCTGAGATGTGGAGGCAGAAGCTCATGACATTCCCGTTGATGTTCACGGCATGGGAAGCAAGCTCACCTGCAAAGAGTGAGTGGAGTGAGCATGGAGCGGAAGGTGCTAGGTGTTTCAGGAGGAGAGGACAGCCAGTGAGGGGCTGAGTGGACTGCTAGGCAGCACAAAACATCCACTGACATTAGCGGGCATGAATTTACAGTGAAACCAGACATTATATCGTGGCTATTTTTCTCTGGTTTCTGCCAGTACAGTTAACTGTATGGAGATAAGCCAGAAAAGACGGAAAGTTGGCGTTAGCCAGGGTTAAATCTGGGGTTTTGCCAGATGAGTGCAATAGTTTAAGAGAAGGGAAAAATGGTTGAGGATGCATGGCAGGATAGAGAGGACAGACAGGAGGTGGTAGAAAGAGTAACTTTTATATCCTGGTGGAGGAGACAGATGGGTGGGAATAGCGCAAGAGAATAAACAACCTACAGATGACTGGTCAGATGGGGGGCTGGTCAGACAGTTTGGAACTGAGGATGTGGCTTATGATTACACAGTTATTTGTAATGATAAGGCCAAGGGCATGCCTAAGGCGGGAGTGGTAGAGATGCAGTTGGGGAGAAGTCACTGGGGAAGAGAACGTCAAAGAAATGAGAGGTTGGTGTATTGGAAGGGTCCTCCATATGGGACTGAAGTCGCTATGAACTAAAGCAGGTGTTGGAGCCAATGAAAGCAAGACAGAAGCCCCATAATCTTTGAGGACTGACAAGGGTGAGCTCAGTAAGTGACAACCACAAGAGATGTCTTCAGTGACACAGTCTGATGATGTGGGAAGAAGGAGAGAGAAGGTCAAGAACCAGAAAAGAGGAGCAAGGAGGCCACCACCCGCCCCAGGTCCACAGGACCAAAGGGAACGGGAGAGAAACCAGCCCCCACTCCAGAGGGCTGCAGGGAGGGCTTCTCAGAGAGGAGCCCCGATAAGCATCCAATGGGAACGTTTCAGAGGCCTGGAGGCGATCAGGGGTTTGCTGATGATGTGCCCAGAGGGCGGGGTGGAGGGATTTTAGGAGTCAGAGAGGGGTGGAGTGGGGTCAGAAATGGGATGTTCAGAGCCGCATGGCAATGAGAATTCCCGAGTCCAGTGGTGACTGGTGAGAACGAGTGGACTGAGTAGACTGCTGGGCAGCACAAAAGATCCACTGATAATAGCGGGCATGAATTTATGGTGAAACCAGGCATTGCATTGTGGCTGTTTTCCTCCAGTTTCTGCCAGTACAGTTAACTGCATGGAGATAAGCCAGAAAAGGCGGAAAGAGGTTGAAGGGCATGATGAGATCTGTCCTATGCTCTCAAGGCAGGCAGAGGTAGACACCTCCGCTGCCCTGCAAGGATGGAAGGAGAAAGGTGTCTTGTCTCTCATGCTCACCACATCCCCATCACAGGGCATTTCCTGAGTGTGCCTCATGCACAGCCAAATGGAAAACCACCAGACCATACACCACAGAGAGGCAGGTTCTGTGTCAGGCAGCAGTGTGTCGGAATGGGAAAAGCACAGGGTGAAAGCCCAGTGGACCCAAGTTCAAACCCTGCCTTCATCTGCCACAAGATCAGTCTCAAGCAAGTTACTTAACCTCTCGCAGGTCCCGCTACTGTTTTCTCCTGTGTAAACTGAGAGCACAAATGTTTACCTTGTATATAAGGCATAAAAGCGTTCCGTAAATGCTCAATTCTGACTCACAATGTTTGTAGTGCAGAAAAAAAGGAAGGCAACATCTGTGGGGCATCTTCTATGTGCCGGGCACTGTGCTCAGACATGCATTTGTAAATTTGCACTTTACACTACCCATTTCACGAATATGAAGGGTGAAGCTCAAAGAAGTCACATGATTTGTTCAACATCTCATCATCAGTAACTACTAGAAGCAGCATTTATACCTAGAAGTTCTCGTTCCATATCCAGTGTGCCTTCCGCCATATCACATGGACTGGTACATAGCAGCGGCTCCATAAATATTTGTTTGAAAAATAGACGAAGAGACAAGAATGGGTTTTTGAACATCAGGCCTGGTTTTGTGCACAAGCTCGAGCAACCGTGCATGCAGTGTGATTTCAGGGATGCCTGAAATATCAAGTTCTTAGGCTTGGCCTGAAATTCTCTTATTAGAAATGCGTGTTTGTCTCCTCCTCCCAATTGTTCATCGTCTTTGAACTGCTACATAATAAGGTCTTTTTAGCCATTCATTTCTGTGTTAATGAGTTTCCTGGGTCTGTTCCTATAAACTAGTTTGTATTGTTAAATATTTAGGGGGTCTTGCCCAGTGGGAGTCTGGGGGAACCCTAAATAATCTACCTATTTCACAGCCTTAGTTTCTTCCTACTTTATACACATCACAATTTTAGGTGTGAATCCAGTTTCAGTATGTAGTCCCAAAGACTAAAAATAAAACTGTCCCTTTCTCATCAGTATTTGTAAAAAAAAAAAAAAAAAGTAGCTGTACGACATATTAATAATTCTCAATCTTTACCATAATATAGTTGACTAGCACAAAAAAATTGAGGTAAAATTGCCTCTTGTAAGCCAAATTATTCAAAGTGGTCCTGTAAAATTTTATTTAAAATTGACAAGAATTAGTTAGGAGATGATCAGTATTAGAGCTAGCTTGAATATACTACATTGTCATCAGTTTGCAGTAAGCTATGTTCAAATTGATGGGGATTAATATTTTGAAACATCCAGAATCTAATGTATTTTTTATTTTATTTTATTTTGAGACAAAGTCTCCCTCTGCCGCCCAGGCTGGAGTGCAATGGCACAATCTCGGCTCACTGAGAACTCCACCTCTCGGGTTCTGCCTCAGCCTCCAAAGTAGCTGGGATTACAGGCACGTGTCACCATGCATGGCTAATTTTTGTATTTTTAGTAGAGATGGGGTTTCACCATGTTGGCCAGGCTGGTCACGAACTCCTGACCTCAAGTGATCTGCCCGCCTTGGCCTCCCAAAGTGCTGGGATTACAGACGTAAGCCACCATTCCTGGCCTATTTTTAAAATGAAAATTTAGTTATGTATGATTTCCTGAACATTACTGAATAATGTCTACAAAACCAGAAAACTGTGCTGGGGGAGGAAACCCACAAATGAGATTTTCCCTGTGCTGTAGCAATTACCCTGCATCCTAGGGTAAGCCAGGAAACAAGTCTTGCATCAATTCTGCATTTTTCTAATTCAGTTTTTATATTTTCCTCCTTGCAGTTTGTCATAAATGCACAGCAGTGAGGGGGCAAGAACATAACATGCTGTGGCTCACATAGTCCCGAAGGACAGTTCCCTTTCCATGCAGGGCATGTAGGGCTCAGTGGCCAGCCAGCCTAATAACAAGTGGCAACAGGACTGGAGTTCCACCTCTGCTGGAGTTACAACATCTCAGTAATGACCTTGACATTGAATCGGAGCCTTCAAGAATACATGAGGTGACACTGTATTTGAGGGGGGCCTTGATTTTCTTTCCCAGGTGTCTCCTCTGGGCTGCGGTCACCCGCCTGTCACCTGCCTGTCTGCCCGGGACTTGCATTTTAGGTTCACTTCACAGCATGTACCTGGGACTTTGCCACCTCCTGAAAGAGCCTGCTTTTGGTTTTGCAAATCTGCCATGTTCATTTTATCCTGATTTCTATTTCATATTGGGACACTTCTCAGTCTTTCCATGCTTCTAAACCTTTGACACCTCATCTTCTGGTTCCTGTTCTACACCTCTCTGCTTCTCAAGGTGTGGCCCCTGGACCAGCAGCGTTAGCATCATCTGAGGGTTGTTATGGATGCAAATTCTTGAGCCACATTTCGGACCTACTGACTCATATGCATGATGCTGGAGTTTAGGCAGCACTGCTGTCGAGCACTGTCCTTCATTGGGAACCAGAGTCGGGCACTAGGAGAAGCTGTATTCCTACAAAACCCACAATAGAACTGCAGCTTTCAAAGTTTTTAATGGCTATAGCCCTTTGGAGAATCTGATTCCGTATTTGCTGGGATTGCGCTGTATGCTGGCTGCTAGTCACTGGAATAATGAGGGAAAACACAAGAGGACCACAGAAACGCCTGCTGCGCTGGGCATACTCACCAGCAATTTCTCTTTTCCATTCAATATGGGGGAACAAAGGGCTTCTCTATTTGCATAATGTTGAATAATTCTGAAACTCATAATGCCTGATTTCTACAAGCCCAGCCCCTGGCTTATGTACAACTCACTGATGTCTAGAACTCACTCCCAGCCTTGACCTCCACTCCCACAGACGCCTTTGGAGAAGGGTGAGGAGGGAAACAGAGGAACCCTCTTCTTCAGAGAAACCCAAGCTGGTTTCTCTCCCTGCTGCCCCTTCCCTCACCTTCTGACCCGAGGGAGGCCTCACCCACCCAGGACTTGAGGGGAGGCCCCAGCCCCTCCCAGGAGTGCACTTCACCTACCGCACTGGTCTGCACGGACTCATTCTCCGGTTTGGCTTTTATATCCACAACCCCATCAGCGTGGCGGAAAGAGCAGTCAGCAAGGACATCATACAAGGATAGCTTCTGGGCCTTCAAGCCGTATTTCTGCAGCCATGTCTTAGAGTCCCAGGTGTCTTCCGGATTCGATGCAATCTCAACAGAGGTTGTTTCTGACTCTGTAGAATCACAGCTCGTCAGCCATTCGTACTGCATGAGCCATTCATATTACACCCCCAACTTAATATTGACCAACTTGGAACGTGTTCTTTATTAGACCACAAAGCCCATGTCTCATTTTAGAAAACAGCTTTCCAGAGCAGGACTGGCGAAGAATTATTAGGCTTTTAATGGCAAAAACTTTTGCACCAACATAATAATTCAAAAGACTGCAAAGCAGGGTTACTTTTTATTTCACTTCCTCCTCTACCTAAGTTGACTGGCCCCAAGCCTCGGTGAAGGTGACCAGTAGACCAAGGCTGTGTGTCAGGAACCATGTATGTGTAAGGATGGAGTCAGAAGCTCTGGCTTCAAGTCCTGGCTCCATCACCTTCTAGCAAGTTGCTCAAACTTGGGTGAGTCACTCCACTTGACCTCTCTGAGCTTAGGCAGGATTCTTTACCTGCAGCTGGAAGATAGTATTTGCTCGGCCTTCCTAGGTAAACTGCAGCAATCCAGTGAGAAAAGTTATGTGAGGCCAGGTGTGGTGGCTCACACCAATAATCCCAGCACTTTGGGAGGCCAAGGCAGGTGGATCACCTGAGGTCAGGAGTTTGAAACCAGCCTGGCCAACATGGCGAAACTGCATCTCTACTAAAAATACAAAAATTAGCCAGGTGTGGTGGCAGGTGTCTGTAATCCCAACTACTTGGGAGGCTGAGGCAGAATTGCTTCAACCCGGGAGGCAGAGGTTGTGGTGAGCTGAGAATGCACAACTGCGCTCCAGCCTGGGCAAGAGAGCAAGACTCCATCAAAAAAGAAGAAAGAAAAGAAAAGAAAAGAAAAGAAAAGAAGAAGAGAAAAGAAAAGAAAAGAAAAGGAAAGGAAAGGAAGAAAGAAAGAAAGAAAGAAAAGAGAAGGAAGGAAAGAAAAGAGAGAAAGAGAGGGAGGGAGGAGACAGAAGAAAGAAAGAAAAAAGAGAGAGAGAAAGAAAGAGAGAGAAAGGAGGGAGGGAGGAAGGAGAGAGAGAAGAAAGAAAGAAAAGGAAGAAAGAAAGAAAGAGAAAGAGAGAAAGGAGGGAGGAAGGGAGGAAGGAGAGAGAGAAGAAAGAAAGAGAGAGAGAGAGGGAGGGAGGAAGGAGAGAGAGAAGAAAGAAAGAAAGAAAAGAAAGAGAAAGAAAGAAAGAGAAAAAGAAAGAGAAAGAGGGAGGGAGGAAGGGAGGAAGAGAGGAAGGAGAGAGAGAGAAGAAAGAAAGAGAAAGAAAGAAGAAAGAAAGAAAAAGAAAGAGAAAGAAAGAAAGAAAGGAAAGAAAGAAAGAAAGAAAGAAGGAAAGAAAGAAAGAAAAAGAAAGAAAGGAAGGAAAGAAGGAAGGAAGGTAGGTCACGTAAAAATGCTTTGTAATGTGGTGGAAAGAGAAGTGATGAGGTGGAGGCGATCAACACAAAAAGGCTAGGAGGCTGCCTCCCATGAAGCCCCTTTGTTACCTTGGTGAGTGTGTCCTGACTCACAGCCTGGCTTTCCACCCTGCAGGCTCAGAAACCTCACGTGCCCTATCTAGGACAACTCACCTTAGCTTCACAGGGTAAAGAATAACCCAGAATGCCAAGTGCCTAAACATCTCCAGCCTCAGGCACATTCCCGTGGTGTTTTCCAGAGGTAATCTACACTCTTAACTGAGAAGACTGTGTTATGTTACCTGAACGGGACAAGCCAGCATATCACACAAGCAGAAAACTATTTTTCCAGATGACTCGAAACTTGGAACAGCACCTAAGGGAGAATGAGCTACTCAGGGGTGGACACAAAGGAGGGGTGAGGAACTGTGAAGCTGAGAAGGAGGCACTGGTGTCTGGAGCTGGCTGTGCACATCTCCCAACTCCATGCTGGGCGATGGCCGCTTGGTAGCATGAAAGAGACCATGGTGCGGGTATTTATGGAATCTGGAAATCAGCACATGCTACACATCGGGCCTTTTTTCATTCCCGGGAGTGGGCTGTTAAACACTTGCACACCACTGGAAGGAAGGCAGAAAGGACCCTGAGATTTTGGCCCCATTGGGACCATGGGAGCTCTAGGAAGACGCGGAAGGGGTTCCTGGCAGGGAAATGTTTTTTTCTAACATGAACTATCACGTAGGAGGTCCACCAGCGTTATAGAGTTTTGTTTAACTCCGCTTACATTAATGGCTCTCAACCTTTCACAGTGGCATCCCCTGAGGAGCTTTAAAAAAAATACTGATGCCTGAGTCCCATCCACTAGATTCTATTTTAACTGGTTTGGGAGTGTGGCCTGGACATTGGGATTTTACAAAGCTCCCCGGGCAACTGTATAGTGAAGCCAAGCTTTGACACTGGCTTAAGGTGGAAAGGGCTTCTCAGTTATGACTTGGTAACCCCATCAGCTGATGCTTCCATCAGACACAGATGCAAGTTAAGTACTATGAATTAAAAAGTAGCACTCACTGTTAGGGAAACAAAAATATGACCCAGGCTTTCCTATTACTCTATTTAAGGGGATATAGAATTAGGATAAGATTGGAAGACATAAATCATGTTAGAGCCAATTCCTTCTGTATAATATGTAAAGGATCTGCCCATTAATGCTTCATGAGACCCATGTCCTTGAATTTTAATAGAACACCATTGAAAGAATTCACTCTGAAACCTACTAGAGTGGGGACTTCTCAAAGAAGCTTGTTTTGGATTTTGAACTTTAAACCAACCTGGCATCAAAAGCCCCTCAGAGCAGCATCCCCGACACCAGGACCTGGCTTCTCCATGAATCACAAAGCATCTTTTCACCCTTCTCCGGGAGCTCAAGCCAGAGGCTTCTCAGAGCTCCGAGTCCCTGGGGTTCGCCTGCACACTCTCACCTATCACAAAGAGGCAGCAAAAAGAGGATGCCGCCGTTTCTGTCAGGGAGATCAGCCTCCTTGGAGAAACCCTTGGGGCGACATTTTCTTCAATTATTATTAATTATATTCCCATTCATTGTGTTTCTGCTTAGGAAGACCTTTCCTTTTCTCCTCTCCCCTTTTTTTTCCTGATCAATAGGTGTAGTAGGAAATTAAATTTTCATTCAATTATTTCCATAGCAACACACACCTTATTATATCCTTCTGCTCTGTTTTGGGCTGCCTTCTTTTAAAAAAGTTAAGAGCCCTCTATCAAGTATAAATTCAAGCATACCACAGAACTTCCTAAAAACACATTCGAACCAATCCTCGCAAGGGTTTTGAAAGAGTCAGAGACTAACTTCTGACTCCAACTTCACAGTGGACCAGGCGGTGCAGTCCTGAGGGCAGGATTCAGGCTCCCAATTACCATCTGAAAAGGGGGTTCAGGCAAGCTGCCAGAGCCGCCTGAACTTTCATAGAGGAAAGAAGGGATGACCAAGCAATCAAAACCAAAGAACCCAGGCACTCTAAAGCTAAAGAAAGGAGAAAAAAAAAAAGGAGGGAAATCTTTTAACTTCCAGTGTTAATTACACCAATTAGTGGCTGAGTCTCATTTTCCTGGGAGGGGCAGGGAAGGGCATCATCCATTCATTAGCATCACTTACTAAGGGGTCCTTTCCTTTTCCCTGCAGTTATCTTAATTAAAAATGTTACATGAATTCTCACCCACAGAGAATTCATTTATTATAGAAGTATGAGCTCACAGCTAATCCTGATTACATGGCTTTCCTATTCCACAGGACAGATTGCTAAAGATGTTCTTCCTGTTATGAGAAGGGAGCACATCTATGCCACAGAATTAACCAGCCCTGTCCCCCCCTTCCACTTGTCAATCTCAGAACATTTTTTCAATGAAAAAGACCTACTGGGAAAATGCTTTTGAAAACCATCCTTGCTATAGCCAGGGCCACACACAAATGGATAAATTGGGCATAGTTATCAGTGCCCACTCCTCTTCCTGTCCCTCATCCACCCGCCCTCCAGATTCAGCTCCAGAGGGGCTCACAGCCATCAGGGATTTCTCATCACTATAACCCTCTTCTCCCAGCCTCCTCCACTGAATGTTACTTGCCTGGCACCTCATTCCTGCCACGCTAGCCCACATGCCTTTCAGGGGGGCTGTCAGCGTATGAATAAACTAGAACTCTAGACCAAGTCTGATGTTTCCAAGAGTAGGTCCCACAGAAACTGCTTCCACTGCATGTCGGTAGCTTCTACTTAGGAAGACGATTCCTTAGACAAAAAGTTTGGGGAGCTTGAAAGGAAAGTTTCAAAGGATTCTTGATCACGGGACTTCTCTAAGACTTTCTTAGGGCTCTGAGCAGTCAAGCCCTTTGTCTGCTGCAGTTGCTAACTAAACCTGCTGTTAACCTATACTTGCTAAAGTACCATGCAATAAGCATATCTGCCTGGCACTGCAGGGGAGCCGAGAAATGGGGAGGAGGGGATAAAGGAGATGGAGGATGGTAACCCTCCAACATTCTACCAAACTGATTCACTGTGGAGATCAGGTAAATGTTCTCTGGAGCACCCCACGGGCTACACACAAGGGCTGAGGCCCAAATAAAACCTCTGCTATAAAGAAGGGCTCCATGGCTTGACCAGCTGGAAAAATGATTCCAACCCGTAGTGTTCTCAATTCCTATAATCCTCAGGAGGTAGAGGTGGGAGAGAGAGAAAAGAAATAAAAAACAAGGAGGCAAAAAAGAAGCAGACATAAAAACAAAGAACATCAAACACCAATAACAGAAAGAACACGGAAGAGGAGCTAATGCCCCCTAAAGACATGGTTCAACATTTCCCTCACTTTCTCTTCTGCCTTGTGATTCTGAAAGAAAGAATCTTGAAAGAATTATCTTAGATGTAAGGTGTGAATGATGCAGCTGCAGGAAGAATTTTTAAACTACAGCACCTGCAGCTGGCTACGGAGAAATAAGGAGCAGTTAATTTAGTGACAAGCCTGCATGAAGACTGAGAAGAAACCACTAAAGGGATTACGGACTGCAAGAGAAGAATTGTAAAAGCCACATCTTACTGTGTCTACATCTAACTAGCATTTAAAACAGATTGAAAATAGTTGAGGATCAGTGAGGTAGGCATCAAACTGTACCTTAGGCTATTACTTCTTTAAAAATAGCTGTGGCATCACAAGATAAACACAGACTAATTCGAGATGTTTGGTACGATATGGAACAATTGAGATTAGGAAGTGAGAAAGGATTGATGGAGTTAGGGAAATTTAGACTGAGTGACCTGAAATTCACATGTTAAGTGGCAAGGATGAGAGCTCTGAAACAGAGTGTGAATGCTGGAATGAAACCAAGACAGAAAGCTAAATCTGCTTCCTTTGGAAAATTAAAATATTTGTCACCTTTTTGATCTTGCATCACTGTTGCTGAGGTTTTTAAAAAATCTTTAGTCAGCATATTTATTTTATATATTCTTTCAAAAACTTTTTGAGATATAATTCACATATCATAAAATTCGACAGCAAGGTGACGATAGTTAATGGTGATAAATTATATTCTTGAAATTATATTCTTGAAAAATCCAAAGAGAGCTATTAAGTGCTCTCACCACAAAAATGTTTACTACGTAAGGTAATCTAATTTTTAATTAGCTAGATTTAACAATTTCACAATGTACATATACTTCAAAACATCATGTTGTACATGATAAATACATACAATGTTATCTGCCAAATTTAAAAAAAAATAAAGAATTGGTGTTAATTATTCTTAAAACACTTGAAAGAAGTCACCACATCTGGTCCTGGCTTCTCTTTGTGCAGACTTTTGTAAAAAATTACTAACTCACTCGCTTATGACAGATCTATGCAGAATTTCCGTTTCTTCTTGAGTCAGTTTTGGTAGTTTGTGTCTTTCTAGGAATTTGTCCATTTCATTTAGGTTATCTTATTCATCAACATACAATTGTTCATAATAGTCTCTTATAATCATTTCTACTTCCAAAAGGCTGGTACTCATACCCCCTCTTTCATTCCTGATTTTAGTAATATGGGTCTCTCTCTCACTCTCTCCTTTCTTGGTTTGTCTAGGTAAGGATTCGTCAACTTTGTTGATCTTCTAAAGTAACCGACATTTAATGTTTTAATTTTATTGTTTTTCTATTTTCCATTTTAGTTATAGCTTCTCTAATTTTTTATTATTTCCTTCCTTCTGCTTGTTTCACTTTAGTTTACTCTTCTAATTTCTTAAGGCAGAGGTTTACATAATTGAGGTGAGATCTTTCTTCTTTTTTGATGTAGGTATTTTCAGCTAAGCACTCCTTTAGTTGCACCCCATAGGTTTTGGAATGTCAAACTTTTTGTTCTCATTCACTTCAAAGTATTTTTAAATTTCCTGTTTGATATATTTCACCCTCTGGTTATTTAGAAGTATGTTGTTAGTATTCACATATTTGTCAGTATTCAAAATGTCCTAGTCTTATTTATTTTAATTTCATCCATTGTAGTCAGAAAGATACTTTGTATGATTACAATCCTTTTAAACTTACTGCAACTTGTTTTGTGGCCTAACATATGGCCTATTCTAGAGAATGTACACTTAAGAATATGTATTCTACTGCTGCTTCATATAATCTTTTATAGATGTCTATTAGATTTAGTTGGTTTGAAGTGTTGTTTAGTCTTTTATTTCCTTGTCAATCTTCTGCCTAATTGTTTCATCCCACATTGAAACTGAGATAATGAAGTCTTCATCTACTATTATCAGACTATAGAAGACCTTTCAATTCTGTCAGTTTTTGCTTCTTATATTTTGGTAAACTGTTTTTAGGTGCATATATTTATCTGTTTATAATTGTTACATCTTCCTGGTAAATAATTGACACTTTTATCATTACCAAATGTCCTTTGTCTCTAATAAGAATTTCTGTCTTAAAGACTATTTTGTCTGAAATTAGTATAACTATTCAGCTCTCTTTTTGTTACTTATTTATATGGTATATCTTTTTCCATTCTTTACTTTCATCCTATTTCTGCCATTCAATCTAAAATGTGTCTCTTGTAGACAGCATATAGTTGGATCATGGGTTTTTGTGTGTGTGTGTGTGTGTGTGTGTGTGTGTGTGTGTTTTGTTTTGTTTTGTTTTTACTCATTTGCCATTCAATTAAAGTGTTTAATTCATTGACTCTTTCTTTCTTTTTTCTTTTCTTTTCTTTTTTTTTTTTTGATACAGAGTTATGCACACACTATCTTGCCCAGACTGGAATGCAGTAGCTATTTACAGGTGCAATCATAGTGCACTGCAGCCTCAAACTCCTGGCCTCAAGCAATCCTCCAACCTCAGCCTCTCAAGTAGCTGGGACTACAGGTGTGTGCCACTGTGCCCAGCTAATCCATTTACACTTCGTATAATAAATGACGTGGTAAAATTAATGCCTGCCATTTTGTTATTTGTTTTCTAATGTTATATCTTTTTCATTCTTCTATTCCTCTATTACTACCTTATTTTGTGTTAAATGGATATTTCCTAGTATTCAATTTTAAGTTATTTGGAATTTCTTTTACTATTTCTTAGTGGCTGCCATGAAGATTTTAATGAAAATCTTAATTTATCACTCATTAATCAACTTAATTTCAATAATATACAAAACATTAAATCTATATAACTCCACTGCCTTACCCCTCCATTGTGCTGTTATTCTCATATAAAGTATACCTTTATACATCTGTGTCTATCAGAACAGATTAAAATTTTTGCTTTATAAAGTTGTCTTTTGAATCAGATAGGAGAAAAAATACTTACAAACAAAAAAATACATTTATACTATCCTTTCTGTTTACCCACATAGTTATCTCTATTGTTGCCCTTTATTTCTTCCTACGGATTCAAGTTACTCTCCAATATTCTTTCATTTTCTCCTGAAGGATCTCCTTTAGTATTTCTTTAGGGCAGGTTTGCTGAAAGTAAGTTCTCTTGGTTTTTGTTTATATTAATTTTTCCTTTTTTTTTTCTTTGAGATGGAGTCTCACTCTGTCACCCAGTCTGGAGTGCAGTGGCATGATCTCAGCTCACTGCAACCTCTGCCTACTGGGTTCAAGTGATTCTCCTGCTTCAGCCTCCTGAGTAGCTGGGCTTACAGGTAAGCACCACCATGCCCAGCTAATTTTTGTATTTTTAGTAGAGACACGTTTCACCATGTTGGCCAGGCTGGTCTCAAACTCCTGACCTCAGGTGATCTGCCCACCTTGGCCTCCCAAAGGGCTGGGATTACAGGCATGAGCCATTGCACCTGGCAATTTATCCTTTTTTGAAGGATAGCTTTAGAGGATAATATTCTTGGTAGATACTTTTTTTTTGTTTTTGTTTTGTTTTGTTTTGTTTGAGACAGAGTCTCACTTTATGGCCCAGGCTGTAGTGCACTGTTGTGATTTTGGCTCACTGCAACCTCTGCTTCCTGGGTTTAAGCATTTATCATGCCTTGGCCACCCAAGTAGCTGGGATTATAGGCATGTGCCACCATGCCTAGCTAACTTTTGTATTTTTAGTAGACACAGTAGACACGGGGTTTCACCATATTGGCCAGGCTGGTCTTGAACTCCTGACCTCGAGTGATCTGCCTGCTTTGGCCTTCCAAAATGCTGAGATTACAGACATGAGCTACTGTGCCTAGCCAGGTTTTTCTTTCTTTCAGCACTTAGATAATTTCATTCCACTGCTCTCTGGCCTTCTTGCTTTCTGATGCACAATTAGATGTTAATCTTATCAAGTATCCCTTTTACATGATGAGTCATTTCTCCCTTGTTGCTTTCAAATTTCTTTTTTTGTTGTTGGCTTTCAACAGCTTGATTATAATGTGTCTAGGTGTGGGTGTCTTTTATCCTACATGGAATCCATTTTGCTTCTTGGATGGGTAAATTAATGTTTTCATCAAATGTAGGGAGTTTCCAGCCCTTACATCTTCAAATATTCTTTCTCTCTCTCCCCCACCCTTTGAGGACTCCCATTGTTCACATGTTGTTGTGTTTATGGTATGCCATTGGTCTCTAAGACTCTGTTTGGTTTTTTCATTCTTTATTCGTTTTGTTCTTCAGACTGGGTAACCTCAATTGAGCTATCTAAGAATTCATTGGTTTGTTCTTCTGCTTGCTCAAATCTGGGTGTTGAACCCCTCTAGTCAGTTTCTCATTTCAATACTTTGTACTCCAGAACTTTTTTCAACTCCAGGATTTCTATTTGCTTCTTAAATAAAATTTCTCTCATTATTGATATCTGTAATTGGTAAGACAGTGTTCTTATACTTCCTATGTTCTTTAGACATAGTTTCCTTTAGTTCTTTGACATATTTAAAATTGCTTATTTAATATCTTTATCTAGTAAGGTCAATGTCTGGGCTTCCTCCTGGACATGGACAGTTTCCTCGTGGACAGTTCCCGTGGATTGCCTTTTTTCCTTTGTATGGTCCATACTTTGTTTCTTTGCATGCCTCATTTTTGTTGTTGTTGTTGACAACTGGGCTTTTTAAATAATAAAATGCAGCAACTCTGGAAATCAGATTCTCCCACCTGCCCAGAGTTTGTTGTGATTCAGTGGTTGTTTGTTTATCACTCCTGAATTCTGTAAAATCTGCATTTTTTGTCATTTGTAGCCACCGGAGTCTCTGCTCAGTTAACTCAGTGGTCAGCTAATAATTGAACAGAGATTTCCTTAAATCTTTTGGACTATTCCTTGCTGAGGAGCTGTGTGTGTATCAGGCCACACTTTCCATGCTGCAGCAGTTAACAACTCTCCCTCAGCCTTTACTTCCTGCTTGTGCAGAGCCTCAAGGTCAGCCCAAGATGAGAGCTTAGGGCCCTCCTGAGTCTTTTTTTGAACATACGCATAGCCTGGGCATGCCCACAGCCCTGTGCATGTGTCTGCCTGGGCTGTGTATGATAGATTCCCAGGAATACCTCAGAGCTTTGGAAAGACCAATGGACATCCCATTCCCCAGTTTTTCATCTTAAGTGTTTTGGTTTACCTCTTGTTTGTCCTGACTGTTATCTACAACCTTAGTCAGCCACAAAATTAATCAATCACCTCTCATTGTTTTTGACAACTGTTCCCAGGGAAAAGGCTTTTCCCACTAAGGAAGAACTGAGTGAAGTCAAATAAAGAAAGATTTGTAATTGGGGTCTTCCAGAGAGCCAGGGAACAGGTCAAATAATGAGAATTATCTGGAAATGAGGCTTTGAAGGAACTGCAACCCCATCCTGCCCCCTCCAGTGGCTGTGAGCCTATGGTTTCCACTGCGATCACAAACTGTTGGTTTTTGAGGTTAGTGAGGAGCTGGAGCTGGGGAATGTGAATAGGACTAGCTAAAATGCTACCAGCTCACCATTCTTACTGAGATTTAATTATTTTTCTTGAATAAACACTTCCCAGATTGCTGCACACCTTGGGTTAATTTCTAGAGTTATGAAAAAGGTTGATTCTGATAAGGTCCTTATGCCTTCTATGAAGGAGAAGTTTTGAAGGTCCTTAACTCTGCCATTTTTGCCCTGATATTTTTGGTGTTTCCATAATTAGGGGTCCAAATACACGAAATATAATTCCTCAATAGATTTGTTGTGTTTTTCCACAGTCATTTTTTTTTCTTTTGAGACAGAGTCTCGCTCTGTCGCCCAGGCTGGAGTGCAGTGGTGCAATCTCGGCTCACTGCAACCTCCACCTCCCAGGTTCAAGCGATTCTCCTTTCCTCAGCCTCCCGAGTAGCTGGGACTACAGGCGCACGCCACCACACCCAACTAATTTTTGTATTTTTAGTAGAGACGGGGTTTCACAATGTTGGCCAGAATGGTCTCCCTCTCTTGACCTCGTGATCCATCCGCCTTGGCTTCCCAAAGTTCTGGGATTACAGGCGTGAGCCACCAGCGCCCAGCCCTCCACAGTCATTTTTTAACAACATGATTTTTAACGTTGACATTTCACCATACCTGTATCACATTCCAGTATCTTTCCCAAGTTAAATATATAGCATCTACAAAATGCTAATCAACCAATTCTCCCAAATTTGGGGAGAAATTTTTGAGCGATTAATCTTGAATCATGGGAGAATTACGTGGTATTTTTCTGCAAATGTTTTGCCATGTGTGCTTTTTGTCTGGAAAATACAAAGCTCAGTGCCCATTGGAAAATGCATATTTGAGTAAACACAGTCTTGGTCCTTTCTAGCATTCTCATTTGTTGCTTATTGATCAACCTTGTCAAAGTTCACTTGACTATACAGACAGCTCTACAGATATAAAGACATTCTGAAGAAAATGTGAGTTCTAGGAAGAAATATTATTTTATCCTTTGCCTTGCCTGAAGTGTGAACACTTTGACAAGTATGCCATTTGCTTCTGGTTGCATAAGAAACCAGCTGCGCCCTGCCCCAGATCTCTTCTGCAGCCTTCTTTGAGCAAAAAGGGAAGACACTCTTGAAAAGATAAACATGTACAAGTACTCTGTAAATTAGCTTGTTCTGCTCTCAAATTGCAAGTCATCCTGTTGGTAAAATAGTCTTCATCTAGTACACTTATTAAACATCCAGCATTGGTGCAGAACAGAAAACTCAGATGGTATGTTCACCTCTGTGCATATCAGAGTCCAAAGAAGTTGGGGTCAAAGATTCAGAAACATGGGGTTCCTGCTTGATATGTCTATATTTATCTTTATACCAAGAATGTTCACTTCACCCCAATAGTGTATCTGAATTCTCCACCTACATAGTCAATTGCCTCCTTTATTTCTCTACCGGGCTCTCAAGGATTCTTCAGTCTCAGTAGTTTCAAACAAAATGTGTCATTCCCTACCCCGACCTGGTTCTCCTCCAGCATTCTCTCAGTGTAGTGGATGACACCATATCCATCTAGGAGCTTACTTTTGACACCTCCATCTCCCCCACCCCCAAGTCCTATTGATACAGAAGTGCTGGGAAGGGAAGAGCTGGTCCCTTTAAATGATATGGAAGTGGGGAAGGAAAGTGCTGGGTACAGGAAGGGTGTGGACCCTGGCTAGGGCTCCACCCCCATGGACCTAGGTGAGGACATGCGTTTCTGTTTTCCTGCCCAAATGTTGCATTTCCCAAGACCACCCTGGCCTGTCACGCCCCCATTCTGTGCAGAGACAGAAGCAGCTGGACATCGAGAGGAGCATATCGGAGGAGGAACACACAGGCAGCTGGATGTCGGGAGGAATGCACCGGCATGCCAGCAGGCCACTGACCAGCAGAATGACGCAGAGTTTGGCTGGGGCAGTCAGAGGAGAGCCCGGGCTGCCAAGCCACCTGACTCCAGGGGAAAACCATCACTCTTCTAGCTCCCCCATCTGCTGAAAGCTACTTCCACTCAATAAAACCTGGCATTCATTCTCCAAGCCCACGTGTGATCCGATTCTTCTGGTACAAGGCAAGAACCCAGGATACAGAAAGCCTCTGTCCTTGCGACAAGGTAGAGGGTCAAATTGAGCTGGTTAACACAAGCCGCCTATAGACGGCAAACTAAAAGAGCACTCTGTAACACATGCCCTTTGGGGCTGCAGGAGCTGTAAACATTCACTCCTAGACACCCCACAGCCTGCCCATCTGTAAGGGCACCCCACAGCCTGTGTTGGCACCCCACAGCCTGCCCATCTGTATGCTCCCCTAGAAGTTGGAGCAGCAGGGCACTGAAGAAGCGAGCCACTCCCCCATCACACATCCTGCAAGGGGACAAGGGAACTTTTCCTCTTTCACTGTCAATTCAACAACCAAACTCTCCCTCATACCTGCTGATTTATCACCTTCACAGGCTCCTCCTACTCTTGTCCAGGATGCCACCATCACTGTACTAACATCTTTATTCTCTTCCCTCATCCTGTTTGTCCCCTCATCTCCAACTTGTTTCCCACCCAGTAGCCAAAGTGATCTTTTTTTTCTAAATGTAAATCTGGTCTTAACATTCCCTGCTTACAGTCCTCTAGCGGCTGGCCATTGGTATGAAATTGAGGGTGAACCCCTGTACCGCGGCCTCCAGAGCCAGGACAATCGGGTCCCTGCCTCCCTCTCCAGACTCATCACTGGACACTGCGCTTCAGCCACACTCCTCTTTCCAGTTCTTCTAAAGTGCCATTCTCCTTTCTGCCTCGGGGCCTTTGCATATGCTATTCTTCTTCCTGGCATACACTCCCGGCTCTCTCCCATCCTTTCACCTCATTTACTTACCTCTTCAACCCTCAGATATCAGCTCCAAAGTTGCTTCCTCAGGAAACCTTTCCTTGACGCCGGGAATAGCTCAGAAGCTCCCACTTTTCCTCAATCGTAAATACCCCATTTGTGTTCATCCAATTTTCTACCTTCATGGAGCAAGAGACGGTTCATTTAGGTCCTGCTTTATGAGGGCCCGTTCCATGTCTCTTGTTTACCATTATGTCATCACCTACCATAGTGCTACATAGAGTAAGCACTAAATAAATGAAAGAATAGACAAGGGGATTAACCTTTTCTTAAGCCATCATTACATTCTAAGTACGTGACAGCACCTTTCTAGGTGTTTTACTTGTGTTTTCTGATTTAATTTTCATAACAGTCCATGGAGTAGGTGTTATCATTATCATCCACATTTTGCAAATAAGGAAACGGAGGCACAGATAATAAGTGTCTTGCCCAGCATCACACAACAGGAGTGGGCAGAGCCAGGTTTTAATATCTTTCTGGTCAGGCACGGTGGCTCACGCCTGTAATCCCAGCACTTTGGGAGGCTGAGGCAGGTGGATCACGAGGTCAAGAGATGGAGACCATCCTGGCCGACATAGTGAAACCCCGTCTCTACTGAAAATACAAAAATTAGTTGGGTGTGGTGGCACGCACCTGTAGCCCCAGCTACTCAGGAGGCTGAGGCAGGGGAATCACTTGAACCCACAAGGCAGAGGTTGCAGTGAGCCGAGGTCACATCACTGCACTCCAGCCTGGTGACAGAGTGATACTCCGTCTCAAAAAAAAAAAATCTTCCTAACTCTGAGTCTGTGTACTTCATCACCACCCAGGACTATAAAGACATCTTGCTGATTATTTAATACAATACTAATGAAAATAAGCACCATCCCCCTCTCCATTTGTTCAAAAAATATGTGCTCTAAACTCCTGTAGACCTACTGTAGGTTGCAACTGCCAGCAGAGCCTGAATGAACCTTCAGCCATTTCCTTGTCTTTTGAAACTGAATTTTGTATTTTGAAACAAGCAAGTATTCAGAGTCAAATCTTGAGTCTCAGATGGTAATCTTTTGGACTGTCTTTGTTCATGATTAAAGCATGACTACACAATGTGATTAGACTAATGATTTCTACTGAGTCACAAAATGGCTGTGAAGGTTATTCCAAATGAGGAGTTCCTAAAATGCTTTGAGAGGCAGCATCATCAAAGAAGGGTCAAGCTTTGGACAAATTCTATTGATTGATTCATTCATTCATTCATCCATTCATTCATTTTGAGACAGAGTCTCGCTCTGTCACTCAGGCTGGAATGCAGTGGTGCGATCACCACTCACTGCCACCTCGACTCCCCACTTCTCAACTCAAGCGATTCTCTCACCTCAGCCTCCCAAGTAGTTGGAACTACAGGTGCGCACCATCATGCCTGGCTAATTTTCACATTTTTTTTGTTGAGGTGGGGTTTTGCCATGTCGCCCAGGATGGTCTCAAACTCCTGGGCTGAAGTGATCTCCCTACCTCAGCCTCCTAAAGTGCTGGGATTACAGGTGTGAGCCACCATGCCCAGCCTGGACAAATCCTTTAACGTTTTGTGAGAAAAGCCATCTTCGTGTTTGAGGGTCATGCCTAGAACAGGCACACTGACACACACACACACACACAGACAGACACACAGAATGCCCAGGTGTGTCCCACCCACGTCTCTGAACAGCTCAGTGCCAGAGGAGTGATTCTCCTTCTCTTCTACTTTGTCCTCTTCTTTCACTTTACCAACAGTTGTAATGAGCTACAATTGACATATAATATCTCATACATCTTTAAAGTGTACACATTGGTAAGTTTTGACATACGTATGGTTAGATTTATGTTTATCATCTTGCTATTTGTTTTTTATTGGCCCTATCTGTTCTTTGTTCTTTTTTTTTTCTGACAGGTTTTGGATTGGGTATTTTTAATTCCGTTTTATTTCTTTTGTCAGCTTGTCTTGTTATTTTAGTGGTTATCTTAGGTTTATAGTACACATCTTCAACTTATCATAGTCTAACTTCAAGTACTATTACATCACTTCATGTATAATATGTGCCAATGATAAACTATTTCAGCTTTTGTATGTCTGAAAATGTCTTTATTTTGCCTTTGTTTTTGAAAGATATTTTTGCTTTGTATAGAATTCCAGGCTGCATATTTCATGTACTGAAAGAAAAAATGCTGCCCCACTGTCTTCATTTGAGTGAGAAATCTGCTGTCATCCTTGTCTTTGTGGCTTTGTACATATCTTTTTTGTTGTTGTTCTAGTTGCTTTTAAGATTTCCTCTGTATCACTGATTTTAAGCAAACCAATTAAGATGTCTCTGGGTGTAGTTTTCCTCATTTTCTTGTGCTTAGCATTCACTGAACTTCTTGGATCTCTGGGTTTGTAGTTTTCATCAAATTTGGAAACTTGTCAACACATTTCTTTAAATATTTTTCTGTTCCCTGTCCCTTCTACTTCCTCCCCTCAGGAATCCCATCTAATGTCTATTTGGCCACTTGAAATTGTCCCACAGTTCACAGATCTTCTTTTGGGTTTTTTAAATGCTTTTTTTCGTATGTCTGTCTCATTTTGGATAGTTTCTATTGCTGTCTTCAAGTCCACTCATCTCTTTTCCTGCAATGTCTAATCTGCCATTGATTTCATTCAGTAAGCTTTTCATCGAACATATTTTCTTCTCTTAAGTTTTCATCTCTAAATGTTCAGTATGTGTCTTTTTAAATATCTTTCTTGTCTCTAAAAGTTCAGTATGTGTCTTTTTAAATATCTTTCTTGAAGTTAAGAAAGCTGAGATGGCTAGCCAATGATGAAAGTTCCCGGCCAAACTTTCCTTTTTAAATAGAGATAGTACATTCAAAGAATTTTTTGAAAATTTCTGCTTAGAGTTATTTTGGGTTTTAGTTTGTGTGTGTGTGTGTGTGTCTGTGTGTGTGTGTGTGTGTATTAGATTGAAACAAAGGGAACTGATACATAATTGTCCAATATCTGAGGCTTATAACTCATCTGTTTCCTTTAGGAATGACATCCAAGACCTTCTGTTAACTCTTAAGACTAACCACACCAAACTTAAATACGCCTTGTATTAGTCAGCTTGGGCTGCCATCACAAAACACCAGAGGCTGGGGGGCTTAAAGGACAGACATTTATTTTCTCTCTGTTTGAGGTTGGAAGTCCAGGATGAAGGTGCCAGCAGCGCTGGTTTCTGATGAGGCTGCTCTTCCTGGCTAGGAGACGACCACCTTCTCTCTGTGCTGTACACAACCTTTCCTCCATGTGCTTCTGGGGAGAGGGCTCGCTGGTGTCTCTCCCTCTTCTTATAAAGACACCAATCCTATCAGATTAGGGCCCTCCTTTTATGACCTCATTTAACCTTAATTACTGTTTTGTTGTTTGTTTGTTTGTTTGTTTTGAGACAGAGTCTTGCTCTGTTGCCCAGACCGGAGTGCAATGGGGCAATCTCTGCTCACTGCCGCCTCCACCTCCTGGATTCAAGTGATTCTTGTGCCTCAGCCTCCCGAATGGCTGGGATTAAAGGCATGCACCACCACACCTGGCTAATTTTTGTATTTTTGGTAGAGATGGGGTTTTGCCATATTGACCAGGCTGGTCTCGAACTGCCGACCTCAGTTGATCCACACTCCTTGGCCTCCCAAAGTGCTGGGATTACAGGCGTGAGCCACCATACCTGGTCCCTTAATTACCTTTTTAAAGACCCTATCTCCAAATACATCTCATGGTGGGGGCTTCATTATATGAACTGGGGGGGCACAATTCAGGCCACACACTCCCCGAAACAAATGCCTTAGCAGCAGGCTCCCCATTCTCTTTGCCGGGCAGAGGTGCTGGGTTTGGCCTGGGTCCCCTGCTTGGTGTTCATTTTGTTCATCTGCAGGATGACAGGGGACCATCTGGGTTTTCGAGCGGGTGTCACTAGACGTGAGCAGCTCCTCCAGACAAGCCTATTAGGTCCCTCTCAGGAACACCCAGGGAGCCAACCCTGGCAATGTAACCACAGCAGCCAGTGCCCTAAGCCCAGGTCAGGACACCCAGTCACAGGAAAAAGCCACAGTCACCAGGAATTTATCAAGTCACACAGAGCAGGCTTGCCCATGCCTCAACCTCTCTCTCCCTCTACACAAGTCCCCGTCCCCATTTCTCCTCTAACTACATCCCTTTCCCAGCCGGCCTGACCTCCCTGCTCTCTGCCCTCTGCACCTCTGTAACCCAGGAGGCACTGCAGCCTGGCAGTGGTTCCAAAATTAGCTGCACACTAAGATCACCTGGGGAGCTTTCAAAAGTCCCAATGTCATCCCATGGGGATTAAATCAGGATGATTTAATCAGACATCCTGATTACATGTCCGATGGGTGGGAAGCAGACATCAGTATTTTTACTGGCGTACTAGGTTTTGAATCTAGGCTTCATCACTCGTTAGCTGTGTAGCCTTGGGCAAGTTACTGAAGCCAAAACGGAGATAATAGTAGCAGTAGCACCTGTCTCTTAAGATTATAGCAAATATGAAATGAGCTAAGGAGCCTTAAACAGTGCCTGATGTGTAAGGTATGTGCGTCCACCAGGTGTGCCCCAAAGGAAACCAGCACCTTACAGAGGAAAGGCCATGCAGGAGAATCCGTGTACCAACTCCCCTAAGTGTGAAAGAGCAAAGAATGAGCTGACATCAAGTCCCTGCTTGGTGTGGAGCATGCATAATTGTATTTTGTCTGTACAGTGGTTCCTCAGCATCAAGATTATGATAGTCGTTGTGTAGAAGAATAAGGCTAAAAGAGACAAACTCAGGTGGGTCTAGTGATGGAGCTGGGATTTATAACCAGGTCTTTCTCACCCCCAAACTCATGTCCATTGTTATGAAAAATGCTTTGGTTTACAAGAAAAAAAGGGAGAAAATATTTTGTGTAGTCTCAATGTCATTCACTAGAAAAATGCAGTGAGGTTGTTTGTGTGGTGCAGTAGTGGGGCTGGAACCCATCAAACACCAAGAAGTGCTTTCACTTACTCAGAATAGGGTAGGTGCTAATTAAATCATGGAAACCAACATCAAGATGAGTACAGCCTCACTGCTAACATTTTTTTGTAAAAGTTTAGGCAGGAAAGTTGCTGTTCTGCATTTTGGGTTCAAAATCAGACTACGTTTGCTAGCTATGTGACCGTGGCCAGTGACTTAATCGCTCTGTAATTCAGTTTCCTCACCTGTCAGTTGGAGATAATAAGAAACTCCCTCATAGAGTTATGAGGCTTAAATGAGCTAAATATAAGCCTACCCCTCAGGGCAGCACCTGACACATAGTATGTGCCCACTCAGTGGTCATATTGCTGTTACTACCATTTAGGGAATGCAAATCAGTCTTCCAAACTCCAAAGTTCCAAGTGGCTATTCCAAATTAGATGGAAGAGTGCTAAGTATATACCAGAAATGCAACTAGATTTTAATAATTTCTTTTTAATATTAATAACTCAAACCCCCATTCACACTACTCCTTCTAAGTAAACATGACACACTTTTTCCCCAGCCTGTGCCCCCTTCTGCTGCAAGGTCCTGGACCCTGCTCAAAGAAAACTGATTTACGCCTTCCTGTAGGCATCCGAGAGCGAGTCAGTTGGTTGCCTGCACAGACACAGACAGCGTGGATGGGATTTTGTCTGCAGGCAAGGGTCAAGGCTGGCCGAGCCAATCACTGAGCTCTCCTGCTCCTCCCTCCCTGGAAGAGCACCGGCAACTTGACAGTCTCCGCTTGCCCAGCCTTCAGCCAGGCTCCTCTGAATGCTCTTCTCAGCGAGGCCTCAACCTTTGCACTTCTATGCTCACCTCTGCATCGCCTGATTTTAGCAAAAAGCCTAAGTCAGTGTAGCCAGAATGCCCCACCCTCAGTATCTGATCACTTTGCTATCTGATCCGCATCCTCGTTCCCACCGTCCACCAGGTGACATCTGATCACACTGGCCTCTCTCCTGAAAGAATCCTGTCAAGTTGGTTTAGCCAGAAGCCCCCTTGCCCCTAACATCACCTCTTAATAATTTTCCATCCACTGGCGTCCCCCCTGATCCTTGGCTGTGAATCCCCACTTGTCCATGTTGTACTCAGAATTGAGCCCAGTTTTATACAGAGGTCTGGTTTCCCTTAGTATACAAGAGTTTGTCAAGAATCTGTTTTGTTATTGTTATTGGTGTTGTTGTTGTTTTTGAGACAGAGTCTCGCTCCATTGCCAGGCCGAAGTGCAGTGGCACGATCTCGGCTCACTGCGATCTCTGCCTCCCAGGTTCAAGCCATTCTCCTGCCTCAGCCTCCTGAGTAGCTGGGATTACAGGCACCTGCCACCACACCCAGCTAATTTTTGTATTTTTAGTAGAGACGGGGTTTCACCATGTTGGCTAGGATGGTCTCGATCTCCTGACCTCATGATCCACCCGCCTCGGCCTCCCAAAGTGCTGGGATTACAGGCGTGAGCCACTGCACCTGGCCCGAGAATCTGTTTTTACCACTTTACTGTCCAGCTCTGGGTACTGTCAATCTCCACATATGCACACATGTGAGCGCATGGGCACACACACACGCACGTGTCCATGCATGTGTGTGTACAGCCCCCTCCCCAACCCTCACCCCACACAGCTCTGGCGGCTCTCCTCAGCAGCTCCTCGCAGCTGGGCTCTGGAGCTTCCCTGGTCAGGAACATGGAAGCAGCCCCTGGTCCCCAGCTAGTAACATTTATGAATCTTTTACATCAGTGACCAGAAATAGCACCAACCGCAGTCCACGGTGGCCACGTCGGGCTTGGGAGGCTCGGCCACCAGCCTCTGGATCTGGGCCAGCGTGCTGCAGGCTTCCTCCATCTCTCGCCAAACGAGAAACACATCCTCTCTGACTCCGGCTCCTAAAAGGGGAGACACAGCATGAGCAGAAATGTGGCAGCCCGCCTAGCAGGCCTGACGCATTGCAGCCAAGTTTCTGGAACATTTCTGAACATCAAATTCCGCTTCCCCCACTAATCTCTTTCTGAGAATCAGAACTGAAATCCCCAAGGAAGTGATATCATCTCAAGAAGTCATAAATGCAGACTTTAGGATACAATAAATCCTTCTAAAGTAAATGTTTGTAGCAGCCAGAATATTTAAAATGAATTATTGATAATACCCAAATAAGACAGGAATAAAAACATTCAAAAGCACCTCAGGCAAGCCAGGGTCACTGCTGCGAGGAAGGGAAATGCAATGGCATGCTGTGAAAGCAACAACCTCTAATCCTTTCGCCATGTAGCCAAGGTGTCCTGCTTCTTTGAAACCACAAGTATAATATTTCCCCCAATGTAATAGTGATTGCCTGGTCTCCTTTTCTGGACCTCTACTGTCTCAGTTAAGGGGTAGGTTTGACTCTATAACATTTTTTTAAAATGACGTGGCACCATTAATTTAGATATTTATGTCTTTCAATCAATCGAAGTTCACGCCAAGGAGAGTGGTTTAGGTCTGGGATAGAGGCTCTGCCTTCATCGAGATCCAGGCTCTAACAGATGAGCAGTTTCTAGAGGTTGGGGCGGGTGGGGCGGGGGGAAATGGATGTGCACTGCATGGTGTGCCATGCAGAGGTGCACGGTGAGAGGTCCTGTCCTGCTACCTTAACTGTATCAAAGTCAAGGTCCCAGCCATGCTGTGGTACTATGTTACTATGGGGGAAAGTAGGTAAAGAATAGATGGGCAGGCTGGGCACGGTGGGTTACGCCTGTAATCCTGTAAAACTTTGGGAGGCCGAGGCGGGCAGATCAATGGAGGTCAGGAGTTCGAGACGAGGCTGGCCAACATGGTGAAACCCCGTCTCTATTAAAAATACAAAAATTAGCTGGGAGTGGTGGCCCGTGCCTGTAATCCCAGCTACTCAGGAGAATCACTTGAACTGGGGAGGCGGAGGCTGCAGTGAGCTGAGATCGTACCACTGCACTCCAGCCCAGGAGACAGAGTGAGACTCCAGCCCAGGAGACAGAGTGAGACTTCATCTCAAAATAAATAAATAAATAGATAAATAATAGATGGGTATCTCCCTGTATCACTTATTACCACTGCCTGTGAATCTACAATTATCTCGAAATAAAAAGGTTAATTTTTAAAACCTTGAAAACAGATCCACACTCTTTCTATCCTGCTCCTCAGTCATCTCAGCACATCCTTCTGTCTTCAGCCAACTTACGATTCAACATGGCGTCCTTAGTGCCAAGCAGCACGTCCTGAGCAGCAGGGCCACTGGGAGGACACAGAAGCACACCCCCCGACGGAGTCAGTTCCTTCAAGGCACCCTGCCCAGAAGGCTCACCCCACAGCTTCATTACTTAGCCACTGCCAGAATGGCATCACGCAGCCCCATCTGGCAGCAAGGGAAACTGAGAAATGCTTTTAGGCGGGGTACACTACAACCCTAAGTAAAATCGGGGCCACAGCCTAAGGAGCAAGGGAGTGTATCCGGGTGGCAATTGGCATTCCCTGCCCCTTGGCTGAGACATGTTCTGTCACCAAATGCACCCAAAAGCCTCTTCCTCCCACTTCCCAAGTCTGCATGATAATTAACTGATACCCAATATCCCACAACCACAGATGATGAGAGACCACCCTCCAGTCTACGGGGCACCCCAGGAGATTCATCCACCAAGGGCCAAAGGACTGATCCTAAGCCAACAAGGCAGACTAGGGCAGACCAGAGTTGATGTTTCTGAATTTTAAAATATAGTCAAGAAGGGTTAGGGCAGAAAAAAGGGACATCAAAGTTCTAGCCTCTTGAAGTGGGACAAATCAAGTGAGAGAGTATTAATAGCTGTGTTCCTAAAGGGGCAAGTGACAAGCCCTGACAGAGACGGATGGCTACCATGGCTCCGCAGCCATCGATAGCCCAGGAAGTGAAATGTGATGTGTCCTGAGCTCCATGTTGAAACTCCAAAAATAACGCAGGCTGCTGCCAAATGCGAACCTTAAGCCCACAGGCCCTCTGAACGCTGTAAAATCAAGACGGCCTGCCAGCTGCTTGCTTCAGCCTGGAGGTGTTAAGTAGCAGGAGTCTCTTAAAAGTTTCAAATGAGTCAAGGCTTTCCTCTAGACTTGTCAATAATATCTTAAGAGGGAGTACACCACAGGGCAGGGTCAAAGGAGAAAGTTCCGAGGAAACCCAGTTGGCTCTTGGTCATCCAGGGACAGGGAAATGTGTCTCTGGGACAGCAATTACCGGGACGTGCTCTCTGTGCAGGCAGTATCTAGGATTATCACTACCCCAGTCTAGTGATCACGATGAAGCAGCTACAGACTGCTATGTCGGTGATCAGAGAGCAACACAAGTCCATCTGATCTGCTTTGCTTAAAAACAAAAGAAAAGAAAACAAAACAAAACAAAAAAACAGTGAAAAAGAAAGCTACAGATCAGTAAAAGCATCATGACAATGCACAGGTTTTATTTCAAGTTATTCCTCACACAGTCAGGAAGCACTGCCGGTTTTATCAAGGTCACTTTTAAGGACTTAGCTGGGATCTCAGATAGCCACAGCCGAGGGACAGAGCCCCATTGGACATGGAAGACAATGGGGGCACAGGAAACCCCACTGTTCAGACCTCCGCGAATATGAAATTCTCCAGGCTACACCAGGGAGGAGATGAAACAACAGGAAGCTGTATGTATCTTTATGTATCTTTTCTTTTTTAATGGATTCTTGGTCTGTCGCCCAGGCTGGAGTGCAGTAGCACGATCTAGGCTCACTGCAACCTCTGCCTCCCAGGTTAAAGCGATTCTTGTGCCTCAGCCTCCCGAGTAGTTGGGATCACCACCACACCTGGCTAATTTTTGTATTTTTTTAGTAGAGATGGAGTTTCACCATGTTGGACAGGCTGGTCTTGAACTCCTGACCTCAGGTGATCCACCCGCCTCGGCCTCCCAAAGTGCTGAGATTACAGGCATGAGCCACCGCGCCCAACCAAAGCTGTATGTATCTTGACTGTCAAGGTGGAAGCCAACTAAGGTCTGCCTGACAACAGAAGCTGGATACGGTTCCTCATGGAGTCATTCAGGAGACCTAGTGGCTTCTCCAACCAGAATGCATGCCTGCCCAATCCCCCGCCTTGCATGACTGCTGCCTGCCAGACATCTGGTAGCAATTTGAAGGCCGGGCGCGGTGGCTCACGCCTGTAATCTCAGCACTTTGGGAGGCTGACGCAGGAGGATCACCTGAGGTCCAGTGTTCAAGACCAGCCTGGCTAACATGGTGAAACCCCGTCTCTACTAAAAATACAAAAATGAGCCGGGTGTGGTGGCAGGTGCCTGTAATCCCAGCTACTCAGGAGGCTGAGGCAGGAGAACCTCTTGAACCTGGGAGGCAGAGGTTGCAGAGAGCCATTGCACTCCAGCCTGGGTGACAGAGCAAGACTCCCTCTCAAAAACAAACAAAAAAACCAATTTGCAGGCTCGTGTTAAAATGCTAACATACCTGGGAGCAATGTCACAGTCCACTGCTGTTTTTCATTAGCATCTAGTATTGACTTCTCAGACTGGCTAGTTTGACAAATAAAATAAGACTCAGGACAGGAAGTTTTGATGTCAAGGAGAAAAGTCCACAGGGTACCTGCTGCCAAATGCCATTTCCCTGTCCAATCTTCCACATCTCACGTACAGGATAAAACCCAGTTGCCAGAGTCCAGTTCATTAATACGGTCATTTGGCAAGCATGTGTTGAGCATCTCCTCTGCAGTGGGTGGGTCCTATTGGTGCTGGGTATGCAGTGACCAGGGCCTAGCTCCCTGGGCTGGCATTGAGGTCAGGGTTCAAGGCTCCCATGACACTCCTCTAACACTCTGCACCATGAACCCGGTCAGAGCACTGTCCTCCCAGCCCTGTCCTCTGTATCAGAGGACTGAGCCCTCTGCTGCACTCACCCCGTCCCACCCTTCACTGAAGACATAGTCTTGACTCCACCACCCCAGGAAACGGTGAGCTGCCTCCTACTCGCCCTTCTCAGTCCCGTGGAATGAACCAGGGCACCACTGGACTCCATCCTCTTGCTGTCAGGACACACTCGGGCCACACCATTAGTGAACCTGTCCATGTGTGCATTTCAGTTCCTGGCTGCCTGTCACTCAGCCTCCAGTTCCCAAGAACACAAAGAACTAGGAGCCTGTGATGGTGACATCATTCTGTGCATGACCTTGAGTCCAGTCTAATTTAAGTCAGCCTTCCATAAACCCAGTGCTTATTTTTAGTAGGCAGCTGCCTACAACACAGCTCAGCACTCAGCAACATGTCCCCGGCCTGCCAGCTGTTGTGGGCTGGGGTCTGCAGCTCTCCTGCAGTGCTCGGGCACTTGCTGTGTGTGTGTGCACCGGCTGACTTTGCCCACTGGATGTTAAACGTCTTAAGCGTAGGGACAGTGTCTTTTCTTTCTTTGTATCCTCCACAGCACTCAGCCCAGGTTCTATCTAGTATTTTCTGCAAGAATTTCTGTCCTTCCTTTTTATTTTTCCTTATTACATAGAAACAGTTCTGTAGCACCTAATACACTCTTTCCTCATGATTACAAGAAACTCTTCAGAGGGGTGTGCAACAGACTCAGATCATCTGAGCACATGGCTATGCCTGAGGTATTCCAGACACTGACAGCAACATCCCTTAAAACACGAAGTCATTTCCTTCTAGGTTCATGCCACAGTAAGCAAGACTCCCCCCAAGTATCTGAAGTACTACCATTTCCAGGACAGGAGGAGAAAAGCAATTAGAAAGATAGGCAGGTGCAGTGCCGATCCAAGGTACAATTCAATGTTGCCCTGGGAGAGGGCAGCCCAGAAACAAAACCACCCTCGGGGACCCTTGAGTCCCAGACCATCCCCTCAGTCCTACTGTGGCTCATTGTTTGCGGCCCTGCCCAACCCCAGGACTCTCCGGTGAAGAACTGGTCCTGCCAGGTGGCGGGGAGGGCGGGTGGAGCTTGCAGTCTGCCTGACCCCCAAACTCCTATTCAGTCATGCAGATTTGAAAGACCTGAATATAACTATGAAAAGGCAGTATTTTCAGGAAAAAGTAGCACATACTACTATTTTCAGAAAGCGATATAAAATTAAAAAATATAATACACTGTGAGGTGCTAAACATCCCCAGAGACCTAAAATTACCATGAGGATCTGGTAAAAGGGCCACATTGCATCCATAAAGGGAATGAAAGGAGTACAATCAGTGGTTTTTGTCATAATTAAAAAATTCCCAGTTATTTCTATTACATTATACGTTAAGATGTTTTGTTGTCGAGAAGTAATTAAACACCTGCTGGCTTGATCCGGCCCCACTGCCCTAACCACAGAGGCACAGTGTGGGGCTGCTCTCAGTCCCACCCTATGGAAATTAACCATTCATTAATTTAGAGTGAATATAGAGTCATTTCGCCATTTGGATAACCATCTAATGTTTTCTTGGGGCAATGAACAGATATGTTTCACAAGAGCCATTGTTATCTTAGAAGCAATTTCAATATGAAGAATGGGCAACTTGAGCTATCATCTAATATGTGAATGTGGCATGGTCCTCTGGGCCCTCTCTGTCTCTTCTAAATGGCACACTATAAAATGCAAATGCAATGCAGCCTAATTGTCCAAAATTCATTTAGAAAACCCAAAGATAAACCATCACCATTCTCCCCATGGTAAAGGGTAGGTGCTCCCCCAAACTTGCTAAGAAAAATGACCCCAGGCTTCAGAATGCTACCGGGCTAGTAGACCATAAAGACCCAGGCAAGGAGACAGAGAAACAATATCTAAGGAACAGATGCAAAGATGCTCATCAACAAAGTTTAGCTGAATAAGTCTATTCTACTTAGGATAAGTGATACCATTTATAAGGCATCAACTCAGGGGTAAATGTTTTATTGACATGTAAATTCAGAAGAACTTTATGAGTTTCCTTTAGAGCAAATTTACAAAAAAAAGAGTTTTTTTCAGTTTTTCCATCCAAGAAAAGGCCTCAACCTCTTTCTGTTCTAAGGGATCTACAGCGCACAAAAATAACAAAGATGGTGGCAGGGCTGCTCCCTGATTTCCCATCAACCAATTCTGAACCACAAACAGCAGGGCTAGGACTATTGTCACTGGGGAGCAACCCCGCACTGGCATCTGCTCAGCCTCTGTCCTCAACAACGGCCCTATCTTTGTGAGGACAGTTGTGTGGATGGGCTACTCGGGGCTGGATATCACTCATGTAGACAGGTCTGCTCCCAGCTCTGCCAGGTCATTCAGGAATGAGCAAGTTCTAGGAGGCTAATTATCTTCTTCAAACTCAGAAGACATTGACTTAGAAACTAGGAAGCCAATGCTTTAAAATATCCCCTTCTCAGTAGGACAGTCTACTCGGAGAATCATCATCCACTCATTTATTCAACAACACCCCATCATTGCCGATTATATCCGGACACTGGAAATACAAAATGAACAGGAAACCATCCCAGCTCTGAGGAGGCCCTCACTCCAGTACGGTCTTCCCAGAGTGTGGTCCTCAGAACCTGTGGCAGATGCCCCTGAAATGCTTGTCAGTGCAGATTCCTAGGCCCCACCCCAGACTCATTCTGAGGGTGGAACCCCAGGGAGCTATATTCTTAAAGGGTCCCAGTGATTCTCTGCAACAAAAGTTCACAAAGCTTTAGTCTAAGACATGAGAGAGGCATGTAAATAAATGATCACTCTCCAAAATATTCTTGGAGAAAAAAAAAGTTGGATGACTTCCAGGAGCAATATTCTCATGCCTGAATGTCCCCATGTCTGCCCTACAGAAATGCTCACAAAAGAAGGCAGCACTCCCTTTCCCCTGCACAGTGCTGAGAACCCCCGACACCATCTTCTAATACCCATTCCACGCCACCTCTCATCTATATCTTCATAACATTCTACTGTTCTAAGTGTCACTTATTTTGATATATGTTATAATGGCTGCTTCCTGCTGATAAATGGAGGAGAAAGAGGGGAAAATGAAAATTTACTAGGTATCTACTATGTGCCACTGTGCTGGGCACTTAAACACATTACCA
This sequence comes from Pongo pygmaeus, assembly GCF_028885625.2. NCBI lineage: Eukaryota > Metazoa > Chordata > Mammalia > Primates > Hominidae > Pongo > Pongo pygmaeus. Next base: position 27,780,842 of record NC_072385.2, on the reverse strand, counting down.
CATTGACTCACAACAATTGCCTGAATCCAGATCATCATCCCCGTTTTACAGATGAGCACACCGAGGCTCAGAGAAATTTGCCCAAGGCCACACAACTGATAAGTGGTGAGGTCAGGATTCAGCTTCAGGACTGTTAGTGTCCAAAGCCCCCCACCGCCACACTGGAACGCTGCTGGCCTTGGGTATCCTGGAAAATTCTCATGATACAAGATCTACGTGAGCAAACCCATCTGTTTTGTGTTGATCACTTTTAGTTTTCCCTCAAGGGGCTTATAGACTTATCTCTTCCTACGTCTGAAACCACCCAGTTTGTAATTCTGATGCAGGTGGTGATGGTGGGTGAGCTGTGTCCCCAAGGTTAGGGCCTCCGGTGATATTCCCATGAGCAGTGACACACCTGCTGGCTCCGCAGTGATCTGCCTGCACTGGAATTGGTCATCACCCACAGGGATGGCCCGCCAGATTATCAAGGCTGAGAGCTCTTGCTGGGCTTCCACTATCTGCAAGTTTGTCTTCTTCATTAAACCGTGACTTCCTTGAAGACAGAACTATGTTTATCTGTTTTTGTAACCACTCTCCCTGGTACCTTCCTGACACCTGGTCGAGACTTCCGAATAGGCTATTCCAGAACACAGGTCCCTTGAAGAGAGGGACCTCCTTTTTTCATCATTGTATCCCCAGAGCCCAGCACAGCACCCAACTTCGCAACAGTAAATGTGAAATGGATCTGTCACCCTAGAATCAGAGCCACCACCCTAAAATCAGAAATTCAAATGCAATCAGAAATCTGCACTGGCTCTTTTCCCTGGCAATTCAATTTCATATTTAAGAGTTTTGAGGGTTTCTCTCTGCCCCATGTGTTAGGTGATGCAGGATGCCCGGATTCCCTTGATTATTTCAGCACAATTCTAAGGAGCTGATTGCACTGGCTGACCCAAGACCTGGGCTGAGCCCACCCCTGCCCAGTGTCAAGAGGGCTACTTTGAACAAGACGTAGTGCAGCCAAGAGCCTAGAATAAAACTAGGTACGCCAGACATAAGCCCAAGACGGGAGTGGGAACAGAGGGGTTCCCTGGGCTTAGGGGCTTACTCTCCTTAGTTGGGAAAACGAGATCTGCAAACACTTCAGATAAACGTGTGCACTAACGGAAGAGGGCAAGGTGCAGGTGGACAGTTCTTAAGCTAATTGGGATCCTGCAGTTATGGAGGGAAGGAACAACCCCTAAATCATAAGGCAGAAGCAAAAATGACATTCTGAGAATCTGGGGCTCCCTGCCGACTGGGAACCTTGTCTTTTATTCCTTTTGAATCTCCTCCTCAACCCTAGTAAGTTTCTAAAGCACACAGGAGATGTTTAATAAATGCTTGTTAACAACCAGAGGGCTGTGTCAGAGCAGCAGAAAGAAACCCTGCTGGGCGCGGTGGCTCACACCTGTAATCCCAGCACTTTGGGAGGCCGAGGCTAGTGGATCACCTGAGGTCAGGAGTTTGAGACCAGCCTGGCCAACATGGTGAAACCCTGTCTCTACTAAAAATATAAAAATTAGCCGAGCGTGGGGACAGGCACCTGTAATCCCAGCTACTCGGGAAGCTGAGGCTGGAGAATCGCTTGAGCCCTGGAAGCAGAGGTTGCAGTGAGTCGAGATTGCGCCATTGCACTCCAGCCTGGGTGACAGAGTGAGACTCTGTCTCAAGAGATTAAAAAAAATAGAAAAGAAATCCAAGGCAGCCCATTGTTAGAAGGGGCAGGACTTTGAAGGTAATTAAAGTCTCTCAGCCTTGTCAATCGCAATGTGGCAAGAATTTTGGATACACAGCTGCTCCGGTTCCATCTGCTGAATTCAACTGAATTTTAGCTAGAAGGAAGGAGACTTCTGAAAGAATCTCCTGCCACCAGTAAGCCATAAACAGGCACCAATCAGTGCTTCTAAATTAAATTGAAGATTAGAAACAAAGAAGCAACGCCAAGCCTAAGTGATGGGCCAATACACTCTAAATATCTAATTAGAGATCACAGGTGTCTGCCAGGAACAGGACTTGGTTATTTTTTTCCTTTAAGCATAGCAGCCTGAATGTATCCTTATGTAAATAAAATTCAGTTTCATAATATTTGGTCTTAGTTCATGCATTTTTCTCCACCAACACAAAAAGTACAGTTTCTGAAGGTAGAATCAACCACATTTTTACAGCTACAATATTTTTGGACTTAAGAATAATATTGGTAGGTATAGTAGCTATTCTAAGGACATTTGCCAGGAGTACTGGACACAAACAAAAATACTCTCAGAAAAACATTACCTTTTGCTAATACCTAATATTTATTCTTTTGATTCATTTGTTGCAGCCTTTCTCTTGTCCCATAAGCAAAATATGATGGTGAGCAGAGTGAGTGCTATTTGATAGTTCTAAACAATGAGCAGGGACTGGCCAGAGTGCTGAGCTGAGAGGAGATGAAGCCAGGTGAGTACACGCTAGACAGGAGAGCAATGATGGACTGATTAGTGATGCTTCTCGTGGGTGGGGTAGGCCTAGAAGTGAAAGGGTGAAAGGTATGCCATGTCGTCCAACCCTGGTCTACCAAACTATGAGAGGGTTCTGTGTTGTTGGTACTTTGGGTTATATACACGAAACCACCTTAAAGTTGAAACTATGCACCAACTGTTTGCAATATGCTTCCTCTTCTCCCTTGTGTATAAAGTACAAAGCTCTGGCTTGAAGTGACAGCGTAGAGTTCTGACCATGGCTTTCAGCCTGGGTGTTCATCCCATCATCACCAGGCTCCTTGAATTTCCAAGTCTGAGAAGCCTGACATCACACCATCTCAGAAAATTCCACTGTTCGCTCCACTGCTGAGTCTAGATCCTGAGCTAGATGCATCAATGCCAAAATTGTTTACCTCTTTTAGCCTGATGCCAGGACCTCAGGGAAGATGTTTACTCTAATGTAATTCTACTAATCCATACTTACTATTTCAGTTTAAGTAAATTTTCAAGGATATACAGGAAGAGAACCAAAATAAAAGATGAAGCCTTCTCCAAACCCAAGAGATCAGAAGTCTTTTTCCTTACTGAGAAGGAGTCCCCAAACCACTAAATAGACTCCCTCCTCCTATGCCGACAGGACCTTCACAACCTAAAAAGCAGCTACTCAGAAGATTGGGACTGTCTGCCTTAAAGACACAGTCCCCGGAGAGCTTTAACCAGCAGTTAAAGTTCCTTCCCCAAAACAGCATCAAGCCCAGCCCACATCTGGGACAATCCATGCCTCCATGAAAGCTTCTGAGAATTGAAAATTACCATGTTCAATTTATAAATATTATTGCACCATTTACACTTCTTACTGAGCTCAGTCTGACAACAGAGAGGTAGGTGAAATTCACGCCCAGAACAGGCCCCATGGCATAACCCTACTTACCACTGAGTCAGATTCTAGTTGTGGTAGAGGAAGGACAGGCACTCCTGATTTCCTCTAGAAAGGCCCCTGCGGCCTACTCCTAGGATCCACCTTGACAAATGGACTCATTTCCCATAAGAACAAAGTTTAATAGTACAGTATTCACTCCCTTGTTCCAAATTACAGTTCATCCATCGTTATGCATGCAGATAAACTGGTTACTACCATGACCATTAGAAAAATGCTCTTTGTGACACAGGCTGCCAAATCCTTTTGGATTATTTCACTTTCCAGAACCAATATCTACAATAAAAGCCCACTTGGAATCTCAAGAAGAAAAAACGGAAACTACCATTAATGGAATGTCAATTTTGTGCTAGGCATTTCCATGTGTGTCGTATGCTTTAATTCTCCCAGTAACTGTACGAAGTAGATGTTATTATTCCCATTTTTATAAACGAGGAAACACAGCTCAGAAAGATTAGGTAAGTTGCCCAAGGTCACACAAGTATTTAGCCGCAAAACTCAAATTTGAATCCAGGTCTGATCCCAAAGTTGATTCACCTTCCAGCAAACACTGTCTCGAAGCCAAAAGAGGAATCACAACTGTTCATCAAACGTTCACTTTCCTGCCCACCTCCGTGTGAGACCTCCCCACCCATTGCTGTAGGACATGATCATGTAACTGGCTCTGGCCAATTGGATACGACATGAGCAGGGGCCTTAAACGTGGCACATAGTGGGCCTCAGCTCGTGCTTATGCATTCACCACAATAAGAATATACCCTGGATTGCCGGAAGCAGTGGCTCACGCCTGTGATCCCAGCACTTTGGGAGGCCGAGGCAGGCGGATCACTGAAGGTCAGAGACCAGCCTGGCCAACATGATGAAACTCCGTCTCTACTAAAAATACAAAATTAGCTGGGCATCATGGCGGGTGCCTGTAATCCCAGCTACTCAGGAGGCTGAGGCAGGACAATCGCTTCAACCCGGGAGGTGGAGGTTGCAGTGAGCAGAGATCGTGCCACTGAACTCCAGCCTGGGCAACAGAGAGAGACTCCATCTCAAAAACAACAACAAAAAATTAGCACTAGTTAAAGGAGAGTCCATTCTGTTAAACTGCAGGTGACATGTAGACCTGTGATCAAGAAATAATGGCTGACATTTTTCCAAATTTGATGAAAACGTAAACCAACAGGTACAAGAAGCTCAGCAAACCTCAAGTGCAAGATATATGCCATCAGGTGGCAAGAAGACTCAGTGGCATGTTTTGCTCTTGAAAAGGTGAGAAGCTTCAGAAGGCAAACGGAAATAGAAGGGAGGAACCAGGGAGGATGTATGTCAGTCCTTCCTCACCCTCCAGAGAGTCAGTGGCATCTGTTAAAATCACACCTACAGACTGTCAGAGGATGGTGTGGAGAGGAATCGAATTTTAGAATAGATAGTCTAGAATAGAATTTTCTTCCAGACTAATGTGGGGAAACCAGACACCATGCAGGCAGGCACAGGATCCCAGAGGGTGATGGGAATAGAAGGGTATGCCTCCTGCTCTAGAAGTTCACAGAAATTGGGCAAAAGGGTCTTTAGACACCACCAAGCCACAGACTCAAGGTTCGAGGCAATTTCACTTGATCCCTAGGGGCAGGCACCAGCATCACATCAGAGCCACCTCTGCACATGTGCTCAGAGGGCTCCTGACTCAGCAGGTGCTATGAACCTGAGTCTGCTTTCTGTCCTCTGCCTTCATATTCTTTATAGTCAAAGAAGAATGACCGCGAACTCCTGAAGGGCAATATAAGAAAAACGTAAAATGTAACGCGCTACCTAATGCACCCCCTGAGCGGCTCACATTGTCAGAGTCAAAACACTGGAAAAGCTTTCCATCACCTGGAAAGAGCAGTCCTGGAAAAACAAACACACAGAAAAAACTTTCGGGAGAAATCTCTCCAAGGAATTAATGTACCTATAGGACTCTAAAGCAAGCACAGAATAAATAAATAATTTTACATGATGATACATCTATTTTTGCCTTTACAATGAAGCAAGAAACAAGATAAAATTGCTCTCAGCCTACAACTACTTTTTGTTTTCCTTAGAAGAAGCACTGATATAAGGAATTATCCTAAAATATGAGGCCTAAAAGTTGATAATAATTCATATATAACTAATTTATTTGCAGACACCATTACAATTTATCAAACCCATTATAAGAAATGAAGATTCATACAAATATCTACTTACCAATGAGTATCAAACATCAAAATTAAGTGAAATCAGAACTTGTAGCAATGCATCTATCTAGTTATCTAGGCTTTAGTAATTTAGGTTAGAGCAGTCCAAAGTCCTTTGAAAACTTTCAAAAACAATTATAGCTTTTTAAATCTCCAGTTGATAATTGATAATGAGGCAGGGGAATAGGGTCTGGAGGCAGGGAACCTAAGGCCGATTCACAGTGACTTCCTAGAACTAAATCAAAAGGAAAACCCCAACTTTCCACACCTAAGTAACAGAAGAACCAGAGGTACTCCCTTTGTAAACCCCACCCTCACACACCTTTTTTGCCTGGCAGATGGAAAATTGAAAGTACTTCTGATTGGTTGCTTTCTACAATCGATCAGATGTTTGCATAAGGTGTAACCTTTGCAACTTCATGTCAGCTTCTGACTGGTTTCTTTCCACAATCAATCAGACTGACTGCAGGCCACTACTTCATTTGCATGGGGTGTACACCAAGTGGCCAATGAGAAACCTCTAGGGTGTTTAAACACCAGAAAATTCTGTAACTGGGCTCTTGAGGCCCTATGCTCAGCCAGCTCACACGCTGTGGAGGGTACTTTCATTTTCAATAAATCCCTGCTTTTGTTGCTTCATGTTTTCCTTGCTTTGTTTATGACTTTTGTCCAATTCTTTCTTCAAAAGGCCAAGGACCTGGATGCCCTCCACCAGTAACAATAATATTATTGTTTCAAAATTTTTAAGGCTTTAATACACCAAAAAGCAAAGCTGCAGTAAGCAAACTGCTGATACAGCTCAATCTTTTTTCTTTCAAAGTGTATCACTGGAGCTAACCAAATTATGTCAACAAACCAAGGAAGAGAGAAGAAAAATGTACTTGGAGCAAAACCCAAAAAGCTTAGAATGTCAATAAATACTACGAGAAAAATAGTGTGCCTTGAATGAGACAGCACAGAAACCAAGCACATGTGCACTCGCCTTAGAAGAGTCAGTCCAGCAAGCGACATTCAAAGTGAACGTTTATTTGGATAACGTGAAGCCCATTCTTCACATCTACGATAAATATACAGGGTAGGTAGAAAAACAAATTATGTTCAAATGGTCATGACCAACCTCAGACTAGAAAGAGAAAGAGCCCTGAAGCATAGCAGATGGTCCAGGAGCAAGCGTCATATAGAAGAATATAATATATTGCAAAAGCAGCACAGAGGTCAGTGGAGAAAGGGTGTGTGAGTGGTGTGAAGGCAGTTGTTACATATTTTAGGGAAAATCCACTTATATTCCCACATCACACCATACTTCAAAATAAATCTAGAAGGACCAAAACAATTTTTGCTTTTGTTTTAAACTCAGGCCATAAGGAACCAAAAGCAGAAGAAATACAGTTACGAAGGAGCTGCAGGATTTATAGGTTACAGTTACTGTGCAAATTTTATGGTTGCCTGTAAAAAATAGCCCAAATGAAAAGGAACACAATGACCAACATAAATTATCCATATGTAATACACCAAAGACTGTTCCCACGATGTGATAAGAAACACAAGACCCCCACAAGTAAAAGGGTAATCGACGAACAGGCAGTTTACAAAAGAAGTTAACAAATCCAAAAATGTTCAACTTCACTACTGTTTAATACTAATTGACACTAAGTTCGTCATCAAAGAAATTCAGGTGGAAACAATGAGATACTATTTTTATGCTAATTCAGGTTCTGTGAAATGGGTGTGAATTGTATTGTCTTAAAATATTTTTTGGAAAGCAATTAAACATGAGAGATTACCCCACAATGTTCAAACATTTTGATTCAGTATTTTCACTACCAGAAATCTATGTTTTAAAAAATCTAAACTACAGGAGTAAATACACCACACAACACATATACACCATGGAATACTATGCAGCCATAAAAAAGGATGAGTTCCTGTCCTTTGTAGGGACATGGATGAAGATGGAAACCATCATTCTCAGCAAACTATCTCAAGGACTAAAAACCAAACACGGCATGTTCTCACTCATAGGGAATTGAATAGGGAATTGAACAATGAGAACACTCGGATACAGGAAGGGGAACATCACACACGGGGGCCTGTTGTGGGGTGAGGGGAGGGGGGAGTGATAGCATTAGGAGATATATCTAATGTAAATGACGAGTTAATGGGTGCAGCACACCAACATGGCACATGTATACATATGTAACAAACCGGCACATTGTACACATGTACCCTAAAACTTAAAGTATAATAATAATAAAAAAAAGAAAAAAATACACCACACAAAAGGTAAGTGCAGTATGATCTCTAATAGCAAAAGAACATTGAAATTATCCAAATGTCTAATAGGAAATGACTGACAAAACTCTAATATATGACTTTAATGAAGTATTTGATATTTTTAATGTCAACTACAAAAATTTTATAGTAATGTGGGAAAATACTTGATTCTACATTAAGTAGAAAATTCAATATTCAATTTGTACAATAATATATTTATGCTTTAATTATTTTTAAGTATATAGTAAGAAGACTGGTAGGAAATATACCAAAATATTCAAAGGTGTAAATATCTGGATGGCAAGAATGTTTCTTTTCCTTTCTTCTCCATATTTTCCAAATTGTCTGTATTATGTCTGCAGAGTGCAATATAGTCAGGTGCTCCTGACACCCTGGGTTCAGACCCCCAGCCTCATACAAATGAGATAATGTATGCATGCACCTAGCAACACTTCCCTGGTCCAATAATTAGAAACATCATGGTTTCTAATTAATTACATCAGGAGATATTTGATGTAGTAGTAAGAGAACAAAACAAAAGATGAAAGTTATTTTCTAATATTACAAATTATATTCTCTTTTAAAACACCACAATTGTATATCATGCTTTCAAAAGTTATTTTGGAATTTGCAAAATTAGGAATAGATGGGCTAAGTATTCAAATGATACTTTATCAATTTTATTTAAGTGAGTGGCAACATAATGTATGCCACATAACCCTATGACCAAAAAAAGTGACTGACACTGTCCACTCCACACAGTCGATGAAGACATCAGGTTCCACATTTGCTCTTAGAGCCCACGCCTTCATACATCTTGGAACGTTTATACTTAGCCTTTACTTCCAGGATGAACAAAGCTATATAAGTCAATACTGTTTCCCTTTTCTAGAAATTATGAGGGGAAATGAGAATGGAAAAGAAAACAGAAACACCGTTTTTCCTCCAAACTAGGAGACAAAAATAACATACTGATAAGGGCTGTGGAGAACAGCTGAGATGGGGCAGAAGCAATGCAGAAGAAAGCACAGAGAATGTGTACCCAGAGTGGTCAAGAGGGCTGTGGCAGCTCTGAGGAAGTGGGGGTGCCTCACCCACAGTCAAAGGTGAGCCTTGTTGGCAACCTGGATGCCAGAACCTCAATGACAAGTGCTAACAGCAAAATCTGCCTACTTGGTTAAGAGAGGCAAAGAGGTAGGGCTTCGCAAAGCATCACCCAGAGCAAACTTACATGCAGGAACCACTCTGTCCCTGCAGCAGCAAAAAAGCAGAGAGCCCCTGAGTTGTGAAGCATAGATGGCTATCTTAGCCCCTTCCCTACCATTCCTCCCCTAGGACATGCCTGCAGATAGCTTGTGTCCATTCCATGGTGATCAATAAAATGGAAGCTGGTACACAGCATCCAAACAAGAATACTATAAGAAACTTACAGGGAAAAGAGCAGTAAAACTACCAAGAAGAAGAACACTCACTAAAAATGTTACCAAGGAGTCCTTACAATTATGATCCAATATTTTTTCTGTGAATTAAATATCTATATGAAGCCATCATCTCCTTGAGGAAAGAACACAAAGCAGAATTTCAAGAACTCAAAAATGAAATGGGAAGGCAACAAGAAAAGATGAAATATAAAAAAAAATTAGGAAAGGGCCAGGTGCAGTGGCTCATACCTGTAATCCCAGCAGTTTGCGAGGCCAAGGTGGGAAGATCACTTGAGGCCAGGAGTTTGAGACCAGCCTGGAAAACATAGCGAGACTCCCCCCAAACCCAACCCCAATCTCTGCAAAAATGAAAAATTATCTTGGCATGGTGGCATGTGCCTGTAGTCCCAGGGCTTTAGAAGGCTGAGGCAGGAAGATCCCTTGAACCCAGGAGTTTAAGGTTGCAGTGATCTTTGATCACGTCACTGCATTCCAGCCTAGGCAACAGAGAACCTGTCTCAAAAAAAAAGACCACCCAGGAAAGAGGAAAAAAAATCACAGCAGTTAAGATGAAATCGATGTAAGCTCAATGAAAAAAAAGTGCTATGGAACTCACTGTGAGAAACCACAGAGGGTGAACGCAAGCAGAAATAAAGTGCTTAAAAATGTCAGAGAGAAAATAATAGATGTAGAAGACTGTTAAAGGAGATACACCAGACAGATAAAATGAGTCTCTGAAGAAAACCAGCATAACACAATGGTTATGAGAACAAACAGTCTTGAGTTTGAATCCTGACTCTGCCACGTGCTATTAATAGTTATGTGAATTTGGACAAGTTTCTCAACCACCTTCTGTTTTGGTTTCTCCATCACTAAAATGAAAATAATAATGGTACCTACTCCATGGGAGTATGTTATGAAGATTGAGTGAGCTGGAATTTGGTAAGAGGCTGGAAGAGTGCCTGGCACATACAAAGCAACATGTAATATATGTGTCCAATTTAAAATAAGAACAAAATGGAACAGGACAAATATTTAAAGATACAATCTAAGGAATCTTGTCTGAAATAGAAGTCTGGAGTATACAGATGGAAAGGGTACACTGTAGGCCAGGGAAAATCGGCCACAGCAGCCAGCATTGAGAGAAATCCTAACACTTAATGGACTTTAAAGATCAAAAAAGATAAAGTCACTCATAAAAGAAAAACTAATCGAGCTGGCCTCAGATTTCGCCTCAGCAGCACGCAGCAGAGAGGATGCAGGAGCACAGCTCCTGAGCCACTCAAGGGAGAAAAGTGAGCCAAGGGCATCATAGCAGCCAGGCTGTCCTTTCAGTGTGTAAAGACTGCAGAGAAGGACATTTGAAAACTCTGGGGATAACCAGGCGTGGGTGGCTCACGCCTGTAATCCCAGCACTTTGGGAGGCGGAGGTGGGTGAATCACCTGGGGTCAGGAGTTCAAGACCAGACTAGTCAACATGGCAAAACCCCGTCTCTACTAAAAATACAAAAATTAGCTAGGCTTGGTGGCAGCCACCTGTAAGCCCAGCTACTTGGGAGGCTGAGGCAGGAGAATCGCTTGAGCCTGGGAGCCGGAGGTTGCAGTGAGTCGAGATCACACCACTGCACTCCAGCCTGGGCCACAGAGCAAGACTCCAGCTCAATAAAAAAAAAAAAAAAAAAGAAAGAAAGAAAACCCTGCGGGCACCATTATTCCTTGAATGGAAGGAAACCCTTCTTGAAGAAATGACTAGAAGAGGAACTTCAGCCAACCAAGAGAGAACTCAGGAAACCAAAGTAAATGGAATGGACTAGAATTGGGAACTGAGTACAATATATTTAGTGACAGAACTAAAAAATAAAAGTAGGAATTATGATTACAGAAGAGAAGTAAAGATAATAAGAGTTAGTTTTTAAGTTGTTTACCTAGTGATAATAACATTAACAGGGTAACTGCAAATGATGATGGTTATGACAATAATGACAACTATAATTTATTGATTGGTTAACTGTGTGCTGGATACCATAGAAAACATTTTTCATATATATGCACGTACACACATATAACCATGCATACATACATATATATCCATCCATACATACATATATATGCATACATACATGTATTAATATATATTCTTATATAGAGATAAATTCCTAACAAGCTATAAGGTAAACATTATTACCCCATTCATAAAGGAGAAAGCAGCCTGTCATCCCAGCACTTTGAGAGGCCAAGGTGGGGGGATTCCTTGAGGCCAGGAGTTCGAGACCAGCCTGGACAACATAGTGACCCCAGTCTCTACAAAAAATAAAAAAATGTAGCCAGGCATAGTGGTGCACAACCTGTAGTCCCAGCTATTCGGGAGGCTGAGATGGGAGGATTGCTTGAGCAAAGGAGGTTGAGGCTGCAGTGAGCTATAATGGTGCCACTGCACTCCAGTCTGGGTGACACAGCAAACCATGTCTCAAAAAAAAAAAAAAAAAGAAAAAAGAAAAAAAGAAAAGAAAAGAAAGCAGAAGCTCCAGTTAGTTAAGCTAAGTACTTTGAAATCACACAGCTAATAAGTGACAAATTCATACAGGTCTGACTCCAAAGCCCAGGTTTTTTTTATTTTACTATATTTGAGTTCCCTGAATATAGGACAGTGCCTCATTCCTCTCTGCCTCCCCACCATGTAACACAGCTAATATAGCATAATAGAAACAACACATTATTCCCACTTTACAGATGAAGAAAATAAGGCAGAAAACTTAAATAACATGCTCAGGGGTACACAGCTACAGCAGTGCTACCCAATAGACATATGATGTGAACCACATATATAACTTTAAATTTTCTAGTAGCTACAGTTTAGAAAGTAAAAAGAAACAGGTGAACTTAATTTTATTAATATACTTGATATAACTTGGCCAGGCATGGTGGCTCACGCCTGTAATCTCAACACTTTGGGAGGCCAAGGCTGGTAGATCACTTGAGGTCAGGAGTTCATGACCAGCCTGGCCAACATGGTGAAACCTCGTCTCCACTAAAATACAAAATTTAGCCTGGCGTGGTGGCGGGCGCATGTAATCCCAGCTACTGAGGAGACTGAGGCAGGAGAATCACTTGAACCCAGGAGATGGAGGTTGCAGTGAGCCAAGATCATGCCACTGCACTCCAGCCTGGGTGACAGAGAGACTCCCTCTCAAAACAAATATATATATATTTGATATAACTCAACATATACATATTATCATTTTGATTTATCCTCTATATTTAAAATTGTTAATGTGATGATTTATATGTTTTACACTAAGTCCTTGGAATCTAGTGTGTATTTTACTTTCACAGTACATCTCAATTTGGACTCGCTCCATTCCGAGTGCCCTCCAGCCACATATGGCCAGTGGCTTCCAAATCGTACTCTAGAGCTGCATGCCTCACTCAAGAGACTGCCAACTCTTCATTTATCATTCTCCAGCATCTATTCTTGAAGTGTTATTTTAGAACATCAAAAAACAAAGTAACTAATTAAGTTATCTCAATGGTCTCCACCTCCACAGAAGAGCCATCTGTTAGGATTTAACATCATACCCCTGGCACTTACAGAAGGTCACATTTATGCACATGGAGGGATCATATTCTGCGATAATAATCTGTTTTCCCCTCTCTATCTCCTCCTCCACACTTGAGCAGATACCAGGCTCATTGCAAACTTGCCCCCAGGGAGGCCTATGGCAGTGTAGAAAGATGAAGTAGGCTGCAAGACATTCAGGCTTTTTTAAGCCTAAACCCCTAGGAGAGGTATTACGGTTTACAAAGCAGGTAGCTTTGAAGAAGCTGGAAGGAGCCAGGCTTTTTCTCAGATAAAAGGGAGCTTGCCTTTGGCTTGGAGGAGAACAGGAGACAGGCCCCAAGAGAAGACAGGAACTGGCCTCAGTTCTTTGCAGCACCCTGGGAGGAAGGCTGCATGGGGGGAACCCAGGGAGGCGGGGCAGGGTCTACAAAAGATTTCCACATCCACAGCCCAGCACGGGAGCAGCAGAGAGCTATTCAGCCTGAAGCGGCAATAAGGCAGGGACAAGGGGTATTTATGGGGTGACTTTCCAGAACAGATATCCAATGACTAGACCCCACCCCCGATGCATAAACACTGCCTAGGGTCTCCAAACTGTGGGTAAAGCTCGGGATGGGGACAAGGACTGAGCTTTATTTCCCACCCATCCAGAGGAGAGGAGACTGGAATAAAAAGTTAAACTGAATTCTAGAAATCAAAGTAAGTAATCGGCCTTGTTTTGGTGACCAGAAATTCAAATCTGCCACTTAGGGGGCCTCACTTGGGTCTTCCAGGACCTCAGGCAGTGTCACCTACACAACCAATGCACTGGAGCCAGTTCTTCCGGAGGGGACAGCTAAGACCATGACTACCTGGTGGGCAGAGAGGGGTGTGGCCTCCTGGAAGTCACTGCTGACTTGGAGAACATCGTGATAAGATTAAGGTTCAAAGAATATCACAGAATACTTTTAAGCCCTGGTCAGGTGTGAAGTGGCCAGCAGGAAGGCCACTTGGAGTTTGCTTAAAAGATGAGTTTCCCTGACTCCCAAGAATGCCCAGTGGTAGAGTTTGGATGTCTGTCCTCTCCAAATCTCATGTTGACATGTGATCCCCAGTATCAGAGATGGGGCCTGGTGGAAGGTGTGTGGGTGACAAGGACAGATCCCTCCTGGATGACTTGGTGCCCTCCCTCTCTGTGGTAATGAGTTTCCATGAGATGTGATGTTAAAAAGAGTCTGAGTCCTCCCCCTTCTCACTCCCTCTCTCTCCACGTAATGCACTGGCTCCCCCTTTGCCTTCTGCCATGTTTAAAAGGCTTTCGGAAGCTTCCTGAGGCCTTACCAGAAGCTGAGCAGATGCTGGTGCCCTGGTTGCACAGCCTGCAGAACGCTGAGCCAAATAAACCTCTTTTCTTTATAAATTACCCAGCCTCAGGTGTTCCTTTATCACAGTGCAAAACGGACGCATACACGCAGAAACAGAGGAGCATAGAAGATGATTTTTCAGGCCTCTGTTTCAGATTCTGAAGCAAAAAGGTCTCCTTCAGCAGCACCACATGAAACCCTGCCAACCAGAGCAGATGAAAAGTGTCACCACAGTCAATGGGCGGCTGCCATGTTTAAAAGGCTTTCAGAAGTTGGGTAGGAGGAATGTCCAACAGATTCCCTGAGAGCCAGGCGCCAAGGCAAGGAGACCCTGCTACCTGCCCATCAGGCCCATCTCTTAACTGGCCATTGGTGAGGGGGCCTGGGGCACACGCCATAAGACTGTGGACAGGGGAAACTCAGACCCCAGGGCAAGAATGGGGAAAATGTTGTCCGGTCTTGGAAAGGGATCTTTTCCAAGGAAAATTCCTAGAGTTCAGGGAAGCTCAATGTGACTCTGTCTTATTTTGCTTATGGGTAAGATGAATATTAATATTTCATGGTAGACACAGGCCACGAAGAAAATCCACACATATTAACAAAGAAGGGAAGACAAGCTGCTGGGGGCTGGGTGGTTCAGAGGAGCACCAAAAAGGAGCATCGCTCTGGTCCCATAATAATCTACGTTCCATTGGTGCCCCTTACCCTCTCCAGCAGACAGCCAAGCCCATCATAAAGAGAGAAAGAGGCAGGAATGCTCTCATGCAGAGAAGTATGGGAGGGAAGGTGCTGGCTCCTTAACAGAACACCCACCTCCCCCATTCAATGCCCCAGGAGTGGGAACACGGGCAGGGACCCAGCCAACTCTGGGCTGAAAGCCAAGGGGAAGGACAGCTATGAGGAGGAGAGGCTTAGAAGATGAGTGGCAGCTTCGGGTCATCCAAGCCAAAGATCCTGCTCTCCCCAGGGAGGGGAGCTCATCTGAGGCTGGTGAGCATTCCTGGATGGGATGGGTCGGTGCTGGGAGGAAGGAGAATCTCTAAGGCATGCAGTCATCCCTGGAAGTAAAAGGTGAGACGACCGCCACGTGCCCAGGTTCAGGCACCCAGCTTTTGGGGCCCTGGGATTCTGACCACCCAGCCAGGTAGCTGCACCAAGGGCCTGGGAGCCCAGCGCAGGCCAGCAACCTAGCCCCACCCTCACGCAGGTGAGTAATTATTCCTTTCTAGAAACATCAAGATTTGCTTCAGGAGCTGCAGATGGTGGAGACCATGTCATGAGATATTATGAGATCTGCACCCCCCACCCCACACATGTTTGTCATCACTCTGTGCTTCCCGGGCTCAGGGGGCATACGCAGCAGGGGAAAACAGGAATTCTGCACATTTTCCCCCAGTGTGTAAGAAAATGCGGGCGAGCTCATGAAAAAATACAATTACGGAATTTTTAATGGATCTCTCTAGCATACAGGAGTTTGTGAACAGACCTTCTTGCCTGCTCTAGTTTCTGGACCTTCCCAAATTACCATTAAAAGGTATTGTCCTGTCTATGGCTTGTATGCCGCAGCAGATGCCTCAACAAGCAGCCCAAAAGGGCAGACGGGAGAGACTGGCCACGGAAGGCTTCCCAGAAAGGTAATGTTTACATGGAAGGAAGCAGGGAAGCAAAGGAGCATCTTCCAGAGCTTACATGAGAGCAAGTTCACATGGCCTAAGAGATGGCAGACATTCAGACAGAGCTTGAAAATGAGGTGCATGTGGAAGAGGAAAGTGGATGGTGTTAGAAGGTGGGGAGGAGCCTGCTGAGCAGGGCCACATGGAGCCATGTTGGAGCCAGAGGCAAAGGTGAGCAATGCGATGTGCACCCCTGCACACATGATGGCATGGATTTGCAATGGGTAATTTTTTCCCAACATTAAAGTAGTTGAAAAAATACTAGAAAATTAAAAAGGAGGAATGTTTTTAATTTAAATAATTTACATTATTTTATTTGTACCAAAACAGAATTTGTCATTATTTTACACTCCTAATCTTGATGGAAACAAATTCATCAATTAAAAAGTATGTTCTAAGTCTATTTCTTATTTCATTTTCAATTCAGAGTTGTAAATTATAAGAAATGTGAGAAAGTAACTTTGAAAGTATGTGTGATGAATAAAAACTTTAGTGAGAGATATAAATATACTCCCAAAATACTCAAACTTAAAATAATGTATTAATACACTTTTTAATTGTTCAATATTTTTAAACTTAATAACCCAGAAACAAATTATCATTACAAATAATAAATAAAACCATATATATAGAGAGTGGTACACATTTCTCCTCTTGCCTCAGCCTCCAATATGGCCTCATAGAGTCTTGTTGGAGCCTGTCTTTATTTGAAATTGTGATATTTTCATCATCATGGATTTTTGTGGCATTAACTTTGACTCTTTAAAATATTGTGTCAAAATTTCAACAAGCACATGAAAAGATGCTCAAAATAATGAATCATTAGGGAAATCCAAATTAAAACCACAATGAGATATTGCCTCACACCCATTAGGATGGCTACTATCAAAAATAGAGAAAATAACAAGTGTTGGCCAGGATGTGGGAACTTTGTGCACTGTTGGTAGGAATGTAAAATGGTACAGCCACTATGGAAAACAGTATGAAGGTTTCTGGAAAAAAAATTAAAAATAGAATCCCCATATATGATTCAGAACTTCCATTCTGAGTATATATCCAAAAGAATGAAAAGCAGAATCTCAAAGAGCTATTTTGTACACCCATATTCATAACATTGTTCCCAACAGACAAAAGACAGAAGCAACCCAAAAGTCCATGGGTGGATGAATCAGTAAACAAGATGTGGTATATCCATATAATGGACTATTATCAGCCTTAGAAAGGACGGAAATTCTGACACATATTACAACATAGATGAAGCTTGAGGACATTATGCTAAGTGAAATAAGCCAGTGGCAGAAGGACAAATACTGTGTAATTGCACCTATTTATGAGATACTACCTAGAGTAGTCAAATTCAGAAAGGAGACAGAAAGAAAGTAGAATGACGGTTGCTAGGGGTGAGGGTGGGACAAATGGGGAGCTGTGATTTGAATATATGTGTCCCTCCAAAATTCATACATTGGAACCTAATACCCAATGTCACAGTATTAAGAGTGGGCCTTTTGGGAAGTGATTAAGTCATGAGGATGGAGCCCTCCTGAATAAGATTAGTGCTCTTATAAAAGAGGCTTTTTTTTTTTTTTTTTTTTTTGGCCCTTTCATCTCTTCTGTCTTGTGAGGGCACAGCATTCCTCCCCTCCCAAAGATACAGCAGCAAGGCACCATCTTGGAAGCAGAGTGAGCCTTCACCAGACCCCAAATCGGCTAGTGCCTTGATCTTCGATTCCCCAGCCTCCAGAACGTGAGCAATAAGTTTCTCTTTATAAATT
Source organism: Pongo pygmaeus (assembly GCF_028885625.2). Lineage (NCBI taxonomy): Eukaryota > Metazoa > Chordata > Mammalia > Primates > Hominidae > Pongo > Pongo pygmaeus. Next base: position 27,763,176 of record NC_072385.2, on the reverse strand, counting down.
ACCCAGGCTTGGGTATTTTGCTATAGCAGCATGAACAGACAAAGACATAGGAAGTTACTGTTTAATGGGCGCAGGGTTTCAGTTTGGGAAGATGAAAAGGGTGGTGATGGGTGTACAACAATGGGAATGTACTTAACACTACTGAACTGTCAGCTTAAGAGTGGTTAAGATAGTAAATTTATGGCATATATAATCTACTATAATTTTTTTAAAAACATTCTTTATCTTAACTGCAGAGTTTTTTTGCATTGGTACAGAGCATGGGGTCATGGTAAGTCATACCCTGAAAGTCTATTATCTGGTATCCAAAAAGTCAATAATAGCAGGAAATTCCTTCAGATTGCCAGAAAAGTCCTCTGACCTATGCTTCTCCAACCCCTTACTTGAGAGTCTCTATTTTCTATACAATAGAGGAGAAAATAATGTAAGAAGTCACTCCCCCACCAAATGAGAGGATGGCCTGAGGAAAGTGTTGTGGAAAATGCTTGAAACGGCTGATATGCTGATATGGCAACGGAGAGAGATGTGATCAGATAAAGGGAAGAAACCTGCCTCTGAGGCCCAGATGAGGTGGGAAATCACACATTTTCCAAATCAAAACAGTCTGTCAAGATTTCTGGGCAGTTTGAGTGGGAGAGGTAGGCTTTGAAATGTTGGCATTTCTGGCACATTGTGATGGACAGAGGAGACAAGATCACGTATTTAGGATTTGGGATTCTTCCCCCAAATTCAGATGTGATCACTGAAAAGGATTGAGAACAACGATCCATGCCAAACATTTTATTCTAAGAAAAATGTTTTTGTATGTAATTTGCATGCTTCAAAGGGTTGGTAAGATGGTAGCTGCTGAAAATGTAAGCTATGCAGTTTGTATTTCCCTTTATAACTAAGTTGCCAAGGAATCCAGAGACCAAGACTAAACCCCATTTCCAGTAATTGGCCCACCTTGGTTTGCTAGTAACATCTCACATTCTTTGCCCTGATTAAATCATTGCCCACCAGGCCTAATCTTGTAAATTACTTTCAATAGGCATGACATACATCCTGAATTAATTTCTTCTTAGATTAGCATCGATCTTGCCTATATGTTGGCATTTTCTCGAATTCTCTGGAGATGTCCCCTTCATGATTGGAACAAAGGTTTCCATTACGTGAAGTAGTGCCTCCAGTGAACTCTATGGGAACGTCTCCCCTCCTCTGCTTGGACACCAAGAATTTGAATCTACAAAGTGTGTGTCAGGAACAGGCTCATGACTCATCTTCACTTTTATCTCCATCTGAAAACCTAACCTTCTCCTGGGAGCCTTTGCAGCACCGTTACGTAAATCTTTCAAGCAGCTGTTGCTACAGCTTCTCTCTTATCCCTAAAGAGTAGCCTCTGCCTTATAATGAAGCTAGAAATCTGTTTGATAATTTAAAAGGAGGGAGAGTGGGGGTGGGTTTTCTTAGACTTCTAACAACCCACCAGGTCCCTTCATCCAACAATCGAACAGGGGCTTCCTTCCCCCTTTTCTTAGTGGGGTTTATTCAGTCTTCAGCACTTTGCAATTTCATCAGCTTAAAAGAAACTCCCATCTCCTGGCTTTCTGAGTAACCTTCCACTGTTTTTCTGAATCACAGCCTATTTCCCGCTGATTTGGTGACCTCATTCTCTGTGCTCATTAAGTTCTCTGATCACATTCACTGAATGAAAGCGGAAGTTCATTCTGCCTCCGTGAAGGTTCCTGTGCGGCCTCGGCCCTCACAAGGGGCAGGCCAGTCCCTCAAGCTGCATCCACAGGCCCTGCTTTCATCACAGGGAGGACAGCAGAAACCCCCTCAAGAACCGCAGGCACCCTCTCTGCAGCCTCCCAACTAATCCACACAGCAGAGTGGCTCTGCCTTGCCAAGAACTAACTCCGGCATCGACAGACCCAGGGCCACATCTCCAGCAGGTTCTCAAGTTAGTAAACACACATCCCTTAGGCCATTTCCCTGGATTGTAAACTTATGCCTGGTTGCTATGCTGACAAACTCACCACTAATATCCATTAACTCTGCTCTTGCACCACATTAATAATATTATACAAAAGACATGGGGAGTCTCTCCCTCGTACTTTACTTCCTAATGATCCATGTCGTCTGAGGCTATTCGGGACATAAGCTATGCCACTTCTTTTGGATTCCAGGTACCTGGAGGGAGTTTTCCTTTCAGTTTCCTTGAATTCCAAGTCATTACATCGTCACCATCCTTTGTGGAGAATGCAGGAAATTCTACACACTCTGTTCTCTCGGCAAATGCATGGAATCTGAAACATGAAGAGATGCTCATTAGGAAGGCAGTACGCAGGTGTCTGTGCATGCTTGTTCCTTCTCCTGGGACTGAACGTGCTCTTTGGCGGCACTGGGCATCTTCATCTTCTTAGCCATGGTCACTGCTTCTCCCTGCACCTTGTCAATTCCACAAGCAAAAGACAGGGAGGCAGAATAGCACAGAGAATTGTGAATGATGTGGGATTTTAACTGACAACTCATCCTTTCATTAGAGGGTAAATTAGCTCAATCAAATGGTATTTCTTGGTCCTGGGAAAATGACACTCTATGCTTATATTCTTTCTCTTGTTCCCAGGGTTCCATCGTGTTAACACAGCTTAACCAAGCCAGGGGTCTAATGAGGGGCCCCAGTAACACCCATCAGCTCTGTGGGTTCAGTGAGGACAGCTCATGACACAGAGAGCATTTGCCTAATTTGCCTGCTGCTGATGGGCATCAGTCAACTTTAACTCAGCAAACACACACTTCCCCAGGAGCCAAGCTTAAGCACGAATGAGAAGCATTCCTGTGTGGACAAGTTTTTAGGACCTGTCTTTTCAAAGCATGGTCCAAGGAGCAGCAGGTTAGGAATACACACACCCAGGCCCCCACCCAGCCCTGTGGAGTCCAAATATCCATTTAACAGGGTCCCCTAGGGGCTGACAGGCACATGAAAGTTTGCAAACACTGGTGTAGTGCACAGGGCGATGGGCTAAGTCACACCCTCAAAGCCACTTAACTGGAATCCAAAAAGTCCATAAATAGCAGGATATTTTTTCAGGTGGGCAGAGGAAGTCACAAGTAATGCTCCTCCAGCCCTGCAGGAGTTCCGTCTCTGCCTAGCACCACACACTCAACTCAGAGAAAATCCCAAGCACCGCTCAGGATGGAAATGGTGGGAGAAGTCTAGGGAACCCACCTCGGCTATGGAAAGCCTCAGTCTCTTACTAAAGGGTTTCAGGCGAGACTGGAATAATGACTTGATGGCAATTAAAATGTCAGCCTCATTCTGGTGGCCTTCCTAAAGCCAATGAACTCTTAGTCTGGTCATTCCCAACTCCTGCAGGAGCTTCATCCAGAGCAGAAATGTCCGGCTCCCTTGCCCTGAAGGGCAAGGAGGGGAGATGGGTGAGGTTTGCCCCAGCAGTCCCCATGCCCTGAGTGTCAAGGCCTTTAGCGCCCAGGACCTTCCACTCTCTGATCTGTTTTCTAGATTAGAAAAGGGAACAGGGCAGAAATTTCCTCTAGCTGATACAGTCTCGCTTGTGCAGAAGCAACTCAGCATTATGACGGGCTGTTTGAGCCTTAGAGCACAGTGCTGAGCTTGGACTGGTGGTTCTACCCAGACACAGCCTTTGGCACAGGGGAAGCCAGAGTCCAGTTGGAGGGTCACCAGACCAGGCAGCCTCCTGCAACCTGAGACACTCAGGACATGCCACTTGCAGCTGGAGAATAACTGCACTCCAGCTGGGGCCCCACAGCCAAAGGTGCACCAAGACCAACCAGAAGCCATGGAGTGTCCAGGCAAGGAGTAGAGAAGGCAGGGGCACTACTTGTGATGGGTTACGCTTGCCTACAAAGGCCCAGAGCGTGGACAGGAGGATACGTCAATACCTCATCCTTTTCTGCAAGACCCACCTCCATGGCTGCATGGCCTCGTTAGGTAGCTGAACCACAGCTTCTCTCACAGGAAATTATTCCCTGGGCTCTAGCGTGCCCCAGATGAGCTAAGCAGAGAACAGCAAGAGAGGTGACTGGTCAGTTGCCTCTTCTCTTTCAACTAGTGAGGTTAGAGGAGGGAGCCCCCTTCTGTACTTAGGGGCTCAGGAACCAAGAATGGGAGCCACATACCTGATGTTAAAAGATTTCAAAGTGCTGTAAGAGCAGCCACAGCAATGGTCCTTAGAGTCCCAAAGTCTTGTTAACAATGAAAATTTCTAGCCCTTCACAGATCTTGAAAATTAGAATTCCTGGGGCTGTGGCTATAAAATTTGCATTTCAATCAAGCTCTCTGGGCAGTTATTATGCAAAGTGATGGGAAAAATGCATATTCCCGGGCTCTCTCTATGATGTGGAATGAACCAGCAAAGTGAAGCCTGGCCTCTGTGTCATTAACAAGCTCCCCAGTGACTGTGATGAGCACCTACACTTAAGAACAAGATACCATCTTACCCTGTTAGGAGGGCTATTATCAAAAAGAAAAAATAACAGTTGCTGCTGAGGAGGCAGAGAAATTGTTGGTTGTTATAAATTGTTGGTGGGAATGTAAATTAGTACAGCCATTATAGGAAAGACTATGGAGATTTCTCAAAACCTAAAAATAGAACTACCATACAATCCAACAATCCCACTACCAGGTATTTATCCAAAGAAAAGGAAGTCGGCATATCAAAGGGATATCTGCACCCTGTGTTTATTACAGCACTATTCACAATAGCCAAGATACGGAATCAACCTAAGTGTCCATCAATGGATGAATGGATAAAGAAAGGTGGTATATACATAATAAATACTATTCAGCCACAAAAAGAAGGAAATCCCGTCATTTGCAGCAACATGGATGGAACTGGAGGTCATTATATTACGGGAAATAAGCCAGGTATAAAAAGACAAATATCGCATGTTCTCACTCATGGGTAGGAGGTGGAAAAGTTGATCTCATGGAGATGAGAGTAGAATGATAAATACCAGTGGCTGGGAAAGGTGTGAGGATCAGGGGGATAAAAACAGGTTGGTTAATGGGTACGAACATACAGTGAGATAGAAGGAGTAGGTTCTAATGTTCTGATGGTAAAGTAGGGTGGCTATAGTTAACAACAGTGTATTTTATATTTCACAATAGCCAGAAGAGGGGACTTAAGATGTTTCCAACACATAGAAATGATAAATAAGGTGATGGACATCCTAAATCCCGACTTGATCATTCCACATGCTATGCATACAACAGAATATCACATGGGCCTGTGGGGAAAAGAAAGAGAGATCAGATTGTTACTGTGTCTGTGTAGAAAGAAGTAGACATAAGAGACTCCATTTTGTTCTGTACTAAGAAAAATTCTTCTGCCTTGAGATGTTGTTAATCTGTAACCCTACCCCTAACCCTGTGCTCCCTGAAACATGTGCTGTGTCAACTCAGGGTTAAATGGATTAAGGGCTGTGCAAGATGTGCTTTGCTAAACAAATGCTTGAAGGCAGCATGCTTGTTAAGAGTCATTACCACTCCCTAATCTCAAGTACCCAGGGACACAAAACACTGCAGAAGGCCGCAGGGACCTCTGCCTAGGAAAGCCAGGTATTGTCCAAGGTTTCTTCCCTTGTGACCGTCTGAAATACGGCCTCGGCCTCGTGGGAAGGGAAAGACCTGACCGCCCCCCAGCCCGACACCCGTAAAGGGTCTGTGCTGAGGAGGATTAGTAAAAGAGGAAGGAATGCCTCTGCAGTTTTGAGATAAGAGGAAGGCTTCTGTCTCCTGATTGTGCCTGGGCAATGGAATGTCTTGGTGTAAAGCCCGATTGTATATTCCATCCACTGAGATAGGGGAAAACCGCCTTAGGGCTGGAGGTGGGACACGCTGGCAGCAATACTGCTCTTTAAGGCATTGAGATGTTTATGTATATGCACATCAAAAGCGCAGCACTTTTTTCTTTACCTTGTTTATGATGCAGAGACATTTGTTCACATGTTTACCTGCTGACCTTCTCTCCACTATTATCCTATTATCCTGCCACATCCGATAATCATCAATAAATACTAAGGGAACTCAGAGGCCGGTGCCAGCGTGGATCCTCCATATGCTGAACGCCGGTCCCCTGGGCCCCCTTTTTCTTTCTCTATACTTTGTGTCTCTTTCTTTTCCAAGTCTCTCGTTCCACCTAACGAGAAACACCCACAGGTGTGGAGGGTCAACCCACCCCTTCATGGGCCCTATAAATATGTACAAATATGTATCCATTTAAAAATATTTAAAGAACAAGTGCTCTGGGAAGACCTTGTACCCATTTCAAGGAGAACTTAGGAAAGATTTTATAATTCTCCTTGTAACCACAGAAGTAGCTGGTCTTTCTCCACAAGAGACCTAAACTTACACACACACACACACACACACACACACACAGACCCAGGGTGCAGGGGCATATGTTTTAAAATGCAGGTTTTATTACTATTCGGGTATTGTGAGGCCAATAGATAAGGAGCCTACTGCCATTGAAAAGATAGTTTGTTACTCATGGTTCCCCTGTAGACTGAATTGTGCTCTCCCAACCCCAAGCCAAAAAAATTCCTATGTTGAAGCCCTAATTCCCAATGTGACTGTCTTTGGAGATAGAACAGGAGGTAATAAAAGTTACCAAGGAGGTAATAAAGGTTAAATGAGGTCATAGGGCAGGGCCCTGATTCTATAGGATGAGTGACCTTATAGGAAGAGGAAGAGACACCAGTGAGTGCGCCCTCACTCTCTGTCTGTCTCTCCTCTCTCTCTCTCCACACACACACACACACACACTCTCTCTCTCCTCCCTCTCTCCTCTCTCTCTCTCCTCTCTCTCTCTCCTCCCTCTCTCTCTCTCTCCACACACACACACACTCTCTCTCTCTCCTCTCTCTCTCTCTCTCACTCTCTCTCTCTCCACCATGTGAGGACAGAGTGAGAAGGCAGCTGCCTACAAGGCGGGGAGACAGCCCTCACCAGAAACCGAATTCTCCTTCACCTAGTACTTCCCAGCCTCTAGAACTGTAAGAAATAAATACTTGTTAAGCCACCCAGCCTGTGGCAATTTGTTATGGCAGCCCAAGCTGACTAGCCCGGTTCCCAGGAGAGAGGGGCACAGCGTGCCACGCAGGCCACACAGAGAAGCACTGGGTCAGCCGGGAGGCAGAGGGAGTGAGGGGAAAGGTAGGTGAGGACCTTTAGTGTGGATTCCAAGGGAAGGAACAGGAGAGGAAGGGTAAGCAGGCTTAGGATTGGCTATTTGAATAACTTCCCTGGGCTCTGGGGTGTAGGGGCTGTCCTGAGTTTTCTGGTGTGTGGCCCTGGAGTGATTAGGGTAGAGAACAGTGGTTCTAAGTGAGAGAGCCTGGATTGGCAGTGTGGGCTCTGGTTGGTTTGCATATACAAGTACGCCCCAGTGAGTAATTTGCTATCTCTAGGAATTGGCTAGCCCTGGGAGGGACAGGGTCTCCTGGACCAGCAAGGCGCCAAGAGTTCAAAGCATAAGAATTGCAGAAAATAGAAAGGCATGATGAATACAGGATGGAGAAGAAAAGATGCAGAGACTAAATACTATACTGGAAAGAGGAGAACACAGCAACAGATTGGTTAAAGCCACGAAGAATGCAAGACCCACTGTTGATCCTGTGTGAGCAGGCAACCCGCTTGCTGTCACTCAAGAGCACATTTTCTGCCTACCTGCTGTGGGTCTTGGCACTCAGATCCTTTAGAAAAGCTATAGTGCCTTCTCCTCTGGCGTTGAAGGACACTGTGTAGACCGGACACGGGATCTCCAAGGCCCTGTGGAGGAGAAGCTCCTTGGATTCTTCAGGAACATCCCCCACCACAAAGTAGTAAATGGATTCAATCTGCAAAACAGTGGTGCCAACGGTTTATCTCCCTCACATGCCCTAGCTTGGTACTAGACTCATCAGTAATACCTTTTCTACAAAATGACCTCTTAGAAAAAATGGGCAGAAAGAATAGCAGCCCTGCCCAGGGTTTTCTGAGGACATCAGGGCCAGTCAGGAAGTGAGATATTCAAGGCTTGGTGCCAAGGAGGTCTGTCAACAGTGGCTATTGTCTCGGGTATGGCATGAGGAGAATATGGTTGGCAGATTTGGAGAACTTCCTCTGGGCCACAAATATATCGCACAGGTTTGGAGTGGTTATTTTCAAGTCAAGCAATGAAGGAAGGACTGGCACAGCCACCGCAGGCAGGAAGCTTATCTGCCATTTCCCACGGCGGTGCCAGAATCCTACAATGCAAACTCATGCGTCCTCCGTCTAAGGCAGAACGTGGAAAGGAGGGCACATCCCCAGCTGGCTCCACCTCTGGGCTCACCTCAGCAGGGACTCACACGCCCGGGACTGGGGTGAGGCTGTCCTGACTGTGCACAGCTGGTCAGATGCCAGGTCCGCCTGCAGTGCCCTGCCTCTTGCCACCAAACCAGGACATGAGAAGAATGGGGGAATAAGCAATCCCTGTGTCAGAACACACACACACACACACACACACACACACACACACACACACAGCTTAAACCAGTGATTCTGGAAGATGCACACCTCCCCCAGTAAGCAGTCAATCCCACAGAAGTTCCACCTGCTGAATTGAGAGATAGAGAACTCTCTATCTCAGGGCAGCCGCTCCTCCTGCCCTGCTGCAGCCCCACCACCCTCGCTCCTCCCAGGACGGTGCTTCCACAGTGCTCCCCGCCCCGCCACCCAGGAGCTCTGTCACCTCAAGCAACTGACCTAACTTCAGTGTCTTCTCTTGTTAAAAGGGAGATAATGCAGTTTATTATTCATGATGGAATTGAAATAGGATGACTTCCAACTACGTGTGCATTTCTATACATCTCAGAAAGTAAAAAACCCAAGGAGAGCCAGGAATCCGTATCCTCTCAACCTGTCCTAATAATGTCCCGAAGGACTGTGTCCACACATAACTGGGGAAGAAACCCCAGCAAATGTATTGTGTTAGGAGGTAAATAGATGTCACCATCCCTTTAGGATTCATGACCCTCTCCTTGCTCTAATCCCAAATCCCGATGAGCTGAAGATAGATAGTCACCAAATGGCCTCACCTCAACGTCTATCCCAGGCCTTAAAGGCACCTGGCCGGGAGGGTGGGGGGTGGGAGCCCTCATGGTTGATTTCTAGTTGGTTGGGGTGCTCTGCCTGCAGCAGATGGAGCAGACTGTGCCAAGGAGGTGGAAGAGATGGGGGTGGGAGGCAGTGGGTGGGGCCCAGACTGGGACTTAGGAGAAGGACAGAGTGGGAGCTGAGATCAGGCCACTTGAGGAACATCCCTCCACCAACGAGGCACAGAAAGCCCCGGCCCCTCCCAGGCCTCTTTGTCTCAGGCCTTTCAATGCCAGCTCCTGATTCTAAAAAGTACCGATCGAGCAGTAAAAGACTGAGGAATATTGTAAATTTCTTCAAGTCCATAAACTGGAAGCGAGAAAAACCCTGAAAGAAGGAAGAAACCATCTTCTCCAGATTCCTTGTAGCCAGCCAATACTGCTCTTCCAGCAGATGCGTTCTGTTTCACTCTTTTCCTGGTCTGATGCATGACCTTGTGGGAGATGCATTTAAACGGCTTCCACTTAGCAGGCCTATTATTTATCCAAGTTTTCCAGCCGCGTCAGTGCCCAAGTTCAGCAAGGGGACAGGTTCATCCTGTTGCAAGGACCTAAGTGACACATGGCCTGAGACAGGGGAGCAGACACACAGTATTTTCTAGGGTTGGTCAGATGAAGAGGGAGGTGAGGACACACATCTCGAGGTGGTCTGTCAGCCTCTCCTGATACCACACACATCCAATGCACGTCATGTAAACGCAGCTTCTTTGCTCTGGCACTAATCCAAAAACCTGAAGTTCTTGTGCAGAAATGTTTTTCCCTTGAGATTTCATCAAACTGAAAATTGCTGTAGCCAACAGTGAGTCAGGATTTATTTTCCTTTACTAAGGTTATGACATTATTCACTATTCATTAAGTTCATTACTCGGCTTCTTAATCATACACATTTTCAGTCAACTCTGAGCTACAGATTTCCTGGGACAAGCTTTTACATTGAGACCACCTATCCCCCCTACTCTCCTGTACGCAGTCTTTCTGCCTCTCCTTTCTGCTCACGTGATGACACTTAGAAAAACAGAAAGGAGGATAAATATGCTGCCTATTCCTGTCTGCCATCAAACTGGCAAAATGCCTCTTAAAGCAAAATGGCTTTAATACTGTTGGCTATTTGGGATGATAAACCAAAATGAATTATTTCACTCAATACAACAGTCCTGTGGAGCATGAATTATTACCATGCCCAGTTTACAGATGAAGAAATTGAGGCTTGGAAAGGAAAACTGAGTTGGCCTTGGAGCTGGTAAGCCTAGGCTGCCGGGCCCCACAAGCCCTGCCCTTGCTGTCCACGGCTACGCTGTGCTGTTCGTGGCAAGGCCGGTCACCTGTTAGAGATGAATGTGAGCCCCAGAATTCTGAAAGTAAGAGCAAGCAATAGAAGGTGGCCCCGGACAGGCACTTTTTTCACTTCTGTGGTTACCCCACCATCCAAGGGTTCAGGCTCCTACCCCCGATACCAACATCACTGACCAAAAGTTGGGCCAGGAGATTGTGTGGCTTAAAGGAGTTATCCTCATGGGAATCTGCTCCCTTAACCAGTGTCTTTGAGCTCCTTGAAGGTAAAGGCCAGTCCTGAGGCTCAGTAGCAGCCTTCAGTCCAGGAGTAGCTTCCTCACGGACCACATTTCTCTAAATGCTGATTTGCACCGAACTTGATAAAATACATGAGTTCCATTCAGCTCCTTTAGAGTGAGTAAAAAGCTCTTGCCACTTCATACTACATCAAGTAGGGAGGAGCCTTTATGTTTTCACTTGAAATTCCTTATTCTATCTGGGCCATTCATTCAGGAGCTTCACACAGTAACATGCATTCTGCCCCGCCAAAGAGTCCTTGACATCTTCCTAAGCTGCAGCTTTGGGGGAAGAAAGAAACAGACTAGGAGTGTGTGCTTCTACTCTGACTGTCCTCTGCTCCATTGGCCAGAGCCTGTGCTCTCATCCCCTAGGCTTCCAGGTTTAAAAATCTTCACTCTTCAAAGAGCAAAAAGAAAGTCAACCAGAACAGCAGTGAAAGATCCAGCAAAATTCTGTCTTGTTCGGCATACACCTTTGAACATTGCAACATTTCTGGCCAACTCCAGTCCTTGGATCTGACCTCCAAATCCTCCCTGTACCTGTGGGAGCCCTCTGCTGTCTCAGCCCATTTGATCTGATTCCCTCCATGGTAGTGACTGTCCCCATGGTATTGATCTAGTTCACCTCTCAGATCCTTCCTAGGATCCTTGACCACCACTGACTTTCTGGCCTCCCAGGTTTCAGGGTCTCTGTCCCCACCTGCCATCCCCACCAGGGTCCTACAAGACTCAGCAAATTCACCTTTTCAATCCCACACAGACCATATCACTTCAATTTACAAAACTCAAATCTATGCCATAGCTTGGAAATGGGACCCACATCTTCCCGTCAAACACAAGAATATGAAAATTATTTCCTTTCCAACCCTTTACTGTTCAACAAGCATTTATAGAGCCCTTGTTAGGCATCAGAGACACAAAAAAGAAAAGATCTGATGCCTGCCTGAACCACTACAAGGAAATAAATGAACTGCCAGGGTCATGGATTAATGTGGCCAGGACTTCGGCTTTCAGTCCAGCAGTGAAGGTTCTTTATGAAATCATGTGGGTCTGTCTTTAATCCACTCACTTGGTCTCCCAGGAAATATGATTAAAAGAAACCAAAAACTACACAAATGTGCTCCAGCAGGTGGATGGAAGAGAGGCCGAGAACAGAATCAGAAATGCAGGTATCTTCTGGGTAGGTGGCCTTGTCCTGGCAGAGAAGCAAAGCCCCTCGGTCTTCTTAGGCAGCTTAGAACCAGGGCTCTGGGTAAACAGCCTTCCCTTTCATCCTGTACACCACCCTTCCTCGTAAGGCCTGGAAAGCTACTAACTTCCAAAGATGCATGTCCTGCACCAGGGCTACTGAAGAGCAGAAACTCTGTGCCGGTCCACACACCTGGTCTCTGAGGATGTCAACCCCCTCCACCACCAAACATGTCCCCAGGACCCCACGTGCTGCCCTCCCAATGAGCCAGGTTCCTTTTCATGAGACGCAACAGTAATTCATCTATCAACAGTGCTCTTCGAGTGCTATGAGTCGAGGCAGTTATTTCAACAGACCTCCCACTCCGCATGTGCTCTTCTTAGACCTCAAGGCTCTCCTCTCTCGTTGCTTCCTATTTGAGTCTTCCTGGCCCGCGGTGGTTACAAAGCCTGCGCCTGGAGGGGGCCGGGAGCCTCTCTGGGCATCTTCCTTCTCCATGACCAAGCACGTGGTTCAGCCCTACTCCTCATGTGGGCTTGGTACAGAAACGGGACTCGCATGTTAATTTGCGGGCACAAGACAATGCCCACTTTCCTGACTCCTCTCAGCACCCGCTCATGGAGGAAGATGCTAACCTGCAGCAGGTTGTCATCAGTAGGAACAGTCTAGTTGTTTATATTTGCATTCAAAAAATTCTTTAAGCCTTCCATCTTTTCTGTTCAGAGCAAACTGCAGCCATCTGGATGAATTCAGAACTCGTTGGGATGGGCATGACAGGTATGGAGCAGAGAAGCAGGACTTACGGGAACCCACTCCCCCCAGCCCCTGCCACACACACATGTATTTTTTAACTCCTCATAAAACACAGGACATGGCATTTTTATATGCAAGGCAGTTGCATTTACTAGAATTTTCCTTGAGACCACCCCCAGATCAAGGCAGAGGGGCACAGTGGTCTGTGCAGGGCTTGCATGTGCTGCTCCACAGTCTCTTCTCAAAAGCTTTCAGGCTGCATTTGATGATCAGCGCCTGGGAGCTTCTTTCTTGGCTCCTTTTCTTCCATAGGACTTCCCTGGAACTCATTGAATTGTTCCTTACTTCTTGGAATAGGAATGAACCCCAGAGAAAGGAGAGGCACGAACCAGAAGAAGTGAAACAGAAAGGCAGGGTCACTGGGGGATCCTGCAGTCAGGTCAGGGGGCCACAGTCAGCTGTGACCACAATAGCCAGGTTCATAGACAAAGAGAACAGCTGTGTGCACAGGCTCATGCACACACACCCTGAGCCTGGGTATGTTCCATTTTTTTGAACGCTTATTAAGGTGTCCAGACACTTGAAATTTTACAGATGTTAAAACAAACTCAAAGGACCAAGGAAAAACTAGCTTGGTATCTGGTTCTTCCTTAATGGAAAACATTTGTTCCTTTGGCCTTGGAAGGAAAAACAATGTGTTTCCAATTACAAACCATCGCCCTCAGTATTGATAAACACAGGCTGGTGAACACTGGGGACTGTCTTTCAAGATGCCAACATGTGGCCTCTTTCTCCAACAATGGACTTCTTGATGCAGCTGGGTGAAGTCTGAAACCTACAGAAACCCCAGGCTTCCAGAGTGGAGGAAGCACATAACTGTTAAGTAACTGTATCCAAAGGCAAGCAGACCTTCCCACAGGGAGACCAGGCTGGCCAAAGACCCCACCTGCCCAGAGTGTGTCTCCACCGGCTTGCCACTGCCCCAACACTCCCATCACTAGAGTCACTCCCAGAAACACAGACCCTGTGGCTCAAAGAGACATAACACACCACCATCTAATCACTTCTTCCAGGTAAAGCTTTATTTCCAAAAGGTCCCTATCAAAATTCATGTCAATACGTTGACATCCAAAAATGGATGGAGTCATCAGCTTGCATGTACTTCACCTTGGAAAGTGTGTGACAGACGACAGATCCATCTGTGAAGAAGAGTAACTAGGAAAGATTCAGAATGTGGATGCTGGGAAAATCCTATTTCCTCATCCTCAGGGTTCTATGAGGAGTCTTCCAATCTCTCCTCCCCATAAGAGATAGACTGACTGATCTAATTGGCAGGAGAGCAAGAGTGAAGTTAATATGGCAAAGATGCATGACTATGGCCTCACTCCTGTCCTTTCTCTATGCTCGGTGGGTGTGAGTCGCACTCGGCTCTCCTGACACTGGCTAAACAAGGGTCTACCCTGCATCCCCAGTCACCCCACAGAGGGAGCCTAGCCAGGTTCAGGGGACAGGTATTCAGGGACCTCATTTGGGTTGTTCCAGCTATGCCATCACCATCAGTGCCCGATGGGATCTCTGTCGGATCCTGCTGGGAGGGGCCCAAGATCAGTTGAAGGGCCATGTAAAGTCACTGAGTGTGAAGAGTTAAGCTGGAAGCCACATCCATGGCCTGGGGCCAGCCATGAACACGCACTTACAGTCTTGTCTCTCCCGGCTTCCAGCAGAGCATCCAGGCGGCCAGCCTCGCTCACAGTCAGCTCAACCATCAGTTTCTCAACCCAACTGACGGCAGTAGCTATGGACTGTTTGGTCACAGGAGTAGCATTTTCCTGCCACTTCACAGGCTCTTGAGAAACCCTGAAAGGGATCACATGGAGTGGTCACCGGGCAGTGATCAATGCTACTGGGGATGCCAACCCTCCGTCTCACAGCCATGAGCAGCAAGCTGCCAACATCCATCTCTAGAGCTGAAAAAGAAAGAAATCATAGCTCCCAGCCCTCTGATGTTACCAACAAAACCAGCAAGCTGTTTAAGACAGGTTCTCAAAGCACCACTATCTTCTATAAGCCGTGCTGACTAGGAAAAACAATGTTTACATGAGAAACAGAAAGGTAAACACTAATAATGAGTCCTTTAAAACATTAAGAGAAGTTATTTTTTATAAACAGGCAAGTTTATATGTAACTGGCTTCTCTTCATAGTAAATTTATAATAATTCACAGTATTAAGATTTGCAAATCACCAGCAATTCTATTGCTCTAAAATTTTATTTCTAATTCTTTCGTGACATTGTTTTCATTGTCCTGAAAGATTCCCATAGGTTGCCTTCTTTTGGATTAATACTGGTATTGTTTTGAGTTCAAGATAGTATTAGCTTTTAAATCCTGAGAAAATTTGGTTAAACCATTTAGTTTGGGCTTATAAATGACTGGTAGAACCCCCAATTCCAAAAAAAGAAGAGCCATTTGAATTATCTCAATTTATTTGCACTTAATAATTGCAAATAAACTGGCCTGATTGCCCCCCATGGCCTGCCACCAGAAGCAGGGCTGGCTCACACTTGTGTCTGCTGTGTGCTTCCTGGGTAGAGAATCTGGCTGAGTGGCATCTATGTTGTACAGAGGTTTCCAAGAAAGCAAAAGCTTTGCAGACTTAAGCACTTGATTCCTTCAGTAATATACCTGTGACAGAAATAGGAATCTAGATAGAACATAATTAGGCATTGTCCCCAAAGATGTCCTCTATTTAGCTGAAAGTATTTGATTAAAAACAGAAAAACTGAATGAGGTAGATCCTTCCCCAACCATTATCCAGATGTTTTTTGTCAGGGAGGTGCAATCACTTTTCCAGATGAGAAGTTAGTGCTAAGGTCCAAATTCTCTTGAATCCAAGAATCCATAAATAATTGGTTGTGAAAACTCTGAAATATGGGAAATTCTATAAAGCCAGCCACCTGTTGTTCTGGTGAAAGGGGTCAACTTACGGGGGAGGTCAACTTGAGTTGCAACTTCAGTCTGGAAAATCAGTGAAGTTAGTGACGTTTGAATTCATTACCCAAGTTAAAAGCTAAAATGAATGAAGAGATTTATGGCCTTAAATATTCATTTGCCATAACTCATATTCTTATATTTTAACCTTCCCATGCACTGAAGAAATGCATGTTTCTAAATCTCTTTTAATGTGAAAGCTAAGACACCCTGTGCAAAGCAGATAAAAGTTCCTAAGATTTATTCACTTTGGGATTGCTGCTGAAATTACATCTTCTAGGAAAGTATAAGATAATGCCTTTTCCCTCACCAGAGAGCTAACTGTGTCAGCTGTGCTACTTAATTCCAAATATGTACAGATTACTATGAACTTTCACTAAAATACTTCCTTCCTATGGGAACTCACCGTATGATATTGAACTTGGTTATGTGAGCCACCTGCTCCTGGAGAACCATTGTTAGAGCCTCTCGGCACAGATCAAGCTCCCCCTCCAGAATGCCGCCAAAATCCAGAACTATGGTGACGCACTGTTCCAAGATGACACCAAAAATCTGCCGGCTTTTGCTGGTGAGCCAGTCCATTCGCTGCTTGTAGCTCTCCACAGCTTGTGTTAAATGTTCCACAAACTGATAAATCAGTTCTGATTTAGCTGTCAGCTTAATGAAAATAAAAGACAAAAACAATAAAACACCACCAAAATAAGTCATTTGAACCACAGTGCTGCCACCGAGAACTGTGCACTCATAACAGTGTTGTCAATGACCCTCCAAACACTACAGAATCCAGGAGAAAAGGTTCCAGTCTTTCAACAGAAAAATGCTTGGATTCTCCACAGAAGAAAAGATGATAATGTGATCTACTCAAAATACAGCAGTCCTTAAAAAATATCTTTCCAGATTATGTTTTATATTTATAGTTACAGATTATCAGAAAAAGCCCAGGGCACTCTTGAGAAATTAGGTAGAAGAAAAGACCAACAAAGGCAGATGGAAAATAATGTCTCACTAAAACGTTTTCCTAAATATAACATTCCAAAAATATTTCTGAAAATGCTACTGAACATGCCAGCACACCTTCCGGGTTTCCTCTAAAGGATGCCATCCCAGCTACACATCCTTCTGCTCATGACTTTTGTCCTCATGCCCTCCTCTCTCGGGCGAAGCTCTCCTGCACCTGGACCACCTGATCACTCACTGCTGCTACCAACAGCCCTTGGGCTGCCCCCAAATGGTGACAGAGACTTGCAGGAAGTTTCTTGTATGTACAGATAAACCATCCTTCACATAGATCAGACACACTGTGCAAGGCCTTTCAAGAGGTAGAGAGGCAATAGAAGACATAGACAAGGAACAAGAAAAAATTGTGCCCTATTCTGTGACAAAGCACATTTTATTTTATTTTATTTTATTTTAGCAGTTGCAAGATTTAACAGAGTGAAAACAGAGCTCCTATACAAAGGCAGGGGACCCAAAGAGGTAGTTGTTGCTGGCTCAAATGCCTGGGTTTATATCCTGATCATTGTCCCTCCCGCTGTGTTCTCAGGCAATAGATGATTGGCTATTTCTTTACCTCCTGTTTTTGCCTAATTAGCTTTTTAGTGAGCTCTCTTTACTATCTGATTGGCCGGGTGTGAGCTAAGTTACAAGCCCCATGTTTAAAGGTGGATGCGGTCACCTTCCCAGCTAGGCTTAGGGATTCTTAGAGCACATTTTAAAAGAAGATACGGTACTTTATCTTGGAAAATATGCTTTCAGACCACATCACCTCATTCCACATTTTTGTGCCTTGGCTCAGGCTCCTTCCTTCCCTGTCCCATGTGTATGTCAAGGTCAAGCTCATTCCTCAAGCTCCAGCATCACTTCTTGGAGGCTTCTCATGGCCCCTTAAGACAGAATTACCAGCTCCTTCACCAGCATGCACAGCTACTGCTACAACACAGAAGCCAGGGTGGGCACATCACAGGGAATGTGGAGGTGGATTTTGAAGGTAAAGGGACAGATGTTTTTAGGAGTTTGGCATTGATTTTAATGTAGTTCAGATAAAAAATATACTTAGCACATCAAACTCAAGATTCCACAGATAGTATTGCTTAGGACCAGGCTTAGTTTAAAAAGGAATTTAAGCTGGACCTGGCATGATGGCTCATGCCTGTAATCCCAGGACTCTGAGAGGCCAAGGTGGGTGAATCACCTGAGGTCAGGAGTTCGAGACCAGCCTGGCCAACATGGTGAAACCCCATCTCTACTAAAAATACAAAAATTAGCTGGATACAGTGGCACACACCTGTAGCTACTTGGGAGGGCGAGGCTGGAGAATCGTTTGAACCCAGGAGGCAGAGTGAGCTGAGATGGCATCACTGCACTCCAGATGGGTGACAGAGTGAAACTCCATCAAAAAAAAAAAAAGGTAATTTAAGCTTTGGAAAAAGTAAGTAGTGGGTGCATCTTCAAGCTGAAGGCAACCTACCACCCCCATCATGGAGGATTCTCCAAGGGCTGAATGGCCTGGCTGTCCCTCTTACAGTATCCCTCCAGGCTCTCTACTGTTTCCTGGGCAGCCCCAACACCCCACCAGGATATTTTCACCCATGGCCCCCCTGCTGCCCCACCAGAGCATTGCCAGCAGCCCCTAATGGAAGGCTTTTGCCAGCAGCAGCGCAGCCAGTGTTCGACCTCAAGGGGCCAGAGGACAAAGCCACAGCCCAGTCCTAGGCCCCAGGGTTACAGCATGCAGCCCAGGAATGCTGAGCTGAGCGTTGGCCCTCTGAAAGCATCCAGAAACAAAGCCAATCAGCTATACCCAACTCACACCACAGTCAAACCCTCAAGGGAAATAACATAAAAACCAAAAGGCCCATCCAAAGGATGGCAACTTAAAAGGATGAAGAAACATCAGCCTTCACAGGTGAGAAAGAACCAGTGCAAGAATTCCAGAAACTCTCAGTCCAGAGTGTCCTCTTACCTCCAAGCAATCACACTAGCTCCTCAGCAGTGGTTATTAACCAGACTGAAATGGCTGAAATGACATTGAATTCAGGATCTGGATGTCAAGAAAGCTCATAAAGATACAGGAGAAGGTGGAAACCCAATCCAAGGAAAACAGTAAAATAATCCAAGAATTGGATGATATAGCCATATTAAGAAAGAACCAAACTGAACTTTTGGAATTGAACAATTCACTACAGAAATATCATAATACCATCAGAATCATTAACAACAAAACAGACCAAGCTGAGGAAAGAACTTCAAAGTTGAAGAATCACTGCTTTGAATCAGTGTAGGCAGACAAAAATAAAGAAAAAGCGGCAGGCATGGTGCCTTACACATGTAATCTGAGGCATGAGGTTGAGGCCAAGGCAGGTGGGAGGCCCAAGCAGGTGGATTGCTTGAGTTTAGGAGTTCAAGACCAACCTGGGCAACATGGCGAGACCCTGTCTGCAAAAAATACAAAAATTAGCTGGGTGTGATGGCACATGCCTGTGGTCCCAGCTATTTGGAGGGCTGAGGTGGGAGGATCACTCAGACCTGGGAGGTCAAGGCTGCAGTGAGCCATGAACACACCACTGCACTCCAGACTGGGTGATAGAACAAGAACGTGTCTCAAAAGAAAAAGAGAATTTAAAAAAATCAACAAAACCTCTGAGACATATGGGATTATGTAAAGAGACCAAACCTGTGACTCATTGGCATTCCTGAAAGAGAAGGAGAGTAAACAACTGGAAGACATATTCGAGGATAGGGTCTACAAAAATTTTCTCAAAAAAAAAATTTACCAATAAAAGTAATTTAAGTTTTCTAAATATTAGGAAACAGTAGTCCAGGTGGTACATGGATGTACATGGACATGAACAAATATCCATAAATGGACGTGATGGGACATGTGTCTCCAACAGACTTTGAGCTCCATGTGTTTGGCCAGGGTCTGCACAGGGCCTGGCATGTAGGAGACGTGAGACACATGTAGGAGACGTGAGACTCAGGTAACTCTCCTAACTCTTCCAGCTGAATTGCTGGAAGTAAAGGCCTCTGGTCAGAGGTGGTGCTCATTCTCCTATCTGCAAATGCTGCCCCTATTCCTAATGCTTCTCTCAGATAATGGCAGTTTGCTCTTGGCTTTCAGATCATCTCTGTCATATTGGTTTTTTTTTTCCTTTATTTTCAAAGCAAAACGAAGTGGTAATGTGCAAATGTTTTCATCTCTCATCAAGAGATTTCTGCACTAATTTCTAACGGATCAAAAACTTCCTTCCTTGGCCATGATTTTCATCACCCTACCAAGGCCAAAAGAAAACCCCTGGCCTCATAAGGGCTTGGCTCAGCTGCATCCCTGCCAAGCAACACAAGTCTCTCCCCACACCACACTCCCCGATGTGATGTCAGCACCCTGTCACAGGACTGCGCATTGAAGGAACTCTGACTTACATTGTATACTCTGCCATCTTCTGTTCTGCAGAGCTGTGGAAACAGATCATCAGCATACCGAGAAGCCACAGGTCTCCCCAGAGACGCCACATAATCTGCATTTTTATAAAGAAAAACAATCAAAACAGTAGTACATGAGTGAACCTTCCTATTTTTATTTTGAAATGTTTTTCTCTGACACCATTCAAATTATATCTTGTGCCATCAATAATTTGTGATGCTTTCTATTCTGTTCTAAATCATGAAGTATTTCTAGGTGCTGTGATAAATGTAACTGTCTATGGCATTGTAATTTTTTTTTTATTATACTTTAAGTTCTAGGGTACATGTGCACTATGTGCAGGTTTGTTACATATGTATACATGTGCCATGTTAGTTTGCTGCAACCATCAACTCGTCATTTACATTAGGTATTTCTCCTAATGCTATCCCTCCCCGCTTCCCCCACCCCACAACAGGCCCTGGTGTGTGATGTTCCCCATCCTGTGTCCAAGTGTTCTCACTGTTCAATTCCCACCTATGAGTGAGAAGGGCATTGTAATCTTTTAATGCGTGAATAAACAGGAAGAATAGAATTTGTGTCCTAGTTTCCTTGTACTTTGGTCCAGAATAATTACAGCAGAGGTTAAAAAAAAAAAAAGTAACGTAGAAAGTTATTCATGACTTGGACTTGGTTTTCAGGGTTTTTAAAATTTCACTTAGATATTTCAACTGTACTCTCAACTGGAGGGTCATAATTAAATCACTGAAATAAAGCCAGCCAGTCACAGATTCAGAATTGCCATACAGAATGTCAGAACTACAAGATTTTCTCCTTATCAGATTATATGCTCAGCTGTTCAAATATCTGTTGCATAAACCCTTATTGGGTGCCTACTATGTACTAGGCATGCTTACAGGATGGGAATACAATTGTTACCTACAACATAGTCCTACTCCTTCTTGTTACCTACAACATAGTTCTACTCCTTCATGGAACTCTCAGAAGCCTATGGAGAGGATTCAAAGACTAACTAGGATTTGGCAGGACAGAAGATAAGGTAAGGCTTCACAGAGATGTTTTTTATCTGATGATTATTTTATTGTAATTTTAATTATTATTTTTAAGTCCCAAAGGTGGGAGACAGAATGGTGGTACTTGTGATGCTGGTACTTCCTTCCCTCTGCCTTACTAGGAAGGCAGGATAACAGCCTCCTCTGGAAAGCTAAAAAGAGCAAGGCTGAATTTTACAGACACCCTGGCCAGGCTTGCTCCCCAATCACAGGGGGTGATTTCAAGTCTTGAAGTGCAACTTTCACAATAGTAAAGAGTAAAGAATGGATGCTTGAATTCCATCAGCAATAATCTCACTCAATAGACCACTCCAGCTCTAAAATTTGTGTTTCCAAGATTTCACCTTCTTGGCTGACACTGATGAAGTGACTAAATATCACTAGCAGCATTCTCTGTTTACCTAAGACATTTATCTAGAGTTGGGAGAGGAAGCTGTTTTTTGAGGCTTGAAGGAAATAAGACTATGGAAGGCTTCATAAGCTGTACTGGGAATTGAAATGCAAGGTATTGTGAGTTCTGCATCCAATAACAGTGGAGTATGTTGTATAGCTAACCTTCACACAGAAAAATATGATAAATTCTGGATAAAATATAAAAAGAGCTATTTGTAGGCATTAGACAGCAATCTAGAACATGCAGAAACTGGAATGGCATCCATCCTAAAAAGGAGGACATTTGTTATTCGTATATATTTAGCAGGAAAGAGAGAGAGTTTGGAGTTTGAGTCCAGCCAACTTAACTGCCTACTAGAATGAAAATCAGCTCTCCATCTATCAACGGATAAATGGATAAGAAAATCATAGTACATCCGTACAATGGAATACATATGGCCACAAAAAGGAATAAAGTATTGGTGCTGGTTACAACATGGATGAACCTTAAAAACATTAAGCTAAGTAAAAGAAACCAGTCACAAAAGACCACATATTATAAATTCTATGTCAATGAAATGCTCAAAACAAGCAAATCTATAGGGACAGTTTAGGGGTAGGAAAGTGTAGAGCTAAGGAGCGTACAGAGTTTCTTTTTGAGGTGATAAAAACATTCTAAATAGTTGCGCATATCTGTGAATATACTAAAACCATTGAATTGTAGGTAAGTAAATTATAGCTCAATAAAGCTGTTATAAATTATATATGTATCAATTTTTATAAGAATAAAAATCACTTCTCCTAGAAGACGGATTATACAGTTGAACCTTGAATAACTTGGTTTTGAACTGCATGGGTCTACTTATATGCAGATTTTTTTTCAACCAAATGTGGATAAAAATACAGTATCAGTGTAATGTGAAACCCACTCATACAGAGGGCCAACTTTCCACTTATGTGGGTTCTGAAGAGCCAACTGCAGGAACTGAGTATGCATGGATTTGGTATACACAGGGGGTCCCTGGAACCAATCTTTTGCATATACCAAAGGAAAACTATACAACCCAAAGTCTCTACAACCATCCACATTGTCCAGCATAAAACAAAAAATTATCAGATATATAAACAAAGAGAAAAATGTGACCAATAGTCAAAAGAAAAAGCAATCAATAAAACCTACCCTGAAATGGACCAGATGTTGAAATTAGAAGAAAAAGGCCTCAATATATTATATGTATACTATAAACATTATACATATATGTGTGCATATATATATACATATATACATATACATATATATACTTATATACATATACATATATATATATAAAATGTTGGAGGGAAAGAAAACTGTGATCATAATAAGTGAACAAATGGGGACCTTAGCAGAGAAATTGAAAAGAAAGGAAATTTTAGAACAAAAAGTACAATAGCTATATGGGCTTCACAGCAGATTGGAGGTACCAGAATAAAGTGTTAGTAACCTAGAAAATCTGTCAAGAGAAATTACTTAATCTGATAAACAAAGAGAAAAAAAATATTGACAAAATGAACAGAGTTTCAGTGACATGTGGGACAATATCAAGATGCTTAGCAAACTATGATTTGAGTCTCAGAAGAAAAAGAGAGAACAGATAGGGCGTAAAAATAGATTAGAAGAAATAATAGTTGAAAATTTCCAAGATTTGATTAAAAACAAACCTACAGATCCAAGAACCTCGATAAATCCAATGCAATGTATGTACAAAGAAAACCAAAAGAAGGCATATCACACTACAAGTAATAACACAATAGCTGAAAACCAAGAATAAAGAGGAAAAAATCTTAAAAGCAGTTATAGAAAAAAGATACATTATATACATCATGTAGAAAGAAAATGTTATAGATTATGTCTGATTTCTCAGATGAAAAGGTGGAAATCAGAAAACAATGGCTTGACATGTTTAAAGGTCAGAAAAAAAAAACTTCAACCAATAATTCTAAAACCAGCAAAAGTGTTCTTCAAGAATGAAGGTAATGACTTCTACGAGGATACAGTAACCAACACAGCATGGTACTGGTAAAACACACACACACACACACACACACGAGACACACCAAACAGACATATAGAACAATGGAACAGAATACAGAACCAAAAATAAAGCCACACAACTACAGTCATATGATCTTCAAAAAGTTGACAAAAATAAGCAATGAGGAAAGGACTCCCTATTCAATAAATGGCTCTGAAATATCTGGCCAGCTATATGCAGAAGAATGAAACTGGACCCCCACCTTTCACTATATAAAAAAATTAATTGAAGATGGATTAAAAATTTAAACATAAGATCCTAGAGAATCCTAGAAGAAAACCTAAGAAATATTATTCTGGACATGGGCCTTGGCAAATAATTTATAACTAAGTCTTCAACAGCAATTGCAACAAAAACAAAAATTAATAAGTAGAACCTAATTAAATTAAAGAGTTTCTGCTCAGCAAAAGAAACTATCAACAGAGTAAACAGACAACTTATAAAGTAAGAGAAAATATTTGCAAATATTTATTAAAATATTTATTAAAAATATTTGCAAATATTTATTAAAAATATTTGCAAACTGCGCATCCAACAAAGATTGAATATCCAGAATCTATAAGGAAGTTAAACTATTCAGCAAGCAAAAAAACAAATAACCCCATTTAAAAATGGGCAAAAGACATGAATAGACACTTCTCAAAAGAAGACACATAAGTGGATAAGAAACAAGAAAAAATGCTCGACATTACTAATCATCAGAGAAATGCAAATCAAAACTACAATGAGATACCATTTCACACCAGTCACAATGGCTACTATTAAAAAGTCAAAAATTTACAGATTTTGGTGAGATTGTGGAGAAAAGGGAATGCTTATACACTGTTGGCGGGAATGTAAATTAGTACTACCTCTATGGAAAACAGGATGGAGATTTCTTAAAGAATTAAAATAGAACTACCCTTTGATCCCACTATTGGTAATCTACCCAATGGAAAAGAAATCATTGTATCAAAAAGATACCTGCCCTTATATGTTTATTGTAGTATTATTAAAATGTGGTTTATATATATAAACCACATGGTGTGTATAGACTATGGAATACTACTCATCCATTTCAAAACATGAAATCATGTCTTTTACAGCAACATACATGGAACTAGAGGCCATTATTCTTAATGAAATAACTCAGAAACAGTGAAAAATTGCATCTTCTCACTTTTAAGTGGCATGTGAACATACAGACATGCAGAGAAAAATAGACACTGGAGAATCCAAAAGGTGGGGGGAGCAGGGGTTATATTAGCCCATTTTCATGCTGCTGATAAAGACATACATGAAACCGGGCAATTTACAAAAGAAAGAGGTTTAATGGACTTACAGTTCTACGTGGCTGGGGAGCCCTCACAATCATGGTGGAAGGCAAGGAGGAGCAAGTCATGTCTTACATGGATAGGAGCAGGCAGAGAGAGTTTGTGTGAAGGAACTCCTCTTCTTAAAACCATCAGATCTTGTGAGACTTATTCTCTATTGCGAAAACAGCAAGAGAAAGACCTGCCTCCATGATTCAATTATCTTCCACTGGGTCCCTCCCACAAACGTGGGAATTGTTGAAGTTACAATTCAAGATGAGATTTGGGTAGACACACAGCCAGACTGTATCAAGGGTGAAGGATGAAATATTGCTTATTGGGTACAATGTGCACTCTTCAGATGATGGATACACTAAAAGCCCATACTTCACCACTGCACAATATATCTATGTAACACAACTGCACTTGTACACCTAAATCCAAAAATATAAACAAAATTTTAGAAATGTCCCAGGTTCAATAAAAAATCATTCATCATTCAAAAAACCAGGAAGATTATTAAAAAAGACAACTGACAATATCAACACCAAGATGAGAGATGTCATAGAATGACCTAACAAGGATTTTAAAGGAACAACCATAAAAATACCTAATGGCAATTACAAACATTCTCAAAATGAATAAAAACATAGGAAGTCTCAGTAAAGAAATAGAAGATATAAAGAAGAATAAAATGGAAATATTAGAGCAAAAAACAGAATAATAAAAATTAAAAACTCAATGGATGAACTCAACAGCAAAATGAAAAAAGAAGAATGAGTAAGCTTGGAGAACAATAGAAATTACCCAATCTAGACAAGACGGAGAAAATAGCCTCAAAAATCTGAACAGAGCCTTACAGACATGTAGGATTATTTTTTTTAAAGATCTAATGTTCATATTATTGGAATGCCAGAAGGAGAAGAGAAAGAGGATGCAGGAAAAAATAGAAAAAAAAAAAGGATTCAAAGTCATAAGGGCTGAAAATTCTCCAAATTTGGCAAAAACAAAAAACATAAAGCAACAGATTCAAGAATCTGAGTGAAATTCAAAGATAATACATGCAAATAAATTCACACCAAGGCACATCATACTCAAACATCTGAAACCAAAAGACAAATAAAAAAATCTTTAAAGCACATTATTAACAGGGAAAAAAACAATTCTAACGATAGTGGTTTTCTCATCAGAAACCATGGAGGCCAGAAAGAACTGGCACAATATTTTTTAAATGCTAAAAAAAAAGAACTATCAACCCTAAATCTTATATCTGGTGAAATTCTTCTTCAGGAATAAAGTAGAAATAAAGACATTCTCAGACAAAGAAACCACAGGAATTTGTGGCTAGCAGAGTTACTCTTAAAGAATAAAAGAATTTCTCTACACAGAAAGAAAATAACAAAAGAATGAACCTTGGACCATCAGGAAAGAAGAACACAGTAAGCAAAACTGTAGGCAAATAAAATAGACATTCCTTCTCCTTTTGAGTATTACAAATGATGTTTGATGGTTGAACCAAAATTCTAGCACAGTCTAATGTAATTCTCAATGTAAGAAGATAAAATAATACATTTTATTATAAATGGGAAGGGCAAAGGGCTATAAAGGGAAAAGAAGGTTTCTGCTCATCACTCAAACTGGTAAAATGTTGACATCAGTAGATTTTGATAATTTATGTATTCATAATGTAACACCTAGCACAATCACTAAAAAAGGCATATGAAGATATACAATAGAAAACATTATAGATAAATAAGAACAGAATTCTAAAAAGTGTTTAAGTAACCCAAAAGCAGGCAGGAAAAAAACAGACAAGCCAAAAACAGAGAAAAAGAAAACAAAAAATAAAATGGTCAACAAGCTCTAACATATCAATAATCACGTTAATTGTAAATGGTCTAATATGCTAAGTAAAAGATAAAGATAGGCAAAGAGGATTTTTTTTGAAAGACTCAACAATATACTATCCACAAGAAATTTGCTTCAAATATAATTATATATATAAGTTAGAAGTAAAAGGATGGAAAAAGATAGGCCATACGAATATTAATAAAAAGGAAATAGGATTGGCTATATTAGAAAAATAAACTTCATAGCAAAGAATATTACTGGGGACAGAGCAGGACATTATATAATGATAAAGGTGTCAATCCACCAGAAAGACATAGCAATCCTAAATGTGTATGTATCACCCAATAGAACTGCAAAATATTTGCAGCAAAAAAACAGAATAACTGAAAGAAGAAATAGACAAATCCACAATTATACTTGGAAACTTCAATACTGCTTTCTCAATAACTGATAGAACAAGAAGAAGAAAATCAGGAAGGATACTCAACACCATCAATGAACAGGATCTAACTGACATTTATAGAAAGCCCTATAAAACAACAGCAGAATACACATTCTTTTCAAGTATTCATGGAACATGTACAAAACAAAGCACATATTTGGCTATAAAATATCCTAAACATTTTACAAGAACTGAAACCAAACAAGTATGTGCTCTGTCCAAGATGGAAACAAACTAGAAATCAAAACTAAATAAAAAGATAACAGGAATATCTACAAGTATTTAGAAACTAAACAATATGCATCTAAAAGTCCATAAGTCAAAGAGGAAGTCTTGATGAAAATAAAAGACTTTAAAGTAAGTGGAAATAATAATACAACATATAAAAATTTCTGAGACATTGCTAAAGCACTGACTGGAGGGAAATTTGTAGCACTAAATGCTTACATAAGAAAACATAAAATCTCAAATCAATAATCAAAGCTTTCAACTGAAGAAACTAGAAAAAAGAAAAGCAAAATAAACCCAAACAAGCAGAAGGAAATAAATAATAAAGATCAAAGTAGAGGGGAGGAGCCAAGATGGCCGAATAGGAAGAGCTGCGGTCTAGAGCTCCCAACGTGAGTGACGCAGAAGACGGGTGATATCTGCATTTCCATCTGAGGTACCGGGTTCATCTCACTAGGGAGTGCCAGACAGTGGGCACTGTGCACACACCGTGCGCGAGCCGAAGAAGGGCGAGGCATTGCCTCACTCAGGAAGCGCAAGGGGTCAGGGAGTTCCCTTTCCTGGTCAAAGAAAGGGGTGACAGATGGCACCTGGAAAATCGGGTCACTCCCACCCAAATACTGCACTTTTCCGACGAGCTTAAAAAACGGCGCACCAGGAGATTATATCCCGCACCTGGCTCAGAGGGTCCTACGCCCACGGAGTCTCGCTGATTGCTAGCACAGCAGTCTGAGATCAAACTGCAAGGCGGCAGCGAGGCTGGGGGAGGGGCGCCCGCCATTGCCCAAGCTTGCTTAGGTAAACAAAGCAGCCAGGAAGCTCCAACTGGGTGGAGCCCACCACAGCTCAAGGAGGCCTGCCTGCCTCTGTAGGCTCCACCTCTGGGGGCAGGGCACAGACAAACAAAAAGACAGCAGGAACCTCTGCAGACTTAAATGTCCCTGTCTGACAGCTTTGAAGAGAGCAGTGGTTCTCCCAGCACGCAGCTGGAGATCTGAGAACGGGCAGACAGCCTCCTCAAGTGGGTCCCTGACCCCTGACCCCTGAGCAGCCTAACTGGGATGCACCCCCCAGCAGGGGCAGACTGACACCTCACACGGCCGGGTACTCCAACAGACCTGCAGCTGAGGGTCCCGTCTGTTAGAAGGAAAACTAACAAACAGAAAGGACATCCACACCAAAAACCCATCTGTACATCACCATCATCAAAGACCAAAAGTAGATAAAACCACAAAGATGGGGAAAAAACAGAGCAGAAAAACTGGAAACTCTAAAAAGCAGAGCGCCTCTCCTCCTCCAAAGGAACGCAGTTCCTCACCAGCAACGGAACAAAGCTGGACGGAGAATGACTTTGACGAGCTGAGAGAAGAAGGCTTCAGATGATCAAATTACTCCGAGCTACGGGAGGATATTCAAACCAAAGGCAAAGAAGTTGAAAACTTTGAAAAAAATTTAGAAGAATGTATAACTAGAATAACCAATACAGAGAAGTGCTTAAAGGAGCTGATGGAGCTGAAAACCAAAGCTCGAGAACTACATGAAGAATGCAGAAGCCTCAGAAGCCGATGCAATCAAGTGGAAGAAAGGGTATCAGCGATGGAAGATGAAATGAATGAAATGAAGCAAGAAGGGAAGTTTAGAGAAAAAAGAATAAAAAGAAACGAGCAAAGCCTCCAAGAAATATGGGACTATGTGAAAAGACCAAATCTACATCGATTGGTGTACCTGAAAGTGACGGGGAGAATGGAACCAAGTTGGAAAACACTCTGCAGGATATTATCCAGGAGAACTTCCCCAATCTAGCAAGGCAGGCCAACATTCAGATTCAGGAAATACAGAGAACGCCACAAAGATACTCCTCGAGAAGAGCAACTCCAAGACACATAATTGTCAGATTCACCAAAGTTGAAATGAAGGAAAAAATGTTAAGGGCAGCCAGAGAGAAAGGTCGGATTACCATCAAAGGGAAGCCCATCAGACTAACAGTGGATCTCTTGGCAGAAACCCTACAAGCCAGAAGAGAGTGGGGGCCAATATTCAGCATTCTTAAAGAAAAGAATTTTCAACCCAGAATTTCATATCCAGCCAAACGATGCTTCATAAGTGAAGGAGAAATAAAATACTTTACAGACAAGCAAATGCTGAGAGATTTTTGTCACCACCAGGCCTGCCCTAAAAGAGCTCCTGAAGGAAGCACTAAACATGGAAAGGCGCAACCGGTACCAGCCGCTGCAAAATCATGCCAAAATGTAAAGACCATTGAGACTAGGAAGAGACTGCATCAACTAACGAGCAAAATAACCAGCTAACATCATAATGACAGGATCAGATTCACACATAACAATATTAACTTTAAATGTAAATGGACTAAATGCTCCAATTAAAAGACACAGACTGGCAAATTGGATAAACAGTCATGACCCATCAGTGTGCTGTATTCAGGAAACCCATCTCACATGCAGAGACACACATAGGCTCAAAATAAAAGGATGGAGGAAGATCTACCAAGCAAATGGAAAGCAAAAAAAGGCAGGGGTTGCAATCCTAGTCTCTGATAAAATAGACTTTAAACCAACAAAGATCAAAAGAGACAAAGAAGGCCATTACATAACGGTAAAGGGATCAATTCAACAAGAAGAGCTAACTATCCTAAATATATATGCACCCAATACAGGAGCACCCAGATTCGTAAAGCAAGTCCTGAGTGACCTACACAGAGACTTAGACTCCCACACATTAATAATGGGAGACTTTAACACCCCACTGTCAACATTAGACAGATCAACGAGACAGAAAGTCAACAAGGATACCCAGGAATTGAACTCAGCTCTGCACCAAGCGGACCTAATAGACATCTACAGAACTCTCCACCCCAAATCAACAGAATACACATTTTTTTCAGCACCACACCACACCTATTCCAAAATTGACCACATACTTGGAAGTAAAGCTCTCCTCAGCAAATGTAAAAGAACAGAAATTATAACAAACTATCTCTTAAATCACAGTGCAATCAAGCTAGAACTCAGGATTAAGAATCTCACTCAAAACCACTCAACTACATGGAAACTGAACAACCTGCTCCTGAATGACTACTGGGTACATAACGAAATGAAGGCAGAAATAAAGATGTTCTTTGAAACCAACGAGAACCAAGACACAACATACCAGAATCTCTGGGATGCATTTAAAGCAGTGTGTAGAGGGAAATTTATAGCACTAAATGCCCACAAGAGAAAGCAGGAAAGATCCAAAATTGACACCCTAACATCACAATTAAAAGAACTAGAAAAGCAAGAGCAAACACATTCAAAAGCTAGCAGAAGGCAAGAAATAACTAAAATCAGAGCAGAACTGAAGGAAATAGAGACACAAAAAACCCTTCAAAAAATTAATGAATCCAGGAGCTGGTTTTTTGAAAGGATCAACAAAATTGATAGACCCCTAGCAAGACTAATAAAGAAAAAAAGAGAGAAGAATCAAATAGACACAATAAAAAATGATAAAGGGGATATCACCACCGATCCCACAGAAATACAAACTACCATCAGAGAATATTACAAACACCTCTATGCAAATAAACTAGAAAATCTAGAAGAAATGGATAAATTCCTCGACACATACACTCTCCCAAGACTAAACCAGGAAGAAGTTGAATCTCTGAATAGACCAATAACAGGAGCTGAAATTGTGGCAATAATCAATAGCTTACCAACCAAAAAGAGTCCAGGACCAGACGGATTCACAGCCGAATTCTACCAGAAGTACAAGGAGGAACTGGTACCATTTCTTCTGAAACTATTCCAATCAATAGAAAAAGAGGGAATCCTCCCTAACTCATTTTATGAGGCCAGCATCATCCTGATACCAAAGCCGAGCAGAGACACAACTAAAAAAGAGAATTTTAGACCAAAATCCTTGATGAACATCGATGCAAAAATCCTCAATAAAATACTGGCAAACAGAATCCAGCAGCACATCAAAAAGCTTATCCACCATGATCAAGTGGGCTTCATCCCTGGGATGCAAGGCTGGTTCAATATATGCAAATCAATAAATGTAATCCAGCATATAAACAGAACCAAAGACAAAAACCACATGAGTATCTCAATAGATGCAGAAAAGGCCTTTGACAAAATTCAACATCCCTTCATGCTAAAAACTCTTAATAAATTAGGTATTGATGGGACGTATCTCAAAATAATAAGAGCTATCTATGACAAACCCACAGCCAATATCATACTGAATGGGCAAAAACTGGAAGCATTCCCTTTGAAAACTGGCACAAGACAGGGATGCCCTCTCTCACCACTCCTATTCAACATAGTGTTAGAAGTTCTGGCCAGGGCAATTAGGCAGGAGAAGAAAATAATGGTTATTCAATTAGGAAAAGAGGAAGTCAGATTGTCCCTGTTTGCAGACAACATGATGGTATATCTAGAAAACCCCATTGTCTCAGCCCAAAATCTCCTTAAGCTGATAAGCAACTTCAGCAAAGTCTCAGGATACAAAATCAATGTACAAAAATCACAAGCATTCTTATACACCAACAACAGACAAACAGAGAGCCAAATCATGAGTGAACTCCCATTCACAATTGCTTCAAAGAGAATAAAATACCTAGGAATCCAACTTACAAGGGACGTGAAGGACCTCTTCAAGGAGAACTACAAACCACTGCTCAAGGAAATAAAAGAGGATACAAACAAACGGAAAAATATTCCATACTCATGGGTGGGAAGAATCAATATCGTGAAAATGGCCATACTGCCCAAGGTAATTTACAGGTTCAATGCCATCCCCATCAAGCTACCAATGACTTTCTTCAAAGAATTGGAAAAAACTACTTTAAAGTTCATATGGAACCAAAAAAGAGCCCACATCGCCAAGTCAATCCTAAGCCAAAAGAACAAAGCTGGAGGCATCACACTACCTGACTTCAAACTATACCACAAGGCTACAGTAACCAAAACAGCATGGTACTGGTACCAAAACAGAGATATAGATCAATGGAACAGAACAGAGCCCTCAGAAATAACGCCGCATATCTACAACTATCTGATCTTTGACAAATCTGACAAAAACAAGAAATGGGGAAAGGATTCCCTATTTAATAAATGGTGCTGGGAAAACTGGCTAGCCATATGGAGAAAGCTGAAACTGGATCCCTTCCTTACACCTTATACAAAAATCAATTCAAGATGGATTAAAGACTTAAACATTAGACCTAAAACCATAAAAACCCTAGAAGAAAACCTAGGCAATACCATTCAGGACATAGGCATGGGCAAAGACTTCATGTCTAAAACACCAAAAGCAATGGCAACAAAAGCCAAAATTGACAAATGAGATCTAATTAAACTAAAGAGCTTCTGCACAGCAAAAGAAACTACCATCAGAGTGAACAGGCAACCTATGGAATGGGAGAAAATTTTTGCAATCTACTCATCTGACAAAGGGCTAATACCCAGAATCTACAAAGAACTCAAACAAATTTATGAGAAAAAAAACAAACAACCCCATCAAAAAGTGGGTGAAGGACATGAACAGACACTTCTCAAAAGAAGACATTTATGCAGCCAAAAAACACATGAAAAAATGCTCACCATCACTGGCCATCAGAGAAATGCAAATCAAAACCACAATGAGATACCATCTCACACCAGTTAGAATGGCAATCATTAAAAAATCAGGAAACAACAGGTGCTGGAGAGGATGTGGAGAAATAGGAACACTTTTACACTGTTGGTGGGACTTTAAACTAGTTCAACCATTGTGGAAGTCAGTGTGGCGATTCCTCAGGGATCTAGAACTAGAAATACCATTTGACCCAGCCATCCCATTACTGGGTATATACCCAAAGGACTGTAAATCATGCTGCTATAAAGACACATTCACACGTATGTTTATTGCAGCACTATTCACAATAGCAAAGACTTGGAACCAACCTAAATGTCCAACAATGATAGACTGGATTAAGAAAATGTGGCACATATACACCATGGAATACTATGCAGCCATAAAAAAGGATGAGTTCATGTCCTTTGTAGGGACATGGATGAAATTGGAAACCATCATTCTCAGTAAACTATCGCAAGAACAAAAAAGCAAACAGCACATATTCTCACTCATAGGTGGGAATTGAACAATGAGAACACATGGACACAGGAAGGGGAACATCACACTCTGGGGACTGTTGTGGGGTGGGGGGAGGGGGAGGGATAGCATTGGGAGATATACCTAAAGTATAATAATAATAAATAAAAAAAAGAAACATCTGTTATGCATGTCATAAATAGAGAGACATTAAACTTCTCCAAACCCCTTGAAAAATAAAAAAAGATCAAAGTAGAAATCAATGAAATTGAAAACAGAAAAACAATAGAGAAAATCAAACAAAAAAGTTGGTATTTTAAAAAAATCAATAAATTGACAAACCTCTAGCAAGACTGACAAAAAGAGAGAAGGTATAAATTACAAATATCAAGAATAAAATGGGAAATACCACAAAAGACGGTATAATAATAACAGAATACTACAAACAACTCCTCACAAATCACACAACTTGGATGAAATGAATTAAATCCTCAGAAAACAAACTACTACAACTCACACAATATAAAATAATTTGAATAGTCCTATATCTGTTTAAGAAAATTAAATTCTTGACTTAAAACTTCTTCAAAAACAAATCTCCAGACCTGGATGAGTTCACTGGAGAATTTTACCAAATGTTTAAAGAATAATTAATATTAATTCTATATTGTTTCCTGTTATCTCAACAAGAAACAAAAAATAACAATTCTACAAAACATTTTCTAGAGAACAGAAGAGGAAGAAATACGTCCCAACTCATTTTATGAAGCTAGCCTTGTCATACCAAAACCAGACAAACCATTATTTAAAAAAGAGAAAACTACAGACCAATATTCTTCAAGAATACAGATGCAAAAATCCGTAACACAATATTAGCAAATCGAATTCTGCAATGTATAATATAAAAAGACTTCAAAATATGCTCTAGTTTATTCCAGGGATGCAAGGCTGGATTAAAAAAATTAATATAATCCATTAAGGTAACAGGCTAACAAAGAAATATCACAGGATGCTATCAATTGATGGAGAAAAAAATTGACAAAATTCAACACCCATTAATAATAAAAATTCTCAGATTACTAGGAATATCAGGGATCTTCCGCAATATAATTTTTAAAAATCTATAGGAAACCTACAGTTAACATCATACTTAGTGGTGAATGACTGAAAGCTTTCAGTGCAAGGACACCCACTCTTACCGTTGCTATTCAACATAGTGCTGGTAGTTCTAGCTAGCATAACAGAGCAAGAAAAGGAAACAGAAGACAAATAGATCAGAAGGAAAGAAATAAGACTTTTCCTCTTTGCAAATGACATGATAGTCTACCTAGAAATCTTCCAAAATAAGTGAGTTTGGCAAGATCACAAGATAGAAGGTTAACATGCCAAAGTCAGTCATATTTCTATATACTAGGAATGAACATGTGAAAACCAAAATTTAAAATACAATTCCATTTACAACTGCTAAAAAAAAATAAAATACTTAGGTATAAATCTAACAAAACATGTGCAGGCCTTGTATACTGAAAATTTTAAGACAGCTGATGAAAGAAATCAAATAATATGTAAATAAATAGAAAGATATTTCATATTCATGAACTGAAAGACTCAGCATTTTCGTCAGCATAGTAAAGATATCAATTCTCCTTTAATTAATATACAGGTTTAATGCAACTCCTATCAATATCATAGCAATATTTTTGTAGACATGAACACAGTTATTCTAAAATTTATTTGGAAAGGAAATGAACTAGAGTAGCTAAAACAATTTTGAAAAAAAAATAAAGTAGGAGGACTCACCCTGCCCAATTTCAAGAAATTCTATAGTTATAGTAATCAAGACTGTGTGATATTGACAGAGAAACACAGATGAATAGAACAAATAGAGAACCTGGGGCCAGGCGTGGTGGCTCACGCCTGTAATCCCAACACTTTGGGAGGCTGAGATGGGCAGTTCACGAGGTCAGGAGATCGAGACCATCCTGACTAACATGATGAAACCCCGTCTGTTCTAAAAATACAAAAAATTAGCCAGGCATGGTTGGGGGTACCTGTATTCCCAGCTACTTGGGAGGCTGAGGCAGGAGAATGGCGTGAACCTGGGAGGCGGAGCTTGCAGTGAGCCGAAATTGCACCACTGCACTCCAGCCTGGGTGACAGAGCGAGACTCCGTCTCAAAAAAAATAAATTAAATAAATAAATAAAAAAATAAAAACAAAATAGAGAACCTGGAAATGTAGGCACAACCAACTTTTAACAAAAATCCAAAAGCAATTCAAAGTAGGAAGGATAGTCACGTAAGTAAAATGCACTGGAGCAACTGAACACCCATAGTAAAAAAAAAATGAACCATTTGCTTTTGTGTGTGTGTGTGTGTGTTTTTTAAGAGATACAGTCTCACTCTATCACCTAGGCTGGAGTGAAGTGGTGTGATCATAGCTCACTGCAACCTCCATCCCCTGGGCTTAAGCAATCCTCCCACCTCAGCCTCCCAAAGTGCTGGGATTACAAAAAAACGTGAACCTTATACAGAAACTAATTCAAAATAGATCATAGGCTAAATGTAAAATTATGAAACATTTAGAAAAAAACATAGGAGGGGGTAACATAGGAAGATCTTTGTGGTGATAAGCAGTTCTCTGTCTTGATTGTAGTGGTGGTTACAGAAATCTACACAAGTGATAAAATTATATAGACTTGCAAACACATTGCATAAGTGTCAAATTCCTCATTTTGATATTATACTATTATTTTACAAGATATGACCATTGGGAAAACTGGGTGAAAGGTACATGGGATCTTTACAGTTTACAATTACTTCAGAATATATAAGTATGGATGTACAAGTGGATAAATGAATGAATGAGTAAATAAATAAATGTGAAGGTGAAATAAAGATAATTTCAGATAAACGAAAACTGAAAAAAGCTGTCACCAGCAGACCTGCACTATAAGAAATGCTTAAAAGAAATTATTCAGGAAATAACATCAGTTGAAACCTCAAATCCTACAAGGAGGAAGAATATTATAAGTGGTAAACATGTGGATCTTAGCAGTGTATAGTTTTTCTTCTCAGTTTCTTTAAAAAACAGATGACTTTTAAAAGCAAAAATTATGACTCTGAATTGTGAGATTTATAATGTATGTAGAAATAAAATATATTAAAACAGTAACACCAGGGACAAGAGTGAGGAGTAAGGGGAGGTATAAGTGTTGAAAACTTGTTTCATTTTATATGAAGTCATATGAAATCTACTTTTAACAAGTTAAGGATGTAACAAGGAAAGCAAATTAAATGAAAAATAAAGATTTCATTAAATGAAACACTAAAAAATATTCATTTAGCACAAAAGAAGGCCAAAAGGAGAAACACAGATGAAAGAAAAAGATTGGACAAATAGCAAATAGTAACATGGTAGACCTACATTTAAATATATCAATTATTACATTAAATGTACAGAATCAAATGCTAGTTGCTATAGTTTGGATATTTGACCTCTAAACCTAGTGTTGAAATTTGATCCCCAATGTTGGAGGTGAAGCCTAATGGGAAGTGTTTGGATCATGGGGACAGATCCCTCATGAAAGGCTTGGTGACATTCTCATGTGAATGAGTGAGTTCTCACTCTTAGTTCTCATGAGAACTGGTTGTTGAAAAGAGCCTGGTCCCTCTTCCGCTCTCTCTTTTGCCTTCTCTCTTGACATGTGATCTGCACACAGCAACTCTCTTTTGCCTTCTCTCATGAGTGGAAGCTTCCTGAGGCCCTCACCAGATGCAGATGCTGGTACCATGCTTCTTGTATAGCCTGAAGAACCATCAGCCAAATAAACCTCTTTTCTTTATAAATTACCCAGCCTCAGTCATAACTTTACAGCAACACAAATGGATAAAGACACTAACTGACTTAATTAATTGGTTGAAGTAATTAATTAAAAGACATATGCAACTGCATTAAAAACACAAACTCCAACTATATGCTGTCTATGAGAAGCCCTCTTTAATATATAGACTATAGATATTTATCATTAAAGATTATAAACACATACACCATGTAAAACTTAAGAATAAGAAAGCTACAGTGGCTATATTAATATCAAAATAAACATCAAAACAATGACTAATATCTGAGATAAATATGACATATCAGAATTATTAAAATTTGTCAAGTCCTTAGAACAACATAACAATCCTAAATGTGTATGCATTTGGAACTTCAAAATACATAAACAAAACTTACAGAACTAAGGGAGAAATGAACAAATCCAATAGACAAAAAAAGCACTAAATATATATAATTTTTCTCCCAAGACTTTCAACCATCTTGATCTAATTAACATTTATAAATACTACCTAACAACTGTGGAATGCACACTCTTTTCAAGTGTGCATGCAATGTGTGCCAAGATAGATTCTGGCCATAAACAAATCTTAGTAAATTTCAAAAGATCAAAATCTTACAGACTATATTCTCTGACCTCCATGTAATTAAATTAGTAATCCAACAAAAACAAGTATTTTTAAAAGTCCTGAAATAACTGGAAATTAAACAACACATTTTTTAAAGTGTATTCAAGAAAAAAAATCATAAGGGAAAAACTTTAAAGCAATAATATTAATAGCAAAACACTACTGATTGAGATTTGTGGCATTCAGCTAAAACAATGCTTAGAGGAACACTTATAATTTTAAATGATTATATTAGAAAAAAAGAAAGATTTAAAAATAATTACTTAAATTTATATCTTTAAAAGCAGGAAAAAGGAATGCAAATCAAGCTCAAAGTAGGCAGAAAGAAATAAATAATGATGATTAAGTCAGATACCAATGAAATAGAACACAAAAGAATTTTAAAAACCACCAAACTAAAAATGTGTTTCTTTGAAAAGAGTTATTATATACTGCTAACAAGACTTAGCAAGAAAAAAAATGAGAGGAAACACAAATTATCAATATCAGGAATGAAAGAGGTAACATCACTACAGATCCCACAGGCATTAAAAAAGAATCCTACAGGCATTAAAAAAGAATGAAAGAGGTGACATCACTACAGATCCTACATGCATTAAAAGGCTATTAAGGGCATATTATGATCAATGCTTTGCCAACATATTAGAAAACACTGTTGAGGAAAATACTGTTGGTGTGTGCACATTAGAAAATGTTGAGGAAATTCCTTGAAAAACACAATTTTCCAAATTGGCATTATGAAACAGAACATCTGATTAGCCCTCTGTTTATTAAAGAAATTGAATTTTTTATTAATCTTTTCCCAAAAACAAAACTAGGCCCAGATAAATTTCACTTGTCAGTTGTATCGAACATTTAAAGAAGAAATACCAATCATGTACAAATACCATCAGAGCATAGAGGAGGAACACTTCCAAATCATTTTGAGTCCAGCATAATCTTGATGCTGAAACCTGACAATGACATTACAAGAAAAGAAAGTTACAGAGCAATATCTCTCATGAACTTAGATGAAAAAATTCTTAACAAAATGTAAGAAATTGGTATTTTTGCTAACATTCATGA
Source organism: Pongo pygmaeus (assembly GCF_028885625.2). NCBI lineage: Eukaryota > Metazoa > Chordata > Mammalia > Primates > Hominidae > Pongo > Pongo pygmaeus. The sequence continues at coordinate 27,724,167 of NC_072385.2, read as the reverse complement.
CTGAATTAGGTTTATTTGAAATAAGGGATAAAATTGCTTATAGTATTTTTCCTTATATGGGAATTCCACAGGCCCTGACTCTGGGAGACCCTACTCAAAAGATATTTAGATGGCACAGGGCAGCAGTCCATGTGAAAGGATGTATATGTAAAAAGCACAGGCTGAGCCCTGAAGAACAAGGCCTTGCCCTTTGAATGGGCCTCCAAATCAATCTACAACAACCACATCCCCCAGATCTTCCTTAGTACCAGAATAGAACAAAGCTGGCAAGGAATTGGTAAATAATCTGGTTAAAAAATGGTATTAATGGTTGCTCAATAAATATTTGTTTAATTAATTAATTGACTAATTCAGAATTACTGAGTAAAATCCTAGTAGTGGAAATTTCCCTGATTGAAGGAGTACTCCTCAGGGGCAATGTTACTAACATGTTGGACAGGGCAGTTCCTGCTGAATGGGCTGTCTCATACATTGTAAGACACTCAGTACTCTGGATTCCCAGGCCTTATATTTCAATGGCATCCCAACAATACATCATGCAAAAATATATATATGTTGTATATACCCTCACACATTTTCATGCTTTCTGTGGTGGGTGGCACTACTGGGAGTTAAGAACCAACATTCTGGCCAATGCATTTAGGAAAAAGCAGACCATAACACAAAGCAGGCCACAGTAGGAAAACAGTACATTTTCCCTGAAACTTCACAGAGCTATTGCTTTAATCAGTGGCCTCCAAAAAGGACTTGCACATCCCAGGAGATGAACAAGACATTGGCTGGGGTATCAGTAAATACAAATAACTTCTATTTATTTTTTATTTTGTCTTTTAAAAAAGAAAGAACAGAGATGAAGGCAGAGCAAGATGGCAAAATAGGACTTTCCAGTGATTGTCCCCTACAGAAACATCAATTTGAACAACTGTCTACACACAAAAATACCTTCACAAGAGTTAAGAAAACCAGGTGACAGATCACGGTACCTGGTTACAGCATAATATGAGGGTATAAAGGATAGTTTCACCTTATCTGCATCACCCCTCCCTGAACCCCAGGAAGCACAATGCAGAAAAATACCACTACCTGGGCAAAAGACAGGGAAGAAAGAATAGGACTTTACCTTGGACCCTAATACAGGGCCTGACACAGTAAAATCCAGCAGCGGGCAGATCCACATGGCCCTTGACTACAGGCCGGTACTTGTGGACTAAGCCTCTAGACCTACCCTGGTGCCAAACAGAACCCATAGCTGCTGTGATATGAATGCAAGCTGTAGCCCATATCACCACTGGCTGACTACAGTGACCATGGGCTAAAAATAACCAACAGTGACAGGCAGGCCTCAGTTGCCATGGGCTTCAGTCATGCCTCTGTGTGGCACTAGCCTCAGTGGCCATGGACTTTTGGTGTGCCCCAACACTGTATCAGCCACAGCAGCCAGAAGACTCCAGCCCAGTGCTGTACCAGCCTTGGTGGCCATGAGATTCTAACCCAGCATTGTGCCAATCATCATGGTGGTCCTGGGCTTAGGACACCCCCTAGTGCTGCAATGTCTGTAGTGGCCACATGCTTAGGGACCACACCAGATGACTTGCCCAGAATCCGTGGACAGGCTTACTAACGAAGGATATTCCCAGACAAAGCCAGACAGCAAAGACTGGAATAAGCACCTACTTCTTTAATGCAGACATTGATGTACAACCACAAGGATCAAGAACAATCCAGGAAACACGACATCACCAAATGGACACAGTAACGTGCTAGTGACTGACCCTACAAATATGGAGATGTACGAACGGCCTGACAACATTTTCTTTTTTTTTTTTTGAGACAGAGTCTCGCTCTGTCACCCAGGCTGAAGTGCAGCGGCGCAATCTCCGCTCACTGCAAGCTCCGCCTCCCAGTTTCACGCCATTCTCCTGCCTCAGCCTTCCGAGTAGCTGGGACTACAGGTGCCCGCCACCACGCCCAGCTAATTTTTTGTATTTTTAGTAGAGATAGGGTTTCACCATGTTAGCCAGGACGGTCTCGATCTCCTGACCTCGTGATCCGCCCGCCTCGGCCTCCCAAAGTGCTGGGATTACAAAGTAGCTGTTTTAAGGAAGCTCAATGAACTTCAAGAAAACACAGAGAAACAATTCAACAAAATGAGGAAAACCATAAGTTAGCAGAATAAAAAATGTAACAGAGAGATTGGCATGATAATAACAAAACAGTAACCAGGGAGCTAAAAAATAACTGAATACAAATAAAAATGCAATAGAGAGTATCAACAGCTGAAGTGAACAAGCAGAAGAAAGAATCTGGAATTTGAAGAGAGGTTATTTTGAAAATATACAGAGCAGAAAAAATAAAAAAGAAAGAAAGGAAATGAAGAAAGCTATGGGACTTATGGGATAGCATCAAAAGAGCAAATGTTCAAGAGGGAGTAGAGAATGATAAAGTGGTAGAAAGATTAAAGAAACAATAGCAGCAAACTTTCCAAACCTGGAGAAAGATATAAATATCTGGTTACAGAGAGGTCAAAGGTCTCTAATCCTCCAACTCAATCCAAATAAGACTACCCCAAAAGATGTTATAATCAAACTGTCAAATATCAAAGACAAACAGAGAAAGCTGAAAGCAGGAAGAGAAAAGAAGCTAATAACATATAAGGAAGTTCCAATATGTCCAGCTTCTCAGCAGAAATTTCACAGGCCAGAAGAGAATAGAATCATATATTCAAAGAGCTCAAGGAGAAAAAAAAAAGCCCTGCCAATCAAGAATTCTGTACTCACCAAAGCTGTCCTTCCCAAATGAAGGAGAGATAAAGACTTTCACAGATAAACAAAAGCTGAGGGAGTTCATCACTACCAGACCTGCCTTATAAGAAATGCTAAAGGGAATTCTTCAAGCTGAAAGAAAAGGACACTAATAAGCAACACAAAAACATCTAAAAGTATAAAACTCACTAAGTACACAAATTCAGAATACTCTAATACTGCAATGGTTGTTTTTAAATTACTTATATCATTAGTATAAAGGTTAAAGGACAAAACTATTAATAATAATAACTAAAATAATTTGTTAAGGGATGTGCAATGGAAAAAGATACAAATCATGATATCAAAAATTCAAAATTGGGGGACAGAGTTAAAGTTTAGAAGGTTTTTGTGATCAAAGTTAACTTGTTATCAGCTTAAAATAACTTCTTATAACTATAAGATGGTTTTTGTAAGCCTTGTGGTAATCACAAAGCAAAAACCTATAATGGATACACTAAAAATAAAAAGCAAGTAATTAAAACATACTACTAGAGAAAAATCACTTAATCACAAAGAAAGAGTAAGAAACGAAAAAGGATCCACTAAATAACAGAAAACAATTAACAAAATGACAGCAGTAAGTTCTTACTTACCAATAATTACCTTGAACTTATGTTCAAGGATTAAATTTTCAATCAAAATACATAGAGTGGCTGTATAAAAAACAAGATCCACCTATATGCTGCCTACAAGAGATTCACTTCACCTGCAAGGACACACAGACTGAAAATGACAGGATAGAAGCAGATATTCCTTACAAATAGAAACCAAAGGAGAACAGGGGTAGCTATGTTTATATCAGATAAAATATATTTTTAGTCAAACGCTGTAAAAAGAGACAAAGAAAGTTATTATATAATCATAAAGGGCTCAATTCATCAAGAGGGTATAAAAATTGCAAACATATGCATCTAATCTAATTAATAATTAAGAAAATATTAATAGATCAGAAGGAAGAGATAGACTGCAATACAATAATAGTACAATAGTAGTAGGGGGCTTCAGTATTCCCCTTTCACATGGACAGATCATCCAGAGAGAAAATCAACCAGAAAACGTTAGATTTAAACTGAACTCTAGACCAAATAGACATACACAGAACATTCTACCCAACAGATGCAGAATACACACTCTTCTCAACAGCACACATAATATTATCTAGGATAGCTCATATGTTAGGTCACAAAACAAGTCTTACCAAATTTGAGAAGACTGAAATCGTATCAAGTATCTTTTCAGACCACAATGGTATAAAACTGGAAATCAGCACCAGGAGGAACTTTGGAAAATTAATGAATACATTGAAATTAAACAACATGCACCTGAACAACCAATGGGTCTATAAATAAATTAAAAGGTAAATTAAAATATTTCATGGGCAAATGACATGAATAGACATTCCCAAAAGAAGATATACAAATGGCCAACAAACATATGAAAAAATGCTCAACATCACCAATCACTGGGGAAATGCAAATTAAAATCAGGATGATATACCGCCTTACCCCAGCCAGAATGGCCATTAATAGAAAGTCAAAAAACAATAGATGTTGGCATGGATGTGGTTAAAAAAAGAAAAAAAGAATGCTTATATATGGGAATGCAAATTAGTACAACGTTTATGGAAAACAGTACGGAGATTTCTTAAAGAACTAAATGTAGATCTACCATTTTATCCAGCAATCCTACTACTGAACTACTGAGTATCTACTGAAAGGAAAAGAAGTCATTATCTTAAAAGGACACCTGCACATGTATGTTTCTCACAGCAAAATTCACAATTGCAAAGATATAGAGCCAATCTAAGTGCCCATCAACCAATGAGTGGATAATGTGGTAGAAGAAAATGTGGTATATATATACCATGGAATATTACTCAGGCATAAAAAAGAATGAAATAATGTATTTTGCAGCAACTTGGATGGAGCTGCAGGTCATTATTCTAAGTGAAGAAACTCAGGAATGGAAAACTAAATACCATGTGTTTTACTTAAGTGAGATCTAAGCTACGGGTATACAAAGGTATACAAAGAGAGTGGTATAATGGAATTTGGAGACTCAGAAGTGGGGAGGATGGGGTGAGGAATAAAAAACTAAATATCGGGTCCAATGTGCACTGCTTGGGTTACAGGTGCACTGAAATCTCAGACTTCACCACTATACAATTCATCCATATAACCAAAAGCCACTTGAACCCCAAAATCTATTGAAGTAAAAAAAATTATTAATTAAATTAAATTAAAATATTTCTTGACACAAATGAAAATGGAAATACAACATAACAAAACCTATGGGTACAGCAAAAGCAGTCTAAAAGGAAAGTTTATAGCAATAAACACCTACTTCAAAAAATATCTCTCTTAAATAAACAACCTAATGTTGCACCTCAAGGAAGTAGAAACACAAAAACAAACAACTTTAACAAGTAGAAGGAAGAAAATAATAGAGATCAGAGCAGAAATAGAGAATACAAATACATAAAAATATCAATAAAACAAAGAGCTAGTCCCTTGAAAAAGATAACAAAATAGACAAACCTAGAGCTAAACTAAGAAAAAAAGAGAAGACTCAAATAAAATCAGAGGTAAAAAAGAAAAAATTACAACTGATGCCACAGAAATACAAAGGATCGTAAGAGACTACTGTGAACAAGTATACATGAACAAATTAGACAATCTAAAAGAAATGAATAAATTCCTGGATGCCTGCATTCCACCAAGATTGAATTATGAAGAAATCTAAAATCTGAACAAACCAATAATGAGTAAGGAGATGGAATCAGCAATAAAAAATCTCCTGGCTGGGCATGGTGGCTCACGCCTGTAATCCCAGCACTGTGGGAGGCCGAGGAGGGTGGATCACCTGAGGTCGGGAGTTTGAGACCAGCCTGGCCAACATGGTGAAACCCCGTCTCTACTAAAAATACAAAAATTAGCTGGGCATGGTGACACACGCCTGTAATCCCAGCTACTCGGGAGGCTGAAGCAGGAGAATCACTTGAACCCAGGAGGCAGAAGTTGCAGTGAGCCAAAATCATGCCACTGCACTCCAGCCTGGGCAACAGAGCGAGACTCCATCTAAAAAAAAAAAAAAAAAAAAAAAAAATCTCCCAGCAAAGAAAAGCCCACGACTAAATGGCTTCACTGCTGAATTATACCAAACATTTAAAGAAGAACTAATACCAATTCTTCTCAAACTCTTCCCAAAAAATTGAAGAGCAGAGAATATTTCCAAATCCATTCTCTGAGGCTGTACTACTCTGACACCAAAACCATGCAAGGTCACAACAAAAGAGGAAAACTTAGGGGCCAATATCCCTGATGAACATAGATGCAAAAATGCTCAGCAGAATATTAGCAAACCAAATTCAATAACACATTAAAAAGATCATTCACCATTATCAAGTGGGATTCATCCTAGAAATGCAAGGATGGTTCAATATATGCAAATCAGTAAATGTGATACATCATATTAACAGAATGAAGGACAAAAAACTATATAATCTTTCAATAGATGCAGAATAAGCATCTGACAAAACTCAATATATCTTCATAATAAAAACTCTCAACAAATTATGTATAGAAGAAATGTGTGTCAACACAGTAAAGGCCATATATGACAAACCCACAGCTAACATACTGAATGGCAGGAAAGTTGAAAGATTTTCCTCTAACTTCTGGAAGAAGAAAACAACGCCCATTTTCACTACTTTTATTCACCACAGTAGCAGAAGTTCTAGCGAAGGCAATCAGGCAACAGAAAGAAATTAAAAGCATCTAAATTGGAAAGAAAGAAGTTAAATTGTCCCTATTTGCAGATGACACAATCTTATACAGAGAAAATCCTAAACACTCCACTAAAAACCTGTTAGAATTAATTAACAAATTCAGTAAAGTTGCAGACTACAAAATTAACAACAAAAATCAGCAGTGATATACATACTAACAGCAAACTATCCAAAAAAGACAAAAAGGAAACCATTCCATACAATAGCTACCAAAAACAAATAAATAAAGTACTTAGGAATAAATTTAACTAAGGAGGTGGAATATATCTACAAGGAAAACTATAAACATAGATGAAAGAAATTGAAAAAGACACAAATTTAAAGATATTCCATGTTCATGGATTGGAAAGATGAATACTGTTAAAAATGTCCACACTACCCAAAGTGCTCTACAGATTTAGTGTAACCCCTAACAAAATACCAAGGACATTCTTCACAGAAATAGAAAAAACAATCCTCAAATTTGTATAGAACCACAAAGAAAGCCAGAATACCCAAAGCAATCTTGAGCAAAAAGAACAAACCTGGAGGCATCACACTACCTGGCTTCAAAATATACTACAAAACTATAGTAATCAAAACCACATGATACTGGCATAAAAACAGACACACAGATCAATGGAATAGAACAGAGAGCCAAAAAATAAATCCACATATGTACAGTCAGCTGATTTTTGACAAGGGTGCCAAGAACACACAATAGGGAAAGGACAATTGGTTCAATAAAAGGTATTGAGAAAACTGTATAGCCACAGGCAGAATAATAAAATTAGGCCCTTATCATCACCATATACAAAAATCAACTCAAAATGAATTACAGACTTAATTGTAGGACCTGAAAATATGAAACTACTGGAAGAAAAAGGGAAAAGATCCATGACATTGATCTGGGCGATGATTTTTTGGATATGACCTCAAAAGCACAGGCAACAAAAGCAAAAATAAACAAATGAGATTACATCAAAGTAAAAATTTTCTCTGCAGCAAAGGAAAAAAATCAACAGAGTAAAGAGACAACCTACAGAATGGGGGAAAATATTTGCAAACTATACATCTGAAAAGGGGTTAATATCCAAAATATTAAAGGAACTTAAATATTAAAACAAAACCTGGTTTTTAAATGGGCAAAAGTCCTGAATAGACATTTCTCAAAAGAAATCATACAAATGGCCAACAGGTATATGAAAAAAGTGCTCAATATTACTAATTATCAGGGAAATGCAAATCAAAACCACAGTGAGATACCATTTCACTCCTGTCAGAATGGCTAATATCAAAAAGATAAGTGTTGGCAAGGATATGGAGAAAATGATACCCATACACACTGTTGATGGGAATGTAAATTAGTATAGCTATTATGGAAAGCAATATGGAGGCTCCTCAAAACACTAAAAATAGAACTACCATATGATCCAGCAATCCCACTACTGGATATATATATCCAAAAGAAATAAAATCAGTAAGTCAAAGAGATATCTGCACTCTCTTGTTTAGTGCAGCACTATTCACAATAGCCAAGATACGAAATCAACCTAAGTGTCCATCAATAGATGACTGGATAAAGAAAACATAGTGTATATACACAATTAAATACTATTCAGCCATAAAAAGGAAAGAAATCCTGTCATTTGCTATGTGAATGAACCTCGAGGGCATTATGTTAAATAAAATAACCAAGGCACAGAAAGACAAATACCACATAACCTCACTCATGTGGAATTTTAAAAAGCTTATCTCATAGAAGTAGCGAGTAGAATGATGCTTATCAGAGGCTGGGGTGGTTGTGGCGGTGGGAATCGGGAAGATGTTAGTCAAAGGATATACCACTACAATTAGGACATCTAGTCAAGAGATCTATTGTACATTATGGTGATCATAGTTAACGATGATGGATTGCATTCTTGAAAAACACAGAAAGAGTGGGTAAGTGTTCTTGCCACAAAAAATGACTATATGAAGCAATGCATTTGTTAATTAGCTAGATACAGCCATTCACAATGTATATATTCCTCAAAACATCATGTTGTACATGATAAATACATACAATTTTATCTGTCAATTTAAAAAGTAAAAAAAGAAAGGATGAAATTAAGCATTATTTAATACATGGATTGACAATTGTACGTCCACTTAATACACATATATTGGGGGCACACGTGCAAGCATTTTCTACTGATAGGGATATAAGATCAAAGCAAGCTCAGAGACTTGTGGTTTTTGAGGGGCCTTCAGAGCTGATGCAGCCACCTCAAAGGCTAAATGGCAGCATGCTGGTTGTCTGTGAGTACTGTACCTTCACAATGTGGGAATCCGATCTGTGACAAAATCTGTTTCAAGGTCAGTTTGTTGCTCTTAAGCCCATGCAGTTGAAGCCATTTCTCAGATGAAATGAGACTCTGCTCAGCCAAGTCTGTTTTGGTGTTACTCCATCCCTCTTGCCTCTGCAGCTGCTGCTCAGAGATGGTAGAAGATGAGCCTGATTTCTCCATCTCTGAATCAAGATCTAAGTCACAGCAAACTCCTGTAAGGGCAATTGTAAACTCAGACTTCCTGAAAACTTGGAAATAATCTAACGCCAACAGGGGATTGGCTTAACATAAAGTACACCCATGAAGTGGAATGCTATTTATCAATTAAAATTATAGATGTATATTTGGTGGAAAAGAGGATAGTCACATGAATTGCTAAGAGGTATCCATAAAGTTCAACATTCAAATATATATATATACACAAAACCATCTAGAAAGATATACCATAACAGGTTTAGAGTAGTTTTCTCTGTGTGGGGGTAGTACGTGTGGTTTTTGCCTTTTCTATATTGTTGAAATTTTTGCATTATTGGAATATTTCTAAAATGGGGTTTACTTTGGTTTTTTGTTGTTGTTGTTGTTGTTGTTTTTTGTTCGTTTGTTTTTGAGAAGGAGTCTCACTCTGTTGCCCAGGCTGGAGTGCAATGGCACAATCTAGGCTCACTACAACCTCCGCCTCCCAGGTTCAAGCAATTCTCCTGCCTCAGCCTCTTGAGTAGCTGGGATTACAGGCGCGTGCCACCATGCTAATTTTTGTATTTTTGTATTTTTAGTGGAAATGGGGTTTCACCATGTTGTTCAGGCTGGTCTCGAACTGCTGACCTCGTGATCCGCCCACGTTGGCCTCCCAAAGTGTTGGGATTACAGGCGTGAGCCACTGCACCCAGCTGGAATTTACTTTTATAATCAGAAAACTGCAAACCTCTTCCATTTTGGAAAAAAATAAACACTAGCCCGAGAACCTTCACTACACATCTGTATTCCAATTACAATCACACCTGACATTTTGCGCCCAATGAGGATGAGAAGGATAAAACTCTGACAGGTTTTTACCTGTCGAACAGGTGTAGTGGCTAATTGGGAGCTGGTGGCGGTTGGTAACCAGACCACAGCTCAGCCCAGCTGGAATACATGTATCCACTTTCCGAATGTTTTATTGTCTGGGGCTTTGCTCTACAATTGGACTTACCATGTAGCCATCTGTTCTGGGATCAACTGGACCCAGGGCCATATGCAACATATTAAACTTAGCTAGACCTGCCTAAATATAGCTAGTGTATGCAAGAGGAAAGGATGGGGCCAAACTATAATGCAATCTTAACCCGCTCACCACAAATGGGCAGGGCCTGGTGACCTGGAGGAAGTGTAGAAAGTTTTGCTTACTTCTGTATCCAGAATTCACAATGCGTGTAAACTGATACCCTGAATTGTAAAACTTTTTAACAATGAAAATAGGTTCTTTCCCTATTAACTGTATTTCCTAAAAGTTTCACTGTCATGACATGGAAATTCAGTCAAACACAAAAATCAGTTGGACCAAGTCAGGGAGGTTTTATAAAAAGGAGTTAGAAGTATTGTCATTAGCAAGCACTTATTTAACATCATGTTGTGTGCAATTTACATTTAATCCTTATAATAACCTCATGAGGTAGGTACTGCTCTTATTTTCACTTCACAGATGAGGGAACCAAGACAGAGAGGGGTTAATTAACTTGTCCACGATCTTACATCTGGTAAGGGGTGGAGTTAAGATTCTAAACCAGGCCATTCAGCTCCAGGATCTGTGTTCTGTGATCTTTAGTGTAATAGAAGCAATGGAACAACTTCCATCTGTTGGTCCTTTTATACGCACTAGCTCACAGCTTCTTCATAACCATATCAGTTACTCGTTATTAACACGCCACTTACATTTGAGGAATTGGAAGCTTCGAGGATTTAAAGAACTTGCTCATAGGTTCTGCCACAGCCAGTAAGTGAGAAAAGCAGGAGTCAAAGCCATTTCTTAACCATTCTGCTATCTTTACAATTAATCTCCTCCAGCCAGGTCTTATGGGACAAGGCAATCTGCATTCCAGTAGGACTGCATTCTAGTAGGGCCCTGGGTCCTCGTCCGGAACGCTAATCTTTATTCTCAGAGCTCAGACTCAGTAAGCTTCTTGGCTTCTCACTCTCAAACTTTTAAAGTTAACGAGGCTGGGTGCAGTGGCTCATGCCTGTAATCCCAGCACGTTGAGAATATCGCTTGAGCCCAGGAGTTCGAGACTACCCTGAGCAACATAGTGGAGGACTCATCTCTACTAATTTTCCAATTAGCCAGGCATGGTGGTGCATGTCTGTGGTCCCAGCTACTCGAGAGGCTGCAGCAGGAGGATTGCTTGAGCCCAGGAGTTCGAGGTTGCAGTGAGCTCTAATTGCACCACTGCACTCCAGCCCGGGCAACAGAGCGAGAACTTGTCTTTAGTGAGACTCCGTCTCAAAAAAAAAAAAAAGATAGTAATTTCCATTTCAAGGCTTATGTGAATTTGTCCACATATGTTGAGTTGCAAGGGTATACAAATTATTATTATTGGTGCAGATCTGGCCTTCTTTCTACAAAGTCTCAATTTGATGAGAATGTTGCAATATTGCTTGGAGAGCATCACGTAGGAGTGGAAAAGTTTAGAATCAAAACTCAGTATAAGCCCATTCTGCCACTTTAAGGTGATTCCACCTCTCTAGGATAGTAATACCACCTGCACACCCTAACTCCCAGGGCTATTCAAGGAACAACTGTGCTGATGTATAAGTTATGCATGGATAAGCACTTTATATATTGGAAACAGCTATGTGCAAATAAATGATCTAAAAGTCATGGTTCTTTAGTCATTGTATTTTGTTTCATGAGACCCACTTTCATCCCAAGCACTTTTTATTCCCAAGTCTCCAATCATATTGAGCTAGAAAGTTTAGAATCACAGAACATGAAAACAAGGGCAGACTAATATGCCTCAACTTGTTTTTGAGGATCTGTCCACAAAGACTGGAGCTGAAAGCCTTTTAAATTTGATCAGTTGTTCCAAGAAACAAGAAAGGGAAGCTCAGAAGAAATTATTTTCTTTACTATTTCATCATTTCCAGTTAATTTTTCTCTTCCCTGAAACACACCCACCTCCTACAATATTCTTGCTGAAGGGAGTACTAGGTTTAAAAGGGAGCACTTTTACATAAACTGCCCTAATAAGATTTTGTAAAGTGGATTGGGGAGCCTTAAAGAGGGGTTCAGAATAGTCACAGGTATTGTTTTTAAGCTAAAGGGACATGTTTTTGATCCCAAAAAAAGGCAATCAAAACTTCTCCAGCATAGCTAAGGTGCACGCCCCAGTCCCTTTCGCACTCATATGACTTTTTAAAAAATTAATTTTTAAAAAAAGTGTAATTGGCTCTACTGGATCTGAGAACCTGCACAGTTCAGTCTGATTCAGATCTTACCTCCAGGGTTTTGTAGCTTGAGAATATTTGTATTGTCTGAAATACAAATGGAATATTTGTATTGTCTGGAAAAAAAAAAAAAAAAAAAAAACAAGGAAGGAAAGGGGGAGAGGGAGAAAAACCATCTCCCAACAGAAGGAATTGTTCCACTCAAGTGGGATAGGAACTGTTCTGTCAGAGCAAAGAAGCCTGCTTGCTGCGAGCCGGGACCTATCAAAGTAGCCCCCTTCGCCCCACCCCACCCCCACTAACCCGCCTGCTTTCCCACCTCCAGGATGGTCTCAGACGGCTCTCCTATGCGGACTCTCAGCCTGCAAGGCTCATTTCAAATGCCGCCTCTGCCATTAAGCCTCCCCGAAACCCCTTCACAACCTTCCGCAGCCCCTCCCTGGGAAAACCCTAACTTTTGCTATGATACTTTATCACTAAGGTCTTAGGCACTTTAGGCTTGTCCTCACTAGACTTAAAGACAGTTCAATGACTACAAGAAGATTCTCAGCACAGGGCCTCACACACAGCAGGCACTTTGTGTGAGAGTTGAGATGAATAAAACTGATCACTCAGAGCTACTAAGAGAATCCTGATTTTGTTCAAAGAAGGCAAATATCCACAGTGTTAATAAGGCTAATATCAGGAAACAGCTCTTTTAAAAAAGGGATATATTGCCCGGGCACGGTGGCTCACTCCTGTAATGCCCCCTTAAAGTGCCAAAGTGCTCCCTTGGCACTTTGGGAGGCCAAGGCAGGCGGATCACCTGAGGTCAGGAGTTTGAGACCAGCCTGGCCAACATGGTGAAACCTCGTCTCTACTAAAAATACAGAAATTAGCTGGGCATGGTAACACACACGTGTAATCCCAGCTACTAGGGAGGCTGAGGCAGGAGAATTGCTTGAACCCAGGGGGCAGAGGTTGCAGTAAGCCAAGACTGCACGACTGCACTCCAGCCTGGGCGACAGAGCAAGACCCTGTCTCAAAAAAAAATAAACGGGGATATATTATTTTCTGATAAAACTATGCTATTTATTTATTTATTTATTTACTATTATTCAGAGTTTCCTCAGCTGAGGTTATTATAAATTGGGGAACCAAGGAACCCAGAAGTCAGAAACAACAACATACCGTAGTTGAGCATTGCCCTAAGTTTTAGAGGCCATCCCAAGAACCATACATAGAGTTTGGATAGGAAAGTATTTCCTTAGAAGAAGGAGGAAGTGTAAAAGGAAAAACAAGGAAGTGAAAGTCTGAGCTGGAGATGTGGGCAGGCAAAGCTTTGGGGAAAATAGAAAGGTTAAGCTGGCAACAGTACAAGGGCCCAGGCTACCGGAGGCGGATGCTCCTGGGCTGCCCTGGGCGACAGTCTTGTGAAGTCAGCATGCCCTCAGAGAAAAGGTCCTATGTGCTCAGAGGTTCAGGGACAGTGCAGGGTTGAGAGTCCATTAATCCAGTTTAGACATTCAATAAGCTTCTAGCTACTTTATTATCAACACCCCAAACTTCCTATACCCCTGTTAGTTTCTGAAAAAGAAGTGTGGGCTAGGTGGATATATATCTTGTGATTTAGGTGAATTTGTGAACGATGCTTTTTCCAGGAAGAAAGGAAACTGGGACGAAGCTTCATGATGGATCCTGACGCAACTCTTCCCCAGAAACCCTTAAACTTCCTCCCATTTTTTCTGCCCTTAAGGGACGAGGCTTGGCTGTGATCATTGGCTCAAATAATGTGGACAGAGACAAGGATATTGAAACGGACTGTCCCACGGTTGAGAAAATAGTCAAGAAGACAAAATCTGAGAATAATTGGAGTGCTTTAGGAGGAAGGTCTGAGAAGAAACAGAGCTTCCAAGAAAATGAAAGGAAAAGCTCTACCAAATGGAAACTAAATCTACTTATTAAGTCTTATTTCCATATAAGGAGGGTGAAAGAAAGTGATATGATTGTGAAACCATGTAAGTGTTGCTTTGGCTTTTAGACTGTACATATTTATCATGATGTACAGGAAATGTGTTTCTTCTGGTTCCTATGTTCCCTCCAAAGCCCAGATGGAATTCATCACCTTGAACTGCTGGCCTATGGCATAGACAGAAACTAGGAAAGCCGCTTTTCCACCAGAGCGGCTGGGCGTGGGCTTGGGTGAGGTGTGATGGAAAGAGCTCTAGAGTAGGAGGGGTCGGTACCTTGACCCTCGGCTTGCCCTGGGTAGCGGACGATTACGTGGGCCAGGGCAAGTCACCGAGCTTTCCTGGTACCGTTTCCGCATCTGTAAAGTGGGCGTGTAGTCCAGCTCGGAAATGGCATTTTTCCAAGACCTCCCTAGGCCGCTTGTTGGAAGGCTCGGCACCTCGGCGGCTCTGGCGCGGCAGGGATCGCTCCCACACTTACTAGGCAATATGTCGGGTGGAAGACGTGGCGGCTCCCGCTCAGCAGCCACCCTCCCATCCTCCTGGGCCCGCCTGACCCGAGAGGGCGGGCGAGGTAAGCATCCCGCTGGTGGATAAGGCAGCGATTCCGGCGGGCGAATGCTGCGCGCCGGCGGCGAAGGATTCCAGCTGTTCTAGGTCTCTGTGACCCACGCCTCTGGTTCTGAGCGCGGTCTGTTGACGACGGCGTCTCCGCGGTTGCCTGGACACGGCCAATCACAGCGCGGCTCCCGGAGCCGGCCCCGCCCACAGAGCGGGCCCTCACAGGGGCGATGGCTGCGGACCGTGGCCAAGGGGGCGGGGCGCCGAGGCCGTCACCGAGCCAGGTGCGGAAAGCCGGGGTCCGGAACCACCTGGGCCGGGACGACCTCCACCCCAGACCCCCAAGCAGAGGCCGCGCTAGAGGGACAGGGCGAGTGGCGTTGCCCCTTGCGCCTACTGTCAATGGGAAAATTAACAACAGAGGAGAATATGAATGAATGAATGAATGAACAAACAAATACACTGATGAGCTGAGGTAGAAATATAGGGTGCGAGCAGATGGGGGAGAAAGGCGCCAGAGGCCCAAGCAGAGGCCACGCTAGAGGGACAGGGCGAGTGGCGTTGCCCCTTGCGCCTACTGTCAATGGGAAAATTAACAACAGCGGAGAATATGAATGAATGAATGAATTAACAAACAAATACACTGATGAGCTGGGGTAGAAATATAGGGTGCAAGCAGATGGGGGAGGAAGGCGCCAGAGGCCGAGGAGAGGCGAGGAGACTGCGGGAAACGCTACAAACGAACTTCTTTTCATACTTTTCAGCAGAGCACTGACTCCTGTGTAGTTTTAATTTTCACCTCAGCACTGTCAGGCGATGCTCTCTTCCTTGCACAGTTCAGAGAAAGAAGCTTTAAAAGAGGCGGGGCAGTTCGTTGTAGCTCAGCCACTGGACGTGGGCGGAGCTGAGACAGACAGAAGGGACAGGGAGCCGCAATTTTGCAATTGTGGAGGCAGGGGCTGCAGTTGCCAAGAATATTCTTACCTGTTTGACATGAATATTTCTGTAGGCATTATTTTCTCCATTCAGCTTTGTTTTTAACCTTTGTTTCAGTGTTACCTTATCAATTAAGCAAAAGGCTCTAAATATATTCCTATTTTTCCAGTCACTAGGAAATAAAATTGTGCTTATGAAAAGTATCTTTAAAATCTTAATAAAAGACCCCACAGTAAGTATTGTTTTTAGGGTATTGGGATAGTAAACGATTTTAGATTTTAAAATTGAAGAACTGACCAGATCATTTGCAGGTTTTTCAAAGAACTAATAAAACATAGTTAATGTTGCAACTGAGTAATTCTGTCCCCAAAATAAGTCTGCTTCATCCACAGGAATTTATTTCTCCTGCATTCTTTTAATGCCTCTATCATTTAAAAAGTACTGAAAGATTTCATTCCATATCACAAATCATTCCTGGCAGTTATTAGTTTATATATGTTTGGCCCTGCAAATGAAACCTGCCATCCACACGACCAAAAAACAAGCAAAAGCTTGATAGTACTGAAGACTGTTCAGAAGGGAGTAAAACACCAGCCTCGCCCATGTTTGCCAATGACCCATTAATCCTTGCTGTCCACACCCTGCCACACTAATATTCTTGGGTTACAGGGGTGAGACAGAGCACACAGTAACACACAGCCAAATGCCCTGCCTCACATGGTCATGCCAGGCACTCCTGTTCCCACCTTCACCCCATGCCTGCTCCTTTCCCTAGGACACTTGCCACATACGTGCAAGTCACCAAGATGATCTGTCCCTGTCTTTCATGTTTATGTGTCTATAAGCATACGTTCTGTTGAAAATGTGAAACATTACTTACTTAAATTGTAGAATGATAAGTGAGTAGAAGTTTAAGGTCATTTTGAAGCATTAAATAGTTGATATGGACTTGAGTTTAGCTAGTTACAGAATGGTTTGCCTCAATTTTATTGAGTTATTTGAAATAAGAAAACCTTTAGCACAGTGGTGATACACTATTATACTGAACTTTTGACAAATTTGTTTTGAATTTACATTTTTACAGATAATTTGCATCTTTCCTTAAACCTCAGTAATCGACATTGATCAAATCACTGCCATCCTTGATGTCAAACTTCTGGACTTTACCATTAAGGGCTCAAATTATACTTTCAGACTTTTTGCTCATTGCCTCCAACACAAACCCCCATCCCAGAGAGACCCACCTGGTCCCTGCCTCTGAGCACAGATGACTTTACTCAGGCCACACAGATCGCCACAATTTGGGAATCACCGCCCCTTCAGGATCAGCTCTAGCTCTTCTCTCTCTCCCCAAAGCCTTCCCATGGATGCTGCGGCCCTAATAACTTCTCTCTACCTGTACAGTCTCAAAGCATCGCTTGCCAATACCACACTCTTGGCAACCATGTACAAGCCTTTGACAAGCCTTTCGTTGTTATTTGACCTTTGTACTGTTTACTTTTCAGGTTCAATGGGTTTTCCTTTTCTTTATACAAGTCTATCACTGCCACTGCTTGGGCTTATGGCCATGATCAGAATGTTTGGTGGGGGAGGGAGGGTGATAAAGGAATGAAGGGAGGAAAAGCAATTTTCCTAAGCCCACTGCAAAAACTGGAACCAGAGGAAATGGAGAATGTTAACTCCTTGTATATATGTGTGAGAAAGAACCTGAGCTGGAATTAAAACAGAGGCACTCCCTCTGAAGAGGAAGGAGAAACTGAGAGAGTGAGGCAGTTCCTGCTGAACCTTTGTTAGCTCTTGTGGTGAAGGGAGTTTTGGCCATCAGGGGCAGCCTTGGGAGAGGTGGGTGGGGACAGGGGCCATCAGGGGAGGTAGAGATCAAACAGAGGTTTCTCTATGCTGTGATGTTCTTGAGTTCAGCATTTGGGACAGCATTTGAGTTCATTATTTGGGACAATGAATGTAGACTCATGGCTCTCAATCTAACATCTTTGATGAGGATCAGAACTTTTTTACTACCCTTGGCAAAGACTACGTTCACTTTTACCAGACTGAATTAACACTTAATCATAGCTAGAATGTATTGAATGTCAGACCATGTTCTAACCTCTTTAAATATGTTACATCATTTAATACTTAGAAAAGCTCTTTGAGGGAGACATCATAATTATCTCCATTTTCTAGATAAGTAAACTGAGACAGAATATTAAGCTATTTCTCCAAGGCCACTCAGTGGTGGTTCCGGAATTTGAACCCAGGCAGCCTGACTCCACACCCTGCCCTGTTAATTACATGCTGTGTTGATCAACTGTTGGTTTCAATTTTCTCCAAAAGGAAATTTCTGTCATCTCAGTCATACAGTGTTCATTTAGTGCTTGATACTAACGGCACAGAGAAACCTCCCTGGATTTAAATGGGGTTTTAACAAGACATATTTCCATTTTAAACGGCATAAAGCAGGTCTGTTTTTAAATTACCCTCCCCAGCCAGGCACAGTGGCTCACGCCTGTAACCCCAACATTTTGGGAGGCCAAGGTGGGCAGATCACCTGAGGTCAGGAGTTCAAGAACAGCCTGGCCAACATGGTGAAATCCTGTCTCTACAAAAATACAAAAATTAGCTGGGCATGATGGCGGTGCCTGTAATCCCAGCCACTTGGAAGGCTGAGGTGGGAGAATCACTTGAACCTGGGAGGCAGAGGTTGCAGTGAGCCGAGATTGTGCCATTGCACTCCAGCCTGGGCGACAGAGTGACACTCCGTCTCAAAAAAAAAAAAAAAAAAAATTACCCTTCCCCCCCATACTTCTTGTTAACCAATTCCTTTGTAATGTGGCATTATTTTAAAATGAGCTGGATGCCTTTTAGGGTACTAACATATCACAAGAGCAAATTAAGAAGAACTGAACAACAATATTTTATATAAACAAAAACTCTCAAATATTTGGAAATTTCAAATCACTCTTCAAATAGTTACTGATACTAAAACCTAGCAAAGACAATACTCTTAGAATGAGATTTTGATCTTACGAGAATGATATTCAGGAATGGACTCAGTCTTGCCTTGGCGTGGTCATCATCTTTCTGCAGTTCCTGAAGATGAGCAGCACGATAGACAATAGCAGAAGGAGATAAGGAATTTCCTTACTTTAAGTGCCTCTAACTCTAGTACGGGGTGACCTGGCTATGTGGGCACAGGACTTGGGCACTAGGCTGGAGGCTTTCTCCCTTCTAAACTCAGATCTTTCCACCAGCTCCTTGCCAAGACTGGGAGGGTGAATGAGCAACACTGCTTACGAGGGAGGAAGAGAGATGAGAGGTTCTGTCCATAATAAGAGATCAGCTCCGGTTTGTTTGTCCTCCTTTCTCCCTGGAGAAAGAGCAAAGTACCAAAGGGAGAGCCACACAAGGGTTTGTAGCTCATAAACTTGGCACCATCAACATCCTAGAATCTCATCCAATTATGTCAGTGTTCCCCCTTCTTGAGGAGTGAAGAAGAGAGAGGAAAGCGAGAAAGAGTTTAACATTAAAAGAATTAGGGCCGGGCACAGTGGCTCGCGCCTGTAATCCCAGCACTTTGGGAGGCCGAGATAGGTGGATCATGAGGTCAGGAGTTCGAGACTAGCCTGACCAACATGGTGAAACCCCGTCTCCACTAAAAATACAAAAAATTAGTGGGGCTTTGTGCAGGCACCTGTAATCCCAGCTACTTGGGAGGCTGAGGCAGGATAATCACTTGAACCCGAGAGATGGAGGTTGCAGTGAGCCAAGATCATGCCACTGCACTCCATCCTGCGCAACAGAGCAACCTCTGTCTCAAAAAAAAAAAAACTTAGCACATTCTCACTGATCAATATAACTGTAAAAATCCTAGGTAAAAATTCCAACAAATTGAATTAAATGAAATATGTTTAAAAGAATGATTTTTTTTTAATTTGTAAAAATAGATATCTTTCTGCCAAACAATTTCATTTCTAGGTTTCCTAGAAAACACACAGAAGTGTTTTTATCATTGCAAAATAATGGAAAGCATCTAAATGTCCAACAAGAAGGGAGTCGTTGAAATTATGCTATATTCTTATCGTGATATGATAGTTTAAAATAAAAAGATAAACTTATGTATAATAATATAGAAATGTCTCCAAGATTAAGTATTTCCTTAAAATAAAGTTGCAGAGTGTATGTGCAGGACATTGCATTTTACATCAACACATACACGCAATTATATTGATATATTCATATGTTTACTTCTACCCACAGCCCATTAGCCAAAACAAGTCACATGACCCCCACCTAATTACCAGGAAATGGGGAAGTTTGGAGAACATGGGATAGTCCCTGAGCAGTGGGCATTTTTCTCTGCCGTATTAATCCAAGGCTTAGGTTCTCGGAGCTTAACAGCCAGAAGGAGTTGCAGACGCAGCTGCTTTCCATTGTGCTGCACACAACCCCTGAGGAAGTGAAGTAGAGAGGGGCCTCTGCTTCAACGTGGTGAAGTAGAGGAAGTGAAGCGAAGGAGCCCTCTGCTTCAAGGGTATGTGGGAGGCACAGAGTGGGAAACGCACACACACGCGCGCGCGCACGCGCACACGCACGGTCCAGCTGCACCTAAAGTTATATAAAAAGGCCGGGCGCAGTGGCTCACGCCTGTAATCCCAACACTACGGGAGGCCAAGGCAGGTGGATCACCTAAGGTCAGAAGTTACAAACCACCCTGGCCAACATGGTGAAACCCTCCCTCTACTATAAATACAAAAATCATCTGGGCATGGCGGCAGGCGCTAGTAGTCCCAGCTGCTAGGGAGGCTGAGGCAGGAGAATCGCTTGAACCTGGGAGGCGGAGTCTGCAGTGAGCCGAGATCGTGCCACTGCACTCCAGCCTGGGCCACAGAGCGAGACCCTGTCTCAAAAAATAAAATTAAGTTAAAAGGTTATATACTAAGATTTTCTTACTCAAATAGAAATGATGTAACAGAGAAGAGATTTACAATATTTTATACCAAAAGGTTTTGTAAAATATGAATGTAATAATGATCATCTAAAGATTATCTCTCTATGTTCTAAAAGCATCTATTCAAGACACTATTATGTTGTCATAAGTCCTGATTCAAATTCCCTACAAACTTTTTGGAGTTTAGGGCTATGGAACTGAGCACCTTTTGATGGGTTGGTAGCTTTTTTTTTTTTTTTTAGTAGAATGTCTCTTCTTGTCGTGACAGCCAAGAGGCTCAGAACTATGCTTGAAGCTCATTGATATGGTTTTGCTCTGTGACCCCATCCAAATCTCATCTTGAATTGTACTCCCATAATTCCCACATATTGTGGGAGGGGTCCGGTGGGAGTAATTTGAATCATGGGGGTGGATCCCCCATACTGTTCTCCTGGTAGTGAATAAGTTTCACAAGATCTGATGGTTTTATCAGGGGTTCTGGCTTTTGTATCTTCTCTCGTTTTTCTCTTGCCACTGCCATGTAAGATGTGCCTTTGGCCTCCTGCCGTGATTCTGAGGCCTCCCCAGGCATGTGGAACTGTGTGAAAATGGACTAATACACTTACCTAGAGTAGCTTTCTGATATAATTAGCCTCCCTCCCCTCTTTCAACTCTCAACTAGTATTAGATCTACTAACATTAAGATCTAGTCTGATCCTAATGGCTTTGGTAGATTCATATAGAATGGGCCTTTAAGTTTAACCCAGTGCCTTTCACAATGTGATTAGGGCATTGCTATGGTTTGGATGCGTTTGGTCCCCAACAAAACTCACATAAAAGCTAATTGCCACTGCAGCACTATTGGGAGGTGGGGCCTAATGGGAGGTATTTGGAACATCAGAGTGGATCTGTTATGAATAGAATAAGGCCATCTCAAGGGAGTGAGTGAGTGCTCACTCTGGAGAGAAGGGATTAGTTCCTGTGAGAATGGGTTGTTATAAAGTGAGGTTCCTCCTCCTGTTTAGTGCCTCTTCACACACGCTTGCTTTTCCACTTCTTCACCATGTCTTGACACAGCACACAGCCCTCATCAGAAGCTAACCAGATGCTAGGGCCATGCTCTTGAACTTCCCAGCCACCAGCATTGTAAGCTAAACTCCTTTTCTTTTTAGATTACCCAATCTCAGATATTCTGTTACAGCAACACAAAATGGACTCAGACAGCCATAAATAAAATCTCAAACAGAAAAGCAGAGGCATCTTTGTACAGTGTGTTCCAAAGCCTAGACTGTTAGTGAGAGGGGCTGAGCAAGAACTGCATGATAAGGGGGTACACAGCAGCCATTCCACCCCCAGGAATGGGCTATACGTGTTTCAGAGCTCAATTGTTTGGGGGAGAAAGGATTCTGTCCTTCTCTTACGACTCCTTGAGGTTATTGAAGACTTTCATAGTGCCCAAGATCTCTTTGGGGCAAACAGAGCCCCCTTAGGCCTCACTCATGGAGAGCTCTTCACAGGAAGGAGCCCCTGATCTCACCTCCTCACTCAAGCTGGCAGGAATTTGCCTCCACCCTCAAAGCCTGGTCATTTCACTCAGCTTTACACTTGTCCTTGTTCCCAGTTGATGAATGAGCCAGATTCTTAAGTCATTAAGCAATCATGGAAAGAGAAATTATTGATTTTTAACTGTAGCAAAGGTTTAAACAAAATTCCCAAAAAGTCATTACCTAAAAGTCATTGTTTGTCTTTTTGGGTCCTCCTTAACTGAAAGGATGGTTTTAAAAGGTTACAGAAGTGGTAGGCTTCTTCCCTCTGTGGAGGGCTTTTCCAACTTCTGATGAATACTCAGCGCTAATCCCTGGCAAGGCTGCAGCCCCCAGCCTTTAGGATCCCAAATGAATTTCCTGAAAGAACAGGACAAGGAGTAAATTCCTAATCATGTGAAAAAGAAATTCCACAGAGCCATGCTGTGAAAGAATAAATTTACTTAAATAAGATCAGCAAAAAGTAACTGATATAGTTTGGATATTTTCCCCACTCAAATCTCATGTTGAATGATAATTCCCAAGGCTGGAGGTGGGGCCTGGTGGGAGGTGTTTGGAACATGGGAACAAATCCCTCATGGCTTGATGCTGTCTTTGCAAAAATGAGTGAGTTCTCATGAGATCTGTTCATTTAAAAGTGTGTGGTACCCCCCCGCAACCATCACACACACAAACACACTTTCTCTCTCTCTCGCTCCTGCTCTGCCATGTGAGATGCCTGCCCTTCCTTCACCTTCCACCATGATTGGAAGCTTCATGAGGTCTCCCCACAAGACAAGCAGATGTCAGTGCCATGTTTTCTGCAGTCTGAAGAACCATCAGCCAATTAAAACTCTTTTCTTTATAAATTACCCAGTCTCAAGTATTTCTTTATAGCAATGCAAGAATGGCCTAACAGAGAAAATCAATATTGAGGAGTGGGGCATTTCTATAAAGATACCTGAAAATGTGGAAGTAGCTTCAGAACCGGATAACAGGCAGAGGTTGGAAGAGTTTGGAGGACTCAGAAGATAGGAAGATGAGGGAAAGTTTGGAACTTCTTAGAGACTAATTTAATGGTTGTGACCAAAAAGCTGGAAGTGTTATGGACAGTGAAGTCCAGGATGCTGAAGTCTCAGATAGAAATGAGGAACTGATTGGGAACTGGAGCAGAGATCACTCATGCTATGCCTTAGCAAAGAGTTTAGTTCATGCATTCTGTTCACGCCCTAGGGATCTATGGAAGTTTGAGCTAAAGAGTGATGTTTTAGGATATCTGACAGAAGAAATTTATAAGGATGTGGCCTGAATGCTTCTAACAACCTATGCTCAGATGAGGGAACAAAGAAATGACTTAAAGTTGGAATTGTGTTTTTAACAGGGAAGCAAAGCATAAATGGTTGGAATATTTATAGCCCCAGCCATGTAGCAAAAAAGAAAAAGCTTTTCAGGAGAGGAATTCAAGCATGCTGTGAAGCAACCACTTGCTAGAGATAGTTGCATAACTAAATGGGGGTCAAATGCTAATATCCAAGATGATGCAGAAAAGGCGTTGAATGCATTTCAGAGGTCTTCCCAGCAGCCCCTCCCATTACAGGCCCAGAGGCTGAGGAGGGAAGAATGGTTTCATGGGCCAGGACCAGGGCCCCACTGCCATGTGCAGCCTTGGGACACTGCTCTTGGCATCCCAGCTGCTCCAGCTCCAGCCATGGCTCAGAGGGGCACAGGTACATCTCCAGGTGCCACTTTGGAGAATGCAAGTCATGAGCCTTGGCAATTTCCACGTGGCATTAAGCCTCCAAGTGCACAGAGTGCTCCAAGAGTGATGGATTCTTGGTAGCTTCCTCCTAGATTTCAGAGGATATATGGAAAAGCCTGGGTGTCCAGGCAGAAGCCTGCTGCAGGGGCAGAGCCCTCACAGAGAACCTCTACTAGGGCAGTTGGGGTCAGGGGGAATGTGGGGTTGGAGGCCCCACACAGAGTCCCCACAGGTGAACTGCCTAGTGGAGCTGTGGGAAGAGGGCCACTGTCCTCAAGACCTGAGGACAGTGGTAGATGGTAGATCCACCAGCAGCTTGCACCCTGCACCTGGAAAAGCCACAGGCATTCAACTCAAGCCAGTGAGAGCAGCCTTGGGGGCTGCGCCCTGCAAAACCACAGGGGTGGAGCTGCCCAAGGTCTTGAGAGCCCACCCCTTGCACCAGTGTGACCTGGATGTGGGACACGGAGTGAAAGAGATTATTTTGGAGGTTTTTTTTTTAATTTAGATTTTAGGGTACATGTGCACAACATGCAGGTTTGTTACATATGTATACATGTGCCATGTTGGTGTGCTGCACCCATTAACTCGTCATTTACATTAGGTATATCTCCTAATTCTCCTAATGCTATCCCTCCCCCTCCCCCCACCCCATTGACAGGCCCCAGTGTGTGATGTTCCCCTTCCTGTGTCCAAGTGTTCTCATTGTTCAATTCCCACCTATGAGTGAGAACATGCAGTGTTTGGTTTTTTGTCCTTGCGATGGTTTGCTGAGAATGATGGTTTCCAGCTTTATCCACGTCCCTACAAAGGACATGAACTCATCCTTTTTAATGGCTGCATAGTATTCCATGGTGTATATGTGCCACATTTTCTTAATCCAGTCTATCATTGATGGACATTTGGGTTGGTTCCAAGTCTTTGCTATTGTGAATAGTGCTGCAGTAAACATACGTGTGCATGTGTCTTTATAGCAGAATGATTTATAATCCTTTGGGTATCTACCCAGTAATGGGATGGCTGAGTCAAATGGTATTTCTAGTTCTAGATCCTTGAGGAATCGCCACACTGTCTTCCACAATGGCTGAACTCATTTACTGTCCCACCAACAGTGTAAAAGTGTTCCTATTTCTCCACATCCTCTCCAGCACCTGTTGTTTCCTGACTTTTTAATGATCGCCATTCTAACTGGTGTGAGATGGTATCTCATTGTGGTTTTGATTTGCATTTCTCTGATGGCCAGTGATGATGAGCATTTTTTCATGTGTCTGTTGGCTGCATAAATGTCTTCTTTTGAGAAGTGTCTGTTCATATCCTTCACCCACTTTGTGATGGGGTTGTTTGTTTTTTTTCTCATAAATTTGTTTGAGTTCTTTGTAGATTCTGGATATTAGCCCTTTGTCAGATGAGTAGATTGCAAAAATTTTCTCCCATTCCATAGGTTGCCTGTTCACTCTGATGGTAGTTTCTTTTGCTGTGCAGAAGCTCTTTAGTTTAATTAGATCCCATTTGTCAATTTTGGCTTTTGTTGCCATTGCTTTTGGTGTTTTAGACATGAAGTCTTTGCCCATGCCTATGTCCCGAATGGTATTGCCTAGGTTTTCTTCTAGGGTTTTTATGGTTTTAGGTCTAACATGTAAGTCTTTAATCCATCTTGAATTAATTTTTGTATAAGGTGTAAGGAAGGGATCCAGTTTCAGCTTTCTCCATATGGCTAGCCAGTTTTCCCAGCACCATTTATTAAATAGGGAATCCTTTCCCCATTTCTTGTTTTTGTCAGATTTGTCAAAGATCAGATAGTTGTAGATGTGTGGTATTATTTCTGAGGGCTCTGTTCTGTTCCATTGGTCTCTATCTGTTTTGGTACCAGTACCATGCTGTTTTGGTTACTGTAGCCTTGTAGTATAGTTTGAAGTCAAGTAGCATGATGTCTCCAGCTTTGTTCTTTTGGCTTAGGATTGTCTTGGCAATGCAGGCCCTTTTTTGGTTCCATATGAACTTTAAAGTAGTTTTTTCCAATTCTGTAAAGAAAGTCATTGGTAGCTTAATGGGGATGGCATTGAATCTATAAATTACCTTGGGCAGTATGGCCATTTTCATGATATTGATTCTTCCTATCCATGAGCATGGAATGGTCTTCCATTTGTTTGTGTCCTCTTTTATTTCGTTGAGCAGTGGTTTGTAGTTCTCCTTGAAGAGGTCCTTCACATCCCTTGTAAGTTGGATTCCTAGATATTTTATTCTCTTTGAAGCAATTGTGAATGGGAGTTCACTCATGATTTGGCTCTCTGTTTGTCTGTTATTGGTGTATAAGAACGCCTGTGATTTTTTCACATTGATTTTGTATCCTGAGACTTTACTGAAGTTGCTTATTAGCTTAAGGAGATTTTGGGCTGAGACAATGGGGTTTTCTAAATATACAATCATGTCATCTGCAAACAGGGACAATTTGACTTCCTCTCTTCCTAATTTAATACCCTTTATTTCTTTCTCCTGCCTGATTGCTCTGGCCAGAACTTCCAACACTATATTGAATAGGAGTGGTGAGAGAGGGCATCCCTGTCTTGTGCCAGTTTTCGAAGGAAATGCTTCCAATTTTTGCCTGTTCAGTATGATATTGGCTGTGGGTTTGTCATAGATAGCTCTTATTATTTTGAGATACGTCCCATCAATACCTAATTTATTGAGAGTTTTTAGCATGAAGGGATGTTGAATTTTGTCAAAGGCCTTTTCTGCATCTATTGAGATAATCATGTGGTTTTTGTCTTTGGTTCTGTTTATATGCTGGATTATATTTATTGATTTGCATATGTTGAACCAGCCTTGCATCCCGGGGATTAAGCCCACTTGATCATGGTGGATAAGCTTTTTGATGTGCTGCTGGATTCTGTTTGCCAGTATTTTATTGAGGATTTTTGCATCGATGTTCATCAAGGATATTGGCCTAAAATTCTCTCTTTTTTTGTTGTGTCTCTGTCAGGCTTTGGTATCAGGATGATGCTGGCCTCATAAAATGAGTTAGGGAGGATTCCCTCTTTTTCTATTGATTGGAATAGTTTCAGAAGGACTGGTACCAGCTCCTCTTTGTACCTCTGGTAGAATTTGGCTGTGAATCCGTCTGGTCCTGGACTTTTTTTGCTTGGTAGGCTATTAATTATTGCCTCAATTTTAGAGCCTGTTATTGGTCTATTCAGGGATTCAACTTCTTCCTGGTTTAGTCTTGGGAGGGTGTATGTGTCCAGGAATTTATCCATTTCTCTTAGATTTTCTAGTTTATTTGCATAGAGGCGTTTATAGTATTCTCTGATGGTAGTTTGTATTTCTGTGGGATCGATGGTGATATCTCCTTTATCATTTTTTATTGTGTCTATTTGATTCTTCTCTCTCTTTGGAGCTTTAAAATGTAATGAATGACCTGCTGGGTTTCAGACTTTTATGGGGCTTCTAGTCCCCTTTTTTGACCAACTTCTGTCTTTTGTAATGGTAATGTTTACCCACTGCCTGTACCACCGTAGTATCTTGGAAGTAAATAACTTGTTTTGATTTTACAGGCTCATAGATGAAAGAGACTTGCCTTGTCTCAGATGAGACTTTGAACTTTTGAGTTAATGCTGGAAAGAGTTAAGAATTTGGGGAACTATTGGGAAGGCATGATTGTATTTTGCCATGTGAAAAGAACATAAGATTTGAGAGGGACCAGGGGCAGAATAATATAGTTTGGATGTTTGTCCCCACCCAAATCTCATGTTTGAATTATAATTCCCAATGCTGGAGACAGGGCCTGGTGGGAGGTGTTTGTATCATGGGGGCAGATTCCTCATGGTTTGGTGCTGTCTTCATGATAGTGAGTGACTTCTCATGAGATCTGGTCATTTAAAAGTGTGTAGTACCTCCCTCCTATTCTCTCTCTCTTGCTTTTGCTCTGCCATGTGAGACACCCGCTACCCCTTCATTTTCTGCCATGATTGGAAGTTTCGTGAGTCCTCCCTAGAAGCCAAGCATATGCCAGCTTTGTTTCATGCTTTCTTTGCCATGCTTTCTGTACAGCCTGTAAAACCTGAGCTCTTAAACCTTTTTTCTTTATAAATTACCCAGTCTCAGGTATTTCTTTATTGCAATGTGAGAAGGGCCTAACACAGTAACTGCCTCCATTTACTGAAATGAATCAATTAATTGGCTGTATAAAATTAAGGGCCTGGTATATGGGACATGTTATGAATTGAATGTTTGTGTCCCCCAAAATTCATATGTTGAAATATAATCTCCAATATTATGGTATTTGAAGGTGGGGCCTTTGGCAAGTAGTTAAGTCATGAGTGTAGAGCCCTCGTGATAGGATTAGTGCCCTTATAAGGAGAGGCCAGAGTGATCTCCCTTTCTCCTTCTGCCATCTGAGAACACTATGAGAAGGTGGCAGTCAGCAATTTCTAACTGGGACCTCACCAGAACCTGAGCATACTGGCACCCTGACCTTGGACTTGCAACCTCCAGAACTGTGAGAAGTAGATTTCCGTTTTTGTAAGCCATCAGGTGTATGGTACTTTGTTCTATCAGCTCAAACTGACTAAGGCAGGACAAATTGTTCTTTATTCATTATTCTTTTATTCATTACTCATTGACTTATGAATAAAGGGACAGGCATCCAAATAGGAAAGAAAGAAGTAAAATTATCTCTATTTGAAGATGACATGATCCCATATGTAAAAAATCCAAAGATTCCACAAAACACTGTTAGAACTAATAAATGAATTCAATAATGTTGCAGGATACAAAATCAATATACAGTAATCGGTAGCATTTTTATTCACGAATGCCAACCTAACTTGAGAAAATAAATTGAAGAAGACACAAATAAGTGGAAAGCTTCCTGTGCTCATGAATCTGAAGAATTAATATTGTTAAAATATCCATACTTCCCAAAGCAATATGCAGATTCAACACAATCCCTATCAAAATCCCAATGGCATTCTTTGCAGAAATAGAAAAAACAAATCCTAAAACTTGTATGGAAACATAAAAGACCACAAATGGCCCAAAGAATCTTGAGCAAAAAGAACAAAGCTGTAGGCATCACACTTCCTGATTTTAAATTATATTCCAAAGCTACAGTAATCAAAACAGTATGGGATTGGTATAAAAACAGACGTGTAGACTAATGGAACAGAATAGAGAGCCCAGAAATAAGTCAAAATATACTTAATCAACTAATTTTTGACAAAGACATCAAGAGGATACAGTGGAGAAAGGATAGTCTCTCCAATCTCTCCAAAAGTTGGATATTCATTGTCAGCAGGCCCTGCAAGCAGTGATTTAGAGACCCAGGCTCCTTATGTCTTCTGGCTGCACCATCTTTATCACTGACTTTAAGGTGAATGTCTCCATCAAGCCAGATGAAGGGGAAAGAAAGCTGGAGAGTGGCAGTGGCAGACCTGGAAGAATTATTTGTCACTCTCACTTAAATTCCATTGACCGGACTTCAGTCTCATGACCACACTAACTGCAAATGAGATTGGGATATGAGGTCCAGCTGTGTGCCCAGGAAGAGAAAGAAATGTGCAAACAGGCAGCTAGCCTCTGCCACACCCTCTCTTCACTGGCCTGCCGGCAGCGCCCTTACACGATTAACCAATTAACCAACAGGGAGCACACAGACTTGACCACAGTGCCATCAGCTCCCGCGAATAGCAAGCTAGTCAGCCAGGTGTAGGTGCTGCTTCAGCCAGTTGAGCTGCATGTTTATCTTGTCACGTATATTCGTTCTCAAATCTATTTATGCTGGCTACGCTGATATGTAGTTTAATTAGATGTTATAAATTAATGAAATATAAGTATTAAAAGAGGAAAAGTTATTATGTCTGTGAAACTGAAAGATGAATGAGTGCTTTGGGGTTACTACATGGAGGTAGGTCACTAAATAACACTGCTACTGAATTAGGAGTGGGTGAGACCCCAGTAAAGGACTGGGGGTGGGGGGACAAGAAGTCAGACAAATCTAGAAGTA
This sequence comes from Pongo pygmaeus, assembly GCF_028885625.2. Lineage (NCBI taxonomy): Eukaryota > Metazoa > Chordata > Mammalia > Primates > Hominidae > Pongo > Pongo pygmaeus. The sequence continues at coordinate 27,694,194 of NC_072385.2, read as the reverse complement.
CTCCGCTCTCATTGTCTGGCACCTATCTTTAAGCTCTACCTTCACTTTATAAGAGTAAAACTGGAAATCTTTGCTGTCTGTGATGGATTACCAGTATAATATTCTAAAGAAAGAAGAAACTCTAACCAGTGGATAAATATTCAGAGAAATTACGTTGACCCTGTTAGATAATTTTCAAGAAAAGGTAAAATCATGACTCTTATTCAAATATAAAAAAGAATGCATATTAAAGATTTTATTAAACTTATTAAATGAAGGAACCAGGTAAGTGTTCTAACTTTCAAAGGAAAAGTCAAAAAAGAAACACATTTATAAGCAGAAATGTTGAATTAAATGTGCAAATGGACACAGGTAGGCTTTCCCACGAGAGTGGGAAACCAATTTCCAGCAGACAAGACATAAATTGTGTGTCTATCAGTTACCTACAATGTAGAGATTTCTACAAGAGCTCCCATAGATTCAGCCTGATAAGGCAGAAGGTTGTGCTATAGAGGATGCAAAGTTTCCCGTTGAAGTACAACATGTTCTTCTACAACCCAAGTCAGAAGATTGGAGAATGAACACATTTATATGAGGCAAGTCAGAGGAACTATGTAAGGTCTATGTATCATTTTTAATGGTTTCTATATTTACCAATTAACTGGTTAACAATTAGCCTCAATCCTTTGAATTAGAGAATCTCAGTTGTAAGACACCTTCTTTCACTGGCCAAAAGGAATGGTTAAAGAAAAGGTTTGTTGTTTTCTAGTTCAAAACAAAAGGAAACAACACAGTAATTGATTATCTTTTCTAAATATAGTAATCTGGAAAAATGAGCATTAAAGATGTAACTATTTGGAGAAACGAAGTGAAGCATACCTAGAACTTCCCTGTAATATTTGTGCAATTTCCTATGAATCTATAATTATTTCAAAATAAAAATTTCTTAAAAAGTACATTAAAGTACAGCACTAGTAGAGACTCCCAAAACTACCACCTTCCCTTTCCAGTAGGACAAAGGAAAATTGTCTGGGACAGGGAGCAAGGGACAAAGGAGGTTACTCTGTGTATTCAAGACTAGGATTAACAAATCTTAGAGGACACAGCATTTTTCTGCTCAAAAAGGGCATGAGTGTTACAAAGCCAAAATTGCCTGAGCAGTGTGGAGTGCAGAGAACTTGAACCTGAGAGTAGTAGATCTTAGCAGGAGATGGACTCATTGCTTTTCTTAGATTTTAGGAGTTTGAGTTGTCAGTTTCTCTACTGTCAGATATCAAAAAGTATAGTGGCAATAGTAGCAACATCAATGCCATTTTCCTGGTTTGGGGTGTACTACAGTTATGTAAAGTATTACCACTGGAGCTCGGGGAAGAGACTAAGGAACTCTCAGTACTACTTTTACAACAATTTAAATAATTGAGTCTACACTTATTTTAAAATAAAAGTTAAAAAAAGAATAGTGGCATATGATTCAAAGTTTATACAGTTGACTTTATAAACTTTTGCTGATTATACTTTGTTCCTGACACAGATAGAATTGTCTGGTAATTTTTCTGGGATGTTGGGTCTGTTGTGAGGTCAGATGAATTACGGAGCAAATAAGGGTCAAATTAGCAGTAAAAGTATCATTCCAGGGTATTGGAACTTCCTCCAACAGTGTTTAAAGGACAATCAAAAAAACATTAACAGGTAGAAGTGCTTTTTATACTTTCAGGAAAGGACAAACTTAAGAGCATTCTTCTGCGGATCATAGTCAAAGGTCTAGTTTCCAGTGAAGAAAAAACCTGTGGTTGTTCTGCTTCTGTCTCTGTAAATGCATTCAAAGTCAAAGATTTGCAGGAGAATTCTTTCCCATGCACAAATCTAAACATAGATTGGGCCTGACTATGCAAGTTTCCCTTAAAGGGAAGAAGGGCATCAGGCACCCAAGTGTGTGACAGCTCCTGATACTGTGATTACAACTGGGCCCTCAGAGTTGTGGGTCCTCATGGCATCTCTGCAGCCAGCATGGGGCTTCGTCAGCACAACAATGATGATCTCCAGACGGTCTTTCTGACTTGGAATGGCAGCCTTTGGCTGAGTCACAGTAGGACCCCCATAAACACCTGCTCTGTCAGCCCTCCTTTGCCCTGGGTGCCCCCTTCTTTATTCTTGCTGTGGAGGCTCACAGGGACAGAGAAAGTTTTTTTACAGACCGAACAAGCTACAAGGATTCTGCTACCTCATTTAGAATAATAATAAACAAGACCACAATTGTCTAGTGAGCATGATCTTTTAAAATAAACCTTCCCTGAGGAACTGGGGACTGTTTTGAGAAAGTAGCTTTTAGGAATGTGTTAAATGGCATTGTTTTATGGTTACTTGTACAGAGAGCATTTTATCAGATGTTTTTCAGCACATGTGAGTGCCCTACCACTAGTCTCTTCCAGTGCAGTAAAATGTACTTTTTGTCCTAATATAGAGGATGCTGCTTACTAAAAACAGAAGCCCATTTTGCAACTTTGTTCATATATTTAAGACCCCAAGTCACAACTCTTTTTTTCTGTAGAAGAGCATGAGCAAACCCTTGGCATATTCTCAACAGGTTTGTAGCTATATGGGAAAGAATGTTGTCCCATCTTCCAAAAAGCAGCTAAACATCAGCCCAACCCTTTATGAAGTTAATTTCACTAAAATCTTGTACTTTTTTTCTGCCAGCCGTGGTGGCTCACACCTGTAATCCGAGGACTTTGGGAGGCCAAGGTGGGCAGATCACTTGAGGTCAGGAGTTTGAGACCAGCCTGACCAACATGGTGAAACCCTATCTCTACTAAAAATAGAAAAATTAGCCGGGTGTCGTGGCGGGCACCTGTAATCCCAGCTGCTCAGGAGGGTAAGGCAGGAGAATCACTTAAACCCAGGAGGTGGAGGTTGCAGTGAGCCAAGATCGCGCCTCTGCACTCCAGCCTGGGCGACGGAGGGAGACCCTGTCTCAAAAAAAAAAAAAAACCAAAAACAGAAACAAAACTTGCAGTTTTTTAATTGTAGCTATGGCCTTCAATAGCTAAATTCAGCTATTCAAGTACTGTGCTCAGAGGATGTAAGTCATCAAGACAAGCGTAGTTCTCAGTCTTAGGAGATTTGCACCTAAATTACAAAATCATCAATAAAACCAATAAACAAAGGGTAAATATATATCAAGTGAAGTGTTTGTTTTGTTTTGTTTGTTTTGTTTTCCTGAGATGAAGTCTTGCTCTGTCACCCAGGCTAGAGTGCAGTGGCGTGATCTCAGCGCATTGCAACCTCCGCCTCCCAAGTTCAAGCAATTCTCCTGCCTCAGTCTCCCGAGTAGTTGGGATTACAGGCACACACTACCACGCCTGGCTTTTTTTTTTTTTTTTTTTAAGTAGAGACAGGGTTTCGCTATGTTGGCCAGGCTGGTCTCGAACTCCTGATCTCAGGTGACCCACCTGCCTTGGCCTCCCAAAGTGGTGGAATTACAGGCGTAAGCCACTGTGCCCAGCTTCAAGTGAAGTTTTATAATGATGCAAAATTGTAATCAACTTGAGTTTCAAACAGGACACTTTGGTTAAATAAATTATATTATACACAAACCAGCTATAAAAATGGTGTAGAAGACACACTTAATGATTTGGAAACAGTATAGTAAGTGAAAACAAACACCAATGAAATACACTGCATATATGGTGTAAACGTGCTGAAGGAAGTACAAATAATCATAGGTCACCTGAGGTTATCTCCAAATGGAAGGATAATGGGTGATTTTCATTTTCTTCCTTTTTCTTTTTATATTTTCTATAATAAATATGCATTATTTCCCCCTTAAGTGAAAGAAAAATGCATCCCTAATGTTATTTACAATATAAAAATCTGATGCTAATCAAGTATTTTCTTTTTTTCTTTTTTTTTTTTTTGATGGAGTCTCACTCTGTTGCCAAGGCTGGAGTGCAGTGGTGTGATCTTGGCTCACTGCAACCTCCACCTCCCGGGTTCAAGCGATTCTCCTGCCTCAGCCTCCCAAGTAGCTGGGACTACAGGTGCTTGCCACTGTGCCCGGCTAATTTTTGTACTTTTAGTAGAGATGGGGTTTCACCGTGTTAGCCAGGATGATCTCAAACTCCTGACCTTGTGATCCATCCACCTCGACCTCCCTAAGTGCTGGGATTACAGGCGTGAGCCACCACACCCGGCCTCGAGTATTTTCTTTAAGAATATTATATGTGATTGCTTGTCTGTATATAAGCTATTTCTGGAAGGAGACTCAAGAAATAGCAGTATTATTGATTGCCTCCAGGGAGGGGAAATAAGTGTTTAGGGACACAAGTAGATAGAAGGCTTTTCACCCAACATTGTTTTATATCTTCTAAATGTGTAACCTATTCAAAAATTAATTTAATTAAAGCTTGGAAATTAAAATTTTAATCAATATTAACTGAAAGTTACCTTTATCAACCTTAGTCAAGTCCTTGCCTTGCTGTCATTGGCAAGCCTTCAATGCCTGGGACCTCAACCAGCATATCCCATAAGGTTTTTTCCAACTTACTCACTACAAGTAATGCATACGGGGCTGGGTGTGGTGGCTCACGTCTGTAATCCCAGCACTTTGGGAGGCAGAGGCGGGCAGATCACACAAGGCCAGGAGTTCGACAGCAGCCTGGGCAACATGGTGAAACCTCATCTCTACTAAAAATATAAAAATTAGCTGGGCATGGTGGTGCATACCCGTAATCCCAGCTACTCGGGAGGCTGAGGCAGGAGAATCACTTGAACCTGAACCTGGGAGGTGGAGATTGCAGTGAGCGGAGATCACGCCACTGCACTCTAGCCTGGGTGACAGAACGAGACTCCGTCTCAAAAAAAAAGAAAAAAAGTAATGCATAAAGAGTCTACACATTCCTAAAGCTCAGTCATGGATACTCTTTTCAAGAACCTGATTGCTATGGGCAGAATGTTAAATGTAATGTGTTCTGTGGGCTACAGTTGACAAAGTAACCTATCAGTTATTCTATCCTGCTTGCTACACAGTTGTTGATCATGGGGGTAGAGAGAATAGAGGGTGAAGGAAAGTCACTGATTTCATTGATGTGGTGAAATATACTGAACTTGATAATCAAAACTGAGGCTAACCTTGGCACCATTACTCTAACGGCCACACCGGATCTTCCCATGTGTGAGGTTACTCTATCAGTCTTGGGATACCCTCAGTCCCACTTTTTCATTGACCTCCCTTTTGGAGGCATATGACTGCAGGGTTTGCTTCTGTTCTGGTCTGTCCTCCTGGGATCCATATTCAGCCGTCCCTCCCATGAAACTTTTTCTCACTGTTCCTCTCCTGAGCCACTTGGGCCACTCAGCACTGCTATAGCACCTAAACTCTGGGCCACACTCTTTGGTGATAATATACTGCCTTGGATGTTCACTGTGTAGTCAGTTGTGATTTGTTTCTCCAACTAGATTCTCAGCTTCTGAAGGCAGGACCATGAACTATATTGGGCCCCCTACTGTGCCGAACATAAAGTAGATACTCATTATTGCTTATTTGACTAACTATAATAACATAAGATTATGTACACACACACACTCTTTCCAGGAATATTGCTCTCTCTGCCTTACGTTCCCCTCTCTTGTTCCACACATGGGGAATTCCTTGCCATTCATCAAAGCACAATAACTGATGTCACTGGGTTTTGTTGAATCTAAATCTTCCCTCTAGTCTCCAGAGCACCTCGCAAGCTGCACTCTCACATTGAACTGACTGCTGTGGCCCTCTACCCGCTCCACCGTGTCAATCCCATTGAATGCCCATGCTTAGCCATGTCTAAACATAGAAGGGACCAACACGTTTTTAATGCATCAAAGAATAGCCAATGGCAATGTTTCTCAGAGTGAATTCCCAATCCCACATTCTCTAAATTTTTTTTGGATGTCCATGGATGTTCTATAAAAGTTTGTTGATATTGTGTTTTCATTTTGATCATTGGTCTACTTAAAAATATCTAACTCTATTATTAATTAATGAATGAATAGCTGAAGGAAGTCTTGCTAACCAGTGGGATTTGGGTGACCATGTTTACATGTGTGTATTTGTGTGTTGGTGTTCAGAAATTAAATGTCTCAACTAATTAGAAAAGAAATGGGAAAATACCATAAATATATAAGTGATGCATTCGGTAAAGTGAAAGCCAAATGGCTGTCAAGGCTATGTCTGTGAGTGAAGGTTTCATAGCAGTTTGATAGAGACCAGTGGTGGGAAAATGAGGTCATCATGTCATATGCAGTCATGGAGACTGTGGTAGGGAAAGTCAGAGCATGGCCTCACTGCAGGATGAGGCGTAGTCTCCACAGAACAGCAGTGTATCCCTTGAAATGGCAACTTGAATTTTGTTGGGTTTGGTGGTCTTTTGTGTTCAATTTGTAAATTTCTTTTTGTTTTAAAATAGCAATAGGTGTTATATGCATGAAGAGTTTATTACTAGCTTTATGTTGATGCATATTTAAAAAATATTATAAGAAAAATAATATGGCTGGGCACAGTGGCTCACTCCTGTAATCCCAGCACTTTGGAAGGCCGAGGTGGGTGGATCGCCTGAGGTCAGGAGTTCAAGACCAGCCTGACCAACATGATGAAAACTCGTCTCTACCAAAAATACAAAAAATTAGCAGGGCGTTGTGGCAGGCACCTGTAATCCCAGCTACTCGGAGGCTGAGGCAGGAGAATTGCTTGAACTCGGAGGCGGAGGTAGCAGTGAGCCGAGATAGCACCACTGCACTCTAGCCTGGGCAACAAGAGCAAAACTCTGTTTGAAAAAAGGAAACATAAGGTAAAGGAATAGTCCAGGCTGGGCACTAAGAGCAAAACAGAAAGAGAGAAAGAAAGGAAGAAAGGAAGAAAGGAAGAAAGAAAGGAAAGGAAAGGAGAAAGAGAAAGAAAGAGAGAGCAAGAGAGAAGAAAGAAAGAAAGAAAAGAAAAGAAAGGAAAAGAAAATTAATGTAAGGGAATAGTAGCTGTCTTCTTTTCTTTTCTTTTTTTTTTTTTTTTTTGAGACGGAGTCTCGCTCTGTCCCCCAGGCTGGAGTGCAGTGGTGCAATCTCGGCTCACTACAAGCTCTGCCTCCCGGGTTCACGCCATTCTCCTGCCTCAGCCTCCTGAGTAGCTGGGACTACAGGCACCCGCCACCACGCCAGGCTAATTTTTTGTATTTTTAGTAGAGACGGGGTTTCACCGTGTTAGCCAGGATGATCTCAATCTCCTGAACTTGTGATCCGCCCACCTCAGCCTCCCAAAGTGCTGGGATTACAGGCGAGAGCCACCATGCCTGGCCCTTTTCCTTTAAGAGAGTCTACAAGTGACCTCAGATGGGAATTCAAAGCCACATACACCCCCCCAAAAAAAAAAAGCTCTGGTAAAGGTGATTATGTATTTTCAAAAGACAGTATAAATACTTGAAAGTGCAATATAAACTAATAACAGCAAAATTTGAGAAATCCACAAATATGTGGAAATTAGACAACATAATTCAAAATAATCAATAGGTCAAAGAAGAAATCACAAGATAAATTAGAAAATACCTTGAGGTGAATAAAAATGAAAACACTACATAATAATACTGTGGAATGCAGGATGCAGGGAAAGCAGTGATCAGAGGGAAATTTTTATAGCTGTCAGCATCTACACTAAACAAAGAAGAAACCTCTCTAATTAACAACCTAGCTTTCTACCTCAAGACACTGGGAAAAGAAGAGCAAACTAAACACTAATGCAAATGGAAGGAAGAAAATAACAGGGATTAGAGCAGAAATTAATGACATAGATGGTTCTTTGAAAAGATCAACAAAATGGACAAATCTTTAGCTAGACTGACCAAGGAGAAGACTAGAAGACTAAAATTAGGAATGAAAGAGGGGACATTGTGACTAACCTTACAAAAATAAAAAGGATTATAGGGGAATACTATGAAGAATTGCAGGCCAACAGATTAGGAAACTTAAGTGAAATTGAACAATTTCTACAAATACACAAACTACTAAAATTGACTTAGGAAAAAATAGATCTGAATAAGCCCATAATAATTAAAGATATTGAGTTATTAATTAAAAGCTACTAACAAAAAAGGGGAGGCCAGGCTCAGATTGCTTTAATGTTAAATTCTAACAAATATTTAAAGAACTAATATCAATCCTTCAAAAATTCTTCCAAAACATTGACAAGGAAGGAACACTTTGCACTGCATTCTATGAGACCAGAATTACCCTGATACCCAAATCAGACAGACACCACAGGAAAATAAAACTAGAGACCAACATTTCTTATGAATAGAGATACAAACATTTATTTTCAACAAAATACTAATAGACCAAATCCCACAATGTATAAAAAGGATTTTACACCATAAACATGTGGGATTTGTCCCAGGAATGCAGGATTAGTTCAATCAATGTGATGCAGGGCAGGCCAGCCCCAAAATTGGGAGAGTTTTGGCTTCGCTCAGGAAAGAATTTAAGTGTGAACTCGTGGTGTGAAACAGCAACTTATATTGAAGCAGCAGTGTATAGTGGCAGCAGAGGTACTGCTCCTTGTGGAGCAAGGCTACCCCATAGGCACTGTACCCAGAGCAGCAGCTCAGAGGCAGTACTATTTGTACCCACTTTTAATTATATGCAAATTAAGGGGCAGATTATGCATAAATTTCTCGAAAAAACTTGGTAACTTCCAGGCTGTTGGGTTGTTGCCATGGAAAGGGGCAATCACTGCTGGATGTTGCCATGGCAATGGTAAACTGACATGGCACACTGGTGGGCGTGGCTTACAAAAAGCTGCTTCTGCCCTGTGTCTGTTTTAGATAGTCCTCAATTTGGTCTGATGTCTGAGCCCTGCCTGCAGAGTTCAGTCCCACCTACTACCTCAAATGCAATGTACCTTTATAGAATAAAAGACAAAACTACACGATTATTTCAATCAATACTGAAAAAGCATTTGAAAAAATCCAACATTCCCTCATGATAAAAACACCCAACAAAGTAGAAATATAGAAGGGAATTTTCTCAACCTGACAAAGGGCACATATTAAAAACTTGTAGCTGGCCAGGTGTGGTGGCTCACGCCTGTAATCCTGGCATATTGGGAGGCCAAGGTGGGTGGATCCCCTGAGGTCAGGAGTTCGAGACAAGACTAGCCTGGCCATCATGGTGAAACCCTGTCTCTACTAAAAATACAAAAAAAGAAAGAAAAAGACAAACCTACAGCTAATATCAAACTTAATGTTGAAAAACTATCTGCTTTCTCCCTAACATCAGGAACAAGGCAAGGATATTTGCTTTGGCACTTATATTCAGTGTTGCACTACTACCTCTAGCCATGTTAATTAGGCAGGAAAATGAACTTAAAGGAATCCAGATCGGAAAGGAAGAAATAAAACTCAATTTTCAGAGGATTTTTGTCTTATGTATAGAAAATTCTAAGAAATGCATTAAAAGCCTATTAAAAACTAACAAAACAAGTTTAGCAAAGTTGCAGGATACAAGATCAAGGTACAAAAATCAATTGTATTTCTGTAGATCAGTCATGAACAAACTAAAAATGATATTAAAACAATTCCATTTATAATAACATCAAGAATAAGATATTTAGAAATAAAATTAGGAAAAGAAGTATACAACTCATGCTCTGAAAACAACATAACATTTTTTAAAGAAATTAAAGAAGAGTTAATTAAGTGTTAAGATAGATCATGTCCAAGAATCAGAAGACTTAATATTGTTAAGATGGTGGCACTACCTAGACTGATATCTGTAGACTTATTGCAATGCCTATCAAAATCTCAGCTTTTTGCAGAAATTAACAAGCTGATACTAAAATTCATGTGGCAATGCAAGACAATCAAAACAACCAAAACTATCTTGAAAGGAAAAAACGAAGTTGGAAGACTCACACTTCCTGATTTCAAAACTTACTACAAAGCTATAGTAATCAACTCAATTTGGTACTGGCATAAGGAATGCATAAATGATGTCAATTGAGCAATAAATCCAGCAAGTGGTTGCTGTGAAGACAAATGGAGCCCAAGAGGACTGTATCAAGAGACTCAAGTTTCCAGTCATCCAATGAACATTTAAGTTTGTTTCTATTTGCACTGGAAGCTAGCAACTGCCTACAGCAATGCTCCAGGAGTTAGAAACAAAGGTTCCTGAGCTTGACAAACATTCTCCATGGTTATCAGAAACCTTATTGCTAATAAAGAATGTTGGCTTAAGTTGACAAAGTGAAGGTGTCCAGTGTTTTTTCACACTTGCTGCTGCACAGTTTCTTAGCCCCTGACTCCCAGCTCCTCCTAGGGATGGGTAAGGCCACCTGCTCCTCTTTCTTTACATTTTGAGTTAGAAGGATTTAATATGGTTGGCCTTTCAAACAAGTCTCTGGTATAGTAGGCCTTCACTGCAGAAGTAATTAGTTGGAACTGTTACTGGTGGAAGTTGTCCTGGTTACTGGCAATGAATCCGTACAGGTCTGCGGCAACCTCAGTTCTTGCTTCCTCAGAAGAAAGAATTCAACTGAGGGGCATTGCCCGCTCATGCCTGTCTAACTACCTGTAACAGAACTGGATTGGATTATTGGGATTGGAAATGGGTTGAAAAACATAAAGAACATAAATCATAGGGACAGAAAGTAGATTTGTGGTTGCAAAGGGCTGGGGGTAGAGGAGAATGAAGAGTGACTGCTAATGGGTGCAGGTTTCTTTAGGGGTGATGAAAAGGTTGTGGAATTAGATAGTGGTGAGAGTTGCACAACACTGTGAATATACTAAACACCACTGAATTGTACATTTTAAGCAGATGGGTTTCATGGTATTCGAATTATATCTCAATCAATCAATCAATAATGAGAGCTGCTTCAGTGGCCAAAAATACCAGATGGAGCAGAGTAGTTTAGTAACATGAAAGTCTAGATTGCAGATATTCTGAGCAACAACTGCAAACTCTATTTGAGGGCAGGCCTGGAGACTTCGAAGAAGGTTTTATGTGAGGCCAAAGGAGCTGCAGTTTCTCTTTCCAGAATGGAGGAAAAGGTTGAAGGTTATTTTTCTGACATTTGAAGATTAGGTTACATGAGTATAATAAGTTCATTGAGCTCAATATTTGACTTTGCATTTAGTCCAGGACAAACTATTTATTGAAAGATTGGGTGGTTCTTATGAATGCTCTCATGTATTTTAAAGGCTTTATATATAAATCTATTGGGAGTGGGGATAGACTTCAGGATACATCTCCAGGCAAGAGCAGAAAGTAGTGATCGCAGTGGGGAGGTCTATATTGAACATAGGGAGTCAAGCACGAAGGAAATAGAACTTAAGAGGGAGGAAGCAGCAGCTATAGCATACTGGCCAACTCAAGCATTGAGATGTCCTTGTCCCTAGTGATTCTTGATCCCCACTATCCTTTCCTTGAGTGTCCAAACCAGGGAGGCAAGAAGTTCAAAGCCCTAGAACTTTGAGGCTGGAAGCTCAAAGGGTCTTCTAAAATGAGTGTCTGAATTAGTAGCGTGATATATGATGATATGGTTTGTCTTCTCAGGTAAACAAGGCTGTTGTATTTTCCAACTTAGAGGAGACCCTGCCTACCCCTGGGAAGCAGACAAGATGGAAGTCTAGCACACTTACTAGGTAGATTTGCTTATGTCTTTGCCTAAGGGATAGAGCTCTCCCTAGGAGAGAACTCATACAAAGGAAGAGGAGGCAGAGTGGCATGGAACTAGCATAGATTTGCTACTGAGTTTGGTCCCCACCTGGCCTTCCCTGAACTTATTATATCTGGGCCCCAGGGAAAGAAGGGACAATAAGTAAAAATGGAGGGAGGCAATTTTCCTTGAAGCATTTGTGAGATGGAGGCAGCTTTAGCCGAGTGTAACACAAAAAGGGAGAGAGGCATTCTGTTTTCAGCTGAGCTAAACCCATCTTTAGGCCCAACATTTGTACTGCTATTTTGGGTATCTCTAGGCTCTGCCATTTCGAAGTGGGCGGAAGCTATATATTTCACTCCCCACAACCTCACAACCAGATGGTATGTACCAATCATTGTACGTCTCAGACTGGAATCTGCAATGTACAGGTCTCATTAGCAACTAGGTTCCCAAAGTCACACAACCAGTTTTGTGACCTCAGTGGTTTCCCACCTCTTTCCATTTATTGGCACCGATACACTGGATTCGTTCCCTAGGGCTGCAGTAACAAAGTAATGATATCTTGATGGTTTAAAGCAACAGAAATTCATTATCTCACAGTTCTGGCGGGTAGAAGTCTGACATCAAGGTGTCTGCGGGGCAAGGCTCCCTCTCAGACTCTGGGTAAAATCTTTCCTTGACTCTTCCGAGCTTTGAGTTGCTGCCGGCAATCGTTCACATTCCTTGGCTTGCAGCTGCATCACTCTAGTATCTGCTCTATCATCATGTGACATTCTTCTCTCAGTGTAGCTCTTCCCTTCTTATCAGGACACCAGTCATATTGGATCAAGGGCCCATGCTGTTCCAGTATAACTTCCTCTTAACTCGATTCCATCTGCGAAGACCCTGTTTCCAAAAAAGGTCCCATTCATAGGTGCCAGGGGTGAGGATTTCAATATATATTTTGGGGGAGCACAAGTCAATCCACATCGTGCCAGAAAAGGTAACTCAAAACCCAACACAGTAACATCCCAACTATAGGACCAGGTGACGATGACGTATGTAAAGGGGGTCCAAGATCTAAGTGAAACTTGTGAGTGTGGTACTACCGGGTCTTCTCATGCTTGTGTCCCAGTGATACAGGAGCAAAGCTCGTAACTTGAACATCTCTGGTTCTACAAATGAAGAATAGTATCTAACATCCCTCAGAATAGTATCTAACCCCTTCTAACCTCAGAATAGTATCTAACCCCTTCTAAGGATGAGGGTTTCTTAAAAATTTTGTGCCATGGACTCCTTTGGCACCCTGAGAAGCCTATGACTCTCTTCTCTGAAAAGAAAATGCATTTACTCTTTTATTGTAATCTTTTAAATTAAAATAAAATACATAGGTTTGCAAAGGAAGGCAATTATTTTGAAATATAGTCCTCAAAATACTAGAAAAAATCAAATTTGTGCTATAGTAATATATGTGCTTCATGATTATCCCTTGAAATAATAAGCTGTAGTGGAAAATCTAATAATTAGCGTCATTTAGAAGTGATGATATATGTAAAAAATATTTGGAGATAGCTGCAGCAACTGGGACATCAGTGAGAGTCCCTGGGACTCCTGCACAGCAGAGCTACTGCTTCTCTCCTGCTGGGGTTTGCTGCCTACTTTTGTAATGGAAGGAAATGCAGTTTTTCAGTTTAAAGATAGTGAAATAAGTATGTAATTTTTTCCATTCCGGTTGATGGACTTCCTAAATTCTATCCTGAGACTCCTGGGTGGTCAGTGGACCTCATGTGAAGAATCCTCCAGTGGATGTGGAAAGTGGATTCCTAATTAGGGAGCTTCAAAAGGTGACTTACAGCACCGGGGGGAAGAAAAATTTCGTTTTATGACACTGTCTACGCAGAATCATCTTAAAATAGGTTATAGACCCTTTAAGGCATTTCTCTTCACAACAGAATTCTGGGAGATGAGGGCCATGCAGGCACCATATGGGGGGCTGCAGACCCAGGGGGTAGACATATGGGAGGAGTGGGGGTGTCGGAGAAGCTGTAGTACAATCAGCTGGAAGCAGAGCAGGAGTGGACCTAAGAAACAATTGGGAAGTGAAGATGATGGGGCCAGAGCAGAAGAAATTAAACTGCAGAAATGGCTAACCTCACCCAGTAACTAATTCAACGTGTTTGTAAACGCTTGCAAGGTAGCCTGGGCACCCCTATAAAATGTCTGAAGAAATTCCTGCATTATTTGGTGGTTGGACAGAACCAATGAAATGTAAGTTATGTTAGAACGTTTCAGATGGGTTTCCTCTACAAACAGTACAAGTACAAGTTGAAAACCTGTACTTGAAAACAATAATTACACTACCGCTGTTATTTCACTGTCTACTCAAGGTTAAGAAACAGGAACTTAAATTTCAGAATTTATCATCCCAGTTCAGTGATGATGCCCTCAGAAATGGATCTCTTTTTTTTAAGAAAAAAAAAAAAAAAAAGAACCAGGCTGGTCGCAGTGGCTCACCCCTGTAATCCCAGCACTTTGGGAGGCCGAGGCGGGCAGATCACCTGAGGTCGGGAGCTCGAGACCAATCTGACCAACATGGAGAAACCCCATCTCTACTAAAAATACAAAATTAGCCAGCTGTGGTGGCACGCGCCTGTAATCCCAGCTACTTGGGAGTCTGAAGCAGGAGAATTGCTTGAACCCAGGAGGCGGAGGTTGGGGTGAGCCGAGTTCGAGCCATTGCACTCCAGCCTGGGCAACAACAGTGACACTCTGTCTCAAAAAACAAACAAACAAACAAACAAACAAAAACCTACCAGTAAAGAACCATTGTGAAGCTCATTCTCTAATGCATATAATCTGTGGCATCCATTTAGAAATGTTCAAAATAGCCCTTTAGCACATCCTCTGTCATCTTCTTCTGGAGGTGGAGTATATGGTAATGCTGGTTTTGGTGGGGTTGCTGGGGGTGGAGTGGAGACTGATGTTCAATCTTGTCTCTAAATTTCTCTTCTTGTTTTTCAACTGTGCCTGGCCCACAGTTGATATATTCCATGTGCCAGTGGCCTGCAAAGGAAAAAGTAGAGCTCCCAGCCTCTGTTTTAGAGAAGGCATGGCCATCCAATTATCTGGGCCTGAATAATCCACCTTCTTGGATCCCTCTTCTGAACAGCCGTGCCTTGGAAAGGGGCCTGGGGTGGACATCAGGAGACCTAGGGCCTAATCATAGCCCTGCTGAGGATGTGTTGTCTGACCTTGGAAAAGTCTTTTAATCTCTTGGGGTTTCAGCTTCCTCTCTACTAAATCTCCCAAGAACTTTTCAGTTCAAAAATTATTCTATGGCAGCACAACACTTATAAAGGAAAAGCATTTGTGTGGCCCTCCAGTATTGTTTTTGATTATTTTAGTCAAAATGTTTCTTAAACATGTAACGTTAAAACTGAATAATGGATTTCCTTATGTAAATAATTTTAGAGATTTGAGACAAACAAAACAACAGATGAGATAAAATTTTAACCAATATATACTATTAAATTTTAATTACTTTTCCTCATTGATAATTGACATTATTAATTCCATGTGATGAATACTACTGGTTTTGCTGGACCCAAACTGCTGCTCACACTGGAATATGCTACAGAGAACTCCTCCACCATTGTGTGCCATGTGATGACTCAGGTCTCCCATCACTGTCTCCCTCTGAACCACTGTGAAATTTTCTTCAAGCCCTGGCATCATTTGGCCTTTGCATTGGAAGAATGCACTGTTTATACTTTACATTCTCCTTTGTTCCTTCCTCTTAAGCCTGCAATTATTAAAGTAAAATTACAAGACACCAAATGATGCTGTAATCAATGGCCATATCTACATATGGGTCCTCCAGACAACCTCAAAAGTGTTTACACTAATATTTTTGTTAGGTTATCACTGAAATAAAAACACAAGGATTTTAAGCCAAGCATAATGGCATCTGCCTGTAGTCACAGCTACACAAGTGTATGGCTTGAGCCTAGGGGTTCAAAACCAGCCTGGGCAACATAACAAGACCCCAAGCTCTAAGAACAAAACAAACAAACAAACAAAAAGAATTTAAAAATTTTTCATAAATTCACAGTTCCTTGAAGATGTGTGCCTGGATCTTCGTGTGAGAAATGCTCCTTTATCATTTACAGGGGCCTCAACAGAACCTTCCTCTAGTGTCTCCATCCCTCCTCCAAAGGAAGGACACAACACGTACACAAGGCCTTCAGTTCTTCTCAAGTGTTTTTGGAGAGCAGGGTGTAGAAACCAAGATCCAGCTTGTTTCCAAACATCATCAAAAACAAGGTGACGTGCCCAGAAAACTTGTGCCCTCTCTTACAGAAATCCAATTCTCATTCCCTGCTTTCTAGGAGGAATTTAAGAAAATAGGTTGAAAAGATTCAAGGACCAAAGATATATTACTTCAATGAGAAAAACACAGCTAGAGACTGACCTCTTGACCTCCAGATGGGCTGTTTCTTTTCTTTTTTGCAGGATGCTGCTATAGAAAAAGCTCATGAAACTCAAAGGCACAGAGACAAGCTCATGGCTGCATTATGAAGCGTGCATAGTCCCAGGAGAGTGGATAGCCCTCTTAGCAGATTCAAATTCCACTCTCTCTAGAAACATGAAGTAGCAGCCTACTGTGTACAAGAAAGCCATCAGCAATGAGGTAAGGTTGACCCTCACAGTGCAGCCCAAACCCTGAGACCTCATGGTCAGAACAATAGGGACGTAGTGTTTTCATGATAAGGTGTGGGAAGGTAGAAATCGGTCACAACACAGAAGCCAACCACCACACAGGAAGCCCCCAGTCCACTGGTGGCTCAGCAGGGTACAGTGGATCCAGATGAAACTGTCAGGATCTGTGGGAGTTTGGCCACTTTGGCGGAGCTTTAAAATTATTAATCCAATTTCATGACATTTATAGAATTATTTAAATTATCAATTTCATAATCGGCAAACACATTAAGGATTGTTGTTTCTTCTTAGAGAGTTGGCCATTTTGTTATTATATAAGTTTGTCTCTATTCCTGATAATTTTCCTTGCTCTGAAGTCAGCTCTGTCTGAAATTAATGCCACCACTCCAGTCTTAATAGGTTGAATCTTATCCCCTTGTTACAGGAAAGGGGTCCTGATCCAGATCCCGAGAGAGGGTTCTTGGATCTCACATAAGAAAGAATTCAGGGCAAGTCCGCAGTGCAAAGTGAAAGCAAGTTTATTAAGAAAGTAATAAAAGGAAAGAAATAAAAGAATGGCTACTCCATAGACAGAGCAACCCTGAGAGCTGCTGGTTGCCCATTTTTATGGTTATTTCTTGATGATATGCTAAACAGAGGGTGGATTATTCATGTCTCCCCTCTTTAGAACATATAGGGTAACCTCCTGACGTTTCCATGGCGTTTGTAAACTGTCACGGTGCTGGTGGGAGTGTAGCATTGAGGAAGACCAGAGGTCACTCTCGTGGCCATTTTGGTTTTGGTGGGATTTGGCTGGCTCCTTTACTGCAACCTGTTTTATCAGCAAGGTCTTTAGGACCTGTATTTTGTGACGACCTCCTGTCTCATCATGTGACTTAGAACGCCTTAACTGTCTAGGAATGCAGCCCAGTAGGTTTCAGCCTCATTTTACCCAGCTCCTATTTCAGATGGAGTTGCTCTGGTTCACACACCTCTGACATTTCCCCCCACCCTTTTATAAGAGAACACTTAATCCTAAGGCTTGCAGAGGCATAAAGATCCATCTTCTGTAACTTCTTCATGCTGAATAGGGGCGATGATATTCCTGCCTAACTATGAGGGCCTCTTGCGTTCAGGGTAGAGAGGAGCTCAGTCAGAAAGCATTAGTATTATAATGGTAAGGTCCGTTTATAACTTTTGAGTTTCAACAAAAGGTGATACGTGGAAGATTAATAGGTGTTTAATTTAAGAAAGCATTCAGTAAGTTTGTCCTGTATTCCTACACAAAGAGTATTTGGAAAATTAATAAGCGTTTAATTTAAGAAAACTTTTAGTAAGCTTGTCCTGTATTCCTACACAGAGTATAACAGTAATATATTTCACAAGAGTAAAGCAAAATAAGTAAAGTTATTCTGAGTAAACTATATTAGAAGGCTTTTCATGAACTGGGCAACTGTTGGAACTAAGCTGATATGGGGTTGTTACCTGATTGTAATGTGCCCAGAATTAGAATACTGATCCAGATTTTTGCATTACCCATCCCTCTTGTTTCTTCTAAGCAGCAGTTAGACATCACTGGTTGGTTCACAGGAATATGCAGGGTTAGACTAAATTGCAGAAACAAACTTAAAAACAACTGATAAGACTAGAATCTTATAAAAAGTATACCAGTTTTTGAAATGTAATATTTCTCTCTCCAGTTTCCCATTTTTACTAGAGACAAATCATGGTAAGACCAATTTGCTTTATTATACTTGACCTGATTATTTGTACAACAAGAATAACTATTTTTCACATAAGCTCTTTTTAAATTGGCTTTGAACTCTGTTCCATAGAAGGAATTTCAGATATGACTTTTTTTTTTTTTAATTGAGACAGAGTCTCGCTCTGTCACCCAGACTGGAGCGCAGTGGTGCTATCTCCGCTCACCACAACCTCCACCTCCTAGGTTCAAGTGATTCTCCTGTTTGAGCCTCCCGGGTTGCTGGGATTACAGCCCCTGCCACCATGCCCAGCTAATTTTTTTTCTATGCTTTTAGTAGAGACAGGGTTTCACCATATTGGCCAGGCTGGTCTCAAATTCCTGACCTCCAGTGATGTGCCCACCTCGGCTTCCCAAACTGCTGGGATCCACTTTGCTCTGCCTCAGGTAAGACTATTTTAAAGCCGAGCCCAGCCATGGGTTTGTACCCTCAAACACCTGAGTTGGGTAAATTTTTTTCCTCTTGATGTCACAAGATAACTTGGGGCTCCTGGACCCGTCAGAAAGTGACATTCTTTACTCACCACAGGTCAGAAATTCTGCACAGAGACTGTTATAGGCAAGGTATGAGGCCAGTCCCCCAGGGGGCTTTTATTGGCTCTATATGTTAGGTTTAATTCCCTAAAGGAAAACATGCTATTCCAGTCAAAGCCTTAGCAAAATAACCAATGTCTCCAGTTGTGTCCTGTTACAAAAGAAAACAGATTTTTATTGCACCTATGCAAATAACTATATTGCCATAAATTAAGAATACTTACAAATAGTTTCCAAATTTTAGAGAAATTAGAGAGAAATAAAAATAAATATGCTCCAAATTTTGTTCATAGGAGTACACTCAACTGTTAAAAGCTGTAAATACCTCAAAAGAAAAGCTTCCTTGACTCTGAAAAACAAAACAAAGGATCAGCAATGTTTTAAGCAAAGTTAAAAAGATTAGACTTCTTCAGTTTAGTCCATATAGTTAACTTCTGTTTGATAGTTATGAATATTTCAGTTCTCCATTAGAGTTCTGAAAGTTTTTTCCTTTATTCTGATGACACAATCTCCAAAGTTATCAGAAAACCTGCATTTAAGAACACCTATTAGAGTTCTATAATTGATTATAAATCACCTTTTAAAGAGGATTAAAACAAGGTAACAATTGGGCCAGGCACGGTGGCTCACACCTGTTATCCCAGCACTTTGGGAGGCCGAGGCAGTTGGATCACCTGAGGTCAGGAGTTCAAGACCAGCCTGACCACCATGGCGAAACCCCATCTCTACTAAAAATACAAAAACTAGCTGAGCATGGTGGTGGGCACCTGTAATCCCAGCCACTCAGGAGGCTGAAGCTGGAGAATCACTTGAACCCAGGAGGCAGAGGTTGCAGTAAGCTGAGATTGTGCCATTGCGCTCCAGCCTGGGCAACAAGAGAGAAACTTTGTTTCAAAAAAAAAAAAAAAAACAGGTAACAATTGTCTGTGGCTGACAAAATGTTTTAGGGGAGCCACAGTTAAAGAAACAATTGACAAGGAACTTTGTTACCTCCATGGCATACAATGATTTTATGTAACAATTATCATTATTACTGATAATGTACACTAAATCATATCAGAATTATAGGAGTTTCCCATGATTTTGGAATATATGTACCAATAACATATTTATACAAATACAGCCCAAAGAAAACCAAACACCATTTTATATTTGACAATGCTCCCTGTATGATTTTTGTACCAAATAAGCCAAATGTCACTGTTGCATTAGTGCATTATCGATGTCAAACCCAATTCTTAATAAAACCTTATAAATATATCGATCCAATCTTAATCAGTTTGACCATAAGGTAAGATTCTTATAAACCTTTTAAAACCCTTTACAAGTTTTTGTTAAATAGCAGATCATAAGCAGGTTTTTGCTCTAAGAAAAATCTGTTGTGCTTTTATTATGATTTTTAATTTATAGAAAAACTGAATAATACTCCTTTAATTTAGCCAATGTCCACACACAGAATCTCTTTTACAATTAATTTTCTACAAACCCTCCACAATTGTTCAAACCTTTAGCTTTATTCTAACTTAAAACAATTCTTTAACCCTTTAGGCAAAAAAATTCACATTCCCATGCCTTCTTGTAATCTTTCACCAAAAACACATTTCACTTTCTTTATACACCTTGCATGTAAAATTTTTTTTAGTAGTTTTAGTTACATATTATAATGTTAACTTTTAGCAACTTTTATTTTTGGTGAAAAACTTGGTAAGTTTGGGATTTTAATTATATACTAGGTGTGGTGCCTAGCCTAGGACACACAGACAGAAGTGTAGATAAGAGCTGACTCTCCAGCATAGCTAGGTTGCATGACTAACTCCACATGTCCCCAGGCCTTACCTAGCTATAAAGCAGGCAAGTTGTACAGCAAGAGTCATAGTGGCATTTTATGAAGCATTTACAAGGCTTAACAACCTTTGAATTGTACAACATTTCTTGCATAAATTCCTTTTCACAAATCCTTTCATGACTTACACAGACCATCTGAGATATTATTGGACTTTCTGACTTGCCCTAAACATCCCTCCTGTTAGACACCCAGTCATTTTACTTTAGGACAAGAATTTACCATACAAGATCCTTTCTTACATAAAATCGCTTTCTTTATAATCTTCTTTGTATAGGAAGGGGGCATGTCTAATTCCACATGTCCCCAGGCCTTATCTAGAATCTAATGGCTTTAAGGTAGGTAAATTGAACAATTTTGGAAAAGTTAAAGCAGCAGTTTATGACCTTAAAGCCTTTAGCAAACTTAATATCTGACCTGCATAATTTAGACTAAATGTTTTTATTTTAACAATAATTTTAAAAGCTGTTTTTCCCAAAGATTACTAAAGTTACATGAACTAAAAGGCATCACAATTTTTATTTTGCTTTTAAAATATTTGATGTAAGTGCTTATTTTTGTTTCAGCCAATTAATTAGAGCTCTTGTATATAAACATTACACACAACACATATATAGCTACACAGAAAAACAGAAGATTACTACAGTAGTTGTAAAATTTTTCATTTGCCAGTTTTTAAGTTTCTTAATTGGATTACTGGCTTTAGGATGGAGCCCCTGGAAGAACAGGGCCAGGAAAGTGGTCTCTGTTTCCTCCTGTTTTTCCCAAGGAGTCTAGGCTGTTAGAGCTTAAATATCCACTTTTAATAAAACTGATTTTAACCATAGCACTCTTAAATAAAGTCCTTTTAGAATTTCTTATGCCAAACGGCCGATATTTCTGACTTTTGGACTTTACCAAAGGTAACCTCCCAGGTGCTTAGAGAAAGGAAAATTTAAGACAGTCCACAGAGGAGAAGAGAATAGACAAGGTCATGCAGGTATTAAACCAGAAACGACTTACTTCCCAGGTGGGGAATTGAACCTGGACCGCTACTGTGAAAGTGCAAAAACCTTAGCAACAGAGGTGCAGCATGGGACAGCCTCTGTTTCCTCTCCCAGATGGAGTCTAGAGTAGTTAGTTTTGAGCTTGCAAAGGCTTTTAACTATTTAATATGATTTTTAGCGCTAACTATGACATGAACCCAAAAATTTCTGTTCCCTGGAAGGCAGAGACCAAGAGAAAGTATTGCCATGTGGTTAAAAGGTCAGGCTCCCAAGGACATAAAATAAGGTGGAAACTTCATCCAGTTTTTTTGTTTGTTTCAGGGACCTGCAGCCAAATTCGTTACTGACCAGCTTGCTGAGTCATCTTGAAAAGCGGGCTTACAGGTGTTCTAAGCCCATGTTTTATCCTGAAGTTCCCCTCGACAAGAAAAATGAATTCATAGCACAAAGTACACCAGTTTAAGACTAGCCTTAGAATTCTTTTTTGCATTAATCCAAACAGAAGAGATTTGTTTTACCATTCCTTCAATCGTTTGCACAGAGAGAAGTCAGAAATCTGACTGGTAAGAAATTTTTACCCTTTTGCTGGCATGCCAAGCTTCTGAGTTCTCTTTCTCTGAGCAGTCATAGCGATCTAGCTTGTGGCACCATCACCCTGGGGCCAAGCCACATTATAAAGGAAAAATTTTTTTTTTCATTCTGGCCAGAGCAAAATACATGTGATAAAAGACAGACATTAGCCACTCTGCTTAGCACCCAATATCAAACTGGCAAGGCTTAAATTTTCCCCCAGATGAGTCCCATCATCTTTAATCCAATCTCCAACTTGGAGTATCAACATATGGTCTCCGGGCAAGATGGTCACCCTGACTAACAGAAAATATAGGAAAGGAAAAGTAGAGAAGGAAAGTGTTACCTGTGGTAGGGTGGGGAAGGTGAGGAGCTCAGGGAAGCCAGAGAAAACACCCACTCATTGCAGCCGACAATGAAAAGTTCAAGGCAGGGTGTGGTGGCTCGAACCTGTAATCCTAGTACTTTGGGAGGCCGAGGCGGGTGGATCACCTGAGGTCGGGAGTTCAAGACCAGCCTGACCAACAGGGAGAAACCCTGTCTCCACTAAAAATACACAATTAGCCGGGTGTGGTGGCGCATGGCTGTAATACCAGCTACTCAGGAGGCTGAGGCAGGAGAATTGCTTGAACCTGGGAGGCGGAGGTTGTGGTGAGACGAGATCGTGCCATTGCACTCCAGCCTGGGAAACAAGAGCAAAACTCCGTCTCAAAAAACAAGAAAGAAAGGAAGGAAGGAAGAAAAGGAAAGGAAAGGAAAGGTGCGGTGGCTCACGCCTGTAATCCCAGCAGTTTGGGAGGCTGAGGTGGGAGGATCACCTGAGGTCAGGAGTTCGAGACCAGCCTCAACATGGAGAAACCCTGTCTCTACTAAAAATACAAAATTATCCGGGCGTGGTGGTGCATGCCTGTAACCCCAGCTACTTGGGAGGCTGAGGCAGGAGAATTGCTTGAACCTGGGAGGCGGAGGTTGTGGTGAGCCGAGATCGCGCCATTGCACTCCAGCCTGGGCAACAAGAGCGATACTCCGTCTCAAAAAAACGAAAGAAAAGTTCAGGTGGCCGCTTTTCAGTAGCAAAGGGACCTTTTCCAGCAGTCCCAACAGCTCTTAAGTTTCCCCTTTTAGGGAGGAAAAAGCTCCCCATGTCCCATGATCCTGTACATGCCTAACCCTGTCACCCACAGCCATCAGCAAAGAGTGCAAGGCAGATTAATCCAAAGAGAATAGCAGTTAGCATCCCATAGTGCCAAACCTGCTTTTAGCCGAGAAGGACTTATACTGAGAGGGGCCTCTAACTCCCTAAATCTTAGAAGGGACTCTAACCCTACTAAGTTGGGCCTCTAACCCAAGGTCGGTCAAGCGTCCTTGCCTTTTATTAAGAGGGACCTCTAACCCACTCTGTTTTAGGAGAGCCTGTAACTCCCCTAGTTGGGTCTATAACCCAATCCCATTCTTTACCCAGGTACCCCGCCACTTACCCAAAGTTGTCCAATCACTTTACCTTTACCCAGGTACCCCACCAATTACCCAAAGTTGTCCAATCAGTGATGCAGTCTATTTCCTTTGGGTTGGGGGGGTTCCTCAGTATTGTCCCTTTTGTGGCTCACAAGAAAAATGTTAGCGAACCCCACCATTTACCCAAAGCTAGCCTTTGGGTCAGGGGTTTCTGCAGTAAAGTCACTACCGTGGTTGCTACAAATATGTTACAGGACCCCAACATTTACCCAAAGGTAGCTGTTGGGTCAGGGTTTCTGCACTGTAAGTCCCTTCTGTGGTCACCAGAAATATGTTACAGGAAAGGGGTCCCGATCCAGACCCCAAGAGAGGGTTCTTGGATCTCACCCAAGAAAGAATTCAGGGTGAGTCCATAGAGTAAAGTGAAAGTAAGTTTATTAAGAAAGTAAAGGGATAAAAGAATGGTTACTCCATAGACAGAGCAGCCCCGAGGGCTGCTGGTTGCCCATTTTTTTTGGTTATTTCTTGATGATATGCTAGACAAAGGTGGATTATTCATGCCTCCCCTTATTAGACCATGTAGGGTAACTTCCTGACATTGCCATGGCATTTGTAAACTGTCACGGTGCTGGTGGGAGTGTAGCAGTGAGGACGACCAGAGGTCACTCTCATCACCATCTTGGTTTTGGTGGGATTTGGCCGCCTTCTTTACTGCAACCTGTTTTTATCAGCAAGGTCTTTATGATCTGTATTTTGTGCTGACCTCCTATCTCATCCTATGATTTAGAATGCCTTAACCATCTGGGAATGCAGCCCAGTAGGTTTCAGTCTCATTTTACTCAGCTCCTATTTCAGATGGAGTTGCTCTGGTTCACATGCCTCTGACACCCTCAAATGATATTGAAGTCCTAACCCCAGTATCTCAGAATTTTACCTTATTGGGAAATAGTGTTGTTGCAGATACAATTAATTAAGTTAAGACAGCCCTGGAATAGAGTCCCTAATTCAATATGACGTGATATCCTTATATAAAAGGGAAATTTGGAGACAGACATGTACACAGGGAGAATGCCATGGGAAGACTGGAGTTATCCTGCCACCAGCCAAGGCCCTAGCAGAAGGCAGGAGAGAATCCTGGAACAGAGCCCTTCCTAATGCCTTCAGAGGGGTGGCCCTCCTAAAGCCTGAATCTTTGAGCGAGGCCTCCACAACTCTAAGAAAACTGTAAATTCCTGTTGTTTAAGCCACCTTGCCCTAGCTTATGTATTTTATTATAGTGGTCCTAGCAAACTAATCCATCCAGGTTTCTTTTGATTAGTGTTTAACATGGTAGATCTCAGGGCTATGGCTGCTATTTATTTTTTGCTTTTTGTTTTTCTCTCTGCTTTTTATTTCTCTGTTTTCTTTTTTCCTTACTTCCTTTGGGTTACTTGAACATTTTTTAGAATTCCATTTTGATTTATCTATGCCTTTTAAAAGTGTATGTCAGGCCTCCGAGCCCGAGCCTGCCTGTATACATCCAGATGGCCTGAAGAAACTGAAGAATCACAAAAGAAGTGAAAATGGCCAGTTCCTGACTTAACTGATGACATTACCTTGTGAAATTCCTTCTCCTGGCTCAGGAGCTCCCCACCGAGCACCCTGTGACCCCCACCCCTGCCCTCAAGAGAACAACCCCCTTTGACTGTAATTTTCCACTACCTACACAAATCCTGTAAAACTGCCTCACCCCTAGTTCCCTTTGCTGACTCTTTTTTCAGACTCAGCCCACCTGCACCCAGGTGATTAAAAAGCTTTATTGCTCACACAAAGCCTGTTGGTGGTCTTTTCACATGGACACGCATGACATTTAGGTGCCAAAGATCCAGGACAGGGGGACTCCTTCGGGAGACCTGTCCCTTGTCCTTGCACTCACTCCGTGAGGAGATCCACCTACTGTCAGGCCTCTGAGCCCAAGCTAAGCCATCATATCCCCTGTGACCTGCACTTATACATCCAGATGGCCTGAAGCAACTGAAGATCCACAAAAGAAGTGAAAATAGCCAGTTCCTGCCTTAGCTAATGACATTCCACCATTGTGATTTGTTCCTGCCCCACCCTAACTGATCAATTGACTTTGTGACAATACACCCTCCCTGTCCTTGCAATAATGTACTTTGTGATATTGCCCCACCCTTGTGAATGTGCTTTGTACGATACACCCTGCCCACCCTTAAGAAGCTACTTTGTAATATTCTCCCCTGCCCTTAAGGTACTTTGTAATATTCTCCCCACCCTTGAGAACGTACTTTGTAAGATCTACCCCCGCCCGCAAAAAATTGCTCCTAACTCCACTGCCTAGCTCAAACCTATAAGAACTAATGATAATTCCACCACCCTTTGCTGACTCTCTTTTCAGACTCAGCCCACCTGCACCCAGGTGGTTAAAAAGCTCTATTGCTCACACAAAGCCCGTTTAGTGGTCTCTTCACATGGATGCACGTGACAGTGTATATCTTTGAATAGCTTTTTTTATGTAATATGTTAAATATTTAAGACAATAATGATATAATTATAGATAATAATGATAAAATTGTCTTAAATATTTCCCCTGCATACATTTAAAACCACAATAGTGGCTACACTTTTTGCTTCCAAAAAGTGGTGACATTACAATTTTTGCTTCCACCATCATCAAATGTCATTTAGGAAAATCAAAAAATGAGTATATTGTATTTTTGCTTACTGTGTTTTCTTGCTTTCTGCTTTTGCCGAGTTCCTTCTTTTATTATTTTCTTTCTGTTTAGAGAGCTTCCTTTATTCATTATTTTAGGGTAGATCTGCTGGTAAAAAATTATTTCGTTTTTCTTCATCTGAGGATGTCTTGATTTCTTCTTCATTTATTGGAAGCTATTTTTACTGGATATAGAATTCTGGGTTGATAGTTATTTACTTGAAAATATTATGCCGCTTCCTTCTGGCCTCTATGGTTTTGGATGAGAAATTTGTTGTAATTAAATTACAGCAAATGTATTGTTGTTTTTTGGCTGCTCTAAAGATTTATATTCTTTTACTTTAGTTTTCAGACATTCGACTATAATGTGTTTCAGTGTGGATTTCTTTATGTTAATTCTATTTAGAGTTTGCTCAGCTTCTTCAGTCTGTGAGTTTACATCTCTTACCAAATTTAGGAAGTTTTCCAGACATTATTTCTCCCAGTACTTTTTTAGCCCTGCCCTCTTTCTCTTCTCCTTCTGGAACTCTGATGAGATAAATATTAGATCTTTTGTTATAGTCCCATAAGTTCCAGAGGTTCTGTTTATGTATTTATTTATTTTTAGTCATCTTTACTCTGTTGTTCACCTTGGGTGTGAACTCAAAAGTATCTGAGACAGATCTCAATCGATTTAGTTTATTTTGCTAAGGTTAAGGAGCCCTGCGTGACACAGCTTCAGGAGGTCCTGATGACTTGTGCCCAAGGTAGTCAGAGTGCAGCTTGCTTTTATACATTTTAGGGAGACATGAGACATCAATCAATATGTGTAAGATGTACTTTGGTTTGGTGCAGAAAGGCAGGACTGCTCAAAGTGGGGCCTTCCAGGTCATAGGTAGATAAGAGACAAACAGTTGCATTCTTTTGGGTCTCTGATCAGCCTTTCATTGAATACACAGTTTATATGTGGGTGGGGAGGGGGTGAAGACAGAGGAATAGTCATGTCTTCTTCTGGTTCAGTGAATCTGCATTTTTGCATAAACAGTAGGGCAGAGTAAGCCATTAGATATCCATTTGACTCAGGTGAGCAGAGGGATGACTTTGAGTTCTGTTTGTCCTTCTTCCGGCACCTGTGAAGATAAGCTATCAATTTACATTGCCAGGGTGAAATTCAACAGAACTGTTTTAGGATAAAGATCTTGAGACCCACAAGGAATTCCCATGCGGGCAAATGGTGAGGAAAGGATGTAGCTTCTTTATCCTTGTAGCTATCTTATTTAGGAATAAAATAAGAGGCAGGTTTGCCTGATGCAGTTTCCAGCTTGAATTTTCCCTTTGGCTTAGTGATTTGTGAGCCCAGAGATTTATTTTCCTTTCACATTGGGTAGTTTCTATTGTGCTATCTTCATTTTCACTCATTCTTTCCTTTGTCTCTTCCACTTGCTTTCGAGCCTTTCTATCGCTTTTTTGGTTGTTGTACTTTTCAGTTCTAAAATTTCCATTTGTTTCTTTATGGCTTCTATTTCTTTGCTGAGAGTTTCTATTGTTTCATTTGCTTCAAGCAGGTTTATAATTGCTCACTGAACCATTTTTTATGGCTGCTTTAAAATCTTTGTCAGATAACTTTAACATCTTTGTCATCTTAGGTGTTGAAATTTATTGATTTGTTTCATTCTGAGATCTTTCTGGTTCTATGAGTTTTTTAAATCGAATCCTAGGTATTTTGGTTGTTACACTATGAGACTTTGGATTTTATTTAAATGTTCTTTTTAGCTTCCTTCTTTTGATGCCACTCTGGCAGAAGAAGTGAGGTTGTTGCCATCTCATTCCTGCCTAGTGAGTATCAAAGCCCAGGTCCCCCAGGTGGCCTCCTTTGACACTAGGGGAGTGAGGGGTCCTCATTACTACTGGGTACGGTGGAAGCTCTGGCTCCCCCACTGGGCTGTACCTTCTTCACTGGAAAGAATAGGAGTTTGTCCATACTATCCCGACACGGTCTCCAGTGACACCATTGGGGGTGGCCTTGTCATCACAAGGTGATGGTGAACATCTGACTTTCCACTAGACCTTCTCTGACACCACCTGAGTAGGGAGATTGGGACACCCCTTCACAGCCCGATGAGGGTAGAACTCTTGGCTGTCCAGTCATCCTTTGCTTGCATAAGTGGGAGGGGGACCACAGTCTTTTCTGTAGCATTTAGCTGGCATAGAGCAATTATTGTCTAACAGTTTCCTATCTTGCTAAGCTGTCCCTCTCCTGGCTCTTTGACTAGGAAGATCAAGCATTGTTGAGGCTTTTGTTATGTTTTGTTTTGTCTGTGCCATTGGCATTTCTAGTTTTCCAGTTGCTTCTGTTCTAACTTTGGTATATATGAGGGGGAGAAATCCAGGGAACTCATCATCATGTTATTCCTTCAGTCGTGAAGTCCCTAGCCAGTCTTTCTTCTCCTCTCCACCTTTCGGAGTCTTCTTATGTTTGTTTTGCATATGTCCAAGGTTTTTAGTTGTGCTTCACAGGAAGAATACGCAAAGTCCACCTACTCTCTCTTGGCAGAAGTCCCTTAGTATTTTTTTTTTTTTTTTTTTGAGACAGAGTCTCACACTGTCGCCCAGGCTGGAGTGCAATGGCGTGATCTTGGCTCACTGCGACCTCCGCCTCCCAAGATCACATGATTCTCCTGACTCAGCCTCCTGAGTAGCTGGGATTACAGGTGCACACCACCACACCCGGCTAATTTTTTCTATATTTAGTAGAGACAGGGTTTCACTATGTTGGCCAGACTGGTCTCGAATTCCTGATCTCATGATCTGCCTGCCTCAGCCTCCCAAAGTGCTGGGATTACAGGCGTGAGCCACCGCGCCCGGCCCCTTAGTGCATCTTTAAGACTTATTTTGGAAGTTATCTTTAGACGGAGAAAAGGAATGGAGCAGGTTGCCTTCCCCCACATTAAGGCCACACTGCTGAGGCACATTTTTTTTTAATAATTATCCAGTTAGAGCAGGGCTGCCCTTGCCTGTCTGACATTCAGTTCCCCAAAAGTAGATCTGAGATGGAATCTGGGTGAAAGGGATTTATGAAGAACTGAATAACCAGTAGGGGAATGAGGAGGTGTGACTAAGAAGTGAGGGAGGCCAAACAAGGGGGCATGATCCACAGAGGGTGATGTTGGCCTGATCCTGTGCAGAGCAGGAGGGACAGTACAAGCGTCCTCTCTGAGTCGTTCTGATCCGAGGCGAGGGTGGGGGTCTTCATGGGAGTATGCAATTATACAAGGACCCTGTGGTCAGAAGGGCCCATGCTTGGTTTAACCTTCTGCTCTCACCATCTTGAAATTCTCAACAATTTTCTATTAATAGCAAGAGGCTCTATGTTTTTATTTTCCATTGGGCCCAGTAAATTAGGTAGCCAGTCCTAGACAAGGGGGTAGAGTACTTATAGCCTTCCTCCCCCAAAAGGAGTTGGAGGGGTATAAATTCCTAGGCATTCTGGATTCTTCCTGAGCTTGGGGTTCCTGGGCTGAATAATGTCCCCCGCCAAAATTCATGTTCATCAGAACCCCAGAATGTGGCTTTGTTTGGAAAAAGTGTCTTTGCAGATGTAAACAGTTAAGATGAGATCATACTAGAGTAGGGCAGCCCTAATCCACTGACCAGTGTCCTCATAAGGAGAGAATACAGACAGACAGACAGACACACTCACACACACACACACACACACACACACACACACGGAACATTGCCATTTGAAGATAGAGCCAGAGGTTGCAGTGCAGCAGGCACAAGCCAAGGAATGCCGGGAATCGCTGGCAGCCACCAGAAGCTCGGAAAGAGGCATGGGACAGATCGGGCTCCAAGCCTCCAAAAGGAACAAACCCTGCCGACACCTTGACTGCAGGCTACAGCTGCCTTCACTGTGGCAGAATAAATGTCTGCTTCTTCAAGCCACCCAGTTTGTGGAACTTTGCTGCAGCAGCCCTAATAAACCAGCACACCAAGCCAGGTCAACTCCGGGTGCTGGCTGCTGGGAGTCAAGGCACATCTGAACAGGCGTGCCAGAAAAACAGCAAAGGATCTGAGGGGCAAAGGCAGAGCCCAGCTGCAGCCAGGCCCTCTGGCCTTGACCTTTCAGTGAACCAGACCAACTTTGCACCTCTAATATGGGGGCATGGACTAATGATCCAGCTAAAAGGGAGGCATTCAGACAGTAGGGGAGGTAGGGCCTCCAGTGAACCAGAGACAGCTGGCGCCACTGGAAGGCATTCACATTCAGATTTTTAAAAACCGAGCAATGCCAACCAAACAAGCATGTCTGAGTGCCCAGTTCAGCTCCTGGACCTGGAAATTATATATCCAGCTGAGAAGCTCTCCAGGGACTCAGCTGATCCTCACGTTACAGCTGCTCTCTGGGGTGAAGTTTCTTCTACCTCCAAAGTAGGCTGAGTTTATTCACAACACCTTCATATAGATGGTGTTCTCAGCTATTCACAAAAACCTCCCCCGCTGGCCCTAGGGGTTCTGAAATTCTAGGCAAATTACTTCTTGGGTTAAAACATAAGTTATTTGCTTGAATGTATTATTGTGACTGGCGCTGAGTCCATACAGGCCTGCGGCAACCCTGATTCTTGCCTCCTCAGAAGAAAGAATTCAACTGAGGGGGCATAAGACAGAGAGAGGACTGAGGTGAGTTTTAGAGCAGAAGTGAAAGTGTATTAAAAAGTTTTAGGGCAGGAATAAAAGGAAGTAAAGTACACTTGGAAGAGGGCCACATGGGCGCCTTGAGAGATCAAGTGCACGGTTTGAACTTCGACTTGAGGTTCTATATGTTGGCCTGCTTCCAGGGTCTTGCATCGGCTCTCCCCTGATTCTTCCTTCGGTGGGGGGCTGTCCATATGTACAGTGACCTGCCTGCCAGCACGTGGGAGGGGAGCATGCGCAGTGTGTTTACTGGAGTTGTACCTGTGCTCACTTGAGGCGTTCTTTCCTTACCAGTTGAGTGTTTCCATAGGCCATATACCAGTTAAATTCCACCATTTTGCCTCTTAGTATGCATGCTTGAGCCCACTCACCCAATTCCTGAGATCCTATCCAGAAGCTGCTGATCACCGGTTCCAGGTTTTTTCTATCTATTGGGAGACTGCCTTTCCCTGGCACTGGCTGTGACCAATTACTCTTTTAGAGAAGACAGTTAACAACCACCTGACCATCAACTGATGGTCGCCTGACATTCCTGGTTGGGTGGGCGGTGAGGGCCTCTCCTGCCCTGCTCACGTCTGACTAGTTACCTACTATAACATTGTCATCAAGGACTATAATATAGGTAGATTAACAGATTACACCATCGCCTAATCTCTGTGAAGACCCTGCAAAGTCTTGAGCAAAGGGGACATTTGACAGGTACATTTCAATTTAGGTAGGGGAATCAGGAGAGCTGGAGCACAGGCCACTGCTTGGGGAGCACGGTCCAGGCAGAACAACACTGGATAAGGCACCCGGCAGCTGGGGAGAGGCATGCACCATGAGGAGGAGGAAAGTTATGTAGAAAGGAAAGAAGGAGGCCGGGCACTGTGGCCCACGCCTGGAATCCCAGCACTTTGGGAGGCCGAGGCTGGTGGATCACCTGAGGTCAAGAGTTCGAGAGCAGCTTGGCCAACATGTTGAAACCCCATGTCTACTAAAAATACAAAAATTAGCCGGGTGTGGTTGTGCACGCCTGTAGTCCCAGCTATTCAGGAGGCTGAGACAGGAGAATCACTTGAACCCAGGAGGTGGAGGTTGCAGTGAGCCAAGATTGCACCACTGCACTCAAGCCTGGGCGACAAAACAAGATTCTGTCTCAAAAAAAAAAAAAAGAAAGAAAGAAAGAAAAGAAAAGGAAGAAGGAGACCTGGCAGAGAAACGCTATATCTAAATAGTGCTAAGGCATTTGGCTTGATGCCAGAGACCCAAAAATAATAAAATCATAAATTTAAATATATGTATTTTCTTCTTATTTCTGAAATTGCTGAAATTCTAGCTGGCTTACTTCTTGGGTTAAAACATAAAAGTTATTTGATCAAATGTATTATTGTTACTGATGGTGAGTCCATACAGGCCTGCAGCAATATCTCTGATACTGCTCACAAGAGCTCTGAAAAGCAGCTATTTACATGTCCATTTTATAGACAGGAGGGTTAGACTTATAAAGATTAAGTTAGTTTTCTAAGGAGCAAGTAGGAGAGCTGGCATCAAACCAACTTCTTTTCAGAGGCTTACACTTGCTGGCCACCCCAGGGGCTCCTGGCCCATTTGCGTACAAATCCTGCCAGCAGGAGGTTCCATAGAAATGATAAAAAATAAATAGCCATGAGGGCCGGCTGCCTAAGCCTGCAACCAGCCAGCCACCCAGGACCACATGCTAAGCAGGGGGCCTCTCCTGGGGTTTGGTGCTTTGCAACTGGCATGTTGAATTTCCTAATAATTTGATCTTTGAATCTATGCTCTATTAGTGAAGGCCAATGCAACATGCTCCAGGGGGGCTTGGAGCCTCAGCTCACATGCGGTCCCACTCCTGCTGCCTCCCAGCCTTTCTGGGCTCAGTTGCCCACTCCTCACCCTCAACCAGCAGCTGCCACTGCTCTCCACTCCTGCTGGGGGCCTGGGCATGCCACCACGACCAAAAGAGCATATTAAATAGCAAATTTTAAAAACGCCTTATCAGGTCAAGAAAGAAAAAGAGAGACTGCAAAGGAAAGGAAACAAGCCTTTTTCCTTCTTTATAAGCATGTAGATCCATGTTTTTATCTTGTACTGGCCCTTGAAAATTATATAACCAGCCTTGATAGCAGTGATCTATTATACTGTCTAGAAGAGCAACATGAATGTGCCCAGGAGCCCATGAGCTGCTTGTTGGCTGACTTAATACAGCCCCAACATTCCAGATTTTTAAAACCTATTTTTAATACTAAAAGTAGCTCTCCAGGGACACTCAGCCTGTCACACTGCTCTCAAAAGACGGACCAGTCTTCGCAGCTGGTCCATAGCTCAGAACTCTGAGCAAACCAGTTATCAGCTCCCTTAAAAGAGCAAGAGCTAACCCTCTCCTGCAACGGAACTCATCCTCTTTACACATACTCTTAGATTGTGATAGTCTATGCATAAGTAAATTATGGTTATTTTGTTCATTTCTAAATTCTACCGGTAGAATCCCAGGGACATACTTAAAAAGTCAGTCGTGAGCTCTTGCCTTAATTTTACGATTCAATGGGAGTGTGGAAGGGGAGACTCATTTGTCCTCCACCTTCCTGCCAGCCGGTTGCCCTTGACTTCCAAAGATTAAGGTTGCAGCTTTACCACTTGTTTCTGGGTATGTGTCAGCCTTTTTAGATTAAACACAATTATTGCGTGAAGTGGGGCTAAGTTTTGTTCCAAGTCTACCGTGAGTGTGCGTGTGTTCTCTCTACCTACCGTGTTGCTGCGGGGAGATTCAGCCCAGCGCTTGTCACTGCTCCAGGCAACAGCTGACAGGCAGGACGGGCTCCTCCTGGGCCTGCTCTCAGGCAGCTGGCAGGAGCAGAGGCTGTGCACTTGAGCCCTGTCCAGTAGCAACCTGGTCACAGAAGGGAAGCAGGTGGCCTGGAGCCGGGACAGCAGGGAGTGAGAGGCTCTGCTGCCCTGTGACTGGACAGCGCTGGGTGCAGAGAGCAGCAGGATGCCCCCAAAGGACAGCCACAGTCTTCCTCATGCCCTGTGCATTGGGGACCCAAGGAGCAGAGTAGACATCACACCTGTGACTGCAAGCGGGTGAAGAGCCTGCCTGTGTGGGGCCCCTGAGGGACGGTGCTTGAAGCTGTCCCAAAGAAAGCCGAGCCCACGGAGGCTGGAGTCTTGCACAGGCTCCCTGGCACATGAGCTGAGCCTATTAAAAGTGCTTGCTTAGCCCAATGGGGACAGACAGCCAATGGTCATGAGAGATTTTATTGGGGTGATGGAAACACTATAAAATTGGGTTACGATGGTGGTTGCACAGCTCCATACATTTACTACGTTATTGAATTGTACACTTAAAACAGGCGAGTTTTATGGTACATAAATTATACTTCAATAAAACTCTTTAAAGAAAAACAGAAAGAGAATATATATATATATATATACTTTCATTTCTTTCAAAATTCCTGTCTAGTCAGATCCTAGCTCCAGGTTGCATTTATGTTCTTGCTTTTAAATTTTACTGATGTATAATTTACATAGAATTAAATGTGCACTTTGATGAGTTTTGGAAAATGTAGACATCTATGTATCCACTGGCACAATTGTGATACAGAACATTTCACTCCCCCAGCAAGTTCCCTCTAGCCTCTCTGCAGTCAGCCCTCTCCCTTATCCCAGCCACAGGCCACCACTGATCTGCTTTTTGTCACTATAGATTAGTTTAGACTTTTCTAGAATTTCATATAAATATACTCTTTTGTGTCTGGCTTCTTTTAGCCAGCATAATGTTTTTGAGATGCATCTTGTGCTCCCCTTTAAAAACAAAACAATTTGTGTTGGTGAGTTCTCCAATGTGAAAAAGATTTCTCTATTCCAAGAACAAGTTTTCCAAATTAGGAAACAACTTTGCTTCAATAGTCTAAGGCTTTTGGTTGAAAATGATTTTCTTAACGATGAGTTTGGAAGAGGACCCAAACTTAAGAAGTTATTGTTGCCGGGCACGGTGGCTCATGCCTGTAATCCCAGCATTTTGGGAGGCTGAGGCGGGCAGATCACGTGAGGTCGGGAGTCCGAGACCAGCTTGACCAACATGGAGAAACCCCGTCTCTACTAAAAATACAAAATTACCCGGGCGTGGTGGTGCATGCCTGTAATCCCAGCTACTCGGGAGGCTGAGGCAGGGGAATTGCTTGAACCCGGGAGGTGGAGGTTGTGGTGAGCCGAGATCGCGCCATTGCACTCCAGCCTGGGCAACAACAGCGAGATTTCATCTCAGATAAATAAAAAGTTATTATTAAGTTATTGTTAAGAATTTTACTTCTAATTTAGAAATCGTTTTCTAAAATTACCCTTGCTAAACTGAAAAAAAAAAAAGAGAGAGACAGCAAGAAGGGACTTAGGTTAGAAAGAAACAGGCTAAGATAGAAGTATTTTAAACTAAAAAACTTACCCAAAGATATCACATATGTAAAGTTTACAAACCAGGTGAGTAATTCCTTAGGAAAGGCAGAATATTCCTGTTAGGGACAAACCGCCCCAAAAAAGCTTCTTGGTACTGCCGACACTTCCCCCAAACCGCTCTGTGCTGCCCACTCCTCCCGCTTATGCTCTGCAACCCTTCGTGCCGCCCACCCTTCCCCCTGAGCCCTGTTACACTTCTAAGCCCTTATCTAGTTGCCGTGGTGAAGCCAGCAGACTTCACCTACCAGGCCTTGCTGCGATAAGCAAACCCCAATTACAAGCCGTCGGACCGCACGGGGGAGGTCGTGGGAATCATAAACCAACTTTACCTACACCCTCCTGCAAATTCTACCATAAACGTCACAAGGCAATATGTGGCAAAATTAACCAGCAAACAACCCCGGGATGCGGCCATGCCAAAGAACTCCCCCAAACTCCCCTCCCCACTATAAACCCCTCATTTTGTAAGCTCAGGGCTGCTCCTCTGACTGTTAAGAGGGCAGCCGGCAGGTTAATAAAGGCTTGCCTGAACTTGGGTCTCTCTCTGTCTTGTCCTTTCTCTCTCGGCTGACCTTACATTCCATTTTGAGGTACATAGTAGACACTCAAGTAATTTTTGAAAGATTGGATGAATTTGAAAATATTTATAGAATTCACAGGAACAGATGTCTCTCCAAACTTGCCTAAATTACTACATGAAGCAGTCAGTATGAAATTTGCCTTTAGTGATGGATGTGAATCCAAAAGTATCTGAGACAGATCTCAATCAATTTAGAACATTTATTTTGCCAAGGTTAAGGGGCGTGCCCATGACACAGCCTCAGGAGGTCCTGACGACATGTGTCCAGGGTAGTCAAGGTGCAGCTTGCTCTTATACATGTTAGGGAGACAGGAGACGTCGATCAATATGTGTAAGATGTACATTGGTTTGGTCCAGTAAGGGGAGGGGGGTGTAGATAAGAGACAAAGGTAGAAAAGAGACAAAAGGTTGCATTGTTTTGAGTCCTTGATCAGCCTTTCAATGAATACACAATTTAGTCTGGCTCAGTGAATCTGCATTTTTACATAAACAATAAGGCAGAGGAAGCAATCAAATATGCATTTGTCTCAGGTGAGCAGACGGATGACTTTTGTCCCGCACCTGTGAAGATAAGCTATCAGTTTACACTGCCAGGGTGAAATTCAAGAGAACTGTTTTAGGGTGAAGATCTTAAGGCCTACAAGGAATTTTCTTGTGGACAAATTGTGAGGAAGGTATGTAGCTTTTTTTTAAATCTTTGTAGCTATCTTACTTAGGAATAAGATGAGAGGCAGATTTGCCTGATGCAGTTCCTGGCTTGACTTTTCCCTTGGCTTTGTGATTTTGGGGTCTTGAGATTTCTTTTCCTTTCACATGAGCAAGTTTTGCTCACAAGATAGCAAGCAGCCACTTCGGAGTTGCAGAGTGACTTTTTAAAATAAATAAACCGGCCAGGCACAGTGGCTCACGCCTGTAATCCCAGCACTTTGGGAGGCCAAGGCGGGTGGATCACCTGAGGTTAGGAGTTCAAGACCAGCCTGGGCAACATGGTGAAACCCTGTCTCTACTAAAAATACAACAATTAGCCGGGCGTGGTGGAGGGTGCCTGTAATCCCAGCTACTCAGGAGGCTGAGGCAGGAGAATCGCTTGAACCCAGGAAGCAGAGGTTGCAGTGAGCCGAGATCATGGCACTGCATGCCAGCCTGGGCGACAGAGAGAGACGCTGTCTATAAATAAATTAATTAACTAATTAATTTAATTTAATAAATCAACTGAACAAAATGTGGGTGTTGGCTGATAATGGGAGTAGGCTAAGTCGCAAGTGCAGTCTGGGAGCCATTATTGAAGCCAAAAGTGGACTTTGACCTGTTTAAGCCACTTGGGGAAGGAGGTGAGACAGTGAGTATTAGCTGAAGAGGGCTCCACACTGGGGCACATAAGCCTTCATCTTTGCCTCCCAGGAGAGAAAAAATTGTTCCATTGTTACTTTTCAAAGAGGTGAGTGTTTCTCCACACTGTGCCCTGACAACACGCACCATCTCCAGAAGTCCCGAGAACATGCCTCTGGAAGTCTATTCTATTCCCATAACTATCTCATACAAAGGTATCTGAAGCTTCTGCCTGGGCCTCCCTCTTCCTACCATCCTAACTAATTGCCATTTTTCAAGTGTTTCAACATTTCAACTTATAAGAGTATCTGGTAATCTAAACATACTCATTTCTTTGTTCCCTTCCTGTCCCAGCTTCCATTTGGGACAGTCTTCCTTTTCACTGTCTGACTATTGTCTTTGACTCACTTTGGGTCACCCTGATCACCTAGCCTCCTTAATTATCTTCCCCCTGTAGCTTGGGGCCAACCACCCCCACCCCGGCTCAATCCCTGCTGGCAGCAGGGGCAGAAATATTCCACACCTACCCGAGTTTACACAGTCACTTTCTACACAAGGAGCTGAAACGGAATCCAGGGCCCGCCCCATCCCTCTCCAAGTGTATGGGCTGAATTGTGCT
Organism: Pongo pygmaeus; assembly: GCF_028885625.2. Lineage (NCBI taxonomy): Eukaryota > Metazoa > Chordata > Mammalia > Primates > Hominidae > Pongo > Pongo pygmaeus. The sequence continues at coordinate 27,656,347 of NC_072385.2, read as the reverse complement.
CTTCCAAAAAAGATGTGTTGAAGTTCTGGCCCTCAGTACTGCAGAATGTGACTTTATTTGAAGAGTGTCTTTGCAGATATAATTAGTTAAGATGAAGTCATACTGGAGTAGGGTAGGTTCCTAATCCAATATGATAATGTCCTTATTTTTAAAACCATCATGCAAAGATACAGACACACAGGGAGAGCAGCATGGGATGACAAAGGCAGACATGGGAGCGATGCAACTGCAAGCCGAGGAACAGCACAGACGCTGGTGACCCCTAGAAGCCAGGAAGAGGCAAGGAAGGACTCCCCTCCAGGCTTCAGAGGCAGCAGGCCTTGCTGACACCTTGATCTCTGACTCCCAGCCTCCAGGACTGTGAGGCAACACAGTTCTATCTTCAGCCACACGGTTGGTCGTGCTTTGTTACAGCAGCCTAGGAAACTGATCCTTTGCATGTGATGGTGAATTTTAGGTGTCAACTTAGCTGGATTAAGGAATACCTAGAGAACTAGGAAGGCATTATTTCTGGGTGTGTTTGTGAGGATGTCTCCGGGAGACTGGAATGTGAGTTGATAGGCTGAATGAGGAAGATCTCCCCTCAATGTAGGTGGGCACCATCCAATCAGCTGTGGCCCAGAAAGAACAAAAAAGTCAAAGGAAAGGTGATTTCCTCTCTCTCTCCTGGAGCAGGACACCCTTCTTTTCTTGCCCGTGGACACCAGAACTCCAGGATCTCCAGCTTTGGGACTCCAGGACCTACGCCAGAGGCTCCCTGGGTTCTCAGGTCCTTGGCCTTGGACTGAGAGTTACACCATCCGCTTCCCTTGTTCTCAGGCCTGTGGACTTGGATTGGGCCAGGCTACTGGCATCCCAGGGTCTCCAGTTTGCAAACAGCCTGTTGTGGGACTTCTCAGCCTTCACAATCACATAAGCCAGTTTCCCTAATAAAATCCCTCCTCTGTATCTGTCTACCTACTCTATCTATCTATCTATCTATCTATCTATCTATCTATCTATCTATCTATCTATCATCTATCTAATCATCTATGTGTCTAGCCTATTGGTTCTGTCTCTCTGGAGAATCTTGACTAAGACACTGGGTGGCTCTCATTTGCACTTGATAGTAATCTCCTCCAAGAAGCCAGTCAAATTTAGGAGATACTTCTTGTCAGGCCTCTGAGCCCAAGCTAAGCCATCATATCCCCTGTGACCTGCATGTATACATCCAGATGCTCTGAAGTACCTGAAGAATCACAAAAGAAGTGAAAATGGCCTGTTCCTGCCTTAACTGATGACATCATCTTGTGAAATTCCTTCTCCTGGCTCATCCTGGCTCAAAAGCTCCCCCACTGAGCACCCTGTGACCCCCACCCCTGCCCACCAGAGAACAACCCCCTTTGACTATAATTTTCCTTTATACCCAAATATAAAATCCTATAAATATAAAATCCTACCCAAATCCTATAAAACGGCCCCACCCCTATCTCCCTTCCCTGACTCTCTTTTTGGACTCAGCCCGCTGCACCTAGGTGAAATAAGCAGCCTTGTTGCTCACACAAAACCTGTTTGGTGGTCTCTTCACACAGACGTGAGTGAAACTCCTATGATGTCTTATATTTATCCTGTGTTTGGTAAAATAAGATTTCTAAAATAACCAATTTTGGGGTTATTATTATTAAAAAAACATTTTTTTTTTTCTTTTCTGGTGTTCTTCCCAAGCAAATAATCAGTCCTGATATGGTCACGGAGATGATAGGATGGTGGGGGATGGTGGAAATTACCAGCAAGATTCTTCCCAAAGTGACTTAAAACAAGATTTTTATTTCACACCTTTCATGAGGCAAGAATCTGGGAGTCCCTCAGCTGGGTGGTTCCAGTCCAGAATTTCTCCTGTAGATACAGTCAAAGTGTCAGCTGGGGCTGCAGTAATCTGAAGGCATGGATTCCAAAGCGTGGTCCCTAGGGGAACACGGAGGACCAAAGCATAGACATGTATCTGGGGACATGAGGTTTGAAGAATGAGGCTCACCCCCACAACAACCCTGTCAGATTAGAAAATTTCCTGACAAGTGAGGAGGGAAAGGATGAAGAGGGGAGGAGGTGAGAGCAGAGGATGGAGGGTTTCTAAAAGAGAAGCTGCAATTGGCTTTCCTGGAGGAGTCCTGGGTAATGTGGGAAGACCTTGGGGCAGTTCTAAGCACTTTGTAAGAGGACTTCATAAGTATTTAATCTTCACAAATCTCTGTAAATATTATTATTTACAAATGCGCAAACTGGGGCTTAGGGAGGTTAAATAACTTGCACAAAGACACTCCTCGGATAAGCAGGTGTGGTAGCCAGCCTCCAAGATGACCTCCAATGAGTCCTACCCCCAGTATTCATGCCCTTCCATAGTCCCAGCCCCCCATATTGAATCAGGATCAGTCGATGTGACCAAGGGAATATGGCAGAGGTGATGGTATCTTGCTTCTGGGGCTAGGCCATAAATGATATGCGGCTTCTGCCTTCTGTCTCTCGGAGTGCTTGCTTAGGGCGAAGTTAGCCGAATGTCATGAGGACATTCACACTGTCTATGAAGAGGCCCATATGGTGAGAAACTGAAGCCTCCTGCCAGCAGCAAAGCGGGTGAACCATGTTAAGTGTGAATCCTCCAACCTCAGTTAAGACTTCAGACAACTCAGCCTCAGCTGACATCTTGACTGCAACCACATGAGAAATTCTCAACTGGAACCTCCCAGCTAAGTCACCCCTAAATTCCTGCCTCACTGAAAATGAAATAAGAAATACTTGTGTTATCATGAATCACGTTGAGGTAATCAGCTGCATAGCATAGAGAACTAGCACAGCAGGGTTCAAACAGAAGCTTGTCTGAGCCCTGGGTGATGCCATCAGTTTCCCACAGGCCCTTCTGTCTTCCACCTTTTCTCTTATCAATAATAAATGGAGAATACATTAATACTTAAAAATCAAAATGCAAATGTTATTAAATGTTCAGGCAGAAATTTAAAGGAGAGAAAAAAGATTCTAGCAACCACCGAAAGCAAACATGGCAAGAACAGAGGGCACGGCTGGGGCAGAAGGTGTTCAAGCCACAAACTGTAATGAGTGCAAACTCTAGGCCCAGCACGGAGCAGGCAGGGGCTTGGCCCTGGGGAGGTACAGACATACAAAAAGGCCCAGCACCTGGCCTCAGGGACCCTACAGACTAGCCAGAGAGAGTCTCTTTTTTTCTGGTGTGACTGGTGGTCACGTACAAGTTGAGGAAATGCAGGAAAGGAGGAGACTGACGGGTCCTAGGAACACAGCAGGGGACATACATTCAAAATGGGGATATTTGGTCCTTTTCATTCTGGAAGTGTCCAGTTATCAACCTTAAGAGACAGCGTAACCTGTGCCTAGCTGTGGGTGAGCAGCACCCTGAGGTGTGGCCATGGCTGGAACCCACTGGGAGCTGCCTGAGTCACCTTAAGGTGCCCGTGTTCAAACAGTGTTGAGTTAACATCTTCTGAGCTCTTGTTTGCAAGGCTCTGTGTCGGGCATTGCATACTCCACCCTTCAGAGGTCAAAAGTGTGAGACAAACACACAAAGAATTAAGATCCAAGAAAAATATTCTGTGTCCTTGAAGTTAATGACATGATCCAATGGCTAAATCCTGGCCAGCAGTGCTCAGTGGGCAGCTGGGAGATTGTGGCCCGGGGTCTGACAAGGGCAGCAGCAATGGCTGCTGGAGTAAAGGGCTCTGGAAATTGGAAACTCGTTGACTGGTTTGTCAGTACAGTAGTATCAAGGGAATATATGTACATTTACAGGCAGGAGCTAGGACTACCAAGACACTGATGGAAACAGGAGGCTCCAAATCTGAAAGTTCCAGGTCAAAGCAAGAAGCATAGAGGAACAAAGTTGAAAGTCCAGTTGAGCATAAAAAATGGGTTTGGGCAGTAAGAGCCAGGAGAGCAGGAGTTTGAGGCTGGTTTGGCAGGGCAGAGGAGCGAGATGAGGTGTCAGAGTAATAGTCCTGCTCCCTAGGGAGTAGTACCTGATCTAAAAAGATTGTGAAAAATTTCCCAGAGGTAGACAGAAAGTTCATATCCGGTTGGGGAATCAGTAAAGGCCTGTGGGGCTTTGAAGGATAAGCAGGGTTTTGAGCAGCAGAGTTGGTTATGAGGGAAGAGGAGGAATCATGGTGAAAGAGTCAGAATGAGCAATGGCACAGGTATGGGACAATGCAAGGCATGCTTGGTGAACAGCTTAGACCAGTTGCACGCAGCAGGGGCAGAGGGGAGAGGATGCTGTCAAATCTCAGAGGGAAGGGAATTTGCCTGGCTCTTTAACCTGATTCCTTCCCTTTCATTTTGGCTTCATGGAGTGGAGGGATTTGAATGGCAGGCTATAGAATTTAAGCATTGTTCTGCAGACAATGAGAAGACAATAGGTGTGTTGGAAAGTTGAGGGCAGAGCTCATTTCTGAGGCAAAGAATTGGCATTCAATTCAATAGAAAATGAGCTGTCAAGTGTCACAGAATACTGTTTTCCTCCCCAGTTGGATTGTTTCCTATTTGATTCCTAAACCCACCCTGAAATTTCAGCCTTTCAAAAGTTGATGCTGCTCCAGGGAAGGCAGGTAAGCCCCATGCTACTGCAGCTCTGTCTGCCTGCATCTGTCTGCTCCATGCTCACTGTCCTCGCCAGCCTGCTGGACCATTCTTCAGCCCCAGCTGAAATACCATACACCATTTTTTCACATTTTTACATTCCTGCTTTCGGGAAGCATCTTACATTCATGTCAAATGACACTTACCAGCAGTCAGACAGAGAAGTATACTGCGAGGGGGTTGTCATTGCCTGCACATATGCAAGTTTAGCCATGTGTGACTGTATCGGATGATTTGACTGTCACTTCAGTTGAGCTATTTGCATTGGTAGCACCAGGCAAGACTGAATTTAAACTTGAATTCAGGTCCCTAATCCTAATCTTAAATGACTCTTAAAAGACTATGTATGATGCAGGCTGGATGCAGTGGCTCATTCCTGTAGTCCCAGCTACTTGGGAGGCTGAGGTGGGAGGGTCACTTGAGCCCAGAAGTTGAAGGCTGCAGTGAGCTATGATCACGCCACTGCACTCCAGCCTGGGCGACAGAGTGAGACCCTGTCTCTAAAAACATAAAAATATTATATGTGATACAGAACTGAAACTAAAAATAATGCAGAATGCAAAAGACTCTGAGGGTAAGCCTGTGGTTTTTAAATGTGGCATAAAGAGGACCATTTCCCTCTTCTCTGAGAAATCACCTAAAAGTGAGAAGGAGAATAAGAAACAGGAACAAAACTCTATCTTGAAAGAAATTAAGAGACATCTGAACCCTGAACCAAAATAGAAGAGGAAGGACTTCCAAATACAGTGAAGGTCAAGCAGGCATGTGGGAAGATAATGAGAGCGGATGCCCACAGTTGGAACCATCAGTCAAACCAGGAAAGCCTAGTTCCTCAAAGTAAGGGACACGCCCTGTGTAGCAAAGCCAACAGCCCCTTTTTGGACCAATAGGAACAGTCTACAAGTTTGTGACTGGAGACTCCCTAGGCTGGTTAAATCCATAGTCTGAACAACTAAGAAAGGCAGGACTGAGTGAGAAAAAACACAGACAAGCTAGGCTGGCATTCTGATGGTGAGGCAGCGTGGTGCAAACTGTCTTACCCTGCTTATGGTGTCTGGGAAAAATAGAGGATAAAAGAACTTTCTCACATACACACACAGCCATCTTTAGCCAGGAACATAGCACTAGCCCCTCTTCAATCTAAGCATCTAGGAAGAATTCACCTCTTTACAAAATATTTTTTCTTAAAAGTGATAGGATCTAAACAAAGATACCACAATAAAGGAAAAGATGAAAGTAATAGTCGAGAAGTGGCATGAAAAACCCTCACCAAAAAGCCATTGCCATGAAACAGATGAAAAGTTAACTAAACGCAGTGCCAGAAATGTAAAAAAGCAATTAATGAAGCACTTAGTCTTCTCAAAGGAGAGCATGAAACACAAATTCGAGAGCCCAGGAAAGACATGGCAAGGCACAGAGAGAGATGAAATGTGAGTTGGCAGAGCATGGAAAAGCCGGGAGATAAAAAGTGAAACCATTTCAGAAACACAGGCTGGGCGCAGTGTCTCATGCCTGCAGTCCAAGCTACTTGGGAGGCTGAGGTGGAAAGATCACTTGAGCCCAGAAGTGAAGCAACACACAAGAGAAGAAACTGAGTTGGAAACACAGTAAGATAAAAGGGAGAGAGAATTCAGAAAGGTGAGCAAAGTGAAATTAAAATGGCCAGAGAGTTTAAAATGATTACAGAGGATATCTTCAGTTACGATGGGCTAGTTAGTATCAGACCAGCTTTCCCCATGAGAATACCATCAGATTGGGCCCAGGAGAGGGAATTAAGGAATGGGAAAATAAGTAAGTTGAAAATACCTAAATTGAAGTCCTGAAAGGAAAAACAAAGAATAGAAAATATAAAAAGGGCATAAGAGACATCTGGGACATGGCGAAAAAGTCTGACATGCATGAAATTGAAGTCCCAGAAAAAAAGAGGAGCAAATGTGACTGCAGATAATCTGGCTTGTAATTTTCCAAAAGTGATAGAAGATACAAAGTCACAGGTTAAAGAATCCTCCCAGGATACACGTAATGAAAACCATACCCAGGCACATTGTAAAAAGGATAAAGGGCAAATTTTAAGGACATTTTTAAAACAGAAAAGGGAATAAAAACACATTACATTCAAAGATACAATGACACTTCTAGTTAACTTTCAACAGAAGTTGTGAAAGCCCAAAGAAATGCATTGTCATCTTTCAAGTCCTGAAAGAAGACAACTGCCAACCTGAAATTCTCTTCCCAGAGAAAACAGGATTCAAAAGCTGCAGAGATGGTCATTTTCAAAAACTCAAACAAACAAAAAATCAAGAAACCTGAGAGACTGTATTACCAGCAGAGTCCACTAACAGAGAACTGAAGAGGTTTTCTTTAAGCAGGTAGAGATTGATCTTAGCTGGAGGCGCAAGAAGGAATGAAGAGAACCAGCAGAAACATGAGGATAAATCTAAGTCAATACTGAGTTTTAAATAGTATTTTTAATTGAGGATCTTGTATGTTCAATTAAAACACATAACAGCAATAGTACAAAAGGTAAGAAGAAGGTAATAAAATTAAAGTGTTCTGGTCAGGTGTGGTGGCTCATGCCTATAATCCCAGCACTTTGGGAGGCTGAGGTGGGGGGATCCCGTGAGCCCAGTTTAAGACTAGCCTGGGCAACATAGCAAGACCTTGTCTTTACCAAAAATCTAAAAAATTAGCAAGATGCAGTGATGTGCACCTGTAGTCCCAGCTTCCCTGGGGTGGGGTGGGGCGTCAGTGGGAGGATTGCTTGAGCCCAGGAAGTGGAGGCTGTAGTTAACTGTGATTGTGCCACTGCACTCTAGCCCCAGTGACAGACTGAGACCCTGTCTCCAAAACTACATATAATAAAGCATTCTAAGGTCCTTGCACTGTCTGAAAAGTGGTGAAAGCATTAATTTAAGGGAGACTCACAAAGTCAAAAGTGCATTTTGCAATCTCTAAGGCAAGCGAATAATAAGAGAATATGTAACTAATAATAAAGGAAGGGGCATGAAATGGAATAACGAAAACACAACCAAAAAAAGTTGTTAATCTAAAAAAAGTCAAGAAAGGATAAATATTAAAAAACAATGAAAATATAGAACAAATAGAAAAATGGATAAGACGGTTGATTTAAACCCAGATATAGAAGTAATTATATTAATGTAAATCAACTAAGTAATTAAAAACTGAAAACATTGTCAGACTCAATTAAAATGAGCCAAAAACTATACTGCTTAAAAGAAATATTTTAAATATAGAAACTATGAAAGGTTGAAATTAACAGGATAGAAAAAATATAACCAAAAGTAAATTGTGTAGCTTTGCTATATCAGACAAAGTAGACTTTAAGACAAGAACAATTATTAGAGATAAAGAACATTTTATAATAATAAGAGTCAATTTAACAAGAAAATGTGATTATTCTAAATAATCCATAAGTCAACATAGAAATCACAATGGAAATTATGAAATATTTTAAATGATAATAAAAATAGACAATGTATGGTATTTAGCTAATGCCGTACTTAGAGGGAACTTTATGGCATTAAATGCATTTATAATGGGAGAAAAAGGCTGAAAAGCAATTACCTAAGTAACTATTTCAAGAAACCTAGAACACAATCATCAAATTAAAACCAAAAGAAATATAAAGAAGAAAATAATAAAGAACAAAAATCAATGTAATAAAAAACAAACATATAATACTGAAAAATCAAAGAAGCCTAAAATTGGTTTTTAGACTAATAAAATTGATAATCTCCTACCTGAACCAATGAAGAAAAATAGAAAAAAAAGCATAAAACACCAATATACAGTTATAAAGATCCTAAAGACAATAAGAGGATAATGAGAAGGCAATATAAATAACTTGATACCAATAAACTTAGACATTTAGATGAAATGAGCAAATTCCTCGAAAAGCACTATTTTCCAAAATAGTCACAATGAGGAATAAAAAATATAAGTCATTCTACATTTATTAAGTAAAAATGAATATATAATTTAAAATCTATCACAAAGAATACGCCAAGCTCTGATGGCGCCAATAGAAAATTTCTCCCAATATCCCACGATACTATGTAAACCTTTACAGAGAAAAGACAAAAAGATTAAGAGGCCAGCACAACATAAATTTTATCACAACCTGAAACTTCAGTTAAAAAGTTTGTTGTTGTTGTTGTTGTTGTTTGAGAGGCAGTCTCGCTCTGTCGCCCAGACTGGAGTACAGTGACGCGACCTCTGCTCACTGCAACCTCTGTCTCCCAGGTTCAAACAATTCTCCTGCCTCAGCCCTCCTGAGTAGCTGGGATTACAGGCGTCCACTACGATGCCCGGCTCATTTTTGTACTTTTAGTTGAGACAGCGTTTCACCATGTTGGCCAGGCTGGTCTCAAACTCCTGACCTCAGGTGATCTGCTCACCGTGGCCTCCCAAAGTGCTGGGATTACCGACGTGAGTCACCGCATCAGGCCAAAAAGTTTACTTTAAAAAGAATCCACTAGAACAGCAGTCCCCAACCTTTTTGGCACCAGGGACTGGATTCGTGGAAGACAATTTTTCTACGGATGGGAAGGCTGCTGGGTGGTTTCGGGATGAAACTGTTCCACCTCAGATCATCAGGCATTAGTTAGATTCTCATAAGGCATGTACAACCTAGATCCTTCCCATGCACAGTTCACAATAGGGTTTGTGCTCCTTTGAGAATCTAATGCCACCGCTGATCTGACAGGAGGCAGAGCTGGGGCAGTAATACTCCTTGCTCACCCATCTCCTGCTGCATGGCCCAGTTCCTAACAGGCCACGGACCAGTACCAGTCCACGGCCCAGGGATTGGGGACCCCTAGTCTATCCTGTTGGAAAGTCTCCAGTTATATAATTACAAGTTTGTTGGATGCTTCTGACTGGTTGAGCTTAAGTTCTGTTTTCCTTTAATACAAACATTTACAAGAAATAGCTCGAGTTAAGTTTTGCTTATGTTTACAAATCAAGCAAGGTTGTGGTCATTTGTGAGGCCTGACTTACGGTTCTGTCTGCTCAGGGGTTCTTCAGACCTGGTCTCCATTTTAATGGACTGTATCATTAGAGCCCGCCTGCATCCAATGACTACCTCTCTTCATGTGGAACCCTCTCTTATGAGGATAAGAATTTCTGTATAGCTTTGCATAAATGAAACTAAGGATGCAGGCTCTGCAGCAGATTTAAGAGATTTTCTAGGGCACTTTTGGTTCCGCTTGATTTTTGCCCCTGGGCTAATTATGACACATTATCTGCTCATCAATTTCAATGCCACTGCATAATAGATAGAGAGGATGTAGTGTGAGAAGATAGATTCTACATACCCACGCACATGCACACACAATTGAGGGGAGGATGAGGGGGGAAAGGATTTATGCATGTACAGGCATTGGTGCCTTCACCTGAAGCATGGATAAGAACTCAGGAGTTCTCATCAGCGTGGACTTCCCGGGCAGAGGAACTGAATATGCAAAGACACGGAGGCATAAAGGTCGAGGCTTGTTGAAAAACTAAGGAGTCACTTGTGTTCCTCTCTCTGGTGAGGGGACATTAGCTCATGATCCTGACAGAGGGATAGACTGCTGACATTTTCTCTTTGGTTCCTAGTGTTAAATCTAGTTAAATGGTTCCAATGGGCTAGGAGTGCAATTAACAAGCAGCAAGAGCACCCCAGGGGCACTGGTTATGGAGTCCTCTTAGGGCAGCACTGCCCAACAGAACTTTCTGTGATCATGGAAATGTTCAGCAGCTACACTGTCAAATATGATAGTCACTAGCTGTATGTGACCATTTAGCATTTATGGCCAGTGGGACTGAGGAAGTGAATTTTTTTTTGAGATGGAATCTTACTCTGTTGGCCAGGCTGGAGTATAGTGGTGCCATCTCGGTTCACTGCAACCTCTGCCTCCCGGGTTCAAGCAATTCTCCTGCCTCAGCCTCCCGAGTAGCTGGGACTACAAGCATGTGCCACCACACCCAGCTAATTTGTGTTTTTTTAGTAGAGATGGAGTTTCACCATATTGGACAAGCTGGTCTCGAACTCCTGACCTCAGGTGATCTACCTGCCTCAGCCTCCCAAAGTGCTGGGATTACAGGCGTGAGCCACCACACCCGGCCAGGAAGTGAATTTTTAGTTTCAGTTAATTTAAATTTAACTAAGCTTGAATTTAAATAGGTACATGTGGCAATACATAACAGCAACTCTGGGGACACCCTCCATGATCACAGCTCCTGGTCCTCCAGTCTGCTGTGGCAATTCCCCATAGGCTCTTCCTGTCTACCATTCGTTAGCATTTCTTGAGCAATTACTATGGGTAGAGTTCTGAATTTGATGCTGACGGGAGTAAACAATGGAAAAGGCATGGTCCCTGACTTCTAGGAGCTTGTGTTCTAGAGAGACAGAACTAAGGGAAGGCCACTCGGTGAGTGCAGTGGCCAGAGGGGCCCAGGGTTCTGGGACAGCACGAGGAGGGCTGCAGCCCTGTCTGTTGTTCAGGGGTGGCTTCTCAGAAGGCAGAGGCATGAGGCTGAGCTGGCATTGGGAATGGAGGTTGGGGAAGGGCCAAGTGGAGGAAGCGGCGCCCTGCAGTTGTCATGGCAACACTGGGGCCCTGGCATTCACAGCCTGCCCCTGTGCTGCTATGTAATGAAGCCACCAAACTGTGGTAGGGAATTGCCATTCATGTAATTTATTTTTATACCTTATTTCCTCCCTAAAACAGTTGAGGAGAATTGTGAGAGCAAACACATAGCACAACAGGATAAAAATAGCCCTTCGAGTGAAGGGAAAGCAAGGAGACTTGGTCAGATGAAGCCAGAGGGCTCCAGGGTAATCTCCAGCCCTGGGGAGCCGTCAGATGCATTATTCACATGGAGACGGCCTGCCCACTGTGTTATCTGGGACCCCAGACACTTGGCATCACTGCAGCCTGGTCCTGGGCAGGCCCAAAGATGGGAGTAATTTGAGGAAGCAGAACCATGGGGTCCTCTCAGTTTCATAAGTGCTGAAGGACATAGAACTGAACCGTTGACCTAGCACCCAGTGATGGGTGGAATCGTGTTCCCTGGAAAAGATATATTGACTGACATCCTAGCCCCCTGTACAGTGTGAGCACTGTAACTTTATTTGGAAATGGGGTCTTTCCAGATGTAATGAAGTTGAAATGAAGTCAGTCATTCAGGTGGGCCCTAATCCAGTATGACTGATATCCCTATAAAAAGGAGAAATTGGAACACAGAGACAGACACACAGAAAGAAGATGGCCACGTGAAGAGGGAGGATTGGGGCGATGCATCTACAAGTCAAGGAATACCAACGTCTGCTGGCAAACTGGTAGAAGCCAGGGAGAGGGAAGGAAAGGTCTTTTCCCTACAGGTTGCAGAGGGAGGTGGCCCTGTCCACACCTTGATTCCGTCCTTTCAACCTCCAGAATTGTGAGATAATCATTTCCATTCCTCGAAGCCACCTTGTTTGCAGTATTTTGTTACAGCAGCTCTGGGAGGCTCAGACACACCCTGATTCACAACTTGCTGCTTAAAAGGCTGTTGGAATGAGGGCCAGCTTGGGAGCATGTGAGGGGCTGAGCCTGTGAGGTCAGGAGCCCGGGGAGAGTGTATAGCAGAAGGTGCCCAGTGTGGGGAAAGGAGGAATGTGTCAATGACAGGGATTGTTCCTAACTCTAGAAACCTTCTTCACCATTAATTTCACTTCTATTGTACCACAAGGAATGGGAGGAGACCACACACACACAGCAATTTCAGTTCACTCACAGTCTTAGAAAGACTTCCCATTTCCTGATCAGTGCTCTACTTGTTTCTGGGTTTTTGGCTGTTTTTTAAAGTTTCTAATGTCTTTGACTAACCATTTTTCTACATAGTCTATAACATTTTATTTTAACTTTATGTTAAAATACAAATAGCCAATTATAACTAATTTGTACCTTTCATTCCATGTCAGAATCACAGTGTTACTTGTCACACCTGACAGAGTTTAGACATGCCCCTAGGTGACTAGTCACTGAAAATGAAAAACTATTTAAAAGAATAATTTTTTAAAAAATGTAAGGAGAGATGGGGTGGCAAGGCCAACTAGTTTAGTCTGCCTTAGTGTAGAGCAAAGCTCCAACATCTACCGTACAATTTTTGATTTCTAAAATTTGCTTACATGAGAGCACCCCAATGTCAGTTGGTCTTTGTGGTTTTTTTTGTTGTTTTTTTTTTTGAATAATTTTTAGTGCTTCAGTTTCCTTATTTGCAAAGGAGCAACAATAATATCACTACTTCATAGGGTTGTTCAGGGCTTAGCGGTTAACTTGGCACCATGCTTGGCACCTGGTTAGTGCTCCAGGACATTAGCATGGGTGTCTCCTCTACACTGTTCCTGACTCGCGAAAACACTGCCAGTGCTTGACCCTGACCAACGACCGCACTCTACCAGCTCCCTGCACAGCCCATCCCAGTTTCAACAGCTTAAATGTTAAAATGTTCCTCCTTACTCTAAGTCCATGAAATTCTGCTACTAGAAATTTAAAATTAAGAAGTGAGTCGGGCCAGGCGCAGTGGCTCACGCCTGTAATCCCAGCACTTTGGGAGGCCAAGGCAGGCAGATCATGAGGTCAGGAGATCAAGACCATCCTAGCTAACACAATGAAACCCCGTCTCTACTAAAAATGCAAAAAAATTAGCCAGGTGTGGTGGCGGGCGCATGTAGTCTCAGCTACTTGGGAGGCTGAGGCAGAAGAATCACTTGAACCCAGGAGGCAGAGGTTGCAGTGAGCCGAGATCGCACCACTGCACTCCAGCCTGGGCGACAGAGCAAGACCCTCTCTCAAAAAAAAAAAAAAAAAAAAGAGAGAATGTCTTTGTAAATAATACATGCATGTGTGATGGGGCATCAGATCAGCAACTTACTGTCAAATGGACCTGGGAAAAAGTTCTTCATTGTATACTTGGAGAGAGTTTAATAAAAAGACTCAATCTTGTTAAGATGGCGGCACTCTCCAATTTGATCTGCAGAATCAGTGAAATCTCTATCAAAATCCTAACTGGTTTCTCTGAAGAAACTAACAAGCTGATTCTAAAAATTGATATGGGAGAAGGAAGATTCTTTTCAACAAATAATGCTGGGAAACTAGATATCCGCCTGCAAAAAGAATGAGGCTGAATCCTTACCTCACAGTATATATAAAAATTAACTCAAAATGGATCAAAGCCATAAATCTAAGATCTGAAACTCTAAAGCTCTTAGAAAAAACAGAAGGGTAAATCTTTATGGCTTTGGATTAGAAAAATGCTTTCTTAGCTATGACTCTGAAAGCACAGGCAACCAAAGAATATACATATAAATTGGACTTAGCCAAAATTAAAACCTACTGTGCTTCAAAGGATACTACCAAGAAAGTGAAGAGACAACTTAGCAGCTTTTTAAATAATAGCCCCAAACTGGAATCAACCCACACGTCCTTTAATGGGTAACTGGTTAAACAAACTGTGGTACATTCATACCACGGAATACTATTCAGCAGTAAGAAGGAATATTCTACTGACACATACGATAACTTGAATGGACCTCAAGGGCACTATGCTGACTGAAAAAAAGCCAGCCTCAGCTGGGCGAGGTGGCTCACGCCTGTAATCCCAGCACTTTGGGAGGCTGAGGTGGGCGGATCACCTGAGGTCGGGAGTTCGAGACCAGCCTGACCAACATGGAGAAACTCCGTCTCTAGTAAAAATACAAAAATTAGCCAGGCGTGGTGGCGCATGCCTGTAGTCCCAGCTACTTGGGAGGCTGAGACAGGAGAATTGCTTGAACCTGGGAGACGGAGGTTGTGGTGAGCCAAGATTGCGCCGTTGCGCTCCAGACTGGGCAACAAGAGTGAAACTCTGTCTCCAAAAAAAAAAAGGAAAAAAAAAGAAAAAAAGCCAACCTCAAAATGTTATATACTGCATGATTCCTTTATATGACATATGACATTCTTTTTTTTTTTTTTTTTTTTGAGACAGAGTCTCGCTCTGTCACCCAGGCTGGAGTGCAGAGGCATGATCTCGGCTCACTGCAACCTCTGCCTCCCAGGTTCAAGCCATTCTCATGCCTCAGCCTCCCAAGTAGCTGTGATTACAGGCACACGCCACCATGCCCGGCTAATTTTTTTTGTGTTTTTATTAGAAGCAGGGTTTCACCATGTTGGCCAGGCTAGTCTCCAACTCCTGACCTCAGGTGATCCACCCACCTTGGCCTCCCAAAGTGCTGGGATTATAGGCATGAGCCACCGTGCCTGGCTGGTGCTTCTTTAACTATATTTTTGGGAGTTATTTTCTTGGTGGTTGCGTTTGGGATACTATTAGCGTCTTAATTTATAAAAATCAAATTGTATTGATACCAAATTAATTTCAATCAGATTCAAAAACTTTGCTTATATATAGCTCTGTTCCCTCCCCTTCCTCTGTGCTGTGTCATGTGAATTATATCCTTATGCATTGTGTACCTCTCAACATAGTTTTATAATTATTGCTTTATTGCAATTGTCTTTTAAATCAGATAGGAGACGCCGGGTGCGGTGTCTCACACCTATAATCCTAGCAATTTGGGAGGCCGAGGTGGGTGGATCACCTGAGGTCAAGAGTTCAAGACCAACCTGGCCAACATGGTGAAACCTCATCTCTACTATAAATACAAAAATTAGCCGGGCGTGGTGGCGGGCGTCTGTAATCTCAGCTACTCAGGAGGCTGAGGCAGGAGAATAGTTTGAACCCAGGAGGCGGAGGTTGCAGTGAGCAGATATCGCGCCATCGCATCTCCAGCCTGGGCAACAGAGCAAAAACTCCATCTCAAGAAATAATAATAATAATAATAAATCAGATATAAGAAAAAATGTTACAAACAAAAAAAATTAATATTGTCTTTTATGTTTACCTTTGTAATTACCTTTACTAGAGATCTTTATGTCTTCAAGTTACTATGTGATGTCTTTTTATTCAGTATGAAGGACTTCCTGTAGTATTTCTTGCATAGTGAGTTTGCTAGTTATAAATTTTCTCAGTTTTTGTTTACCTAGGAATGTGTTAATTTTGCTTTCTTTTTTGAAGGATAGTTTGCTGGAGATGGGATTCCTTGTTGACAGTGCTTTTCTTTCAGGAATCTGAATATTTTATCCTACCGCTTTCTGGCTATGTGCGTTCTGATGAGAAATCAGCTGTTAGTGTATATAATGAATTTCTTCTCTCTTGGCTCTTTCAAGATTCATTTTTTATCATTGGATATCAACAGTTTGACTGTGTTTCTAGATGTGCCTCTCTCTGAGTTTGTCTTACCTGAATGAAGTATGTTGAGTTTCCTGGATATGTAAGTAATGTTTTTCATTACATTTGTAAAGTTTTGAGCCATGATTTCTTAAAATATCATTTCTTCTCCTTTTTCTGTCTCCTCTTCTTCTGGTACTCTGGAAGACTCTGAAAGTATCTGTACATTTCTCTTCATTCCATTTTCTTTCTATTCCTCAGGTTGAATAATGTTAATTGGCCTATCTTCAAGATCACTGACTCTTTATTCTGCTTGCTCAAATCCTGTGAATTTTCATTTCAGTTATTGTACTTTTCTGTTTGGTTCTTTTTATAGTTCTTTGAACATAATTAAAATAGCTGCCTTAAAGTCTTTATTTAGTAATTCCAACATCTGGGCTTCTTCAGGAACAATTTCTACTAAATACTGTTTTTCTTTGTATATGGGCCGTATTTTCTTGTCTTTTTTTTTTTTTAATGTCTTACAATTTTTTGTTGAAAGGTGGACATTTAAAATAATATAACATGGCAACTCTGGAAATCCGATTCTTTCCTCTCCCCAGGGTTTATTATTATTGCTATTTTTTGCTGTTACTGTTTGATGGGGGTTTTTTTTTTACCAGCTTTTTTGAATTGATTCTGTAAAATCTGTATTCTTCAACACGAGTAGCCACTGAGGTTCTGCTTGTTTAGCTCAATGGTTGGGTAATAACTGGAGAGATTTCTTTTAACTTCTGGACCAATATATCTCTCAGTCTTTGAGGATAGGCTTCATGTACATATACTAGGGTAAACACCCAGCCAGGCAGCTTACAACTCTTCATTTCCATTCGTTTCCTGTTTTTGCAGTCTCATGATCAGCCTGAGGTGAGAGTTTAGGAATTTTTCAGGTCTGTCCTGAGCATGTGCACAACCCTATGCATGTATGTGGATTTCTAGACTCCTAGGAATATGTTGGAGCTTTTCAAAGCCCCTGGGGACATTTTTTTCCCCACCTTTTCCTTTTAAGCTTTTTGATTAGCTCTTATTTTCCCTATTGGTATCTACCACCTCAGGCAGCAGTGAAGTTAAGCAATTCCCTCTGGATGTCTTCAACAAATGGCCTCAGAGACAAGGCTTTTCACACTGGGAAAGCACCAAGTCAGGTACATAAAGACAGCCTTGCAAGGAACATTCTGAGAGGTCAAATAATGACAATTCTCAGGGAATGAGGCGTGGGAGGAGATCCAGTCCTGTTCTGAACTCTCTGGGGGCTGCCAGGCTATTGGTTTTCATCTTCACTGTGGGCAGCTGGTTTACAAAGCTACCACAGAACTGATGTGAGGAAAGATGAGAATAGGGATACTTTAAATGCCAGAAAACTCACTGTTCTTACTTGAACTCGGCCTTTTTTATTGAATAAATACTCCTGGATTGCTGAAAACCTTTGGTTAATTTCCAGAGTTCTGAAAAATGTTGATTTAGAAAAGTTTGGGCCAGGTGTGGTGGCTCACGCCTGGAATACCAGCACTTTGGGAGGCCGAGGCGGGTGGATCACCTGAGGTCAGGAGTTGGAGACCAGCCTGGCCAACATAGCAAAACTCTATCTCTACTAAAAATACAAAAAGTAGCCAGGTATGGTGGTGGGCACCTGTAATCCCAGCTACTCAGGAGGCTGAGGCAGGAGAATCGCTTGAACCCAGAAGGTGGAAATTGCAGTGAGCCAAGATCAGGCCACTGCACTCCAGCTTGGACAACAGAGTGAGACTCTGTCTCAAAAAAAAAAAAAAAGAAAGGAAGAAAATAAAAGAAAAGTTTGCCTCTTTCTGTTTACTTTTTTGGAGGAGAGGAGTTTTGTAGAGTCTTACTCTGCCATTTTCACTGACATTACTTAATCCCACTGGTTTCTGGTCTTGTTATTATTTTTCTTGGCACTGCTTTAGACACGTTCCACAAATATTGATATGCTATATTTTACTTTCATTCAGTTACATGTATTTTTCCTTTTAGGATTTCCTCTTTAACCCATAGATGATTTAGAATTCTATTGTTTTATATCCAAGTGCTTAGAGATTTTCCTATCGACTGATTTTCCATTACTGATTCCTATCTTGACCCTATTATCTTCAAGAAACTTACTTTGTATGATTTTAAGTCCTTTAAGTGCCTTGAGATTTGTTTTGTGGTCCAAGATATGAATGATCTGTCTTCATGAATGTTTCATGGGTACTTAAAAAGAATGTGTGTTATTCTGTCGTCTGGTTGAATGGTCTTTAAAAGTCAATTAGCTCTTGTTGGATGGTGGTTGTGTTCAAATACTCTACATCTTTGCTGATTTTCTGTCTAGTAGTTCTGTTAGTTGCTGACAGTGGGGTGTTTACATTCCCAAGTATATCTGTGGATTTGTCTATAAGTCTACAATATATTTGGACATTTAACTTATTATGGTCTACTGTTAATGATGTTTTACTACTTTAAGTGAAGTGTAGGAACCTTACTTCCACCTAACCCCTAAAAATATACATATAATTCTTTGATATTTCTTATACAGACATTGAATACCACATCAATGGTATACGATTTTTGCTTCAGTGAGTACATATTTTTTAAGAAACTCATGAGGGGCCAGACAGGGTGGCTCATGCCTGTAATCCCAACACTTTGAGAAGCCAAGGCAGGTAGATCACTTGAGGTCAGGAGTTCCAGACCAGTCTGGCCAACATGGTGAAACCCCATCTTTAATAAAAATACAAAAATTAGCTGGGTGTGGTGGTGGGCACCTATAGTCCCAGCTACTCAGGAGGCTGAGACAGGGGAATTGCTTAAACCTAGGAGGCGGAGGTTGCAGTGAGCCGAGATGGTGCCATTGCACTCCAGCCTGGGAGACAGAGCAAGACTCTATCTAGAAAAAAAAAAAAAAAAAAAAAAAAAAAAACTCTTGAGGAATGAGATAGTCTATTATATTTAGCTCCCTCACCACTTTGTGGTTTGATTTTTTTTTTTTTTTAACCCATTTTGTCATTCTTCTTTCCTTTCTGTAGTTCGAAGCCTTCTTCTATTTATTTAGTCATGTCTAAATGTCCTGTAGCCATCCTTCTAGACTGGATCTATTTGCAACAAGTGTTGTTACTTTTCTCTTATCTGAGAATATCTTTATTATCCCTTCATTCTTAAAAGATAATTTGGCCAGATTTGGAATTCATGGTTGGCAGGGGTTTTTTCCTGCACTTAAAAAATATTGTACCCCTTCCTTTTGGTCTCTTTGGTTCTTCATGAGAAGTTTGCTGTCTTTCAAATTGTTTTTTCCCATACGCATAAAGCATTAATTCTCTCTAGATGCTTGTTATGGATCGGATATGGTTTGTTTGTCCCCATCAAATCTCTTGTTAAAATTTGATCTTCAATGTAGCAATGTTGTATGTGGGGCCTAAAGGGAGATGTTTGGCTCATGGGGGCATTCTTCATGAATAGATTAATGCCCTCCCTTGGGGGTGAGTGACTTCTCACCCTTATTAGTTCCAAATAACTGATTGTTTAAAAGAGCCTGGCACCTCTTCCCCTCCTCTCTTGCCTTCTCTCTTACCATGGGATCTCTGCACATGCTGGTTCCTCTTCACCTTCCACCAGGAGTGGAAGCAGCCTGAGGCCCTCGCCAGATGCAGACGCTTGTACCATGCTTCTTGTACAGTCTGTAGAACAATGAGCCAAACAAACTTATTTTCTTCATAAATTACCCAGCCTCAGATATTCCTTTATAGCAACATAAAATAGATTGAGAAAATACTTCAAGATTTTTTTACTTGCCTTTAGTTTTCAGAGGTTTGACTATAATGTGTCTTGATGTAAAATTCTTTATCTTGTTTGATATTCCCTTTTATATAAACATTGATATAAAACATTGATATTCTCGAATGTTTTATATTTTTTCCAAAATTGGGAAAATTTCAGTTATTATTGCTTTGAATATTTTTCATCTCCATATTCTTTCTCCTCTCCTTCTAGGATTGTAATAAGATTAATGTTAAAATTTTTTCATTATAGTCTCTGAATCTCTGTTCTTTTTCTTTTCAATTTATTTTCTCTGTGTTGTTCAGATTGGGTAATTTCTATCATTTTATCTTCAATCTCATTGATTCACTCCTTTGTCATATTTTTTCTGGCATTGAGTCTATTGAGTGAGTTTTTAAAACATTTTTGCTCACTGTATTTGCAGTCCTATAATTTGATTTCTCTTTGGTTCTTTTAAAATCTACTTTATATATCTTATGAGATTATCAATATTTTCATGTGTTTCAAATATGTTTATAATTGCTTGTTGAAACATTTTTATGATGGCTGCTTCAAAGTCCTTGTCAAATGATTTCAACATCTGAGTCATCTCAGTGTTAGCATCTGTTGACTGCTTCTCTTGCTCAAATTGTGATTTTTCATGATTGTTGGTATGATGAATGATTTTCAATTATATCCTGGACATTTTGGTTGTTAACATTGTAAGACTCTGAATCCATTTAATATTTTATCTTTTTTTGTAGCAGACAGTCACCCACTTTAGGTGTAGCATGCAGGTCAAGCTGTAAGTGGGTTTTCAGCTGTCTCCTGGACCTTGCTAACACCATCCTGACAAAGGTTAAGCTCATACTGCCTATTAGTGCTTGTGAGTGGGATGGAAGTGCAGCAACCCTGTTAGGACCAACTCACACTGCCTCTTTGTCTCCAAATGGGGTATAAACTCAGCTCCCTGCTAGACCTAGCTGACACAGAGGCAGGAGGACAGAGATGGCTGACTAGCCCTGCCACAAACTGAATCTTTCCATTGTCTTGATGGTAGGTGAGGGGGTGGATGCTCAGTGAAGCACTCAGCCCCACTGACAAGACCAAATCAGGAAAATTGGAGTACTGTCTGCTTTCACTGGGTGGCAGATGGAAAACTGGCTCCCTTTTCGGACCTTCCAACACCACTGGGTGGGTAAATCAGAGTTTCACTCCTGCTTCCTTGGGGCTGTTAGGGGAGATAGAAGATGAGCTTCCCATTGGGCCAGGTGGGAACCTTGGGTGGGAATATTTTCTCATTGGTCTTTTGCTGGAGCAGGGCTGATATTCTGTTGTCTTTTGCTTCTCTTTTCCTGATCATTTATTCAAGGGGAATAGGCTTTTTCTTGGAGCCTTTTCTCTCCCTTTACTGTGCCTGCTGGTGGTTCCAGGTTGTAGGTTTCATCAATGCTCCATTCAAGATAGATGGAGGCAGAAAGGAAACCCAGGGAATTTACCACCATGTTGTTCCCCAAGTCCCAAAGCCCTTAGTCAATGTGACTTCTTTCCACCTGTCAGAATTTTCCTAAGCGTGTTTGTTGCATTCTGTGCAGAACCTTTTAGTTGCAAGAGGAAAGACCTGGAAGGAATGCAGCTATTCCTCTTGGCTGGAATCAGAACTCTGAAATTGCTTTTTGTGAAGATCTGTAATGATGTGGGAAATGCTTAATGTTACATAAATAAAAAAGATAGAATTTTCACATTATGTAATCTCGACCCTGTAATGCATTTCAGAGCTGGATAGAGATATGCCACATTGTCAACAATGTTTATGACTGGGTTGTGAGACTGGGTATAATTTAAATTATCTTCATGTTAATATTTTTCTTGCATATTCTAATTTTTCTACAGGGTAAAAAAAAAAACCCTCTTACCATTCAAAGGCAATTCAAATATGCTGAGCTATAATCGCCCCTTTTCTTACTTTTTTCCTATTGGTCTACTTTTGCCTCCAGGAAATATACAGAATAAGTAAAACCTCTTTACTCCTGACACCCCATGAAACACTCAAAGAACTCTAAATTTACTTCGAATAAGTAAATATGAGCCTCTTTCTCAGATTATCAGTTTCTTCATACTAATATCCTATTATTTGTAGCTTCAAGGGCATTCTTCTTGAAAAACAAAGTGGAAAAAAACTAGGAATTGGGTCATGCCCTTGTTCATCTCCCCAGACTGTTAGCTGCCTTTAATCTACACACCATAGAAACCTGCTCACCTCTGTTAGGTCACTGGCAACCTGGCCTGCAATTGTGGGTTCTGTTTCCACCCCCAGTGAGCTCCAGTCCTATATTCTTCTCTGTACCCCCAACACTTAGCATAATGCCTGGCACAGGATAGGCACTCTATAAAGGTTGAATTGGATGGATGACTGGATGAATGGATGGACACAGGAACAAATATTTGTTGGATAGATGGATTAATTAATTAATTAATATCCTCAGTCAATGCTGCACCACATGATTCTCCCAATGGGATCACTTTCTTACTCCATGCCTTAAAGTCTTCCATAAGCCTCTTGTGTGTATACAGCTATAATCTCACTGAGATTTACCTTCAACAAATCCCCAACACCCTTCAAAATGTAAGTTTTACGAGCCATGCTTTTATCTGCTGTTGTTGTTTAATTTTGTCTACATATGTGTTTCAATGTTTTTAATTTTTAAAATTTTATCTGTATAAATTTAAGGGGTATGAGTGCAGTTTTGTTACATGGATGTATTGTATAGTGGTGAAGTCTGGGCTTTTAGTGTAACCATCAGCCAAACAGTGTACAAACATTGTACCCATTAAGTAATTTCTCATCCCTCACCCTCTCCCTCCACCCTCCGTCCTCGCCAGTCCCCACTGTCTGTCATTCACACTCTACATCCACATGTATATATTATTTAGCTCCTATTTATAAGTGAGAACATGCGGTATTTGTCTTTCTGTTTCTGAGTTGTTTCACTTAAGATAATGACCTTCAATTCCATCCATGTTGTTGCAAAAGACACGCTTTCATTCTTTTGTATGGCTGAAGAGTATTCTATTGGGTATATACACCACATTTTCTTCATCCAATCACCACTGATGGACATTTAGGTTGATTCCGTATCTTTGCTACTGTGAATAGTGCTGCATAAACATGCGAGTATATGTATCTTTTTTATATAATGATTTTTTTTCCTTTGGGTAGATATCCAGTAGTGGGACTGGTGGGTCAGATAGTAGTTCTATTTTTGTTCTTTGAGAAATCTCCATACTATTTTCCATATGAGTCCTGCTTTTAATCTTTCATCTACTTTTATTGTATTTAGCAGGTAATGAGATTTTAAGAAGAGAGATTTTAAATTATTTGGAATATTTTCATCACTTTCCTGAGACTAGCTAGTCAAATAATTAATTTTTTCTACCCACCAAGGCAAGCCTCATCAAATTGAGGCATCTATTTATTCATCAAATGGCTATGAAATGAGTGCAGATTAAAGAGACAACTTTTAAAGGCTCAGAATCATTGACTGACCAGTGAAACACCCTAGTAACATTCAGAGAGTGAACAGGATTCATCACAAAGAGGGTCACATTCCTGAAGCAGCTGAAGTTTAGATTTTTGATATTATCTTCAAATAAGGCACTCTATACAGTCACAGAGATACCCCAAATAGTGTAATGATAGCACATTGTGTGTTCTTTTCAAAAAAGCATTCCTTTGTTAAATGAATGCATTTAAAGTATACCACATTTTTATAGCACTGTTTTGGAATTTTATCTTTTTAAAGATATATCAGAAACCTCAAAAAATACAAGTGCCTGAGGGTCTTTCCTGATCTCTGTGGGATCAGGAACCAACATTCCTTGCGATGTTGATTACAATGACTTGCAATAATATGTCCATTGTTACCATAGTTTGTCCTTCTAGGATAGTGAACAAATGGAATAGTCCTGGGTGGAAATTCATACCAAAGAAGAAGTAATTAAACTTCCCTGGCTTCCTTGGCCCCATATTTTCTTTGAGGAGTGCCCTTTGATTTCATAAAATCTCCAGGACTTAGAAAGATTGAAGTATCTTCGTAGATTTTCATCAGGTAATCTCTTTCTCAAGAGGCCTATAGATTTTTGCTCGTTTTATGTGAACATAAACACAAGTTCCAGACACATTTTTCATACTCCAGAGCAAATCCTGTGCCTCACAAACTTTTCATGTAATGAAGGCTGTTTTCAGCTCGAAATGCCATTGTTTTTGTTTGAGAGGAAAATAGTGTTTTTTTGGAATAGTTTGGGCTGTTATTGAAATTGACCTGTTGGGAAAAGATGATTGAGCCCAGAAAACTTCACCTAGATAAAAATAGCCAAAATACTTTCCCCAGGTAAAGCAACCTACAAGTGCTTTTATATTAATGACCTTTGTTCATAGAGTCAATAAATTATTCAGCTTTTTTCCAACATACTTGCAATTGAGGATATCTTTTTTCAATCTTTCTTTATCACTCTGAACCACCTCACAAAACTTCAATTTAAATACATTTATCATAATGCATATTATGTATTCAACTTAATTTACTGAGGGCCCACCAATTGCCAGGCATTGCTCTAGATGCTTGTGATACAGCAGTGTCAAAGGCCCCTGTTTTTACTGAGATTACTTTGAGTGGGCAAGAAAAACAAACAAAGAGATAGAAGATGTCAGGCAGTGATAAATGCTATGAAGACAATGAAGCAGTGAGAGGCAATAGAGAGTGACAGGGGTATTCAGGTGAGGGAGGGAGCCATGTGGAAGCTGGGAGGGAGAGCATTCCAGGAAGAAGAGCTGGCAGGTACAAAGGCCCTTTCATGGGCGTGTGCCTGGCGTATTCATGAGACGTTGCCAAGGAGGGAAGTGTGGTTGAGGGCCATGATAGAGCAGAAGGAAGAGGGGAAGGAGAGATATCCAGGGTTCAAATCAATTCAGGCTTTTGAGGACATGGAAATAACTTCGAATTTAAATGTGAGGAAAAGCCACTAGAGAGGGTTGGGCAGAGGCATAACATAAGCTTATATTTTAAAAGGGTCATTCTGGTTGCCAGGTGAACAATAGATTAAAATGGCCAAGAAAGAAACAGCAAGACCAAGTTGGAAGTCTTGCAATAGTGCAGGTGAGAGATGATGATGATTTGATCAAAACTGGTATGTAAAGGTGGTAAGACATGGTCAGTTCCTGGTTATATTTTGAGGATAGAGCAAAAGCTTTCCAATGTATTGAATGTAGGGTACAAGAGAAAGAAAATAGTCAAGGACAACACCAACATCAAGAGTTTTGGCCTGAGAAGCTAGAATGGTGAAGCAGCCATTTGCTGAAATGAGAAAGTCTGGGGAAAGTGCAGGCTTGGAAATGAGTCTTTGGAAATTAAGACTTTTGTTTTAGACATATTAAGTTATGAGGCCTATTGGAGATCAAAGGAGAGTTATAAAGCAAGCTGCTGGAATACACAAATTCTTACTGCTGAAAATTGCACTGAAATTAAACATAAACTTATCTCAATGTTTCTCAAAGTATATTTTTCATGTTGCTGGTTTTGTACACTGTTGAACAGTATTACATTGGGCTTCCATTTCTGACCATGATGGAGCCACTGATGCCGGAATAATCCTCCCTCCATAAACAACTATAAAACTGGAGAAAGTATAGAGGAACTGTTTTTTTGCAGCGA
The DNA here is from genome assembly GCF_028885625.2 of Pongo pygmaeus. NCBI lineage: Eukaryota > Metazoa > Chordata > Mammalia > Primates > Hominidae > Pongo > Pongo pygmaeus. Next base: position 27,630,962 of record NC_072385.2, on the reverse strand, counting down.
ACAACAGGCAACACAAGACTAATCCCTGACAGAAGGGAAACTTACAAGGTGAGTCTCATGACTATCCAAATAACTGCCTGGGGAAACCTTTCCAACTAAACGCAGCTGAGAGCAGGAGTCCAACCTGAGCACTGTGGTCTGTAAGCTGAGGAGGCAGAAATGATAGTTTGGGTCAGCCAAGACAGCCAGAATCTGTGGCGGGACATAGCAGAGGAGGGAGCTATGCAGAAAGGGGGCACCAATAGTCCACATAGGGAAACTCTATGAATCCGTTGAGGGATGAGCTGTCCACGTGCAGAGCAAGACCTCTTGTGGCTCACCAGACAGCAATTGCTATCATATTGAGAGTGGAACAGAGATATTAGAGGCTGAAAAGTACTTGACATTAGAGTCCAGCCTGCCAGAGTGAAGAGACCTTGTTCACACCTCATTGACACCCGTGGCATCCAGATGAGACACTGGAAAGCCTGCTCGTTAGGAGCAAGAACAAAGCTTATTAAAGAAGGGGCCTTAGATGCAAAGTGGCCCCAAATGCCAAAGGCACTGAGAAGCCAAATAATGAGGCAGACCAAATTCAGCTTGTCAGTAAAAGGTGTTTTGTTAGGGGAACTTACAAAAAGAAGCATGATCTTAGGTGTCAGCAAGACAGATAGATCTCTGCACTGCTAGTGCCTAGACTCAGGGATTACATGCCTTAGGGAGGTGGGGGGGATGTGCTTTGTGTAAGACAATGAAGGACAATCCTCCAGAACAGGCAAGAATGCCGTCTGTGTCAAAGCTACACTCTGTGTGATGACACCAAGGTGGACATGTTCTTCCACCAAGGACAGTAAATAAAGTAGGCATCAGGAGGAATTCACAGGGCTGGGGCTAATCAGAAGTCAACATGGTGGATTAGTATCCAAGATGGAGTCACTTCTGTCTCCAAACGAGGCCTAGAGTAACATCTACTCTAAACCCGTCCTATCAAAATCTGAAGTCGAATGGTTTTAGAATAAGGTTCACATGGGATAAAGAGATTGGCAGATGAGTCCTGCCAAGTTAGAAGGGCTTGGAAAGTGTCTTGAACTTTCCATAGATCTGCACTAACCAAGTATAAAAATTAGCCTACATAAATTCACATTGATTAGACACTAATTAATAACCCTATTAAAACAAGTATCAACACTTTTTGGAGAAAGAACAGAAACCAGTGTTCTCTAAAGTGCACTATCACAATGTCCAATAAACAATCAAGAAGGGCTAGACATACAAAGTAACAGGATAATGTGAACCATAGTTATTATTGTCTAAAAAGCAGTCAATTGAAAGCAAACCTAAAATGGACCAGATTTTAGGATTGGCAAAAAAGACTTTAAAGCAGCCGTCAAACTTCTGTTCATAGAATTAGAGCAAAATGTGGTCTTGGTGAGTGAACAAGTAGGGAATCTCAGCAGAGAGATGAAAACTATGTAAAATAAAAATTCTTGAAATGAAAAAGCTAAAGTGTTATTTGGGAGTTAAAAAAGGATTTTGTGGACAATTAAAATGGGAAACTCATGTTTAAAAAGATTTAAATGGGTTGACTGACTGCAGTACTTCTTAACGCCTTTAGTATGCTACACGCATGATGAATCTCTAAAAAAAGATGATAAGATACAAGGCTTGCCACACATTTGACTGCAGAACTCAACTCGCCCAGAGACAGTAATCTGCAGAACATAATTGAGACTTGGACTTTATGCTTGGTTATGTTCCAGCTGTGCCCATTCTCTGACCTGCCGTGCTCTCCCATATTGCCACACCTCTAAACCCTACTTCCTCTGCTTTGAAACCCTTTACGCTCCCACATTTATCTGATTAACTATTCATCCTTCAAAACTTATCCTAACCATCTTCATCTTTCTGAAGCCTTCCTCAGCTCCCTCTCATAGAATTGGCCACTCCTTCTCCTGAGATTCCCGAGCACTTTGTAGAAACATCCACTGAGTCATCATTTGCCATGCTGCAATATAATTATATGTTTACATGGCTCTTCTTGTGACCTCCTTGTGGGGACTGTCACCTCCTCAAGAGTAGTGACCAATCTGATTCATCTAGATGTCCTCAACACACAATATAAGGCCAGGGATTGGCAGCATCATAACTGTTGAGTGAGCAATGTCTTACTTCCAAAGATGACAGCCAATGGAAATCAAGGATCATGACCCAGATGATCCACCCTGCAATATTTAGCAGCATTAAGACAAGTCACTGCAATCCTCTGAGGCACAGTATTTCATGATGACTAGGAGCACAAACTCTGGGGCCTGATGGCCAGGGTTCATATCTACACTTTATCACTTGCTATCTGTATAACCTGGAGCAACTCATTTAACTCCTTTTAGCCTCAGATTCCCCATCTGGAAAATGAGGATAGTAGCCTCCTCTACCTGATGGGATGTGTGGGGATTAAATGAGATAATTCATGTAACAGAGCTACCAAGCCCAACACATAGAAAGTACTCAGTGAGCAGTGGCTATTTATTTATTACCTTTTCCTGCTTGTCACCTGCCTGCCACCACCTCCCCTCCTATGTTCAGTCAGTTATTAGCAGGTTCCCCTCTAGCTTCCTTACCCCTGACCTCCTGCCTGTCACTATCACCCATGACCAACACTTGTCCACCCATTCATACCCAGGGGCAGCCTGAGCTGCCAGCATGCACCCATCCTCACATGTACCTCCAGAGCTGTATGCACAGGCCCAACTCATCCCTCAAGGCCAGATTCAAGCTGAGTCTGCCTGTGAAGCTTCACCAACCCTTGGTCTCTCCCTTCCCACCTGTAGCATTTGTCTGGCCCACGTGATGAGCATTTGGCCGTGTACCCCCATTGTTTCACATAGGCCAGAGTTCCTCCCTCAGAAAGATGACAGTCCTTCTGGGCAGAGGCCTAAGTTCATTCCATTTCCTTGTGTGACTGGCTCCTAAATTCAAGACCCAGGCAAGGGCCATGGCAGGATACTGAGAGTGCAACAGCACATCACGCCATCTCTATAGATGTCCCTTGAGGTCACAATGATGAGATAGCAGGAGTCCCACAACTAGCTGCTTCCAGAGTCCAGGCAGCAGGTTCTATGTGAGATCTTCAAGGTTTTAGATAACTAAACCTTATACTCAGTGGTGTGATGTTATCTAAAATGGTTTGATGATCTTGGGCTGCATGAATAGAAGCTCAGTTTCTAGGACAAAGGCAAGAGTTTTGTGTCTTCTCAACTGGTGTGACATTGTGTTTCATCCCTGCACACTGATGGACTGTCGTAGCAACACCAAGAACACACAAAAAAGGGAAGCCCAATGTCTAGTAGTCTAGAAACGACCTCTGATGGGTAACAGCCAGAAACATAAGAATTTTCCATTAAGAAAATATAATCATGTGATGTACTTTAATAAAGATTGTTAGGGTTTTTTTTTAACCTTAAAATCTAGCATTCATAGTGATGTAGCTACAACATCCTAGCAAGCCGTTGTTATTGTTTTTTCAAAAAAAATCAAATTGCCATCTGCTAAACCTTGTTGATAAATTTATTTGGAAATGTGCTTTCTTCTTCCTTTCTCCCATCCCAATCTTAATTATAGAAGAGCCAGCCCACAGCACTCTCCTCCAATCAGGGCTTTAAAACACTATGAGCTATCTCACACGAAATGTGAGGTCTGGAAATCAGTGAGAAGAATAGTCTGTAAACTGAGCATTCAGTGTAGGAAGACAGTGAATATTATCTTGAAAAACTGGAATTATGTTACTGAAGAAGCGTAAGGTGACTATTCATGTCCACATGAGATCGTAAGGAAGAGAGACTCAGCAGACACAGCCAATGGTGGGACCCACACTGCAAGACCTAATGATGATTAAACAGTCTGAGAGGCTTAAGATGCTCAGAGAAATAAAGGAAAGGACAGAATCCACAGGGCAGAGAGAGGATATTGGGGAAAATAAGGAAGCAAATAGAAATAAAATAGATAGCCATTAAGGTTAAAACACTCCCTAGGCAAGTTAAACTAGATGACTAGATAGAGGACTTGTAGTTTGGAAGATGAGTCTAAGGAAATCAGACCAAAACACAGAGAAAGAGCAGAAATTACAAAAGTGAAATCAATGTAATGTGAAGAGTAGAATGACAAATTCAATATAAATCTGAATAGGGATTTGAAGGAGAGAATAGGGAAAGTGAGGGAGAGGCAACATATTGAAGAGATAATGGAGGAGAATTCACCAGAATTGAAGAAGGGTGAGTGCTCAAACTGAAAAGGCACACGAATTATGAGCAGGATACATGAAAATAAATCCACCTGCAGTCGCACCGTAGTGACGCTGAGGAGTGTCAAATACAAAGACCAAATATTAAGATTTTCTTAAGAAAGGGAAATAATGTACGTTACTGAGAAGCTATATCCTGTCTTTTCTGCTGGGCTGGTGGGCTGGGGGCTGGGGGCTGGTGGCTGGTGGGTTGGTGGCCTGGTGGGCTGGTGGGCTGGTGGGCTGGTGACTGGTGGGTTGGTGGGATGGTGGGCTGGTGGCTGGTGGTTGGTGGGCTGGTGGGCTAGTGGCTAGTGGGCTGGTGGGCTAGTGGCTGGTGGCTGGTGGGCCAGTGACTGGTGGGCTGGTGGGCCAATGGCTGGTGGGCTGCTGGGCTAGTGGCTAGTGGGCTGGTGGGCTAGTGGCTGCTGGCTGGTGGGCTAGTGGCTGGTGGGCTGGTGGTTGGTGGGCTAGTGGCTGGTGGGCTGGTGGACTGGTGGGCTGGTGGCTGGCGGTCTTCAGCTTCCAGCCAGAGAATGCAGCAAGAACTGAAAAGTAGCCAGTTACTCTCCAAGTTAAGGTTAGGCTACTTGAGCGAGACATTTAGACCAAGAAGAAGGTGGTGATTTCATCCAAACCACTCTACAAGGCCTCGTTGTTAAGATTTGTTGATAACGTGGGCTTGGGCTTTCACTCTTTAACATGTGTGGGCATGCATGTGCGTGCATGTAGGGCAGTGGTGTCAGGCATCTTAAATTATCTGCAATCCATCTCCTCTTTTTTAGTAATGTACATAAAAGGATAATGAAAGTCTCCCAAAGCAAAAGTTCTCAATCCTGATGCCCAGGCGGGCCCGTGTTTAAACTCTCTGGAGAGTGACATCAATGATATAGATGAGTCTGTGTCACGAGGCCTCCTCCTCTGTCCATGTCCTGAAGGAACTCAGCCAGTGTGCCTGCAATATGTGTCAACTGCCTCTCTGAGCGTCAAGTCCCGTGAGGGTCCCCGAGCTGTGATGGGGTTGCTGGTCCCCTGCGTTCTCCACCCTCTCGTAATCATGGTTGTGTCCACTGCATGCCCCCAGTCCTGTTGTAAACTTAAGCCTCACCGCACGGCAGGGAAGAAAGAGACTTTCTCTTTAGACAAATGGCTCGGCTAAAATGTAAATATGACCTTTGGGAACTGCTAACTTGACCACCCAAGGGTTGATTCCAGTAAAAAGAATATCTTCATCATTTTCACTTGCAGAATTACAAAGAGATGACAAACATCGCGTTCTGTTTTAAACGTCGTCACCCAGAAAGGTTTACCCCGGCTTTGGAGTCAGAGTCTGCTGGGATGTACTTGTTGAAACCACTTCTTTCACATGTGGGAGGCTACACAAATTCCTGTGGTTTTTGGACCTTCAGTTTCTTCATCGGTAAAAGGAATGAGGAGGCTGGACTGGACTTTTGGCTGGTGGTCAATGGGATACAGGGTTCAGACCTCCAGGAAACTCTCCAAATCAGGGCCTTTGCAGATAAGACCCAGGCTTTTGTATTTTAAGAAGCCCCCACAGATGACACTGACATACACTGCTGGCTACTGACCTCGATTATTTTAATTCCTAACATTTTATATTAAAACCCCCAGTTTGTAGACAAAGTAAAACAGTGTCTAATAATAGTGCTAAAAATTCCCTCACAAAATTTTAGTACTATGATTCCATTTAAATTGGATTTTTTCAAAAGAAAAGAAACCTTAGATAAATAATTAATTTATAATGAAAGAAATCCAAGTACCAATGCTGTGTTAACCAATACGGCTCTAATATATATATACTCATCATTTAAGTGAAAGAAAGTACTTGGTTTAGGAGGAATACGACTAAGAAATGCCTTAGTTCGGAAATGTTCTATAACATTTATGATGAAAAAAGGGCAGCGTAGGAGTCTCCAAGCAAAACTACCTCATTTCATTACCAAATCATTAGACCTGAGAATCAGGTCTTACATCAGGGATGAGAATAAAGAACTGAAACTTACCCTGGAATTGAGAACAGAAACTGAAGCCATGGCTAAAAAGCAGAAGATAGCTATAGAGAAAGCACCTTCTTGTCATAGCACCCAATGGGTGAGCAAGGAAGAACTGACGAAAGGAAAATCCTGGTGGGCGAGGCTCAGGGTGCCGCTGAGTGCTGGTCTCTCTGGCCTGTGTGGAGAGGCAGGAGCACTGTCTCAGCATCTAAGGATGAACTAGACACTACACCTCAGCACAGGCAGGACGCACCTCAACTCCCACTCCTCACCTCTGGGCAAAGGTGGGGCAAGATTACAACTCTAAAGCTATTAAGTGCCTCATCCTGTCAAAATCAAGCCTCAGAATAGAAACTGAGTTGACTTATAGAAAAATGAAGTTGTTTTTCTTTGCACATTTGTGGACTGGTACATATATATCCCTGCCACAGAGTCGCTGTGGCCATTACCTTTGTTTAACTCTGCTCTTTGGCTCAAATGGACATCTTGGCATACCCTGAGTACCTTCCTGCTCCTTCTTTTTTTTTTTCTTTTTTTTTTGAGATGGAGTTTTGCTCTTGTTGCCCAGGTTGGAGTGCAGTGGAGTAATGTTGGTTCACCGCAACCTCCGCCTCCCGGGTTCAAGTGATTCTCTTGCCTCAGCCTCCCAAGTAGCCGGGATTACAGGCATGTGCTGCCACTCCGGCTGATTTTGTATTTTTAGTAGAGACGGGGTTTCTCCATGTTGGTCAGGCTGGTCTTGAACTCCCGACCTCAGGTGATCCTCCCACCTCAGCCTCCCAAAGTGCTGGGATTACAGGCGTGAGCCACCGCGCCCGGCCGTCCTGCTCCTTCTACTTCTTCAAGTATAGATTGCTCCTTCCTCCCTCCATTAGCAGTGGGAGAATTTATTCATTCGCTCCCTCATTTCATTCATTCATTCAATAACACCACATGTCAGAGGCCACTTCAGGCAATAGAAATAATAGCAGGAGGCTGGGCGTGGTGGCTCATGCCTGTAATCCCAGCACTTTGGGAGGCCGAGGCGGGCGTATGACCTGAGGTCAGAAGTTTAAGACAAGCCTGGGCAACATGGTGAAATCTCATCTCTACCAAAAGTACAAAAATTAGCCAGGTGTGGTGGTGGGTGCCTATAATCCCAGCTACTCAGGAGGCTGAGGCAAGAAAATCGCTTGAACCCGGGAGGCAGAACTTGCAGTGAGCCAAGATCATGCCACTGCACTCCAGCCTGGGGAATAAGAGTGAAACTGTGTCTCAAAAAAAAAAAAAAAAAAGAAACAGAAAGAAGGAAGGAAGGAAGGAAGGAAGGAAGGAAGGAGAGAGAAAGGAAAGAATGAAGGAAGGAAGGAAGGAGAAAGAAAGAAAGAAAGAAAAAGAAAGAAAGAGAAAGAAAGAAGGAAAGAAAGAAAGAGAAAGAAAGAAAGGAAGGAAGGAAGAAAGAAAGGAAGAAAAAGAAAGAAAGAAGAAAAGCAGAGAACAGGACAAGTTCCTTTCCTCCTGAAGACTACATTTTGAAGGTGAGTGACAGACAGTAAACAAATAAATATATAATGTGTCAAGTGGTGACAAGTGCTCTGAAGATAAATATAGTAGGGAAAAGGAATAAAGAGAGACAGGAGGCAGATGCTATTTTAGAGGTGGTCAGGGAGGCCTCTATGTTGACCTGACATTTGAGTAGAGAGGTCTGTGAACTTATAAAAATGCTTTATACACAGGATAACCACAGATAACCAGCCAACTGGCACAGCAGGGGAACTATTCCCTCAGCAGCACACCCAGAGCCTTGTCACAGTGTAAGGCTGAATCAAATGACCTCTAAAAGAGGCGTAAATGCCACCTGGGTATGCATCCCCACTGATGAAAGAGAAACTGACCAAAAATAAAAACTGGTAGCTGTAGAAATGGGCTCCCATTCAAAACAATGTTCCTGTAAACATATATTGAATTACTTATCAAAAGAATAGACTGACAAAATCTAAATACCTAAAACTATCCAAAGAGTATTTCCCAACCATGTTTTTCCTTATACTGCATTGATCTGAAAATGTCGAGGAAAGGTTTAGAAATGCATGCTCCCCCAGGCACAGAGGCTCACTCCTGTAATCCCAACACTTTGGGAGGCCAAGGCAGGAGGATCGCTTGAGGCCAGGAGCTCCAGACCAGCATGGGCAACATTGCAAGACCCCATCTCTACAAAAAAATTTTAAAATTATCAGGGCATGGTGGCATGCACATGTAATCCTGGCTACTCAGAAGGCTGAGGTGGGAGGATCCTTGAGCCCAGGAGTGCGAGGCTGCAATAAGCTTTGATTGTGCCACTGCACTCCAGGCCAAGCAACAGAGCAAGACCTCATCTCTAAACAAAAATAGAAGTTCAAGGTCGCAGTCATGTTCCGAGATTCCACAGAGACACACAATACGGCTTATGGAAGGCCTCTTCTCAACTGCACGTGAGAAGCAGAAGGTGTGTGGAGGGTAGACAGTGAGACTTTGTGGTCAGGCGGGCCTATGTCTGAATGGAACTGAGACAGGGATGTTAAATAACTTTCCCAAAAGCACACAGCCAGTGAGGCAGGAAGCCAGTATTAAACCTCAGGCAAATCTCAGGGGAATTATGCTGAGGGAGAAAAAAAAGCCAATCCTAAGAGGTCACATGCTGTCTAATTCCATAACATTCTTGTGTAACATTCTTGAAATTACGAAATTATCAAAATGGAGAATGGGCTCCAGGTCAGAGGGCTGGGGAGGGAGGTGGCTGAAGCCATAGCAGGGTACGATGAGAAGTCCCGTGGTGATAGAACAGGTCTGGGTTTTGATTGTGGTGGTGATGTGATACCGAAATCTATGTGTGATACAGTTGCACAGAATTAAATACACACACACACACACACGAATGTATTAAAGCTGGTGGAATCTGAAAAAGCTCTGTGGATTGTTCCAATGTCAATTTCCCGGTTTCAGTAGTGTTCAGTAGTATGCAAGATATTACCCCTGGGTGAAACTGAATGAAGGGTTCACAGGATTTCTGTTTTTATTTCTTACAACTGTGCATGAATCTATAATTACTTCAAAATAAAAAGTTAAAAACCAACCAAACAAAAAGCAACTCAGGCAGTTGTAGGCTTGAGCCTAAGCCTTAACCATGATGTAGGGCCAGTAGCTGTGAAACTTTTATGAATCAAGAGATTTTTTAATTAAACAATATAATATTTACCAATTTCTATTATTCTGCAATGTTCTCTTTACCTTTTTAATGGACAAGGAAAATAAATCTAATTTAAAATAGCTTTCAAATGCGTGTATTGAGTATTTTGTCTAAACCCTTACTTTCTCATAATATAGCCCACATAAAACATCCCGATTCAACATAAGGGGAGAAAACAGCTTCTAAAATATCTGCATTTCTTTCATACGTCCCCATTAAAATACAAACTTCTATAGATAGAAAAGTAATCAGGAAGCAAAAGCTTTAAAATAATCCTTGGCCAGGTGTGGTGATTCATGCCTGTAATCCCAGCACTTTAGGAGGCCAAGGTGGGCAACCCCGTCTCTATTAAGAATACAAAAATTAGCCAGGTATGGTGGCGCCTGCCTGTAATCCCAGCTCCTGGGGAGGCTGAGGCAGGAGAATCACTTGAGCTGGGAGGCAGAGGTTGCAGTGAGGCGAGATTGCGCCACTGCACTCCAGCCTAGGCGACAGCAAGACTCCGTCTCAAAAAATAAAAAAATTAGAAAAAATAATCCTCATTGTCCAGCACCATGGACTGAACTGTCCACGTAACACTCGCGTGTTTCTACTGCATTTGTGGAAGGCTGTAGGGAGAAAGGAGTGCCTTTGCTCAGCGTACCTTCTACAAATGTCCCCCAAATCCATAGTAAAAGTAACATCCCTTTTGTTCACCTTTAGTTGTTTAGATTTTTCTGAAATTTTACATTTTAGGCTCTGGAGGATACTATATCGTATGTACAGCAACAATCTGCGCAAACTGCTATGCTTAATTGTGGGAAAATATATTTTTAAACAAGCATTTATGAAGCAAATTTGAGATAACACAGGATGGTGACCTGGCTCTGCAGAGACCACAGGCAAGGAGGCAGAACAGTCCGGCAAGACTGTGATCCAGGAATGCAAACCTGGGCCTGAGAAGGAGGAGGGGAAATTAATTCCCCCAGAGAAGCCTGGGAGCCCTGGGGAACCCAAGAGCAGGGAAAGGACCAGCTCGACCCATGAACTCCTGGGAAGAGCTGGAGAGCCAAGATCCTCTTGGCCCCAAGCAAGGCAGCTTAGGGACAGTCACAGGGCACAGGCCTGGGGGGCCGCACCAGCAGCTCTGGAAAACCTGGCTCTCTTTCACTTACTCTGCCTGCCCCTTCTCCCTTCCTGTAATAGGAAGAGATTGCTTGAGAAAAAAATTAAATAATATTTTCATTGTAAATTTGAGAATTTATCAATGAGAAACATTTTCTGCTCTTGGGCCTCAGGCAGCTGCATGGTCTGCATCCCAGGACCTGGGTGCCAGGTGATAATAACAAGAGCTTTGATGGGTATGGTGCCAGAGCAGAGCGCAGGAGAGGATGACTTGAGCAAAGATTTGACATGTAGTTCATTTCCCTTTCCTGCTTTTTAGTGTTTGCATTTGATTCCAGACTTTCCTATTAAGTACCTGTAATCCCAGCACTTTGGGAGGCCAAGGTGGGAGGATCACTTGAGTTCAAGAGTTCAAGACCAGCCTGGGCAACACAGTGAGACCCCTGTCTCTGTTAAAATAAATAAAAATTAGCTGGGTGTGGTGGGTGTACTTGTAGTACCAGCTACTTGGGAGGCTGAGTTGGGAGAATCAGTGAGCCATGATGGCGCCAGTGCAGTCCAACCTGTGCAACAGAGCAAACCCCGTCTCAAAAACACAAAACATAAAAGGGGTAGGGGAAATAGACTTTCCCATTAATTTCTGATGAACCCCAAAATGGATTACTGTTGGTGATTTTATAGCCTCCAGCAGTCAGTGCAAAGACTTTCAGATTCCTACGTGTGAGACTTAGGCCTGGTGGGTATAATATGTGGGGGAATCGGCCAAGCTCACAGTGATCCTCTCACTGCCCTTGTTACCTACAGGAATAGAAGAGCACCCAGGGCTGTGGGTGCAATGAAATACTCCACCCTCAGCCCCACCCCCTCCCAAACACAGTGGGTGGGCCCTGCCTCTACTTCCTGCAACTGAAAATGAGTCTGAAATTCTGGTTCTGTCCGTTCTGTGCAGACTGCAGCTGACATGTTTTATGCCATGGGGATGGAGTAACAGGAACACACATCTTCAGGGACAGGACTGAAGCTGATGAGAGGCACATAGAGAAAAAGTGTCCTCAGAGACATTCCTCTTCCAAGTGTTATCCTTTTCTGGGACCCAGCCACAGCCCCCTTCTCAGGTCTCCATGGCACACTTCCTTTTCCTCATGATAATGTCTACCTTTCTGGCCAATCTGGTCTGAGTTCGTTTTCCTCACCTTCCAAGGAAGTGTCCTGCTGAATAGTGGTGGAGTCTGCAGGGCCAGCGACTGTGCTGTTTTGCTCAGCACTGTATCTCCTATGCTATTACATCTCCTGGCATGTAACAGGGGCTCAGTGACGGAGTTTTGCTCTTGTCGCCCAAGCTGGAGTTCAGTGGCAAAATCTCGGCTTACTTCAACCTTCGCCTCCCGGGTTCAAGCAATTCTCCTGCCTCAGCCTCCCAAGTAGCTGGGATTACAAGCACCCACCACCATGCCAGGCTAATTTTTGTATTTTTAGTAGAGATGAGGTTTCGCCATGTTGGCCAGGCTTGTCTCAAACTCCTGACCTCAGGTGATCCACCTGCCTCAGCTTCCCAAAGTGCTGGGATTACAGGCATGAGCCACCACATCAGGCTGACACAGAGATTTTTTAAAACTAACCTTGAAGTAAAAACACACCACTTTAGCCATATTTAATTCAACAGAAACGTTATTAGCTTTCGCCCACACAAGGGGTGGGGGTGTTTACAGAAGAATGTAGAGATAATCGGAGCTATCTTAGAGGCTTCCTACCATACCCTTCAAGGCACCTGGCAAAGAAAGCAACCTCAATCTCATATATACATATATATATGTATATATATATATATATATATATATATATATATATATGTCATTGGAACTACATAGTTTCATATATATGTAACTATACATCTATTTATACATATATGTAACTACGAAACTATATATGTATGTAACTACATATATATAAAGTCTAGTTTCAGTGGCATCCATGGAAATGCTGAGCAACCAGTTCTTGGCAGGGTGGGGCTCAGGGCACTTCTGTAGCAAAAGTTCATAGACAGTCGTGTAAGCTTCACATTTTACATAATTCAGACTCATCTTCAACGTCCATATTTCTTGGAGAAAATGTTCAAGAGAATCTGGTTGGGCCAATGTGGGAAAGGAGTCCATGGCCAATTAACTATGGCAGGGAAGGCAAGACCATGAAGAACAAGCCTGTGTGCCGCAGATCTACCGCTGTGGGCAGGGGAGCCGTGCTCTCAGAGGGAGAACAAACGGGTGATGCACCAGACTTCACCCTGGTGATGCTTACAGCCTGCATCTCTGATAGGAAGGGGCTGGCAGCAGCTAGAGCTGAGAGCAGGCTGCTCAAGGGAGAGGAGCTGTGATGAAAGCAGGGGCCTCAGGAGGCAGGGAGGTGCATTTCCAGCAGCTCTCAGGTCATATCCTAGGCCTGTGTTTGGCTCAGGCTAATGCCTCACACGCTTCTGCCTGCCTCAGAGACATCAAAAGTCTGTGCGTACCATGTTAGTGAACAAACGAACTTTAGTGTCCTACCAGGGTCTCAGACTAACCAGAGAAGAGGAAATTAGCTCAGAGCTGGACTCAAGCCTTCTGTGCTAACCTCTACAAGCAATCATGGCCTCAGGAGGCTCCTGAGCACTGTCTCTTTAGAGGACAAGAGCAGGTGGTCCTGAGGTCCCAGTAGATGCTGCAAAGCATGGGCACCATTGGCTGCCACTGCGGGCTAAGATTGCTTGATTCAGACGTTTGGCAACAGTGAAAATTCTGTGGAGGAAATATTTCCTAGGGCCTGATGCACCCTCAGGCAGGCCCCACCTGCACCAGCAACGGGCTAAGATCCTTGCTAGCGATCTCTAGTGGAGCTTCATCTAGATCTGAAGTAGCTGTAGGCCCATCATTGCTTCTTTTGTCTTTTTGAACTTTTTATTATGGAAAGTTCCAAGCGTACCTGAAGTAGAGGGACTAGAGAGACTAACATAATGAACTTCCATGCGCTGATCACCCAGCTTCAACAATCACCAACTCATGGCTGATCCTCTTTCATCTATAGCCCTGCCCACTCTCCCCACCCACCCTGCAGATTATTTAGAAATAAATCTCATTATATCATTTGATTCACACTTCAGTATATATTTCTGAAAGATAAAACAAATTTTAAAAATCTTTAAAAACATCTACAAAATCCAAAACAGCCATTATTACATCTAAGATGATTAATAATTCTCATCAGAAGTATAGTAGAGGCTGTGCTTCATGGCTCATGCCTGTATTCCCAGCACTTTGGGAGACTGAGACAGGAGAATTACTTGAGGTCAGGAGTTTGAGACCCATCTGGGAAAGAAAGCAAGACACACCCCTCCCAATATCCCTATGACCCATCCCCCACCCAACACACACAAATTTAGCTGGGCTTGGTGGTGCATGTCTGTAGTCCCAGCTACTCAAGATGCTGAAGTGGAAGGATTGCTTGAGTCCAGGAGCTCAAGGCTACAGTGAACCGAGATCATGCCACTGTACTCCAGCCTGAGTGACAGAGCAAGACTCTACGAAAGGAAGGAAGGAAAGGAAGGAAAGGAAGGAAGGAAGGAAGGAAGGGGAGGTAGGAAGGAAAAAAGGAAGGGAGAGGAGGAGGAGGGAGGGAGGGAAAGGAGGGAGGGAGGAAAGATCAAAGGGAGAGAGGGAGGGAGGGAGGAAGGAAGGAAGGAAGGAAAAAAAATCAGTATTCAAATATTCCCTGTTACTGCTTTTCTTAATACATAGACTAAAAATTAAAATTTCAATTTCCCCAACTGCTTTTAAAAACATTCATATTTCATTGGTGACTATAACAAAAATGTATAAAGCCAACAAACAAAAATGTATAAATGATAAAAACTTAAATCTGCTCTTTACAACTTGATAATTCATGAGAAAATGAAAATAGTTTCCATCCTTTCTCAGGCTGCTGTTTTTTATTTGTCTAAGAAGAAAAGAAAATATGTCAAAGCCTGTGGTAGTCACTAGGGCTGTTCACAGATGGGCCCACTTATTTCCCTCCAGCCAATGGGAAGATTGAACTTCCCCGGTACCTTGAAGTTTGTGTGGTCACATGACTTGTTCTGGCCAATGAGTGTGAGTGGAAGTGATGAAATGGCAGTTCTTACCAGAAAATTTAAATCGACATTAGGAAACCCTCCATAACCCTCTTTTCTTTCTGCTACAAGTGACCCAAGTTACTCCACTAGCCGGGATCCTGGATGAACATGTTGTGGGAGAGAAAAAACCAAATTGTTGTGTTAAGCCATTGAGATTTGGAGGTTCTTTATCATCACAGCATAACTTGGCCTACCCTGACCTGTAGAAAGTGGCTAGGCTTAAGTTTGTGATTTCAGGGAAGTCCAAGCTATGGCTAATAACCTTTTAATGTCAGTCCTCTTGAGGAATCATCTCATTCACCTCTTATGATATTACTGTATCATATTACTGCTATCATTTTACTAGAGGAGTAGAATTTTAATTCTGTAGTCTTCGACATTATTATGAGATTAAAACAATAATTATAAGAGTGCCCTGCCAAATAAAATACCAAAGATATATACAACTTTAATTAAATGGACCTGAAGACGAAACAAAAGACGAGACCCTGGCCTGGAAGTCATGTCTCTGCCCTGCCATGGTCTTGGATAGGTTTCTTCATTTCTGGGCCTCAGTTTTCTTTTTTATAATAATGGTTATTATTATAACAGTGACATTGTTGAATATCTGCCATTTGCTAGGTAATTCCATGGTACTTTAGTTTATTCAATTCTTACAACTAATCTTCAGTAGTTATTTTTACCCTTTTTTAAAAACGTGAAACTGTGGAAACTGAAGTTTAGACAGGCTGAGTAATTTGTCAAACCATAGCTGGAAGTGGAGGGGATACTTCCAAAGCCAGACTCAAATAAATATTTAAGATTCATTTCTCGTTCTAAAATCCTATGGCTATTTTGGTGTAAGATGATTCACAAGAAGCAAAATTATATTGTCAAAATGAAAATCATATTTACTCCACCAAGAAGAGCAGTTCTCGCACTGGCAATCATATTTTCCAGTGTGATAGAACACATATTTTATGGAGATTAAAGACTTTTGCCTGCATAAAATATGAAAGGGCTTCGAAGCATCAAACTTTTATGACAGTGCATGGTAACCATGGTTAAAATAATGTATTGTATTATTGAAAATTGCAAAGAGAGTAGATTTTCAGTGTTCTCACCACAAAAAAGAATGTATGTGAGGTATTGCATATGTTAATTAGCTCAATTTAGCCATTCCACAACATATACATATTTCAAAACATCCTGTACACAATAAATATATACAATTATTGTTTGTTAATTTAAAAAATTAGTTTTAAAAACTTTAGGACTGAATACAGATGCTCACCGTAATGTAGACTAAAGGTGAAACAAAATTATTCCCCTTGAGATTTTGCACAGACTATTTCTTTGCTAACATTTTTAAGAATAATTCAAACACTTGTTAATTCATGGTCCTAAAGACATCTGACCAGCCATGGTGTGTGGTTTTAAAATATCAGATTTATTTTATTTATTTATTTATTTTATTTTTATTTTTTTGAGATGGGAGTTTTGCTCTTGTCACCCAGGCTGGAGTGCAGTGGTGCAATCTCAGCTCACTGCAACCTTTGCCTCCTGGGTTCAAGCGATTCTCCTGCCTCAGCCTCTCAAGTAGCTGGGATTACAGGCATGCACCACCACACCCGGCTAATTTTGTAATTTTTTTTTTAGTAGAGACGGGATTTCACTATGTTGGTCAGACTGGTCTTGAACTCCTGACCTCAGGTGATCCACCCACCTCGGCCTCCCAAAGTGTTAGGATTATAGGCGTGAGCCACTGCACCCAGCCTATCAGATTTAAAATACTAAATTTAACTTGTTAAAGTACCAGAAATTAAAGTAATAACATTTAAAGGAAGTAGAATTTACCTTCTGGAAAACACTGCACAGGTATGTGTGTGCGCTAGCTGTGATGCCTGCCCTCATACCACCCTGCAGAGGCCATGCAAAATGGCCAATTCTCAATTCTTCATTTAGGGAACTCACACTAGACTTGGCAGAGAGAATTGTGTCTCTCCTACTTTATATTTGTCTCTGCAATTGTCATTATTTTACTGTTTTAATTTTTTCATTGTTTCTGGTATTTATCTGCATCTTGAATATGTTGATCTTTGCCTTTACTTACTATTGCTGGGAATTTTACAGTTACAAGCAATTAAATAATAGGGAGAGGGAGAAACACAAACATCCCTCAATACATTGTTCAATGGCCTTTTTTTCCCCTGAATGGCTTTCCATGGCTGTTAGTTTCCACCAAGCAATGCAATATTAAGTACAATTGAATGACGGGTGAGGCAGGCTTCTTTAATAATGGTGTTTAGGAACATTCAGAAACTCAGGGCAGCCTAAAAATCAACTTTAAAGTACTTATCAGTACTAGAGAGGACAATGGTAAGGGGAGGTGGAAGGAACAAGAAAAATACTAGGGTATTATTTCCCTCCTTTTAATTGAAAGACTACCAAACCACATGACATTTTTCAAAAGTCACAAGATTAACAATTAAATGTTGCAGGAGAGAAAAAAGTCAGAGTGGCGCTGGAGCCTGTTGTGGAGGAGTTGAAAGGGCAGGCCAAGATTTTGATTCATGTTAAACTTGGCTGTTTGTCCCAAAAACATTTCTAAAGAATGCCAGAAAGATAAGTATAAGCTTATAAACTGTGTCAGTCAGCTTGGAAGGAAAATATTGAACAAACCCATCATTAATTCTCACATCTAAATCCAGTATGTTTATTAGTAAAGGTATATATGTGTTGTGGTAGTGGTCATTGATGAGACCTTAGTTCATGCAGATTTAGAAATTGCAAAGGAATCTAGTTTTCTTGAGGAATATATGAATAAGGATCTTCAAATATGGGATCCACATTGATACAGAGCTCGGCCCACCTGCTCAGAAGCTACTACCCTCATTCTGCTGCATGAACCTGACTGAGGTCTATTTGCCTTACCCTAGGTTACCATAATTTACCACTAAGTTGAACAGACTTAAACCTTAGGATTCGTGAGCTGACTTCTTTTTAAGAATAACACCCAGGGAAACCTCCCAAGGAATAAGGGACACAGGAGACAAAATGAGAAGGTTACACCTCATCTTGAATAAGACAGACAAGACACCATATTCCTTCTTACTCGCTTAACTGCTGTGGGCTTCAGACTAGATGGAAGAGACAGAGAACTGAAAATAAAGAAAAATCAGTTAAAGAACTTAAAAAGGCTGGGTAAATAAAGAAATGAGTAGAACCCAGAGTTGCCTTCATTTAATACTCCTCCTCTTTCCTCCTTTGATTGATTTCTTCCTATTCTACCATATTTTGTATATGTCTGTCTTATCTACCAGATTTTAAGCTCCCTGGAGGAGAAGGACTATGTCTTCATGATCTTTATCTTTTAGTTCTGTTCATTCATCCATTCATCTATCCTTTCATGTAATAACTGTTATTGAGTGCCCAATACATGCCAATACTGTAGAAGCTTGGAATACATCAGTGAGCAAAATGAATGGGTGGAAAGATTGGTAATAACAATACATTTAATGAGTAAGTAAAGTATATAGTATTATAGAAAGTGATAAATGTCATGGGGGGAAAATGAGTGCAAGGTAAGGAGGATTGGGACTTGAGGGTAGGTGTAATAAGCTGCAGTATTAACACTGGTGATCACGGTATGCTTCGCCAAGAAAATCATAACTGAGCCAAGACTGAGAGGAAGCATGACAGTGAGCCCAGCAGAGAACCAGGGAGAAGGGGGTGGGGAGAAAGGACTTCAGGTGGAGGGCTAGAACATAGACCCTGGAGTAGAAGCATTCCTGATATGTTCCAGGAACAAAATGGTGGTCATTTCAGCTGAAACAGACAGAGCCTGGAGGAATCCAGGAGGAATGGAAAGACCGGGACAAGCCAAATCAGGGAAGCTTTTACCCTGAGATGGGTATTCAAATATTCCCTGTTATTGCTTTTTTTAATATACAGTCTCTAAAAATTAAAATTTCAATTTCCCCAACTGCTTTTAAAAACATTAAGCAGGCCACTGCAGGATGTGAACATTGAGAGACGTGACATGTCTTATGTTTTAAATGGATCATGCTGGCTGTCAGGTTGACAATAGACTATAAAAGTACAAATTTATGTCAAAATATAAAGCAAAGCCCAACAAAACTAAAAAAAAAAAATCAAAGATGAGTTTATATACTGCCAGGCGTGGATGTAAACACACCAGTGAAAAAGTTCACTGAGCAACTCATGAATTAGGAAAAGTCAGGGTTTTTTAAGTGTGAGAAAGAGAGAAGGGAGTTTGGAGGTTATGCGAATTAAGGGCTGGAAAGTAGTGCTCTGGATAGGTTGGAATAGTGTTGATAAAACATGTCCCTTTGTTAACTGGACAGAAAGGAGTCTTTGGTTAGGTCTAACAAGGGTCTGGTACAGGGGTCACTCAAAGTTCACAGTCCTTGATCTGCTTCAGTTGGTTAGAACCAGTTGTGGTACAGCATAGCATTCCGTTTTGATATCTACTATGCAAGTGCTGTAAGTGGAAAATTTTCTCTTACAGGTGGAAGCAGGGAAACCTGTTAGGAGGCTCTTGCAGAAATCCAGGCAGCGGATGACAGGGCTCATACCAGAGTGGAGTAGTGCAGGTGGTGAGAAGCAGTTAGATTTGGGTACATGTGGAGATGGTAAAAGAATGACTCCCAGGTTTTTGGCCTGTGCAACTGGATGGTTGGAGTTGCCCTGGAGATAGGAAAGGCTGTGGGTGGAGCATGTTTGCGGGGGAAGATTTGGAGTTCATGTGAGTTTAAGACACCTCCATTATACACCTGAGTGGGAACAGCAATAGAGACAGTGAGGTCTGGCTGGTGACATGAAGTGGGGACCTGAAAGTGTATAGATGGTGTTGAACAGCAGGATACCAGGGGCATTCACCTATGCAGCAAAGGAGATAGAACCCTGGAAAGCCCAACAGTTTACTCCCTCCTAGTTCCAGTTTTAATTCATAGAAGGCATTCTTGCACACCTCCTTAAGTATTTTGTGGAATGAAGTGGCGGTATCAATGGATCAAGGATCTTCGTGCCTAATGTGGTGTTTTGAAAAGAGTGAGTGCTCACTAACAGCTACTTTTGACAGTCTCCTATGTCCCAGACAGTAGTCTATATGCTTCACAAACCTATATGCTTAATCTCCCCAAATTTGTATCATAATCCCCATTTTTACAGATTAGGGATCTGAGGCCAGAAAAGTCATTTGCTCAGCATCATATAGCTAGTAAAGGCAGGGATGGGATTTAAGTTCAAATTTGCCTGAGTCTCTTAAAATTCTGCCTTGAATGGTAAATTACTAACCTGCATAGAGAGCAAAATGAATAGAAAGTGAGGAGTCCCAAAAGCTCGCAGTTCCCGGCATACATCACTGTGCAACAGTCTTCAATCTTTAGCCTGTATCAGAATCACCTGGATGCCTTGTTTAAACAGATTGTTGGACCTCAACCCAGAATTCCTAATTCCACAGGTCTGGGATTTGGCCTGCTAATTTGCATTTCTAACAGGTTCCCAGGTGTTGCTGCTACAGCTGGTCTGGGGATGACACCTTGAGAACCACTGGTTTAGCGAGTTTTCCTTGACTCTGCCAGCTAATACCTCCACCTGCCAAATGGCCAGGTCTCTCCAATTTCCAAAAGGGAAAAAAGAGAAAAGTTCACAACTAATCAGAACTACTTGAGAGTCCTTAGTGTGATGGTTCCTTCAATTTTAACTCCTAGTTCTCTCCTGAGACACATGAGGGTTGGGGAGTGGGGGTAGAGGATCATAGGGTGATGGTGGTTCCATGCCAGGTTCTCTCTAACACAGTTTGCCATGCTGTCTAGCAAAACGTCTTTCACTGTTAGACTCTCAGTGGTCTCATTGTCCTTTCCTGGGAGGAAAGTTCCATCATCACCCCTCCTGTTCCTAGTGTCCCTCAGGCACAGGGGAGGGTTCAGGTATGGTAGGCCTTAAAAGTCTACCCAACTATTGGGAGGGCCCCTTTAAGAACAAGAATACAAGCTTATAAATACACAATTAGGTTCAGGGACTTGGAAGGAACTTGTGCAAGAGAGGGGGCCCTGCGGCTTAAGCCTCATTAGCTGCATGGGAAATCGAACTCTGATCAAACATGCCTGTATACGTCTAAGATCCTGTTACAGACAGGTGCAAGTTATTTCCCATGGAGCTGCTGAGCCTCGGGCTAACCAGGGGATGTGGCTGATTGCTGTGTAAGAGAACCTGAGCACTTCATGGTTGGAAAGGCTTGTTTGTCCTGAATCTGGCCATGGGGGAAGGGCTGCTGACTCGCAGAGCTGGCACGTTGGAGGCTAAGCAAAAGCGCTCAGTTACATATCCTTGGGTTTGATCTCTTCCGTGAGTCAAAAGCCTTCCAGAAATCTCTTGCCTCAGACATTTTAAACGCCAACTTAGAGATAATTATTCCTATTTCATTACATCAAAATAAAATTGGACTATTCAATTTTAAGGCTAATACTCAAAAAAGTAAAATTGCTTATTATTTATTTTTTGAGACGGAGTTTTGCTCTTGTCGAGGGTATAGTGCAGTGGCGCGATCTTGGCTCACTGCAACCTCCACCTGCCGGGTTCAAGCGTTTTTCCTGCCTCCGGAGTAGCTGGGATTACAGGCATGCACTTCCACGCCCGGCTAATTTTTGTATTTTTTAGTAGAGACGGGTTTTCACCATGTTGGCCAGGCTGGTCTCGAACTCCTGACCTCAGGTGATCCGCCCACCTTGGCGGGATTACAGGCGTGAGCCACTGCGCCCTGCCCTAAAATTGCTTTTTAAAATTAGGGTAAGGTCATATTTAAATATATATTAATTTATGAATAAATTTAAGTGCTTGCTTGACACAGGGGACTACTTCATAGAATAGATTCTGGAGTTCCTTTTGTCTTTCTGAAACCTTATTTTTCTATCTAGCTTATTCTGAGACGTACTGTGGGCAGACTTGGCCTTACACATATATCGACTCACTCAACAAATACAGCTGAGGAAAGAAAGTAAAATGTCTCTGGGCTAGGAGCTGGGAGGAAATTACTAAGATGAGTAAAGAAGGACCCCCTCCAAGAGCTTAAATTAAGTCTTGGAGACAATAGCCATGCGCACCAAGAAGCTCAACCTAAGATGAAAAGCGCATCTAAGAGGCGCGAGATGGCTCGCGCAGGAAACTGTCTTAAGAATTTTTCCGGGCCCAGCACAGTGGCTCACGCCTGTGATCCCAGCACTCTGGAAGGCCGAGGAAGGCGGACTGCTTGAGCCCAGGAGTTCGAGACCTGCCCGGCCAACATAGTGAGACAGCGTCTCTTAAAAGAAAAAGAAAAATTGGCGTGGCGTGGTGGTGGGTGCCTGTAGTCCCAGACCGCACCACTGCACTCCAGCCTGAGCGGCAGAACCAGACCCTGTCTCAAAAATAAATAAATAATTAAAAAATAAAACAAAAAAAAAAAGAATTCTTCCTCGAGAGAGGAAGCCGGCTACTGGATATTCTAAAGAGCAGTCTGTCTGCCCCTGCCTTCTCCATCCAGAGTCACTGACGCTTTCTGCACACAAGGTGTTCCGCGCCAATGTGGGCACAAGCCAAGGCAAGAGGACTCCATCAAGCGCCTCCTGGGTACCATGATTTGGAAGACCCAAGGATGAGTTCAGCGGGCCACCATCCTCAAGGAAGCACCAACCAGAACTGAGTCAGGCCCGTGGTATTCTCGACGTCAAAGCGGCCGAGAGGTGGGGGTGCCACCAGGAGGAGTCACTGGAACGGACCTTCCGCGCTCGTCTCGCGGTCTGGATGCGCACTCACACCCCTGGAAGGCTCCAGCACTGTAGGGCAGAGCACGGAGGATTGTCCAGGCGCCGGAGAAGCTGCCAAGCCTCCCAGCGTCCCGCAACTCCGCCCCTGCCCCGCCCACGCAATGCGGCGGCTGCGCGGCGAGGCCGCCCTGTCTCCACGTGATTGCCGTCACCGCCTCCGCGAAGCAGAAGCAGCCATCATAAGTCCTGGCAGCTGGACCTGGGCCTGCCTCCCTCCTCTTCCTGCGCCGTGCAGCGGTAACGGGCTGTGGTTGTTCTGTCCTGGTTCTGTCTGGCCGTGAAGCCGCAGGCCTCCGAGAGCGGGACGACGAGGTGGGGCCCAGGGGCTCCGGGGCGGACAGACTGACCGCCGGACAGCCCAGGTGTCGGCACAGCGTGGGCGGTGCCCAGAGCCGCGCCCCGCCCCTCGCAGGCCGGCGCTCAGGGCCCGCGGTCCGTGCCCGTTTCCAGTATGGCCGCCCGCCGCGCCTGACCCGCGGCCTCTCCGCTCCGACTGCTTGTAGGCGATGCCCAGGCAAAGACCGTGACTGACACTCTCGCTCACACGCACGCACGGACCCAGGCCCACGCCCGGAGATCGAGCCCTGGGCTTGCAACCGTTGTCGCCCCCGGCGCCGCGGCCAGAGCCCGGACCACGGCTTCCGCGCCGCCGCCGCCTCGCCGAGAAGGGCCGCGCCGGACCTGGAGCGCGGCGGCCCCCGGCCGGCAGGGATGGGGAAGCGGGCGGGAGGAGGAGCAACCGGAGCCACCACCGCCGCCGTCTCCACGTCCGCCGCGGCCGGGCTGGAACCTGCGGCCGCCCGTAGCGGGGGCCCGCGGAGCGCGGCCGCCGGCCTCCTAGGAGCTCTCCACCTGGTGATGACCCTCGTAGTGGCTGCGGCGCGGGCCGAGAAGGAAGGTGGGTGTCCCCCGGCGGCGTCCCTGCGGCGGGGCTGTCATCCCGCTCTCGCGGAGGCCGGGCGGGCTGGGCCGGGAGGAAGAGCCGCGGCCGGGGCTCCGGCGCGAAGTTGGGCGGTCGGGTACCGTCCCGAGCCAGGACCTCGCGGCGCCCGCCGCACGGAGTGGCCCTCGCTCTCCGTGATTCCTTCCCCTGCCTTCCCCCTGTCTCCTGTCACTGCCATTTCAAAACTTCCTGAGTTATCGTACGTTCTTGCCACTTGGCCCGCTAGGTAGGAGGGGCATATTTTTTGGCTTTATTACGGCTAATAGGTACATTTTAGGACACTTCTGTTTTCTTGGTTGCGGTTGGTTGCATGCAGACAGAGCTTACTTTAAAATGTGGTAAAAATAGCGAGACACAGCTTACAAAATTTCACTTTGAATTTGTTCAGACATTTCTTCGAGGGGAATCTTGGTCCTGTAGCTTCCTCCTTTAATGTCTCTGCGTTATTGATGACTTTATTATTAGACCTAAATACAATTCCATTTAACTCTTTAGTAAGCTGTTGAAAGCCTGTTTACATTTCTTATTTTAAAATACGTGATTCGGTGCCTTTATCTTTGATATGAAAGCCTTTAAAAATAAACGTGAAGTTGCCAGCTTGCAAGCGTTTATCTATAATTTACAGTTAAGGGCTGGCCCCTATTTTAAAAATCTCATTAGTATTGTACTGCTGCAAAACGGGTACTTGGACAGGGTCAAAAATTATTTTGTAATCTTGAAGACCAAATCAGTGTAATTTCATCTACACTACCTCTTTTTGAGCCAAGGGACGTGTGAATGGTCACAGAGCCCTCGTGAAGAATTCACTAAGTGAATAGTTTAAAAAAAAAAAAAACTACGCAAAACTTGTTAGTTTAGCATTGCACATGAAACTGCCCGTACAAGAAAACAATTTCTTGCCCCGGTAACTTTAGAGTTAACATTCTACTTTATGACTAAAGTCACTTGCTTTTTATTGTTATTGAAGGTAAAAGCAAATACAAACCAAATTAGTATTAAAGTGCAAATGTGCTTCAATATACTGTTTCTTTTATTTTTGTCCACATTACATTCCCTTATTTAACTCTCTAAGCAACCTTAGTCTGGGTTAACATTGGTGGAAATTATTCAAAGAATTGCCGTCTATAGAAAGGATTAATTGATGGAAGCAAAATTATTTCCAGAATAAAATATTGCCGCTTTAGGACTAGTCAGTCCTGGGGTTGTCATAATACATCATTGGCCACAGATCTGCAGTTAGTTGAGTGTTCTTTCTTATGTGTGATCGTGGCACCTAGCATTTTGGCATGTAGTGGGTGTTCAGTGAACCCAAAATAGTGCAGTAATTTAATGGACATTTTTTGGGTGGGACTTCAAGTAGATCTTGGTGGGTATTGTGTCC
Source organism: Pongo pygmaeus (assembly GCF_028885625.2). Classification (NCBI taxonomy): domain Eukaryota; kingdom Metazoa; phylum Chordata; class Mammalia; order Primates; family Hominidae; genus Pongo; species Pongo pygmaeus. The sequence continues at coordinate 27,606,110 of NC_072385.2, read as the reverse complement.
TTCCTTTTCTGTTCCTTTGCTTACCTTGCACAGTGCCAGATACACTGGCGCTTAGCCTTTGAGTGAATGACTGTCTTCATGCGCCCTTAGCACAGGGAAATGAAATAATGGTTGAATCTAGTAAAGCATTAAGTTTGTATTTTCCTTCTACTGCTGCTGATTTTTCCAACAGCCATTTTATATGCTAATAAAAACTTTACTCTGGGTAAAGTTAAGTAAACCTTTTGTTTGAGAACTGTCAGCCTAAAATATATTTGCTAATTTCTCATTTGCATAGTTTATACATGTTAGTGCACCTCTCTAATACCCATAAATGTGTGTAAGGATTGGATGAGGAGAATACTTGTCAGGGTGTTAAGTATGTATTAAAGGGGTGGTTGAATCAGCCAGTGGCCTGGGTGAATCAGATATCCTTTGTGGCCCATGCTTATCTGTATGAACAATTTGTGTGTGCAGTTATCCAAGATATTAATGGAGATGATGCTGATATAGAACATAGGCCTCTACCCATCATAAACAGATCCGGTTCTAATCAAATATTCTGTGAAGGCATCTCCAGAAATAGCTTCTCCTTTAAAACTGATCATATTCCAGTATTGTTTCTGAGTTAGTAGGGGAAAAGCAGTTTATTTTCTTACGTGATTGTGACACTGTGAGTTTGGCATCTGATGAGGCACAAATACAGTATTTGTCCTAAAAGGTACTGTTGAGTTTTTCAGCAAGTCTGGGCAGATTTCTGAAGATGGCTGAGTTCAGTTTGATCATTCACACCCGGAGGAATTTTGTGTCTATTGAAGTAGCATAAACTAGTTTAAGATTTCAAAGTTAAGATTTACCTGCAGTTTTAATGATGATTCTGCAGGTATTTTGTATGTTTGTATTTTTTTTCCTTCATTACTGTATAATTTCACTGCAAAATCTTTAAAAGACAATAAAACTCATTGTCTCCTGAAGAAAAGCCGCAGAAATAAATTACCTAATGTAGTTTTTCATGTTTGGACTTGATGTTGATTTTCTTGAGTCAGAAGCATGGACCATTCCTTGTCTTAACATCCTATATGTCTTAACTGAGCTATGGGAGTGTGCTATCACTGGTCCAGAGGAAAGGTACCTTTGAGACGGTTTTGGCTGTGATGTAAATTTTGTAAGGACTTTGAAAGAGTTTTCCAGAGATAGAAGTTATTATAATCACTACAAATAACTAGTTCTAGATTGGTGGCAAGATTTTTTTCTTGAGTCTAATATCTAGATACTGAGAATAGCAAAAATGTGTGTGAGTTGTGAAAATATATTTTAAAAATATATAGTGAAAATACATGTGTGTGTATATATATTAAATGTATACTTTTAGTAGTCTTTTGAATTATAAAGCAGCCCATTATGACTGGCAAATAAGACCTTTTTTAAAAAAGCATCACATATCATGTAATATAATTTCATTGTGAAGTGGGTTTTTGGAAGGCATTTATTATAAATGAGAAGCTGTAGTTTATGTATCTAGTAAATATAAATTCAAATAAATTTTCAAGAATGTTTCAATCTATGACAATTTAAATTTCATTGTCACATGTTTTATTAATTGGCAATTAAATGGCAGGGTACAGTTTGACAGCCTTTATTAGGACTTATGGAATTTTTTGCCAGTGTACTATAGTTTCATGCACAAATTTTTGTTTTAAGCTGTATTTGTGACATAGGTGCAAAACACAGTACAAAAGTATTTACAAAGCATATGAGAAAAGTGCGTAGGACTAAAGACCACAAGAAAACAGATAAGAATCTAATAGTTTTCTAAGGGTAGCCGAATTGACTAGGAGTGTTATTTACTTTTTCTTGACCAAATTATTTTTAACCTACTTATTACTCGATAATGTTAAAATGTTTTTGAAAGTGATTTTCTTAAGAGTGAGATGTGTTAACCCTTTCTATGGGGTAGAGTGGGTACCTTTTAATTTAGGGCCTAGTAAATAGAATATTATTTAATAAGTGCTTCACTAATGAACGTTTGTAGCCTGCTTTTACTAAAGGCTGTTGCCTGACGGAGCATTGGAGTTTTGCAGTTGGAAAAAGTGTGTCCTCTTTTCCTCCTGCTAATGACCATTTTCCTCCTCTTTCTAATTCTTACAGTGGACCCTCATAGACATCTGCCAGAAAGATTGCTTTGGGAGTAGATGTAAACTCATCTAATTGTTACCATCCAGAGTAGCAATAAGCCAAATTACTCTTGGAGGAAAATAAAATCTTTGCTAGGTGCTTGGTATTTTAGGTGTTCTCTCTCTTGCCTATATGTGACTCAAGCGCTCTGATTGGCCTTGCCAGACCAAGAGGCCCTTTTCCTACAGCTGAATTTTCCCCCACTGTCTCTTGTAAGCAGCATCTGGCATTGTTTTGGTGACTGTACTTCTCGGTTCTGGTTGTGCCCTAGCTGTCAGTTGCTGCTCTCCAATTGCCTGTTGGTTGTCTTCCTCCCAGTGTGTGTCTAGGTGCTGGTGCACACTGCATATGTCCAGGGCAGAATTATCTTGCGCCACCTCCAGTTTTCAGTTTTTTATTAATGCTATGATTATTCTGCCTGCTCCACTGGATTCAGTTTTGACCCTTCACCAAGTGGCATCAGTGCCTGTTACATCCTGTTTTGATCACTCTCCCACTGCCTTCACTATGGGGCACTGCAGCAGCCTCTCTCCTACCACCTTTCCCCATTTCTGTTCAGTCCTGCATGCTCCCTCTGAATTTGTGGTGTCTTTGTTAATCATTCATCATTCATTGTGACACCTAATTGTGTACTGCCTTGTTTAGCTACTTAAATGATTTCAGGGGTGTCATTCTTCACCTAGACTGGAATTTCTGTAGGGCAGAACCTTTGTCAACATCTGTAGTACATAAATAGCAGGCATTCAGTTTTGAATGAAAGTTTGCCTAAACTTTCATTGTAATATAATTTCATTGTGAAGTGGGTTTTTGGAAGGCATTTATTATAAATGAGAAGCTATAGTTTATGTATCTAGTAAATGTAAATTTGAATAAATTTTCAAGAGTGATTGTTTCAACCTATGACAATTTAAATTTCATAGTCACATGTTTTATCAATTGGCAATTAAATGGCAGGGTAACGTTTGACAGCCTTTATTAGGACTTTTAAAATTTTTTGCCAGTGTATTATAGTTTCATGCACAAATTTTTGTTTTAAGCTGTATTTGTGACGTAGGTGCAAAACACAGTACAAAACTATTTACAAAGCATATGAAAAAAGTGCATAGGACTTTTTGTACCTGAGAACCTGGGTTGAGAGTCAGAAGTACAGGTAAAACTCAGTTCTGGTGCAGATGTCATGAGGAAGTCTGCTATAGTAGGATATTGAGTAACACCAGTTTTTTCTTCCCCACATGTTGCTTTTCCTTGTAACTAAAAGGAGTTGTATACACTTATCTAAACCATCACTTTTATAACTTCTTGATTTTAAGATTTTCAGATTCTCATAAAACCCTAATCTAGAGATCATGAAACTGAGGCTTAGAGAGGTTAAGTAATATACCCAGCGTGATAGGGCTGGTAAATAGTGGAGCCAGGATTCCATCCTAAGACATCTGTCCGTTGAGCCAAAGTATGTAACCCCAAATGAGCACTTCAGGAATTAGATTTTGTTATATTGTACCAACTGCAAAAAGAACAGACTTGACAGTTCATGCAAAACCCATGTATTAGTATTCAAGTAAAATGTACTTTTTTTTTTTTTTAAACAGCCACAAGCTTTCATATCACTTTCTTTTGACTTGTTAACAGTTTAAGTAATCACAGGCCATTCTGGATCATGAAGGTTCTTAAAAGGAAACCAGTGAGTGGATAATACAGGGAAATGAATATTTGGTATTGGAAGCTACTGTCTCTTTGTTCTTGATGACTTAGATACCTGATTGTATTGCTAAGGTTAAGCAATATTGCCTTCTGTAGATACTGCTTAGCTCCAGACTGGTGTGAAGAGTTAGTCTAGACTTGTGGAATATTCTCAGAAGCTGGCCCTGGATTAACAGAAACTGGAGATAATGCAAGGGCTGGTAGTGGCATTTGCCTCGGTGGGCAGAAATCTCTCGCAGACTTCCATTAGAGGTCCAAGGGCTCCAGAAGCAGTTCAAAGGTGCTTTGTTCTTATTAGGGCATTTTGGAATTAGGTGGTCATTAGTTCTCATCTGTAGTTCCAAATCTGTTTTTGTTGTTGTTGTTTTTTTTTAATTCCCATGTGATTACTTTTAAAACCACAGTTGGAAGGTTTCTAGAAAGCCTTTGCCATTTGGCTGATTGATTTTGTTGCATACAACTCTGCCGTTTTAGGGCAGAGGTTTGAGGTTTAAGAGGATCGTTTAGATGGTCAGTCATGATAGAGTATGAAACCTACGTTTTTATTTTCATTTATTTATTTTCTAGAAACTTTGTGGTAAAAAAACACATAACAAACTACTTAACCATTTTTATATGTACAGTTCAATGGTGTTAAGTATATTCACATTGTTGTGCAGCAGACCTTCAGAACTTCTTTATGTAAAACTGGAACTCTATACCCATTAAACAACTTCCTATCTCTCTCCCTACCTTTAATCCCCACCCCCAGGCTCCTGGTAACCACCATTCTACTTTCTATGTTTATGAATTTGACTACTTTAGATACTTCATATAAGTGGAATAATGCAGGATTTGTGACCTGCTTATTTTATTTAGCATAATATCTGTAAGGTTAATCCATGTTGTAGGATGTGACAGTTCCTTCCTTTTTTTTTTGTTTTGTTTTTTGAAATGATGTTTTGAGAATTTATTTACAACCATTGAACACAGATGGTTTTGTAAAACTGACAATTACAGACTCCTTAAACTCACAACATACATATATTTCAATATTTAAATAGCCTGTTTTCGTCAAAAGAAATTTTCTACTGCTTTTTCATAAAAATATAAAAAAGACAACATTTATAGATCCTTCCTTTTTAAGGTTGAATTATATTCCATTGTATGGATATACCACACTTTGTTTATCCATTCATCCATCCGTGGACACTAGGCTTGCTCCCACCTCTTGGCTCTTGTGACTAATGTTGTGAAGTTGAGTATGCAAATATCTCTTCAAGACCCTGGTTTCAACTATTTTGCATATCTACCCAGAAGAGAGAGATTTCTGGATCATGTGATAGTTCTAGATTTAATTCCTTAAGCAACCACCACATTTCCATAGTGGTTGCATAATCTTAGAATCCCATGAATAATGCACAAGAATTCCATTTCTCCATGCCCTTGCCAACAGTTTGTTTTGTTTTGTTTTGTTTTGATAGTGGTGTGAGGTGCTATCTCATTGTGGTATTGATTTGCATTTTTCTAATGATTAATGATATTGAGCATCTTTTCATATCCTTCTTGGGCATTTGTATATCTCCTTTGGAGAAATGTCTATTCACGTCCTTTGCCCATGTTATATTCAGGTTTTGTTGTTTTTGTTGTTGTTGTTGTTGAGTTATAGGAGTTCCTTATATATTCTGGATATTAACCCCTTATCAGATGATTTGCAACTATGTTCTCCCATTTGGCAGGTTGCCTTTTCACTCTGTTGAGCATATTCTTTGAACAAAAGTTTTTGTTTGATATAGTTACTTTTGCTTTTGGTGTCATATCCAAGATATCATTGCCAAATCCAATGTCATGAACTTTTTCCCTATGCTTTCTCCTAGGCATTTTATAGTTTTGGGTCTTATGTTTCAGCCTTTAACCCATTTTGAGTTAACTTTTATTTATGGTGTAAGATAAAGTATATAACTCTATTCTTTTGCATGTGGATATCCAGTTTCTCCAGTTCCATTTGTTGAAGAGGCTGTCCTTTCTTCACTGAGTAGTCTTTGTGTCCTTGTATGAAAATTAATTGGCTATATATGCAAGGGTTTATTTCTGGACACTTTATTCTATTTAATTGCTCTGTGTGTCTTTATGCCAGTACCAGACTATTTTGAAACTATAGCTTTGTAATATGTTTTGAAATGAGGAAATGTGAGACCTTTAATTGTCTTCTTCCTTTTCAAGATTATTTTGGCTATTTGGGGTCCCTTGAGATTCTGTATGAATTTTAGGATGCACTTTTATACTTCCCTTGGGATTTTGGGATTTTGATAGGGATTGTGTTGAACCTATAGATCACATTGGGTAGTATTGATATCTTAACAGTATTTTAACCCATAAACATGGGATGTCTTTCCATTTATTTGTGTCTAATTTTTTCAGCAGTGTTTTGTAATTTTCAGTGTACAAATCTTTCACTTCCTTGGTTAGGTTTATTCCTAAGTATTTTATTCTTTTTGGTGTCATTGTAAATAAAACATGCATTTTTGAACTAATGATTTTAATCAGTGTATCATTAATAATTGTAAATATATAGTTTTTAGTAAACACTCCATATTTGAAACAAGAAAAAATGCTGCATACTTAAGGTATTTCATTAATTACTTGCCTATAAAATGAAAGACATTTTAAGCCCTCGTTAGTTCTAACAATTTGTGACTTTTTTTTGTTTTTTTGGGTTTTTTGTTTGTTTGTTTTTTTGAGACGGAGACTCACTCTGTTGCCAGGCTGGAGTACAGAGGTGCGATCTCAGCTCACTGCAGCCTCTGTCTCCTGGGTTCAAGCGATTCTCCTGCCTCAGCCTTCTGAGTAGCTGGGACTACAGGTGTGTGCCACCACGCTCAGCTAATTTTTGTATTTTTAGTAGAGAAGAGGTTTCACGGCCAGGATGGTCTCGATCTCTTGACCTCATGATCCGCCTGACTTGGCCTCCCAAAGTGGTGGGATTACAGGCATGAGCCACTGTGCCTGGCCAATTTGTGACTATTTTTTAAATCAGTTATAATGATTGCAAAGTGATATGGCAGTTTGGTTCTTGAGAGCTAATTTTTTCTGTATAGTTCTAGTATTACATTTGGATCAAAGGATGCGCTAGTTAAAAACTGTCTCGGCAGTGAAGTTTGAGAAATAGCATAGCCAACTTTATAGATTCAAGTTAATTAGTGGTTTGTATTCATGGTATGGCAAGGGCCCTACATGGATTTTCTTTTTAGAGAATGATTAAATTGGTAGCAGAAGATTTTCTAGGCAATTATTCATGGTACAAAGGTGCTCTGTGAAACCTAACTGTATTTATAAAGAGCTTTGAGATAGTTTATGTTTGTCATTCCAAAAGTTATTAGGTAGAGCAGCGTACAAGAGAGGGTAGTGTGCTTTCAAACCTTTGGGCGAAATTGGACCACCTTTAGAAATGCTTCCATGGATTGGTGACATGGGCTCATCTAAAGTATTGCTTCTTGATTAGCAAATGGGAAGTGAAGTAATGGTCACCACTACCAAGAGGTAGTGTCTCTTTCAGAATGGGTGCAGCAGTGGTTATGTTTCAGATATAGGGGAGTTCTTAGGTATTTAGGGGTCCACCTCATTATCATGGGTGGCTTCTGTTGAGTTATGGCTGGGCATGAAAATAGGTTACTGAGAATTGTTTTGAAGAGAGATGTAGGAAGGAAAAAACAGGCAAGGAATTAGGTCCAGTTGTATTGGAATCCTAGAGATTCTTGTATAAATTGATTGTAAGAATAAAAGAAATTATAAAATGCAGATTAATAAATGGTGAAAAACTGTAACCAGTCAGGAACTAACATGAGTCATCCATACTTTGGTCTCTGTTCCTTCCTCATCTCTCTTCCCTCTCCTCACTCTTTTCCTGCCCCTATTCCCCATTTAAAAAAATAGATACTGCCAATAGTTTTCTTCAAAGGCAATCAATTCACATCTCAACCATACTTTATACATGTGCTTACTTCCCCGCACTGGCTGTTATTCTTTTCTTACCAGTCTACCAATAAAGTTGTCACGTTGTTTTAATTTATTTTAAAACAATTACTACTAAGACTGAATACTTTTATACATTTGCGGCCATTTGTATTTCTTTTGTGTTGTTTGATCAGCCTTTTGTCAGTTTTCCCATTGATGTTTGAATTTTTCTTTTTGACTTAGTCTTTTGACTTTAATGGATTTAATATTTTTCTGAGTTTCTATTTGCATTTGAATTTTTTATTTTCTATTATTTTTATACTTGTCAGGCAACTCTCTTTTTTTTTTAAATGGTTTCTGCCTTTCTCATACCTTAACAACCCTAAAGATTATATATTCAGCAATATTTTATGTCCATGCTTCCATCTTTAAATGCAAATCTCTATTTCTTCAATCCGTTGGCATTAGGTAGGGAATCTGTTTGTCCTCAAATCATTAGTCAATTGCCTTAACACCACTTATTGAATTTTATACAGTAATTCGTTTCATTCAGGTTGTTATGTACTGGGATCTATTTCTTGATTTTTTTTTTCCCCAGGGTATTTTTTTTCTCATATATATGTCTAAGTATTTGTACATTTGTTTTAACTTTATTTTAGGTAATATAGCTTATTTATACATTTCATTAGCTGGCTTGGCAGGTCATCCCCTCTCCCTAAATGATTATTCTTCAAAAAGCAGTTTCTTATCTATCTTGTATTTTATTCCCTATGAATCCTCAAATCATTTTGTAAAGAAAATTTAAAATTGCTATTTGCTTTTTGGTTACAATTACATTAAAACGTTAGATAAATCTGGAATTTGACATCTTTATAGGGTTTTCCATTTTGTTTGTCTTTCTCCTATGTCTGTGTGTGTGTATATACATATGTATTAAGTAAAACTGTATGAAATTATAATTTTTGTCAGTCATTATAATTTTTGTCAGTCCAACATAATTGAGTAACAACTTAGTTATTCAATCTAATATTAATATGTATGTTTTTATGCATTATTGCTTTGGCTAGAGCTTCAGAACACTGTTAAATAAGAGTGATGAAAAAGCAGGCATCCTTATGTTTTTCTGTTTTTTTAAGAGAAAAATACCTTAAGTGTTTCATTGTGTAGTATGATTGGGGTAGTTGGTTGAAGTTAGATGTTCTTAATAATAGGAAATTTCTTATATTTTTAAAGAGTTTTAGTTTTAAGAGTTATTAGGAACAGGTACTACATTTTATCCCATGACGTTTTTACCTTAAGCTGTAGGAGCAGTCCTCTTAACTCAGCTGCACTGAACTTTCTTGGTGAATTTATACCCATGTCTGTTTTCCCTCTAGTAAACTCATCCAGGGATACCCATTGGACTTGGGCTGCCTGCAGCTGCCAGGCTACACTCACACACTTACACATTTGCTCCATTTAGTTAATGTGCATATTTTTATATTGTGGTTTTGTTTTTAACCAAAAATCTTTTTAAAAAGCTATTATATCGATATAATCCCTCATGAGTATTGATGTATCAATATATAGTAATTATTATAGTAATATATCATTATATATAATATATATTAATAATCCCTCATGAATAGATTAATGCCTTTCCCAGGGGGATGGGGAACTAAATTCTCACATTTAATTTCCAAGAGAGTTCACCTGAGACCTGGTATTAAAATGAGCCTGTCACCACCCCACTTGCCGCCATGTGATCTGCACACTCCTTTGCCTTCTAGGAGTGGAAGCAGCCTGAGGCCCTCAAGCAGAAGCAGACGTTGGTACCACACTTCCTGTACAGCCTGCAGAACCATGAGTCAAGTAAACCTGTTTTCTTTATAAATTACCCAGCCTCCAGTATTCCTTTAAAGCAACTCAAATGGACTGAGACATCAGTTTGCTCTCAATTAATTTGATATTTAAAAAAAAAATACCAACAAAACTTTTTATGGAATTAGGAAAGTTGCTGTTAAATTTTCTATGAAAAAATGAAAATGTAGAAATACTGGGAAAATTCTGGAAAAGTTATGAAGAATGACTAGCACAAGAAGTTATTAAAACCTGCTCTTAAACTATTATGTAATTGGTATAATTAGAATAAGTACTGGTACATAAATAGACAAATTAATGGAATAGAATAGAAATTCTAGTAATAGACCTAAGTATATATAGTTTATGTTAACCTACTTTTCTTCTGGGAGTCTGGAACTTTGGTATGTGTTAGGCAGAGGGGTACCATGTGGCTAGCTCCAAGTAAAAACCTTGGGACTCTGTGTTAGTTTCCTATTGTGCCTGTAGCTAATTATCACAAGTTGAGCGAGTTAAAACACAAGTCTATTCTCTTATCATTCCAAAGGGCAGAAATCTAAAGTCAGGGTGTGTGGTTAACTGCCACAGTTATTGCTTGAGACAATCATTACAGCAGTTACTCCTGTTACTGCTTGAGACTGTCATTATAGCAGTTACCACTGGAGACCGTCATTACAAGACTGAACGAAGGGACGAACATAGAAATGAAAAAAGACAAAAGAAACTGTTTTAAGGAAAGGCAACATGGGGAGAAGAAGAGAGCTCCCTGCTTCTAGTGAGCAAACGCAGCCCCCTTGAGCTTCTACAGCCCTTCAGTATTTATTGGGTAACGAGCAAGGAGGAGGAGGTAACCATTGGTCAGCTGCTTAATTGATCACAGGTTCATATTGTTACTGACAGGCTTCAGTTATGCCTAATCATGAGAAACATTTGTGCAGCCTCCAACATCTCCTCCTTTTTGTTTTTAAATTAATTGAGCAAGACAATTGCAGGTTGTGCAACCCTTAGTGGTGCCTAGACAGGAACTTGAAGGTACTATCAGGGACAAAAAGGGACCTGAAGAGAACTGAAGAGACCCGAAGAGACCTGAAAAACTAGTTCAGGCCGTGATGGGAAGAGGGGGTCAGACATGCCTCATTATACCCTCCTCCCTTTGGAATTCAGGCACCACTTGTAGCTGACTGTCGCTGCTACTACTTGAGACTGTCACTACAGCAGTTACTACTGTTACTGCCTGGGACCGTCATTATGAGACTGAACGAAGGGACAAGCGTAGAAATGATAACAAAAAACAAAAGTAATTTTTAAGGAAAGGCTAGCATGGGGAAGAAGAAGAGAGAAGAAAAGAATAAAAGGGCTCCCTGCTTCTAGTGAGCAAAGGCAGCCCCTGAGCTTCTACAGCCCTTTCGTATTTATTGGGTAACAAGAGCATGGAGGAGGAGGTAACGATTGGTTGGCTGCTTAATCGATCACAGGTTCATATTATTACTAATGGACTTCAGATGTACCTAATTACAAGAAACATTTGTGTAGCCTCCAACAAGGGTGTTGGGGCTGTGCTCTTTCTGTAGGCTTCAGGGGAGAATCTTTTTCTGTCTTTTTTAGCTTCTAGAGGCTTCCTGAATTCCTTGGTTCATGGCCTCTGACAGCACTTCACCCTTTTCCTAATCCAAACATCTTGCTCCCATCCTCATATCACATTCTGTTCCTCTGAGTGTGATTATTAATATATTTGGCCCATCTGGCTAATCTGGGATAATCTCCCCATCTCAAAATCCTTAATTTAATCACATCTACAAAATTCCTTTTGCCATGTAAGGTAACATTCACAGCTTCCTGGGATTAGGACATGGACATTTTGGGGAGTCGTTATTCAGCCTGCCACAGACATTGAGTTTCTAATAAGCTTTCTTGATAGATGTGACACCAAAAGCACAAACAACAAAAGGGGAGAAAATAGATAAAATAGACTTCAAAATTTGAAAGTTTTGTGCTTTAAAAGGCCCTATAAAGAAAGCAAAAAGACAACCCACAGAATGGGAGAAAAATTTTCGCAAATCATGTATCTGATAAAGGGATATGTATCTAGAATGTATAAAGAACTCATAACCTCAGTAAAAACAGACAATGCAATTAAGAAATGGGCAGGGGATCTGAATAGGGATTTCTCCAAATAAAGATATACAGTAAACATATGAAAAGATGCTTTACATCATTAGCTATCAGAGAAATACAAATGAAAACCAAAATGAGATTCCATTTCACACCCACCAGTATGGCTACAATCAAAAAGATGGATAATAAATGTTGGCAAGAGTGCGGAGACATTGGAATGTCTTGTTACTTTATGGGTAACATAAGATGGTGCAGCTGCTTTGGAAAACAGTTTGGTAGGTCCTGACAATACGGAGTTACTGTATGACCCACAGTTCTGCTCCTTAGTATATACTCCAAAGAAATGAAAACACAAAAACTTGCACATAAAAACTTGTGCAGGAACTTTCATAGCAGCATTATTTATAATAGCCAAAAAGTGGAAACAACTGAAATGTTTGAAGAATAGATCAAATGGAATATTATTCAGCCATAGAAAGGAGTGAAGTATTATTACGAATGCATGTTACAACACAGGTGAACCTTGAAAACATTGTGATAAGTGAACAAAGCCACTCACAAAAGACCGTATAGGACCATAGAAGCGATTTATGTGAAATGTCCAGAATAGGCAAATCCATAGAGACAAAATAGATAACATGGTTGTCTAGAACTATGGAGAGCAGTGTAGGGAGTGACTGATGATGGGTACAAGGGTTTTTCTTTGGGATGGTGGTTGAACAACTCTGAATACACTGAAAACTATGCATTATATACTTAAAATGGGAGCTGTTATTAAACAAGTTTTATTAAAAATTGATAGGCTTTTCATCTAAGGGGGGAAAAACCTAAATGAGATACCATTTCTCACTTATTTGGGTGGCAAAGTTCTAAAAGCTTCACAACACTTTTGATGAGACTGCAGGAAAGCACGTGTTCTCACACCTTGTTAATGGGAATGCAAAAAAGATACAACCTTAATGGAAAGAAGTTCGGCACAGTGTCTAACAAAATTACATATACGTTACGGTTTTCACCTAGCAATCTCATTTTTAGGAATTGGCTGTTTTAACAATGCAAATACATATATATAAGGTTATTCATAGCGTGATGATTTGTAAATGAAAACTATTGGAAATGACCTAAATGCCCCTATATAGTTGAATAAATTGTTACATCCACAAATGGATCATTATGCACCTTAAAAAAGAATGAGGAAAACCTCTAGAATTTGCTTTTTAGTGATTTCCCAAGTACATTGATAAATGAAAACAGCAAGGTTATAAAGAGTGTATGTGTGTGGATAGCTACCTTAACAGATTTTTAAACTTTTTTTTTTTTTTTTTTTTTGGTGTGTAGTTCTGAGTTTCAGCACATGTATAGATTTGAATAACCACTACCATAGTCAGGATACAGAACATTTTCATTACCCTCCAAAACTTGTGCTATCTCCATATAGTCCACTTCTGACTCTTGTCAACCACTGATCTGTTATCTGTCACTGTAATTTTCTCTTTTTGAGAATGTCATATAAATGAAATTAGACAGTGTGTATGATTTGAGATTGTATGGTTTTAAGACTGGTTTATTTTACTCAGCACGAGGCACTTGAGATTCTTCCAACTTGTGCGTCTTGATAGTTAGTCTCTAGTGTTGAGTAGTATTCCGTTGTATGACTACACCATGATTTATTTGTTCATCTGTTGAAATTTTGGGTTGTTTCCAGTTTGGGGCTATTATAAATAAAGCTTCTTTGAACATTCATGTGTAAGTCTTTGTATGCACATGTATTTTATTTTCTCTCAGGTAAGTACATATGAGTGGAATTTCTGGATCCTATGGTAGCTGTATGTTTAAGAAACTGCTAACCTGTTTTCCAAAGCGGCTGTACCATTTTATATTCCCATCAGACGTGTATGAGAGTTCCATTTCCTCCATATGCTTGCCAGTGCTTGGTATGGTCAGTCCTTTACATTTTAGCCATCTTAACAGGTGTGTAGTGGTACAGGCATTTCTCATTTTATTGCACTTTGCCTCCTTTGCAGCCAATATGCTGTTTACAAATGGAACGTTTGTGGCAATCCTGCCTCACACAAATCTATTAGCACCATTTTTCCAATAGCATATGCTCACTTCTATTTTTATGTCACATTTTGGTAAGTCTCACAATATTTCAGGCTTTTTCATTATTATATCTGTTATGGTAATCTGCAATCAGTGATCTTTGATATGATTGTGTAATTGTTTTGGGATGCCCACAGACCACACCCATATGACACTGCAGACTTAACTGATAAATGCCCGTGTTCTGACTGCTCCAACTGGCTGTTCTCCCACTTCTCCCCCCTCCTCAGGCCGCCCTATTCTCTGAGACAACAATATTGAAATTAGGACAATTAGTAGTACTAAATAGCATCCAAGTGTTCAAGTGAAAGGAAGAGTCACACATCTCTCCCTTATAAATCAAAAGCTAGATATGATTAAGCTTAGCGAGGGGAGCATGTCAAAGCTGAGATAGGCCAAAAGCTAGGCCTCTGGCACCAAACAGTTAGCCAAGTTGTGAATGCAAAGGAGAAGTTCTTTAAGGAAGTTAAAAGTGCTACTCTGGTGAACAAATGAATGATAAGAAAGCAAAACAGCCTTATTGCTGATAGGAGAAAGCTTTAGTGTTCAGGGTAGAAGATCAGACCAGCCACAAGCATTCTGTTAAGTCAAAGTTTAATCCAGAGCAAGGCCCTCTCTTCTCTTCAGTTCTATAAAGACTGAGAGAGGGGAAGAAGCTGCAGAAGAACAGTTGGAAGCCAGCAGAGGTTGGTTCATGAGGCTTAAGGAAAGAAGACAGCTTCATCACATAAAGTGCAAGGTGAAGTGGTTAAGTGCCGATGTACAAGTTGCAGCAAGTTTTCCAGAAGATCTGACTAAGATCATTGATAAACGTGGCCACACTAAACAACAGATTTTCCATGTAGATGAAACAGCCTTCTTGTGGAAGATGCTGTCTTGGTCTTTCATAGCTAGAGAGGAGAAGTCAGTGCCTAGCCTCAAAGCTTCGAAGGACAGGCTGACTCTTGTTAGGAACTAATGAAGCTGGTAACTTTAAGTTGAAGCCAATGCTCATCTGTCATGCTGAAAAAATTCTAGGGACCTTAAGAATTATGCTAAATCTACTCTACTTGTGCTTTATAACTGGAACAAGAAAGCCTGAATGACAGCACATCTGTTATAACATGGTTTACTGAATATTTTAAGCGCACTGTTGAGACCTACTGCTCAGAAAAAATATTACTTTCCAAATATTACTGCTTGTTGACAAGGCAACTGGTCACCCAGGAACGCTGATGGAGATGTACAAGGAGCTGCATGTTGTTTTCATGCCTGCTAACACAGCATCCATTCTGCAGCCAAGGATCAAGGAGTAATTTCAAGTTTCATGTCTTATTTTAAAAATACATTTCTTAAGGCTATAGCTGCCACAGAGAGTGAGTCCTCAGTTGGATCTGGGCGAAGTCCATTGAAAACCTCCTGGAAAGGATTTGCCATTCTAGATGTCATTAAGAATATTTGTGATTTATAGGAGGAGGTCAGAATATCAACAGGAGTTTGGAAGAAGTTGCTTCCAACCCTCATGGATGACTTTGAGGAGTTCAAGACGTCAGTAGAGGAAGTGACTGCGGATACAGTGGAAATAGCAAGAGAACTAGGATTAGAAGTGGAGCTTGGGCTGGGTATGGTGGTTCATGCCTATAATCCTAGCCCTTTCGGAGGCCTAGGCGGAAGGAATATGGAGCCCAGGAGTTCAAGGACCTCCTGAGCACTGTGGCAAAACCCTGTCTCTACAAAAACTACAAAAATTAGCTAGGTTTGGTGGCTCTCACCTGTTGTCCCAGCTACTCAGGAGGCTGTGGTGGGAGGATTGTTAGAGCCCAGGAAGTCGAGGCTGCAGTAAGCACTCCAGCCTGGGCAACAGAGTGGCATCCTGAAGATGTAGCTGAATTGCTGCAGTGTTACGATAAAACTTGAACAAATGAGGAGTTGCTTCTTATAGATGAAAGGAAGTGGTTTCTTGAGATGAAATCTGCTCCTGGTGAAGATGCCGTGAACATTGTTGAAATGGCAGCAAAGGATTCAGAGTATTATCAACTTAGTTGATAAAGTAGTGGCAGGGTTAGAGAGGATTCACTCCAGTTTTGAAAGAAGTTCTTCTGTGGGTAAAATGCTGTCAAACAGCATTGCATGCTACAGAGAAATCTTTCATGGAAGGGCAGCAAACTCCGTTGCTGTTTTTTATTATTATTATTATTTTTTTTTTTTCCCAAGACCAAGTCTTGCTCTGTCACCCAGGCTAGAGTGCAGTGGCGCAATCTCGGCTCACTGCAACCTCCACCTCCCGGGTTCAAGCAGTTCTTCTGCCATGACCTCCCGAGTAGCTGGGATTACAGGCGCCCCCCCCCCCCGCCGACACCTGGCTAATTTTTGTATTTTTAGTAGAGACGGGGTTTCACTACGTTGGCCAGGTTGGTCTCAAACTCCTGACTTCACGATCCGCCCGCCTCGGCCTCCCAAAGTGCTGGGATTACAGGCATGAGCCACTGCGCCTGGCCCATTGCTGTTTCAAGAAATTGCCACAGCCCCCCCACCCTTCAGCAACCATTATCCTGATCCTGATCAACCTTGAGGCAAGACTCTCCACTAGCCAAAAGATTATGACTTGCTGAAGGTTCAGATAATTGTTAGCATTTTTTAGCAATAAAGTATTTTTAAGTTAAGATATATACTTTCTTAGATACAATGCTATTGTGCTCTTAATAGATTACAATATAGTGTAAATGTAGCTTTTATAAGCACTGGGAAATCAAGAAAACTTACGTGACTTGCTTTATTGTGTGATATAGGTTTTATTGTGGTGGTCTGGAACCAAACCTGCAATATCTCTGAGGCATTCCTGCATTTCATTGTAATTTTAATTGTATTTCTCTGGTGAATAATGATGTTGAGCATCTTTTCATGTGCTTATTTGCCATCCATATATCTCATTTGGTAAAGTGTCTTTTCACATCTTTTGCCCATGTTTTATTAGGCTATTTTCTTATTTTTGAGATTTTTGAGAGTTCTTTATATGTTCTGGGTACCAGTATTCTGGAGATACATATTTACAAGGATTCCTTCCAAGTCTGAGGTTTGTGTTTTTATTCTCATAACAGTCTTTTGAAGAGCAGAAGTTTTTAATTGATTAAATCTAGTTTACCAATTTGCTCTTTTATAGATCATGTTTTTGGTATCGTATCTAAAAAGTCTCTGCCTAACTCAAGGTTACAAAGATTTTCTCCTGTATTCTTTTCTGGAAGTTTTATAGTGGTAGGTCTTTCATTTAGATCTGTGATTGATTTTGAGTTAATTTTACGTATGATATGAGTTTTGTACCCAAGTTCTTTTTTTTTTTTTTTTTTGCATATAAATAACCAGTTCTTCTAGTGTTGTCTATTAAAAAGACTGCTACCCTTTTCCCACTGCATTGTGCTTGTACTTGTTGAAAATCAATTGCATGTACATGTGTGAGTTTATTCCTGGTTGTCTCTTTTTTGTTCTGTTAATCCGTTTTTCTACCTTGATGCCAGTACCACACTGTCTTGACTGCAGCTGTATTATAGTTACTGAAACAGTGTCAGTTCACCAACTTTGTTCAGTTTCAGAGTTTTGCCTATTCAAGATCCTTGACATTTCATTATGAATTTTAGAATCAGCTTATCAATTTGTACAACAAAGCCTTCTTGGGTATTGATTGGTACTGTGTTGAATCTATAGATGAATTTGTGGGGGGAACTGACGTCTTAACAGTATTTAGTTTTCTGACACATGAACAGGGATATTTTCACCATGTATTTAGGCCTTTAATGTAGTTTTCAGTATAAAATTTTTAAAGTATCTTTTGTCATATTTATCTCTAAGTATTTCATATTTTTGATACTAGTTTATTAATAAATGAATTTTTTTGAATCTCAATTTCTGGTTCATTGCTAGTATATAGAAGTAAATTTTATGTTGATCTTGCATTCTGTAATCTTGCTAAACTGACTTAATAGTTCTAATAGCTTTTCTGTAGATTGCATTGGACTTTTTACGTAGATAATCATGTCTGCAAATACGTTTTTTTCCAGTCTGGGTACCTTCTGTTTTGCTTACCTGATTGTACTGCTTATGACCTCCAGTGCAATGTTGAATAGAAGTAGTAAAAGTGGACATCTCTGTCTTGTTCATAATCTTAGCGGGGAAGCATTCAGTCTTCCACCATTAAGTATGCTGTTAGCCATAGGTTTTTCATAGATGCCCTTTCCCTGGTTGAGGAAGTTCTTTTATGTCTGGTTTGAAGAGAGTTTTTAACAGGAATGGATATTTATCGAATGCCTTGTCTGTATCACTGATTTTTTTGGTTAACATGATGAATGACTAACCTTGCATTTCTTACTTGGTCATGATAGGTATTATGCAATTTATTTTAAAGTTTTGTTTGTTTGCTAAGACTTAGAATTTTTGTATCTTTGGTCATTAGGAATATTGGTCTTTTTTTTTTTTTCTCTTGTAATGCCTTCCCTTTCAGTATTAGAGTAATGCTGGTCTCATAAAATTAGTTGAGATGTGTTTTTCCTTTTTAACTTTTTGGAAGAATCTGTATAAAACTGGTGTTATTTCTTCCATAAATGTGTGGTAAGAATTACCATTGAAGCCATCTAGGCTTGGAGTTTACTTTATGGGGATTTTTTTAACCACAATTTCAATTTTTAAGAAATAGGGCTATTCAGGTTATCTATTTCTTCCTGAGTGAACTTTGGTAATTAATATCTTTCAAAGAATTTGTTCATTTCATCTAAGTTGTCAAATTAATTGGCAAAGTTGTTCATAATGTTCCCTTACTATCTTTTGAATATTTGTAGCAACTGTAGTGATTACACTTCTCTTATTCCTGAAACTTATAATTTGTGTTTTCTGTTGTTTTTTTCTTGATCAGACTGGCTACAAGTTTATTAATTTCAATCTCACAAAAAGCATCTTTTGGCTTTATTATTCTCTGTATATGTTTGTATTTGTCTCACTTTTTCTGTTTCATTGACTTTTTCACTTGAATTTTATTTCTTTTTTTTTTTCTTTGCTTACTTAGAGTGTAATTTGTCCTTTATTTTCTAGTTTCTTAAGGTGGATACTGAGGTTTTTGATTTGTGGTCTTTGGGTATTTATCAAAGATCTTTTTGTTATTGATACATAATTTAATTCCATTCTGGCCAGAGACCATACTTGGTATGACATTAGTTCTTTTGAGACTTGTTTTGTGACTTTGAATATAGGCTATCTTGGTGAATGTGTGCATTTGAGAAGAATATGTCTTCTGCTGTTGTTGGAGTACTCTGTCAATGTCAGTCAGGTTGGTTGTAGTGCTGTTCAAGTTCACCATTTTCTTGCTGATTTTTTGCCTACTTTATTCATCAATTATTGAGAAACACATATCTTTTTCCACCTGGTATCATTTCCTTCTGCCTGAAGGATTTTTTGTACTGTGGATCCGCCAGTAATGAATTCTTTCAGCTTTTATATCTCTGAAAATGTCTTCATTTTGCCTTTGTTCTTAGATACTTTTATTTGCTGTAGAGTTACAGGTCGACATTTTTTTTTTCTTTTTCTTTTAGTCTTTAAAGAGATACTGTCTTCCCACTTGCATTGTTTTCCAGAAGAAATTTGATGTCATCATTATCTTTGTTCCTCTGTGTATAACATGTCTTTTTTTTTCTCTTGATGCTTTTAAGATTTGTTTTGTAAATCTGGTTTGAAATAATTTGATTATCTCTTGGTATAGTTTTTTTTATGTTTATTGAGCTCAGGGTTTGTTGAGCTTCTTGGATCTCTGGATTTATAGTTTTCATTAAGTTTGGGACATTTTCACTTACTATTTCTTTAAACATTTTTCCTGTCCTCCTCCTCCTCCCAACCCCATTTTGGGGATTCCAGTTCTCCAGGCATTAGGCAGCTTGAAGTTGATCCCACAGCACATTGCACTGTTTAGGTTTTTTGGATCTTTTCCTGCGTGTTCCATTTTGGATGGGTCTACTGCTATTCCTTCAAGTTCCCTAATTTTTTCTTTTGCATGTCTAATCCACCCTTAATCCCATCCATCACATTTTATTCATCTCACAAATTGTGGTTTCATCTCTAGAAGTATAATTTGTCTTTGTATCTTCCATCTCTCTACTTAACTTTTTGAACATATGGAACACATTTATAATACCTGTTTTATTGTCTTGTCTGCTAACTTCTGTGCCAGTTCTAGGTTGGTTTCAATTGATTATTCTCATATTGGGTCATGTTTGTCTGTCTCTTGTGTGTGCCTGGTAATCTTTGATTGGATGCCAGATATTGCAAATTTTACGTTGTTGAGTGCTGCTGTTTTTGTATGCCCATAAATATTCTTGAGCTTTGTTTTAAGATGCAGTTAAGTTACTTGACAGTTTGATATTCTGGGATGTCTTGCTTTTAAGATGTGTTAAGTGGGTCTGGAACATTGTTCAGTTTTGGACTGATTATTCCCCACAGCTGAGGTAAGGCCTTTCTGAGCACTCTGTCCAGTATGTCATGAGTTCTGGATTTTTTTCCAGTTGGTAGAAATAGGCACTGTTTCTGACCCTGTTTGAATGGTGGGCATTGTTCCGCTAATCCTTTTGGATGGTTCCTTCCCTAGCCTTGGGGAGTTACCTCACACAAATGCACTGATCAGTACTTCACCGAGGACTCAATGGGGACCCTCCGTAATTCTCCAGGGTTCTTTATGCAGCTCACTCCGTTCTGGTATTCTTTTCTATGAACTCTCATTGCCTTGGTTTCCCCGGACTCTCAGCTTTGTCTCATCAATTTGGAAAGTCCACCAAGCTCTACCACTGTTTCCCCTCCCTGCACTGTGGCCTAGTAACTCCCTCGAGGCAGTAAGCTGGGCCAATCATAGGGCTTACGTTGTTGGTTTCCCATGTCCTTCGTTGACTGTTGTTTAGGGTCTGAAAATGATCATTTAATTAATGCATTTTGTGTGAGTTTTTGGTTGCTTCAGGATGGGAGGGTGCATCATGCCCAGAAGTAGAAGTCCATATGTCTGCATCAGTTATTATTCTACAGTGTAAATGCCATTGTTATTTTCAGGTGTTATTCCTAAACCTCTTGGTACAGAAAATTTTTGGTAATTAATGTGAGATAGTATGGTGCATGTTTCCCTTTGCTGTTACTATAACAAATAACCACAAACTTAGTGGCTTAAAAACAACACAACTTTTATTATTTTATGGTTCTGGAGATCAGAAGTCTGTACGTAGTGAGTCTCACAGGCTAAAATCAAGATGTTTGTAGGCACCTACTGTATACCCACAAAATTAAAAAAAAACTTTTTTAATATGTGTTTGTAGGACTGTGTTTCTTTCTGAAGGCCCTAGGGGAGAATTTGCTTGCTTGACTTTTCCAGCTTCTAGAGGCCACCCACATTCCTTGGCTTGTAGCCCCCTCTCCTGCCTTCAAAGCCAGTAGCCATGGGCCAAGTCGTCCTTATGTGCCTTCTCTCTGGGTCACCCTCTTCTGCCTCCCTCTTCCACTTTTAAGGACATTGGGCCCACCCAGATAACCCAGAATAACCTCCCTATTTTAACATCGGCTGATTAGAGCCTTAATTGCATCTGGGAGCTTAATTCCCCTTTGCCATGTGATTTGGCATATTCACAAGATCCTGAGGTTAGGATGTGGGCATCTTGGAGTGGGCTGATGACTATTATTTTGCCCACCACAGATTGATGGTTTTTAGAATGATCTCTGCCTAAGACTGCCTGCCTGCCTGCCTTCCTGCCTTCCCTCCCTCCCCTTTCTTTCCTTTCTTTCCTTTTTCTTTTCTTTCTTTTTTAACAGGGAATCTCATTCTGTCACCCAGGTGGGAGTAGTGCAGTTTCTGGGGGGTCTTGCTTTTAAGATGTGTTAGGTGGGCCTGGAACGTTGTTCAGTTTTGGACTGATTATTCCCCACAGTTGAGATAAGGCCCTCCTGAGCACTCTTTCCCGTATGTCATGAGTTCTGGATTTTTCCAGTTGGTAGAAATAGGCACTGTTTCTGACCCTGTGTTTCTGTTTCTGAAATGGCGTATCTCGGCTCACTGCAACCTTCACCTCCCAGGTTCAATGGATTCTCCTGCCTCAGCCTCCCGAGTAGCTGGGATTACAAGCGTGTGGCACCACTCCCGGCTAATTTTTGTAGTTTTAGTAGAGAAGGGATTTCACCATGTTGGCCATGCTGGTCTCAAACTCCTGACCTCAAGTGATCCGCCCACCTTGGCCTCTCAAAGTGCTGGGATTATAGGTGTGAGCCACTGTGCCCGCTCCTTTCTTTTGATGACTGTGAAGAATTGTCTATATAGGATTTTATTTTATTTTGCTTATTTTTTTGAGACAGGGTCTTGCTCTGTCACCCAGGCTGGAATGTAGTGGTATGATCGCAGCTCACTGCAGCCTCGACCTCTGGGGCTCAAGCAGTCCTCCTGCCTCAGCCCCCTGAGTAGCTGAGACTATAGGCATGCGCCACCCTGCCCAGCTAATTAGGATTTTCTTCTTAACCTACACACAGTAAGACATTATTAGAAACAATGAGACTACAAACCTATACTTTAAAAATGTGTTGGTTATATATAGCTTGTCTGTCATACATAGCATTTAGAAGGAGCTTATTTTAATTTCAGATATGATTCAGAAAACTTTATGGATTATTTCACAAAGTTTTGATTTAAGAATTTCTCAGCCCATTGCATTTGGCAATGTATAGAAACTTTCAAGCTTGGGAAATTGATTGATAGCCACAAATGTAATTTTAGATCAGTATCAACTATCTTATATTTCAGTATTTTTTTCCTTTTAAAATTGAAGAATGGTATATTTTCCCCGTTTCCTCCGCTTATCACAGCTAATGCCTTATGTTCTTTGTCGCCTTTGTCACGTGGAACACCTCCTTGTGTGCTGTTTTCCTGTCAGGCCTTCAGCGTGTCATCCCCCACATTGTCAGCAATTTCAGTGATCTCTGAAAAAGCCCAGGATTTTCTCCGTGACCTTTACCCAGTGTCCTTTGTAAAGGGTTATGTATACCTGATTTGATGGAATAATTTATGTATAGCAGCTCTGAGCTGAGGTTATCACTTTTGCTTCCATAACTGTCTTCATATTGTATTTGACTCCCATCTTTAAAATAATCATTGATAGAATTCTAAAGTAGTAGTTTATTTAAGCCAGAAGTTAGTGTGCAAGGTGAATAATAATTTTAATCATTCTTTATACTCCCCCCACCATAGGCTACATTAAAAACAAACCAGGCTTTTATTTGTCCAAGAATGGTTGAGTGTCAGTAGGTTCAGTAGAGCCAGTTCCAGAGCACATAGTCAAGCCAGCAGGTATTTGTAATACCTTCTCTTCTGCTGCATTCTGCTTGCTTCTACTTGCACACTCCTAGGTAAAAGTGAGTGAGATATGTCCAGCATGGCAGACCACCAGAAGTTGGCCAAAGCACTCAGCACTTTGTCCTTGCTTCAGGAATAGGCCCAGATCATTACTCTTCTCTGGCCACAGTCCTGGGACCAGAAGCCCAATCAGCAGAGCACCTGCTCTTCCACCAGGCTGGTTTGTGCCTGGAGTGAGTGGTGAATAGATGAGGTCAAGGCTTTGCGGATGGATGACTTTTCTTCACATATTGGTTTATCATTTACTTCTGTGTGTCATTGGGTAAATTATTTGTGGACCTTTCTCAACTGTACAGTGGGCATAAACATGCTTAATAGAGTTGTTAGGCACTTTGCTGTAGGTCTTGAAATGTTAGTTTTCAGTTATGTTTGCAGATTAGGTATGCTATCTTTTGTCTCCTCTCTCTATACTGTTTCTTTTGGCCTATGTCTCTATTTACCTCCTCCCACACCTTGCCTCCAATGAAAGAAACCAGGCATGGAACATTTGTCTCTTGGATCAGCCTTAATACCTTTATGCTCCCTACTGAGCAGTTCCTTGGGGGCAAGGGGAGTCTAAGGCCATCCCCAAAAGAGGTAGCCATTTCTTTAAGGTACTGTGTTTTATTTATTCAAATTTTGCATTCCATTTCTGTATCCATGCTGGTTCCAGTAGAAAAACAAATTTTCCCAAGTGGATACACCTTAAGATGTGTCTCATGCTTTGTACTTAGAGCTCACAATAGCACGTTTCTGGAAACATTTCTGTGTTTTAGCAGTACTATAACAGTCATTCTTCGTCAACAAGGAGAATGGAATGGAATGGAATGTTGCCAGGGTCTTGGTTCACAGAGGTAGACTAACTTTGACCTTCCTGGGACCCCGAACAACTCCACATCAGACAGATCGTTGTGAAAGGCACTGAGTAACATTTAGATAAGTGGATGATTTTGCATTTTTTACAGTAACATCAGAAAGTCCAGTGTTGTATGAAACACTGCTTGTTAATAAAGAGCATGTGGTTACATACCGGCTACTTGTAGGAGAATATGTGTGGCTTTCAGTTTCATAGTTCTATTCCTGCAGATTTTTACTGCATAACTTGTTTTATTTGAGCAGTTTGTGTACAGTAATGTATGGAATAATCTTCATGAAATAGTGTGTAGATATGTTTTTGACTCATGGCAGAATAAGTACTCTAAGGCCTTAGAATAGTAGCCTGGGAAGACAAATGTCAGCACAGAAAGATACGTCATTCATAGATATCTGAGAAGACCTGCAAGTGTCATTAATTAGAATCTGAAAAGGAAATATTTTGGAAAACATAAATAATACAGGCGGTTAGGTGTCTGCAGCCAGAGAGTTAGAGAAGGAAAGAAGTAACAGACTAATGGAGGGGAGTTGTCAGGGAAGGAGGTGGTGGGGCAGAAGGGCCCAAACAAGGGGAGCTTGGTGGAGGGCCTGGAAGAAACTGATGATTAAAGCAACAATTGTCTGTCTAAGCACACACACCCTTACCCTGCCCCTATCGTTAGGTGGCTGGCCTTATGATATGTACTATGTACAGGGTAACTTCTCTTTTGTACAATTGAAGATTAAAGGCTTAATTTATACATGCCTAGTGGTCATAATACATCAACAAATTGCTCTTAAATGAGTTAGTTTGTCAGCTGAATTAACTAACATAAATGTTGTCATATCCTTTTCCTTTTTTTTTTTGAAACAGGGTCTCTCTCTGTCACCCAGACTCAAGTGCATTGAGTGGCACAGTTATAGCTCACTGCAGCCTCGATCTCCTAGGCTCATGTGATCCTCCCATCTTAGCCTCCCAAGTAGCTAAGACTAGAGGTGTGCCTCCAGGCCCAGCTAATTTTTTTTTTTTTCCTTAGTAGAGATGAGGTTTCACTCTGTTGCCCAGGCTGGTCTTGAACTCCAGACCTCTAACCATCCTCCCACTTTGGCCTCCCAAAGTGCTGGGATTACAGGCAAGAACCAGTGTGCCTGCCCGATATCCTTATTCTGATGGGAAGGATGTGCCTTAGCAAACCAGTTCAAACGACAAGTTGGGGAAGGAGTATAATCTTCTGGATAATGGGAGCCAGGAAGCTTGCCAGGTCTCGTCTTCACTACACACAGATGAGTGGGAGATGTCGGGAGTCACTCTTGCTTTGTGCAGGCTTCCCTACAAACATGTCAGCACTGCTTGGCATACTTCCTGAAACTTATGTTTTGTCTGAACATTGCCCCCACAAAGGGAGAACTCATTTTCCGAGACCCTACTGCAGGGAGATAGGAGTGCCCACTGTGTTGTCTGAAATGTGTGTGGTACACAGCAAGTGCTCATTAAGTCTCAATTCAGTTGAAAGTTGAATTACATACTGACAGGCAGGTTCATGACTATTCCCATGTTTATGCCTGAAGTTCATGTTGGTGTCTCAAAGTGTTAACACTTAAAATATTAAAAATTTGAGATATACATAATACATAATTTTTGAGATATACATATACAAATTGAGATATACATAATATATATAATATAATATATATATATAATAAAGGAAACATAGACCTTCTGCACCCTTATCTGGTAGTCACTCCTCAGTTCTTATCTGGTCACTAGGCTTGACAGAACACCAGCAAATTAATTCGTTAATTTTTATTCAGTAGGTGCCATGTCTTAGGCTGGGTATAGAAAGGTAATGACACAATTCTGGCTTTGCAAGAGCTTTCAGTGTGGTGGAGTGAACAGGCCTACAGATGGATGCAGAGTTATAAGTGGTTGCCAGGATAGGTCGGGTGCTGGGGACAGGACTTAGTGTACTACTAGGGCATTACTTAGAATAAGTAACTCATTTTGAGGTCTTAGGCAGTAAGACATTATAGCTTTGTTATGTGTCCGTGTCTCAGAGTTCTGAGATTTTTCTTCTGTGCCTCCCACCTTAAAAAACCTCTCCAAAAAAAAAAAAAAAAAACAACTAAAAAAAGTGGCGTGAGACATCCCAACAGGTTGTGTTATGTGGGAAGACAACATGGTATGATAAGAAGAGCATCGAGGCTCTAGTGCTTACTAGCTCTGTGACCTTGTACAAGTTACTTATCCCTGAGAGTCTGTTTCCTCTTAGACTAAGAGGGAATAAAAGTATTCTGTGGAATGTTGAAAAGGTTAAACTTTTAGTTTGAGAATCCTTAATCTATTTAGCTTCATCTTCTCTCCCCCCACTATCAACCCTCTTGAAAAATTTTCCATTGCACCATTTGAATTAGTTGAGTATACAGTTTTTTATTATAAGCAGTTTGTTACTTATTAAATTTCTTATTTCCATGTGATCTTTATACTCTTTATTTTTTATTCCTCTTTCCTTTCTGCCAATTGGTCTGTACCCAGGGAATTTAAATAAATCAAACATTTCATTTTGTAGTCACATATGAATAAATTTACACACTGTACTGTTTTATGTTACACTTCCTGTTTTCTGTCAGTGTGCATCTTTCATGCAACCAGTATATTTTTCAGTACACCACTGGGCCCTTGGATATGTTCATGAGTAAGATGGTAATTAGCTTCCGAGAATTTTTTTGTTAGAGACAGGCATAAACAATTACAGTGTAAGATTAAAGGTACATATTAATATGTGTGTGCCACAGGAGAGAGCTAGGTTGACTGTATAGACAGACCTGTGTATCAGTCAGCTTATGAAATAGAGAGGACAGTTCTAATGGGGCATTAGGTCTGGATCCGAGTAACTCCCTTTTATGGTGAGTCAAAACAATACTCCATAAGTTCCATCTGACTCACCGCCCCCATCTAAGAAGTGTGCCGTTTGTTTGTTTGTTTGTTTTTAGGTGGTGGGCAGGTGTGGTTGAATTCATACCTGTGAACACCCCTGGAACAAGTTTGGTCAAAGCAAGCACTTGTCTTCGTAAGTGATTAGTCTTGTCATCTTATATGAGGGACCTGCCTGGCTACCTTTTTCAGTGGTGTAGAGAGTAAACAGACTGCTGACCTGGAATATGGGCTTGACTGTGACCTTGAGCAAGTTACCTAGTCCTCGTGTGTCAGCTTCCTAATTTGTTTTAATGGGGATAATAGGAGTACCTGTCTTCTAGGGTTGGTGTGAGTATTGAATCATCTGTAGGGCTTGGTATGTAGTAAGTGCTAGACTAGTGCTAGCTCTTGTTGCATATTCATGTTATGTTTGACTCTGGACTACTTGTGTAATCCCAGGTGAGCCAGCTTGAAGCTATTTTCAGTTGGACTAGACCAACTCCTTAGTCTGAAGGTATTCCATGTAGTCAGCTCAACAAACATTTATTGAGGGCCACTGTGTCAGATACTGGATTGGTCGTTGGAGCCTAAGAGATGAAGAAGGGGTGATTCCTGGCCTCAAGTAGTTTATACCTTTTATTTATTGTGTTCTCTTTAGTTTCTCAAAATACTTTTAAGATCAAGACATTCAAAGAATTAAGATTTGAAGAGTGGAAGAAATTTTAAAAAATTAGGAAAGGGTTCTTTTAAAGTAATGTATTAGGTAATTTAGGGAGAAATTGTCCCTTCCAGACTCTGTTAACCACCCAGAAAGATTTTGTCTGAGTCGAATGCCAGACACCTTGCTGGTTTAACTACTGCTAAGTTATGTTGCAGTGAGCAGAGAACAGCCGATTTACCCTGTGAGGCTTACATGGTCAGTGTATGCATTGTCAGCTCTAGTAATTATTCTAACATACTAGATATTCATGATAGAAATTTGTTTTATGACAAGGGAAAAATATACCCCTGTCAAAATGATAGCAAATAAATTTGATAATTTTGCAATTTAAGGTTTTTTTAAAAAAATTGCTTTTGTTCAATTTTTTTGTTTCTAGGCTTTGCTTACTTTCTCTTTTACTGAATTATCCTTGCATTGCTGTTCTTTTTCTACTCAAATTTTTAGCTCTAGCAGCAAAAGCCACCCTAGGAAAATTGACTAATGCAATCTAGTTCTACCTTTATGTGAATTTCAGGGTTACATTTAAATCACTTCTCCATGGGCAGGCAAAAGAAAGGTAGAAAAAAGCTTTTGAAGTTAGCCTGTCTAGGAGTAGGTAAGTTTTACACAATCTAAATTTACTGCAGAATTTCTTCAGATTTTTAGGAGCGGTAATTTTCATTACAGATTCCCTAATTTCATTAGGAAATTTTTAAATAATCTGTGGTGTTTGTGAGATTAGATGAATTGGTGCCCAGCCATGGGGCTTGTCACAGCCATCCAGATTCATCATTCCTGGTGTCCACTTGGTGCTTAGCAGCATGGCCCTTGGTAGTAAGTGGTAGTAGCTATTATGTGGCAGGTAATCTATGCAGTAGTGCCTGTTTTAAAAATGTTGGGGAAACCAGCCCCACACCACCTGGCGGGTACCCCGAGTCCAGCGGAGACAAAGGAGTTAGAAAGAGACAGAATAAGCGTTTAAAAGGCGGGTCCAGGGGACCAGAGTGTCGGAGGCTTGCTCACAGCCCGGAACTCTCAGCCTCCACCTAGTTTATTGGTTTACAAGCTCTTTGTTCTTAGGGTAGATGGGAGGGGTACGAAGGGATGAGGAAAAGAATTAATCGGTGAAGGAGAACTCATCAGTCATTCAATAAGATGTATAGCAGTGGCGGTTTCTGTGAATTTCACCGAGCAAAGGCGTGTGTCTAAACGGTTTAAGATCTTTAACTTACCGGGACTGAAATGGGTGGGAGTGGGTTTCAAGAGGAGCCAAGATGTTTGATTATACTCCACTGCTTCAAGGGAGTGTTATTTCCCTGAGCAACCTGTGGCATGCCGCGGAGCTCTTACGCTCTTGGGGCATAAAGACATGAAGGCAATAAGGAGACTTTTCTCCTCAGAGGCCGCCCATGGCTCCCAATGGGTGTCTCACACAGGGGAGACCAACTCATCTGGCACCCTAGAAACTCTCTTTCCCACAAAAAAGAATTGTATCTATATTTTATAGATGAAGAGACTGAGGTTGTAAAGACCAAGAGTCAGTGTTTTCCCAAAGTTTGCTGATAATAGTGTGTATTAATTTACTGCTTGGTAACTTATTTCTGTTTTATAGATTAGTATCTTCCTTCCCAGGATTTGTTGGAATTAAATAAGACTAGAGCATGCAGATTGCATAGTACAGTGTCAGGATGTAGAAAGCATTTAGGAGATATGGTTAGACATTTTACTCGGGTTATTTCTGTTTCGAGTGTTTTTCTGTCTGGGAGTAAACAGGTGGTTTAAGGAAAAATCTTGATTGTAGTAGAACTGACTTAGTCAAGGACATATATTTCAAATGTGTGTTTAGCAAGCTTGATGTGATAAAAAATAGATCCAGTTCTTAGTTGCATGTGATTTTTGCTTTCCTCTGTAATATTTATTTGACTGTTTTAAAGAAATTATGGAAAACATTGACTTCTTTCCCAACTATATTTCCCTGCAGTTTGTTTGCAGTGGAACTGAATTTACTCTGAAGAGGAGGTATGTGGCTTGCATATCATTTTCAGTAATAGGAAGTGACATGAGCAAAATTGCAAGGAAATAGAGATTAGAGACCAGCCTTGAATAAATCCAGTATAAAAGTAGAATGCCATAGCAGTTCTCCTAATTTCCTAAATTGTATTACAGCAGTATTTTTGACCTTGTAGGTGGTGGTGTCCTTTATTATTATTATTTTGTCTGGGGACATAGGAGATTTCTTGAGAAAGACCTTTAACTGCAGCTGTATGTGGTAATAAGTGTGTAGGGATTGCTGTCATTCTATTGGTAGAACATTCAGGAATGTGAATGCTTGATTTGCCAGTTTCCTTAGAAGTAGGTTGGAGTATTAGAATATTACTATACAGTATACCTGTGCCACTTTTATGTAAGCCTGTTAGAACTGGATTCTGGAAAACATTTATATTTGAGAAGATAACTTATTCTTCCAAATATTAATTCATTCTGTATCTAGATATTTCAGACTTTTAATAGAAATTTACTACTATGCATTTGCATAGAAGAAAAACTTTTTAAAATATGTGATGTAGTATAAACATCTGACTTATAAGTGAAGATAAAATTATTCTAGCTTATATATAACAACAACAAAGGGAAATTATTCTAGCAATCTCAAAAATTCTTATTTTATTTATTTGAGACGGAGTTTCACTCTTGTCACCCAGGCTGGAATGCAGTGGTGCCATCTCAGCTCACTGCAACCTCTGCCTCCCTGGTTCAAGCGATTCTCCTGCCTCAGCCTCCTGAGTAGCTGGGATTACAGGTGCCCACCACCATGCGCGGCTAATTTTTGTATTTTTAGTAGAGACAGGGTTTAGCCATGTTGGCCAGGCTGGTCACAAACTTCTGACCTCCAGTGATCTGCTCACCTCAGCCTCCCAAAGTTCTGGGATTACAGGCATGAGCCACCATACCTGGCCTGCAGTGTCAAAAATTCTTAAAGCTGACTGGTTCCCGGGACCTTAAGGAAACAAAAAAGCTATCAAAAATTAGTAAAGCTACTTTTCTCCCACTTTTAACATACAAGAGATTAATAAAAGACAGAAATGAGGTGACATCTATGTGCCTTCAGGGTATTAAGAGCCTGGGGTAATAACCTACTTTAAAACAATCCTGTAAGGTTGAACATGACTAAACTTGTGCCAGCTTTCTATTTTTTCCTTTATGTTTTAACCAACTCTATTGAGGTATAATTTGCATACAGTAATAGTCACCAGTTTGAAGTGTGCATTTTGATTAGTTTCACAAACATACAGTTGTGAAAATGCCACCATCTTAATGTAGAACATTTCCATCATCTCAGAAAGTTCCCCTGTGCCTGTTAGCAATCAGTGCCTTTCCCTCATCACTGGTCTCAGGCAACAACTATTGCTCTGCTGTTTGTCACTTTCTGTAGTTGCTGCCTGGTCTAGAATTGTAAATAAATGGAATCATACTACATGCAGTCTTTTGTTCTGACTTGTTTCAGTTTGCATAATGCTTTTGAAATTCACGTTACATTTATCACGTTTGTTTCTTTTTATTGCTAAGTAAACTACAATTTAGTTTTTTACCTGTTAATAGATTTCTGGGTTGTTTCAAGTTTAGGGCTATTATGATTAAAGCTTTTATGAAGGTTTAAGTAAAAGTTTTTTTGTGGACAAATATTTTCATTTCTCGTAAGTAATACCTAGGAGTAGATTGATGAGTTGTATGGTAAGATTATGTTTAACTTCAGAAGAAACTGTCAAACCATTACCAGCAGTATGTGAGAGTTCCAGTTGATTTTACAGTATGTCTTTGCCCAACACTTGATGTTGTCAGTCATTTCAGTGGGTACTTAGTGGTATTTCATTATAGTTTTTTTTTGAGACGGAGTCTAACTCTGTCGCCCAGGCTAGAGTGCAGTGGCGCTATCTCGGCTCACTGCAAGCTCCGCCTCCCGGGTTCACGCCATTCTCCTGCCTCAGCCTCCCGAGTAGCTGGGACTACAGACACCCACCACCATGCCTGGCTGATTTTTTTGTATTTTTAGTAGAGATGGAGTTTCGCCCTGTTGGCCAGGATGGTCTCAATCTCCTGACCTCGTGATCCACCTGCCTCGGCCTCCCAAAGTGCTGGGATTACAGGCGTGAGCCACTGCGCCCGGCAGCCTTTTCATTTTTTAAGCAGTGTTTTTTGAGGGTAAATATTTTAAGTTTTAATGAAGTACAGTTTTTCAATTTTTTCATTTACAGGTCTGTGTATATTCTGTATCCTGTAAGAATTTTTGCCTACCACAAGATCACAAAGATTTTCTCCTATGTGTTTCTCTAGAATATTATAGTTTTAGCTGTTTATTTAGGTCTGTAATCCATTCTGAGCTAATTTTTATATATGGTAGGAGGTAGGAGTCAATATTCATTATTTGCATATTCATATAATGGGAATATGTAACTAATACATATTGCAATAGGGAATAGAACAGAAAAGCATGCTTTTTGTTGTTGTTGACTTTTAAAATATTGACATACAATTTCCCGTAAGTTCACCTTTTAAAGTGCATTTGCATATTCAGCTGTTGCAGCACAATTTATGAAAAGACTTTCATTTTCCTCCATTGAGTTGCTTTGGCACCTTTATTGAAACTCAGTTAACCATATATTTGCGTGTCTGTTTTTCGATTTTCAATTCTGTTCTGTTGATTTACATATAATTTTGTCAGTTCTGTATTAGCTTGGTTACTGCAGCCTTTTAGTAAGTCTTTAAAGGAAGGCAGTATGAATACTGCAACTGCTTTGGCTGTTTTAGTTACTTCCATTTCCATGTAAATTTCAGACTTGTCAATTTCGAAAAACAATAACAACCTGAGATTTTGATCGAGAGCACATTAACTCTAATCAAACTGGTGAGAATTTACAACATTGAGTTTTTAATCCCAAACAAGATTCATCTCTTTATTTAGATCTTCTTTAATTTCTTTAAACAGTATTTATCTCTCATGTTTTTGGAGGCTGTTGTATAGGGCAATTGTATTTCTTCCATATATAACAATTGTATACAAGTATACAAACAATTGGATATTTGTTCTGTATACAACCAATTATATTTTTTCCAAATACAATGAAATTATATTTTATTTTATTTTTCAGTTGTTCAGTGCTTGTATATAGAAATGTAATTGATATTTGTTATTAACTTTACATGCTATAACCTTACTTGTTCTAATAGCACCTTTTTTTTTAAATAGTGTTTACAGCTTCCTTTCCAATCTGTAAACCTTCTGTTTCTTTTTATTGCCTCTGTACAATAGAGAACAATGTTGAATAAAAGTGACAAAAATATACATCCTTTCCTTGTTCCCAATTTTGGGGGGAAACATTCAGTCTTTCACCATCAAGTGTGATGTCAGTTGTAAGTTTTTAATAAGTGTTCATAATTGCTGAGGAAGTTCTTTCTATTGGCTTACTAGTAATTTTCATCATGAATTGGTGAATTTTGTCAAATTCTTTTTCTCTCTATTAAGATGGTGAAGTAACTAGTTTTTCTTTTTTTAGAATGTTAATATGGTAAAATACATTACTTTTTAAAAATGTAAACCATCCTTGCTTTTCTGGTATTAACTCTGGATGTTATATATTACTCATTTTTACATATTGCTGGACTCAATTTGGTAAAACACCTTTAAGCATTTTTTATGTCTGCATTAATGAGGTCTGTTGGTTTTAGTTTTTGTATGCTACTTTTATTTCTGGTGTTGGATTAATGCTGGTCTCATCACATGAGTTGGGAAGGATTTTTCTTACAATGTTGAATCATTTTTATAGAATTAGTCTTATTTCTTTTAAGCCATTTCAGCATCATTTGTTAGAATTCACCGGTGAAACCATCTAAGGCTCAGACAGGAAAACTGCAAAATGGTACTGGATCATTTTGTGTCATAAAGCAAAGACGTGCTCAAGGACTAATGGAAACATGTTAGAACAACACAAAAACTGGCTTGAAGGGATTCTCACTGGCCAAATTTGGAACATTTTGAACATCAAAAAAAAAAAGTAATCAGTTATATTGGAGGAAAATATGAGTCCATAGTGATACTTAAACATGAAAAAGGTGGATGGAAATAAAAATGACATTACCAAAGAATGCCTTCTAGTAAATGTACAAGGAATAATTGAATTAGAAAGTTACCGTTTTACAACCACCACTGTAATCATTGACTCAGGCAGGAATTGTCAATGGATGCTAAAAATTATTGGTAAACGTTATTGGGTATATGTATACTATCTCAAAATTCTTTTTATGAATTACTTATCTATTACAAAGGGAAAAATACATCTTTGTGATGGAAAGATCTGGTGGATACTACATTAACCAAGTGATCCAATTTAATATCACCAGTAGTGACAAATTGAAATATCATTCTCTTGTTGGGATGCATGTCATTTCTATATTATTCTTACCAAAGATATTTGCCCTGAATCTAATCATGAGGAAACAGTAAAGCAAATCAAGATTGTAGGATATTCTGTAAAACACCAGGTCTTGATTCTCCAAAAATTATGTCATGAAAGACAAAAACTTTTGAGGGGGACTGTTGTAATTCAGAGGAGACTAAAGTGACAACCAAATATAATGCTGTAATGCATGATCCTTGATTGGATGCTGGACTGAAAAAAAAGGTTATAAAGGACATTTTGGGGTGGACAATTGAGGAAACTTAAATACAGACTGTATTTTTTAAATATTATATGTCAGTATTAAAATGGTTGGCTGCGGTGATAGAATTGTGATTATGTAGGAGAATGTCTTTGTTCTTAAGGATCTGTGTTGAAAGTATTTACTGGGAAGTGTTGTGGTGTCTGTAGCCTGCTTTCAAATGGTTTGGCCATATATATATATATATGTGTGTGTATATACACATATATATACACACACAGACATATATATATATTTTCTCATATATATGAGAGAGAAAGGGAGAATGTGCTGAAACAAATCTGATAAGTACAATTGTTTTAACTATTCTGTAGGTTAACCTTTCCTACAGTAAAAGGTGTGGCAAGAAGATACTTCCCTGTTTGAGAGTCAGGACCACAGTGGCTCTTCCAGGCCTTGACCATGGGGCTGAAGCAGTTGGTTCTTCACACCTGTCCAGCTCTTCCCCACCTCCCCTCAGACACAGATGACCTTGTATCTTAGCTCATTGAAACAGACCCTCCAGCGTCAGCATCTTCTATTTCTCCCTTCTTGTAACCTCAGTTTGTGTCTCCCCCCACGTTTCTTTACTTCAGTCTTCAGATAGAGCATTTCTTCTCCTTTCCCTCCTCCTGTTTTCTTGACTTTCCGAGGCATCTACTTTAGAGTCTGGCTTCTCTCTGCCACTCAGAAACCTGTCTCAAGACTTACCAGTGGCTTCCAACTGGCCAACTCTGGTGGCTTATTTTCAAGTCTCTGCCCCTCTGTCCTTTTCTCTGTGGGATAGTCTTTGACACTATTCAGCCCTTGATTGGCTTCCATGACACATGCCCTCTTCTGTTCCTCTTCCTCATAAACCTCCACTGTCAGTGCTCCACTGCTGCTGGAGGGAGGTTCTGCCTAGTAATTAAGTTGCAGAGCTCAGCCCTCTACCATTTCTTCCTTGATTTTTGAAAGCTGAGAGCTTCAATTTCGTCCCTCTGTTGGTGTCCCTTTCCCCAAGTTCAAATACTATCTTGGAACTGCCTGCTTCAGCATTTTTCCTTGCATATTTCATTGTTAACTCAGATCCCATTTATCTGAAGTTGAATTAAGCCTTTCCTTTCTTCATATGCCCCTTCAAATCTGGTCACTTGCCCTGGGTGTAACAGGCATTTAAATCAACAGCCTTCAAAGCTTGTGGGTATCATAAAATGCAGACTCCCAGGCTCAGTCTCAGAGAATGTGATTCGGTATGTCTGAATGTAGGCCCAGAATCTACCTTTTGCTGAGTACCAAGGCGTTTTAATGCAGTGGTCCAAGAACTCCACTTTGAGAACAGCTACTTTAATGA
The DNA here is from genome assembly GCF_028885625.2 of Pongo pygmaeus. Lineage (NCBI taxonomy): Eukaryota > Metazoa > Chordata > Mammalia > Primates > Hominidae > Pongo > Pongo pygmaeus. Next base: position 27,570,406 of record NC_072385.2, on the reverse strand, counting down.
TTAGTTTCAGGGTTTATTACTGTTCTACTTCACCATGGGCTTTCTCTGTCTTCAGGAAGCTGCTCCTGTTGGAAGATTATTCTAAGTATTGGAAGGTCGTTGAGAGACAGCCTGAGCTTGAGCTTTGTAGAGATGCAGACCTGATCTGTCCTCTCATCTCTGCCACTTGCCAGAAGTTTGACCTTGGGCAAATTACTGGAAAATAGGAAAAATAGCACACAACTTCCAGGGTTTGGTGTGGATGGTGGCTCAGCTTCTGTCTCCCTCTCCAGCCTCTTCTTAATTCTCTTCAATGCTCCCCAGATTTCAGACCTATGAAATGACTTACCTTCTTAAAGAACCATGATTTTTCATACCTCAAATTCGTTTGCACTGTTGTGCTTTCTGATAGGAATGCCCTATCTTAACCTCCGTGTTCACCTGACTCTTCCTTCAGATGTAACCACTCCATAAACCCTTGTGGCTGAATTTGGTGGTTTCAGTGCACCTGCAGCACCCAGTACTTGATTTATTCGTCTGTGTCTCATCTCAGTGTATGAGTTCCTTGAGGAGGTCCAGCCTTAGCCCTTAGCACTGTGCTTATGTACAGTAGCTTTTAGTTAAAAGTTATCTTTTTTTTTTTTTTGGAATAATCAAGGTACCTACTATGACATTAGCTAATTGTATTTCAGAGGCCTAGTTTTGAAACTTTCATTGTTTGTCAACATACTTGGCAGCCATGCCAGCAGGCATAAGCTTTCCAGCATGTTTTCAAAACAGGAAACTTTTGTCCTTTGGAATAGAAATTCTAACACTTGAGCACATTTTTTTTTTTTTAACTAATGTCTTAAAGAGGTAACTTGTTTCTTTTTTTAAGTTTAGGTTTGACCCACCCCACAATGAGATCATGAAATAACCTTGCCTCTCCCCATCCTATGAGTTAGCTGGTACTTTCTGTTTATAGTCAGTGGTCAGCACCAAAATAGTATCCCTTGAACTTCGAAGCAAAGCAAGACAGACTAGAGGTACATTAAAATTTGTGCCTAGTTAGTAGAGGGGGAAAAATAAAATATATAATGTTGTTTCATATGTATGTAGTCAGAAGTAAAACATGTGACTAAATAAATTTTAAAAATAATAAACTAAAATTCATAGTAATGCTAAAATGTAGTTTATGTAAATCATTAAGTACCAGGCACAACAAAATTTTTGTTTCTTTGCTTTTTGTTTTTATGTAAACATTATTGTGTTTAGAACTTGCCAAATTTGGTGTCTTTCCATTTTTTTCTTTTTATACAGTCTCACATTTATTCAAACATTTAACTTCATTTTAAAAATTATTGCTGTAGGATAACTTTTTTTTTTGAGATGGAGTCTCACTCTGTCGCCCAGCCTGGAGTGCAGTGGCGCGATCTCGGCTTACTGCAATCTCCGCCTCCCGGGTTCAAGCTATTCTCCTGCCTCTGCCTCCCGAATAGCTGAGACTATAGGCACACGCCTCCACACCGGCTAATTTTTGTATTTTTAGTACAGATAGGGTTTCACCATGTTGGCCAGGCTGGTCTCAAACTCCTGACCTCAGGTGATCGCCTGCCTCGGCCTCCCAAACTGCTGGGATTACAGCCGTGAGCCACCATGCCCAGCCGCTGTTGGATAATTTTTTAACTTAAAATTTATATCAGAGATGGAGAATAAGCTATTAAAGACTAATAGTGAATAAAATTTTTGGACCATGTATTTACAAAAGTCATGTTTAGTAGTAAAAAAAAAAAAATCTAGTTTACATTACTTAATGAAAAAAGAGAAGTATTTAAAAATATTTATATATAACGCATTCTCACTTTGGCATAAATTTTTCTCTTTTTACCCCAGTTACTACTATGCCCAAGAAAATTTTCCAAACTTTAAGTCTTTTTTTTCTTTTACCACTTTGGAGTATGACCTGTTATTTATAAACTTTCCTTGAAAAAAATTGAAATTTTAATTTGTACCCTGAAACTTTGATCAAAGTAATAGGGGATCAATACCACATGAGTTAAAGAATGGAGTAAAAATATAATTGTTCTCTGTATAATCAAGAAATTATCTGATGGGCCATTGTAACTATTTCACATTTCCATTTAGCAAGTTGGTTCCGAGATACAAAAATATTTGTATTTTTGGCTTGTGGATGTCCAGTTGCTCTAGCACCATTTATTGAAAATTGAAAAAATTCCTCCAGTGGATTATTTTCATACTTGTATCAAAATCCATTGGGCATATTTGTATGGCTCTCTTTCTGGGTCATCTGTTCTATTCCGTTAGTCTGTGCATGTCATTTTGGCAATGTCACACTGTCTCAGGTACTCTATTACTAGAATAATACTACCCTTACTCTTATTCTACCTTAATATTGGGGAGAGTAATTTCTGTCACTTTTTCCTTATTTCTCAAGATTGTTTTGACTATTTTAGGGTGTATACCTTTGCATGCAAATTTTAGAATAAGCTAGTTTATGTGTATGAAATATGTTGCTGAGATATTGATAGGAATTGCATTAAACCTGTATATTAATTCAGGGAGAATTGACATTTTTCCTGTGTTAAGTACTCTATTTATATGTTCATTTATTTAGGTTTTCTTTTTTTAATCAGCATTTAAAATTTTTTAGTATATAGATCCTGTACATAGCTTTCATTTTCCGGAGTGATTGCAAGTATTTCACTTTCCAGAGTGATTGTAAATGGTGTTTTGTTTTTTATTTTTTGGTTTCCATATGTTCATTGTTAGTATATAGTGTCTTGTTTTTAACTTTTTGGTTTCCATATGTTCATTGTTAGTATATAGAATGTTATTGATTTTTGTGTGTTAATCTTATATCCTGCTTCCTTGCTGAACTTACTTATTCTAGAAATTTTAGATGATTTTCACAGGTTCCTTTGGATTTTCCATGTAAACCATCGTATCATTTGCCAATACGGACAATTTTATTCTTCCTTCCTGATCTGTATGTATTTTATTTTCCTTGCCTTATTGCAGTATCTTAGAATTTCTAGTACTGCGCTGAAAAAAAGTTGTGGATCACCTTTTCCCAGTCTTAGGGGAAAACCATTCTTTCACCATTAAGGTGTAGATTTTTGCAGATGCTCTTTGTCAAGTAAAGGAAGTTCCAGTTTGTTCCTATTTTAGTGAGAATTTGTATCATGATGGGATGTTGGATTTTGTCAAATGATTTTTTTTGCATTAATTGACATGATCATATGATTTTGTTATTTATTAGTATATTTGATTCCATTAACTTTTTTCAAATGTTGATTCAGTCTTGCATATTTCGGATAAATTCTGCTTATGGTGTGTAGTCCTTTTTCTATATTACTAGATTCAGTTTGCTGGTATTTGTTTGAGGGTTTTTGCATCTAACTTAATCAGGGATAGTGGTCTATAGTTTTAAAAAAATTTTGCAATGGTTTTGTCTAGCTTTGATGTCAGAGTAATACACTAGCTTCATTAGATGAGTTGGGAAATGTTCTTTGTTTTTTTTAAATAGATTATGTAAAACTGGCCCTAATTCTTTTTAAAATGTTTGGTAAAATTTTTCAGTAAAGCCATTTTGGCCTGGGAATGTCTTTTTTGGAGATCTTTCTCATTTTTTTTTTTTTTTTGAGATGGAGTTTTACTCTTGTCTGCCAGGCTGAAGTGCAATGCCGTGATCTCAGCTCACTGCAACCTCTGCCTCCCGGGTTCAAGCAATTCTCCTACCTCAGCCTCCTGAGTAGCTGGAACTACAGGCGCATGCCACCATGCCCAGCTAATTTTTTGTATTTTTAGTAGAGATGGGGTTTCACCATGTTGGTCAGGCTGGTCTCGAACTCCTGACCTCAGGTGATCCACCCGCCTTGGCCTCCCAAAGTGTTGGGATTACAGGCGTGAGCCACTGCGCCTGGCTGAGATCTTTCTCTTCACAAATTCACTGTCTTTAATGGTTATGGGTATATGCAGGCCATTTCCTTCATCTTGGTTGAGCTTTGGTAGTTTGTGGTTTTTGAGGAATTGGTCCGTATTTTCAAAGTTGTCAAATTTATGAGCATAAAGTTATTCATTCTATGCCCTTAGTAATCTTCTAATGGCTATAGCATGAAGCTATCCCTTGTTTCATTCCTGATGGTTGTGCTTTGTGTCTTCACCTTTTTGTGTCAGTCTTGCTAGAGGCTTTTCAGTTTTGATTATTTTTCAGAGAACCAGTATTTGATTTCATTGATTTTTGTTGTTGTTATTTTCCTGTTTTCAATTTCATTGGTTTCTGTTTGTTTTTATAATTTTCATTCTACTTGCTTTGAATTTATTTTGCTCTACTTTTTCTAGTTTCTTAAAGTAGGGGACAGAGATTATTAATGTGAGACCATTTCCTCTTTTCTAATATAAGCATCACTGTGACATAAGTGTTTCGGTCAGAACTGTTTTTTGATATTTTGCATTTTTATTTTTATTTACGTATATGTATTTTTTGCTGTTCTGTTGCTTTTTGGCCAATGATTTGTTTAGACGTGTGTTATACAGAAGTGTTTGAAGATTTTTGTGTTGTGTTTCTGTTACTGATTTCTAGTCTGATTACATTGTGATTGGAAATCATATGAACTTAAGGTTCACCAACATTATAGTTGGAAAATGGAATAATTTTAATAATTTTAAAATAGTTGGGGTTTGTTTTATGACCCAGGGTATGGTCTGTCCTGGTGCATGGTCCACGGTAGCTTAAAGGGAATGAATATTCTGTTGTAGGGTGGAGTGTTCTAGAAATGTCTTTTAGATCCTGTTGGTTGATTGTTGTTCAGTTCTTTTCTGTCTTTGCTAATTTTCTTTTAGTTCTACCAGTTGCTGACAGTGAAGTGTTGAAGTCTCCACCTATAATTTAGCTTTATCAGTTTTTGTTTTATTATTTTGCAACTGTGTTGTTTGGTGCATTTACTTTTAGGAGCAGTATTTTTTTTATCGATGGATTGATTTTAAAGTATCGTTATGTAATGTCTTTGTCTCTAGTAATTTTCTTTTCCTCTGAAATCTACCTTATCTGTGTTAACATAGCCATACCTGTTTTTAAAAAATAATGTTAGCATGATATATCTTTTAATGACCTTTTATGTAAAACTGATGTGTTTGAAATAAGTTTGTATTAGACAGTATGTAGTTGGATTTTGTCTGACTTTCATTAAGGTCTCTTTGCCTTCTCTGTTTTTTAAAATGTAATTTTCTGAAGTTATTTCGTCTCCATACATTGAGCACAGCAGATGTTAAGTTTGTTTTAACCATCAGTATGATTTAAGAAACTTGATGGAAAAGGATGGTCTCTTATATTTACCCCTTCCTTTGCTCTTGTTTCCTTTATGAAATTCCAAGCTGCCTTTTACTATTTTCTTTCTTTTTGAAGATACTCCTTTAGACCTTCTTTAAGGGTAGGCTTGGTAGTGACAAAGTTTTTAATTTGCTAATGCCTTTATGTTACCTTCTTTTTTGAAGGATAGCTTTGCTGGTTATAGCATTCATAATTAACAGTTTTCTGTTTGTTTTGTTTTTGTTTTAATGAGACAGGGTTTCACTCTGTCACCCAGGCGGGAGTACAGTGAGTGGCACAATCATGGCTCACTGCAGCCTTGACCTCCTGGGCTCAAGCAATCCTCCCACCTCAGCCTCCTGAGTAGCTGGAACTACATATGCACACCACCATGCCCAGCTAATTTTTAAAATTTTTTTGTAGTGATGTGGTCTCACTGTGTTGCCCAGGCTGGTCTCGATCTCCTGGGCTCAAGTGGCCCTCCCACCTCGGCCTCCCAAAGTGCTGGGGTTGTAGGCATGAGCTACCATGCTGGGCCCACACAATTGACAGTACTTATATTTCAGTTCTTATATTTCCGCATTTAAGAAATATGCCACTTCTTTTGCACTTTCATGGTTTCAGACTGAACACCAATTCGAACTGGTGTTCTAGTATAGGTAATGTGTCATTTTTCTTGGCTCCTTTTAAGACTTTTTGTCTTTAGTTTTCAGAAGTTTGTGATGTGTCTTGATATGAATTTCTTTGGGTTTATCCTATCTGGAATTCGCTCTGTAAGTTTATGTCTTTCACCAAATTTGGGAAGTTTTTCTTTATTAATTTTTCAAATCCTCCCTCAGCCTCACATTTTTTCTCCTCTCCTAATGTTAGATTTTTCATTATTGCCCTGGAGGTCCCTGAGGCTTTGTTCATTTTTTTGTTTCAGCCTATTTTTTCTGCAGCTGTTCAGACTGAACAATTCTTTTTTTTTTTTTTTGGAGACAGAGTCTCACTCTGTCACCCAGGCTGGAGTGCAGTGGCGTGATCTTGGTTCACTGCACCCTCTGCCTCCCGGGTTCAAGCGATTCTCCTGCCTCAGTCTCCCAAGTAGCTGGGATTACAGGCGTGCGCCACCATGCCTGGCTAATTTTTGTATTTTTAGTAGAGACGGGGTTTCACCATGTTGGTCAGGCTGGTCTTGAACTCCTGACCTCGTGATCCGCCTGCCTTGGCCTCCCAAAATGCTGGGATTACAGGTGTGAGCCACTGCGCCTGGCCAAAATTGAACAGTTCTTTAGATCTGTCTTCAAGTTCACTGATCCTGTATGGTATTAAAGGACTCTAAAAGATGGAAAGAGGGTAGACTGGCTAGGGGACTTTAGGACTTGAAACACACTGGACTGGAGTAATTTCCATGCATTGTGTTGGGGTGGTGTGGTGTGTATGCGTGTTTGTGTTTTTCCCCCATGTATCCCAGACTGGAGTGGAGTACAACTTGAAATTGCCAACAGGCATAAACAGCAACAAAAACAAAAACCAGAAAACCCTGTCCTCTCTGGCCAAAGGATCAGGAAAAGGGAAGCCCAGGAGGGACTTGCCAATGAGACATTTTACCCAGTGGCAGTAGCAGGCCTAGTCTGCCCACAACAGTGGCCCAGCAGAGATAGAGTGAGAAGCTTACCAGTGAGGTGACTGTAGAACAAGCCACAGGAAATGCTGTTATTCACCCCTCAGGTCTGGCAGTCCCCTATCCACTGGCCTAATCATACTGTGCAGCCTGAGGATGTGCCTTCCACCCCTCTGTGTGGCACCAGAAGCTATCCAGTGGGAGCTCCGGCAGAGCTAGAAGAATGAAGCAGACACATATTACCATCACAGGGGCTTACAAAACTCAATTTTTGGAACTACAGACTACAAAAGTGGACCAGAACCTACACACCAAACCTAACTTACTCCATGTTTTTCTAACTTCCTTAAATCCTTATTTTCACTTAAAGGGATTTTTTTTTTTTCCCTGTTACGGTATGTCTGGTTGCTGAATGTGAGTCTGCACCGTCAGTGAACTGTTTGACTTATTCTGCTCTCTGCTTCTGTTCTCTGGTTCTATCATTTTAACCTTAAAATGTACAACTCTGGTAAATCCCTAAAATTAACAGTGCATGTGTTCTGTAGGAAATGAGTTGCTCTTGATTTGTTGGCTATTTCCAGCTTATTGTACTTTCTTTACTGCAAATTTAGGCTACTAAAAGGATATTAGTACCTGGAAACTAAGCTTGTTTTCCTCCTTTTAATCCTTATTGGCTAAAATATTAGTCATCTTTGGTTACAAGTTGATGGCTGAGCAGTTTTTCATTCCACAGTGTTGAGAAACTAGACTGGAATCTTGAGCTGATAAATCAGAATGCAGATGTGGTAAGTACTGGAGTCTTGGAATCAGCAGACCCATGCCCTAGTTCTGGCTCTGAACTCATTCAACTTCTACATGATTTCTGAGAAACCCGTAATTTAAAAAAAAAAAATTATTTCTAAGTCAGTGATGTTAACTGCTTTCCCGGTCTCTTGCTGCCTGAAGGGGAATATCCTGTAAAGAGACCCTGTCCTGATGCTCTTTGCCACAGAGTGTAGAGCTGCTAGCAGGGGGAGAAGCAAGTTTAGGGACATTAGGATCATGGCATACTGGAGAGAGAACTAGGGCTACAGAAGCCACAAGGACGGTCAGGGAGAGGAAAGGTGGCATGTCCATGAAACACAGCACTGCTATCTTCAAATTTTGACTGTTTTTAAATTGAAACATAGCTTATAAACAGTAGAGCACACACATCTTAGGTACGTAGCTTTTTAAATCTTTATATATGTATGTATTTGATTATAGTTAATGATTTTAACTATCATACAGACAAAAATGTAGACTATAAAGCCTTGCGAACACTTTTCATGGGGAAGTACTTTTTTCCATTCACTGCTTTAATGAAGTGGTTAAATATTGGCTTGATAAGGTATCTATATATATATAGATGTATTTCTGTTTTTTGTCTTGTGCTGAAATTTTGGATATTCTGTAAGAAAGACACTTAATGAGATTGGTAGCCATCATCCTCACAAAACATAGTGATGTGTTTCTCAGAAGGAGGATTTAGTAATGATAGGCCGTTGGGTTTGCAGGTACAAGAAATAAGGCAAGGAAAATGATTGCGATTTTGGAGTAAGGCCTTCATGTAGTCGATGTTGATGATTTGGAATCCTTCAAAAGCTATTGTGTATAAAAGCAACCAAAAGAAGCAAGCACTGTGTGGGGTGTAAAAATAAATAGTGACTTTTTTTTTTTTTTTGAGACAGTCTCACTCTGTCGCCCAGGCTGGAGTGCAGTGGCATGGTCTCAGCTCACTGCAAACTCCGCCTCCCAGGTTCATGCCATTCTTCTGCCTCACCCTCCCGAGTAGCTGGGATTACAGGTGCCTGCCACCACGCCCAGCTAATTTTTTTGTGTTTTTTTTTTTTTTCCAGTAGAGACGAGGTTTCACCGTGTTAGCCAGGATGGCTCGATCTCCTGACCTTGTGATCCACCCGCCTTGGCCTCCCAAAGTGCTGGGATTACAGGCGTGAGCCACCACGCCTGGCCTTGACTTTTAATAAACAAATTTATTGAGGTATAATTAATGTACAATAAACTGCACACTTAAAGTGTACAGTTTGAGTTATGGCCCATGTGAAGCTATTACCATAGTGAAGATTGTGTGAACGTATGCACTCTCTGTTTCCTTGTGACCCTTTGTAGAATTTTCTCACCTCCCTTCCTAATCCCAGGCAACAGTTCTTCTGCTTTCTGTCACTTAGATTAGTTTGCATATTATAAAACTTTGTAGAAGCAGAATCATACAGTATTTACTCTTCTGTTGTCTCCCTTCTTTCACTCAGCATAATTATTTTTAGATTTATCTGTAATGTTGCATGTTTGACTGTTTTACTACTGCATAGTGTTCCACTGTGTTGCTGTATCATAATTTTTTTATCCACCCACCCATTGATGGGAATGTGAGTTGTTTCCTCTTTTGAGCTATTACAAATAAAGCTTCCCTAAATATTCATGTACAAGTCTTTCATTTTCATTCACACATACATTTCATTTCAGTTGGGCAAATACCTAGAAATGGAATGTCTGGTGGGTTATATGTTCAACTTTTTCAGAAACTACTGGCCGGGCGCGGTGGCTCACACCTGTAATCCCAGCACTTTGGGAGGCTGAGACGGGCAGATCACGAGGTCAGGAGATCGAGACCATCCTGGCTAACACGGTGAAACCCCCTCTCTATTAAAAATACAAAAAATTAGCCAGGCGTGGTGGCAGGCACCTGTATTCCCAGCTGCTTAGGAGGCTGAGGCAGGAGAATGGCGTGAACCTGGAAGGCGGAGCTTGCAGTGAGCCGAGATGGCACCACTTCACTCTAGCCTGGGCGACAGAGCAAGACTCCGTCTCAAAAAAAATTTTAAAAAAAAAGAAACTACTGACGTGTTTTCCAAAGTGGTTGCACCATTTTATATTCCTGTTAGCAGGGTATCACAGTTCCACTTCCTCCACATCCTTGCCAACACTTGATATGGTAAGAAGTTTTCATCTTAATCATTTTATTGGTTATGTAGTGGTGTCTCCTGGTGTTTCAATTTTTATTTTCCTAATGACTAAGGATTTTGAGCATCTTTTCATGTGCCCTCTTATTTCATGTGCTATTCATGTTGTCTTTGCTTAAATGTTTGTTCACATCTTTTTTGCATTTTTTTAAATTGAGCTGTTTGTTTTCTTATTTAGTTGTAACAGTTATTTACATATTCTGGATACAAGTCCTTTGTCAGATAAGTGTTTTGCAAATATTATTTCCAGTCTGTGGCTTGTATTTTTACTTTTGTAACAGTGTCTTTTCAGGAGTAAAAGCTAAAAAAAAATTTTTTTAATCCACCTCTCAATTCATCTTTTTTCTTTTATAGTTCAAGATTTTCTTTTTTTTGTATCCTACTTAAGAATATCTTTGCCAAACTCAAGATCACTAAAATTTTCCCGTGTTGATTTCTAGGAACTTTAGAATTTTAACTCTTACATAAATTCTGTTATTCATTTCAAGTTGATTTTTGTAAATTTTGGAGCATCCAGATTCTCTTTTGTTTTTCTTTCCCATGTGGCTATTCATTTGTACCAGCATGACTTACTGGAAAGATTACTTTTCCCCAATTGAATTGCCTTGGCACCCTGTTGCAATCAGTTGACCATATATGTGGGGGTCTACTTTTGGAGTCTCTGTTCTATTTCACACATCTGTTATCTGTGTCAATTTTATACCATCTTGATTACTATGATTTTAAGTCTTAAATCAGGCAATGTTGAGTCCTCCAATCTTGTTCTTCTTTTTCAAAATTCTTTTTACTATTTTGGGTCCTTTGTTTTCTGTATAAATTTTAGAATCATCTTGTAAATTTTTACAACCAAAAAAAACTTGATTGGAATTGTATTGACTGTCTAGATCAATTTGGGGAAAATTGCTGTAACAATATTGGTTCTTTTGATGCATGAACATGGTGTATCTTTCTGTTTATTTAGGTGTTCTTTAATTTCTTCCAGCTGTATTTTGTCAAATATTTATCTTAGTATTTTGATGCAATTGTAAATGGTTTTGATTTTTATTTTCCAGTTGTTCCTTGCTGTTATTAGAAATATGATTGATTTTTATATGTTGGCCTTGCATTTTGCTACTTTCCTAATCTTACTACTTTCCTATATCCTATAACACCTGTAAAAATTGTACCAGAGTCAAAAAAATTCTAGTAGAATTTTTATAGGTGTTATAGGAGATATCATGTCTGTGTCTAAAGACAGTTTTATTTTCTCTTTTCCAGTCTACATACTTTTTTTCTTTGCGTTTTATTGGCACGAAGATTGCCCTCTTACCTTCATTTATTCTTTCACTATGATGTTAAATAGGAGGAACAATCTTACCTTGTTCTAATCTTAAATGGAAAGTATTTAGTCTTTCACCATTAAGTATGATGATAGCTGTATATCTTTTGTACATGCGTTTTATCAGCTTAAGGAAGTTCTTTTTGTGCCCATTTTGCCAAGATCTTTTATCATGAATGGATGATGAATTTTGTCCAATGTTTTTTCTCTATTTTTTGAAATGATTATTTTTGTTTTTTAAGTCTTATATGTTGAAGTTTTTTTTTTGGAATATTTAAACAGTATTTCATTCCTGGGATAAATCCCACTTGGTCATGATGTTTTTATCTTTTTTATGCATTGATGGATTACATTTGCTGAAATTTTGACGAGAATTTTTGCATCTGTAATAAGATGTGAAATTGGTCTGTAGTTTTTTTGTTTTAATACCCTTATTTGTTTTGGGGATCAGAGTGATGCTGGCTTTGTAAAATGAGTTGGAGAGTTTCTCCTGTTTCTGGGAGAGTTTGCGTATGATTTTTTTCCCCCCTTAAATATTTGGGAGAACTCATCATTAAATCCATCTAATCCTGGAGTTATCTTTGTGAGAAGATTTTAACTACAAAATAAATTTCTTAAGTACATATAAGCCTATTCAAGTTAGCTAGTTTTTTGTGAGTGACCTTTGGTATTTTGAGTCTTTGAAGGAATTTGTCTGTATCATAAACTGAGAGTTGTTAATTATATTTGCTGATTAGTCTTCTAATGCTTATAGAAAGTATAGTCGTATTCAGTCTCTCATTTCTTATGTTCACAATACCTGGCTTCTCTTTTTTCAAACTGACTAGCTAGATGTTTATCAATTTTGTTAATCTTCCCAAACAGAAAACTTTTGTTTCCTTTGATTTTTCTCTATTTTCTGCTTTCTACTTTATTGATTTATATTCTTTATTATTTCTTTTCTTTTTTTATTAAAAAACAAGATATGGATTACTTATCTGATATTTAGAATGTGATCTTATAGATTATATGTGAGTATGCAATATAGATAACTGTATGGATATACCATATTTACAATCATAAATATTATATTACAAGATGTAATGCAAGGTAACATCCCTTCACAATAGCTGTGTTGGCATAAGTATCATTTTAACTGAGTGTTTTAAGATGGCTATAATACCACTGTAGTCACAGACATGTCAGCAGCTTATTCTTGGCACATTTAACCTGTGGCTACAGTAAGGATACCAACCTCCTCTGTAATCAGTATTTCCAACTTAGCATAATTTAAGTGAATTTACAATTGCTTGATATATATGTTTTTAAAAGAGTGAATGTGTTCAAACATTGAGATTTTTAGACGTCTTACAGTAGTGGTTTTCTTTTTTCAAATTTTTATTTGGCATATATTCAAACTTTCAGAAAATTGTTAAGAATGAAAATAGTCAAAAACATTCATATTCTTTACCCAGATTCACCTGCTGTTGACAGTTTGACCCATTTGCTTTATCATTTGCTGTTTTCTTCTCCCCATGCACAATCTAATGAATGAATTTGTATCCATGAAAGAACTATAAGCTTAAAGCTCTTGAGGAGCAGAGATTACATTTTGTCCTGTTGTTACACAATATTTAAAATATCATTTAGATAAACATTTTAGAAAAGATTTAGGGAATAGAACACAAAAGCATGCTTTTTGCTGTTGTTGACTTTTAAAATATTGAGATACAATTTCTCATATCATAGTTCACCTTTTAAAGTGTATAATTCAGTGGGTTTTTGAAGTATACTCATAGACTTTTACAACCATCACAACTGTCTCATCCCAAAATATTTCCATCACCCCAAAAGAAATCGTCTATACAATAGGAGTCACCCCCTATTCCTTTTCAGCCCCTGACAACTGCTAATCTAGGTTCTTTTTGCCTATTCTGGACATTTCCTATAAATGGAATACTAAAATATATGGCCTTTTGTATCTGGCTGCTTTCACTTAGCATTAGTCCTCAAGATTCATCTATGAGCTTTGTGTCAGTACTTCATTCCTTTTTGTTGTGACTGAAAAATACTCCATTAAATGGATTTACCACATTTTGTTAACTGCTCATTAGTCAGTGGACATTTGGGTTGTTTTCATTTTTGACTATCATGAAAAATGCTATTATGAACACTAGTATATAAGTTTTTGTTTGCACAAGTATTTTCGGTTTTCTTATGTATATACATAAGAGTATAATTGGTATGTTGTATGGTAACTTTATATTTAGTTTTTTTAATAACTACCAAACTGTTTTCCAATGTGGCTGCTCCGTTTTATGTTACCACCAGCAACTTAGGCGTTTTCAATGTCTCCACATCCTCATCAACACTTATTGTTGTCTTTTTTATTACAGCCATCCTTGTGTGTTTGAAGCAGTATGTTGTTTTGCTTTTGATTAACATCTCTGTAAGGACCGATTTTGAGCGTCTTTTCGTGTATGTATGTATTATTGTCCGTTTATGTATCTTTGGAGAAATGTCTATTCAGATTCCTTGTCCATTTTTTGATTGGGAGGTTTGTCTTTTATTCATTGCAAGAGTTCTTTTTATATTCTCTGTATGTATCTCTTATCAGATACATCATTTGCAGAAATTTTCTCCCATCCTGTGGGTTGTCTTTTCACTTTATTGATAGTGCCCTTTGAAACACAAACTTAATTTTGATAAAGTCTAATTTATCTGTGTTGTCTTTGCTTACCTATTCTAGTTAAGAAACCATTGCCTCATCAGAGGTTATGAAGATTTACATCTATGTTATCTTCAAAAGTTTTATAGCTTTATCTCTTACACTGAGGTCTTTGTTCCTTCTGGATTTAATTTTTGCATATGTTGTTAGGCAGGGTCCGTCCTCATTCTTTTCCAAGCACATACCTAGTTATTCCAGTACCATTTGTTGAAAAGATTGTTCTTTTCTCCTCTGAGTTGTCTTGGCATTCATCAATTGAGTGCCGAAATCAATTGGCCATAAATGCAAGGGTTTGTTTCTGGACTGTCAGTTCTATTCTGTTTGATCTATTTGATTAGGTTTATCTTTTTTTTATTATTTCTATTTTTAGTCTGAGTCTTGCTCTGTTGCCAGGCTGGAGTGCAGTGGCGTGCTCTTGGCTCACTGCAACCTCCGCCTCCCGGGTTCAAGCAATTCTGCCTCAGCCTCCCAGGTAGCTGGGACTACAGGTGCGCACCACCATGCCCAGCTAATATTTGTATTTTTAGTAGAGATGGGGTTTCAGCATGTTGGCCAGGGTGGTCCTGATCTCTTGACCTCATGATCTGCCCGCCTCGGCCTCCCAAAGTGCTGGAATTACAGGCGTGAGCCACTGTGCCCAGCCTTGATAAGGTTTATCTTTATTCCAGTACTGTTCTGTCTTGATTAATGTACCTTTGTTAGTTAAGTTTTGAAATCAGGAAGTTTTGAGTCCTCCATTGTGTCCTTCTTTTTCAAAACTGTTTTGGCTATTCTTGAATATTCTTACGAACTTCAGGAGCCACTTGTCGATTTACAAAAGAGCAAGGTGAGATTTTGACAAGATTGCATTGGATCTGAATATTGCTATTTTAACATTATTAAGTATTCTAGCTTATGAATACCGGATATCTTTCTATTTAGGTCTTTTAAAATTTTGTTCAGTGATGCTTTGTAGTTCACAGTGTACAAGTCTTGTACTTGTTCAAGATGTATAATCCTTCATATATGTTTCTAGATATGATTTGCTTGTATTTTGTTGAGAATTTTTATATCCACATTCATAAGAACATCTGTAGTTTCCTTTTCTTGTGATGGCCATGTCTGATTTAGGTATCAGGGTATGAATTGCTTCATATAATAATTTGGAACGTGATGTTTTCTCTTGAGTTTTAAAATTTTTGTTATTTAAATTTTTTTGGAGACAGGGTCTTGCCTTGTTGCCCAGGCTGGAATGCAGTGGTACAGTCATAGCTCGCTGTCACCTCAGACTTCTGGGTTTAAGCAATCTTTCTGCCTCAGCCTCCTGAGTAGTGGGAATACAGGCATGCACTACCACACCCAGCTCTTTCTTTCTTTTTTTTTTTTTTTTTTGTAGCCATGGTATGTTGCTATGTTGCCCAGGCTGGTGTTGAACTCCTAGGCTCAAATGGTCCTTCAGCCTCAGCCTCCTAAAGTGCTGGGATTACAGCCGTTCCCCATGCCCAGCCTGTTTTTTGTCCTTCTTTGTGCTTTTTAAAAGAAGTTTGTGAAGGATATGTTTTAATTCTTCTTTAAATGTTTAGTAGAATTCATCAGTGAAGCCACCTGTCCCTAGGCTAGTCTTTGCGGGGAAACTTTGATTACTAATTAGGTTTGTCAAGATTTTCTGTTTATTCTGGAGTTAATTTCAATAATTTGTGTCTTTCTAGTTATTTGTTCATTTCATGTAGGCTGTCTCATTTGTGTATAGTTGTTTATTGTGTTCTCTTTTAATCCCTTTTACTGAAAGGTTGGAAAGTTCATTTCTTTTTGTAGCATTAGTAATGCTCCCTGTTTCTTTTCTTTTTTTTTTTTGCATTTTTTTTGTGTTTTTTTTTCTTAAATTATACTTTAAGTTCTAGGGTACATGTGCACAACGTGCAGGTTTGTTACATATGTATACATGTGCCATGTTGGTGTGTTGTACCCGTTAACTCGTCATTTACATTAGGCATTTCTCCTAATGCTATCCCTCCCCCTCCCCCCGCCCCACGACAGGCCCTGGTGTGTGATGTTCCCCACCCTGTGTCCAAGTATTGTCATTGTTCAGTTCCCACCTATGAATGAGAACATGTGGTGTTTGGTTTTCCGTCCTTGTGATAGTTTGCTCAGAATGATGGTTTCCAGCTTCATCCATGTCCCTACAAAGGACGTGAACTCATCCTTTTTAATGGCTGCATAGTATTCCATGGTGTATATGTGCCACATTTTCTTAATCCAGTCTATCACTGATGGACATTTGGGTTGGTTGCAAGTCTTTGCTATTGTGAATAGTGCCACAATAAACATACATGTGCATGTGTCTTTATAGCAGCATGATTTATAATCCTTTGGGTATCTACCCAGTAATGGGATGGCTGGGTCAATTGGTATTTCTAGCTCTAGATCCTTGAGGAATCGCCACACTGTCTTCCACAATGGTTGAACTAGTTTACAGTCCCACCAACAGTGTAAAAGTATTCCTATTTCTCCACATCCTCTCCAGCACCTGTTGTTTCCTGACTTTTTAATGATCGCCATTCTAACTGGTGTGAGATGGTATCTCATTGTGGTTTTGATTTGCATTTCTCTGATGGCCAGTGATGATGAGTATTTTTTCATGTATCTGTTGGCTGCATAAGTGTCTTCTTTTGAGAAGTGTCTGTTCATATCCTTTGCCCACTTTTTGATGGGGTTGTTTGATTTTTCCTTGTAAATTTGTTTAAGTTCTTTGTAGGTTCTGGATATTAGCCCTTTGTCAGATAGGTAGATGGTAAAAATTTTCTCCCATTCTGTAGGTTGCCTGTTCACTCTGATGGTAGTTTCTTTTGCTGTGCAGAAGCTCTTTAGTTTAATTAGATCCCATTTGTCAATTTTGGCTTTTGTTGCCATTGCTTTTGGTGTTTTAGACATGAAGTCCTTGCCCATGCCTATGTCCTGAATGGTATTGCCTAGGTTTTCTTCTAGGGTTTTTATGGTTTTAGGTCTAACATGTAAGTCTTTAATCCATCTTGAATTAATTTTTGTATACGGTGTAAGGAAGGGATCCAGTTTCAGCTTTCTACATATGGCTAGCCAGTTTTCCCAGCACCATTTATTAAATAGGGAATTCTTTCCCCATTTCTTGTTTTTGTCAGATTTGTCAAAGATCAGATAGTTGTAGATGTGTGGTATTATTTCTGAGGGCTCTGTTCTGTTCCATTGGTCTATATCTCTGTTTTGGTACCAGTACCATGCTGTTTTGGTTACTGTAGCCTTGTAGTATAGTTTGAAGTCAGGTAGCGTGATGCCTCCAGCTTTGTTCTTTTGGCTTAGGATTGTCTTGGCAATGCAGGCCCTTTTTTGGTTCCATGTGAACTTTAAAGTAGTATTTTCCAATTCTGTGAAGAAAGTCATTGGTAGCTTGATGGGGATGGCATTGAATCTATAAATTACCTTGGGCAGTATGGCCATTTTCACGATACTGATTCTCCTATCCATGAGCATGGAATGTTCTTCCATTTGTTTGTGTCTTTTTTTTTTTTTTTTTTTTTTTTTTTGAGACAGAGTCTTGCTCTGTCACCCAGGCTGGAGTGCAGTGGCACGATCTCGGCTCACTGCAAGCTCCGCCTCCTAGGTTCACGCCATTCTCCTGCCTCAGCCTCCCAAGTAGCTGGTACTAACAGGCGCCTGCCACCACACCCAGCTAAGTTTTTGTATTTTTAGTAGAGACGGGGTTTCACCGAGTTAGCCAGGATAGTCTCGATCTCCTGACCTCGTGATCCGCCCGTCTTGGCCTCCCAAAGTGCTGGGATTACAGGCGTGAGCCACCGTGCCATGCCGTTTGTGTCCTCTTTTATTTCATTGAGCAGTGGTTTGTAGTTCTCCTTGAAGAGGTCCTTCACATCCCTTGTAAGTTGGATTTCTAGGTATTTTATTCTCTTTGAAGCAATAGTGAATGGGAGTTCACTCATGATTTGGCTCTCTGTTTGTCTGTTACTGGTGTATAGGAATGCTTGTGATTTTTGCACATTGATTTTGTATCCTGAGACTTCGCTGAAGTTGCTTATCAGCTTAAGGAGATCTTGGGCTGAGATGATGGGGTTTTCTAAATATACAATCATGTCATCTGCAAACAGGGACAATTTGACTTCCTCTTTTCCTAGTTGAATACCCCTTTATTTCTTTTCCTGCCTGATTGCGTGGCCAGAACTTCCAACACTATGTAGAATAGGAGTGGTGAGAGAGGGCATCCCTGTCTTGTGCCAGTTTTCAAAGGGAATGCTTCCAATTTTTGTCTGTTTGGTATGATATTGGCTGTGGGTTTGTCATAAATAGCTCTTATTATTTTGAGATACGTCCCATCAATACCTAGTTTATTGAGAGTTTTTAGCATGAAGGTATGTTGAATTTTGTCAGAGGCCTTTTCTGCATCTATTGAGATAATCATGTGGTTTTTGTCTTTGGTTCTGTTTATATGATGGATTACGTTTATTGATTTGCTTATGTTGAACCAGCCTTACATCCCAGGGATGAAGCTGACTTGATCTTGGTGGATAAGCTTTTTGATGTGCTACTGGATTTGGTTTGCCAGTATTTTATTGAAGATTTTGCATTGATGTTGATCAGGGATATTGGTCTAAAATTCTTTTTTTCCTGTGTCTCTGCCAGACTTTGGTATCAGGATGTTGCTGGCCTCATAAGATGAGTTAGGGAGGATTCCCTCTTTTTCTATTGATTGGAATAGTTTCAGAAGGAATGGTACCAGCCCCTCTTTGTACCTCTGGTAGAATTCAGCTGTGAATCCATCTGGTCCTGGACTTCTTTTGGTTTGTAGGCTATTAATTATTGCCTCAGTTTCAGAGCCTGTTATTGGTCTATTCAGGGATTCAACTTCTTCCTGGTTTAGTCTTGGGAGGGAGTATGTGTCCAGGAATTTATATCCATTTCTTCTAGATTTTCTAGTTTATTTGCATAGAGGTGTTTATAGTATTCTCTGATGGTAGTTTATTTCTGTGGGATCGGTGGTGATATCCCCTTTATCATTTTTTATTGCGTCTATTTGATTCTTCTCTTTTCTTCATTAGTCTTGCTAGAGGTCTATCAATTTTGTTGATCTTTTCAAAAAACCAGCTCCTGGATTCATTGATTTTTTTGAAGGGTTTTTTTGTGTCTCTATCTCCTTCAGTTCTGCTCTGATCTTAGTTATTTCTTGCCTTCTGCTAGCTTTTGAATGTGTTTGCTCTTGCTTCTCTAGTTCTTTTAATTGTGATGTTAGGGTGTCAATTTTAGATCTTTCCTGCTTTCTCTTGTGGCATTTAGTGGTATAAATTTCCCTCTACACACTCCTTTAAATGTGTCCCAGAGATTCTGGTATATTGTGTCTTTGTTCTCATTGGTTTCAAAGAACATCTTTATTTCTGCCTTCATTTCGTTATGTACCCAGTAGTCATTCAGGAGCAGGTTGTTCAGTTTCCATGTAGTTGAGCGGTTTTGAGTGAGCTTCTGAATCCTGAGTTCTAGTTTGATTGCACTGTGGTCTGAGAGACAGTTTGTTATAATTTCTGTTCTTTTACATTTGCTGAGGAGTGCTGTACTTCCAACTATGTGGTCAATTTTGGAATAAGTGCGGTGTGGTGCTGAGAAGAATGTATATTCTGTTGATTTGGGGTGGAGAGTTCTGTAGATGTCTATTAGGTCCGCTTGGTGCAGAGCTGAGTTCAATTCCTGGATATCCTTGTTAACTTTCTCTCTTGTTGATCTGTCTAATGTTGACAGTGGGGTGTTAAAGTCTCCCATTATTATTGTGTGGGAGTCTAAGTCTCTTTGTAGGTCTCTAAGGGCTTGTTTTGTGAATCTGGGTGCTCCTGTATTGGGTGCATATATATATTTAGGATAGTTTGCCCTTCTTGTTGAATTGATCCCTTTACCATTATGTAATGGCCTTCTTTTTTGATTTTTGTTGGTTTAAAGTCTGTTTTATCAGAGACTAGGATTGCAACCCCTGCTTTTTTTTGTTTTCCATTTGCTTGGAAGATTTTCCTCCATCCCTTTATTTTGAGCCTATGTATGTCTCTGCATGTGAGATGGGTCTCCTGAATACAGCACACTGATGGGTCTTGACTCTATCCAATTTGCCAGTCTGTGTCTTTTAATTGGAGCATTTAGCCCATTTACATTTAATATTGTTATGTGTGAATTTGATCCTGTCATTATGATGTTAGCTGGTTATTTTGCTCGTTAGTTGATGCAGTTTCTTCCTAGCCTTGATGGTCTTTACAATTTGGCATGTTTTTGCAGTGGCTGGTACTGGTTGTTCCTTTCCATGTTTAGTGCTTCTTTGAGGAGCTCTTGTAAGGCAGGCCTGGTGGTGACAAAATCTCTCAGCATTTGTTTGTCTGTAAAGGATTTTATTTCTCCTTCACTTATGAAGCTTAGTTTGGCTGGATATGAAATTCTGGGTTGAAAATTCTTTTAAGAATGTTGAATATTGTCCCCCACTCTCTTCTGGCTTGTAGAGTTTCTGCAGAGAGATCCACTGTTAGTCTGATGAGCTTCCCTTTGTGGGTAACCCGATCTTTCTCTCTGGCTGCCCTTAACATTTTTTCCTTCATTTCAACTTTGGGGAATCTGACAATTATGTGTTTTGGAGTTGCTCTTCTCGAGGAGTATCTTTGTGGCGTTCTATTTCCTGAATTTGAATGTTGGCCTGCCTTGCGAGGTTGGGGAAGTTCTCCTGGATAGTATCCTGAAGAGCGTTTTCCAACTTGGTTCCATTCTCCCCGTCACTTTCAGGTACACCAATCAGATGTAGATTTGGTCTTTTCACATAGTCCCATATTTCTTGGAGGCTTTATTCATTTCTTTTTACGCTTTTTTTTCTCTAAACTTCTCTTCTCGCTTCATTTCATTCATTTGATCTTCAATCACTGATACCCTTTCTTCCACTTGCTCAGATTGGCTACTGAAGCTTGTGTATGCATCACATAGTTCTCCTGCCATGGTTTTCAGCTCCATCAGGTCATTTAAGGTATTCTCTACACTGTTATTCTAGTTAGCCATTCGTCTAATCTTTTTTCAAGGTTTTTAGCTTCTTTGCGATGGGTTTGAATGTCCTCCTTTAGCTCGGAGAAGTTTGTTATTACTGATCTTCTGAAGCCTTCTTCTCTCAACTCATCAGTCATTCTCTGTCCAGCTTTATTCCATTGCTGGCAAGGAGCTGCTTTCCTTTGGAGGAGAAGAGGCGCTCTGATTTTTAGAATTTTCAGCTTTTCTGCTCTGGTTTCTCCCCATCTTTGTGGTTTTATCTACCTTTGTTCTCTGATGATGGTGTTGTACAGATGGGTTTTTGGTGTGGATGTCCTTTCTGTTTGTTAGTTTTCCTTCTAACAGTCAGGCCCCTCAGCCACAGATCTGTTGGAGTTTGCTGGAGGTCCACTCCAGACCCTGTTTGCCTGGGTATCACCAGCAGAGGCTGCAGAACAGCAAATATTGCAGAATGGCAAATGTTGCTGCTTGATCCTTCCTCTGGAAGCTTCATCTCAGAGGGGCACCTGGCTATATGAGGTGTCAGTCAGCCCCTGCTGGGAGTTGTCTCCCAGTTAGGCTACTTGGGGGTCAGGGACCCACTTGAGGAGGTAGTCTGTCCATTCTCAAATCTCAAACTCCATGCGGGGAGAAGCATTACTGTCTTCAAAGCTGTCAGACAGAGTCGTTTAAGTCTGCAGAAGTTTCTGCTGCCTTTTGTTCTGCTCCCTGTTTCATTCATGATTTTTTTCTTGGTTGGCCTAGCTTTAAAGCCTTACCAATTTTGTTAATCTTTTCAAAGAACCAACTTTTGTTTTCATTAATTTTCTCTTTTTTTTTCTTCTGGTCTATATTTCTAACAACCTGTATTGTTTCTTTCCTTCTTGCTTTGGGTTGTTCTTATTTTTCTAGTTTCTTTTTAAATGGTAGGTTGTTATTAATTTGAGATCTTTGTTTTAATATAGGCATGAATGGTTATAAATTTTCTTCTAGCATTGCTTTTTCTATATTCCATAAAATATTTTGTGTCTTTGTTTTTATTTTAAAATATTTTCTAGTTTCCCTTCTCACTTATTTGTCACACTGATTGTGAAGGATTGTGTTTTTTTAATACCCACATATTTTCTGAGTTTTCCCAAATTTCCCTCTAATTTCAATTTCATATCCATTGAGGTTGAAGAACATACTTTGTATGACTCCAGTCCTTTTAAATTTATTGGAATTGTTTTATGACCTAACATCTAGCATGATCTATCCTGGAAAATGTTCCATGTGCACTTAGGAAGAATGTATATTCTGTTTTTGGGTGGGGGACTGTATAATTAGTTTCTAGTATTGTTCAAATTTCCTTGTTATTTTCTTATTAACCACCTCTCTAGTTGTTCTACCCATGTTTGAAAGTGGGATATTGAATTCTCCAAATATTTTTATTGAATTTCTTTATCCCTTCATCCTGCGTGTTTTTATTTCCTGTATTTTGGAGCTCACTTGTTAGGTTCACGTATGTTTATAATTATGTCATCTTAATGGATTGATCCCTTTATTATTATTAAATGTCTTTTTTCTCTTGTAGCAATTTTTATCTTAAAGTCTGAATTTTTAAAATTTATTTCTTAATAGTTGCTGTGAGAATTACAATTAACATCAACTTGTAATAGTTTAGTTTGGACTAATGTCACCTATTCTTCAAATATTCTTCATGCCTTTTTTTCTCTCCTCTTCTGAGACTCCTGTTGTACAGATGGTGGTACTCTTCATGTGTTTTGTAATCACTCAGGCTCTTTTCATTTTTCTTCATTTTTATTTCTGTTTCCCAGACTGGATAATCTTAACCAACCTATTTTTGAGTTTGCTGATTCTTTCCTTTGCCTGCCAAAATATGCTATTGAGCCCCTCTGATGAATTGTTTATTTTAGTTATTGTACTTTTATGTCCAGAATTTCTATTTGCTTGTTTTTTCCAATTTCTTTCTCTTTATTGATATTTTCTATTTGGTGAAGCGCTGTTCTCATACTTTAGTTTTGCACGTGGTTTCTTTTTTTCCTTTGAACATATTTAAAATAGCTTATTTAAGTCTTCTAGTAACTCCTATCCTCAGGGACCATTACTGTTGATTGCATTTTTTCCTATGTATTAGCCATACTTTCTTGTTTGTTTAAATTTCTTTGAAAACTGGGCAGTAGTGGGAGGGGCTCATTTCAGTTACTGTGCTTTTCTATTTGGTTATTTTAATAATTTTTCTCTTCTTAATATTCTCCATTTGGTGTGACTTTTAGTTCTTTGGACATCATTTCCTTTAGTTCTTTGGACATCATTTCCTTTAGTTCTTTGAATATATTTAATATAGCTGAATTAAATTATTTAGTAATTCTAAAACCTGGGCTTTCTCAAGGGCAGTTTCTATTAAATACTTTTTGTCCCTTTATACTTTTTTGTTTCTTTGTATGTCTCTCAATTTTTCGTTGAAAACTGGACAACTAACATATAAGGTGGCAACTCTGGAAATTAGATTTTCCCCTCCCTAAGGTTTGTTGTTGTTTTTGTTGCTGTTTGTTTAGTGGCTTTCTGAACAAGTTATTTTAAGTCTATATTATTTGTGGTGCATGGCTACTGAAGTCTCCGTGTGGTGAGCTTCATAGTCATCTAATGATTGAACAGATTTCCTTAAAAACCTGGAACTAGTAATTCTCCCAGTCTTTGTTGAGAGGCCTGTGTATTTGCTTGCATATGTGTGTGTTGGGGCACATCAAAACACTCAGCCAGGCAGTTGACAGCTGTTCCTTAGCCTTCGCCTCCTGTTGACGCAAAGCCTGGGGTCAGCCCCAGGTGTGAGAGCTTAGGGATGTCTCAGGTTGCTTCTGAGCACAGGCAGAGCCAGAGCCCGATGCGTACACAGGACCTTCTAGATTGGCAGGAAGGTGTCAACACTTTTTACAGCCCCTGTGGACATCTTATTCCCAAATTTTCCTTTTAAACTTTTGGGTCTGCTTATTGTTTGGCCCAGCTGTCATCTACCACATTGTTCTGCAGCCAAATTTTTAAAAATTTCCCCTAAAGGTTTTTGACAACTGTTACCAGGGTCAAGGCTTTTCACAGTGGGAAAGCTCTGAGTCAGGTCAAATAAAAATAGCCTTCCAGGTGGGGTCTCACTGGGACTCACCACACAAATCAGATAAAGACAGTTCTCTGGAAATCAGTTCTCCAGACAGTTCTCTGGAAATGCTGGAGGAGCTCCAGCATTGTTCTGCCACCCTTATTGCCTGTCAGGCTGCTGATTTTCACTGTGATTGGGCTGTTGGTTATAGTGCTGTCACAGAGCTGGAGAGAAGAGAATGAGAGTAGAAAAGTTAAATGCCACATATTTCACTGTTCTTGTTGAGATTCGGCTTTTTAAAAATTGCATTAACATTCCATGGATTGCTGCAAGCTTTTGGAGATTGCTGCAAGCTTTTGGTTAATTGCCAGAGTTCTTAGAAAGTTTATTCTGATGCTGCCAATTTTCTTGTTCTTGTTAGAATTTTCAAATGTCCCTAACTTTGCCATTTTCACTGACAGTACTCTCTGTTGCTTTTTTTTTCTTCTCTTGTGCTATTTTGTTTCTTCAAACCATTCTCAACTTTTGCTGTCAAAACCAGTTGATTGAATTAACATTGATAATGGCATGTAGGTCCTGAAATTAAATTTCATTATCTTAATATTGTAAATATTAATCCATTTAAGAATCACTATTACAAAAACATTTTAAAGATAAACTATTGAGCAGGTAGAACTAATTACCAGAATTTATCATTAGCTATTTCGTTTTTTAATACAGATTCTTATTGAGATCATTTTAGAATCATACACTGTTATAAGAAGTTATACAGAGAGATCCTGTGTAGCCTGTACGTGGTTCCTCCCAATGGCAATATCTTGACAAAGAATACTACAAAGTCACAACCAGGATATTGATCTTTTGATAGGAATGGGTATTTCATTTTCACCATCCTCATATTGTGGCTTTCATTACCATTTCCCTGATGGTTAATGATGTTGAACATCTTTTCACTTGCTTATTGGATTGTTCTTTTCTGTTTGTTTTTGAGTTCTTTATATAGCCTAAATCTTTAGACTTTTGTTAAATATGTAGTTTGCAAATATTTTATACCTTTTGTAGTTTGTCCTGCCCTCCTCTTAACAGGGTCATGTGAAGAGCAAAGTTTTTAATTTTGAATGAGGTACAACAATTTATCTGTTTTTTTTCTGGATTGTGCTTTTGGTGTCAACTCTAGGAACACTGCCAAACCTTGGATCCTGAACATCTTCTCCTCTATCCTTTTTAAAAAGTTGTATAGTTTTACATTTTAAATTTAGAGCAGTGATGTATTTTGAGTTAATTTTTGTATAAGTTGTAAGGATTAGGTCAGGGTTCTTTAAAAAAAATATTGTTTTGGTCTATAGATGTCTCATTGCTTCTGTGCTATTTGTTGGAAAAGCTGTTCTTCCAATGAATTGCTTTTGCAGTTTTGTCAAAACCAGTGAGGCATATATGGTTCCGTTTCTAGGTGTTCTACTCTCTGCAAGTGATTTATGTGTCTATCCCTTTGCCAATATCACACTGCCTTGGTTACTGAAGTTATGCAGTAAGACATAATGTCTGGTGGAGTGATTCCTCTCACTTTATTCTTATTTTTGAAGATTGTTTTTAGCAACTCTAGGGTTTGTTCCTATCTAATTTTTTGTATAAGCTTGTCAACAAAAAATTATCCTGGGATTTTTACAGGGTTTACATTAAACCCACAGATTAATTTGGGAAGAATTAACATCTTTACATTTTGAGTCTTTTAATCCATGAATATAGTGTGTCTTCTTGTTTATGTAGGTCTTTCTTTCTTTCATCAGCATTTTGTATATTTCAGTACATATATCCTGTGCATGCTTTCTTAGATTTATATCTGAGGTACTTCATTTTATTTGGAGTCGTTGTAAATGGCGTTGTAAATGGCATTTGAATGTTGCTTTTTGCATATTCATTGTTAGTATATAGAAATGTACTGGATTTTAGGATTTAGACCTTGTATTCTGCAACTTTGCTATATGTACTTATTACCTTTAAGAAGGACTTTTCTTTTTGAGTCCTTGGGGTTTTTACATAAACAAGTATGTAGCCTGCAATTAGAGAGTTTTATTTCCTTTCCAGTGTGTTCGTCTTTTTTCCTTGCCTTGTTAAAGTGGCCAGAACTTGTAGTACATGTTGAATAGAGTGAGAGCCACATCCTTGACATGCTCCCAGTCTCAGGGCCTACCAGTAAGAAGGATATTACCTAGAGGTTGAGATTGTGGTAGTTCTACATTTCTCCTATCTTCTTGAGAGTTTTTATCATGAAGAGGTGTTGGGTTTTGTCAAATACGTTTTCTGTGTCAGTTGATATGGTCATGTGTTTTTCTTCTTTAGCCTGTTGATGGGGTGAATTACAATGATCAGTTTTTGAATTTTGGGTGAGTCTTGCATACCTTGAATAAAAGTCACTTGGTCATGATGCATAATTTTATACATTGCTGGGTTCAATTTGTAATTTTTTTTTTGTCTAAGTTAATGAGTTGTTTTGTAGTTTTTAAAATAACATGTATGTAGCATAAAATTCACCATTTATAACTATTTTAAGTGTACAATTCAGTAGCATTAATCACAATGTTATACAAACACCACCATTCTTTTCTCATTACCCTAGAGACTCAGTAACCATTAAGCCACAACTCCTCACTTCCCCCTACCCTGTTGCCCAGTAACCTCTAATCTACTTTCTGTGCCCGTGAATTTGCTTATTCTAGATTTTTCATGTGAGTAGAAGCACAGTATTTGCCCTTTTTTGTCTAGCTTATTTCACTTAGTATAATATTTTCAAGGTCCATCCATATTGTAGCGTGTATCAGAATTTTATTCTTTTTTGTGGCTGAATAATATTTCATTATGTAACTGCCATGTTGATCCATTCATCTGTGATGGACACTTGGTGTTTCTGTTTGGAGACTTTGGGTACTGTGGTCACGCATCACTCAATGTGGAAAACATCCTAAGTGGTGTTAGGCCATTTAATCATTGTGCTAACATAGAGTGTACCTACACAAACCTAGGTGGTATAGCCTACTACATACCTAAGGTATATGATACAGCCTATTGCTCCTAGACTGCAAGCCTGTACAACATGTTACTATACTGAATACTGTAGGCAGTTGTAACACAATGGCAAGTTTTCATGTATCTAAACATAGAAAAGGGTACAGTAAATACAGTGTTATAATCTTATGGAGCCACCATCATATATGCAGTCCATCGTTGACTGAAACATCATGTGGTACATGACTGCATTTAAATACTTTGTTTTAACAGCCTATTTAGGTTTATCATATAGGTCCTGACTAGGGCCTACTGTTTTGGGCTGTAGTTCTAGTAATAGCTTAGTTTTTAGAGCATTTGCAGTGTGAGCTTCAGAGTTTTAGTGATTTTCTGATACTGAAGCTGCTAAGAATAGTTGGTGGTTCTTGAGCATTAGTTCTACATTTTATAACTGAAGTTTGCAGATCTTTTTAGATGACTTAGATACTTTAGGATAAGGTGAAAATTAATTATGGTATTTTGTCTTTAGCTGTAAAATTAATTTTGAAAAACCTTTCTGGCTCATCTTTTTAGATGTATGGTGTATATCCTGCACATCTGAATTACATAGGATTATATTTTGAGTTTTAGTAAACAACATGGGCATAGCTTCTTTAGGAAGTTGATGATATTGAGTGGTCTTGATAAAATATGGCTTATATGAGTTTCCTTGTACTTTTAATATGGCAAGAAGACAAGTATATGTTACATTTTTCAGATAATAAAACTAATGAGGGAAGAAACAAAGCTTTGATCGTAAAATGTCTTTAAGCCTGAAGGGATCCATGTGGACCTAGTCCAGGATGTTTTAAAATTGCTATTGAGCCCTTTGTTGAAACAAAATATTGAGCAAGTGTAACTATAAAAGAGATATTGATGTCTTTAACAATGTTGAATTCTAAAATAGTAGTGTCTTTTTTTTTTTTTTTTTAGACAGGGTCTTGTTCTGTCACCCAAGTTGGAGTGCAGTGGCACTATCTCAGCCCACTGCAACCTCTGCCCTCTGGGCTCAAGCACAATGTCATTATCCTAACCAGAATTTCTTATCTTATGTTTTTCAGACTTGCTGCTAGGCACAGATTATTGACAAGCAAACCAGGAACTTTTACAGATTGTGATAAGAATTAAGATAGGGAATATAATAGAGGATAACCGGGCCGCTCTGAGAAGCCAAGGAGGGCCACACTGTGAGTGGGGTCAAGGCTGAGACTTGAAGGAGGAGAAGACGCCAGCCATAACAACAGCACGCTAGGCAAGGTGACTCTGTAACACAGCTTTGGGGACCCTCCTGAGGCCTGCCTGTGTGGCCGTTTCTTCTGTTCCTAGTTTTTGTAGAAGAAAGTTTAAAAATCACTGATTTGACTAGTCCAGCCTTCTCCTTTTGTGGGTTAGGAGATTGTGAAGCCTAGAAGGTAAAGATGTGCAATGACAACCTAGGTTCCTAATGCCTGATACCACCCCCCACAATATGGCATATATTTTTCTACTAGTTATTTACAGCATTTGTTTTTTTCATGAGTTATTTTAGATATATTAAAATTGCAAATTATATTTATTCATCAGTTGTAATATTCAGAAAAATATCTTCACCTAAAAGAAAAAACAAAAACTTAGTAGACAAAGATTTGTCTTTAAAGTGAAAGATATTTTTAATCTTAACTAAATGAAATAGGAAAGTAAACAGTTTGTGAACTTCTGTTTTGAAAGCAAGCGTTCCTATTTTGAAACAACTGACACATTGATATTTTTACACTGATTATAAATGGCTTTGTTACTCACAGACAGCTTAGAGATGTGGTTCGGTGTGAGGAGCTTAAAGTAGATCTTACTGAGCCCAGCTTCAGAGTAAACATGAGTAGAATCATAAAAACCAGAAATGTTCTTTCCTTTATAAATCTTCCTTTCCTCACTTATTGTCAGAAATATATGCCCAATTTAAAAAATTTGGTTGCTAAAAGGTGCTGTTAGTCATGAGCATTCTGTAAAGTTTATTTTGAAAGTAAATAGGGATGGGTTTAGAAGCACAGATTCACATTGCCAAAATTCATACTTTTCTCTAGCCACTTTCTTGCTGAGTATATCTCACTGTGTCTATTTCTTTACCTTAAAATGGGATCATAATGTCTGTGTCATAGCGTTAGTTTGAATTTTAACAACAGTGATCAGTAATTATTAGTTTATTTTTATTTCAATTACATTTGTTTGATGCTTGGACTAGGGAACATCAGGAAAGCTTGAGAGTCATTAACAGTATAAAATTAGGGGAAATATTTTTGGGAGAGGAAGCTGTTACTAGTTGTGGTTTTGAATCTGGAGATGTGATGACTGACTTTTGTTACGTTTTATATTTTATAGCTTAATAACTTTGCATGTGAAATGATTAAGTCTATATCTAGTGTTCTATTTTTTAGGCATATAATTGAAAGGTATTATAATTGGCTGTTAAAGCAAAATATGTTAATTTGTTTTATGCCAGAGTTGAATCCTATTTATCTCTACATCTTTTAAGGAAAGCTAGCAATGTTTAACATAGTATTTTCTTTTTGAGACTTTATAATCAGCTGCTGTTATTAATTTTTTTAACTAACATTGATATTTTTAACATAACTCGTATTTTTAAAAATATGAATTCATAATTCACAATAGAATTTTTATATATTTTTAAAGCTTCTAATTTAAAAAGCGGCATACCCAAACTACTGCCTTTATGTAGTTCTCTTCAGTTAGATCAGCATTTTTTGTGGCTCAATGGTGGGAACTCATTCAGTGGTCGTTCTATTGGAACTCTAATAGCAGCCACCTGTAGCTCGTTTCCAGTTGTTTCTTGTTGGTTTCCTCTGCCAATTAGACATAAAGCTTCTAATTAGAGGCCCTGACTTTATGTCTTTTATATTGCGAGCATCTGGCTGTTCAGTTATTTCTTGTTAGTTCATTGTGTTCTTATGTCAATAAATTTGTCTTCAGTAGGGAATAACCAAAAAATTCTCTGGATCCTGTGAAATTTCAGTTTGTGTTAAAAAGTGGGGGGAACAGGTGAGGAATGGGATGGGTGAGCTGAGCAGAGCCTTTTATATTCATAGTCCTTGTAACGAGTTTATCACTTTACTTAGAGACATTCTAAGTATACTGTGTCAGTAATTCTGTTGGAGCCATTAGCTCTGATCTTGATATTGAAATTCCGCTATAAGCCAGGACTAGAGATAACATAACCAGAAAAAGGTCATTTGCATCAGTAAGTACAAATGCCAGTGCTTATTGTACCTGAGCAAAAAGGTGGGACATCATTCATGCTTTCAGTATTTATTGAATATTCTCTATATGCCACAGACTGGTAGGGGATGAATAGAGGTGGAGCAGGTCGGCACTGTCATTGAAGAGAAACACAGGAAATGGAGGACAGGAGTTTTCCCAAAGTAAAATCAGGATGTGACTACTAGACTAAGGAGAAAAGGATGCTTGGCAGGCAGAAAAAGCATCCAACGAGGTAATGTAATCTAATTAACTAGTATCTTATTCTGCTGCTTGACTGTCCAGTTTTGTCATACCAGAACAGCCAGGTACATATGTGGGACAGTGAGTGTCTTCCCTGAATTCCAAAAGACCAACAAATGGGAGTCAGCGAATTCCATATTAAGCCAAATGAAATATCACATAGTTGAAATTCTGCATGTGAAATTTGTCCCTTTTCTCCCATTTATTCAGCAATTTATAGCAGTATGGGTTTATGGATATTTATACTTTGGGCTACATCTAGTACTACTTCATTTTGTTGCTCAGATTGTTTCAGCTTTGGTCATTTGGGAGCTCTTTCTGTTGATTCTTACCTTCCTTTCTCTATCCCCATCAGTGTAGGATTTGGGTGGTTTTCTCTATTTTTTACTTTCCGGCACTATAGGATGCTCCATTCTCATCTCGTGTATTTCCTGCCCCTGTCCTCAAATCAGCCATTGCTCCAGGAAGCCCTGGTTTGTTTTATTGGAAAATAATATTAGAACACAAGATCTGAGTTCTAGATGTGTTCTTTGCTATTGGCATGTCATTGCTTTAGGCTCTTAGAGCTGACAGAGCAACGAAATACATGTATGTATACTAACCTATGAATATACACATCTATAAATATTATATGTATGTAATAATGTATATGTTTCACTAAACATGAATTCATACTGATATCACCAACTCTCAACCATTACCACCTGGATCATTTTGGCCTCCCCACATTGTTTCTGTATAAATTGCTATTCCAACAGTGAGACACCTGGCTCCCAGTATCCACCATCTGTGTACTTAATTGTTCGATTTCAGTGTACATGTATAGTGGCATCAGAATGGTTAACCCAAACTCCTGTAGGAAAAAGCATTATCAACTAGAATACATTGCATGTGTATGGTTTCTTTTGCCTTTAGTCTTACAGATTCTACTCATTTCCAGAATTACTTAGGTGAGCACTCTCCCCTCTCCCCCCACTTCAGTAAGGTTGATTCATTCATTTGTAATACAGTTAAATTGTTTTGTCATTTTATGCATTTCATCCTGGAGTCTCCCAGTCTCCTAAATAAATTTTTAAAATTTGCATACATTTAGATTCACTTTTTGTGCTGTGAAGTTCTGTTTTGACAAATGCATCATGTCCTGTATCCACCATTACAATTTGATAAAGAATGGTTTTACCGCCCTAAAATATATTTGTGCTTCACTTATTCAACCTTTCCCATCTCCCCCGATCTCCTAGCAACCACTGATCTTTTTACTATCTCCATAATTGTGCCTTTTCCAGAATGTCATGTACTTGGAAGCATACAGTATGTAGCCTTTTCTTTTAGTAATATTCCATTGCATAGATATACCACAGTTTGTCTGTTCACCTTTGATGGCCATCTTGACTATGCCCAGATTTTGGTGATTATGAATAAAGCTGCTTTAAGGAATTGTATGTAGATTTTTGTATGTAAGGTTTCAAATCAGTTCAGTAAATACTAGGAGCATGATCGCCAGATTGTATGGTATAACTATGTTAGCTTTTAAATATATTACATTTGCATTGCTGTTTCTTGGATCAGAATAATCTTTTGCTATTTTC
Source organism: Pongo pygmaeus (assembly GCF_028885625.2). Lineage (NCBI taxonomy): Eukaryota > Metazoa > Chordata > Mammalia > Primates > Hominidae > Pongo > Pongo pygmaeus. The sequence continues at coordinate 27,538,270 of NC_072385.2, read as the reverse complement.
CCTGCCCACTTCGTCACCAAATCCCTTTGACTGTTGATCCCAGGTCATATCATCACTACAAAAGAGCAGATGATACCAAATTTCAGCTGATCATTTCTTGGGGGAAATATAATACTGTAGTGATCTTTTCTGTATGCTTTTGATATTTTCAATTAATCTATCAGGGAAAATAATTAGTTGCACCTTGTTAAATTTGACTATTTTGTGCTTTCTCATAATATAACAGTAATGGATATTTTGAAGTTGATGCATATAGCCTGTAGATTGTTGAAGTTACTTTGTTATTTGTTTTATTTTAAAGTATTTCTTAGTTTGTAAAATTCTGAAGTGTTAGTCATATTTTTCTTTTTAACCATCACCATTAAGCAGTCCATTTTTAGATATAAAATTATATTAATTAACTTTAAGGTCAAAGATGTTATAAAAATCAAATTTATGTTCCTGTAAATGATGGTATATTTTGTTTTCTTCACAGCATTCATTCAGTCAGAGAGCATAATAGAAGTACTGCGTTTTGATGATGGAGGGCTACTACAGGTAATTTTTTTTTAAGTAGAAAAGTTATTGTTAAGCCTTGAATAATATCTGGTTGTTATTTTTCTTTTAAAAATGTAATTGGTTTATCTGAAATATATTTATATTTTATGAGCTTTGAAGATAGGTCAGTAGAGTCTTTAGTAATATAAAAACCTCCATAGTTACGTGAGTTATCTTTTAGATTAAATATTTCTTTAAAATGCAAACTCATTGTGGTATTAAAACCTTGTAAATAAGTACATCATCAGTCTGTGGCAAGTGTTTGTGCCTGTAGATCTGAGGGGAAGGGTTCAGATCAGGACCTGGGGTTCTCTTCAGATCAGGAGCAGGGGTTCTCTGAGTGTGAATTCAGATGGAAGATCTCAAAATATTTATCTAGAAGAGAACCTCTCTAGAGAGAATAAGTACTATAGATTTTACCTATACTGTACTTCTACTTGCCATCCTAAGTCACATCATTAAATATACATAAAATTTGAAAGTATAATACAATAAATATCTTGTCCTTCCTTTCAGACCTAGTTCACATATCACCATGAAGCCAATTTCAGGCTTCCCAGCTAAAAATCAGTTTGAGAATTTCAGAGCTGAAAGAGAGAGTAAATGCCATCTTAACTAACCCTCTGATTTCTTATGGCTAGGTGTTTTCTCCTTTCTTACAAACTTTTATTATATTCTGTGCTTGTCCTTAATAACTTTGTAATGATAACTTTTTTTTTCAAGTAACATGCTGTTTGCCAGCATGACTGATAATTTTTTTAATTAGTTTTATATTCAAGGGAAAACAATGCTTAGGTTAGGAAAGGTGATCAAGATCCCATGACTTTGTGGTACTGGCACTGGCACGAGAATCCCAGTGTTCTCTTTCTAGATGTGATTGTTAGTCTCTTTATTACGTAATACTACCTGTAGTATTTTTAATTTATTTATAAGTAAGTGGCCTAAATAATTTTGGAAAAATATTTCCTGTAGTTTATAATAAAGGCAGGAAAGTAAAAATTAAAATTAAATCAAGACAATAGAGAAAATAATTATACTAGGGACATGGAACAAGATTTTTATTTGCATTTTAGCATAAATTTAGATTACATTTTATACATTAAACCAGATGAAGAGAGTGAGAAAAAAAGTGATAGATTTTAAGAATCTTTTTCTCTGGCAATGAAGCTAGTAAGTCTTTTGGAAGACAAACTTCTCTTGCTTCTAAATTTTTTAATAAATTTATCATTCTTTACGTAAGAGGTGTTGAGAAATGTAATAGAGAGTGGTTGCATAGTATTTGCCTAGAGTCAGCTTTGTATATTTTAAAACTGAATAAAAACTGAACATAATGAGCTCTAATTTTATAAAGCCTTCCTACTAAAAAATGATCTTAAGTCTCTTTTTTCTAGTTCTTTAATCTGTTTCAAGGTGAGAACTTGGAGAACCTATGAGAACAAATGTTTTAAATATCTCCCTTTAGGTGGTTGTTTATAGGATCTGGATGGCAGGCAAATCAGGACTGAATTTCTGGAAAATTCCCTAACTGTGGTTGCTCTTTATTGATTGAGGAAGGATTTGTGTCTGTTAGGAACTGGACATCTAGGTTGCAGGTTGATAATCCATTCTAAAAATTCTGGAGCATGATTTGTATTTTTGCTGAGGGAGGCTGCTAATCTGTATCTAGATGGAGTTGGTTATGGAAAAGCTTGTGAACTGGGATGTGATTCACTAATAGTCTTTGGATCTGCTCAGATGCTTGGACAGGAGCTTGGGTGAGATCTCAGAATTCTGTGGCAAAGGTAATTTTGGTCTAGTGAAGTGTTGAGGGCAAGTAGTATCAATTGGTTACTTAAGCCACAAAAAACCTAAGACTCCTACAGAATGTCTGATATTGAGATGCTATATAATATAGTATATGGCCCCTAAATAGCTGAATATAAGACCCTTTTGAATAGATGTAAAATTGTTCATTTTAATGTTGAAGAGTGTTTCTCAGAAACAATTTTTATTTTGACATAATGTTATCTTTTTCTGACTATAATTTATCAATAGGTTTAACGATTTTAAATAACTCCTGATTTCTTATGCTATGATTAGAACAGAAAAATATACATGTAGCATTTCTATGGCAGAATATATACCCTTTCTCTAATTTAAATTTAAGCTAAAGCAGGGAGAGTGTCAAAGCAACAGCCTTGTTTTACATTATTTAAAATGTGAATTTTGCCCAAGAACATTCCTTCTTAGATCTGCAATTCATGTACATTCATGTGGCTTGGCTCATAGTAATTTTTTTTTTTTTTTTTTTTGAGACGGGGTCTGGCGCTGTCACCCAGGCTGGAGTGTAGTGGTGCGATCTTGGCTCACCACAAGCTCTGCCTCCTGGGTTCACACCATTCTCCTGCCAAGGCCTCCCAAGTAGCTGGGACTACTGGCGCCCACCACCATGCCCAGCTAATTTTTTTGGTATTTTTAGTACAGACGGGGTTTCACCATGTTAGCTAGGATGGTCTCAATCTCCTGACCTCATGATCCGCCCGCCTCGGCCTCCCAAAGTGCTAGGATTACAAGTGTGAGCCACCACGTCCGGCCAACTCATAGTAATTTTTTTAATCCTCAAAAATCAACTGATAAGAAATCAGTAAAAAATAAATTTTAAAAATTGCCAAAAAGATTAGACTTGTTTTCTTTATTTTTAGATAAGGAAAATTAGGTTTATGGAAGTTAAATAATTTATTCTTTAGTACTCAATTGCTAGAGCAGGAATTCAGTGTCCAGTAAGTACCATACTCACCATGTCTAATTTCAGAACTCTCCACGGCACGGTGCATGTGCAGTGCTCTCAGATATTCCATGGGTTCGCACTTGTTATGAATAGAAATTATAACCGCCATAGATCATGTTTTCTATAGTTGATGCTTTGGCCATTGTCATTCCTGTTTGGCTGGACTAAGATTTAGCATCCAGAATACATAAAGATCAGACAGTTCCTAAGATGACACAGACTCTGAGGAATCTGCATCTCAACAGAAGAAATCCACATTAAGGCTATAAACACAGGATGCCCTGGTCAGGTATCTCAAACCATCATTCCCATCCTAACTGATCAGAATGGTTGGCTCTTCTAACCTATTCCTTTGAAAGATTATAAAATGGAATAACAAAAGATTCTTTCATTTACAAGCATAATTTAATAAACCTGAATCTGCTTCCTAATCAAACTTTCTTTTTAAAAAAAATAGAGGCGGGGGTGGACGCGGTGGTCCACGCCTGTAATCCCAACACCTTGGGAGGCTGAGATGGACTCGCTTGAGTCCAGGAGTTCAAGACCAGCCTGGGAAATGTAGGGAAACCTTGTCTCTACAAAAAAATACAAAAAATTAGCCAGGTGTGTTGGCACACACCTGTGGTCCCAGCTACTCTGGTGGCTGAGGCAGGAGGATCACTTGAGCCTGGGAGGTCGAGACTGCAGTGAGCTGTGATTGTGCCACTGTACTCCAGCCTGGGCAGCAGAGTGAGATCCTGTATCAACAACTACAAAAAAGTGTTCCCTGAGTTCAAGTCCCTTAAATTTACTTTGCACCTCATTTTAAAAGGGGTGTTGAGAGTCCTGAGCTAAAGTGGTGGGCAAAGCCCCCATTATTGCCCAGCCATTCCTCCTCTAAGAGGTTCACGCCCTTGGACAAAGCCCTCAAAACCTGGAGCATCTCAGCCCCAGCTCCGCATTGGAATCACCTTGAGAGCTTTAAAAATTTCTGGTGACAGGTACTTTCCTAAGGGCATTACAGGAATGAACTCACCTGGGCCTCACCAGCAATGGATGGCACGGTACCCGAGGGTCCCATTGTACAGGTGGTAGGATGTGGTAGGGACAGGGGCCAGGTGTACCACAGGCAGGGAGATGGTGGCTGAGCTGGGGTAAAGAATGCATGCCTGTCCTCACAGGGCCAGTGGACCCCCACGTCCTGACCTTGGAGGTCCACAGAGCACATCAGAGCTTGGCCAGCATATGGAGCTCCACAGCTGACTGACCACACAGGTCATAGAGACAGGGTCTCGCTCTATTGCCCAGGCTGGTTTGCAGTGGCGCAATGACAGCTCACTGCAACCTTGACCTCCCGGGCCCAAGTGAACCTCCCGCCTCAGACTCCAGAGTAGCTGGGACTACAGGCACATGCCACCATACCCATCTAATTTTTTGTATTTTTTATAGAGGCAGAGGTCTATGTTGCCCAGGCTGGCCTTGAATTCCTAGCCTCAAGCCATCTGCTTGCCTTGGTCTCCCAAAGTGCTGGGATTACAGATGTGAGTCACCATGCTCGGCCTCTAATCTAACTTTTTTTTTTTTTTTTTTGAGATGGGGTCTCGCTCTGTCATGCAGGCTGGAGCGCGGTGGCGCAATCTCAGCTCACTGCAAGCTCTGCCTCTCGGGTTCACGCCATTCTCCTGCCTCAGCCTCCTGAGTAGCTGAGACTACAGGTACCCACTACCACGCCCGACTAATTTTTTGTATTTTTAGTAGAGACGGGGTTTCACCATGTTAGCCAGGATGGTCTCGATCTCCTGACCTCGTGATCCGCCTGTCTCAGCCTCCCCAAGTGTGGGGATTACAGGCGTGAGCCACCGCGCCCGGCCTAATCTAACTTTTTTATATGAAGATAAAGCTCAGGAAAAAAGCTAGCTCTGTATTTTTTTCACTATAATAAACAGAATTCTGCCAGAATAATAAAAAGAATTTTAAAATTTTGGAAAGCAAGCTCTAGAATGTTTGTGAGTTGAAAACACAAACAGAATTTTTTTTTTTTATTTTTTATTTTTAAAGACAGTGTCTTGCTCTGTTACCCATGCTGGAGGCCAGTGGCACAATCATGGCTCACTGTTGTCTCAACCTCCCAGGTTCAAGTGACCATCCCCCCTCAGCCTCTCAAGTAGCAGGTACTACAGGCACATGCCACCACATCTGGCTAATTATTAATTTTTTATAGAGGTAGGGTCTCACTATGTTGCCCAGGCTGATCTCAAACTCCTGGGCTCAAGCAGTCCTCCCATCTCAGCCGCCCAAAATGCTAGGATTATAGACCTGAGCCACTATGCCTGGCAGAATTTTGTCTTTTAAAACTTAAAGTCCTATTTTATTTTATTTTTATTTATTTACTTTTTTTGAGATGGAGTCTCGCTCTGTCACCCAGGCTGGAGTGCAGTGGGCAATCTCAGCTCATTGCAGCCTCTGCCTCCTGGGTTCCAGCAGTTCTCTTGCCTCAGCCACCAGGATTACAGGCGTGTGCCACAACACCCAGCTAACTTTTGTAGTTTTAGTAGAGACAGAGTTTCACCATGTTGGCCAGGTTGGTCTCGAACTCCTGACCCCAAGTGATCCACCTGCTTTGGCCTCCCAGAATGCTGGGATTACAGGTGTGAGCCACTGTGCCCGGCAAAAGCCATGTTTTATAAATGGAATTCTAACCACTTAATTAGAGAATCTATATTGAGCCTTGTTGCCAAGAGTATACGATTTTGATTCATTTTTTTTTTCTTTAAAGTGTTTATTGTGAGATATAATTTACATATAGATGCTTAAATTTGGGGAGGGAATGCAAGGCAAACGCCTGTGTAACCACCATCCAGATTAAAAACTAAAAACAGGCCAGTACCCTCCAAAGTTTCCCCTCAAGCTCTCTCCTAGTTACTACCCATAAAGTTAGCCATTTTCCTGAATTTTATAATAATTGCCTTTCCCTGTAATTTTAACATCTGAGTGTATATCTCTAAATACTACAGGGTCACATATTTTTTGAAGTTCGTACAGTTTGTATTTTTTTTTTTCTGGCTCCTTTTTCTCAGCATTACGTTTCTAAGATTCACAGCATTATGTGTTCAGTGTAACTAGTTACTTCATTTTCATTGCTGAATAATGTTGCATTGTATGGATATGCCCCAATTTATGTATTATTTCTGCTGTTTATGTGTATTTTGGTTGCTTCTTGTTTTTTGCTATTAAGAATAATGCTGTCTCTTGGTGAACATAATATATGTGTTCAAATGATTTTTTTCTGAGGGATTAGAATGCAGTTGTTGGGTGATAGAGTAGGGATCCCTAACCCCCATGCCATGGACCAATACCGGTCTGTGGCCTGTTAGGAATGGGGCTGCACAGCAGGTGGTGAGTGAACAAGTGAACATTACCTCCTGAGCTCTGCCTCCTGTCAGATCAGCGGTGGCATTAGATTCTCATAGGAGTGCAAACCCTATTGTGAACTGCACATGAGAGATCTAGGTTGTGCGCGTGCCTTAGGAGAATCTAACTAGTGCCTGATGATTTCAGGTGGAACAGTTTTATTCCGAAACCATCCCGCTAACCCCCCATCCATGGAAAAATTGTCTTCCATGAAACCGGTCCCTGGTGCCAGAAAGGTTGGGGACCACTGTCATAGAGTATGTGTATCTTCAATTTTAATAGATAATGCATATAGTTTTCCAAAGTGGTGGTTTTAGTTTGCAAACCCGTCATCAGGAATTCCTCTGCAACAACTTTATAAAGTGTTTTCTTCCTTCCCTACTTCTGTTCTGGAGAATGGCTAATGATCTGTAATTTCCATTTTATTTTCGTTTCCTGATTTCTCATAAAGCTGAGCAACTTTTCATGTTTACTTGGCCATTTGGATATCTTCCTTTGTGACATCCATTAAGTCTTTTACCCATTTTGCTGTTGGTTTGCATGTCTTTTTTCCCATTGTTTTGTAGAGGTTCTTTATAAGTTCTGAATACAAGCTCTTTACTGGAGCCGTAACCTCACACCAGTAACAAAAATCAGTTCCATTACATGAGTTCTTTATTGGTTACATATATTGAAAATAGCTTCTCTCACTGGATGGATTGCCGTTTTGGCTTATGTAATGGTGACTTTTAGTGAACAGAAATTCTTAATTTTAATGAAGTTCAGTCTGTCAGTATTTTCCATTATGGTTAATACTTTTTATTTTGTATCTTGTTCAATGTTTTTCTATCCCAAGGTCGTGAAGATATTCTCCTGTATTCTAGAATTTTACTGTTTTGCCTTTCACAGTTAGCTCAAATTCTGTCTGGAATAAATTTTTGTTATTGATGTGAGATCAAGATTTTATTTCTTGTATTTGATTGTCTCAGCATCCTTTATTGACTGTTTCCCAATGTTTTCTTTCCCTGTGACACCTTATTCATAAATCAAGTGTCCATATATGTGTGAGCCTGTTTCTGGGCACTGTATTGGATTTCTTTGGCTTATTTGTTTATCCTAATACCAGGGTCACTGTTTTAATGACTATAGTTTTTAAAGTTTTGATATTTGGTAGAACAAATCCTGACACTTTGTTGTTCTCCTCAGTAATGTCTTGGTTATTCTCAGTTCTTTGCCTTCCATATGTATCTTTTCAATTAGCTTTACACACACACACACACAATTGGGATTTTTTATTAGTGTCACTCAGAATCTGAAGATCAATTTGGCAAGAATTAAAAATCTTTCAGAATTTTCAGTATTCAGTCTGACAGTCTGAGACAGTATATTTTTCAACTTATTTAGGTCTTCTTTATCTCATAATTTTATATTCTGCATAAAGACCTTGAACATCTTTCAATAGATTTATTTCTGGGGCTTTGGTATTTTTTTAATACCAAAGTGACATCTTTTCAAAATGTTCGCTTTTTGTGATTATTAGGTTGAAGCATATTGCTGATGCCCAGCCTTTATTGATCTATAAAAGTGGCAATTTCATACGACTCAACATAAAATGTAGAAATGTGGTTGCTTTTAATATATTTACTGTGTATCCTGAAAACTTGCTAAATTACTTATTGATTCTAATAACTTAGCTCTAGATGCTTTTGAACGACCTCCATAAACTATCATAATCTGAGCTTGATGACATTTCTTCAGTTTGACACTCAAAATCAACTGTCACACATTCTACCTTTTATTTTTCTTACCTTAACTTTACTAGCTACAGCCAGTATGATGTTAATGTAGTGCTATTTAGTAGTCCTCTTTGACACTTTCCTCATCTCAGAAATATAACCTTCAATATTTCACGGTTAGATACGATTGTTTCTTCACTGCCCACTTTGCCACCCCCACCCAAGATAGCCTTTATCACATGTCAGTTTGAGTTCTCAACAAGATCCTGAGACAGAGTTAGGAGTGCAAGAGATTGAGGGCTACTGCCTGTGAAAAATAAGCTAAAGAAAGCAGGATTGGGCAAGGAGAGTCTCGGACTGTGATGCAGAATCTCAGCCAACCCAGTGGGGAGCTCTGGAGCAAAGATTGCCCATTGGAAGCATCCTGCACTGGGTAGAGTTGGCCAGGCCCTAGTACACCTGCTGTGCTCATTCATTGTCTGGGAGGAGCCCAAGAAGAACGTGACCTTACCTTAAATGCCACAGTTGATCCCAGAGGATATAGGTGGAGGCTGGTAGCCAACAGTGTTTTTCACAACTGAATGCCAAGTTCTTCCTTGTAGGGAGATCTGAGCAGTTCATAGAAAAAATATTGAAAATCAAAGCCAGGCTGGGCGCAGTAGTTCACACCTGTAATCCCAGTACTTTGGGAGGCTGAGGTGGGTGGATCACTTGAGGTCAGGAGTTCGAGGCAAGCCTGACCGATATGGTGAAACCCTGTCTCTACTAAAAATACAAAAGTAGCCAGGCATGGTGGCACATGCCTGTAATCCCAGCTACTCAGGAGGCTAAGGCAGGAGTATCGCTTGAACCCGGGAGACGGAGGTTGCAGTGAGCCAAGATCGTGCCATTGCACTCCAGCCTGGGCAACAAAGGTGAAACTCCATCTCAAAAAAAAAAAAGAAAAGTCAAAGCCAAAGAGATACATTCTAAAAGCAACTGGAGAAAAAGAGAGACCTTCAAAGAAGGTAGAATTAGCCTGACAGCTGACTTATAAACTGAAACAATGAGAGGCAAAAATAATATATAATAAAATTTACTGAAAAAATTTGCCAAACTAGAATTCTATACCCAATGAAAATATCCTTTACAAATGAAAGTGAAATAGACATTTTAAAATAGATAAAAATGGAGAGAATTTATCACCAGAAAATTTGTGCCAAAGGAAATAATACAGTCTTTAGGCTGAAGGTAAATGATTTTAGAAGCTCAGAAATGCAAAGGAATAAAGAACATTAAAAATGTTTAAGTGTGTGGGTAACTAAATGAATGTATACTCTATAGAACAGTAATAATAATGTTTTGACTAATGCAGTGTGGCAGAACATTTTGGAACCAATAAGGCCAAATCATATGAAGCTTGACAACTTCTACCTGGGTCTGTCAGTTTTGGAACATTTCTTTTGGGAAGTGAATCACCATGATGTGAGAAACTTAAGCCACATGGAAAGGCCACATGTAGTCTTCTGGTCAGCAGTCCCAGCTGAGCTCCCAGCTGACAGCCAGCATCACTTTCCCATCACGTGAATGAGCCATCTTAGACAACCAACACATTTGAACTTTCAGATAAATGCTGCCTGAAATCACATGTAACTGCAATACAAAAGAGATATTAAGTGAGAATAAATTGTTGTTTTAAGCCACTAAACCTTAGACTGGTTTATTATGCAGCAGTAGATAACCAGAATGCTTGATATCGTATCAGACTTGGTTGGTCTGTGTTCAGTTTTCTTCCACTGCTTCAGAAATGCCTTTTTGCATTTGGTTTGTCCAAAACAGGATCGAGACAGGGTCTACACATTGCATTTGGTTGCTGTGTCTCCTAAGTCTCCTTTATGCTGTTTCCCCCACCTGCCTTTTTGTTGTTGTTTTGTTGTTGTTGTTGTTGTGTTGTTGTTGTTAATGAAATTGGCTTATTTGTCTATAGGATTTCCTACATTCTAGGTTTGGTTATTTTCATCCTCTTGGTGTCATTTAACATTCACTTACGGTGTGAATTTTCTGTAAACTATTAGCTAAATCTAGAGTCTTGATTAAGTTTAAATTCACTTGTTTTTCTTGGCAAGATTTTATAGCTAGTTGTGCAGTAATCTGGTCTTTGTCTCTGGTCCTGGAGATGCTCTAAATCTTGGAATTTCCTTAATAATAAGAGTGTCTTTGTTATTCATGACTCCCTTGGATCACATCTGCGTTTATAACTAATGAGAATACTCAAGATGGGGGTTGGTCATCAGAAAAACCAACCAGGTTGGCCGGGCGCAGTGGCTCACACCTGTAATCCCAACACTTTGGGAGGCTGAGGCCGGTGGATCACCTGTGGTCAGGAGTTCGAGACCAGCCTGACCAACATGGCGAAAACCCGTGTCTACTAAAAATACAAAAATTAGCCAGGCATGGTGGCATGTACCTGTAGTCCCAGCTACTCGGGAGGCTGACACAGAATTGCTTGAACCCGGGAGGTAGAGGTTGTAGTGAGCCGAGATCGTGCCACTGCACTCCAGCCTCAGTGACAGAGCAAGATTCTGTCTCAAGGAAAAAAAAAAAAAGAAAAAGAAAAAACCAATCATGTGATTAGAGGGTTGGGCTTTGAGCCAACCCACCCTCCTCTAGGGAAGCTGGAAAGTGAGTTGGGTCACATGATGGTCAGTGATTGAAATCAGCCATACCTACCTGATGAAACTCTGGATACTGAAGCTTGCTAGAACCTGCTGGGAGGTAATCATGGCGGCGGTTACTCCCATGCTGTTCTTGTGATAGTGAGTTCTCATGAGATCTGGTGGTTTTATAAGGGGCTTTTCCCCCTTTGCTCAGCACTTCTTGCTGCTGCCATGTGAAGAATATGTTTGCTTCTCCATCCGCCATGATTGTTAGTTTTCTGAGACCTCCCAAGCCCTCAGAGCTGTGAGTCAGTTAAACCTCTTTTCTTTATGAATTAATTACCCAGTCTTGGGTATGTCTTTATTAGCAGTGTGGAACAGACTAATGCAGATGGTTAGCATCAGAATTGTACTGCAGTTCACTAGTGGGACTGTACGTTGTCTGTGTTTTTCTTGAGCAGATGTTATGCCAGATTGCCTTAGATTTTTAGGTCACAGATTTTCTTATGTAGGGACATAATGATTCTGGAAATAAGATATTGTGGCATTTATGATGATCTAAGCCAGATGTTGGCAAACTTTTTCGGTAAAGGGCCAGATATTAACGACTTCAGGGTTTGTGTCGCGAATGGTCTCTATCACAACTATTCAACTTTGGTCATCGTAGTGTGAAAGCTGCCTTAACAGTATGTGAGAAATGGGCATAAAACTTTATTTGCAAAAGCTGGCAGAAGACTGGATTTGGCTTATGGGCTGTAGATTACCAACTTCTTTTCTAAATTGTCTTGGAAATGGGCTTTAATGTTCTCCTAGGAGAAAAGGAAATGGAGAAGGAGCTGTGATTTTGACTTGTACGGAGGCCTAGAATTACTCATCTTTTGTTTTAAATTAAAGGACTTCTATTATGAAAGAAATACATGGTTGTAGAAAATTTGAAAAATGTGAAAAAATAATAAATATAAGTAATATTTATTGGGTATTGACAAGTGTCAGGTACTCTTCTAAATTCTTAAATACACGAGATGGTATTCATTTTATGATCATTTTACAGGTGAGCATATTAAAGTGCAGAGAGTTTAACCTAACCAAATAAATGATTATTAAGTGATAAAGCTAGAATTGAAAACCAAGCATTTGACTCTGAAGTCTAAGTTTTTAACCGCTCTGCAATAGCAGGGGTCATTACCCTTGTATCCCACTACCTAAATGTACTACAAGGTAGTGCTTTTTTTTTTTTTTTTTCAGTTATTTTTCTCTCTGCAAACAAAGCTAGATTTCTCATTCTACATTATCAGTTTTACAATATTACAACTAAGTTTGTACTCAAAACAGCCACTTCGTGTCATGTCAAGTTGATTACCTGTGGCTGAAGAGAGAAGTAGGTGGGACACTAGAAAGCCATCATCAGAGGCCGACAGCTCTGCAGCTCCTTGTAGTTGGCAGAATGCTGCTTTTACAGACTTTCCCCAAGGGTATTTGGCTAGTGAGGGCAGAGCTGGTGTTTGAACACAGGTTTTTATTTTCTACTTTAAATTTTGAGTCTTCTCAGAAATATCTGCTCCCCACTTCATCCCCCGTTTTGATTCTCCCTTTACTACTATTTCCTGCCCTCTGTTGTGGCACAATAAGTGGTACAAAAGAAGAATAAATAGCGGGTTCAGAAACAGCCTTAAGGCTGGGTGCCGTGGCCCACGCCTATAATCCCAGCACTTTGGGAGGCCAAGGCGGGCGGATCATTTGAGGTCAGGAGTTCGAGACCAGCCTGACCAACATGGTGAAACTCCATCTCTACTAAAAATTTTAAAAAATTAGCTGGGCATGCTGGCACATGCCTGTAGTCCCAGCTACTTGGGAGGCTGAGGCAGGAGAATTGCTTGATCTCGGGAGGCAGAGGTTGCAGTGAGTTGAGATAGTGCCACTGCATTCCAGCCTGGGCGACAGGCAAAATTTTATTTTATTAAAATAAAATAAGAAACAGCCTTAAAAACTAGGAATAAAGAATACCACAGAATACTAAAATGGTATGGAAAGTCTGAATGTAGAAAGATCTCACACCTTAAACAAAAACTAACTCAAAATGGATCATGGACTTAATGTAAAACTATAATAAAACCTTTAGGGAGAATAAAACTAGGAGTAAAGCTTCAGCTTACAGGGCTAGGCAAAGAGTTCTTGACACCAAAGAATTAATACCAGATGTGCAATGCATAAAGGAAAGATTGATGAATTTAAAACTTGCTCTGGGCCAGACGCAGTACCTCATGCCTGTAATTCCAGCACTTTGGGAGGCCAAGGGAAGAGAATCCCTTGAGCCCAGCAGTTTAATTAAGACCAGCTTAGGCAACATAGTGAGACCTTGTCTTTAGTAAAATAAAAAGTAAGTAAATAAAATAAATAAAAAATTGGCCGGGTGTGGTGGTGTGCACCTGTAGTCCCAGCTACTCAGGAGTCAGAAGCAGAGAATCGTTTGAGCCTGGGACATCAAGGCTGCAGTGAGCCATGATCACACCACTGCACTCCAGCCTGGGCAACAGAGCCAGACTGGTCTCACAAAAACAAACAGAACCTTTCTCTGCAAAAGACCATGTGAAGATGTAAAGATAAATATAGACTAGGAGAAAATATTTGCAAGTCACATATCTGACAATGGACCTAGTTTCTGGAATATAGAAAGAACTCTTGAAACTCAGTAGTATAAAAATAAAGGAAACAGGGAAAAGACATGAGCACACATTTCCCTGAAGGGGAAATACAGATGGTAAAAAGGTCATGAAAACCTGTTCAACATCATTAGCCACCAGGCAATGCAAATTAAAACCCAAAACACAAAACAGTGACAACACCAAATACTGGCAAGGATGTGGAGAAACTGGATCATGCATGCATTGCCAGTGGGTATGTGAGTGATACAGCTACTCTGGAAAAAACAGTTTGGCAGTTTCATATAAATCTAAATATGCGGTTACTACAATTGACCTACTAATTGCACTCTTGGGGGTTCTCCCAAAGAAATGAAAATTTATATTTGCACTAAAACATGTATATAAATGTTCATAGCAGCTCTGTTTATAATAGCCCCAAACTGGAAACAACCCAGATGTATTTCAGTAGATGTACTGTTAAACAGTGATACGTTCATACCATGGAATACAACTCAGCAATAAAAAGGAATGAAGTGTTGGCACACACAACAACCTGGGTAAGTCTCCAGAGAATTACGCTGAGTGAAAAAAGCCAACTCCAAAAGATTACATTTGCATGATTTCATTTATATGACCTTTTTAAAATGAAAAAAATTTTAGTCATGAATAATAGAGGAATGGTTGCCAGGGCTTGGGGAGGAGGGCAGGAGGAAGATGAGTGTGATTATAAAAGCGACACACTGGATCCTCAGGGTGCTGACACTGTTCTGTGTCTTGACTGGTGTTCATGAACCTACACAGCAGAGAAAATTGTGTAGAACTAAATACATGAACAAACACAAATGAGGACATACAAAACTGAGACCTTCTGAACAAGGCAGATGGATCGTACCAGTGTCACTGTGCTGCTTGTGATATTATGCCATAGTGTTTGCAGAATCATACAATGGGGAAACTGAGTTAAAATATAGCTCTTTTTACTGTTTCTTGCAACTGCATATGAATCTACAGTTATCTCAGTGAAAATTCATGTTAAAAATACATACACACAGAGAAGCACAGGAAGCAAAACAATTAGAAAGTCAGGAAAGACCCCTTTTGTGAGTCAAAAATTCTTAAAACTCCCTCACAGATGTCATCCATTTTCACTATGAGATCATTTGCAGAGAACTTTGTGGGGGAGATTGGGTTGATGAGAAGTAGGATTACATGTTGAGATCTTCATAATCAAAAGCAGACCTCATCCTCTACCTTCCCCCAACCCAGTCCTGGAAGAAGTATGTAATTTTATCTCTAAAGATGACAGAGAAGCATAGTCTCATCACCTGCAAGGAAACTGGCTCCCAGGTATATCCCTGGGGAAAGCTGCCCAGTATGTAAGTAATACTCACATGGTGCCTGGTGTGGCTTCCTGGTACCACGGGTTTGTGTGCGTGTGCTGCCTGTACCATCAAGAAGCTTAAATTCTAGGGTGTGCAGACCTTGTCTTATTTCTAAGCATCCATGCCGTGTACATAACTGCCATGTACCTCATTCTGAAGTGAGTTTCATTTTATTTTTCTAGCAAGATTAAATCTTCTGTTTAACAGTAATGCAGTATAAAAGTACGGCCATCTTAAAATTTGTTAGCAATAATATAGCCAACTTCAGCTCATGTAAGCTAAAAGTTAGTTTTAGGCATATGCAGTTCTGTCAAGGGTATGTTACTATATGAATGCAGTACTAGACCAGATCGAAGGATTTGAATTCTAACTCTTACCATTTGCTAATTTAAAACATTTAGAGGCTTCGTTTCTTTATCTGTAAAATGAATTCTGTATTTATCTCCAGTGTGTTAAGAACTGCAAGGACCACTGGAAATACAAACACAGTTGTTAAGACAGTAATGCACTTTGAATTAAAAGGCAAGGAGATGTTATTACAAATGAACATCTAAATTATTGATATCTCTATAAAATTGAGGTTGTAGTACAATGTTCAGTCTTGGCCTGTTTACGTTTTGGACCAGATAATTGATTGTAGGGTAGAAGAAAGAGTGTCCTGTGCATTACCGGGTGTTTAGCAGCAGGCCGGACTCTACACACTTAATGTTAGTGGCCCCCTGATTTGCAACAAACAAAAATGCCTCTTAGTTTTTTAACTCTTTTAGAATTTGTCCAGCATGTTTTTTTGGTGTTAATAAAAACCCACACACAGAGAAATGCTTCTGGACGTTGCCAAATGTCCCCAGGGAAACAAAATTGCCCTCAGTTGAGAACCACTGAGTTACAGGGATAAAATTATCAGATGTGTTCGTTTTATAAAAGAATTTAATAATATTTTAAAGCATATCACATATATTTTTGCCGAGGCTGGTCTATTTGATTGGAAGAAGAGTCCATTTTCCTCCCGCATATCCCCATTTGGAGTTGGGAGTGCATTCTGAGAGAAGCTGTGCTCAGATTATTTGGAATCTGCAGCCTAGTGAGGAGCAAGGTTGAAGCTGAAGTCCTTAAGTATGACAGAAGCATGGGTGGGAAGGTACCGAAAGACCAAAGAATTTAGGGGTGGGGAGGTAGGAAAGGTGTCTCCAAATTCACATGCATATACATATTTTCCTTAACACCTGAGGTGAAACAACACCCCTGTTATATCTTGTCTGTTCTAAAGAGATGTGGTGAAGAGAATTTGCAGCGAGTTAAGAATCACTAAAGTTTCTGTGATTCAGTGAAATTACCTTTGAAACATTGTAGGAGTGTCTTATATTTGATAGAAGATTAAAAAAATGCATGGCATGGGCATTTTCTAGGGCTCTGAGTACTCTTAATAGACCCTTATCTCTGGATGTGAATTCATGAGGTTCAAAGGTCCCTGCCAGTCAAATGGCAAACTATGGAATTTCCCTGTCCTCTAGAGATTGCTTTACTGTCTAATGAGGTTGATCGTCTTTTTCATATGGTTATTGGCCATTTATTTTTCTTTAGTGAATTGTCTTCTTGCCCTTTGCTTACATTTCAGTCACAACATTGGTTTTCCCATTTCCTTTTTTCCTTTTCACTGTTGAATTATAACAGTTTTTACGTATCTTTACATTGTAAAGTTATTAATGTTGCAATCCTTATTTGCCTGTTTTTATCCTTATTCAGTGTTTATTTTTGCCCATTCTCTGACCTTTGACATTTCTGCATTTTATATTAAGTTGTTATAGTTGGGTTCCAGTTGTTTGATGCAATCCTTTTGTCTTTATATAAACAGTTGAGTTTATCTTTAGTCTCACTGTAGATGTGTTTAATCTTTTCCATCTGCTTTTTATGCATTCATATTGGTTTTTGTTTTGTTTTTAATCTCTTGATAATGGGGCTCAATTTTCAGATACACTTTTAAGATATGTTTATGCCTTTATTTCTCAAATTGCTTCAGAAACAAAATAGTGTCTATTGTGATCTTCCTTATTCTCATAACACTTAAGGATGTGTTGGCATGTTCTGAGATTTTTATTCTTGTTTATTACAGTTAAATGATTATTTTTCTGTTTTGTGGCATATACTTCAAAAACAATATTTATTTTCTGCTTTTCTAACTTTATTTCCACAGATCCTTTGCATTGAGTATCTGCTTATCTTTCACAAGACAGCTTCCTCATTTGTGAGTCTTCGTATGAGTAATTTCAGTGATCAGATTCTGTCTTCATGATAATTTTTTTCTCCTCAAAAAAGTGCACATGAATGATATACTTCCTGAGTTCCTTTTCTGTAGACTTCATGTGAGACCACAGCTTCTCATGCTCTAGAATTCTGTCATAACCATTATTGATGTATAAATGACATATAATAAACTGCATGTGTTTAAATTATGTAATTTTAAAAGTTTGGCATATTTATGTACCTGTGAAATTATTACTACAATCAAGATAATGGACATGCATATCACCCTTAAAAGTCTACTTGTGCCCCTTGGTAATCCCTTTACGCTCCTCATCTTTAGGCAACCAGCAGTCTGCTTTCTGTCACTATGAGGAAGTTTACATTTTAAAACATTTTATATAAATGGAGTCATATAGAATGTACTTTTTTGAGGGTCTGGGTTGTTCCACTCAGCATAATTATTTTGAGATTAATCCGTGTTGTTTTGTGTATCAATAGCTTATTTTTATTGCTGAGTAGTATTCCATTGTACGGATATAACACAACTCGTGTCTGTTCGCCTGGGTACATGGAAGTTTGGGCTGGTGGAAATTTGGGCTGTTCCAATACTGAGCTGTAACAAAGCTGCTATGAACATTTATGTACAAGCCATTCATTGTACGGACAAATGCTTTTGTTTCTCTTGGGCATATATCTAGGAGTGGAGTGATTTGGTCATATGGTAGTGTATGTTTAACTTTGTAAGAAATTGGCTTCAAACTATACTGCAAGGCTATAGTAACCAAAACAACATGGTACTGGTACCAAAACAGGTATGTAGACCAACGGAACAGAACAGAGGCCTCAGAAATAATGACATTTATGCAGCCAACAAACATAAGAAAAAAAGCTCATCATCACTGGTCGTTAGAGAAATGCAAATCAAAACCACAATGAGATACCATCTCACCCTAGTTAGAATGGCAATCATTAAAAAGTCAGGAAACGACAGATGCTGGAGAGGATGTGGAGAAATAGGAACGCTTTTACATTGTTGTAGCATGTGTCAGAATTTTCTTCCTTTTTAAGACTGGATCATATTCCCTTGTATGTATAAATCACATTTTGTTTATCTGTTCACATGTCAATGGGCATCTGGGTTGCTTCTACCCCTTAACGGTTGTGAATAATACTGCTGTGAATGTGGGTTCATACAGTATCTTTTTGAGCCCCTGTTTTCAGTTCTTTTGGGTATATACACAGAAGTGGGATTGCTGGTCGTATGGGAATTCTATGTTTAATTTTTTTGGGGAACCACAATACTGTTTTCCATAGTGGCTACACCATTTTAATATTCACACTAACAGTGCACAAAGGTTCCAGTTTCACCACATCCTTGCCAAAGATCCTTATTTTCTTTTTAAAATTTTAAATAGTAGTCATCCAAACAGGTATGAAGTGGTATCATTGTGGTTTTGATTTGCATTTCCCTAATGGTTAGTGATGTTGAGCATCTTTTTAAGTGCCTACTGGCCATTTGTGTGTCTTCTTTGGAGAAATGTTTGAGTCCTTTGCCCACCTTTTAGTTTGATTGTTTTTCTGTTATTGAGTTGCAGGAGTTCTTGATATATTCTAGATATTAATCTCATCAGATATTTGATTTATAAATATTTTCTCCCATTGCATGGGGAATAGATGTAATTTTCATAATAAAAAGTTAAAGAAATTTTTCTTTACAGAAAATAGAAGAGCTCAACCAATACCAACTCATTTACCACCCAGACTCAATGGTTATTACCATTTTGCTGTGTTTGCTTTATCCATACACCTCCCCACACACACAAATTATTTTGCCAAGACATCTCAAAGAAAATTAAGCACACCCTTACACTTTACCTAGTATGCACCTTGAAAAAATTAGGACAGTTTTCTACATCTGCCACATTTTCTGCATAAACAGTCTCCAAAATACTATTTCAAAATAACATATATTATTGGGAAAAAATAATGCTGTTTTTTCTCATTTTGATGTAGCGGATAACCTTTTGGGATAAGTTCACTGATGGTATTCCTTATAGTGTTGGCATTTTCTCATACATCAGTAAGAACTTCCTTTTCTTCATCACCTGAAATACAGCTGTTGCCTCCAACTTCCTACTTTTTCTTATCTTCCTTATCTTCAAAACCTAAAGTAGACCAAACTTCTTCCCATGACTTCCTTACAAGGCAGAGCATTATCTGGCCTCTGCTTAGCCCTCCAGTCTCATTTTCTCCTTCTCTCCCAGCTCCAGCAGAGAGACCTGCCATCTGTTTCTTGAACATACCAACCTCTGCTCTCTATGAGGGCCTTCACATGTGCTGTTTTCTCTACCACCACCCATCCCACTGCCACACTGCTTTTTTTAATCCTTCAGGTTTTTATGTAAATATTGTCTCTTCAGACAGGCCTTCCTTCATGATGTATTTAAGTATGGCAACTATTTATTCCTGTTCACAGCACCTTTTCAATATTTTGATAATCCTATTTCAGTATATAAATATCTATTTTTTAATGACTATCTCCCTCACACACACCACCCACTGTACCTTGAGTTCCATGACAGTGGGAATCATTACCACCAGCACCTGGCAAGCAGTTAGTGAGCAGGGAACAGTCCGAGGCACAGCAGCCTCACAAAGTGATTGTCAAAGGGGCTGTTCTCAGGATGTGTCGGTTTGGCACACTTTTAAAAATCCATCGCATTACTTTCTGTTACTTCATGTGTGTTTACAATTTGATCTAGTCATTGTATGTGATTTGGAGACCAGGTTTAACCTTAAAATCCAAGTGGGTATAAAATGAATGTTGAAACTAAAATAGAATATTTTGGATATTCCATATGTCTGTAGTATAAATATTTGGCTTCAGTTTAATCATTATTTTATTCCTTTTACAGACCGAGACAACACTTGGACTCAGTTCATATCAGCAGAAAAGGTAAGTATATTTAGTAAGATAATTAACATACTTTCAGTTCCTTCTAGGGGATTCCTGTGGTTCTCCCCCCTTTCCCCTTGCTCTTTTTGGTGAAGAAGGAATAGCAAATTGTAAATCACATTATATGATTATTTCTAAGTATTTTGTGTGGGAAACCAGGTTTAAGCTTGAATGTGCACATCATGCAATTGTGTAGCGTGCCTCCCCTGTCGTGTACGAAGGGCTGTTACTCAGAGCTGAAACTCCCCTTGCTTTGTGAGAGGATCAGCTGTGTAACTCCTTAGTGGCTTCTCTTGTGGCTATCCCTGCTTTTGATGTACTGACCATTGCTGCCCTCAGTTACCAGGGTCTGCCCGCAGGCCCCCAGAGAAGGATCTCAGACCTGCGAAACCCAGTCTTGTGACTCGGAGAGACCGCTTTTAAATACAGCTTCCCTATGATAACAGGGGGATGGTTTTACCTCAGGTGTTAAGGAAAATAGGTACATGCATGTGAATTTGGAGACACTTTTCCTGCCTCCTCACAACCAAATTATTTGGTCTTTTGGTACCTTCTCACATCTGTAGAGAGACAAACTGTGCTGATTCTCTTTCCATATGCGGTGAAAGTCTGTTCTGGTGCCTAAAGGTGAGTGAGAGCTTTCTTTCAGTTGGATAAAAAAGTCCCTCCAGCAGCTTTTTTGTGTTCACTCCCAGCTCTTAATGATTGCTCCCTGGAGGACCATAGATGTAAAGGAAGTTAGCTTAGAAGGTTCAGCGTAATGGTATAGTTGCTCTTCCTGTTTGCCAGAAACAACTAGTCAGGCACCAGTACCTGTTCTAGTGAGCGCCCTTTAGTAACAATTGAAAGGCTGGCAGTGGTGTCAATAGGGCTTTCAGGTAAGGAGCACACATCATGGATTAAAGAACCCAGTTATTTTACAGTGTGTGTTTTTAGAAGTATGTTTTATTCTGTCAGCATATTTATTCCTTAAATGACAGCAAGGCAGATTTATCCTTAAAAATTATTACTATCCACTGAAATCAGACACTTAGCTACCAAAGTAGCTATGGCAACAGAAGATGTCCCCACCCTTGTTATCATCACTGCAGTTTCCATTCTGATGTAGCAGGAACAGGGAAGCATTTGTTCCTCCTAGGCCTTCATGTTTAAAGTACATCTATGAATGTCTCCAGACTAGCGAAGTGCAGACTGCATCAACAAAGAATTTTGCTTTGAGAGAGAAATATAAAATATTCAGACTATTAGTAGGACAATTAAAACTTCTTACCTCATAAATAATGAAAATTCTTTAGTATTCACTATTTTTTCTCTTTTCACTCTTTCATCTCTGCAGTAACATGGCCCTTTTTCCCCATTGTTCTGTCATTCTCTCTAATGTTATATGCCCTATTGGGACCTGCCCTGTCTGTGAATCTTGCCCAAATATTTAACACTGGCATGGGTTGTCTCCAAACCACTGCATGTCTAGCCTGATTCCTCCTTGGCTGGACCATCTAAGAACCCTAGAACTCTCTAACCACATCTAGAGCCAAAATAATGGTGAGAAAAACATATATGTTATCTTGTGATTCTTCCTTGATTCTTTATTCCAGCAATTAGGAAATTAGCGTGGAATTAGACTGCACTACATTTATGAAGATGAGGATGTTCATTCGTGATCAAAATTTGGGCTTTAAGTATTTTCCTAGTATAATGAAGAATTGACATCAGTACATAATTTATATTCTCATCTCATGCTCTACTTATCTATTATCTACTTCTATCTAAAACTTAGTGGCATAAAATAACCATTTTATGATGCTCTCAAACTGTCAGAAATTCAGGCAGGGGACAGCAAAGACAGCTTGTCTCTTCTCCATGATCTGGGGCCTCAGCTGGGGAGATTTCAGAGCTGGAAATGACTTGATGGCTGGGAGCTGGAGGCATGTTCATTACATGTTGATGCTAGTTTCTAGCTGGGACCTCAGCTGAGCTCTCAACTAGAATGCCTATATGTAGGCCTCTTTGTGTGGCCTTCACATGGGCTAGTTTGGGCTTCCTCCTAGTATGATGGCTGGACTCCAAGAGTGAATGTCCCAGAGGAAACTGGTGAAAGCTGTATCACCTTAATCTGCCCTTGGAAGTCATAATATTACTTCTGCTGCCATATGCTATTAGTCAGCAAGTCACTTAGATTGGCCTAGATTCAAGATAAGGGTGGGGAGAAAGAGCTCCCTACCTACTGATGGCAGGAATATTAGGTTTGTAGACACAATTTACAACTGTCACATTTTACATTTTGTGTGTGTGTGACCAGGATCATGAATTGGGTAAATATTTAATTCAAATTAGTATGCAGATTGGGTATGGGACTGGGTTAAGCACTAAAACATGTCTTAGTGATCCCAGGATGCTATAACAAAATACCATAGACTGAGTGGCTTAAACAACAGACATTTATTTCTCACAGTTCTAGAGGCTCAGAAGTCTAGGATCAAGGTCTTGCAGACTTGGGCCTGGCAGACTGTTTTGATGATGATGAAAGACTGATAACCATATGGACCACTAACATATACCTTAGGTGTCTTGATACCCCTTACAACTAAACCCTGAGAGGCTTACAGCATCTGTTTATAAGACCCTGTTCAAAAGCACTGCTTTGTTTTAGAGTAGATTGCGTTTTGTCACTTCATCAACACATATGCTTTATAACCTCATCAGAAGTGGTGTCTCCAATATCCTCCAGAGCTATTTGGATGTGTTTAACAGCCAGATGATATTGGCAGATCTCATTTTCTACAGGCTTTGTGCTACAGAGGCTTATCTTGAGGAGGGCCGGTGGCATCCAGGTGATGCCTGTTCCCCTACAGAGAATTTAATACATCAATTTTATGTGTTCAGCAATTTAAAGGAAGACATGAACATAATGAGGGAAAATGGACGATATAAAAAAGAAACAAATGAAGCCTCTAGAGTTGGAAAATATTGTTTCTGAAATGAGTGTTTCACTGGATAGGATTAAGAACAACCTAGACATTGCAAAAGAAAAGCTTAGTGAGTTTGAAGACAGTGACAGCAGTAATTTAAACTGAAGCACAGGGAGAAAAATGACTAAAAAACAAATAAACCCTTGGCGACCTCTGGTACAGTAGTAGCAAGCAGTCTAACACATGTCTAAGTGAGTTCCTAGGAATTGGGAAAGGGAGTAGCTGTTGAAGAACTTTAATAAACCTGAAGCAAGAGTAACACAGAAAGTCAAACCAAGCCAGATAATATTCAAGCTGTCGAAAATCAGTCATAGAGAAACAGCCAGGGAAGAAAACTAAATATAGTAGTTCAAAAGATAGGAATGACTGCTGGTTGTTCATTAAGGACGAATGCAACCCTAAAACCAATGAAATGACATTTTTAAAGTACCAAAAGAAAAAATTGCTAATCTAAAACACTGCATCCAGCAGGAATATCCTTCAAAAAAAAATGAAGACATTTTCAGACAAAACTGAGAAAATTTGCAGTAGACTGGCGCTTTTAAGAAATGTTACAGGCTAAAGGTAGTTAACCATTTGAGGTGAAAACACAGATCCTATGAAGAATAAAGACCACCAAAAAGGCAAAAATATGTGGAAAAATATAAAAAATGTTTTCTGGTTAAGAAAATGTTAAATTCTAACATTTTAAAAACAAAAATGATTGTTTATAACATGTATACATTGCATGTGTGATAACAGCCCAAAGGACAGGAGGGTTGCATGGAAGAATTGAGTTATAAGGTTCTTAGATGATACGTAAAGTAGTACAATATTATTTGAAGTTAAACTGTGGTAGTATGAAATAAGCCCCACACGAAACATTAAAATCATTAAAAAAAAAAAAAAGAACTATAGCCAATAAACTAGTCATGAAGATAAAATGAAATACTAAATGAATACTCAGTTGATCTAAAAGAAGGCATAAACAGAACAAGAGGAATAAAAAGCAGATGGGAAAAATAGAAAACAAATGACAGTATGGTAGACTTAAACCCAAACATATCAGATACTGTAGTAAATGAATAATTTCAACACCAATTGTCAGATTATATTTAAAAAGCAAGACCCAAGCATATTTTGTCTACAAGAACTTTATTTTAACTTTGTATTTAATATTTTACCTTTTGTTTTAAAATAATTTTAGAGAAAAGATGGAAAAATAGTACAAATAATTCTTACATCTTCTTGACCCAAATTCCTCATTTGTTAAGGTTTTTTCATATTTGCTTTATCACTCCTAATCTCGCTTTTTTAACTCTCTCCTTTTCATTCCCTCCCCATAGCTACCTTTTTATACATACATGTACATGTATTTATAATTTTTCTGAAGCATTTGAAAATCATTTGTAGACATGATGCTATTTTACCCCTAAATATTTCAGTGTGTATTTCTTATAAACATGAACATTGTTTTAGAGATCATCATATACTCATCAAATTCAGGAAATTAAGACTGTCTCATACTGCTGTTTAATCTAGAGGCCTCACTGGAATTTTGTAAATTGTCCCATTAACATCTTTTAAAAAATTTTGGGTCCAGGGTTCAGACCCTCATATTTAATTTTCACTTCTCTTTAGTCTCTAATGTAGAACTATTGATTTGTCTTTCTTACTCTCTTAGAACTTTGACATTTTTGAAGAGTAGATGCTGTTTATTTTATAGAATAACCCGGATGGTCCCGGGCATGGTGGCTCATGGCCTATAATCCTAGCACTTTGAGAAGCTGAGGCGGTGGATTGCCTGAGTTCAGGAGTTCGAGACCAGCCTGGGCAACACGGTGAAACCCCATCTCTACTAAAATACAAAATGTGCCTGTAATCCGAGCTACTCAGGAGGCTGTGACAGGAAAATTGCTTGAACCCGGGAGGCGGAGATTGCACCATTGCACTCCAGCCTGGGCAAGACTCCGTCTCAAAATAAATAAATAACTAAATAAATAAAATAAACCCAGCTAGAGTTTTCTGTTATTTACTCATTATTTGATTCAGAATTTGCATTTTTGGTGGAATATTACTGAAGTTTGTGTCTCTCCCAATGCATCCTATCAGGAAGCACTTGGTGTCTCTTTTTTCCATTTTTCTCTTATAATTCATAAGTGTCTTGCAGGGAAGTACTTTGAGACTGTGCAAGTACTGTGTTTTACATGAAACTCTGACTAGTTTTAGAATTTATTGATGATTCTTGCCTGGAACAGTTAATGCGCTGGCTGGGTTTTCTAAAAATTCTATCACACTTAATCTATGTTTCTTAGTTGACATTCTGATTGAAGTTAAGATTAAGGTCACAGTTCATTTTTATCCAGGTATTTCACCATCATTTGCGCTGTCATAAAAAAATCACACGTGCTTAGTTAGGTCTATTCTGTGTCACTTACGTGTCCCCAGCAATCATTGAGTACTTCTTACTTTCTGGTATGTTAGGATGTTCCAGGCTTGTTTTGTAATTTTCTTGCCACAGCCCTGGAACAACCTGTTTCTCGAAAGACTCCTGCTTCATTTTAGTGGAAGATAATACTGAAAAATTAATCTTTATGTGCCATGTGTACTCATTGCTACTGTGATGTATTAGGGTTCTCTTAGAGGGACAGAACTGTTAGGATAAATATATAAAGGGGAGTTTATTAAGTATTAATTTACACGATCACAAGGTCCCACAATAGGCTGTCTGCTAGCTGAGGAGCAAGGAGAGCCAGTCTGAGTCCCAAACTGAAGAATTTGGGAGACCAGCGTTCAAGGGCGAGAACCATCCAGCACAGGAGAAAGATGTAGGCTTGGAGGCTAGGCCCATCTCTCTTTTCATTTTTCCTGCCTGCTTTACATTTGCTGGAAGCTGATTAGATTGTGCCCACCAGACTAAGGGTGGATCTGCCTTCCCCAGCCCACTGACTCAGATGTTAATCTCTTTTTGGCAACACCCACACAGACACACCCAGAATTGATACTTTGTATCATATCCTTCAATCTAATCAAGTTAACACTCAGTATTAACCATCACAAGTGGTGTCATTACTAGTGAGGTGTCATTATCTCTAGACTCTCTTAGTAAAAGGAAGAAAATGTTTATGTTTACGTGTATAAATATGTACAGTATACACAAACATTCCTATTCTTGTATCTGTGTATATTAAAAACCATGAGTTACTGATGCCTCCAATTTTGATACAAAACCAGTGTTCTGTCTATTCTGTTTCTGTCCATTCTCCAACAATGAGAAATCTGGCTCCAGTTATCTGTCTACAGTAAGTGTATTGATTTGTTCAATCCTAGAATACAGATAAATTAGTTTCAAAATTAACTGATACAGCCATAAAAAAAGAGTATAGTGTCTGTTTAGAGTTCATGTTTTTTCTTTAATCTGAGTGTATATTGTCAAAATACTGTATTTTAAATTTACATGGGTTATAATGTTCTTCATCTTTCTCTTCATCCTTCTCCCACCCCCACACCCATCTGTGTTGTACATTTTAAATGAAGTTTAGTTTATTTGTTTCTATCTATATTCCATTTAGGATTTTTACTCTACTTTTAAAAATTTTTTTTATTATTACATAATACATATTGATGGGGTACATGTGATAGTTTGATACATGCATAGACTGTGTAATGATCAAATCAGGGTGTTTAGGATATGCATCACCTTGAACATTTATCATTTCTTTGTGTTAGGAACATTTCCAATCTTCTCTTCTAGTGACTTTGAAATATATAATATATGGTTGCTAACTATAGTCACTCTGCCCTGCTGTTAAAAACTAGGGCTTATTCCTTCTGTCTATTAATAACTGTATACTTGAGCCCAGTAGCCTACCTCTCTTCATCCTCCCTCTCACACCAAAAAGCAAATGCTTCCCAGCCTCTGGTGACTGTCATTCTACTCTTTACCTTCACAAGATAAACTTTTTTAGCTCCCTTCTATAAGTCAGAACATGCAGTATTTGCTTTTCAGTGCCTTGCCTGTTTCACTTAACATAAACTCCAGTTCCATCTATGTTGCTGAAAATAACAGGATTTTATTCTTTTTTATGGCTGAATAATATTCCATTGTGTTTAATATATACCAATTTTCTTTGTTCATCCATCGATGGACACTTAGGTTGATTTCATATCTTTGCTACTGTGAGTAGTGCTACGGTAAACATGGGGTTGCAGGTGTATCTTTGAAATACTGATTTCTTTCCCTTTAGATAAATAGCCAGTAGTGGAACTGCTGGGTCAACTCCTATCTCTCACCATATACAAAAATCAACTCAAAATGGATTAAAGACTTATATCTAAGACCGGAAACTATAAAACTACTTGAAGAAAACATAGAGGAAATGTTCCAAGACATTGCTGTAGGCTAAGATTTTAAGGCTAAGATCTCAAAAGCATAAGCAACAAAAATATCCCCATTTAAAAAATTTACTTTTGTGCCATTATTTTTTTACCCACTGTCCTACATATGAGCATTTCATTTGTTTCCCGTATTTTGCAATCGCAAACAGTGCTTCAAAGAATAATATCTTGTGTATGTATTTTCGTACTTTTGAAGGTTATATTCAGGGTAAATTCCTACAACTTGAATTGCTCAATCAAAAGATAAATGTAGCTGTAATTTGTATTGTTGAATGTATATGTTTAGAAATGACTAATGGTTATATGAAAAAAATGCTCAGCATGGCCAGTCATCAGGAATGCAAATCAAAACAAAGATGCGTTATCATCTCACACCTGTTAGAAAGGCTGTCATCAAAAAGACAAAAGATAACAAATATTGACCAAGAATGTGTAGAAAAGGGAACCCTGGTTCACTGTTGGTGGGAATGTAAATTAGTATAGCTATTATGGAAAACAGTGTGGCAGTTGCTAAAAAAAATTAAAAATAGAATGTGATCCAGCAAATTCATCACTAGGTATATATACAAGAGAAATGAAATAATTATGTCAAAGAGATAGCTGCATTCTCATGTTCATTGAAGCATTGTTCACAATAGCCAAGACAGGGAGGAATCAACCTAAGTGTTCATCAGTGGACACATGGATAATGAAAATGTGGGGGTGTATGTGTGTGTGTCTGTTTGGATTCTTAATAGTATTCCACACATATATAGTGGAATACTGATAAGCCTTAAAAAATAAGGAAATCCTGTCATTTATGACAACATGGATGAACTTGGAGGACATTATGTTAAATGTGATAAGCCAAGTACAGAAAGATGAATAATGCATGATCTCACTTAAATGGAGAATGTAGAAGCAGAGAGTAGAATGGTGGTTACCAGAGCTTGAGGGTGGGGACCAGGGAGATTTGAGAGATGTTAGTCAAAAGACACAAAATTTCAGTTAGAAGGTGTAAGTGCAGCTTAGCAGTTTTTGGACTTTATGATGGTGCCAAAGCACAATATATATTCAGTAGAAACAGTATTTCACATTTTGAATTTTGATCTTTCCTGGGCTAGCTGTACAATACTCTCTTGCAGCTTTCAGTCAGCCACACAATCCAGAGAGTAAACGACCGATACTCTACCTGTACCATGTTACCAGATGACTTTGCCCAACAGTAGTCTGATGTAAGTGTTCTGAGCATGTTTAAGGGGAGACTAGGCTACCTTAAAAGTAAGTTGGTGTATTAAATACATTATTGACTTGTGATTTTCAACTTATGATGGATTTATTGGTATGTCACCTCATCATAAGTCAAGAAGCATCTGTATCGTATACTTGAAAATTGCTGAGAGAGTAGATTTTGTGTTCTTACCATAAAAAATGATAACTATGTGAGGTAATGCATGTATTAGCTCAATGTAGCCATTCTACAATGTGTACATATTTTAAAATTTGTTGTACATCATAAATGTATACAGTTGGCACTTGTCAAATAGGGAAAGGGATAGATATAAAGTTTATGTTTAGGATAAATTCCTAGAAGTGGGGTTGGTGAGTCAAAAATAAATGCTGACATTGTTTCATTAAGCATTACCAGATTCTCCTTCAAGGTCTGTGCCACCTTGCATTCCCTCATTGGTGAAAAAAGAGTGCCTGTTTCCCACATCCTTTCCAACAGAATGTGTTGCATTTTTAATTTTTGCTGATCTGATAGGTCAGAAATTTTATCACAGTGTAGTTTTAGTTTGTCTTTAATTATGTGTAAGGTTAACCATCTCCTGGTATTTAAGAGCCAGGCTTATATTTGTCTTTTGATGTTGTCTGTTCATGTCTGTTCTACCCATTTTTCTATGGTGCTTTTAATTTTTTCTGATTCAGTTAAGAGTTCTTTATATATTGGAGATATTAGTCCTATTTTGCAAATATCTTCTCCTGTTCATCAGTAGTCTTGATTTTGAAGAAATGCACTTCTTCATAAGTATGCAAGTAGGTTAAATGTAAAAAGACCTAGGAAAACAAGTAAACACTAAAATGCTGGGGTGGTTATGTTACTCTCAGACAAAGTAGACTTTAGGACAGGGAATATTATCAGAGATAAAGAAGGACATTTTACAGTTATGAAGGAGACAGTCCCCCAGGTAGATACAACAATCCCAGATTCTAATATTGGAGCTTTAAAGTACGTGAAGAAAAAAAATGAATAAAACTAAGGGAAGATTTCAACATTCATCTGTTAGTAACTGATAAAATAGATGGAAAATCAGTAAGGGTGTAGATTTGAAGAACACTATTAAGTAACTTGACCTAATAGGTATTTATTAAACACTACATCCACGAAGAGCAGATTATATAGATTATACTCTCTGATTATAGCAAAATTAAATTAGAAATCAGTAACAATGAAAATCCAGATATTTTATAATTAGAAATTAAACCAGAAGCTTTTCAATACTCATGGGTTAAGAAAGAAAGAAATAAGGGATATTAGAAAATGCTTTGAAAACAAAAGTATAACATATCTTAATCTGCTTGGGCTAGACTGCCATAACAAAATACCATGGGTGGCTTAAACAATAGACATTTATTTTCTCACAGTTTGGAATCTGGAAGTCTGAAATCAGGTGTCAGCGTAGTCAGTTTACACTGAGACCTGTTTTCCTAGCTTGTAGGTGGCAGCCATTCCACTGTGTAACTCACATGCCCTCTTTGTGCACACGTATGCATGGGGGCTTTCTGGTGTCTCTTTTTGTAAGGATACTAATCCCATTATATTAGGGCCCCCACCATTATAACCTCATTTAACCTTAATTGCCTGCTTATAGACCCTGTCTCCACATAATAGTCATAGTGGGGATTAGGGCTTCAATATATGAATTTGGGAGGTAGCGGGTGGGGTGGGGAGAATTCAATTCATAGAACAGCATACCAAGTTTTCTGGAATTTCGCCAAAGCAGTATTTAAATAGACATTTATAGCTTTAAAAGTTTATATCAGATAGAAGAAAAATTTTAAAATGAACAATTTACATTTCCAGTTTAAGACATAGAGCATCAACTTTAAGTAGAAGAAAATAAAGGATATACTATAAATCAATTAAATAGAAAGTGGAAAAAACATCAATGTAAACAAAAACTGATTATTTGAATGTAGCTAGATTGGTTAAGAAAATAAGGCAGACAAAAAAAATCAGTAATGAAATAGGGGATATCACTACAGATTTTATAAACATTCAAAGAACAAAAGAAATTATGAATCCCTTCATTCTCAAATTCAGCAATTTAGATGAAGTGGTCAAATACTTGAAAGATACAAATTATTAAAACTAACCAAGAGAGAATTAGAAAATGAGTTTTTAAATATCTGTTAAAGACATAGAATTTACAGTTTTAAACCTTTCCACAAAGAAAACTGCAGGCTCATATGACTAAACTGGTAAATTCGATCAGACGCCTAGTGAAAAATTACTAGTCTTACATAAACGCTTTTAGAAAAGACAGGAATAGAATGTCCTTCCTTACACGTTTTATGAGGTGATTATTGCAGGCATTATAGAAAGCTAGAAGCTACATCTCTTCAAACATATATTCAGAAATCTCTAACAGAATATTAGCAAATCAAATGCAGAAACATGATAACAAGGTAATGCATCATGACCAAAAGGGGTTTATCCTAGGAATGCAAGATTAATATTTGAAAACAATATAATTTTTCTTGTTAACAAAATTTTAAAAGCCTTTGTAATTATTTGAATAGATGTAGAAAAAGCCTGTGACAACATTCAGCATCTGTTCAGCACATTAAGAATAGAAAGGAATGTCTTTAACCTGATAAAGAGTATCTATGGAAAAGTAACAGTTAACATGATATTAATGGTAAAAGATTGAATGCTTGCTTTCTAAGATTGGGAAAGTGGCAAGGATGTCCCCTTTCATCACTTACATTAAACATTGTACTGGATGTGGTAGTCATTACATTAAGACAAGAAACAGAAATAAGAGCCATCTGGTTGGAAAGGAAAAACAAAAAGGATTTTGTCTACAAACCATGTGATTGTGTGCATAGAAAGTCCTAAGGAATATACCAAAAAGTAATACAGTCAATAATCAGAAGTAACTGATTTCTTCATAATAAGTACAAAAATAAAATGTTGTAGAAAAATGTCATTTACAATGGCATAAATCACTGCATACTTTGGGATAAATTTAACAAAAAAATGTTGAGACCTGTACACTGAAAACTGTAATATGATAGAGTAATTAAAGAACTCCTAGATATATTGAGAAAGATTCCGCGTTCATGGATTGGAAGACTGTGAAGATGATAATTCTCCCCAGATCAGTTTTAGATTAAGCAATTCCAATAGAAATTTCAACAGACAATTTTTTATTTAGAAATCGATAAGCTGCTTTTCAAGATTAGATGGAAAACATTAAGCATCTAGAATAGACCAAACAAGTTTTAAAAAGAATAAACAAATCAGAAGATTTAAACTACATGTTTTGAAGATGAAGTTTAAAACTTCTTGTCCAAATGTGCCAAGGTAATTCAATGGCACAAGAATAATACTCTTTTTCAGCAGGGGTTACAATCCTAGTCTCTGATGAAACAGACTTGAAACCAACAAAGATCAAAAGAGACAAAGAAGGCCATTACATAATGGTAAAGGGATCAATGCAACAAGAAGAGCTAACTATCCTAAATATATATGCACCCAATACAGGAGCACCCAGATTCATAAAGCAAGTTCTTAGAGACCTACAAAGAGACTTCGACTCCTACACAATAATAGTGGGAGACTTTAACACCCACTGCCAATATTAGACAGATCAACAAGACAGAAAATCAACAAGGATATTCAGGACTTGAACTCAGCTCTGGACCAAGCGAACCTAATAGACATCTGCAGAACTCTCCACCCCAAATCAACAGAATATACATTCTTCTCAGCACCACATCACATTTATTCTAAAATTGACCACATAATTGGAAGTAAAACACTCCTCAACATATGTAAAATAACAGAAATCATAACAAACAGTTTCTCAGATCACAGTGCAATCAAATTCGAACTCAGGATTAAGAAACTCACTTAAAACTGCACAACTACATGGAAGTTCAACAACCTGCTCCTCAATGACTACTGGGTAAATAACGAAATGAAGGCAGAGAAAAGATGTTCTTTGAAACCAATGAGAACAAAGACACAATGTGCCGGAATCTCTGGGACACATTTAAAGCAATGTGCAGAGGGAAATTTATAGCACTAAATGCTCACAAGAGAAAGCAGGAAAGATCTAAAATCGACACCATAACATCAAAATTAAAAGAACTAGAGAAGCAAAAGCAAACAAATTCAAAATCTAGCAGAAGATAAGAAATAACCAAGATCAGAGCAGAACTGAAGGAGATAGAGACACAAAAAACCCTTCAGAAAATCAATGAATCCAGCTGTGTTTTTCAAAAGATCAACAAAATAGATCACTAGCCAGACTAATGAGGAAAAGAGAGAAGAATCAAATCGATGCAATAAAAAATGATAAAGGGGATATTACCACTTATCCAACAGAAATACAAACTGCCATCAGAGAATACCATGAACACCTCTACGCCAATAAACTAGAAAACCTAGAAGAAATAAATTCCTGGACACATACACTCTCTCAAGTCTAAATCAGGAAGGAGTCAAATCCCTGAATAGACCAATAACAAGTTTGGAAATTGAGGCAATAATTAATAGCCTACCAACCAAAAAAAGTCCAGGACCAGACAGATTCACAGCCAAATTCAACCAGAGGTACAAAGAGGAACTGGTACCATTCCTTCTGAAACTACTCCAGTCAGTAGAAAAAGAGAGAATCCTCCTTAACTCATTTTATGAGGCCAGCATCGTCTGATCCAAAACCTGGCAGAGACACAACAAAAAAAGAAAATTTCAGGCAGATATCCCTGATGAACATCAATGCGAGAAGCCTCAATAAAATACTGACAAACCAAATCCAGCACCACACCAAAAGGGTTATCTACCACGATCAAGTCGGCTTCATCCCTAGGATGCAAGGCTGGTTCAACATATGCAAATCAATAAACGTAATCCATCACATAAACAGAACCAATGACAAAAACCACATGACTAGCTCAATAGATGCAGAAAAGGCCTTAAACAGAATTCAACACCCTTCATGCTAAAAACTGTCAATAAATTAGGTATTGATGGAACATATCTCAAACTAACAAGAGCTATTTATGACAAACCCACAGCCAATATCATGCTGAATGGGCAAAAACTGGAAGCATTCCCTTTGAAAACTGGCACAAGACAAGGATGCCTTGTCTCACCACCCCTATTCAACATAGTATTGGAAGTTCTGGCCAGGGCAATCAGGCAAGAGAAAGAAATAAAGAATATTCACATAGGAAAGGAGGAAGTCAAGTTGTCTCTGTTTGCAGATGAAATGATAGTATATTTAGAAAACCCCATCATCTCAGCCCAAAATCTCCTTAAGCTGATAAGCAACTTCAGCAAAGTCTCAGGATATTTCAATGTGCAAAAATCACAAGCGTTCCTATACACTAATAACAGAGAGCCAAATCATGAGTAACTCCCATTCACAATTGCTACAAAGAGAACAAAATACCTAGGAATCCAACTTACAAGGGATATGAAGGACCTCTTCAAGGAGAACTGCAAACCACTGCTCAAGGAAATTAAGAGAGGACACAAACAAATGGAAAAACATTCCATGCTCATGGATAGGAAGAATCAATATCGTGAAAATGGCCATACTGCCCAAAGTAATTTATAGATTCAATGCTATCCCCATCAAGCTACTATTGACTTTCTTCACAGAATTGAAAAAAACTACTTTAAACTTCATATGGAACCAAAAAAGAACCCACGTAGCCAAGACAACTCTAAGCAAAAAGAACAAGGCTGGAGGCATCATGCTACCTGACTTCAAATTATACTACAAGGCTGCAGTAACCAAAACAGCATGGTACTGGTACTAAAACAGATACATAAACCAATAGAACAGAAGTGAGGCCTCAGAAATAACACCACACATCTACAACCATCTGATCTTTTGACAAACCTGACAAAAGCAATGGAGAAAGGATTCCCTATTTAATAAATGATGTTGGGAAGACTGGCCAGCCATATGCAGAAAACTGAAACTGGACCCTTTCGTTATACCTTATACAAAAATTATCTCAAGATGGATTAAAGACTTAAAATGTAAGACCTAAAACCATAAAAATCCTAGAAGAAAACCTAGGCAATACCATTCAGGATGTAGGCATGGGCAAAGACTTCATGTCTAAAACACCAAAAGCAACGGCAGCAAAAGCCAAAATTGACACATGGGATCTAATTAAAGACTTTCTGCACAGCAAAAGGAACGATCATCAAGAGTGAACAGGCAGCCTACAGAATGGGAGAAAATTTTTGCAATCTGTCTGACAAAGAGCTGATATCCAGAATCTACAAAGAACTTAAATTTACAAGAAAAAAACATCAAAAAGTGGGTGAAGGATGTGAACAGACACTTCTCAAAAGAAGACATTTATGCAGCCAACAAACATATGAAAAAAAGCTCATCATCACTGGTCATTAGAGAAATGCAAATCAAAACTACAATGAGATACCATCTCACACCAGTTAGAATGGCGATCATTAAAAAGTCAGGAAATGACAGATGCTGGAGAGGATGTGGAGAAATAGGAACGCTTTTACGCTGTTGGTGGGAGTGTAAATTAGTTCAACCATTGTGGAAGACAGTGTGGTGATTCCTCAGGGACCTAGAACTAGAAATACCATTTGACTCAGTAATCCCATTACTGGGTATATACCCAAAGGACTATAAATCATTCTGCTATAAAGACACATGCACACATGTGTTTATTGCAACACTATTCACTATAGCAAAGACTTGGAACCAACCCAAATGTCCATCAATGATAGAGTGGATAAAGAAAATGTGGCACATATACACCATGAAATACTATGCAGCCATAAAAAAGGATGAGTTCATGCCCTTTGCAGGGACATGGATGAAGCTGGAAACCATCATTCTCAGCAAACTAACACAAGAACAGAAAACCAAACACCTCATGTTCTCACTCATATGTGGGAATTGAACAATGAAAACACATGGACACGGGAAGGGGAACATCACACACTGGGGCCTGTCGGGGGTTGGGCAGCTAGGGGAGAGATAGCATTAGGAGAAGTACCTAATACGGGTGATGGGTTGATGGGTGCAGCAAACCACCATGGCACATGTATACCTGTGTAACAAAACTGCCCGTTCTGCACATGTACCCCAGAATTTAAAGTGTATTAAAAAATCTTTTTCAACAAATGATACTAGGCCTACTGGATATTTACAGAGAAAGAAAAAGTGAACTTTAATCTTTAACTCACACCATCGCCACAATTAACTTAAAACAGACAATAATAAATAGGCTCATGTCTAAAAGTTAAAGGTGTAAAACTTTTAGGATAAAACCAAGCTTTTCATAGAAATATTTGCAAACTGGACAAAGTTTTAAAATACCAGAAACACATACCATAAAAGAAAAAATGAGGCCGGGCACAGTGGCTCACGCCTATAATTCTAACACTTTGGGAGGCTGCAGTGAGAGGATCACTTGAGACTAGGAGTTTGAAACTAGCCTGGGGAACATAGTGACACCCTGTATCTACAAAAAATAATAATAAATTAGCTAGTTGTGGTGGTGTGTGTCTGTATTCCCAGCTGCTTGGGAGGATGAGGCAAGAGGGTGGCTTGAGCCCAGGAGGTCAAGGCTGCAGTGACCCATGATTGGACCACTAACTGCACTCCAGCATGGGCGACAGAGTGAGACCCTATCTCAAAAAAGAAAAAGTGATCATCATTTCGACCTCATCAGAATTTAAAACAGGCTCTTCAAAAGACACCATTAATAAAAGGAAAAGGTAAACCAGGACCAGGGTAAAAATATTTGCAGCGCATAACAGAGAACTCTTACAACTGAATAGTAAGACAGACATCCCAGTTAAAAAACTTACCACAGACGTTTACAAAAGAAGATACCTAATTGTACACCAAGTAAATGGAAAGATGGTCAACATTATTCATCATTAGGGAAGTGCAAATTAAAACTAAAAATGTGTTTATGGGAGAATATATATCATATAGGAGAAGTCCTATTCATTTCTTTTAAATCACTGTTTATTTAGCTGGCTCTTTAATAAAAGTCATATTTGAAATCAATTTAAACTGCTGGTGACTTTGATAGTTTTACTAGTTAAGGCACTTCCTTCCCCACCTCTTATTTGTGGCTGTAATGTTTGTGGATCAAGATGCAAAATAGTGGCTCCTAAATGTGAGGGTGCTTAAAAATGCAGGTTTCTGGGGTCCATTCTGCTTACAAGGAATTAGATTCTGGAGGTGGGGCCCCAGAATCTGCATTTCCACAAGCATTGTAGATGTTTATGATGCAGGTACATCACAAACAATTGTTTTAAAAATGCTGGGCCAAAGAGTATCTTTTGTTTAGGTAGTAGTTGATCCTAGGAAAACATTTTAAACTCCCAGAGACCCAAGAAGCTTGATTTGGAAGTTTCCTGCTCAACTTTGACCTGACAGTTCAACAAGCAGTATGACCATTTCCCACAAGATTTCTTGTATCTCTTCAGTTGTTTCCTAGCTTGAAATCAGAAAATAGTCTTCATTCTTCTCCATATAAATTTATAAAACCAATTGTATTGACACTTCAGAACATGTATAATCATTGCAGAAAGCATAAAATAATGCAATATGCTATCATAATGTCTCAGATTTTGTTGCTTTGAAATTGTCAAAGGGTGAGCCCAGCACACTGGCATGCTGCATCTGTAGTCCCAGCTACTCAGGAGGCTCTAACACAGGAGTTTGAGACCAGCTTGGGCAACATAACGAGACCCCTGTCTCTCAAAAATAGTAATAATAATTTTAAAAATCAGGGAAAAAACTGCAATGACATTAGCAAAGGCTACCATTCTTTATATTGCATCTTCCCCAGTTTGTTTTTCAATATTACATATTTGCAGACATTTGCTTTCTCTTAATAAAGCACTAAACAGTGCCATGCACTTTATAAATAAACATGGATAGGAACCATTTGAATCAGCTGTGGAGACATGACAGCTGTGTTACTGCATTTTTGGTTTGGTTAACATAGGATTGTACCTGTGTCAACTTGTATCGTACTCACTCGGATATTAAACTGTTCCTTAGATATAGATCTGGTATTGTTTTGAAAATATGCTTTTATTTATGAGGGAATCATATTTGATGTACTGTTTCCTCTATATCATTCTGTGAGCGCTTTATAAATATCACAGTAACAGTTGCTGGACATCACATCTTTGAAGCATTTTACAGGAGATCTTAGCACAAGACATAAAAAGTAAAACTTATCTAAGGATTTGAAAGGAAGAATCAAATTGTTACTTGCAGATGACTTGTCTACAGTGATCATCCAAGATAGTGCTCGTTTTGGCAGCACATATAGCAGCAGTGGAAAATCATGAGAGAATCTAGACAAACTGTTGGAATTAAACTCACCAAGGTGATTAGGTATAAGATCAGTACGTGAAAATCAGTAACTTTTTAATATGAACAATATCCATGTATAGTTACTTTATGACATCTCCATCTAGATAAGACATCTGAATTTAAATGTCTAAAACAATACTCTTGAAAATCTACCTCTTCCCAACTCCTCCCATGTCATGACTGTGTATCCAGTGAAAATCTTAGAGTGAGTTACCCTTGATCCCTCAAAATCAATCCATCAGCACAACCTGTTTTCTCAAGCTTCCAAATATATTCAGAAACCGCCACTGCTCGCTACTCTCCCTTGCAGCCACCCTAGATTGTAGCTGCCGTCACCAGTTGCCTGGAGCACTCCAGGACTTCCCTGCTTCCCACTGTTGGGCTCCTACAGGAACTTCCTTGGTTCTTCACAAAGTAGCCAGAATTAACCTTATGATGTGTGTCAGATCATGCTACTCCTTGCTCAAAAACACTGTAGTTTGTTACACTTCGAATAATCTATACTCCTACAAGGAGACCTGGCTCTTGTACCTCTGAGCTCAGCTCCTACCTCCTACTCTTCCCTCACTGCACAGTGGTCACTTCAACCTCCTTGTTCAACTCGCCAAATACATTCCTACTTTCTTCCCCTAGATCTCTGTCGTTCAGGTCTTGGCACCAGTGTCCCTCCTCAGAGAGGCATTTTCGGTTCTAACCACAGCCCCGCTGTGTTTGATTTTTCTTTATACACACATTTTCACCTAATATATTCAACTTTTGTTCCCCCGACTAGGATGTTAGTGCTATGAGAGCAGGCGCTTTTCTTTATTCCCCACTGTAGCCCCAGCCAATAGACAGTACCTGGCATATAGTACACATTCATACATTTGTATTGAATGGATGGGGTATATACTTTTTTACCCCACCTGGCCACTTTAGACATGTCCATTTGTAATTTGCAGAACAGCCTCTTGGCTCTGTGAGAAAAAAACACTGTATCTTAATCTCCTTTTTCTCCAACATCTAAACAGTCCATGGAATTAATATATAGGAATTATATATTATATATAGGAATATATATTATATTATAGGAATATGTATTATATATAGGAATATAATATTATATAGGAATTAATGACTTATACAGTTATGCCTTATACTTTTTTCCTTGATTTGATTAAGATTTATGTAAATTTGAGTTTCATACTAATGAAACTGATGAGCTGAGGACCATCTCTTGTTTTAAAGGAGCCAAAGAATGTTGTTGTTATGTAACATCTAAGAAACAGACAGGGCAGAAAGCAAGAAGGAATAGATGCTGACACTGTGTTGCAAGGAATTGTGCCTTCATGTCCCGGTGTCTTTAGTTTCGTGCTTTAGTAAAATATAATCTTACATTTGGTGCTTGCTTTCTTTTTTTGTTTGTCATCTTTTCTGTTCAACATATGCAGAGGGGTTCTCAAGCTACACAAAAGAATGTTCTAAATTGGTAGGGCTAAAAACATGTTTGGATTTTATTACCTTCAGCCAAATTATTCCACTACTCAGATTATTTAATCTTTATAGAATTGAATTAAAGCCAAATTTCCTCCATATTATGAAGTCCTTGTCTGTTTCTAATTATTTCCTATATCTCCTAAATCCTAAATATTTCCTCTGACTCCTGAATCCTGAATGAAATTACTATATCATTTCAAAGCTTATGTTACTGTGAATTTCAGTGATGATGGAAATAAAGTAGTCTCACAAAATGGATTTTGCTCTGACATCATTTCCTAGAACAAAAACATCAAAATCTACTATTTTGAAACTTAGTGGCTGACTGAATTTCTGCCTTTCTCAGTATATAAACACTTTAGGCATGTGAACCACCACCACTACCCCCCCTACCCCACCAAAAGTCATGTATGTTTTATATCAGTGTTAGGCCCTGATGATGTCTGAGGTTTGCTATTCAGAAATCTGTTTTATTGAAAAGTTCTGGTGTCAGGTGGGTTAGTTAGAAGATGCTACTGAAATATTGAGGCCAGGACATCAGAGATCAGTTCTAGTGTATTCCAAACTCTCAGATGAAATCGATATTTCAATTCTTGGAAATTTCTATCCCAAATTCATTTTTGTTTAGTCCTTTGCCACTCTAGTTACAATATGATCGTGATTTTTGTCTTCATATATTGTCTGCTAAATGTATGTAGTTGTATTGACTCTTTATTCATCATACATGTATCAAAAAATCCAAGCGACCTATTAAAGTATATCGTTACCAATTATACCAACCAAATAAATTTCAACATTCAGTCTGCCTGAGCATTTTCTATTTTCATATACCTTTGAAGAAGAAAAATACTCCCACTTTTTCATTTTCTAAAACGCAATCTTTATTGGTTTCTGCTAATTTAAAAAGTAACGCACATTTCTGATAGATTGTTAGACCCAATTTTTCTTAAAATGGCATTGTTATGACAAAAGTTTGGGGAAACATATATTTTGAAGAATTGCTTCTTATGTTGTTTGCTTTTTATTTACAGTATATCTCTCTACCGGGGGAATTGCAGGCCCATACGATTTGAGCCACCGATGCTGGATTTCCATGAACAGTAAGTTTAAAATTTTTGGACTATACTTTCCCATTAAACTATTATATGTATTTTACATGCATTTGTCTTGTCTTTTGCCTGTGTTACATCTCTGTGGGAAAGTTACATGTTCTAGTCATCAGGAAAACAAATGATACTGAATGCAGTTTGAAAATGGGAAGTAAGTATCTATTAGGAGTTTAACATGTAATATTAACTTTTAAAGCTTGAAAAATACTCGCATGTTGTAGTCTCTGGTTCAGAGAATCTTTGGAAACAGCAAAGAACTTATAATTAGCTGTTTTGATTAGCACTTCATTTTTATTTTTACTACTTAAAAATCTTCTTGTGAATAAAATATATTCTATTTGTTTAATATATGTTCTTTTAATAGACAAGCTCTTATATATCACCAAATAGTATTATCACCAACCCATAATGGCAGGTAAAAGCAAATGCACAGACAGACATGGTTCGGTCACAGAACTCTGCCTTGATGAGCTAAGCAAACCACTGTGTACCCTGCCCAAGCAAGAGAGACCCCCTGGCCTCTAAGCAGCTGATACACCCAAGGGCTAGCAAAGCAGCTACATACCTGCACTCAGCACCTAAGAAAGAGCCCCACAATGCACCCCCAAGATATTTCCTTGGCCTACCCAATGGCCCTGCATCTGAAATCAAGGCCTGAAAAACAGCCCTGTGGGCAACCACCAGCAGACACACCTCCAGACCAGCTGAGCAGCTCTGTGCCTGTGTCAGGCCTAAGAAATAGCCCTGTGGGTCGCCCCTAGCAAACATGTCCCCAGGCCAGCCAAGCAGCCTTGTGTTCACGTCCTGGACCTGAGAAGCAGCTGCATAGGCCGCCCCTGGCAGACACATCCTCAGGCCAGCTGAGCAGACTTGCAGCTGTGTCCTGGACCTGAGAAACAGCCCCATAGGGCAGACACACTTCAAGGCCAACTAAACACCCATGTGTCTGCACCCCCACCCTGAGAAACAGCCCCATGGGCCACCCCAAGCCAACAGACACCCAAGCCATCTGAGAAGCCATGAGACTGCCATCCCAAGCCTGAAAAACAGCCCTGCGGGCCATCCCTGGCAAACATAACTCGCAGTTCAGCTGAGCAGCCTCAGTGGGCTCCTAAATGTCCCTTCACAGATTCTCCAAAAAGAGTTTTTTCATCTTGCTGATTCAAAAGAAAGTTTTAACTCTGTGACATAAATCCACACATCACAAAGCAGTTTCACAGATAGCTAGGCCTGAGAAACAGCCCTTTGGGCCATTCCTGGCAGGCATACACCCACACCATCCAACTAAACACGTGCTTGTGCTCCTGTCCAGAGTAACAGCCCTGTGGTTTAGAGCCAGACCCTAAGTTGGCCAGATTCCAAGCTGCCTGACCCACTGTGTGGATGCACACATCCCTGACCTGAGAAACAGCCTTGTGAGCCCACCCTCAACAAAGCTGCACCGCCACCACCACAGACTCTCTCAACCTAGGCTACTGAGATACTTGCGGACGTCAAGTGTGACTGACAGCTGAGGAAAGTACACAGAGCCTATACTACAGTGCCCACCTAGACACAAATGCACCAAAGCCAATGCACCCCACCAATCTGACACTCCAAGACCCATTTATACAAATAAGTCTTTCCCTGTGAAATGTACTCCATAAAATTGGAAGAAATGACTTTTCTACCAGATGTATAGAAATCAACATGGGGACACATCAAACATAAAAAAGCAAGGAAACATGACACCTCCAAAGGAAAACAATAATTCTTCAGTAGCAGACCCCAATCATAAGAAAATATACCAAATGCTAGAGAAAGAATTCAAAATAATCTTAAAGAATCTCAATGAGATACAGGAAAACTTACAGTTCAGCAAAATCAAGAAAACAATTCATGATTTGAATAAGAAATTCAACAAAGAGACAGGTAACATAACAAAGAACCAAACAGAAATCCTAGAGCTGAAGAATTCAATGAGTGAAATAAAAAATACAGTCAAGAGCTTCAACAACAGACTAAACCAAGCAGAAGAAAGAATTTCTGAACTTGAAGACAGATCTTTTGAAATAATATAGGCAGACAAAAAAAGAAAAAAGGGTGAAGAAAACCTACAGGATGTATTGTATACCATGAAGTCAACAAATATATTATGGTCATTCCAGAAGGAGAAGAGAAAGGAGAAAGGCATAGAAAACATACTTAATGAAATAGTAACTGAAAACTTCCCAAGTCTTGAAATTCGAGATGGACATCCAGGTCCAATAAACTCAAAGAATTCCAATTAGAGTCAGCCCAAACAGGTTATCTCTGAGGCACATTACAGTCAAATTATCAGATGTTAAAGGCAAAGAATTCTAAAAGCAGCAAGAGAAAAGTGTCAAGTCACATGTAAGGGAATTCCCATTAAACTAAAAGCAGATTTCTCAGCAGAAAACGTACAGGCTGGGAAAGAATGGAATGTTATATTAAAAATACTTAAAGTGGGGGTGGGGGACCTGTGAGCCAAGAACACTATACCCTGCAAAGCTACATTTCAGAAATAAAGAAGTAAAATCTTTCACAAACAAGGAGAAATGAAGGGAATTCATCACTGCTAGACTGGCCTTACAAGAAGTGCTCAAAGGAGTCTTATATCTGGAAATTAAAAAATAACAACCATCATTATGAAAACATGTGAAACTATAAAATTCACTGGTAGAGCCCAAACACAAAGAAAGGAAAAAGAATCAAACTGTATCAATGTGGAAAACCACCCAAGCACAGAAAAACCATAAGAAAGGAAGTACAGAACAAACGATAAAACATCCAGAGAACAATATGACAGAACAAGTCTTTACCTATCAATAATCTTGAAT
Organism: Pongo pygmaeus; assembly: GCF_028885625.2. NCBI lineage: Eukaryota > Metazoa > Chordata > Mammalia > Primates > Hominidae > Pongo > Pongo pygmaeus. The sequence continues at coordinate 27,494,623 of NC_072385.2, read as the reverse complement.
GTAAATGGGTTCAGTTCCCCCATCTAAAAGATATAAACTGGCTGAATGGATAAACATCCAACTATATACTGCCTGTAAGAAACTCACCTCATCTGTAAAGTTATACAGACTGATAGTGAAGGGATAGAAAAAGATACTTCATCCAAATGGAAACCAAAAGCCAGCAGGAGTAGCATTACTTATATCAGGCCAAACAGACATCAAGTAAAAAGCTACAAAAAGCAACAAAGAAGGACATTATTAGATAAAGGGATCAGTTAAGCAAGAGAATACAACAGTTGGAAATATATATGCACCTAGCACTAGAGCACCCAGATATAAAAAGCAGCTATTAGCTCTAAAGGGAGAGATAGACCCCAGTACAATAATAGAGTTGGGGATTTCAACAGTCCACTCTCAGCATTGGACAGGTCATCTAGACAGAAAATCAACAAAGAAGCATTGGATTTAAACTACACCATCAACCAAATGGACCTAACAGACATTTACAGAACATTTCACCAAACAGCTGCAGAATACCATTTCTTTCATCAACACATGAAGCATTCTTCAGGATTGATCAAATGTTAGGACACAAAACAAATCTCAAAAAAAATTTTAAATTAATTTTATCAACTATCTTATGTGACCACAATGGAATTTAAAACTAGAAATCAATAACAAGAGGAACATTCAAAACTACAAATACATGAAAATCAAACAACATGTTCCTGAATGACCAGTGGGTGAAGGAAGAAATTAAATGGTAAACTAAAGTATTTCTTGAGACAAATGAAAATAGAAATACAATATACCAAAACCTATGGGGCACAGCAAAAGCAATATTAAGAGGCAAATTTATACAACAATAAATCCTACATCAAAAAACTAGAAAGATTTCAAATAAACAACCTAATGATGCATCTTAAAGAACTAGAAAAGAACAAACCAAAGCCTAAAAATTAGTGGAAGGAAATAAGATCAAAATCAAAATAAATGAAATTGAGACTAAAAATACCTACAAAAAGTGGGGAGCATCTGTATTTATTTGTTGAGTTACAAAAATCTAACCATATTATCTCAATATACCATTTTTATAACCTGCTTTTCAAACTTAATATATTGTGCATACTTAAAAATTCCATTGAATTTTCTCTTATTGTATAGTGTTAAAGAACATCAAAATTTATGGGTATATTGTATTTGTTAAATTCACTTATTTTTAATTGTTTTAAACTTTTTATTTTGTGATCAGTGCTGAAACTGATGATTTAAACACAGCCATGACTGTTTCCTCAAGAGAGAGTCCTAATGAAAGGATATACAGAATATTAAAGATTTTAGTTAACCTTTAGCATGGAGAACAGTTCGGTGTCATGAACAAGGAGCAACTTAAAGAAATAAAAGAATCAGCCTATGACCAGTGAGGAAATAAATGGGATTTCTCATAGAGACTGTTACTAGTCATAGAGAACCTGAAATCTCATGAGCTGAGAGAAATTGTGGAAGATTTGTGGAAGAAGCGTGAATGGATAGATGAACTCCGGTACAAGCAAGGGTCAGTTGACACAGTAAAGAAAATTTATTTGAAGCATAGCAAAGGAGTATAGTTATATAAGACTGTTCCCCAAAGCAGCGGATTTACATGTTGCTCCAAAATAGTGGAAACAAACAAACAAACTTCACGATAGTCGGAATGTTTGTGTCCTCCCAAAATTCATACATTGAAACCTAATCTCTGATGTGATGGTGTTCAGAGGTGGAGTCTTAGGAGGTGTTTAGGTCGGGAGCGCAGACCTAATCTCACAAATGGGATTAGTGACCTTACAAGAGAGGCCCCATAGAGCTACTGTCCCCTTTCTACCATGTGAGGACCCAGCTAGAAGGTGTCATCTGTGACCCAGAAAGAAGGCTCCACACCAGAACCCAACCATGCCGACACCCCGATCTCAGATTTCCCAGCCTCTAGATCTATGAAAAATAAATTTGTCATTTATTCTGCTATAGCAGCCCAAAAGGACTGAGCCACCATTCTACTATTATTTAAAACTTTTCTGGATCAAGTCAGAGAACACTGAGCGGAGTTTGTTATATCTCGCAAGTGTAGAAGTGGATTTGTAGAAGTAGGGGTTGCGGGCAGGTGTGAACCAACATGTGTAAGGGTGCAATCAGAGAGGCAGAACCAGTCAGATTTTAAATGAATGTATATGTATATATACACGCACATGGATTTATAATAAGGAATTGGCTTATATATTTGAGAGAGCTGGTTAAGCAAGCTCAAAGCCCACAGGGCCAGGCAGTCAGGGAGGATAGCGGGCTGGAACCCCAGGGGCACAGACTGAAGTTTCTTGTCCACAGATAAGTATCCAGGGAAGATCCTGAGGAGAGGAGAGAAATTGCAGGTCTAGCTGCTGTTTGAAGCCTCTTGGCTCAGACAGGGCCTAAGCTTTCTTTGAAAGCGCTTCCCAGTGACTAGGACAGACTCACCTAGAATAATCCTTTTTATTAACTTAAAATCAGCCTATTAGGGACTTTAATTATGTTGGCAAAATCTCTCCTAGCAGCACTTAGGTTAGTGTTTGAATAACTGGGAAAAGGTATATTATGCTACAGAATAGCTGCTGTCTCACTTTTCTGGCTCTAAGGAGATAATATTACTTGTAACTCACCCTAACCAGAAACATACTAGAAAGGGAATTCTGGGGACTTTAGTTCAGTCCAGCCAAGTTGATATCACAGAGCTACCCCATAGATACAAACAAAGAGGTTCCTAAATTTTGAACTTCTGACTCTAAAAATTGAAGAGAGATATGGTTGAAAGAATTTGCTTAGTAATTTTAAGTTAAGGTGCTTTTTATGAAACTTTAAAGTAGTCTTGGGACAAAGAAAATGAAATGTGTACATTTGCACTGCAGAAAGTAAATTATCAATGTCTTCAGAAAGTGACTGCTAAAGGAAATCAGATATTTTAGAATATATCCTCTTTTAAAGTTATTGTATGTTTTTTCCACTCTCAGAAACATACGACTTGTTGATTCAAGTTTTTTCCTGCATTAACTGCATTTATTTTTGCCCCCACAAATCACTGCTCTTTTTAACATGAATGTTATTAAGTGAAAAAAGATTAGAATACTGTAATACAGAATGGCCCCTCTTAATACCTGTTAGCTACCTATACAACATCTACCCCCCCCCCTTTTTTTTTTTTTTTTTTTTGCAGTTATCCAGCCTTTAGGCCTGGCACCCTGTCCCTAGCTTAGGGGTAAATCTTGATTAATCAAGTCAGTTGTAATAATTCCATTATTATTGCTTGTGGTCTGTTCAAGGGTGAATGTAACCCAGTTTTACTCTATAATATGAGGGCAGGTCAACTGAGGTGTTTCTGGGGAAGGATTGTTTTTTTTACTCTAAAAAGAGTCACAGCCAGATGCTGTGGCTCACGCCTGTAGTCCCAACCCTATGGGAGGCCGAGGTGGGAGGATTGCTTGAGCTCAAGAGTTTGAGACCAGCCTGGGCAACATAGTGAAACCCAATCCCTACAAAAAAATTTAAAAAGTAGCTGGGCATGGCGGTGTGTGCCTGTAGTCCCAGCTATTCAGGAGGCAGCTCAGGAGGCAGAGGTTGCAGTGAGCTGAGATCACAACACTGCACTCCAGCCTGGGCAACAGAGCCAGACCCTGTCTCAAAAAAAAAAAAAAAAAAAGAGTGGCAAGAAAGAAACGCCCATCTTCAATGCCAGATACTGTCTGCATGCAGTGCCTAGGATACTGTGGCAATCTTCTTGCAATCAGTGAGGGGTTCTAGCCTGAGGACTGATACCATGCAGTCACCAAAGGCAGTTGGTCTAACAGAGTGGAAAGATGGAAAGAACCTGCATCTTTCATAATGTTGTTGAACTGCCAAATTAATCAACCCTGGAACTGCCCTACTTTAGGTCTTTTTTTTTGGTGACACTTTGATCTGTTGAAAGTGCATGGCACCTGGCACCGCTGACTTCTTCCTCCCTCTCAGATCTTTCCCTGCCTGTACCCTTGTGAACCACTGTCCATGTTTTCCTCTTGTGCCTGAGGCTATTTTTAAAATTATCTTTCAAGGGTTTATGTTCCTCTGCGTATCCCCAAATTGTGGTTGTGTGTGGCTGCATTTCTTTCCTCACCTCATTTCAACCAACTCTGCGCTTTCTTACTGGGTGGGCTCTTCCATGCCTTTGGCATATGCCTGTAATCTCCCAATCTCTGTCATCCCCCCTCACTCACCATGTGCCTCCAACACCACCCTAAACTCACCATGTCTTGCTCTTCTGTATCTCCAGTCCATGAACGGTACCACCATAGTCACCCAAGCCAGAATCTTCAGGCTCCTGGATTCCTCCCTTTCCCTCACAGCACTCCATCCCCTTCCCGTCAAATCCGTTCCAGGAAGGAATCCTATGAATTTTTCATGTCTGTTCTCTAATCCTCACTACTTACCCCTCTCCTCTTAACTCAGGTCCGCATCATTTCTCATCTGGACTGTTACCATGTGCCTGCCACTTTCTAGTTCAGGATTCATGCTGTCAACAGGGAAATGTTTTTCACATCAAAATATGATCATGTCGTTTTCCCCACTTCCCCTCCCCCAAAATTCCTTTAATTGTTTCCTATTTGCCTTCAGGATAAATGCTAAATTCATTATAAAACCTGCCTTTTTACCTTCCTTATATGTCCTCCACACCTGGGGAGAACTACATGTCATTTCCTGAAAGCACTGATCTTCATAAGGGCTGGGCGTGTTATTCATACCTTGAGTCTCCCCTCTAAAGATAGTTTTTTATGGAAGTTTTCATACATATAGGAAAGTAGAAAGAACAAATAATGAATGTACTTTTAACATAAACTCAGGGGTTGTTACCATTTTTGCATATTTATACTTTTGTTTTTGAATCATTTGAAAGCAGCAGACCTCATGACCTTTCATTCCTAATTCTTGAGCACACACTGCCATACAGTTGATCCTTTAACAACATGGCAGGTTAGGGGCATGGACTCCCCACCACACTGCATAGTTGAAAATTCACATGTAACTTTTGACTCCCCAAAAACTTAACTACTAATAGCCTACTTTTGACCAGAAGCCTTACTGATAATATAAGCAGTCAGTTAACATATATTTTGTATGTAATAGGTATTATATGTACTATATTTTTACCATAAAGGAAGCTAAAAAAAAAATGTTAAGAAAACAGTAAGGAAATTCTCATTCATTAAGTGGAGGTGGATCATCATAAAGGTCTTCACCTCATCTTCACATTGAGTAGGCTGAGGAGGAAGTGATAGTCTTGCTGTCACAGGTGGCAGAGGCGGAAGAAAATCTGTGTGGACCCTCACAGTTCAAACCCATATTGTTCAAGAGTCAACTGTATAAGGACATTCTGCATAACTACAGTACCATTATTGACATTGTAAGAAAATTAATAGTAATTATGGAGTGCTTTTAATCTCCCTCTGTTTTGGTCAAGGCTGTAGTTGTTCGGTTGTAAGTGACAGAAACCTGAAACTAATTGAGGCAAAAATGATAATATATTGGAATACTGAGGACTGTAATATATCTGCAGGAAAGTCAGAGATGCAGCTGGCACCTGGGAACAACAGCATTCACTTGCTCTAATACCACCAGGAGTCTTTTGTCTCTTATTTCCGCCTGCCTGTGTATTGGCTTATTCTCTCTCACTGCTGGTATCCTTTTCCTACAGCAATGGGAAGAAATTCGCTGACTGCTCTTCAGCCTTGCATTCTGTGTCTTCCCTCCACTGAGAAGCTCTGTTGTAAAGCAAGCCTTTCCCCAGTCTAACTAGCAGGGGTAGAAACTGCCTTCTCTCTGCTTCCAGGGTGGTGTTAATCCTGCTGAGATGAGATGGAGCCCCACCCAAATTTTCAGATATCAAGGCTGTTGATGTCACATATGCACACACACCAGCAGGATGAAAAAGTTTATTGTACTCACCGAATGAAGCTTCTAGGGGATGACCATGGTAGGCAGATGTGAGAAAGGGCTGGAGAGAGCAGAGAAAGACTGGCTTGGTTTTTTTTGTTTGTTTGTTCATTACGTTTTTTTTTTAATTATTATACTTTGAGTTCTGGGGTATATGTGCAGAACGTGCAGTTTTGTTACATAGGTATACACGTGCCATGGTAGTTTGCTGCATGCATCAACCCATCACCTACGTTAGGTATTTCTCCTAATGTTATCCCTCTAGCCCCCCAGCCCCTGACAGGCCCTGCTGTATGATGTTCCCCCCGTATGTCCATGTGTTCTCATTGTTCAACTCCCACTTATGAGTGAGAACATGCGGTGTTTGGTTTTCTGCTCTTGTGGTAGTTTGCTGAGAATGATGATTTCCAGCTTCATCCATGTCCCTGCAAAGAACATGAACTCATCCTTTTTTATGGCTGCATAGTATTCCATGTTGTATGTGTGCCACATTTTCTTTATCCAGTCTATTGATGGACGTATGAGTTGCTTCCAAGTCTTTGCTATTGTGAATAGTGCCACAGTAAACATACGTGTGCGTGTGTCTTTATAGTAGAGTGATTTATAGTCCTTTGGGTATATACCCAGTAATGGGATTGCTGGGTCAAATGGTATTTCTAGTTGTAGGTCCTTGAGGAATCGCCACACTGTCTTCTACAGTGGTTGAACTAATTTACCTGCCCACCAACAGTGTAAAAGTGTTCCTATTTCTCCACATCCTCTCCAGCACCTGTTGTTTCCTGACTTTTTAATGATCGCCATTCTAACTGGTGTGAGATGGTATCTCATTGTGGTTTTGATTTGCATTTCTCTGATGGCCAGTGATGATGAGCATTTTTTCATGTGTCTTTTGGCTGCATAAATGTCTTCTTTTGAGAAGTGTCTGTTCATATCCTTTGCCCACTTTTTGATGGGATCTTTTTTTCTTGTAAATTTGTTTAAGTTCCTTGTAGATTCTGGATATTAGCCCTTTGTCAGATGGATAGATTGCAAAACTTTTCTCCCATTCTGTAGGCTGCCTGTTCACTCTGATGGTAGTTTCTTTTGCTGTGCAGAAGCTCTTTAGTTTAATTAGATCCCATGTGTCAATTTTGGCTTTCGTTGCCATTGCTTTTGGTGTTTTAGTCATGAAGTCTTTGCCCACGCCTATGTCCTGAATGGTATTCCCCAGGTTTTCTTCTAGGATTTTTATGGTCCTAGGTCATACGTTTAAGTCTTTGATCCATCTTGAGTTGATTTTTGTATAAGGTATAAGGAAGTGGTCCAGTTTCAGTTTTCTGCATATGGCTAGCCAGTTTTCCCAACACCATTTATTAAATAGGGAATCTTTTCTGCATTGCTCGTTTGTGTCAGGTTTGTCAAACATCAGATGGTTGTAGATGTGTGGTGTTATTTCTGAGGCCTCTCTTCTGTTCTATTGGTCTATATATCTGTTTTGGTACCAGTACCATACTGTTTTCGTTACTGTAGCCTTGTAGTATAGTTTGAAGTCACATAGTGTGATACCTTTAGCTTTGTTCTTCTTGCCCAGGATTGTCTTGGCAATGCAGGTTCTTTTTTGGTTCCATATGAAGTTTAAAGTAGTTTTTTCCAATTCTATGAAGAAAGTTAGTGGTAGCTTGTTGGGAATAGCAGTGAATCTATAAATTACTTTGGCCAGTATGGCCATTTTCATGATATTGATTCTTCCTATCCATGAGCATGGAATGTTTTTCCATTTGTTTGTGTCCTCTCTTAATTTCCTTGAGCAGTGGTTTGTAGTTCTCCTTGAAGAGGTCCTTCACATCCCTTGTAAGTTGGATTCCTAGGTATTTTGTTCTCTTTATAGCAGTTGTGAATGGGAGTTACTCATGATTTGGCTCTCTGTTTGTCTGTTAGTGGTGTATAGGAATGCTTCTGAGTTTTGCACATTGTATCCTGAGACATTGCTGAAGTTGCTTATCAGCAGCTTAAGGAGATTTTGGGCTGAGTCGATGGGGTTTTCTAAATATACCATCATGTCATCTACAAACAGATACAATTTGACTTCCTCCTTTTCTATTTGAATACCCTTTCTTTCTTTCTCTTACCTGATTGCCCTGGCCAGAACTTCCAATACTATGTTGAATAGGAGTGATGAGACAGGGCATCCTTGTCTTGTGCCAGTTTTCAAAGGGAATGCTTCCAGTTTTTGCCCACTCAGTATGGTATTGGCTATGGGTTTGTCATAAATAGCTTTTATTATTTTGAGATATGTTCCATCAATACCTAGTTTATTGACAGTTTTTAGCATGAAGGAGTGTTGAATTTTGTTGAAGGCCTTTTCTGCATCTATTGAGATAATCCTGTGGCTTTTGTCATTGGTTCTGTTTATGTGATGGATTACCTTTATTGGTTTGCTTATGTTGAACCAGTCTTCCACCCCAGGGATGGAGACAACTTGATCATGGTGGATAAGCTTTTTGATGTGCTTTTCAGTTTGCCAGTATTTTATTGAGGATTTTTGCACCAGTGTTCATCAGGGATATTGGCCTGAAATTTTCTTTTTTTGTTGTGTCTCTGCCAGGTTTTGGATCAGGATGATGCTGGCCTTATAAAATGAGTTAGGGAGGATTCCCTTTTTTTCTGTTGTTTGGAATAGTTTCAGAAGGAATGGTACCAGCTCCTCTTTGTACCTCTGGTAGAATTTGACTGTGAATCTGTCTGGTCCTGGACTTTTTTCGGTTGGTAGGCTATTAATTACTGCCTCAATTTCAGAACTTGTTATTGGTCTATTCAGGGATTCGACTTTTTCCTGGTTTAGTCTTGAGAGGGTGTATGTGTCCAGGAATTTATCCATTTCTTCTGGATTTTCTAGTTTATTTGCGTAGAGGTGTTTATAGTATTCTCTGATGGTAGTTTGTATTTCTGTTGGATAAGTGGTGATATCCCCTATATCATTTTTTATTGCATCTATTTGATTCTTCTCTGTTAGTCTGGCTAGTGGTCTATCTATTTTGTTGACCTTTTCAAAACCCAGCTCCTGGATTCATTGATTTTTTTGAAGGGTTTTTTGTGTTTCTATCTCCTTCAGCTCTGCCCTGATCTTAGTTATTTCTTGTCTTCTGCTAGATTTTGAATTTTTTTGCTGTTACTTCTCTAGTTCTTCTAATTTTGAAGTTATGTTTTCGATTTTAGATCTTTCCTACTTTCTCTGATGAGCATTTAGTGGTGTAAACTTCTCTCTACACAGCGCTTTGAATGTGTCCCAGAGATTCTGGTACATTGTGTCTTCGTTCTCATTGGTTTCAAAGAACATCTTTTTTCTGCCTTCATTTCGTTATTTACCCAGTAGTCATTGAGGAGCAGGTTGTTGAACTTCCATGTAGTTGTGCAGTTTTAAGTGAGTTTCTTAATCCTGAGTTCGAATTTGATTGCACTGTGATCTGAGAAACTGTTTGTTATGATTTCTGTTATTTTACATATGTTGAGGAGTGTTTTACTTCCAATTATGTGGTCAGTTTTAGAATAAGTATGATGTGGTGCTGAGAAGAATGTATATTCTGTTGATTAGGGGTGGGGAGTTCCGTAGATGTCTATTAGGTTTGCTTGGTCCAGAGCTGAGTTCAAGTCCTGAATATCCTTGTTAATTTTCTGTTTCGTTGATCTGTCTAATATGGACAATGGGGTGTTAAAATCTCCCACTATTATTGTGTAGGAGTCGAAGTCTCTTTGTAGGTCTCTAAGAACTTGCTTTATGAATCTGGGTGCTCCTGTATTGGGTGCATATATATTTAGGATAGTTAGCTCTTCTTGTTGCATTGATCCCTTTACCATTATGTAATGGCCTTCTTTGTCTCTTTTGATCTTTGTTGGTTTCAAGTCTGTTTTATCAGAGATTAGGATTGCAACTCCTGCTTTTTTCCTTTCCATTTGCTTGGTAAATATTCCTCCATCCGTTTATTTTGAGCCTATGTGTCTTGCATGTGAGATGAGTCTCCTGAATACAGCACACTGATGGGTCTTGACTCTTTTTTCAGTTTGCCAGTCTGTGTCTTTAATTGGGGCATTTAGCCCATTTACATTTAAGTTTAATATTGTTATGTGTGAATTTGATCCTGTTATTATGATGCTAGCTGGTTGTTTGCCTGTTAGTTGCAGTTTCTTCATAGTGTCGATGTTCTTTACAATTTAGTATATTTTTACAGTGGATGGTACTGGTTGTTCCTGTCCATGTTTAGTGTTTCTTTCAGGAGCTCTTGTAAGGCAGGCCTGGTGGTGACAGAATATCTCAGCATTTGCTTGTCTGTAAAGGATTTTATTTCTCCTTCACTTATGAAGCTTAGTTCGGCTGGATATGAAATTCTGGGTTGAAAATTCTTTTCTTTAAGGATGTATTCATCTGACAAAGGGCTGATATCCAGAATCTACAATGAACTCCAACAAATTTACAAGAAAAAAACAAACAACCCCATCAAAAAGTGGGCAAAGGATATGAACAGACACTTCTCAAAAGAAGACATTTATGCAGCCAAAAGACACATGAAAAAATGCTCATCATCACTGGCCATCAGAGAAATGCAAATCAAAACCACAATGAGATACCATCTCACACCAGTTAGAATGGCGATCATTAAAAAGTCAGGAAACAACAGGTGCTGGAGAGGATGTGAAGAAATAGGAACACTTTTACACTGTTGGTGGGACTGTAAACTAGTTCAACCATTGTGGAAGTCAGTGTGGCGATTCCTCAGGGATCTAGAACTAGAAAAACCATTTGACCCAGCCATCCCATTACTGGGTATATACCCAAAGGACTATAAATCATGCTGCTATAAAGACACATGCACACATATGTTTACTGCAGCACTGTTCACAATAACAAAGACTTGGAACCAACCCAAATGTCCAACAATGATAGACTGGATTAAGAAAATGTGGCACATGTACACCATGGAATACTATGCAGCCATAAAAAATGATGAGTTCATGCCCTTTGTAGGGACACGGATGAAACTAGAAACCATCATTCTCAGTAAACTATCGCAAGGACAAAAAACCAAACACCGCATGTTCTCACTCATAGATGAGAATCGAACAATGAGAACACATGGACACAGGAAGGGGAACATCACACTCTGGGGACTGTTGTGGGGTGAGGGGAGGGGGGAGGGATAGCATTAGGAGATATACCTAATGCTAAATGACAAGTTAATTGGTGCAGCACACCAGCATGGCACATGTATACATATGTAACTAACCTGCACATTGTGCACATGTACCCTAAAACTTAAAGTATAATAATAATAAAAAAAAAAGATGTTGAATATTGGGCCTCACTCTCTTCTGGCTTGTAGAGTTTCTGCAGAGAGATCCTCTGTTAGTCTGATGGGTTTCCCTTTGTGGGTAACCCGACCTTTCTCTCTGGCTGCGCTTAACATTTTTTCCTTCATTTCAACCTTGGTGAATCTGACGATTATGTGTCTTAGGGTTGCTCTTCTCGAGGAGTGTTGTTGTGCTGTTCTCTGTGTTTCCTGAATTTGAATGTTGGCCTGTCTTGCTGGATTGGAGAAGTTCTCCTGGATAATATCCTGAAGAGTGTTTTCCAGCTTGGTTCCATTCTCCTTGTCACTTTCAGGTACACCAATCAAATGTAGATTTGGTCTTTTCACATAGTCCCATATTTCTTGGAGGCTTTGTTCATTCCTTTTTATTCCTTTTTCTCTAATCTTGTCTTCGCTCTTTATTTCATTAAGTTGATCTTCAATCACTGATATCCTTTCTTCCACTTGACTGACTCGGCTATTGAAACTTGTGTATGCTTCACAAAGTTCTCGTGCTGTATTTTTCAGCTCCATCGGGTCATTTATGTTCTTCTCTAAACTGGTTATTCTAGTTAGCAATTTGTCTAACCTTTTTTCAAGGTTCTTGGCTTCCTTGCATTGGATTAGAACATACTTCTTTAGCTTGGAGAAGTATGTTATTACCCACCTTCTGAAGCCTACTTCTGTCAATTTGTCAAACTCATTCTCCATCCAGTTTTGTTCCCTTGCTGGCGAGGAGTTGTGATCTTTGAAGGAGAAGAGGCCTTCTGATTTTTGGAATTTTCAGCCTTTTTGTGCTGGTTTCTCCCCATCTTTGTGGATTTATCTACCTTTGGTCTTTGATGTTGGTGACCTTTGGATGGCGTCTTTGAGTGGACATGCTATTCCTTTCTGTTAGTTTTCCTTCTGACAGGCTCTTCTGCTGCCGGTCTGCTAGAGTTTGCTGGAGGTCCACTCCCGACCCTGTTTGCCTTGGTATCACCAGTGGAGGCTGCAGAACAGCAAAGATTGCTGCCTGATCATTCCTCTGGAAGCTTCGTCCCAGAGGGGCACCTGCCAGATGCCAGCTAGAGCTCTCCTGTATGAGGTGTCTGTTGGCCCCTACTGGGAGTTTTCTCCCAGTCAGGATACATGGGGGTCAGGGACCCACTTGAGGAGGCAGTCTGACCTTTAGCAGAGCTCGAACGCTGTGCTGGGAGGTCCACTGCTCTCTTCAGAGCTGCCAGGCAGGGATGTTTAAGTCTGCTGAAGCTTCAGCCACAGCCGCCCCTTTCCCCAGGTGCTGTGTCCCAGAGAGCTGAGGGTTTATCTGTAAGTCCCTGACTGGGGCTGCTGCCTTTTTTTCAGAGATGCCCTGCCCAGAGAAGAGAAATCTGGCAGTCTGGCCACAGGGGCCATGCTGAGCTGCAGTAGGCTCCGCCCAGTTCGAACTTCCCAGTGACTTTGTTTACACTGTGATCCTAAAACCACCTACTCAAGCCTCAGCAGTGGCAGACGCCCCTCCCCCCACCAAGCTCCATTGTCGCAGGTTGACCTCAGACTGCTGCTGTGCTGACAGCGAGAACTTCAAGCCAGTTAATCTTAGTTTGCTGGGCTCCATGGGGGTGGGACCCACTGAGCCAGGCCATTTGGGTCCCTGGCTTCAGCACCCCTTTCCAGGGGAGTGAATGGTTCTGTCTTGCTGGTGTTCCAGGTGCCACTAGGGTATGGAAAAAAAAGAACTCCTGCAGTTAGTTCGGTGTCTGCCCAAATAGCCGCCCAGTTTTGTGCTTGAAACCCGGGGCCCTGGTGGGGTAGGCACCGGAGGGAATCTCCTGGTTTGCAGCTTGCAAAGACCATGGGACAAGCACAGTATCTGTGCCAGAGTTCCTCAAGTTCAGTCCCTGACAGCTTCCTTCGGGTAGAAGAGAAAATTCCCCAACCCCTTGTGCTTCACAGGTGAGGTGATGCCCCACCCTGCTTCGGCTTGCCCTCCATGGGCTGCACCCACTGTCTAACCAGTCCCAGTTGGAAATGTAGAAATCACCCGCCTTCTGCATCCATCTCGCTGGGAGCCACAGACTGAAGCTGTTCCTATTCGGCCATCTTGCCAGCAATCAGTTTTTATTGTGGTTGGGGAGCAAGGCTGGAATGGGTTTGCATGATTGGAACTTCTCACTAGCTCCAAGAGAGAAGGGCTTTCTTATTGGCTTGCCAAGGTGTGGGGCTAAAGGTAAAGGGGCATCATTGGGGCTTGAAAACTATCAACAGCTGAATATCAAAAATGGAGTTAGAGTCTTTCTAACTCATGGCATCTTCTAAAAAGTATCAGGCCCTTCAGTAAGGGTGCATCTAGAATTTCCCTTGCTTCTTTCTTGACCCCAGTGCTGACTCCTGTCATTACCCTGATCATTCCTACTCCCCTCTAGAATTTGTTTCACAATAAACAGATCAAATTAGCTTTCTTTGTTTTCAGACTTTTTGTTTAAATTTATTCTTTAAGCCTACCTTTATTCTCTCTGCCCTCCCTCCCTTTCCCTCCCCCTCTTTTCTTTTCCTCCTTTCTCTCCTCCTCTCTTCTTGTAACAATCCCATGGGGCAATCTAGACACCACTGGCTCCCCTCCCATTCTCCACTCCCCCCCACCCCGCCCCATTTTTATGCCAGTGCTGTTAAATGTTTTTCTGTTTCCATAGCAACTCCTGTAATTACCTGATGGATTCTTCCTGCCTGCTATACAGACAAAACCAGTTCACTGAGACCATGGTATTGCAATAAAGAGTTTTACTAACATGAGGCCAGCCACACAGGAGATAGAGTTATTACTCAAATCAGTCTCCCTGAAGGCTTGGAGATTAGGGTTTTACAAGGATAGTTTTGTGGGCAGGGGGCTAGGGAATGAGGAATGTTGATTGGTTGGGGATGGAATCATAGGGGTGTGGAATATGGTCCTCCTGCTCTGAGTCAGCCTCTGGGTGGGGGCCACAGGACCGGTTGAGTCAGCCAGTTATCAGAAATGCAAACGTCTGAAAGGATCTCTCAAAAGACCAATCTTAGGTTCTGTAGTAGTAATGCTTCCTACAGGAGTGATTGGGAAACTTAGAAATCTTATGATCTCCCAGACAATGTCCAGTTATCTCAGGCCCCTCTCATAACCCTAACCTCATGGCCTTTCATTAGTTTTCAGAAGCAGTTTCGTTTTGGGAAAGGTTATTATCATCCTTGCTTTAACATTAAACTATAAACTAAATTCCTCCCAAAGTTAGCTTTGCCTGTTCCCAGAAATGACAAAGGACAGCTTGGAGGTCAGAAGCAAGATGGAGTCAAGTATGTCAGATTTCTCTTACTGTTCTAATTTTGCAAAGGCGGTTTCACTCCAGACATTCATTGCAGGCTGTAAAAGATGCTTTGGGTAGAAACTTGGTTTACTAAAATCTTTGGCTTATATAATTATTATATTCAGAAAAATATTCAGAAAATCTTGATTTCAGATCTAAAGTTTAAAGTAGGTACTTCATGGCTATAAAAAAAATGGACGTTGAATAGACTATTGCTAAAAATAGATGTCTTTATTGTCAAGATAAATGTAGTTTATGAAAGGCATTTTTCTCTGATGACTTTTTGGTATTCCAAGAAAATCAAATAGGCCCCCTAAAGGGATACTTGGTGCCTCTTAGCTTTTCAATTCCTACCTACCCAGTCTTTCCATTAAAAGATTTTACATCAACTCCCCAGCTCAGCCTTCAATCTAAAATGTTTTTGAAAGGAGGATAGTAGTATTTTGCAGTAATTGAGTGGTACAAAGTACTGCATATTGATTTGGCCCAACTTCCTGCCCAAAACTATGCTTAACAGAGTGCTGTGTCACTGTCATTCATAAGGTCTGCCTCAGGGCAGTTGCTAAGCCAGTTCTTCAGCTGTTTCCTGGCACTGCAGTGTCATCTTTCTGTGGTGTAGGAAACTTGCCCTTGACCACAAAATTGCAGTTTACTCTCCAGGCTAGTCTCTAATTCATAGCTGCTGCTTTCTAATTCTTCTGAGCCTCAGACTATTCGAAAATATGGACAGTTCGTAGTTCTGCTGCAACAGCACAGAGAACAGCTGTATGCCTGCTTCAGCTTGGTTTATAAATACCTCACATTGTCCCTTTTGGCCCTACTTCTGTCTTTGGACAGCCAGTAATGGAAACAAACAGGACCAGCACTGGCAGGCATTTGGAAATCTTTGTTTTATTTTTAAATTTTACCTGTTCAGCCAAGTAGTCATATATCCTGCTTGTGATAGGCAGAATTCTAAGATAGACCAGAATTCCAAAAATTTCTGGCCTCTAATGTACCTGTACATACATTCTCCCAATTATGCAATCAAACACCAATCTAGGTGTCGCTATAGAGGATTTTGAAACTGTAACTAAGGCCCCAAATCAATTGACCTTTGAGATAGATTTTTTTTGGGTGAGCCTGACCTAATCCATGAACCTTTAAAATCTGGCTTTAGCAATCAGAAACAGAAATGTCGCGTATTTGAGGTAAGGGAGATATTGGATGCAAGAGAGGTTCTTCGTGCTGCTTTTGAAAATGGTAGGGTCATATGGCAAAAGACTGAAAGCAACCCGAATTTTATCAACAACCAGAATGAACTTAAAAGAACTTTGAGTTTCAGATAAGGACACATCTTGCCGACACCTGCATTTCCTTGCAAGACCTCGAGCAGATAAACTAGGCATTCTTACAGAATTGTAAGATAATGAACGGGCATTGCTTTAAGCCTCAAAGTTTGTGGTAATTTGTTACATAGTATAGAAAAGCAACACATTGTGAGTTTACGAATAGTCATGTACTTTCCATGGTCTAGATTCTGCTCATGTCACCAAAGGAACGGAGGATGGTGAGAAGGAAGACAAGCTGTTCCTATGAGGTCTGTGAGAAAGTCTGTCCAAGGAGTGCCCTCTCCCTTTGCTTCCTGTGGTGTGTACTGCCCAGAGCTAGAGGCAGCCTGCCCTGTTTGAGCACGCAACTAAAATAGCCTGCTGATGTCCTTCCTGACACCTTCCCTCTGTTCTTGTTACTCCAAGCTACTTTGAACAACATAAGTAGATGACTCTTCTCCGAGCAAGGGTTCATTCATTTCTATGGGATGTGGCCCATGCTTTTCCTCTTTGATCCCTGGAAGAAAGGGCAGGGCCAGCCTCAGAAGCATTGCAGATCAAGCATTCTGATCCACTTCTGCTTCCAGGCTCGTAGCACTTCCACACTTGTCTCTTTTCCCCACAGCCCTCTCCTGCAGGAGGCCATCTCCAATCCTGTCTTCTAGAAGGATACCCCAAATTACCTGTCCATTATATATCCTGTCTTCTTTATCTTAGCTGAGATTGATTGTACTAAAGTCACACAAGGAAAAACATTGAGAAGAAATTCACAGGGATGTGCATGAATGGTTGCCAGTTAGCCTGAAGTCTATTTGAATTGTAAAAGCATTTTTTTTTTTAAGAAAGCATACAGTTGGTGAACTTTGAGGATGCAAGGAGGATGTTTTTATTTCTGTGTGCTGTTGTTTTCTACATATATGTCTATATGAAGCTTGAGGAAGAAGACTTTTATCTTCTATATTGTATCTATTCAGCTTCTTCCTGCAGTATGATGGCTGTAGTGTGAGGCCCCATGTGGTCTGTACCCATTTCCCTAATTGTTTCATGGTGTCGTAACCCCACCTGGGATTGATGAGCCTGTCATTTAAAGGATCTGAGTCTCCACTGAGGCAAGAGGAATTCAACAATTTGAGTGCTTCTTGGTTTGAGGAGTTCTACTGTCTAACTCCAAATATGTTCTTACAGACCTGTTCTGGATACCTGTCTGTCTCTGCCTCAGGACCCAATCCCTGTTTCCACTTTTTGTTGTTGTTGTTGTTCTGAACTGTTAGGCCGCAGAATGATTGTGGACCTCATAATGTGCAGTCCACAGAATGTCAGCTACAGAATGATTTTTGGCCAGGATTTTGCTTCCCTGGGTAAAGCAGAGAAACTCTCCTGTGGGATCCTGCCTCTCCAGTGCAGTCTGTGGGCACAGCTTTCCTAGTTAGTAAAAAAAATAAAATAACTAGCGTGATGATAGACTTTAACTGTATCGATAATTGCATTAAATATACATAATCTAAACACATCAATTAAGAGGCCAAGGTTGTCAGATTGAATAAAAAAGCGAGACACAACTAGCAAAAAACCTACATATATGTGTGTGTGTGTATATATATATAAAGACATAGACAATATTTTATAGATAGATAGATAGATAGATAGATGGACATAGACAAGTTAAAAATAAAAGGATGGAAAAGATATTACCATGTAAACACTAACCAAAAGAACCGTGAAAGGGCTATGTTAATTTGGACAAAGTAAACTTCAGAACAAGCACTATTACTGGGAATAAAGGGGGATATTACATAAATATAGAGGGATTAATTTAGACACACAAAAATAACAACTTGAAATATGCATGCATCTAACAATGGAGCTTCCGAATACTTGAAGCAAATATACCCTTAGGGCATGGGATTTTAAGAATGGAGTAAGGAGCTCAATGGACCATCTCAACAAATAGTAATTTAACTGATGAGAATTATTTTTTTAAAAGTTATTTAAAGTTGCAGGAAATTATTCATTCAAAAAAATGTTGTAAATCTTCATAAGAACAGTGGCAGTCTCTGGCATTTGGGCTACAACCTATTCTATTATGCTCCCCACCACATACCCCTCAAGCCCCAGCTCCTTGTTATAGAAGCTCCCTCTAACCCCAGTTTATACTCTGGGACTGCAGTTTCACCCTGAGAGGGGAGGGCTACTAGCATTTCTCATCATCCCCAACTTTATGTTGCAGAAGTTCTATTTCAGGCACACTTCAGAAAGGACTGGGTCTCTCTTCACCCACCCTACTCTAGGACAGATGCTGTACCCCAGATGCAGCAGGCCTGAAACCTGGGGAACCCAGTCTTGCTCACCTCACTAGTAGGATAAGTTCCACACTAGGAAGAGCAAGCTGAGAAGACCAGGGTCTACCACCCCTTCCCCAGTGACCACTTGTACAGCAGGGCGTCACTAGGGGAAAAGCAGATCAGACAACACAGACTTTAAAACCAAAAAGTTATTACAAATAAAGATGGACATTTTATGATTACAAAAGGGTCAATCCAGGGAGATATAACAATTATAAATATATATATATACATATATATATATATATAACTAATAACAGAGACCCACCCAAAATATATGAAGCAAAACTGCCAGAACTGAAGGGAGAAATACACAATGCAACAGTAATAATGACAGTCTTCAGTACCCCCATTTTCAATAATGGCTATACCATCTAGGCAGAAGATGAAGATATAGAAGACTTGGAAAAAGTATAAACCAACTTGACTTGTAGACATTTGTAGAACACCGTGCTCAACAACAGAATACTTATTCAGCTCAGGCATATGTAGAATGTTCTCCAAGATAGACCATATGCTAATCCATAATACAAACACTAGTAATTTTAAATGGATTTAAACAATACAGGCTGAACATTCCTAATCTGAAAATCCAAAATGCTCCAAAATCTGAAACTTTTTGTGTGCCAACATGATGCTCAAAGGAAATGCTTATTGAAGAATTTCAGATTCTCAGATTAGGGTTGCTTAACTGATAAGTGTAATGCAGATATTTCAAAATCTGAAAAAATCTGAAATTCAAAACACTTCTGGTTCCAGGCATTTCAGGTAAGAGGGATACTCATCCTGTACAAAGTATGTTCTCTGTCTTAATTTTCTACTGAAATAAATTGGAAATCAAAATCAAAAAAGTCTTGGGATAATAAACATACTCCTTAATAATCAGTGAATCGAATAAATCAAAAGGGAAATTAGAAAATACTTCGAGATGAACAAAAACAAAACATATCAAAACTTACGGGATGCAGCGAAAACATTGCTGGGAAGGAAACATATACGCACCAAAATATCTCAAATCAGAAACTTAACCTTCTCCCTAAAAAAACTAGCAAAAGAGCTAACTAAAGCAAACAGAAATAATAAAAACTAGAGGAAATAAATAAAATACAGAATAGAAAAACATAACAAAATCAACAAAACCAAAAGTTGGTTCTTTGAAAAGATCAAATTGTCAAACCTTTAGCTAGACTGACCAGGGAATAAACAGAAAAGACTCAAATTACTAAAATCAGGAATGTAGGAGGTGACATTACTGTCAACTTTATAGAAATAAGATTACAAGGCAATATTATGAACAACTGTATGCTAACAAATTCATTAACTTAGTTGAAATGGACAAATTTCCAGAAAGACCCAAAATACATAAACTGACTCACAGAGAAATAGAAAATCTGAATAGACTTATAACAAGTGAAATGTTTGCATTAGTCATTGTGGTTTCGATTTGCCAGAAAGTGGCCGGGCGCGGTGGCTCACGCCTGTAATCCCTGCACTTTGGGAGGCGAGGCAGGCGGATCACGAGGTCAGGAGATCGAGACCATCCTGGCTAACGGTGAAACCCCACGTCTGCTAAAGATACAAAAAAAAATTAGCCAGGCGTGGTAGTGGGCACCTGTAGTCCCAGCTACTTGGGAGGCTGAGGCAGGAGAATGGCGTGAACCCAGGAGGCGGAGCTTGCAGTGAGCCGAGATCGTGCCACTGCACTCCAGCGTGGGCGACAGAGCGAGACTCCATCTCAAAAACAAAACAAAACAAAACAAAAACTTGCCAGAAAGCAAGCCCTGCTCCACATAGCTTTACTTAAGGATTCTATGAAACAATCAAAGAAGAATTAATACCATTTATTCCCAAACTCTTCCGAACAATAGAAAGGAAAACAATTCCCAACTTAGCCTGTTAGATCTGTGTTACCCTAATACCAAAACCAGACAAAGACACTACAAGAAAATGTAGACAAATACTTCTGCTGAATATAGATGCAAAAAATCCTCCACAAAATGCTAATAGATTATAAAAAGAATCTAGGGTACACCATGACCAAGTGACATTTATCTCAAGAATGCAGGGTTGGTTTAACATAGAAAAAATCAATACAGGGAATACAGGGAAAACCAATAATCATGTCAATAAACACAGAAAGAGCATTTGAGAAAATAACATCCTTTCATGATGATAATGCCTAACAAACTAGGATAGATGGGATTTTCTTCAACCTAATAAAGAGCATCTATGATAACCTGAAGGCTGACATCGTACTTAATGGTGAAAGAATGAAAAAATCCCCCTACATCAAGAACAAGACAAGGAGATCTATTCTTGTCACTTCTCTTCAACATTCTATTCCAAGTTTGACCATGGCAATAGACAGCATTACAATCTATCACAACATTGTGTGTGTTATCCAATTAATTTACTCCAAACATATCATGTTACTTGGGTGTGTGAACTTATGAGCTACTGTCTGGTAATGCGTATTGAGAAGGGCAGAAGGCCAAGCCCTGGTCTTTGTCTCTTCTTGCGAATTTAAAAGGAGAGATAATCCCCAAAATGGAGAGCCCCAGTTCCACACATACACATAAGAACTATTGATTGCCCCATATTTGTCACCACTCTTAACTGACAATGCTTAGGCAGAAGCATCGTGGGACAAAGGTGTCTTCCTAAATCATAGTTCAGTAGCCCTAGGACTGTGTAGGACCAGAGAGAGACGTTAGAGGAGAGCATTTCAAGGGCAGCTGCTCATCAACTCCTTACCCTGGCAAGCTCTTCTGTTCTAGGTTGAAGGATCAAGCTCTATCTCAAGGCAGACAGGGAAGAAAGTGGAGAATAATAAAGTTTGGAAGCCTTCTCGTAGCCTAGCCTCTCGTTGTCAGCTCAGGCTGCCCATTGACACTCACTTTCCCTCACCTGCCACTTTAAGGCAGCCTTCAGTTCTCCCAAGGGTTTCTCACTGTTTTTTGGTTATTTCTTGGAGTCAGTACCTCCCTCTAACTTCTAAATTTTTTCGGCATTATTGTTGTGGGGAAGGAAGATGGCAGGAAGAGCCAGCATGTACTAATTCACTATCTTTAAGGAACCTAAGTTAGCCCCTGATTAATTTGTTGCCTTTTTTTAAAATTATTTTTAAATTTTTGTGGGTACATAGTAGATATATGTATTTATGGATTCCCTAAGATATTTTGATACAGGTATGCAATGCATAAAAATCACATTAGGGTAAATGGGATCGTCATCACCTCAATCATTTATCTTTTGTGTTAACCAACAATCCATTTATATTATTGTAGTTATTTAAAAGGTACAGTTAATTTTTTTTTTTAACTGTAGTCACCATGTTGTGCTAGGAAATGCTAGGTCTTATCCATACTTTCAGTTTCTTTGTGCATATTAATCATCCCCATTTCTACCCATCCCCGCTACTATCCTTCCCAGCCTCTGGTAACCATCCTCCTACTCTCTATCTCCATGAGTTCAATTGTTTTAATTTTTAGCTCCCACAAATAAGTGAGAACATGGAAAGTTTGTCTTTCTGGGTCTGTCTTATTTTACTTAACATAATATTCTCTAGCTCCATCCAGGTTGTTGCAAATGACAGGATCTCATTCTTTTTCATGGCTGAATAGTACTCCATTGTGTATATGTACCACTTTTTTTTTATCCATTCATCTGGTAATAAACACTTAGGTGGCTTCCAAATCTCGGCTATTGTGAGTAGTGCTGTAATAAACATGGGAGTACAGATAATGCTGCAATATACTGATTTCCTTTATTTTGGGTGTGTATTTATGAGTGGAATTGTTGGATTGTATGGTAGCTCTACTTCTAGTTTTTTGAGGAACCTCCAAACTGTTCTTCCTAGTGTTTGTACTAATACATTCCCACCAATATTCCCTTTTCTCCACATCCTTGCTAGTATTTGTTGTTGCCTGTCTTTTGGATAAAGCCATTTTAATTGGAATCAGATATCTCATTGTGGTTTTGATTTGCACTTCCCTGATGGTCATATTGAGCATTTTTTATATACCTCTTTGTCATTTGTATGTCTTCTTTTGAGAAATACCTATTCAGATACTTTGCCCATGTTTTAACCAGGTTATTAGATTTTTTCCTGTAGAGTCATTTGAGTTCCTCATATATCTAGTTATTAATCCCTTGTCAAATAGGTAGTTTGCAAATATTTCCTCCCATTCTGTGGGCTGTCTCTTAACTTTGTTGATTGTTTCCTTTGCTGTGCAGAAGCTTTTTAAGTTGATATGATCCCATTTGTCCATTTTTGCTTTGGTTACTGGTGCTTGCAGAGTATTTCTCAAGAAATCTGTGCCCACTCCAACGTCCTGGAGAGTTGCTAATTAATGTCCTTTTCTTTCAGTTTGAAAGAACTCCCATTAGCATTTCTTGTAAGATATATCTGATGTTAGTGAAATCCCTCAGCTTTTGTTTGTCTGGGAACGTCTTTATTCCTCTTTCATATTTGAAGGATATTTTCACTGGAAAGGATATTTTTGCCAGATATACTGTTCTAGGGTAAAAGTGTGGGGGTTTTTTTGTTGTTGTTGCCTTCAGCACTTTAAGTATGTCATGCCAGTCTCTCCTGGCCTGTAAGATTTCCACTGAAAAGTTTGCTGCCAGACGTATTGGAGCTCCATTATACCTAATTTTGTTTCTTTTCTCTTGTTAATTTTAGGATCCTTTCTTTATCCTTGACTTTTGCAAGTTTGATTATTAAATGCCTTGAGGTAGTCTTTGAGTTAAATCTGCTTGGTGTTCTATAACCATCTTGTACTTCAATATTAATATCTTTCTCCAGATTTGGGAAGTGTTCTGTTATTATCCCTTTAAATAAACTTTCTACCCCTATTTCCTTCTCTACCTCCTCTTTAAGTCCATTAACTCTTAGATTTCCCCTTTTGAGGCTATTTTTTAGGTCCCGTAGGTGTGCCTCCTTTTTAATTCTTTTTTGTTTTCTCTCCTCTGACTGTATTTTCAAATAGCCTGTCTTCAAGCTCACTAATTCTTTCTTCTGCTTGATCAATTCTGCTATTAAGAAACTCTGATGCAGTCTTCAGTATGTCAGTTGCATTTTTCAACTCTAGAATTTCTGCTTGATTCTTTTTCATTATTTCAGTATCTTTATTAAATTTATCTGATAGAATTCTTAATTCCTTCTCTATGTTATCTTGAATTTCTTTGAATTTCCTCAAAACAGCCGTTTTGAATTGTCTGTCTGGAAGGTCACATATCTCTGTTTCTCTAGGATTGGTCCCTGGTGCCTTATTTAATTCATTTAAGGAAGTCATGTTTTCCTGGCTGGTCTTAATGCTTGCAGATGTTCATCAGTGTCTGGGTATTGAAGAGTTAGGTATTGTAATCTTCACAGTCTGGGCTTGTTTGTACCCCTTCTTCTTGGGTAGGCTTTCCAGATATTCAGAAGGATTTGGGTGTAGTGATCTAAGCCGTATCTGCATTAGGGGGCACCCCAAGCCCAGCAACACCGTGGTTCTTGTAGACTTGTAGAAGTACCATCTTGGTGGTCTTGGATAAGATCAGGAAGCATTCTCTGGATTACCTGGCAAAGATTCCTGTTCTCTTTCCTTACTGTCTCCCAGACAAACAGTCTCTCTCTGTGCTGAGCCACCTGGATCTGGGAGTGGAATGACAAAGCATCCCTGTGGCCACCACCACTGGAACTGCACTGGGTCAGACCTGAAGCCAACATAGCACTGAGTCTTGCCCAAGGCCCACTGTAACCACTCCCTGGCTTCCAGGTGTGTTTCTTCAAGGCCCTAGGACTCTAAAATCAGCAGATAGTGAAGCCAGCCAGGTTTGTGTCCTTCTCTTCAGGACAGCGAGTTCCCCCAGGCCCCAGGTGGGTCTGTAGGTGTGTCCAGACCTGTCCAGACCAGTCCAGACCAGAGACGGGAGTCAAACACCTTAGAAATCTACCTAGTGTTCTATTGCGCTGCAGCTGAGCTGGCCTTCAACCCATTTGATGCAGTCCTACCCACTCTTCCCTCCCCTTTCCACAGGCAGAAGATCCCTACCCCATGGCCACCACCACCACAAGCCCACGGAGAATACTGCCAGGCTACCACCAGTATTCACTTAAAGCCCAAGGGCTCTTCAGTCAGCTTGTGGTAAATGCTGCCAGGTCTGGGACTCACCCTTCAGGGAATTGGGCTCCCTCCCCAATCCACAGCAGCCCTATCCTGCTGTGGCTGAGCTGGTATCCAAGATGCAAGACAAAATCCTCATTTCTCTTCCCCCCTCCTCTCCTCTGTCAAGCAGAAGAAAGGGATCTCTTTCAGAGCCGTGAGCTGTGCTGCCTGGGGTTGGAGGAGGGGTGGTGCAAGCACTCCCTTGGGCACCCCAGCTCATGTCTCAGTAGGTTGCATGCCCCCCAAGTCTACTGGCTCCAAGCCCAGCACGGCACTAGGACTCTCTTAGGAATTGCAGTGCTTGTGGCCTAGACTGCCTTTCAGGTTTATTTAGGGCCCCAGAACACTTTAGCCTGAGGTGGCAAGGCTAGTGGGAACTCAAGTTAGGACTGCTAGGATGGGCAGTTCCCTCCAGCTAGGGTTCATCTAAATGCTGTCTCCTTGAGCAGGCGACCGCTGAGTTCAGCCAGACCGCTGAGTTCTGCTGTGACAGGGCAGCACTGAGTTCACTGCAAAGTCTCACAGTCACTGCACTGTCCCTCTCCCAAGTGCACAGACTCTCTCTCTCTCTGTGCCACTTGGCTGCTGCTGGGTGGAGGGGGGTAGGTGGGAAAGGGTGGCATCAGCGATTCAAGATTTTCTTCCCTACCCTCTTCATTGCCTCTTTCAGTGATATGAAGTTAAAACCAAACCAAGTACTGTGAGTGCTCACCTGATTTTTGGTTCTTATGAAGGTGATGTTTTTGGCATAGATAGTTGTTAAATTTAGTATTTCTGTGGGGAGAAGGGACAATGAAGGTGGAGCCTTCTATTTGGCCATCATGCCCTGCCCTTCCACCTGCATTCCATTTTCTTAAACTATTGAAAATTATCAGCTGTTCACTGTTTATGAACTTTCCCAAGTCTTGAATTAGAGGTGAGCAACTAAATTGAAGAAAAGGTAGAGACAGAACTTCTTGAAGAACAAAAGCATGGTGGACAGTTGAACCAAATATAAAATGCAGTTCTGGCTCTGCGTTTTCAACTGCTTGGGATTTGAGGTTTATATGCAAACTTTAAATGTGAATTACAAAATGTAAAATTTCAAAAACCATGGACCAAAGTGATTGCATGAGGAGAGGACCTTGTGAAAGAAGGGTGTATATTTGAATTAGAAAATGAGGGTTTGGATTGGAATAGGAGGATAGGGAAAAAAACACAGGGCAGGCAGATTAGCAGAGCCGTGGGGGACTTGCCCGTGGAACTAGCCTGGCTCAGGTGGAAGGTCTGGATTGAAAACAGAGTTACTTGTTTAGGTTGGGTCATGTGAGATTAGGAAGGAACCTAATAACTAGTGGGTGTGTTAGCAAGGAAGCTGTAGAAGTTAGGAGGCCTGTACCAATAAGATTAGCTACAGAAGCAGTAAGTGGGCTATAGAATAAAGTTTCACTTCTAAGGCAAACCATGGCATGGATGCCAAGGTAGTCATTAAAATGGATTTGTGGATTTCAGACCATTGAGTGTGTTTAGCTTTGAGAAGAGGCAGTTCAGTACTGGCGGTTAAAGCGCAGACTAGACCCAGAAGACTTAGATTCACATCCAGGTTCCAAGTGTGCCTTTGACAAGTTAATTAACTTTTCTGTGCCCCAGTATTCTCATCTATGAAATGAGTATAGTAAAAGCCCCTAACTCGCAAGATTTCCTCACACAACTTTGCTACTCAGTTTCCGCTCTTAAAATGAAGAGCACGTATCCGTGGAATTTGAGAAGAGGACACAATTGGTAGGAGGCCGGGTGGTGGTACAGAAAGGAAGAAAAGGAACTGACCATTTTGTGCCCCGTCTGCTGCCTCACTGGGTTCTGAGCCTCACAGGGATGAGACTTGCTTCATTGTATCCCAGCACCTGGCACTGTACATGACATAATTGGCACTCAGGAAATATTTATTGAATGACTAAATGCATTTTTATGTGTAATTTTAAATATAAATTCAGAAAGCATTTTAATATATTTAGCTATGTATTTGTCTAACAATTTTGATTAATTTTTTAACAACTAGAAATCATCAATCAGAATTATCTGTGAAATATTTGTGATAATTTTCTTTTTGTTTTACAGACCAGTTGGAATGCCAAAAATGGAAAAAGTCTACTTACATAATCCTAGTTCTGAAGAAACTATTACTTTAGTATCAATATCTGCTACAACATCACATTTTCATGCATCATTTTTTCAAAATAGGGTAAGTTTCTCTGCTATACATGATCTTTCCTGAGTTTGAAGTTGAAATATCTAGATTTTTATTGATTAATAACTTGCTGTCATTAGAATCAGGTTTGAATATTTCAAATCTGTTCCTAGATTTGTTTCACTTCCTAAGAATGATTACTTCTACCCTTAACCACATTGTTTTTCTCAACATGAAACAGCTTAACAAATCAGCAGTGAACCTTAAATACTCTGAAAAAGGCAGCATTCTTACATTCAGTACATTTTATTTTCCTTCCTAATAATAGGTAATTCGTTTGCATTGTGTTAGTTTTTTCTTGCTACATAATAAATTACGACAAACTTGAGACTTGTGGCAACACCCACTTAGCACACAGTTCTGTAAACCGTAAGCACATTGGGTTGTTTGTTCAGTGTATCAGGGGCTGAAATTAAGATGTCATCCGGGCTGAGTCCTTGTCCAGAGGCTCTGAGGGGAAATCACTTCCAAACTCATTAAAGTTGTTGAGAGAATTAGGTTCCTTGTGGTTGTAGAACTGAAACCCCTGTTTCGCTGCTGGCTCTTGGCCAGTGACCCCTCTCAGCTCCTCAGGGCCTCCAGGTTCCTTCTCACGGGCCATCCGTCTTCAAGCCAGCAACAGCGCATCTTTCCCCTGGCACTTTGTACCTCTCTGGCGTCCTCTTCTGCCTCCAGCGAGAAAACTCTGCTTTAAAGGGCTCCTGTCAGTGGGTCAGGACTCTCTGGATAGTCTCCCTTTTGATTAACTGAAAGGCAACTGGTTGGGAGCCTTAATTACATCTTAGTCACAGCCTCAGAGATTAGGGTATAAAGTCTTGGGCTCCAATTTAAGGTTCTCCTTACCACAAATATCCTCTAAAATTTTATTTGTAATTTTCATAGGAAGTATGTAAACTCATTATTAAAAACTTTTTCTCTGACCAAAAAAGTAAAAATGGTATCTTAAGTACATTTTAAATTTGAGAGAATACCTAAAACTTTAATATATAGGTTTCCAAAATAATTAACAAAATAACAAAGATCAGAGGGAAGTAAATGAATAGGACCGAATTTCATCTTCCCAGAGTTTTCACTGACTCCTTTGAAGGGATGTGATTGAGTAACAAAGAAGAAACCTTTTTAGCCATATAAGATATTGGTTGCTATATTTTTATATCATTTATTTGGTGTTTACATTTCTCCTTTCTAAAATCCTGTTTGATCATATGTTGTTTACTTTAGAGTAAAATAAAAAAGCATAACTTTTTCATTTAAAGGTATTTTATAAATAAGGGACTGATAAATCAGCATATTACTTTTGGTAATAAAAAGTTTAATTTTGGGATTTTTGTGGAAATATCCCTTTTCTAAATTATTTCTTAAAATAGCTTTCCCTTGAGTTATTCTTTGTTACCTAAAAGACATTTTCACACTTTTTATAAATGTGCTATTAATAATAGCCTCCAACAATATAATTCTAATGCTGTGAGAGACCTGTGTTTACACAGGCCAAGCTCCAGAGAGGCCTGCTCCAGTCATGCAGTGAGTGACAAGTGCTAAGGTTGAAGATGTCAGTGTTCTATTATCATCCCCAGTGATTTATATCATATTACACTTCAGTGAGTGGCCTGTACCTAATAGCTTCTATAGAGAGATGTATTTATGTGTAATGAAACCATCCAGCTTTCAGGCATTGTCAGTATGCAGAGACAGGTTAGGTTAAAGGGCAAAATTGTGAAGTAAAAATGGAATCAGTTAAAAAATAGTTCACAATTGCACTATACATTTTATTTCTAACTTCTTAACTTTTTGCTAAGTCAAGCAATATTTTGTTGTTTCTGAACACTCCAAGCTTCACCTGTGTTAAAGGCCAGGGTTTTTATTTTTTTCATTGCTACCGTAATACAGAGACTAGAACAAGAGTTGCAGACAGATTCTTAAACTGGGCTAGGTAAACAATATAAATGAGGGAAGCAAGCCAAGTGGGATGAGAGGGTGTCCTAGAGAACATGTGACCCACTCAAAGAGATCAGCCCCCACCGGGCTCCAGCCAGTGTTTACCATGTTGGGAGTCTAAGCCCATGTGCGGTTCTGCTGATTTCCCGAGAAGAGTCAAGAGATAAGAAGTTTCATGTATCTGCCAGTCTTTACACATTGAAAATCAATTCAATTTTAGAAATTCTGACAGTATGGGCCAAACAACATAGGCTAAAGGCTACTAACTTGACATTTCTGAACTAGACTCTCCCAGGGACTATTTCTATATATGAATGTTAGGCAAAGAGAATAGTTTCTCTGGAAATTTTTTAAAAGATAAACTAAATGTGTAGGTAATCAAGGAACAAGTTAACCAATCTATTTTGTGCTGTCAGATGATGGAATTAAACAATAAAAATAATTACACCTATCAAAATCCACATTTAAATAGTCAAGATTTAGCTCAAAGGAGATAGCCAAAATCTTTACTCTCTCCTCTTATCCTTTTTTCTTCTTCTTGCTTTGCATCTTTTTTTCCCTACAGTAAGACACTGACTTAAGAAGCTCAAGAAGTAGAGGGGAGAGATGGAATGAACTCTTGGGGGAAGAATTAACCTATTTCCTCTCCACTT
This sequence comes from Pongo pygmaeus, assembly GCF_028885625.2. NCBI lineage: Eukaryota > Metazoa > Chordata > Mammalia > Primates > Hominidae > Pongo > Pongo pygmaeus. The sequence continues at coordinate 27,465,411 of NC_072385.2, read as the reverse complement.
CAGCTTTATGCCAACAATAAGAGCCTTGGGGAAAGATGAATAGAGTTTCTTATGTCGAGGAGAGCAAAATCTTTCTGTATGTTTACTCTAATTGCCTTTGTCATGCTCGGAATTCCTGGTCAGGTCTTATTTCTTTGACAATAAAACGTTGTCTATAACTCAGAGTTTTTAGTTATTAACTATTATCTCTACATTAACCAAAAAGTAGGAAATACAGAAAAGACTATTTTTTAATTATTGTTCAAACCAAGTTTTACATAATTGTATTTTAACCTGCACATGCAAGTAATCTTGTTAAGGTTTTGATTTTAAGACCACCTGAAAATCAAAAAGAATAGGAATACTAAGAGAGGTACAGGGTATGGTTGTATGACAATTTATTTCTCTGTATATAAGTTTTTGTAATTATCTATAATTATCTGTTAATTGAATATAATTATCTAATTATAATTCAAAATTACATAATAGACTGCATTCAGGCCATTCATCTTTCATGGCCATATTGTATATAGGCCATAAAATATGCAATACATGTTTTGCATCAGAAAATACAGAATTTTATAATAATATTCTATACAAGTCCAATTGTGGAAATGGGGTGCCTTACACACAGGAAACAAAAATGTTTTCTTTATTGACTAGAACCTTTTGATTAATTAAATTTTCAGATAAACTGAAGATTAGGATAAACTTTGTTTCAGTCTGTGACTGAAATTAAAATGTTATAGTTCATTTATTTCAGTATACTTAATGATCAATCTCTTCTCATGGGTTGAAGGGCATTAATAAATATTAATGATTATTTTAATTAGACATAGAAGGACATTATTGATTCCATGCATGTTATTGGGAATTTAACAAAATGCGATGTAGCAATAGTATGGAATGTTATGCAGATAATAAAGAGAATGAAATAGGTCTCTGTCTATTGATCTGGAATAATATACATGACATGCTAATATGTAAGAAAAACATACTGTAGAGTAGAATATAATGCCCTTTTTTGTTTTGTTTTGTTTTTTTGAGACAGGGTCTCTCTCTGTCGCCCAGGCTGGAGTGCAGTGGCATGATCTCAGCTCACTGCAACCTCTGCCTCCCAGTTAAAGCAATTCTCGTGCCTCAGCTTCCCCAGTAGCTGGGACTACAAGCGCCTGCTACCACACCCGGCTAATTTTTATATTTTTTGGTAGAGATGGAGTTTTGCCACGTTGGCCAGGCTGGTCTCAAACTCCCAGCCTCAAGCAATCTGCCTACCTTGGCCTCCCAAAGTGCCGGGATGACAGGCGTGAGCCACCGTGCCTGGCCTATAATGCCATTTTTATAAAAAGCAAAAAATCTGTGTATATTTATTTGGGTATATTAAGAAGAGCCGGAATAAAGCACAGATAGATCTGCCAGGTTGACTGGATAACCTAACAATGGTGAGAATGGAGGAAGTTTGAGGGTATTCGCTTTTTATTCAGTCATCTTTGCACTGTATCACTAAGTAAAATAAGCACTTGTTACTTTTGCAGTTTAAAACATACAAGAAAATGTAAATTAAAAATAATTTTGCCACCCCACCTATGTGGAAAGAAGGAATTAATTTAACAAATATTTATGAAGTGTCTACTTAAAGTGCCAGGCACTTTTGTTTTTACCGGTGAAAACAGAGATGCTTATCATACATACTCTGGGGGGTTTGGGTAAAGTCAGCAGCAGAGGGAAGGCAAGCATGATAGGTAAATTTTATAAGATCTTAGAAGATGTTACAAGGTCAGAAGAAGAGTATAAGATCAGAGGCTTAGGTGTGCACAGGGAAGGCGGCGCCATTTTAAATAGGGTGGTCAGTGTAGGCTTTATTCAGAAGGTGACATTTGAACAAAGACTCGAAGGGCGTGAGGTAGGACTGTTTGGAGGCAAGTGAAATATATGGAAGAAGAGCATTCTAGCCAGAAGGACCAAGCAGTACAAAGTCTCCATTGTTGAAAGCAGGCCTGTTGTGCAAAGACAGACAGCCAGACCAGAGTGAGCACGGGTGAGAGGAGAAGTAAGGGGGCAGACCATGAAGGGTCTTACAAACTATGGTTTGACTTGACTCTTTTTCCTGAATGATGTGGAAAGCCATCAAAGGGTTTTGAACAGAGGAATGAAATTGTAGCTTTAGGTTTTAATAGGATCATTGTTCATCAAAAATAGGACAAGGGACACCAGTCACATTGGCTGTTGTCATACTCCAGGGTAAGAAGATGATTAGATAATTACTCTGACCAGAGTGGTACGTGGAAGAGGTGAAGAAAGGAGTTGGACTTGGGATACAGGGATACCTTGGAGATATTATGGATTCCGTTCCAGACCACTGCAGTAAGCCAGTCACAGAATTTTTTTGTTTCCCCATATATATAAAAGTTATGTTTATACTATACTGTGGCCTATTAAGTGCAGTAGCATTGTGTCTAAAAAATGTACATACCCTAATTGCAAAAATACTTTATTGCTAAGAACTGCTAATGATCATGTCAGCCTTCTGCAAGTCATCATCTCTTTGCTGGTGGAGGGCCTTGCCTCAATGTTGACAGCCACTGATTGATCAGGGTAGTGGTTGCTGAAGGTTGGGATGGCCGTGACAGTTGCTTAAAATAAGACAACAGTAAAGTTTGCAACATTCATTGATTCTTTTCACAAAAGATTTCTCTGTAGTGTGCAATGCTGTTTAATAGCATTTTACCCACAGCAGAAATTCTTTCAAAATTGGAGTCAATCCTTTCAAACCCTACCTCTAAGTTGATGTAGTATTCTAAGTTCTTTGCTGTCATTGTCAGCATATTCACAGCATCTTCACTAGGAGTAGATTTCATCTCAAGAAACCACTTTTTTTGCTCATCCCTAAGAAACAACTCCTCTTCCGTTCAAGTTTTATCATGGGATTGCACAAATTCATTCACATCTGCAGATGCCACTTCTAATTCTTTTCTCTTGCTGTTTCTACCACATCTACAGTAACTTCTCCACTGAAGTTTTGAACCCTTCCTTCAAAGTCATCCATAAGGGTTGGGATTAACTTCTTCCAGCCTCCTATTGTTGACATTTTAACCTCCTCCCATGAATCACAAATGTTTTTTTTTTTTTCCAAGATGGAGTCTCACTCTGTCGCCCAGGCTGGAGTGCACTGGCACAATCTTGGCTCACTGCAGCCTCTGCCTCCCAGGTTCAAGCAATTCTCTTACCTCAGCCTCCTGAATAGCTGGGATTACAGGCCCATCCCACCACTGCCAGCTTTTTTTTTTTTTTTTTTTTGTAGAGATGGGGTTTCACCATGTTGGCGAGGCTGGTCTCGAACTCCTGACTTTAGGTGATCCACCCACCTCAGCCTCCCAAAGTGCTGGGATTACAGACTTGAGCCACTGCGCCCGGCTACAAATGTTCTTAATGGCATTTAGAATGGTGACTCCTTTCCAGGAGGTTTTCAATGGACTTTGCCCAGATCCATCAGAGGAATCACCCTTTGTGGCAGCTATAGCCTTAAGCAATGTATTTCTTAAATAACAAGACTTGCAACTTGAAATTACTCCTTGATCCTTGGCTGAAGAATGGATGTTGTGTTAGCAGTCATGAAAACAACGTGCATCATCTTGTACATTTTCATCAGAGCTCCTGGGTGACCAGTTGCCTTGTCACTGAGCAGTAATATTTGGAAAGAAATCTTTTTTCTGAGCATTAGGTCTCAACAGTGGGTTTTGAATATTCAGTAAACCATGTTATAAATAGATGTGCTGTTATCTAGGCCTTGTCCATTTATAGAGCACAGGTAGAGTAGATTTAGCACAGTTCTTAAGGTCTCTAGAATTTTCAGAATGGCAGATGAGCACTGGCTTCAACCTAAAGTCACCAGCAGTGTTAGTCCCTAATAAGAGAAAGAGAGTCAGCCTGTCCTTTGAAGCTTTGAAGCCAGGCACTGACTTCTCCTCTTTAGATGGCATCTTCCAACAGAAGGCTGCTTGATCTACATGGAAAATTTGTTGTTTAGTGTGGCCATGTTCACCAATGATCTTAGCTAGATCTTCTGGATAACTTGCTGCAACTTGTACATCAGTATTTAATGCTTCACCTTGCACTTTTATGTGATGGAGCTGGCTTCTTTTCTTAAACCTCATGAATCGATCTCTTTTAGCTTTCAGCTATTCTGCAGCTTCCTCCCCTCTCTCAGCCTTCACAGAATTAAAGAGAGTCAGGGCCTTGCTCTGGATTAGACTTTGGCTTAAGAGAATGCTATGGCAAGGCCAGGCGTGGTGGCTCATGCCTGTAGTCCCAGCGCTTTGGGAGGCTGAGGCAGGTGGATCACTAAGGTCAGGAGTTCGAAACCAACCTGGCCAACATGGTGAAACCCCATCTCTACTAAAAATGCAAAAATTGGGTGTGGTGGTGTGCACCTATAATCTCAGTTACTCAGGAGACTGAGGCACAAGAATCACTTGAACCTGGAAGGCAGAGATTGCAGTGAGCCAAGACCACGCCATTGCACTCCAGCCTGGGCATCAAGCAAAACTCCATCTCAAAAAAAAAAAAAAGAATGCCGTGGCTGCTTAGCTCTTCCATCCAGACCACTAAAGCTTTATCCCTATCAGTAATAAGGCTGTTTTCCTTCTTTACCACATGTGTGTTCACTGGAATAGCATTTTTAACTTCCTTCAACAACTTTTCCTTTGCATTCACAGCTTGGCTGTTTGACACTAAAGGCCTAGCTTTGAGCCTCTTGGCTTTCAGCATGTCTTCCTCACTAACCTTATTCCAGATTTTGGTTTAAAGTGAGAGATGTGCAACTCTTCCTTTTACTCCAACACTTACAGGCCACTGTAGGGCTACTAATTGGCCTAATTGTAATATTATTGTATCTTAGGAATAGGGAAGCTTGAGGAGAGGAAGGGAGTTGGGAGAACAGCAGTTGGTGGAGCAATGAGAACACACATAACATTTTTCAATTTAAGCTTGCCATCTTATATGGGCATAGTTTGTGGTGCCCTAAAACAATTTCAGTAGCAACATCAAAGATTACAGATCACCATGCAGATATAATAATAATGAAAAAATTGGAAATACTGCAAGATTGCCAAAATGTGACACAGAGATACAAAGTGAGTACATGGTGTTGGAAAAATGGCACTGATAGACTTGCTTGATGCGTGGTTGCTACAAACCTTTAATTTGTCAAACAAAAAACTGCAGTATCTGCGAAGTGCAGTAAAGCAAAGCACAATAAAATGAGATATGCTGTATGTTTTGAAGATACACCCAACAGGATTTCCTGATGTGGGATTTGAGAGAAAGAGAAGAGTCAAAATTGACTCTAGAGTTTTATCCTGAGCAACTAGAAGGACAGAGTTGCAGTCAGCTGAATTGAAGAAGGCAGAGGGTAGAACAGGTTTCAGAGGTACAATCAGTAGTTCAATTTGGACATGTTAGATTTCAGGTATCTCCTAGATATCCAAGAGGAGGTGGCAAGTAGGCAGTTAGTATTCGAGTTTGGTATATGAGAACTAGACCAGAAATAGAAATTTAGGAGTCACTAGTGTAGATCTGAAGCCATGGATCTGGATGAGATCACCAAGGAAGGAAAAAGCCCAGGGACTGAGCTATGGTACAGTGCTGACTTGGGAAAATTACAGTTTCTTAGTGGTATTACTAGAAACTCAGATCTCCTATCCATCATCTACATACTAGATGTCCAGTTCCGATAGTGGCAGAAAACTGCACTAAAAATTAAACATTCCATGGTGATTTTTCTAACTCTTTGGAGTTTAGATGGGCCTTCAAAGGGTATTGTTTGAATATAGACATTTTTAAATCAAATTAAGTTCTCATAAAAACTTTAAAGGAAACCAGTTTTCCTCTGGATACATTTTCAGTAATAAACATAGGTCTTATGAATCTCTTCATTGACACTAGAACTGTTGTTGGGTAGGAATACCATAATTCTAAAACTTTCACCTTTTTTTAGAGAACATTTTAGATTTTTTTTAGGTGGATACACACAGCATTTATTGTACTAATTTTGCTACTTTTTTTTTCTTTCAACTTTTATTTTAAGTTCAGGGATACATGTGCAGGATGTGCAGGTTCATTACATAGGTAAATGTTTTTTTCACATTTTTTATATCAGAAATTGAGACCCATGTTACAGTCAAGGGCACCTTACAGTCATGGTCAGCCTGGATTAAGGGTGTGTTTTTCCAGAGAGAATGGCACTGGTGGTCTCAACACTACCAAGGAAATATTAAATTTTCTGCTTCAGGTTTTTTTAGACCACTGGTATGTATTCAGACCACACACCTCTATGAGTACTGATATATAGCACAAATTCTAAGAATAAGTTAGTTTTTCTCCCTTCCTGCGGTGCCCAGAATGAGTCACATAAGTTTTCTTCACTGCCCCTTTCTGTGGGTCAGATTTGTACTTGTCATCCTCACTCCTTGTTTTATTTGAAGATCTGTTAGGTCTGCATTTTTGAAAATTCTCTTTTTCTTCTTTTTTTTGTTTTATTCTTGGTAGGGTATAAAACATCTGTATTACAAGCACTGGCATCTTAGATGGGAAAATGATATTGTCATTTTTTGTTTTGTTTTGTTTTGTTTTTTTCATACTGCCAGAGAGTCCTCTCTGTGTCTCTCAGTGCCAGTTCTGTGAATCCTTATATTGTCAGAGGGAGTTAGGAAGATGATAAAAGGGTGACCAGTCATATGATTCTGTGGAATTAAATTCACAACAATAAAAAGTGTGGGTGGACTGCCTGAACTCAGTGATATTATCCACTTCGTTTCAAGATTTTGTTGTTTTGAAGTTAATTTGGCTTTAATCTTGCCCACCAAGAGTTAAACCTAAACATTCAATTATTTGTTCTTGCCCCAAGGGAACATGAACACTGAGACCCTTATAAAAAAAGGTCCAGGCTAAAATATGCTTGAGTGAGTCCGCAACCCTTGTGGATTCACCCAAAACAGTGGAAAAAAAAAAAAGAGAGAGAGAGAGAGAGAGATACACACACAGACACACACATATATATACATACACACACTGATATATTTAATATGTATTTGTTTTTAAATTACAGTATACTTGCAGTAAAATTCACCCTTTTAGTGTATAGTTCTGAGTTTTGACAAACCCATAAGGTCATATAATCAACAATTTGGTCAACTCAAACCACTGAGTGTAGCCTATTCCAGAAGACTGTATTAATGGAACCATGTAGCATATAGCATTTTTAGTCTGGCTTCTTTCTTTTAGCATAATGCATTTCATATTGGTTGGTGTAGTAGGCTGTATCAGTTCTTTGTACCACTTTATTATTATGGAATAGTATTTCATTGGCTGGCAATGTCACTGTGTGTTTATTCATTCACTAGTTGAAGACTTTTGGGGTGTTTCCAGTTTGGAGTTATTATAAATAAACTCACTGTAAATATTTACATACAGATTTTAACAGTTTTTTATAACAACTGTTCCAGTTTGTATTCCCATGAGAAACATGAGAGTTTTGGTTGCTGCACAACCATTATTAGCACTCTGTATTGTGAGGTTTGGGTTTTTTGTGATGCGAGTCATTCAGCTAGGTGTACAGTGTTATGCCATTTTTATTTTAATTTGCATTCTCCAGTGAAAATTGATTTTGAGCATCTTTTTATTTGCCATCCATATGTTTTCTTTGGTGAAGTGGCTGTTCAGTTCTTTGCTTGTTTTTTAAGTTGAGTTGTTTGTTTTCTCATTGAGCTCGTGAGAGTTCCTTATGTGTTCAGGATACAAGTCTTTCTTGAGATATGTGATTTGCAAGTCTTTTCTTCCAGTTTGTGTCATACCTTTTCATTCTTTTTATATAATATTTGAAAGAGCAGAAGTTTATAATTTTCATGGTGTCCAGTTTATCAAATTGTTCTTTTATGGGTCATGCTTTGGGAGTTGTAGCTAGGAAATCTTTGCCTAATCCAAAGATTTTCTCCTTTTTTTTTTTCCTAGAAGTACAGCTGGCCATGTGTATCCATGAGCTTCTCATCCATGGATCCAGTCAACTGCAGGTCAAAACTATTTGAGAAAAAAAAAAATAGTGCTTCTGTACTGAACAAGACTTTTCTTGTCTGTACATGTTCAGACAAATAATACAGTATAAACTATTTACATAGCATTACATTGTATTAAGTATTACAAGTAATGTAGCGATTATTTAAAGTATCCCCAGGAGATACGTGCATAGCCAGGAGGATAGGCATAGGTTATATGCAAATGCTACATTGTTTTTTAGCAGAGACTTCAGCATCCACAGATGTTGGTATCTGCATGAAGTCCCAGAGCCAATCCCACAGATACTGAGGGACAACCATAATAGTTTTAGATTTTATATTTAGATTTACAGTCCATTTTTAGCTACTGTTTGTTTATGGTATAAGATATGGATTGCGGATTGTTTTGATTTGTTTTGCGTATGGATATTCATTGGTTCCTGGACTGTTGGTTGAAAACAACTATTCTTTTTCATTGAAATCCCACTATACTTTTGTTGAAAGTCAGTTGACCTTGTATGTGTGAGTCTGGTTTTGGACTCTTCACTATGTTCTAATATGTATCTAATAGACTCTGAAATACCTGTCCTTTCACCAGCCCGTACTGTTTTGGTAACTGTGGCTTTATATTAATTCTTAGAATTAGATACTATGAATCCTCCAATTTTGATTTTCTCTTTCAGAATTGCTTTGGCTTTCCTTATTTCCTTTCTTTATCATCTAAATTTTAGAATCAGCATGTCAGTTTCTTTAAAAAAAATTCTGAGTTTTTTTAATAATGTTCTTTTGAATTAACTTTAAAGATGTACAGAAAAGTAATACTCTCCATATATTCCTCACTCTAACATTCTTCTGATGTTAACATCTTATATAATCATAGTACAATTTTCAAACCAAGAAACTAGCATTAGTATGATACCATTAACTAAAGAACTTATATGAATTTCATCAGTTTTTCTATCAATATACTGCTTTTTCTGTTTCAGGATCCTATTTCATATTGCATTTAGTTGTGACTTCTCCTTAGACTGAAATTTTGGTTCCACTTGCGTTAGATATATAAATCCATTTCAGGAGAACTAACATCTAGTATTGAGTCTTCTAACCCATGAACACAGTATTTTCATTAATTTGTCTTCTTTGGTTACTTTCAGTAATGTTTTATAGTTTTCAGCTTACAGAACTTGTATGTTATTAGATTTATACCTCAGTATTTCTTTGTGTGTGTGTTATCCTAAATAGTACGTTTTTAAAAATTAGAATTCACTTGTTCATTGCTAGTATATGGAGATACAATTGATCATTATATGTTGTTGACCTTGATTCCCATGACTTTGTTAAACTCTTTTAGGAGCATTTTTATAGATATTTTTAGGGATTTTTCTGTGTAGAAAGCCATGTTATGTGAATAAAAACAGATTTTTCTTCTGTACTAATGTGTAGAGCCTTTCATCTCTTTTTCGCGCTTCTTTGCACTTTATTTTTGAGACCGAATCTCACTCTGTCGCCAGGCTGGAGTGCAGTGGCGCAATCTCTGCTCACTGCAGCCTCCGCCTCCCAGGTTCAAGCGACTCTCTTGCCTCGGCGCCCCAAGTAGCGGGGACTACAGGCACGCGCCACCACACCCAGCTAATTTTTGTGTTTTTAGTAGAGGTGGGGTTTCACCGTGTTGGCCAGGATGGTCTTAATCTGTTGACCTTGTGATCCGCCCACCTCGGCCTCCCAAAGTGCTGGGATTACAGGTGTGAGCCACCGCACCGGCCCTCTTTGCACGTCTAATACAGTGTTAGATAGCTGTCATAAGAGAGGGCATCCTTGCCTTGTTTTAAATTTTGGAGGAAAAGCATTCAATCATTCACCATTAAATGCTATGGTAGCTCCTAGGGCAGGAGTGTCCAATCTTTGCTTCCCTGGGGCACATTGGAAGAAGAAGAATTGTCTTGGGCCACACATAAAATACACTAATGATAGCTTTAAAATAAAAAGGCACCAAAAAACTTAATGTTTTAAGAAAGTTTACAAATTTGTGTTGGGCCCAATTCAAGCTATCCTGGGCTGCATGCAGCCCATGGGCTGCAGGATGGACAAGCTTCTTTAGGATTTTTGTAGGTGTTCTTTATAATATTGAGGGAGTTCTCTTCTATTGACTTAGTTTACTGAGATTTTAAATCATGAATTGATATTAAATTTTGTCAACTTATGTGCTGCTGTTGAGATGATCTTGTGCTTTTTCTTTAGTCTGTTAAGTAAATTACGTTGATTTGACTTTTGAATGTTGAACTAGAATTGCATTTCTAGGATAAAAACTACTTGGTCATGATGTGTTATCCATTTTATATCTTGCCTCGATTCAGTTTGCCAGTACTTTGTAGAAAGTTGTGTTTCTATGTTTACGAAGGATATTGGCTTATGCTTTTCAAGTCTTTATGTGGTCCTGATTCAGGGTAATGCTGAATTAGGAATGTTCTCTCCTGTATGTTGGAAAGTTTATGTAACGTAGGTATTATTTCTTTCTTAAATGGTTGGTAGAGAATTCTTTTCCACGAGTGAAATCCACGTGGCTTTTCTTTGTGGGAAGATTTTAAACCACAAATTAAATTTTAACTGTGTGCATGACTATTTCAGTTTGAGTGAGCTTTGGCAGATTGTGTCAGATCTAGCCAACTGTCAAAGAATGTGTCCATTTCTCCTAGCTGTTAAATTTGTGGGCATAGAGTTGCTTGTAATACTCCTTTATCATTCTTTTTGTGTGTAAAGGGTATGCAATGATGTCCACATTTTAGTTCCTTATATTTTTGACTTCTCCCTTTTTATCACAGTCACTCTGTAGAGTTTTATCCATTTTACAGACTTTTTGAGGCACCAGCTTCGGTTTTATTGATTTTTTTTTTTTTTTTTTTTTGCTACTTTCTGTTTTCTATTTCATTAATTTTTACTCTTTGTTTTCCTTCCTTTTGCTTACTCTGTGTTTAATTTATTCTTTTTCTAGTGTCTCAAAACAGAAATGTAGATTATTGATGTGAAACATTTCTGTTCAAAATAAGCATGTAATGCTATAAATTTTTTTCCAAGTATTGCTTTATCTGCAGCCTACAGATTTTAATATTGTTCTTTCATTTCCAATCAATTCAAAATATTGTATAATTTCTCTTGTTACTACTCATTTCACCCGTGGCTTATTTTAGAAGTATGTTGTTTAATTTCAGACTTTTTGAGGGTTTGCCGGATATCTTTCTGTTGCTAATTTCTGGCTCAGGTGTGAATAGCACCAGTGTCTACGGCTTCCAGGGCTTTTGTGCTCCCGTGCAAGTTCACACAGTCAGTCTCTAGCAATGTGTAAACATGTTAGCTGCATTTCTAGCTGACACTCCTGTATGATAGCCTCATCTTCTTCCCTTCTCTGCCATGGGTGAGCCAGTATTCCCATTCCATCTGTCCTTGGAGGTGCTTGTCTTTTCTACAATTTCGGGCTAGTTGATAATCTCACTCTGTGATGGGTTCAAGAAAAGTTGTGAATTATTGTAATTATTCTTTTGTTGCACTACATTGCCGTAATATAATGCAACAAAAGAATAATTACAATAATTCACAACTTGTAAATTATTCTTTTGTTGGTGGTAATGTAGGAGACATACTCTCTCTAGCTTTCTTGAGACTAAAGTGAAGCCAGAGTCTTACTACCATGTATTTTGAGCTATAATTTAGGGTTCCAGCCATAGAGGCAGAATGAGAGGGGTGATGGCTTTACATATTAAAATGCATTTTAAGGCTTTGTGTCAGATTTCAGTCTCTTGAACATGGGAGTAGCCCTATTGTTTTGTGGTAATTACATTTTATTTTACTACCTATAGTGACATTCTCAATCTGCAGAAAGTAACAGGAGTGAGTTCCTGCACGTACGTTCACCCCTGCCTTCTTTCCTATTTAAGTTGCTGGGACATTTTGTTCCTTGTGTGGATGGAAGGCAGATTTCAGAAGGTTGAGGCCTGGGCTTATTCTTTGGACTAAAACAAGTCACTGCTTAGTAGTACAGTAGTGTATCTATATGAAAAGCTCAGCCTCAACGCAACTCCTATCTGATTGTCTCATCATGGAACAGCCTGTAATTAGGTACTTCATGCCAGCCTAGTGATTGTTAAATGAACAGAATCCAGGAAACCATCTGTTGTACAAGGCTGTGGCTGGTAATTGACAAAGATATGTGACTGTAGACATTCAATATGGAAGACATCTTTTTAATTATTTTCCATTGCTAACTTAAAGCTTAAACTTTTAAAGGAAAAACTAGTTTATGGAAATGATTCTAAGATACTTGTTTAAGGAACTTGAGCTGTATAATTTTTTTTCTTGTTACAAATTTAACTTTATTTTCTGTTTCAGAAAATTCTTCCAGGAGGAAATACATCATTTGATGTAGTTTTTCTTGCAAGAGTAGTAGGAAATGTAGAAAATACTTTATTTATTAATACATCTAATCATGGGGTATTTACTTACCAGGTAAGAACCAGAATTAAAACTTATTTTATGCAATATAATCATTACCTCTGCCTTATCATATGACAGCCTTTTAAGAAATCAGGAACTCAAAGGATAACAGAAAATGTAGGAGTTTAGACTTAGAGCATTTTTATACTTACAGTGAATATCTCTATTCAATATCTCTATTCAAATCAGACTGAACAGGTGATTTTAAAGCAACAGCTAAAGTGTTAATTTAAGATTGACAAAAGAATAGTGAAAAAATATTTTCATACTGACATAAAATTTTTTTTAATTTTTACTTTTACACACTTATGAAACATAATTGATAATAGTGTCAAGATCAAAACATTCATGTCTACTTTCCTTTAGTAGGTTTTTTTAATAAACTTATTTTTACATAGAATTTTGGTTTAGGTCATTAAAGAAAGTTAATCTATATAGGAGTCATATAGTAAATCTTTTTGTATATCAGCCATTATTCTGTTTGTGAATCAAGATTTCTATATGTCAAGATTAAGGCTGGGTATGGTAGCTCACACCTGTAATCCCAGCACTTTGGGAGGCCAAGGTGGTAGGATCACTTGAAGCCAGGAGTTCGAGACCAGCCTGGGCAACAAAGCAAGACCTCATCTCTACAAAAAACATTTTTATAAATTAACTGGGCACAGTGGTGAGCACTTGCAGTCTCAGCTACTCGGGAGGCTGAAGTGGGAGGATCACTTGAGCTCAAGAGTTCAAGGCCACAGTAAACTATGATTACACCACTGTACTCCACCTTGTGTGACAGATCAAGACCACATCTCTAAAAGAAGAAAAAGATTCTTAACAATAATTGCTCATATTTGTCCAGCAGTGTACTATACATGCCCTTCTGCCTATGTTATAGGTACAGTTATTCTTGAAGTTTTAAAAGGTTAAATAATTTGCCCAAGTCATGCTATTAGTAAGTTGTTGAGGGGGACTCAAACTCATGTCTTTCTAAGTATAAAGACCATAATCTTTACCACTGTGCTGTGCTGCCAATGGAACTTGAGTGTTAGCTCTGACACATTACTTTACAGTTCCTGTGCTTTTTTTTTTTTTTTAAACATTTCCTCCCCAGTACCCGTTAACTCTGACACATCATATAAAATAAGGGTCAGTCAGAGTCAGTGTTCCCTTTCAGTAAGGACCATGTCTTCTGCTTACGTATGGTGAGTAAATCTTTAGCAGTTGCTTAGTAGGCATTCAGTACGCTGTTGATGGTTGGTTCAGTAATTTTGAAGTGCTAGACAGATCTTACCCATTTAGCATGTATTTGTTGAGTAAATGAAAAGACTATCATAAAAATGAAGGTCATTGCCCCACGATGGCATCCCACAATAGATCTAGGTGATGGCAGCCAGTCTGGACTATTGAGGGTCATGATCAGGTTGTTCTCAAGGTGACCCCAATGGCAAGCTGTCTTCTTTCTTTACCTCTTCACATCTAGTCTTTCACCAAGTCTTCCTCCTAAATATATCTCCAGTCTGTTTACTTCCCTCCTCCTCACTACCACTGCTGTCTTCCAGGCCACTCTCACTGGATTACACGTTAGCTGTCTGAATGCCCTCCACTCTCCCCCAACACCGTCTGTTACTCACTCTGTAGCAGAGGGAATTTTTTTTAAAAATCTTTTTATTGGTACCCAGTCTGTCTCCAATACTACGATATAAGTTTCATGAGACCCAGCACATTATCTATTTTTTTTACTGTTGAATTGTTCACTATTGTATATGTGCCTAGCACCTCATAGACACTTAATAAATAGCAATATATTAATAATATCATTTGAATTACTGGTTTACCCTGCTTAGTCAACCTAGGGCCATCCCATGTGGGAATGACCTGGGGCTGGGCTTGGTATTTGAGAGGTTGTCTGGGCTGTAGATCCATCTTCTGATGGTTGGGGTCAGGAAATCTTTTGACTCCCTATTTTCTTCTTTTGTCTATTGCATGCCTTCTTGAAGGACTATTATTCAGTTTCTGATATATTAAAGAAATCATTCTAAATTCACATACATAGTAAATCAAATATGTAGCCAAATCATGTACAGAAACGACATTTGTGGGGTTTTTTTTTTTAAATAAAGGGATTGTTAAGTTTTTTATATATAAATTAAATTTGCCAGTCTCCCTAGATCAGTCAGTTATAACTAAAAATATTAATTATAAAAGCAACTAAAATTGCATTTTTTCCCTCCACTGAAACAGGTATTTGGTGTTGGAGTTCCAAATCCATATCGATTGAGGCCATTCCTTGGGGCCAGAGTCCCTGTGAATAGCAGTTTCTCACCTATAATAAACATCCACAATCCTCACAGTGAGCCTTTACAGGTGAGTTTATGATGGTGATTTTGAATAAGCTTCATTTTGGTGGGAATTAATGCTTAGCATGAAATCTCAGTTTGTTACAGTTTCCAAGACTATTTAAAATAATAGGGTTTTATAGATGTATTGAAGAGGGGTATTACTTTTAGTACAGCTTGCTGCAGTCTGAATTTTGGAATACAGTAGTCTGGATTTTGAATTTTTTGAATCATTTTTAAAACGACTGTGTCTTCTCTGGTGTTATAGTTTAGGCAGCTCTGCATTTAAAGAAGAGTTTTTAGCTATACAAGGCTGCTTTTTTTCTTGCCTGTAAACACTTTCTGGCCCAATATTCATGTTTTTTAAAACAGTTCAAGTTTATTTCTGGAAATAATAAATTTTTGGTGATGGCAACCTAGAAATTAAAATTCAGGGAAAGGATAATATAGAATTATGATTAAAAGCAAACTTGTTTTTTTTTTTTTAAATTCAACTTATCTTACCTAATCTTCTAGCAGTAATTGTTTTCAAGTGTGAAATTCCTCCTCACTAGCTCCTTGTCTCTTTCACAGTGGAAGTGGCTAGTGTCATTCCTTCAGAGATTTTCTGAAATCTCTACCTTACATCCTAGGGACTTAGCTGTGTGACATCTGCAGCCTCTGTGGCTTCTAGTTGTGTTGTCTGTGTTAAAAGTAGATGTGAATGCTTTCTAGAGTAGTCCAGGGTGCCAGAGTTCTTTCGGACCAACACTGCAGGACTTAAAGCAGCTTGAAAATGACAGGTGGAGGAAAAATACTATATTTTGTGGTAAGTATAGGGCTTTGGCAACTAAAATGGCTGTTGTCCCAGACCATCCTGGTATAACTGTTCATAAACAATGGAAGAGGAAATGAGGACGAACCAGGGAAATGTTCAGAGCCTGAATAGTGAAATGCTTAGAAATGATAAGTGAAAGCAGCAC
The DNA here is from genome assembly GCF_028885625.2 of Pongo pygmaeus. NCBI lineage: Eukaryota > Metazoa > Chordata > Mammalia > Primates > Hominidae > Pongo > Pongo pygmaeus. The sequence continues at coordinate 27,449,613 of NC_072385.2, read as the reverse complement.
GAAAGAAATCTCTCCCCAACACTTGGCAACAACTGGGTGAAGATAGCCACAGTTTTAATTTTTGTAGCTGGATATCTTCATCACAGAAGAACCTGTTCTTATGTCCTGCTTTTCAGGTGGGAAGTATTCCCTCTTGTCCTCACCATCTTTCTGTTGTTTACGTCCTTTTGATACTTTAGGTAATGATGCAGTTTCCCTGTTCTGGCTGTTATTACAAATCTATGTAGAAATTTCAGAAATTCTTGCTGCTTTCTTTCCTTTTTTAAAAAAAGACAGGGTCTCACTCTGTCACTCAAACTGGAGTGCAGTGGCATGGTCATGGTTCACTGCAGCCTTGAACTCCTGGCCTCAAGCAATCCTCCTGCCTTAGCTTCCCAAAGTGCTGAGATGACAGGCATGTGCCACTGAGCCTGGCCTCTTACTCCATTAGACCCGGCTGCATGAGTTGCCGCACTGTGCCGTAGAAGGGCTGTTACAGAGTGCCCCAAGGGTGCTGCCTCATTGTGGTGACCAAACCACAAGAATGGAGCTTGCAGGACTCAGCAGATGTTGGTCAGTCTACAATTGCTGGAGTCGCCTTACAGTCTGTACCTTTTCTCTTCAGCCTTTGGAGTTACCAAGCCCAGCACAGTGATCACTTCGAATTCAATTCATCTAGTCTTTTTCCAGTTAAAACATTTTAATTCAAGATTTACACAAGAGAGCAAATGGAACACCAAAGTTGCTCTCTTAGAACCAAATATAAATTGTTTACCTGGGAAGACACTCTTAACCTTGTAGTCCAGTGTTATTCTGTGTCACTAGTCTTGTCAATATTACAATAAGAAAATATTGTAAAGCGAGAAAATGCATATGGTTTGTTGATTATACAACATAAACACATGAGTATGTTCTCCTCAAGAAAAAAATGTTAATTCAAACATGAATGAAGCAAAAACGTCCCTTTGAACTTCCTACTTCCCAGTCCAGCTGCCCAGCAGAACTTTCTGTGATGATGGAATAGTTCTTTTCCTGCTTTGTCCAAAACTGTAGCCGCTAGCTGCGTGTGACTGTTGAGCTCTTTAATTCAGCTAGGGTGGCCAAAATGTTATTTCAACTAATTTAAATGTAAACAACCACGTGTAGCTGATAGCTATTGCATAGACAGCACAGTTTTAGTCCAAGCCCTTCCTCATGGACACCACTTTTGCCACCTTGTATGTATCATTCTAGACCTTTCTCTTGTGCATGCATGTATGTGGGCGCAGAAACATTTATTGTGGGAATTTGTTTACATATAATATAGTCTGTATATAATGTTTGGCTTCCTTTTTTTCCTAAACTATACTAAATTAGAACAAATAGCACTGGACTAAAAATAATGTGTCAGGTTCCTAGTTTTAGTGTAATTATTTGTTTGACTTTGTAATTTAGACTTTTTCTGTCTCTATTTCTTTATTCATTTTCTCTCTTATCAGTAGGCGACTTTTTAATCTTCTGGGGTTTTTTTTGGTTGGTTGGTTGGTTGGTTGGTTGGTTGGTTGGTTGATTTTCCAGACACCAGGCTGGAGTGCAGTGGTGCCATCTTGGCTTAGCCATCTTGGCTTACTGCAGTCTTGACCTCCCAGGCTCAACCAATCCTCTCACCTCAGTCTCCTGAGTAGTTGGGACTACAGGTGCACGCCACCACACCTGGCTAATGTTTTTTATTTTTTTGTTGAGACAGACTCTCACTGTGTTACCTAGGCTGGCCTACAACTCCTGGGCTCAAGTGATTCCCCCCTACCTTGGCCTCCCAAAGTGCCGGGATTACAGGCATGAGCCACTGAGTCTGGTCTAATCTTCTGTTTTCAAGCATTGTTATGCTTGTCTGCTTGATACCTGCAAAGATTAATGAAATAATGTGATGTTTTCTGGTTTTCCAGAAAAAGTTCTATAGTCATCGTATCATTTAAGGTGCTATTATTATTAACACAATAAGCACTGTAGATGAGCACTGTAATAAATCAGGAGGCAAGTAATAATACACAAAGAAAATCTATATAGCTTATCAGTCTTTGGTAAATGCATTACTTTTACAGTAGCAACCCCCCGGCCCCCGCCAAAAAACAAAACAAAAAAACCCTTTAAGGGTCCAGGCTCAAGCCTGTAATCCCAGCACTTTGGGAGGCCGAGGTGGGTGGATAACGAGGTCAGGAGTTCAAGACCAGCCTGACCAACATGGTGAAACCCCATCTCTACAAAAAATACAAAAATTAGCTGGGCGTGGAGGCTTCTGCCTGTAATCCCAGCTACTCGGGAGGCTGAGGCAAGAGAATCGCTTGAACCCAGGAGGCGGAGGTTGCAGTGAGCCAAGATCACAACACTGCACTCCAGCCTGGGCGACAGGGCGAGACTCCATCTCAAAAAAAAAAAAAAAAAGTTTAAGCTCAAGAATTGCCATTTTTCTTGCTTTATCCTTTTTTATTTACTCCTGGAGGACTTCTTGTGATGAAACAAGTGAACGTTTTCCACCCATTCTCATACTTCACCCCAAATTTAATTGAATTAATATATTTTTTTCTTTTTAAGAGCTAGGGTTAGCTTACCTTTAAAGGAAGGTCTCCTGCCTTGTGACCCATTTTGTGTATATATATTTACCCAGAAGAAAGGAAAGCAGATGACCGCACCAAGACTTGTACTCAGTATCCACAGCAGCTTTCTCTCTAATGGCCAGACATTGGAAACAACTCAAATGTCCCATCAATGTGTGGATTAAAAAACTGCAGTATAGTCATCAAATAGAAGTGAACTATTAATGCATAAACAAAGTGGTAGACCTCAAAATAATTGCACTGAGCAAAAGAAGCCAGACACAAGAGTATATATTGTATTATTCCATTTAGATAAAACTCCAGAAAATATGAGCTAGTCTGAGGTGATAGAGAGCAGATCAGTGGTTGCCTAGAAATAGGAAGGGACAGAGAAGGATGGATGGATTGCACAAGGCATGAGGAAGCTTTTGGGGATAATGGATATATTTAATATCTTAATTACAGTGATGGTTTTATGCCCAAACACATATGTCAGGATTCATCAGGTTGTATACTTTAAATATGTATTATTTATTTTACATAAATGATAACTCAATAAAGCTGTTTAAAAAAAAAATAAGCTTAGGCATAAGCCACAGAAATATTTTTGCTACCAGTAGAAACCACATATTTTCATGTTCCATTAGAGTTGTTTTGTATATATCTCAAAATAATACTTTTACTCTTCACCATTTCACAATTGTGGTAGTTATTTGATCCACTGCTGGATCTTGTTATAAATGTATGGATAAAGAAGCACTTTGTGTTACTATAAGAAATACAAAATTTATGTTTCCAAAACTTGGTAATTTTTGTAAATGATTCCCTTTGGAAAAAAGAAAAAAAAGTATCCTGTTACTTTCTAAAATCTGGTCTCTGGAACAACTATTATACTTACACTGTTTGTAAGTTAAATTTTCAAAGTTACCTTATTTTAATTCAAAATACAACTATTGCTTACACATACAGAGCACTGAATTTAGTGATATTATACATATCCTACGTTTATATCTTTAAATGTTTTTAAATGTTTTGTGATAAACAGTTAGGATGTCAGAATTATTTCTGTGTAATAGCAAATTACCTGCTTTGAGAATATGACTTTAAACGTAGCCATCATGTGCTCTTTTGCCCCAGGTTGTAGAAATGTACTCTAGTGGAGGAGACCTTCACCTAGAACTCCCAACGGGTCAACAAGGAGGTACCAGAAAACTGTGGGTGAGTTGTAACCTAGTTTTCTCTTGTGTGTGCTCCCATGAAACCAATTATTCTTAAATTAGAAAATACTTAACTCTTTAATAGGCTTAACAAATATGGATGACTTCTCTTTAATCATTGTCTTAATGTTAATTTATGTCAAGTATATATGAAAAATGGAGGAGGAAAGAATATAAGTAGTAATTTTTGGAAAGGGCAGTGAGTAAAATTGGTGGGAGTTCTACCCCACTACATGGAAAGAAAGTAACTTCAGCTATTTTTACTCAGAATTATATGGGTAAAGTTGTCTCTGAGTCTGATAATTTATGATGTGCTTTACACATAAAAAAAGTAAATGATTTAAAAAATGTAGGAAGGATTCATTATGATTTTGTTTTGTTTTTGACGGTAAGTAATTGAATGTTCAGATTCGCCATTGGCAAAGGAGATGGCATTTGCAGAGAGAACCTAGTCAAGTGCCTGCGATGACTTAGAAAAATTTTAATTCTTGAAGGTGATCTATGTTCACCTTCAATATTGTTGGATATTTAACAATATTAACCAAATTAAAGAGTATGTAAGAGAACCTTATTTATAAAGGTTCTTGCCATTTGTGAGTTTTAAAAATGTTTACCATGCTTTAATCCAAGAGGGAGAAGGCAGTTGTGGTCAATTCAGTTCCGTACCCAGCTCACTCAGATCACTGCTCATCTGTAATGGAGGAACACAAATTTTACAACCAGGAATAAGGTTTGAGGATCAGAGTTTCTTTATTAACTGCTGTTACACACACACAGCCTCTTGATTCTGTCTTCTGACCAGTCTTGACCACAGAAGAGATGTGGAGATTATGTTTTTAGAATGTTAATATGAACATCTAGAAACAAATTTATCAGCCAGTAATTTGGTTAATTCCCAGAATATAGAAACACAACTAGCAAAAAGAAATATGCAATGGACAGCTCATTTATATCCTTTCACAAAAATGTTTCACCTTGAAGTTATGGTGTTTGAGGGAAAAATCATGTATAAAACAATCCTTCAGAGGATTAAATTCAGACTATTAAATCTGTATATATTATTCTAGACAGAACTAAGAACTTCCTGTGAAACGTAATTGGTATCTAATAAATAAACGTAAGAGAATTCAGATTTTTAAATAGTCAAGAATGATAATGATAACAGAGAATAGCATAATGTTTTTATAGTCCTAGTGGCTGCAGAAAAAGATACGGTAGTTCTTATTCCTACAAACCTAGACTGAGAAAAAAGCCAATGGGCTGTGACCTCGCCTCCAGCCTATTTCAGTGTGTATGAGAAAACCCCAGAGACCAAGTCAACTCCCTAGAGTTGGGGAGTGGATGGTCCATCCCTCCAATCCTAGGAGAGTTCCAATCACCTGTTTTCTACTTTGGGACTAAAAAAGAGAGTAGGGATAAGTGAAGGCCACTAAGCTGTAGAACACAGGAATCGCCTAAAATATGCTGAAAGGTTTGTGCAGAGAAGAAATTCAGGTAGTCCCAGGGAGCCATATTGTTCTAAAACCAGGAAAGAGATTACTCCTCAAAATTTTTTTTCCAGTAAGTCTTCCTTTTAGTATATAAATGTTCTCTCATTACGGGACTGAAAATGTATGCTGTCTTACATGAATGCAGTTGGTAAACTGTGGATTTACTTGAGAAGCTTTGCATTGTTAGGTTTTCCATGAAAGAGCAGTGTAAGCCTTGCTGGTTATCATTTATGGAGGTTCTTGTGGACTTCTAGAAAAGTATTTTCCTCTGATGGTGACATTTCTGTTGCTTAAATTTCAAGACTGAGTTATATACCCAAACACCACTAACTAGCATATTAAAAAGTAACTGATTTTGTAGATTAGTTTTACCTTTTAATGGTGGTTTTGTAACTGACACTTTGTTTTCAGATCATTTGACTTCTTTTACTTTGCCTACCTTACATATCGTATTTCATCAATTCTAAACAGCACATTTTTCACATTTTAAAGTTCTCCAGAAATGGAGTGTGTGTTACATGTTGGTTTAATTAGCAATGCTTTTTTTTATTAATAGGTATATAAAATACTCATCTTTCAGTCAGTGTCATCCAGTTCAATAAAAAATGGTGGTTTTGCTACATTACAAAAGCTGTGCTACATTATGGTCTGTTAACTTGTCAGGAAATTCCTCCTTATGAAACCAAGGGAGTGATGAGAGCCAGTTTTTCATCTAGAGAAGCAGATAATCACACAGCCTTCATAAGAATAAAGACTAATGCATCAGACAGCACAGAGTTTATCATTCTTCCTGTTGAGGTTGAAGTTACAACAGGTTAGTGGAAAACTGATGAAATCGAAAGTTGTTTTGTTTTCAGTATAGCTTACTCTGGCAAAGTGAACAATAATTGTTGACTTTTCTTTTTTCCAAGCTCCTGGAATTTATTCCTCAACTGAAATGTTAGATTTTGGTACACTAAGAACACAAGGTAAAAAAATCTTTTAAAAAAGTCTTTATGGAGTTTTTTTTTTTTTTAAAACACCTGTATTCAGTGCTGAATGGCTCTACTATGTAATTCAGCTTTAAACATTTCTCAGTTGGTTGCATGATCTTGTATGAATCTCCTTTTCAGACTCAGCGCCTTTACAGGTTTATACCCCATTCTGCTGAGAGGTGGGTGGCATTGCTTAACAGGTTGGAAAACAAGGCCATGGGATAATTTAAGTCATCTAAATGGAAGATTGAGGCAGAAAGTAGTTTTCTAGTTTCTTAATCCAGTTGCTCATCGATTCAGTTATGCTGAATCTTGATTTTTACTTCCGGATTTTGTTTAGATATGAGTTATTAAATTTCATTTTGACAAAATGTTAAAAGTTTGTTGCAGCTGTTCAGAAAACTCAATTTCTAAAATTAAAAACAACTAAGTAAAGATTTTTACTTACGAAAAACTAAGAGCACTTGTAACTGGGGATGTATATGGACTGTATATAATAATATGTAGTTAAGATTGAAGACCACATGTTTAAAAATTAGATTTGCTTTTAATATATTTTTACATTGTAAATTATTAATTTGCTTCATTATGTTTTGCTGGAAAGCTAAAAGATTAGTAATGTCTGAGTTCACAAAAAAATAATATTTGGGGGGCTGGGCATGATGGCTCATGCCTATAATCCCAGCACTTTGGGAGGTGGAGGCAGGCAGGGTACTTGAGGCCAGGAGTTCAAGACCAGCCTGGCCAACATGACGAGACCCCATCTTTACTAAAAAAAAAAATACAAAAGTCTGCTGGGCATGGTGGTACATGCCTGTAATCCCAGCTAGTCAGGAGGCTGAGGTGGGAGGATCACTTGAACCCAGGAAGCTGAGGTTGCAGTGAGCCAAGAATGCCCCACTGTACTCCAGCCTGGGTGACAGAGCAAGATTCTGTCTCATTTAAAAAAATAAATAAATAAGTATATATTTTGGGGTTTTCAAAAATCTGGGTTAAGCGGGAACAGTTCTTGTAATACACAATGTCCTTATGAGTAAAGCAATTACCACCTGTTTCTTTTTATTAATGTTATTGTCATTGTATTTCACAAATTGATAGCTTCAATTTGATAAGTTATAAGGTAAAGATTCTAACTTGGCTAAAAAGCACCTTTTTAAGAAATATTTCTTTTCCTCAATTTTAACAGATCTACCAAAAGTTTTAAACCTTCATTTATTAAATTCAGGAACAAAAGATGTACCAATAACAGTAAGTTTTTACTTCTTTTTTTTTCCTAACTTATATATTCTTTGTTTTTAAATGTATGACAAAGTTAAAAATAATTAAACCCTTACTCTAAAATAATTCTATTTGGTGATGACCTGGTGACACTTTGGTTCTAAGTGTGATGTGAGAAACCTGTTCTGCCCCAGCCACCCAGATTTGAAGGATGAGAGGGAAATAGGCAGTCTTTTCAAAGTAAGTTTGAACCAAAGTTCATGAGTTTCTTATACAGGCACAGTCATATAAAAGGCCTGTTCTGATAAATCCTAAAATCTGTGGGCCATGTGTATAGAAAAACAGGTTATAAGGATTTCATCAGATTTGGTTGTTGGAGTTAAGGTATGGGCAGGAAAGAGGAAAAAGAGTCAGATGAATTGGGAAGAAAATAAGCAAAAAAAATTTTGTAGGTAGTGGTAAAGTGCTGTTAACATTTGTCACAGGCTCCGTAACTAGCAGTTATTGAGTTACCGTAGGCAGCACATGATAAACTAAGGCCCTCTCTCCCTCACACATACAGAGTAAGTAACTTTTAGGCCATATGGAATTGAGGTGCCGTTAGATAGTTTTAGGAAAAAAACGGATATCTAAGTTTTGCCTTGGCCCATAACGTCTCTCCCTGATGAGGTCTCCAAGATATATGCATATGTAATCATTATGTAGGAAAATAGAACATTTTTATTATAATTTGTGCTGATGCCAGAAACTTAACTTCAGTGAACTGACAAAATGAGATATAGATCATGTGGGCTTGAGATTTAAGGGACCTTTGTCCATCGATGGCCATACCCAGATTTTATCACCAGCTGGTGGAGTAGACCAAAGAGAGAGGAATATACAAACCCCAGCGAGGAAGCAAGAGATGGTCTTCCCAGGTAACCACATTCTGATGCGCAGTGACCTTCCTCACTAGTGGGACCAGGATGCAGGCAGTGTCCTCATATCTGACCTAGCATTTCTCCTAATGTGATTTGGGGATTTGATGGGAAAGTGCTTTTACTTAGCCCAAGCAAACCACCCTAACTTTTTACATACAATAAATGGACTGAAACAAGTATCTTTTTCAATAAACATGTTATAGAAAAATGAAATTGGCAATTAACCCTAAGAATGTGAATGAAGAACTAGTATTCAGTTCACTTATGACATGGAATTAAATAGGCCCATGTTTGTCCTTTTTCTTATTCACTAAGGAGTTTTAGGATATATTGTAAGTGAACATGTGAACATTTTTGCTCTTACTGGGTCAGGCACTATGCTAGTACTGTTATGTAATAAATGTATTACTTAATACCTATATGGTGCAGTGGTCCTAGTTTCCTAAATAGGAAAACTGAGTTAGAGCTGCTTTTTTTTTTTTTTTGGAAGTGACTTATGCAACTATAAAAAATGCAAAAATAGGCCAGGCATGGTGGCCTCACGCCTGTAATCACAGCACTTTGGGAGGCTGAGGCTGGTGGATCACTTGAAATCAGGAGTTCAAGACCAGACTGGCCAACATGGTGAAACCCTGTCTCTACCAAAAATACAAAAATTAGCTGGGCATGGTGGCACAAGCCTGTAGTACCAGCTACTCAAGCTGAAGCAGGAGAATTGCCTGAACCTCAGAGGTGGAGGCTGCAGTGAGCCAAGATCACGCCGCTGTGCTCCAGCCTGGGCAACAGACCGAGACTGTCTCAAAAAAAAAAAAAAAAAAGTTATATGAAACATGAAAGTATATTATACAGTGCCACTTAGCAATCACATCTTTATGAATATATCATTTTAATTGCATAGTCTATTTCTGTTAAAAACCTATATATCTATTAATATAATACATCTGTACCTACCTATGTGTGTATCTTTTATAATATCCAAAGCCCAAACTCTGCCAGTGTTTTGGTAGTTTTCTCTTATACCCGCCTTCATTCACCCATTCAATAAATATTTAATGAACATCAACTATATGCCAGCTGCTATGCTGACTGAGAATACAGCAGTGAATCAGACCACTGGGGTTCCCTACCGCATTGAGCTCACTGTTAATCAGGGCTCTCTGGAACTCTGGGAGATATTTAGATTTTATTCTAAGTGTAATGGGAAATTATTACAGGATTTTAAACAAGAGAGTGACATCATCTGATTTATGTGTTGTAAAAGGTCACTGTAGCTACTTTGTGGAGAGTGAACTTACAGACATGGAAGGGCAGAAAGCAAAGGAGACCAGTTGGGATCTGATTTAGCAATCAGCCTGAGAAATGATGGTGGCTTAAACTTCCCACCTTATCAGCTATGGGGCAAGCCCACCTACCGTGGAAACTGAGTTTTCAGAGCTCTTCTTAAGGTTTTCCCTGTGTGTTTCAGCATTTTCTGCATAATTCACCAGGTTTAGAGACTATAAGATATTTAGAAGGGTTCCTGTCTCCTTCTGTTTCACAAACATAGAATTTTCAGGATTTGCTAAGCAGTGCTAGAAGCTGGAGATTTTTTTTTTTTAATTCCCCTTCAGGGAATTCATTCTCTTTCTAAATATAGGATTACTAAAGCAAGCAATTCCAAATAGAAGTTCCTCACCTGCTAACAGACAGGATGCCCAGGTCCAAACTCTCCTAATATGTCTATAATGCAACTTTGAGAAAATGGCTTTCCTCAGCATTTACAAAACATTAGTGCTGTATAAATGATGGAGTAAGTTTGCCTGAGATGCCTTCAGAGGAATGTTTGCATGAGGTTTCCCTTGGTAATTGGCAAATTGGAATCATAATATCAGCTTAACATATGCTTTAGTGAATTTGTACACAAATTATTAGAAATACAATGTTAAATGCTGAAAGGTTATTTTCCTTATTTGCTCAAGTGCTTTTATAAGCAGTTTTAGAATGTTCCGGACCCTTGAATTTCACTTGAGGGTTACTGAGCATTAGTTGGGTCTGAATGTTGTGAGAAAAGCCTAGGACTATATTTAGAACATATGCGAGCTTGCGAGCTGCCTTTCCTGGGAAACTTGCAATAGTTTTATACTTCTTGATTATTTTTGAGTTAGCAATAGTCACTAACAGGTTGTTGTATAAATATGCTTACTACAAGGTGATGATTGTGTATTAGTTCTCATTTAAAGCCACCAGAATGGGCCAGCTACTTAAGTGTTTTGTCTTGGGTTAGTTTGTTGGCTTTTTGTTTCCCTGGAAAATGAGTTTTAACAATTTGGGGTTTTTGTTTGTTTGTTTGTTTTTTTACTGATAATGAGTGAAGAATTCAGACCGTTTGTATAAAACATGAGTTTTCAGTTGAATATTTCTTTGTTATTACTGCAGCGTATTTTAAGGTAGCAATACTAATGTAAAATTTTTATCCGGTAAGGAAAATCTTAAAGTGATATGTTTCATATGAAAAAAATTTCATCAACTATTTTAAGTTCTTACTAACAGTGACTATATTTTAACAAACATCCTTGCTTTGCTATTTCTGGCTTGGTGTTGTACAGGCTGATAACACTCAAAAAATGTTGTGCTTGTTGTTGAAGAACTCCCACTTCTAGCCTTTAAGCATATTGAAAAATGGTCAGGCCTTCATTGTGTGTCCGGAGTTGGTTCCTTCTGGTGGGTTCTTGGTCTCTCTGACTTCAAGAATGAAGCCATAGACCTTTGTGGTGAGTGTTACAGCTCTTAAAGGTGGTGCGGACCCAAAGAGTGAGCAGCAGCAAGATTTATTAAGAGTGAAAGAACAAAGCTTCCACAGCGTGGAAGGGAACCCTAGTTGCCTCTGCTGGCTTGGGTGGCTAGCTTTTATTCCATTATTTGGCCCCGTCCATGTCCTGCTGATTCATCCATTTTGTAGAGCGCTGATTGGTCCATTTTACAGAGTCCTGATTGTTGCATTTACAATCCTTTAGCTAGACACAGTGCTGACTGGTGCATTTTTACAGAGTGCTGATTAGTGCATTTACAATCCTTTAGCTAGACACAGAGCGCTGATTGGTGCGTTTTTACCAAGTGCTGATTGTTGCATTTACAATCCTTTAGCTAGACACAGAGCACTGATTGGTGTGTTTACAGTCCTCTAGCTAGACAGAAAAGTTCTCCACGTCCCCACTCGACCCAGGAAGTCCAGCTGGCTTCACCTCTCAATCCCCCCTCTAAATAGGACACCCCAACTGCTGTTGGGAATTGGGCAATGATCATTCTAGCTACTTCCTACTGGATAAGGGCAAAGAAGGGACCCTGCAGTGGTAGTGTCCTCCAGAGGGGAACTGTCTAGGCCAGTCAAGGGGCCAGTGGGTCGATGCAGGGGTCCTTGGTAGAAGTTGTTAGTTGAGCTTATTTGGGGTTCCATTTGTAAGACCATCTGTAGCTTGATGGCCTCGATCGTACAGGAAACAAATTGGACAAGGAGATTAAAAATACAGGGCCCAAAGGCAAATAATAGCAAGATGGCTGTCACAGGACCTAGAAAGGGAAGAAGCCATGTTGCCCAACTCCAGAGGTTGGTATAAGAGTTTGAAAGGCATTAAAAGAGTTAGAAAGGCGTTGTCTGATTTCAGAAGCCTTTTCCTGTAAACGCTGTACTACCCCTGACTGGTTAGTGTAAAAAAACACTCTTCTCCTAAGAAGGTGCAAAGTCCTTCTTTCTCAGCAGTGAGGAGGTCTAGGCCTCAGCGATTTTGGAGAGTCACTGCTGCCAAAGAGTCTATTTGGGATTGTAGAGTAAGGATAGATTTCATTATTTCTTGCAAACTGAGAAATCCTTTGAGAGTTTGTGGTAGTAGGATTATGATGTAGATAAACCTGATATTCTGGTTCCTGTAGCAGTGGCCATCTCTAACCCTGTAAGTAGGGGTATTAGTTGTATGGCCCTGTGCTGAGACACTTGAGCTTTGAGGGGCACTGATAGGGTCTGATTTCATAAGATTAGAAGTTAGGATAATACATGTTACACTGTTAACTTTTAGCAAACTTTTGTTGAAAACCTTGTAAGTTTGGGATTTTAAATTTTTTTTTTTTTCTGCTTATCACTTACTGAATACCCATTGTGTCTTTTTCCCTTAATTGCTTGGGAGGAACCATCTATCGTCCCGTCCTGAAGGGAGTTCCTCCTAGGTCTGGTCAGACCTTTGTATAGTAATTAGTTAAGATTTAGATCCCCTGTTAGGAAACCTGCTGGGTTAAGGATTTTTGATAGGAAGGCTACTGGTTGTCAGTGGCCTCAGTGCTTTCGGGCTATGTCCTTGTTTACACTGACAACAAGGTGATATTGGAGTGCTATAGGGTTACAGAGAAGACCTTCAATTATCAATTATAGGTTTTAAGTTTACCCTGGCTTTTAAAGGAATAGGGTATACTTTTTTCTATACTACTTCCATTTCTTTTTCTTTCTCTTTGACTTCTTTTTTGTCTCTTTTTCTCTTTCTGACTCCCTCTTTGTCTCTGCCCTTCTCTCACTGTCTCTCTTTCTCTCTGACTTCCTCTTTGTCTCTGTCTCTTCCTCTCTCTCTCTGACTTTCTGTCTCTTTCTCTCTTTCCTTTCTGCTGGTCTTTCCCTGCCTCTGCCAGCTGCTTATGCTGCTGTTCTCCCTTCTCCTTCCCCTTTTGATGGCTTCGGCGGTGTGAGACTGCCACCTCTTTGGGTTTTTGTACTGCGTGCAATAACTCCATAATTTCCTTGTGATATTTAATGGGGGTTCCCCCAGAGGTTAGGAACTCCCTTTCTTTCCATATTGCAGCATGGGCATGTAGGATTAGATAAGCATACTTGTTATCTGTATACACACATTTATTCTTTTTCCCTTTCTCAGTTTTAAGGCTCAGGTAAGTGCCACTAGTTCTGCTAACTGGGTGCTGCTCCCTAGGAGAAGAGGCTTACTTTCAAGTACGGTTGCATCATTAACTATGGCATAACCTGCCCTTCATATCCCATTTTCCACAAATGAACTTTCATCAATATATAGGTTAAGTTCAGGATTAGCTAAGGGGACTTCTAAGAGATCATCTCAGGTGGCATAAATCTGGACTATAATTTGTTTCCAGTCATGCTCGATTGGTTCCCCATCCTCTGGGAGAAAAGTGGCAGGGCTGAGGGCCACACACGTACGTATTTGAAGCACCGGTCGCTCAAGGAGTAGCGTCTGCTATCTAAGTAGGCGGTTGTCTGATATCCATAAACTTCCTTTGGCACCTAGTATGCCATTTACATCATGAGTAGTCCAGACAGTGAGATCCTATCCTTGTATTATTTTGATAGCCTCTGACACTAAGATGGCCACCGCCACAGCCACTCATAAACAGTGAGGCCAGCCTTTTGCTACTACATCAGTTTTCTTTCTTAGGAATGCCGCTGGTTTTGGGGTTGTCCCACGAGTCTGAGTAAGGACTCCAAGAGCTATCCCTGCTCTCTCTGTGATGTATAAAGAGAAGTGTTGTCCTGTGAGAAGGCTTAAAGCTGGAGCTTGTACTAGGGCCTGCTTTAAGGTTTTGAAGGCTGTTTCTGCCTCTGGTTCCTATTCTACTAGATGAGTATTTGCCCTCTGGGTCTCCTTGATTAGAGTATAGAGTGGTCTGGCCATCTTGCTGTATCCGGGGATCCATAGTCAACAAAAGCTGGTGATGCCAAGGAACCCCCGTAACTGTTTTAATGTCTTAGGGTGAGGATAAGCCAGTATAGGCTGTATTCATTCCTTGCTGAGGGCCGTGGTTCCTCTGGCTAAGATTAGGCCTAGATATTTGACCTGCTGTAGGCAAAGCTGGGCCTTCAACCTAGATGCCTTGTACCCTTGATTAGCTAGAAAGTTCAAGAGATCTAGAGTAGCCTGCTGGCATGAGGCTTCCGAACTGATAGCCAGAAGTAAGTCATCCACATACTGAAGGACCAGAGTGCCTGGACTTGAGAAGTGGCCTAGACCATGGGCCAGTGCCTGACCAAACACATGAGGGCTATCCCTAAACCCTTGGCGCAAGACCGTCCACATAAGTTGGGACATGTGGTCTGTGGGATCCTCAAAGACAAAGAGAAACTGGGAGTCAGAATGCAGGGGAATAAGAAGAAGACATCCTTGAGGTCCAGAACAGTGAGCCATTCTGCTTTCTCTGGTATTTGAGAGAGCAGGGTATAGGGGTTGGGTACAACTGGATATAGAGGAATTACTGCCTCACTGATGAGTCTAAGATCTTGCACTAGTCTCCACTGACCATTCGGTTTTTGTACTCCTAGAATTGGGGTATTGCAGGGACTGCTGCATTTCCTTACTAAGCTTTGAGCTTTTAAATGTTTAACAATATCCTGTAATCCTTTATGAGCTTCAGGCCTTAAGGGATAGTGCCTTTGATAAGGAAAAGTAGTGGAGTCTTTTAGCCCGATTTGGACTGGGTGGGCATTTTTTGCCCTTCCAAATTGTCCTTCCAGTGCCAAGACTTCAGGGTTGATTCTCTCCTCAAGTAGGGGACAACAAGTGGGTAACTTGTTCCCCATATTCATGTAGATAATAGCTCCAGCTTTGGCTAATATATCTCTCCCTAATAAGGGTGTGGGACTTTCAGGCATAACAAGAAAGGCATGTGAAAAGAGCAAAGTCTCTCAATTACAACTCAGGAGGTGGGAGAAATACCTGGTTACAGGCTGTCCCAGGATTCCTCGGATGGTAACGGACCTTGGGGACCATCGTCCAGGACAGGAGATTAATACTGAGAAGGCTGCACCCATGTCCAGGTGGAAGTCAATTTCCTGGCCTTCAATGTTTAAACATACCCAGGGCTCAGTGAGGGTGATGACATGAGCTGGCGCTTGCCCCAGGCACTGTTAGTCCTGCTGTTGGATCATCTGGTTGGGGGCTTCTGGCCCAGAGAACCTTTGCCGTCTGGGACAGTGTGCCTTCCAGTGATTGCCTCGGCATAGTGGACATGGGTGAGGGGGTGGCTGATTTTTCGTTGGACAATCTTTTTTAAAGTGTCCTTGTAAACCACACTGATAACAAGCCCTACCAGGTGATCGGCCTGCTTAATTTTCTTTCCTCTCTGAACCACCAGGGTTTGTTTGAGGGCCATGACTAAGGCTGTGGCCTTTCTCTGATCTTGCTTTTCCTTTTGGGCCTGTTCCTCTTGGTCCCTATTGTAGAACACCGAGGTTGCCAGGTTTAATAATGCCTCCAGATTTTGTTCAGGGCCCAGGGCTTGCTTTTGGAGCTTCCTCCTGTTATCTGCAGCTGATTGGGTAATAAACTCATCTTTTAGGATCAATTGACCCTCCAGGGAGTCGGGTGACAGGAAAGTATATTTCCTTAAGACCTCCCGTAGCCGCTCGAAGAAGGCAGAAGGATTTTCTTCCTTTCCCTGAGTTATGGTGGACATCATTGAGTAACTCATGGGCTTTTTCCTAATTCTTCTTAGTCCTTCTGGAACACAGGTCAGCAGATGTTTACAACTCCAGTCCCCATGATCGGAGTCTAGATCCCAGTGGGGATCCATACTGGGGATGGCTTGCTGACTGGTAGGGAATTTGTCCCTTTCTTCAGCTGTCATTGTATCATTTACTTGGCTAAGACACCA
This sequence comes from Pongo pygmaeus, assembly GCF_028885625.2. Taxonomy (NCBI): domain Eukaryota; kingdom Metazoa; phylum Chordata; class Mammalia; order Primates; family Hominidae; genus Pongo; species Pongo pygmaeus. The sequence continues at coordinate 27,433,607 of NC_072385.2, read as the reverse complement.
GGTATCTCCAAACTCTCGGGCTGCAGCTAAAGCTGCATTTTTTTCATTAAAGGCCAGGGTTTGATGTAACAATAGCATGACATCTCTCCAAGTGCGATCAGAGGTTTGCCCTAGACCATATAGGACATCTGTATACCTATCAGGATCATCTGAAAGCTTCCACAGGTCTGCCTTGATCTGCTTTAAATCAGAGAGGAAGAAGGGGACAGGAACCCAGGTTGGGCCAAATTCCTCTCCCCCTACAGCTTGAAGGGGACATAACCGATAGCCCAGGGAGTTTTGTGGTACTTTGGAGATTTCTTTGCTTGTTTCCTTTTGGGTGGGGGAGATTAGAGGAGGCTTATCATTAATAGGAAGGGGAACTATAGGGAGGCTAGGATATGGGAGTAAGCTGAGAGGTCCTCCTGTGGGATGTAAATTGCAAGCTTTGCATAGTTGTGGATTCTCCCTCAATGAAAAGAAAGCTTAGAGATAAGGTATTTCACTCTACTTGCCTTCCCTCTTACAGAAAAGGTCAAGCTGCAGGATAGTATTGTAATTTATACTTCCCTCAGGGGGCTATTTTCCCCATCAGAGAGAGAATATTGGGACCAGGCTGTAGTGCAGAAAAAAATGAGCCACCTCTTTTTCAGGGTTTGTGGGTCAAATTGGTCCCAATGGCTTAGGATGCATTTCAGGGGTGAGCCTGTTGATGCCTAAGTGTTTCCTATCTGAAAGACAAAACCGCCTGCGGTTTTGGTTTGTTTGTTTCACCCCAGCCCAAGAACCCACAACAGTCCCTGGACCCTGCTGATCGGAATAGTTGCACTCACCAACGCAGCAGCAGAAACACTAGTTTTCCTCCTAGACCACAAGGAGGACCAAGGAAGGTTGGATTTAGTGGCCCTTACCAACACATTCTCGAAAACCTGCACCCTTGCCTGTCCTCCTACACCACAAAGAGGACCAAGAAAAATCGGATTTAGTGGCCCTTACCGATGCATTCTCGAAAACCTGTTAGAGTTCTAAGCATTCTCCTGTTAGCATTGGGACTTTACCCTGTCCTATAAAGATGTTATGCCCCAAAAATGAAGTGGAGGGCCATACCCTGAGCAAGGGAAGTGATCTCCAGGGTTGGAAGAGTGACGCCTTTTATCCTCACTTCTCATCATGTGAATAGGAAGGATATCGTTTCTGAGGCTCCCCATATCCTAGCTTCAGAAATAGCTTTTGTTAGGCCTTCTAGTCTGAGGAGGGATTCTAAAATTCCAGATAGTCCCCCTGCCCCCGAAGGGGCTTTGGGCAAAAATTATGTCTTTGATTGGTGAGTCCAGGTGCCTAAAGGAGAGAATAGAGTCCTGGAGTTTATACTAGAAATCATTCTTATAGGAGAAACTAGAAAAGCACCAGAGACAGGGAGTGGTTTTTAGAAGCAGAACTATCCTCGGAGAAGAGAGGCAAGAGGAAGTTTGTCTGACAGGCATTAGGACCCAAGGGGCAAGGGTCAGGATAGATAGGATAGATGGGTGAGTCTCGCTTGGGCAACATAACTTTGAGAGTTCCGCTCATGGCCGCAGTCAACCAACTTTCTGTCGGGATCCCGGAGCTGAATGGCTTTCCTCTCTGTTGACCCTCAGCTCAGCCCAGAAGTACAGGAGAAGCGGAAGATGGTTCCAGGCAAACCAACACTCCCAACTCTGAAGAGTTGGGGGTTGTTAGCCCTTTCTCAGAAAGCCTGACACCTGTGTCTCTAGTCCAGTGGCTGCGCCAGTCGCTTTTAACTGGCTGACAGGTGTCCGGTATTTAGCCCCCGAATTCTAAGGAAAACTAGGACAGAATAGCAAGCGAAAGAGGTCCAATGGTGCTCACTGCTTGGTGATAGTCCCTTCCTGGTCACCAAAATGTATCCCATGTGGGTCGCCAAAATGTGTCCGGAATTTATTCCTTCCAGTGGGTTCGTGGTCTTGCTGACTTCAGGAGTGAAGCTGCAGACCTTCGTGGTGAGTGTTACAGCTCATAAAGGTAGTGCAGACCCAAAAAGTGAGCAGCAGCAAGATTTATTGTGAAGAGTGAAAGAACAAAGCTTCCACAGCGTAGACGGGGACCCGAACGGGTTGCCTCTACTGGCTCGGGTGGCCAGCTTTTATTCCCTTATTTGGCCTTGCCCACGTCCTGCTGATTGGTCCATTTTACAGAGCGTTGATTGGTGCGTTTTTACAGAATGCCGATTGGTGCATTTACAATCCTTTAGCTAGACACAGAGCACTGATTGGTGCGTTTACAATCCTCTAGCTAGACAAAAAAGTTCTCCAAGTACCCACTCAACCTAGGAAGTCCAGCTGACTTCACTTCTGAATTGTTGCTGGATCATATTCAGTAGAGCAAATGAGGAACTTCAGGGGCCATACCTGTGGAAGTCCTCTGCAAACTATACAGCTTCATGTGATCACCTCTAACAAAGCTTGGCCTCAAGATAAAAGTGGCTCATTTGTGGGGGAAAAAAAGCAAAATTAACTGACTCACAAAATGTTGTAGATGATGAGATCTCAGAAAACAACCCATCCCCTTGGCTGGGCTGCTTTTTTTTTTTTTTTTTTAAAGAAGGAGTCTCACTCTGTTGCCCAGGCTGGAGTGCAGTGGCCCAATCTCGGCTCACTACCACCTCCACCTCCCGGATTCAAGTAGTTATCTGCCTCAGCTTTCCGAGTAGCTGGGATTACAGACACCCACCACCACGCCTGGCTAATTTTTGTATTTTTAGTAGAGACGAAGTTTCACCATCTTGTCCAGGCTGGTCTTGAACTCCTGACCTCATGATCCATGTGCCTTGGCCTCCCAACGTGCTAGGACTACAGGCGTGAGCCACCATGCCCAGCTAGGATTTTTTTTACAGGTGGGAGAAATGAGCCCCAGAGTAGATGGGCAGCTGACTCAAGCTCACATCTCTAGTTAAACATCCTTTTGTTGCATAAAGTGATGCCACTGGATTGTCACATACACTTCTGTACTGATTTCCTCTCTTTGGAAAAAGTATTAGCATGGTAATATAGTATAGTATAACCAAATGGAACTTTTCCCAGTTTGTCTTACAGTTTAAACTCTACTTTGTTTTATTATTAAAAATACACACAGTCACCTTTCAGTGAATGAAGAAATTTGTATTTTAAATGTCGCTAATAACAGCAAGCTTATTGATAAGTAAAAGTATTATGTGAACAAATCATTCCCAGCCCCAGCTAGAGATCCAAAAGCAATTGAGAAGGAGTTCTTGAAGAAGGAAAAGGGAGGAAGTTAAAGAGAGTTTAAAATGCCAAGAGAGCCTGAGGTCCACAGAACCATCCTTAGGGCCTTCATTTCAGACCCTGTGAACAAACACTTGCTGACAGTCCAGGACTAACCCACCAATGGAAAGGGAGCTGCTCCAGCAGTATCTTTGATCATTATCATATAATCAGATCCGTACCCTGTGATCCCACACACAAGGCACAAGGATCATTCTCTCTCTCAATGCTCTTCTCAGGTGCTTATTGCACCTTCAAGAGACTGCCCTTTGATGTTCCGTTGAGGCAGATTTCACCTTTATAAATGGGCAGAAAAGAGCAGGCAGGGATCCAGGGGGAAGAACATAGTGACTTGCTGGATCTGACTGTGCCCCTGTTAAGGGCCTTGCCTGATAAGTCTCATAGAAAAGGACAATGTTCTTTTCTCCAGGAAATGGCAGGCTTTGACAAGTTTTTAAAGCCTTTCAAAATTCAACAAATACAACCCACGAGGGTTCAGACCAAGGTTCAGATTCAAAGTAATTATAAAGGAAGATTATTTTTTAATCAAGAGTTGTATACAGTACCACGATTTTGTGATACATGTTTGTGCAGCAGGATGTCAGATGAACGCCCTGCACCAACCCGGGGATTCTTGTTTCATTCCTACCTGTTGATGCCTAGCTATTGAAACATCAATATTGGAAATTTCATTAGTAAAACAGAGAAGGAGGTTGGAATCTTTTAAGTCGCTTCCAATTGAAAGGGCTTTGTGTCAGTGAGGAAATAAAAAGTAACTGTACCTTAAAATGTATTTTTAAAAAGCATGCTCTCCAAGTACAAGGTTTTCCTGTTTGTTGTTATTTAAGCATTCTGACTTCAAGCTGAACATCCCTGTGGGCTGCCTCAGTGCTCAATCCCATAGCCAGCAGTATAGCCCTCTCCCTGGACAGCAGCACGCCTCACTCGCGGAGCCATGTCTAGAAAGAGAAAATGCCATTAGAAATGAAGTCTGCAGAACTACCTTGGCATTGACACAGCAGCTTCCAAGTTCATGTTCTTCACCATCATATGGTTCAGATATTTCCTCAGTATTGTGAATTTCTTTAAGAGGGATCCATAAGTCTTTTTCATGTCGCCTCCACTGGTGTGTGAATTAGGCATTCATTTGGAAAATAAGTACCTTTTTTAAATGCTTTATGTACTCACACCAAATGTAATAGATTCTTACACTTACAAATCTGTCATGCTTGTTCTCCTCTGGTCATTTTCTTTTATAAAGATATTCTGATGAAATTAATTTGAAGTTTTCCAGTGTGGCCTACTCCATTTAAAGGGACAACATAAGTTAAACTTTTCAAATTTAGAGTCCACTTTACTTTTCCAGTATACTTTCCAGTATCCTCCTGTATACTTTCCAGTATAAGGCAACTGAACCATTAGTCTGAAATAATGCCATGTATGTATTTTTGTTCTCTTTGCAGAGTGTTCGACCTACACCACAAAATGATGCCATAACGGTACACTTTAAGCCAATTACATTAAAAGCATCAGAAAGTAAATACACCAAGGTTGCAAGCATTAGTTTTGATGGCAAGTATTCACCTTTTTCTCTCTGATAGAGTGATGTTATTTTGATAAACTAGAAAGCATCTGTATTGACGTGTTAATATAGAAATCCAAACTGTTTTACCATCAGAATTTACTGCTTAGGTTGATTTTTTTTTTCCCCCCTGTAAACCATCATGAACTCTTACTTGATTGATTCATGAGAGAAAATACCACAACTTTATAAAGCTAAATCAGTATTAGCAATAGAAAAGCACTAGCAAATACATTAGGATTGGAATCATTTCCATAATCTGGGCTAGCCTTTTTACACATATTATGTATTATAATTCATCTTAATTATGAAGTTACAGTATATTTGAAGTTCAGAAGCATGTTTGAATTTGAGAGCAAAAATAAAAGTATTCTTTGTAACATTTTCATATATTGGCTTTTATAGGCAAAACAGATCCCCTACTTAAGCTAAAATAATAGACTTTATGACAGAATTGTCCAATTCGCTATTATTTCTAACGTGTATGGTATACATTTTGATACTTGAAGTGTTAAGCCAGACGATACCATTTTTATAGCATGTTTTTATTTAGTTTTGCCTACTTTAATTGGAACATTCATTGAATTTGCTGTCACAACATTTTTAAAATAATGACTTAATGGCTGCTTAACCATATAGATAATTAAATGAGAATTGAACCTCTGAACAGGGCTTTTTTCATAGGCACCCATGCAACTGAGTAGCTGCTATTAAGCTTAAATTTTGGCTTTATGATAAAGCCATCTCTGCTCAGAGTCCACATGGTAAAGCTCAGCTCCTCATTGGATGAGAGTATTTGATCAATGAATGTAGGAGGACACTGGCACGCTTTGCACAGTGTTTATGAGAGTATCTATGCCTGCTGCTCACTGTGGAGAGTTCCAGGGAGGGTCTGGAGCGGCTACAGAGGTGGGGCTGGCCTCAGGGTTCGTCCTGTGAGCTCAGTGAGGACTCCCAAGGAATAAAAATCACATAGGCAGCATACTTCATGACACAGTTGTCAAGAAATAGTATTATAGCAGGCATTAATGCCACAGTTATTTCTACATTTGTGGTAAAGTGTTCTCTATGCTGCTGAGAGACCACATTCATGCCTACCAGTGTCAGTAGCACGAGGTACATTGCCTTCCCTTACAGAGGAGAAGGAGGCTAATTTTTGTATTTTTAGTAGAAACAGGGTTTCACCATGTTGGCCAGGCTGGTCTTGAACTCCTGACCTCAGGTGATCTGGCTGCCTCAGCCTGGCAAAGTCCTGGGATTACCGACGTGAGGCACTGCACCCAGCCAGGATGAGAGCATTTAGGACCCACCCTTCACAGACATGCCGGAAAGTTCTCCACATGCTCTGCAAGGGTGGAGAGCTACTCTTCTCTAGCTCCTGTATTGACCACAGACTTAATCTTTCCCTTCTTGAGATAAATGCGACGTCATTAGCGTTGGTTCTTCTGAGATCGTAGGCTCTAAGATAATTGTTTCTTAAAGAAGTATGTAAAATGAAATACAACAGCAAAGGGAAAGCATCTTTAAGAGCAAATGCTACATTTCTTGAAAGTAGGTTTTTAATATCATGTGAAAATTCCCCCACCATTCACCTCTCCCACCACCACGCTAGATCCCCACACAAAATACCTCTGAGATTGCTGTGAAAATCAGTCAGGAAGTGTGTGTTATTTAACTTTTAATATTGTTAGAATGCACCTTATATATGTATTAACTCTACAGTGTTCATTTATCAAGCATCTTTCTCATCAAAAACCATTCATGATTTCAACAGAATTTTCTTGAGCTTTTTGACCACTTTATTTGCTGTGTATGATACAATGTCATGAAATGCTTAAATGTGGCCCTTGTAATCAGTCTTACGTCAGAACAAATAGTGAAAAATTGAAAGCATCCAGAGATGGCTAACTAGCAAGCAGAGAAATAAGAGGCTGAATGGGAATTTTTAAAATGGAAAGTCTGTGTCTGCACATAATCAAACACTAGATGTCATACCATTTCCTTGTTCTTTTTTGTCGTGAGGTTGGACGACACACATTTGCGGAACTCACATATGAATTCTTCACATAAATGGAAGTGTTCGTAAAGTACTCTAAGAGGATAAACATAAACAGCTTCTTTATTTGCTTTGAAAAGAACCATCTAATGGGTACCTAGATTGGACCCAACTGAGTCAATTTCTGTAATTCCTTATTTATTTATTTATTTATTTATTTATTTTTATTTTTTTGGGTCAGAGTCTCACTTTGTTGCCCAGGCTGGAGTGCAATGGCGCAGTCTCGGCTCACTGCAGCCTCCACCTCCCAGGCTCAAGCGATTCTCCTGGCTCAGCCTGCCAACTAGCTGAGATTACAGGCACGTACCACCACACCTGGCTAATTTTTATATTTTTAGTAGAGACAGGGTTTCACCATGTTGGCCAGGTTGGTCTCGAACTCCTGACCTCAGGTGATCTGGCCACCTCAGCCTGGCAAAGTGCTGGGATTACCGACGTGAGGCACTGCACCCAGCCAGGATTATTCAAAACTGCTACGAAATCTGAAGTTTTTACTTCATCTAAGATGAGGACAATATAATATGATGACAGGAGGGGATTTATCTCCTCTTATACTGTGAGTTTTAGGGTTGGCTGATTTTTGAGAAGAGCTCTGAATTCTTGACTTTTCTTATACTATGCTACTTTATTGGTGATAGAGCAAGACTTTGGCCATACAAGAAATGTTATTTCTTTCTCAGTTCAAGTGTAAATCAGCAGGGCTAAGTGGGGGGTAATTTTGCCTCCAAGGGGTATCTGGCAATGTAGAGAGGCATTTTGGTAGTCACAGCTGCAGGGATGCTACTGCCGTCTAGCAAGTAGAGGTCCGGGATGCTGCTAAACATCCTACAGTACACACAACAGCCTCCGCAACAAAGAATTAATCTGGCCTAAAATGTTAACAGTGCCAAGGATGAGAAATTCTGCTGTAAGTAAAGCCAAAGCCTGTGGCTACAGCAAAGCAGCTTAGGTACGGTGTTTTACCTCCTGAACCATGCTCACCAGCTAATTCTTTATCTGCTTATCTTATTATAGGAAATATAAAACATTTTCCCCCTTTTGTATGAAAAATGTGATGTTTCATTTAAAATGTTATAAAAAGTGTTCTGTTGGCCAATTTGGAAGCTCAACTTTTTTTTTTTTTTATTAAGATTTTGTTAGTTTACATAAATTCACTAATTCTCTTTGGTAGTAAAAGGTAACAGATTATTTTTTATGCTTCCTTTCAGCATTGAAGGCAAAAAAGCCATCTCAGTTTTCTGGGAAAATAACAGTTAAAGCAAAGGAAAAGAGTTACTCTAAACTTGAAATACCATATCAAGCAGAAGTTTTAGATGGGTAAGTTTCTTTTTAAAATAAATTCTATAACTTTTTACTAATCAGTAAATTATATTTTCCTGCTAAATGACCTGCAGAAATACTAGCCACGTTCACATAAACTTGATGGAATTATTTTTTAAAAGAACAGCCCCAACTATAAAAGAGAAAACCTCCTATATTTTGTTTATATTTTACTTTTTTAGAAGAAAAGCGTAAGTGGGATGATAGGATTTGGGCTTAAATGAAGACTTAATGATTCAAAAATACGATTTTTTTAATATTATTTAAATCATTTGAACCATTTCCTTTCTGACATTTGTTTGTAATATGTAAGTGATTGTGGCCTATTATTAAAGTATTTTGACACTCGAAACAAAATTCTTTATATTCCTTTGTAAATTCATAAACACTTCTAGAATTACAACTTTTTATAAATGGGAAGTAACATGTTCATTTTTTATTATACTTTAACCAATAGTAGTTTAATACTCAATTTGGCAAAGATTCATTTTAACAAAGCTCCTTGTAATTCAGTGATAAACATGATTTTTTTCAAAGTAAAGCTTTTTTTGTTGATATGTCTTTGATTCTAATTGTATGAGTCATATAATTCATTAGAGAATGGTTCTGTATATTAATTTCAATATTTTGCAAGCTAAATTTTGTTTTAAATCATATAGTCAATCACTAAAATATTATAGGTCTAAATCTTTAATACAATCCCTAATGCTAAATGTAAATTATTACTTACAGCAAAAGAACTTGGATTTTAAATTAACACATGGACATAAAAATGATTTATTTTGTTCTTGTTGTTTTTTTTAATAGTTATTTGGGATTTGATCATGCTGCAACATTATTTCACATCCGAGACAGCCCTGCTGATCCTGTGGAAAGGCCAATTTACCTTACTAACACTTTCAGTTTTGCGATCCTCATTCACGATGTGTTGCTACCAGAAGAAGCCAAAACAATGTTTAAAGTATGTCCAGGAGCCCTCATACTTTTAATTTTCCTGGTCTACCAACTAGGTGATGCTGACACTTTGTTTTTTTTCTCTTCTGTCGTTTCTCAGGTTCACAACTTCAGCAAACCAGTCTTAATTCTTCCTAATGAATCAGGATACATTTTTACCCTGCTTTTTATGCCTTCCACATCATCCATACACATTGATAACAACATTTTACTTATTACCAATGCTTCTAAATTTCATTTACCCGTGCGGGTATACACAGGCTTTTTAGATGTAAGTATATTATCCACCTTTAACATTTAAACTCCCTGCCCACCTTTAATGTTTTCAGATCTTATTAGGCAATTGTGTTACATACGGTTTGCCATTATCTGTGCTCTGCAAATTGATCTAATTCTCCTAGTCAGTTTTTACCTTTCCAGGTAACTAGTTTTTACCTTTTCCGGCAGCTCTCTGTTGTGATACAGTTGACTTCTCTAGTTACAGTCTCAGATCTTTTCCACATTCTGCTTTCTCTTGGATATGCTTTTAAACTATTGTAATAATGGGGAATATAGAAAAGAACTAAATAGAAAAGTGATAGGTAGAAAAAGAAGAATACAAGGAAGGTGAAGAGGGATATACATAGGGAGGAGATGATCAAAACCAAGAAATATGGGGACAAAGAAGAGAACCAGATAGTAAAGAAGAAAATAAGGTGGTAAAGATGCAAAGTTGGAAGATTATATATGACACAGAAGGAAACAATGAAGGTACTCCTGGTACAGAAAATAAGCAGAGGGAAAAAATCCAAACAAAGCTATCTTGAGAGTGATCAATGAAAGAAGCTTAGATAAGAGATAAAACTGTTAGGAAAGATAAAAAGAAAGCTAGGACATCTAGAAATGTAGCCCTTTAAATAGTTGGCATCGATTAGAATTTTAGAGCTGGAGGGACCTTCAGTAATGTCTCGCTCCTGCTTCAGTTATTTTGTTTCAGTGATCATTGGTGATGCTTGCTGAGACCACATGCTTTTTGCCCGATCCCCTAGGGTTCCACTAAACCTCTCTTAGTAGTTTAGCTTCCTGCTTCTTTCATGTGCCCTCAGAGGAGGAATAGCAACTCAGCAGAAGCCATGGCTGTTTTCATTTCTGATTACTCAAAAGACTTTCATCATACAAAGCCCTCAACTATGTTGTATAAATGTGTGGTTTTATGCATATATACATAAAGCATAGGAAAGCATCGGAACTGTAATTTTTTGTTTTTTTTTTTTAGACGGAGTCTCGCTCTGTTTCCCAAGCTGCAGTGCAGTGGTGCAATCTCAGCTCCCGGGTTCAAGCGATTCTCATGCCTCAGCTTAGCTTTCCGAGTAGCTGGGATTATAGGTGCACACCACCATGCCCAGCTAATTTTTGGGGAACTTTAATACATCTTTAATATAGTTACTTTCTCTTCATAATATTGTTACATCAATGTGACTTTTTGTTTAATCTGGTTCTTTTATATCTTTCCAGTACTTTGTATTGCCCCCCAAAATAGAGGAACGTTTCATAGATTTTGGAGTACTGAGTGCTACAGAAGCAAGTAATATTTTATTTGCAATTATAAACAGCAATCCAATTGAGGTAAAAACCTGTTTTTATTCTAAATCGCATTTAAGGATTTTATGCTTGTGTTGTGATAATCATTTTCATATCTTCTTTTAAAGTTGGCTATAAAAAGTTGGCATATCATAGGAGACGGTTTATCAATAGAACTTGTAGCTATGGAAAGAGGCAATAGAACTACAATAATTTCAAGCCTGCCAGAGTTTGAAAAATCCTCTTTATCAGACCAATCATCGGTAAGTAAACTTTCTTATTGTCTCCTTAAAGTAAGATGGATGTCTAAACTGCAAGCGGAAGGTCATTGCTATGCTACATGGATCACTATTATTTTTATGCAGTTCATAATAGTGTTGGTTACTTGCTATTAAAAGGACCTTATAGGTAATGTAATTCAACCCCCTATTTTTATGATGAGGGCACTGAAACCCAAAGGGGTTTAATTCTGCCTTGTCATAAAAAGTTCTATAACACACAAATTTTTAATTATCTTTTTGTAACACAAGTGTCATTACAGGAGAAATTGCCATGGGTACTAAACTAATCTTGTGTTCATTTAGTTTACTGGGAAAAAGGGATGGCCCTGAACATTGGTAGAAAATATTTTCAATTATACAATAATATGTCTGTCCAGTTACTGCCTCAGTATCAGTGAGGCAAACATTGTTTGATCACTGTGAGTCTGCCTACATATTTTTACCTGTCTAATAAACATGTTACAGTTGGTTGTAAGAGAGCACTAAACAAGAGAAAACAAATTTATTAGTTTCAGCACTCACCAGTACTGAAAGGGGAACTTGGAGTTTCTACCTACTGGGAAAAGAATTAGAATCACAGTCTGTGAGAAGGAGCATCAGATATCTCATCTGCAGGTTAGAATAGAATTTCTTGGGGCAGGTTTACAAAAGGAAAAGCAAGTGTGCTTTTACACAGAGAGTGTTGACAAACACGTTTCCGTGGAATGCCATAGGTCTGGTGTTTTGTTATATCTGACCTGAGCTGCCCTGAAGATATGAATATTAACGTTACAGAGTGACATCCACAGCTTGAAGCAGAGCCAGCTGTGTATACAATTGTGGCTCCAATGTGCCTGAAAGGTTGGGGGAAGGCTGTGTCCCTCTGCTCCAGCCCCTTTGGCCATACAGGTCCATGGGTGAAGAGTGAGGAGCTTTATTAGCAAGAGGACCACACCCCTCCCTCTTTCAGAAACCAGCTTTTTCAGTGGCCCATGGAACAAGTGTAGTAGAGAAAAATCAAGGGATGGACACTATTTTGAGATATTTGTACACAGTGATATGGTAATTTAGTGTCATACTGGTATATGTTAGGATTTGGAAGTCATTTTATCACTTCACCCTTCATTTCCATTTTAATAGGAAACTTCAACTAACAAGGCTAATTAATGATACCATTTCTACTATCTACAGGTAACATTAGCTTCAGGCTATTTTGCAGTCTTCAGAGTCAAACTTACTGCAAAAAAATTAGAGGGGATTCATGATGGAGCCATCCAGATCACAACAGACTATGAGGTAAGGACTTTATGGGGATTCATGGCAGTGGGGTTTTTCTGAATAAGTCAGTCCTTTCTTGTCTTTATGAAAACAAAGAATTAAGTTTACTCATAAAGTTACAGTTTACCAGTTTCATACCTTAAAAACTGAGCTTTCGAGAATAGTTTATAGAAGATTGGTGTTCATAGGCTCATAGTTTTTTGATAAAACCCAATCCTCCTAACCTAAAAAGCAACTTCAGAAAAATGCCTTTAGCACGTTTAGAATTGCTTTGTTAGAAACCTGCTTAAACAGATGACTATATCATTGCACAGACCCCAACTGAGTGTCCTGAGTTAGATATCTCTGATTGTTCCTACCATCATAAATAGCAGTCAGGGTCTAACATTTCTGAAAAGGAAGATAAAATCAGGAGATCATGTCCTAATCTGAGTGCTCACATTTATATTTTCATGAGTTATTCAAAGTCAAGGGACTAAAGGTTACTAAGCTTTTAATTAAAATATTCTGTGTGGAGCTTATTTTGCATTCAGTAAGATTTTGAATGGATGTATTTCTGCCAGACCTAAATGTTTTTAATTGTATATTTAAAAGCTCTTAGGAAAGTCAAGCACTGCTAAATTCAACAACTTGCCACCTTTGCCCTCATAGATGTTTTCAGTATACACAACTCCCACGTGGAAAAAAAAAAATGTAATTATAAAATAAACAGAATTGGCCATTTAATAATAAATGATTTGTTGAGAGTATGTCAGGTGAGGAATTCATGGTTATCACTCATGACAGAAATAAGTACATTTCAGAATTCAGATAAATTTTTGTTAATATGGGTGAAAATAAGAATTAAGAAAAATACCCTAGAGGAGTAGCTTTGAGAGTTACTAACAGTATGGGATGGGATTCTAACTCTAGAATGTTCAGTGCATTTTTAAAAATTAGGTTGATGTCTATTTCTATATCAAAAAAAAGCTATATAACTCTACATATGCTGGATTTTACATACATTGTTTTAGGAGTACAGTTTGACTTTCTTTTTTAAAATAATCTATTTTATAGATTATTTGTATTTTGAAATACAAAAATATTTGTATTTTTAAAAATCTGTCTTCATTGCTTCCCCGTTGTTTAGTCTTTTTTACGTGTTTTCAATGAATCACTGAGAAATCTGTGGAAATGTGTTATATTTCATTACATTTTATGGAGTACATTGGACAGATTAAACAGTATCTATGGGTGATTTTAATATTGGTATGGAGCTGGTTATTGTCAATGTTAGTCCCAAAATTAGGTTAACCCCAAAATATAATGCAATAGTTATCAAGATCAAGCTAAGTCTTAACTACTTATTTATCGTCATCTTCTTGACTTCACAGATCCTGACAATCCCTGTGAAGGCTGTGATTGCAGTAGGCTCACTGACCTGCTTCCCTAAGCACATGGTCCTTCCACCTTCCTTTCCAGTAAGACCATTAATACACACATTTTTCTATTGCTCGTTTTTTGCCTTTGCCTTTAGCTCTGTGTTCCTAGAATCTTACAGTAAAGTCAGTTATTCTTTATTAGTCATTTATTTTAAAGACATTATACCAGGTTCTTTAGAAGACGTAAAGAGATACAGTCCTTTTCCTCAAAAAGTTTTCTATCTAGAAAGGGAAATGGACCCACAATTCAGAGCTGTAAAGCGGAATGTAGAAGTTGCCCTAAGAGGAGTGAAAATAAAGTGCTGTGAGGGAAATACACATCTCACTGATGCAGGGGCTATGGGAGCCAGCTTAGAATTTCTTCCAACAGAGATGGAGAAGGGGTGGCAGAGATGTGAATCCAGGGCCAGGGCGCAAGCTCAACAGGGATGCAGAGGCAGTAAAGTCTGAAGTTGGTTCAGGCAATAGTGAGTTGTCCAGTTTGGCAAGAATGGAGAAAAGTTTTAAGAGAGAAAATGGAATGGTCTGTGGGGGTGATAACATGGAAAAAACTTAAATGCACTTAAGTTCATGGGAATATGAAATTTTTGAGTGAAGACTTGACATCATCAGAGCTGAGCTTTAAAGACTGGCTCTCTGCAGAACGAAATAGAGGACACAGATGAAAGTAACAATAGAGTGCCTGGAGGCCAATCCACAGACTGGCCAGAGTCCATGTGAAAAGTGCCAAGGGGAGGTTTGAGCGTATGGCTGTGGCAGAGGCAGTAAAGTCCCTTCATACCTCCAAGCCTTTGTTGTTTCTCTGCCTCGAATGCCCTTCCTCCTGTCCTTCCTTCAAAGAACTCCTACGTGTCTTTCAAGATTCAATTCCATTGTCATCTCCTCTCTGAAGATTTCTTGACTCCTCTAGACAATACTGGTTGTTTCATGTGTGATCCTAGAATACTTTGAAATTACCCCTCTTGCTGCAAGCCTCATATTGTGCTATAAATATTTCCTTATAAGTTGGCCTCCCCAGTGAGAGTCTGAGATCCTCTAGGAAAGGGATGAGAGATCGTTTCTTCCCAATAGCAGGCACTTAGTACATAATGTATGGATGAAGGAACAAATGATGTAGAGGGAACATAGGCAAGAGATATTGCAGGTGAATAATTTGAACTGTGCTTATATCCTAAAGAGGTCATACAGACTGAAACAAGTATGGGGAGGAGGGTGGATAGAGGAGGCAGGAATATGGCTTAGAGTTTGAGCCTGGAGAACAAAGACAAAACAAATGAGAAAACCAGGAGAAGATGCTGCCTTTTGCAAGAAGATGGTGCAGTCCATTCAGGAATACCAGGGCAAATGTAAAAGTGTCTCACATCTAGTGGTGGGAGACAGTAGTGGGTTAGGAGAAACAAGACATTGCAAAATCCTAATGCTGTATGCAAGTTGAGCATCCCTAACCCAAAAATCTGAAATCCAAAGTGTTCCCAAATCTGAAATATTTTGAGATCACATGTGGAAAATTCTACACCTGACCTCTTGTAACAGGTTCCAGTCAAAACTTTGCTTCATGCACAAAGTTATTTTAAATGTTGTATAAAATTACCTTCAGGCTATGCATATAAATGTATATGAAACATAAATGAATTTCATGTTTAGACTTGGGTTCTGTCCCCAAGATATCTCATTATATATATGTAAATATTCCCCAAAAAAATCTAAAATACTTCTGGCCCCAAGCATTTTAAATAAGGGATACTCAACCTGTACAGTAAAACCTAAATTCAACATTTAACTCCTTAAAAATACAAACTTTGAATTACTAGTTTCATCACATTTAAGTTTGGGTCTTAATTAAATCCTCATCTTCCTGTCATTCCACTTTGTACTAACTGTACTAAACTCTTGACTTCGTTATTTATCCAAAAGAGCCATGTTTATTCCTTCCATTACCTTCTCAATCAATGATGTCCTTAATCTCTGCGTAAACTCTGGCAGGGAAAAGTTCAGTTCAGAAGACAGCAGATGACACAGTGAAAAGCCCCATGAGTGGAATAAATGAGAAAGCATGTGTATAAAAACAAGATGTTGGTCTGGATCCATTTGTGTTGCTATAAAGGAATACCTGAGGCTGGGTGATTTATTTTTAAAAAAGAGGTGTATTTGGCTTGCAGTTCTGGAGGCTGTGCAGGAAGCATGGCCCCAGTGTCTGCATTGGTGAGGGCCTCAGGCTGCTTCCACTCATATTGGAAGGCAAAGAGGATCTGGCATGTGCAAAGATCACATGGCAAGAGAGAAGAGAGGGAGGTGCCAGGCTCTTTTTTAACAACCAGTGGTTGTGTGAACTAATGGCATGAGAACTCATTACCACAAGGTCAGAACACACCAAGCCATTCATGAGGGATCCACACCTGTGGCCCAGACACCTTCCATAGGGCCCCACCTCCAACACTGGGGATCACATTTCAGCATGAGATTTGGAGGGGTTGGTTTTGAACTGCTTCAGATTAAGCTTTCAGATATCTCTAGGAGGCTTACAGGACCAGATACTTGCTTGGAATTCTAAATTACCTCTATATTACCAATCCTGTCAATCTCTTTATCAGATGGAGAATACTAGAGCTTACTGGAAACAATACCTCAGAATAAACATTTCACGTAACTCATAGCTTAATATTTGAATAGAATTGTGAGAGCAGCGTTTATATCTGTGAGCTCTTTTGATCCCCCACACCCCCAAGAGACAAGGCACGAGGGAAGTAGTTATTTCAAGTACACCAAGTGCAGTGACTGCCCGAGGGCTCCTGTCAGCATCACAGCTGCATGCCTGCCCTCTGCTGGCTGTCGGGTGTTTTAGCCTCACTGGGCTGTAAATGAGGAGCGCTGGCCTCAGTGTCACAGTCCTTCCGTGCACTTTTTCCTGTGCACGCTCCTCACTTCTGTATTTTTTATTCCAAATATTTAAACAGTGGGTTTAATCATTTCAGAGACCTCTTCAAATGAGTAGGAATCTACAAAAAGATAAAATTTTGTATTCGGCCAAAAGAAAGATTGTAATATTCTTCTGGAGGATTACATAAATTATTTAATTTTTTAATTTAAAATTTGGTACCCTGTCACAGACAGAAGCTTGTGACTGATAAGAGCAATTGCTGGTTATTTAACAGTTTTATCTGTGTGCTGGGGTTTTTTTTTGTTTGTTTGTTTGAGATGGAGTCTCACTCTGTCACCCAGGCTGGAGTGCAGTGGTACGATCTCGGCTCACTGCAGCCTCTGCTTCTCGAGTTCAAGTGATTCTCCTGCCTCAGCCTCCCCAGTAGCTGGGACTACAGGTGTGTGCCACCATGCCTGCTAATTTTTTGTGTGTATTTTTAGCAGGAACAGGGTTTCATTATGTTGGCCTGGCTGGTCTCGAACTCCTGGCCTCAAGTGATCCACCCACCGTAGCCTCCCAAAGTGCTGGGATTACAGGCATGAGCCACCGCGCCCAGCTTGTGTGCTGTTTTAATAAGATACTTGACAACCCATAATTTCAAAAGATGTGTAATTTCTCTTTGATACAAATGACATATATTTTTCCTAATGAAGAGACTTTCTTTTTTAAAAAACTGTGATTTTGTCCCCTTTGGCTTTAGATTTTAGAATTCAGTGATTTCAGGGCATTCTTGCCTGGGTGTAAACAAACCTTGCTTACCAAACTGAAAGTAACCATTCCCTTTATCTAAAGCTATCTCTGTTTGTACCTTTGTTGGCATCCTCAATATCTTAACATGAAAGTGTGAATGTTACGTCAATCATTTGTCACAATATTGCAAAGATTTGTCCTCCTGATTTTTCTGTAACGTGCCATAGCAAGAAAAAAAAGTTTTTTTGGTGAGGATTTTTGGCTGTTGATTACAATTTAGAGATTATCAATTGATGAACATTCTAAGATGTCTTTTGGGCTTTGGTTTCCTAGAAGTATGCTTGTCTACTCTGAAGCTTGTGATCTTAAGAAAATTTAACCATATACAAATGAGTTTGTTTTTTGCTTTCTTCCTTCAGGGGAAAATAGTTCATCAAAGTTTAAATATTATGAATTCCTTCTCACAGAAGGTAAAAATACAGCAAATACGATCTTTGTCAGAAGATGTGCGATTTTACTATAAACGACTACGGGGCAATAAGGAAGACTTGGAGCCAGGAAAAAAATCAAAGGTTTGAAGATGTTATATTTGAGAATTCCCATCGGTTAACATTTTGTTTTATGACATCCTGTGGATTTGGGATTCATGGTTCTCCTGTGCCTCTTTATAGATTGCAAACATTTATTTTGATCCTGGACTACAGTGTGGGGATCATTGCTATGTTGGCTTGCCTTTTCTATCCAAATGTAAGTGACCTTGCTGTTCTCTCTCATGTCTTCACTTCACCCAAAATACTCTTTTAGTAAGAGGCTGCCACTTTTAAAGTACATTGCTGTCTTTTGTTACTATAGAAATTATTTGAAGGAAAATTGACAAGTGAGTATAGATGCAGGTTAAGTATGTTTCCTTGTTTTAGCTGAACCCAAAGTGCAGCCTGGTGTAGCCATGCAGGAAGATATGTGGGATGCCGACTGGGATTTGCATCAAAGCCTGTTCAAGGGATGGACAGGAATAAAGGAAAATTCAGGTCATAGGTGAGTGGTTTATGTTTATTTATTTTAGCCATCTTTACAAGCTTGAAACATAATGCTTTCTAAATTTTATTCTTATGTTAGATTATTTTGCTTTATAGCTAAGAAAGAATGCCTAATTTTCAGAAAGTTATTAGTGAGGCATCTTAAATTGCCATTTTAACTGTATGTTGCTTGGAAATATACATACTGTCATTTTTCTCTTTTCTGCGGTGCTTTAGATATTTCTTACACTCCAAGAAAATATTTGAAGTTGTCTTTATGTAGGATGACAACAGTATTCACCTTAGACTCATCCATTTGCATAGGAAAGAAAGTTTTTTACCTGCCACTGATGTCTGTTAAAGGCAAGGAAAACATTTTCTAGGTTTGCCCCCACCTAGACACTTGGTACAAGACCAGAGTGTCTGTTTGCTTATTGTGAAAAGAATACCTCCTTCCTTTTTTTTTGAGACGGACTCTCACTCTATCACCAAGCTAGAGTGCAGTGGCGTGATTCTCCTGCCTCAGCCTCCCAAGTAGCTGGGACCACAGGCACACGCCACCATGCCTGGCTAATTTTTGTATTTTTAGTAGAGATAGGGTTTCACCATGTTGGCCAGGATGGTCTCCATCTCTTGACCTCATGATCCACCCACCTCAGCCTTCCAAAGTGCTGGGATTACAGGCGTGACCCACTGTGCCCGGCCCACCCCCTTCCTTTCTAAGTGCCGAGCTGTTCGGGAGCACACAGGGCTCCATTCAGACAGGCCCCACAGTGTTTCTTTGGCAGGTAGGAAATGTGCATCTAATGACAAATCAATACCGCACCCGGATTCAAAAACAAAAAATGTATTGATTTGGTAGTATAGAAATCTGATCTTTTCATGTACTTCAGAAAAGAATTTGACTAGAGTAATGATAGTGTGGCAGCTAATGGAAACTGCTCTTCTCAAGCTGCTAATTTGAAATATATTTGTTAGTATCAGCATATTCCCATTTAAGAGTACTGTAAATTCTCAAACCATTAATAATTGGAGGGTTTGTTTATCTGAACTCTGCTATGAAAAGTTTTCTTAAGGCAAAAGAAAGTCGAATGTTTACTTTAAAAAGATGGTTAAAATGAATACAAAAGAGATTTCCTCTAATGGACTTGCTAAGAGAACACTAATTAAAACTCTCCTTTGTACCCTGTATTTCCACAGTGGACATTATAAAGGACAAGCAAGCCCCAAATGTTAATGTCCAATTATGAACAAATAACTTACAGTGCTGTCCTAGGCTCAGCTGCTAAGGAACCTCTTCACCTCCTACTCACAAAAAGCCTGCCCTCCTCTCTGTGTCCCCAGCACCCCCATTGCTAAGACCGGGGCTCCCTGTCTGTCTTGAGTGCACAGTAGATGTGATATTCTCCCTGATCCTGCCTTTGTGTTACTTTGTTATGTGTGTGTTACAGAGGATTTCTGCTACTAGTCATATAAACTTGTACTCTTACCAGTATTAGAGAGTATCATAACACTACAGCAGTAGAGTTAGGGGTTAAAATATGCTTCAGCGTTTAGTCCCAAGAATCTTAGCTCCATTTATAATATTGTGTCTTTGGGAATGTGTTCTGAGTTCTAAGCAACTGGCTTATACACACTTATAAGTAGGGAGATATTCAGATAAGGTCTTGAATATTGCTGAAAATTTTACATGTGTCTGCACGAAACCCTCATAGGTTTTACCTCTGTTGTCAACTGATGTCTTCATTGAATGTGAGGACTCTGTTTTGTTTTTATATCAAGGGGGAAAAAAGCCATATGGCAAGCAATGCACTGCCTTCTCATTAGTTCTACTGAAAATGTTTTTAGCACCCTGCTTGTAGATGTCTAGATCTTTCCTCTAGGCACATAAGATCCTTTAGGATCTGTGTAACATCATGTATTATCTTTATATGCCTGCCTTTTCTAAATAGGTTATCTACTATAGGCCAGCTTTTCTTACTGAATTTATACTTGAAAAGGTTTTTCTAAACTTACACAGGATTACATTAATGCCATTGGTATTATTCTAAGATTTATCATCCTTTCCATATTCAGTATAGAAACAGAGGATCTGTGACAGATATTTTGGCAACTCTTTGCACCAATATAGAGACATCATGTAGCATTACAAGCATAGTAAAATATTAGAATGAATAAATGTGTTTTTTCACGGCCAGCAAAAAATTTCTCAAGTACGTAAGCCTCATCAAATTTCTTATGTTCAGAAGACTCAAATATTTCATTTTGATACAGTGACTTACAAATTGTTTTTCTAGATTGAGTGCTATATTTGAAGTAAATACAGACCTTCAAAAAAATATAATATCAAAAATCACTGCTGAGCTCTCCTGGCCTTCCATACTTAGCTCACCCCGGCACTTGAAATTTCCACTTACTAATACAAACTGCTCCTCAGTAAGTATTCAAAGTGACATTGGTTTTTGGAAATACATACTAGGGTTATAAAGTATTTACTCTTAGCTTTAACTATAGAAATCTTTCATTTAATGTTTCATTCTTTTGTTTAAGGAAGAAGAGATTACTTTAGAAAATCCTGCAGATGTTCCCGTCTATGTTCAGTTTATTCCTCTGGCTTTATATTCCAACCCTTCAGTGTTTGTAGATAAGTTAGTATCAAGGTAAGTATTGCTTTGGATCATCACAGTGTTTCTATGTAGTATTGAATCAGTATTTTATTCACTTAAAAAGACTTATTGCTGCTCATACAGATTAATAGATTTGACGAGAAGTTCTGGATCTATAAGGTTGAGAGAAGGTTTTAGGGAGGTTTAGGTTGATACTGTGTGAAGCATCCAGAAAAACTTACAATATAAGGCAAGCAAAAGTAATATGGAACTCCCTTCTAAAAATGTGTAAAGAGAAAGCAGATGAAACCTTTCAAATATTCTAGTTTTGAAAAGTGAACAAAATATTAATTACAAGTTGTGGCCTTTAATTTTCTTAAGGCTATAAATCTGGTCATGTTAATCTCAAAACCTGACAGACAAAATTTGAAAATAAAGCACACACCTGATAATCACTCCATAACCCCCTTAACTGTGATGTTGCTTATGAATAAATATGTGTACATTTTTTGTTTTAGGTTTAACTTGAGTAAGGTGGCAAAGATAGATTTGAGAACACTAGAATTTCAAGTCTTCAGAAACAGCGTAAGTATTCCAACTTCATACTATTCCAAAGAAATTATTCTATAATATGATCACTATAAATATGAAAGAAAATTATTGGCTACTCTTAAATTTAGCTGAAGGGTAAGTTACTGAAGAAGTCAGAGCAGTCCAGTAATTATTTCAGAGGCAAATAAATCAGGAAGAGTAGGTGGGATTTAGATCAAGGTGAGGCACATTGAGTAAAAGGTTCATATTTATGGGCATTAAACATTAAGCCCATGAAGGTTTGTAATAATAATTACAGAAATTCTGAGAATATATAGATGAGGTAAATATTAATACATCATTGATTTTTATTAAGCATCAAAATATTGAGCTCAGTCATTTACATTTTCTTTCTGGATACTTCGTAATTACATTGTAAGCCATCCATGAATGCTAAACCCATGACTGGCTGTGTTCGTATTTAGCATGGTAATATGCATGATTTTCACTCAATGGATAATCTTTTATTTATAAACATATACATAAACTGGTTTGTTCTAGGAACCAAACTATTTTCTATCATTCAGGCCAGGCTGAGCAACCACTAACCACACGTTATTAAATAATGTAAGGGTGTGTGTTGGGAACTTAACACTTGGAGCTAAGGCTCCCTGCAAACTGGTCCAAGCCTTTTGGCCACCATGCCCTTGTTTCTGCCCAGGGCCAAATTCAAATCTGGTTCTCTGATTCCAGAAGCCTTGCCCTTACCATTGTATCATGTGGTCATTCTGATCAGGAATTGCTATGAGCCTTTTCAAACCAGATCCCTTGTAGTTCTTGAAATACTGTATTCTTTCCCATAGCTCCATGTTTTAATCTGTAAGGCATATATTAGCCCAGTCCTTACTAGAATAGTTTTTATAACTCTATCTTTAAGGCGAGCTTACATAAGAAAGTAATATTCAAAGTTGTATTTTTTTCTGTCAAATAATGGCTGGGACACTAGACTAAAGTTTAGACAGTCTTGTATTCCAGCCTCATGCCCCGCTCTGGGAATCTTTTTGTGCTTTGCTTTTCCCATCTGTAAAATGCCAAAGTAACAAATGTTACTGGAAGTTATCTAGAAGGCTCAGTAACCAGAACTTCCTTTCATTCTGTTTTTCTTTTTCTTTTCTTTTTTTCTGAGACAGTCTGGCTCTGTCACCCAGGCTGGAGTGCAATGGTATAATCTCAGCTCATTGCAACCTCTGCTGCCCGGGTTTGTGCAATTCTCCTGCCTCAGCCTCCCGAGTAGCGGGATTACAGGCACGTGCCACCACACCTGGCTAATTTTTTTTTTTTTTTTTTGTATTTTTAGTAGAGCCAGGGTTTCACCATGTTGGCCAGGCTAGTTTCAAACTCCTGACCTCAGGTGATCCGCCCACCTTGGCCTCCCAAAGTACTGGGATTACAGGCATGAGCCACGGTGCCCGGCCCACTCTGCTTTTATAATAGGGAGAAATTTCACATAAGTATTAAGTGAGCTAATATTTAACTTTCTTATTTTATTAACTACAAGCCATATTTACAAGATGTAGAACACTAAACTAAGCACTGTGAGAGATAGGAAAATAAATAAGAGTACTCTAGAGGTCAGAAATGTATTCTAAATAAGAAATTCAGGAGGAGGTCCTAGAGTGAGCTTAGAGTAAATTGTATCTCAGGCATCTCTACAGTGCTATAGAATGTGGTTCTCAAAATACTTGGTCTCAGGACTCCCTTGCAGTCTTAAAATTATTAAGGACCGTAGAGAGGTTTCTTGTTTATATGGTTTACATCCATCAGTGTCTTGCCATATTAGAAACTGAAACGAGGCCGGACGTGGAAGATCTTTAAAATAGTGATTTAATTTGTTTAAAATAATAATAAACCTATTCCATTCAACATAGGTAACATCAAAAATGAAAACTACCTATATTTTAAAAAATCATTTAGCAAGGAGAATGGATTTTTTTAAATTTTTACAACTCTCTTTAATGGCTGGCTCCCTGACTTCATAGACAGGTAGATTCTCATATCTGCCTCTACATTCAGTCTCTCTTGATATATGGAAGTATGTAATGAAAATCTCACCTGCTACAGACATGTAATTACAAAAAGGAGGAGTATTTTAGTTGCCTTTTTATTTATAACACTGTACATCAGTCATTTGGAAAATACTGGTTCACGGAGACATGCAGACCTTACAAATGTTGCCACAATTCACTATGCACTATCCAAAAATGATCATACTCGCTAATCTAACCACCAGGCTCATCAGGAAACTCTTAAAGTATTGGGAAGCTGTCAAGCTCACAGCAGTGAATACAAATTATCCAAAATCCTAAATTTTGCTCAAAAGCTTGAATTTTATTGGAAACAAATACTTCAGTAGGCTCACTTATTTCTGTGAAAATACCTTCCAGATACCCAAGGCTGAATAACCATAGACTGTCAGTCATTCTTTCAGACATAAACGGTGTTCCATGAGAAAAGCAGCTAGTTCAGCTTCCATCTCAAACAGCTTTTCAAAACAACATGGTAGCTGTAGAAATACTTTTTACATACTTCCCATTGTATCCCACAGAATATTAAAGACACGCTCCAGGGTTGAAGTTTTTACGGCATCATCGAGGACTTTTTTTTTTTTTTTTAACTGCAAATGCATGACACTGAAAAACACAATGGCTGCTAGGGAAGTTTGATACCGCTGCCTTGATGCATGCTAAGGGGTCAGCAGTTTTACCCTCCATAGCTTTTGCTGACCATCAGTGCAGATGCCAACATAGTGAAAAAGACAAATAACGTCTATCGGTAATATTATGAAAATAGTTTTGAAATTGTGGTGGATACTCTGACAGGATCCCTGAGATCCCCAGGGGTCCAACGGTCACTCTTGGAGAACCACCACTATAAAATTATTAAGGTCCTGAATGGTATACGGGAGGCATCACAACATCCTAAAGTTTTCCCCAAACCATGAGAGTTTAAATTAGCTAGTGCTTGCTGGGAATATATGTATAGTACATCATTGTGTCCATCAGTTACTCAGCGTAGTTTATTTAAAAGGGAACTTACTCACCAACCATCTTGAAGCAGTTGGAATATTCTTCTGTCTTAGTGGACTTTGACAGAAAGGAAAAAAAAATAGCAGTTAACACTTGAACAACACAGGCTTCGACTGTGCTGATTCACGCATACATTTTTTTCAATCAAGCGCAGATGGAAAATACAGTTTTCAGGGTGCAAAACTGCATATATGGAGAGCCCTACTTTTTGTATAGGCACATTCCACAGTGGCCAACTGCGACTTGAAAATCGCAGATTTGGTTATGCCAGGGATCCTGGAACCAATCTCTGGCATGTACAGAGACAACAGTATTTACGTCAGAAGCAAGAATTAAAAGTAATGTGCTTCATAAAGTCTGTTGACTATAAGTTAATGTTTGTGGAATCATGCTGAAGCAGGTAGCTAGACCTGTATGTGTGAAACACACACCGATCTATGCCAGGGGGAGTAGAAAACAATACAAAATTCACCCTCCTTCCATGTTAGCGGAAGCCATAAAGAACGGGTGGATGATTATAGCCAAGCATTGACAACCCTTCCCTCAAAAAAGTTTACATTTAATGTTGCTTAAAAACCAGAACAGTATATCCTTATATGTGACTTGTGACTGTTTTTGTGAATAAAAAAGCAAATGTTTTTCAACCTTAACTATAACTGGCTGTCAAAAAGTCATATTTTGAATATTAAACTAAGCTATGCTTTAAACTTTAAATCATTGGGTGTTTATGAAACAGTAATTGTGTGTAACCTTCAAAATAAGATTCAAGGAGAAATTTATAGGAATTGGAAATCTTTTTACATTTAAACGTACGGTGCAGCCAGAAGACCCTTAACCTGGTCTTCTTCAGAGGGGAGGAGTGGCGTGGCAGTGGCAGGAGGCCTGAGGTGTTGGCCTTGGTCCCCTTTAGAGGGGAGCAGTGGCGGGAAGCATCAGGAGGCCTGGGGGTGCTGGCATTGGTTCCACAAGTGTTTGCTTTGTGCTAATGTGTCTGTCTAGCTGATCATCTTAGGTTTGTGTCCTTTTCTGTGTGTGTAATATTTCAAATTTTTAGGTTAAAAACAAAAAAGATATGTATCCAAAAACAAATGCCTTGTGCAAACATTGAGGACTTTGTTTGGTGACCTGGGGAACAAAGCCCCTTTTTGGACTTAATGTAGAATATGAATCTCATCGTTGGTTACTCTGCACTGCTTTCCAGCTAACCCATATCTAAACACGACAGATAAGATTGTTTACGCATTTGATCAGTTTGAGAAACTATACTGGGCTCTAGATGGGATGTAAAGGAAGAAACATTCTTCCAGAGAATATATTCATGACTCCTCTTTGTTTACCCAATGATTCAAGGCTCATCCACTGCAGAGTTCAACAGGATTTATGGAGGGCCTCTCTCGACATTTAATTTTAAACCTAATTTTAAAACCTGGAGAAAAGAAATCTGTCAAAGTAAAGTTTACTCCAGTTCACAACAGAACTGTTTCTTCACTTATCATAGTCAGGTAGGTTCTGTGATATAGGTGTGGGTTCATTTTTACTACTTACTTAGAAGTCCTCACTTGTTTTAAAATGAATTTGCGTGTCTAACTTATGAAATAGTTTGAATTCACTTTGTCCAAAACATGCACACACACTCCATGCCTGATGAAACATACCTTTGTTATCAAATGCATAGTTCAAAAACATGAATAGTGTCTTACTGTAATGTGTGTCTCTTAAAAATAAAAACTTGCTCTTCTCTGTATTTTTGAACTCTTAAAGTATAAATTCTCACCATTAAATTTAATTTCTATGTGGTGCTCTGTAAAATAACAGTAGAAATTGCAAATCAAAAGATTGTGCAGATTTAATGAGAGAAAAATCTGTAATTCTCATTCTTGCATAGAAATAACCTGACTGTGATGGATGCTGTGATGGTCCAAGGACAAGGAACAACTGAGAACTTGAGGGTGGCAGGCAAGCTTCCAGGTCCAGGAAGCTCCTTACGCTTTAAAATCACGGAAGCCTTGTTAAAAGATTGTACAGATAGTAAGTCTTCCTAACAGTTCCAAGAACACTAATTTCAGCATTTGCTTTCAACAGTAAATAATTTCAAAAATAACATTATTTCTGTATGTGCACACGTGTATATTAGTTATGAATGCTTAAGAGCTTAAGGAGATTCCATGTTGTGTTTAGAGTTGTTTGATTTGGATCTTAAAAGATTTAAAGTGTTTGCACTCATTGCATACCTTAGCTGATTTACTCTCAGTATGAAACATAAAGTATAGTAAACTTTTGCCATTTAAAATGATGTATCAAAGTAGATTATCTCATGATGAAATCTGAGGAACAGCTGATCTCTCTGACGTGCAGGGATGGTTTATAACCTGTGACATATAGTAATTCATGAATAATGTATTTATCGTTTGGACTGGGAGCACATGATGGCAAGATTTAGTCTTATTCCTGATTTTTTATCCTTTAGGTTTAAAACTAAGAGAACCAAATTTCACATTGAAAAGAACATTTAAGGTAGAGAATACAGGACAACTTCAAATTCACATAGAAACCATTGAAATCAGTGGATACTCATGTGAAGGATATGGCTTTAAAGTTGTTAATTGTCAAGAGTTTGCTCTAAGTGCCAATGCTTCTAGAGATATAATCATATTGTAAGTATTTTATTTTAAGGTATAATGAATCACTAACTTTCTATAGAGTTGCTCAAACTCTGTGCAAAGATATGTTTTCATATTTACCAAAAGTCTATCCACAAATGCATTCATTTGATTTTTTTTTTTCACTTAATCTTTGACTAAGGTATTTCTTCGTATCTTAGTTTTCAAAGTTGTAAATTTTTTTTTCACTTAATCTTTGGTTAAGGCATTTCTTCATATCTCAGTTTTCAAAAGTTACAAAATTTTCTCTATCTCCGAAGTGGATCAGATAATCTTAGAAATCAATTTCAAAATTATTTCCATGGTTATGTTAAAGCAAAAGATGTTGATATAAATTCACAGTCCCTTAGCAACAGAGATTTGTTTCATACATGTACAGTTTTTTCACGTTTTGCAGTATAAGGATATGTAATATTTTGGTCAGAAGACAGTTTTAATGCCTATCTCAGTAATAGCTGCAGCATATTTTAACAATTAATTGATAACTTGTTCTGTTATAAAGTTTATGCAATAAAATGCAACTTCTGTCCCTTAATTGAATATTTAATTTTGTGATCTTTAATGGATATTTACTTAGTAAGTAGCTACATTATTGCATATAAGGCATAATGTTTGACACCTAAAGATGCAATGAGGAATAAGACACCTTTCCTCAAGGTACATACAATTAGCAAAAAATAAAAATAAAATAATTGCAGCAGTAATCCATACTGCAGGAGATGATGGAAAAATCACTAGGCCCCAGCCAGTTGGTTTGTTTTTTTAAAAAAGACATTATTGGGATTGTAGCCTGGGAAAAGAGCGTGGATTTAGATAAAGAAGAAAGAAGGAGGGAAGGACATGAAGCTCAGGACCATTTTCTGAATTATTAATTATGGGAAACTGATTATTGTTATTTTTTAGTGTAATTTCTCTAATTATTCACAGAATACAGTTGTTCCTATTATTGACCATGGGACAATACTTTTTTCATCTTAAAATACGGAAGTTGAATAAAAGTATCAAACACAAATTCTGTATTATATTTCAAAGGCTAATAAGACCAGTATTATATGCAGACTGCTTGTGAGATATTTTTAAAACTTAGCCTTACTACCGTCATTCTGTTTTAGGTTTACTCCTGATTTTACAGCTTCTAGAGTTATTCGGGAACTGAAGTTTATAACAACCAGTGGCTCTGAGTTTGTGTTTATATTGAATGCATCCCTTCCTTACCATATGTTAGCAACCTGTGCAGAAGCCCTACCCAGACCCAACTGGGAACTGGCTCTGTATATCATCATCTCAGGAATAATGAGGTACTGTGTCTTGTTTCAAGGTTCACATTCATTCAACATTTAACACTGTTGATCGAGTGCCCACCGTGTGCCAGCCACTGTTCTGAGTGCTAGGATATGCCAGCAAACAAGACAGAACTCTGCCTTTATCAATCTCACAGACTGGTGGGAACAGTTAAAACTGAGCCTTTCTTGGGTGGCATATATAATAAACAGTGTTCTTTACCTCTGAAATTTGTTATACAAATTAAGTACATTTTAACGTCTTTTTAAAATGCTCAGATAAAGTTACTTGACTTGGGCATATATATAATATACTTAACACAATAGTACCTAGGCCACTTGAAACTGTTAGAAATATTTTTTAAATTCTCAGTGTCTTCATCTGTTCTCAGTATATTACTTTGTGTTTCAAGAGTCAGATAAATTCATCTCTAGTTTACATATTTATGTCACACATCCTTTAGAGGAAACGGGTTGGAGAGTTGAAACTAAAATTCTTCTTAGTAAAAGAAAAATCAAATTCCAGGCATTTCTTCTAATACACATAATTATTGCCTCCATATAAAACCTCCATGTGAGATGGCATTCTATAAAAATTGATGAGCAGGCCAGGCACGGTGGCTCACACCTGTATTCCCAGCACTTTGGGAGGCCGAGGTGGGCAGATCACCTGAGATCAGGAATTCAAGACCAGCCTGGCCAACATGGTGAAACCCCGTCTCTACTAAAAATACAAAAAATTAGCCGGATGTGGTGATGCATCCCTATAATCCCAGCTACTGGGGAGGCTGAGGTTGCAGTGAGCTGAGATCGCCCCATTGCACTCCAGCCTGGGCAATAAGAGTGAAACTTTGTCTCAGGAAAAAGAAAGAAAGAAAGAAAAAAACTGATGTGCAAACTTTTATCCATAAAACTGTGGGGTTTTTTGTTTGTTTGTTTGTTTGTTTGTTTGTTTTTTGAGACAGGGTCTCGCTTTGTTGCCCAGGCTGGAGTGCAGTGGCGCGATCTCGGCTCACTGCAAGCTCCGCCTCGCGGGTTCACGCCATTCTCCTGCCTCAGCCTCCCGAGTAGCTGGGACTACAGGCGCCCGCCACAACGGCCGGCTAATTTTTTGTATTTTTAGTAGAGACGGGGTTTCACCATGTTAGCCAGGATGGTCTCGATCTCCTGACCTCATGATCCACCCGCCTTGGCCTCCCAAAGTGCTGGGATTACAGGCGTGAGCTACCACGCCCGGCCAAAACTGTGGGTTTTGTCTGTTAAAAGTTGTCACAGACAACTTGGTTTTCTATTACATCATGCTGTACTTTACCAAGAAACTCTGCCTTTAACATCGAATTTTGTTGCTTGTTCACTAACAAATGAATCCTGGTTTTCCAATTTTTTTACCCCTGCAGTGCACTGTTTCTTTTGGTCATTGGAACAGCCTATTTGGAAGCTCAAGGAATATGGGAGCCATTTCGAAGGCGGCTATCCTTTGAGGCCTCGAACCCGCCCTTCGATGTGGGAAGGCCATTTGATCTCAGGAGAATCGTTGGTATTTCATCTGAAGGAAAGTATGTTCACATGCTGGCAATAAATTCCCTAGTGTACATAGATTTGGCTGATAAAATTACAAGAAAAAATAAGTTTCTTTTCATCTTTGCTCAGGAGAAAAAAATATTAATTCTGATTACTTAATAACACCCTGTATGGAACTCTGAGTGACTTAGAGCTCATACTGGATACTGTGTTTTTATTATATTGGTAAGGGTTAAAATACTTTTAGTTAGATCACTGACGGTAAATTATAAATGTTCAGATAGAACAGATCTTAGAGAGTTGTAGAAATTTCCCTATTTCTTGCTATTTTTTCCCTAGTGTAGTTTATATTTATGGTGGCTGTACTGATGAAGTAAGGTTTTTTTTAATATTAGATTTTGTAGGTTGCTATTTACTGATCTGCAGTTGGTCCCTTTTTCAGCTTGAACACACTCAGCTGTGACCCCGGTCACAGTAGGGGGTTCTGTGGAGCAGGCGGTTCATCATCCCGACCCAGTGCCGGGAGTCATAAGCAGTGTGGCCCATCGGTCCACCCACACAGCAGTCACAGCAATAGAAACTCAGCTGACGTGGAAAACGTCAGAGCCAAAAACAGTTCAAGTACCTCTAGTAGGACTTCTGCTCAAGCAGCTTCTTCACAGTCTGCTAACAAAACAAGCCCCCTTGTCTTAGATTCGAACACAGTGACTCAAGGTCATACAGCAGGCAGAAAGTCCAAAGGGGCAAAGCAGAGCCAGCACGGCAGCCAGCACCATGCCCACAGCCCGCTGGAGCAGCACCCTCAGCCTCCTCCGCCACCGCCAGTGCCTCAGCCCCAGGAGTCGCAGCCTGAAAGGCTGTCTCCCGCCCCCCTCGCACACCCTTCCCACCCAGAACGTGCCAGCAGCACGAGGCACAGTTCCGAGGACTCGGACATCAGCAGTCTCATAGAAGCCATGGACAAAGACTTCGACCACCATGACTCCCCAGCCCTAGAAGTGTTTACAGAGCAGCCTCCATCGCCATTGCCAAAAAGCAAAGGTAATCATCTCCTCCCACTCCCGGAGATCCGTGATGTGTGAGGGAAAAGCCAGTGCGTGCTTAAGGAGCTATTAAGATTATAGTTGTGGTAAACAACTAATTTAGTAGGTTCCTCTGGCTCAGATTTATCTCCAGTGTTGGACTTCAACTTTTCCATCAAAATGCAATTCGAGGTATCTGTCATAAAAGATATATTTGTATTTCTTAGATTGTTTACCAAAATCAGAACTTCTGTGGACGTCTGTTTTCAGCCGCCTGAGATTGTGTTATTGTGATCGATTTAGCTTTTTTGTTGTTGTTAAAATAATTTTGAGCGCAGGAGTAAAGTGGAGATCATCTGCCTTTTAACTCCAAATTAGGATTTCTTTACTTTAGAGCAGGGGTTGGCAGACTACAGTTAGCAGGCCAAATCACCACCGGGTTTTATAAATAAAGTTTTATTGGAATAGAACCATGCTCATTTGTTGGTGTATCCTCAGCTTTCATGCTTTTATGGCAGAGTTAAGTAATTGTGACCAAAACAATATGGCCCACAAAGTTGAAAATATTTGCTATCTGGCCCTTTGCAAAAAAAGCCAACCCTGCTTTAGAGTTCTGCTTACTGTATTAATTACCTGTTTCTGAGTAACAGATGACCCCAAAACCCAGGAGCTTAAAAGAACATATACTCTTATCTCACAGTTTCTGTGGTCAGGGACATAAGTACAGCTTAGCGGGGTCCTGTGGCCCTCACAGGACTGCAGTCAAAGTGTTGGCCAAGGCTGATGTCATCTTAAGGTTCAGCTGAAGGTGGACCTGCCTCCACGTTCACACAGGCAGTTGATGGCGGGATTCAGTTCTTCACGGACTGTTGGACGGAGGGCCCAAGCTCCTCCTTGCTGGCTGTGGCCAGAGGTCTGTCATGGTTCCTCTCCACGGGCAGATCACAGCTTGGCAGTTGGCTCCCCCAGAACGAGCAAACAAGAGGGCAAGGAGGAAGCAGGACGGAAGTCACTGTTTCTTATTATCTAATCTGGGAAGTGGCATCCCATCAATGTTGTTGTATTCTGCTCATTCGAAGTGTGGTCCAGCCCACACTCCAGGAGAGAGAACCGCACAAGGGCATAAATACCAAGAGGTAGGCACCACTGGGAGCTTGGAAGTCTGCACCACACACAAATAGGTAGACCAATTTGTAAGCTCCAGAATCAAAAGGTAAAAACCAGTAAATAGCCTCTAGTTGTATTGCAGTTTCATCCCTTCACAGCCTGAGCTTTTTTGCATCTTCCTTTCTCTCTTGTGGCCGCCATGCTAATATACATTATTCCAAGCCTGTATCAGTCCCTTCCAGAATGGTTTACCAAGGAGTTTTTGGCTTCAATTTATACAGAAAACAGGGATCTTGGCAGCCCTAAGAGGCCAGAAGAAACTTGACATCCCAGAGTTGAGGAGTTTTAGATAATTTTTTAGTCCCAGTAATACGAAAACTAGCTCTATTGAGTTCTCTTGGAATTACACGCATTCGGATTTGTAAAACAGTAAGATGTCTTGAATATGATTGGTTAACCTCTTCTACAGAAATCCTTTTTGGCTAACCCATTATTAACTGAGCTTACATATTTTAGGGTAATTTTTAGAATAATCTTAAGTGAATACTTAGAAGTTCTTTTTTAATTAGATCAAGTTACATAGCATTTTTTCCCACATTTAGGGCATGAATAAAATAAATCTGTATTATCCTTATCACAAAGAAAGAGTTGGGCAGTCAAATTGACTACCTCATTCCTGTGTCTAACACAGTCTTCCAACATCAGCGTGATGGGTCCAATTCTATTTTCAGGGTCACTCATTGAGAACCTAAATTTTAAAATGAAATGCTTTTTAATTTTCACAGTGGTCCTAGAGTCAACCTACTAAAAGATACTCAGTGAGGGAGCATGGATGCCACATTATTGGTGACTCTTGAGCCTGTGAGGAGACAGTGGTTAGAAGCTTTGCAGGCACGGCTTCTCTACTCACTATCCTTCCCACTGATGCTGTTTGGGAAAAAGGAAGGAGCCTGTATCTATATATTTTTTTCTTCTTCAGTGTTTTTATTGAAGTATAGCATGCATATAGAAAGACAGTCTTTAAAATGAACTTTAAAAGGTGGGCATTGATCTTGGGGTTGCAAACTAGTAGTATGTTATGAAACTATAGGCTTCCAGCTGGGCAGAACCTTTATAATCTTTCAAAAGCTTACCCCCACACCCCTGCAAATAGCAGATTTATATTAAATAGGAACATTCTCTTTTTAGAGGCAATATGTTCTTTTTTTTCTCCCCCTGGTATCTCATACTAAAATTATTTCTTATAATGAGCTTATGTAGTTTCTGGTTTTTGGAAGCTGCTCAGAATGACCTCTTCGAGTGAATGTGTTTATCTCCCTGGATCTTGCCTTCTGCGGTTGGATGGCTTGCAAGCCACACAGCCATGTTATGCCATCTCTGCAGTCACTGCTTCCGGTGGAAGATGATGCCCAGAAATGCCGCCTGTTCATGGTTGGCCTGAGCAGGGACTCTTGTTGCTGAATAATCATTAGATTCTGTACTTCTTTGGTTTCTCCCACCTGTAACACTTAAACTCCATGGACTGGACAGCAGCCACTGCAGGATTGAGGGCTAAAACCCAAGAAAGCCGTGAGCCTGGCACAGTTGGGTCTCAGTGTCTGTATTAACCAGAGAAATGATGGCATCTTTGGCCATTCTTGTTTCTGGCTTTGGCTTTATCAAGGGTAGGGAGAGGCAGAGAGGTGCGGCATCCTGAGGCCACGCTCTGCCATTAGGCAGGTGCAGATTATATCTTGACTCCGCTCCCTTACTAACTGTGTGACTTGGGAGAAAATGACTCCCCTGAGCCTCCACTTGTTATTTTTAAAGTGAAGAGAACAGTTACTCCCCACATCATAGGATATCACTACTGCCATGGTTATTATTGGGGCAGGAAGTAGCACATGCCATCTGTAGCCTGCTGAGTTGAAGGTGGCTGTGGAGCATCCCAGCAGAAGCATCTGTTTGGAACTTGGTCTCAAGGGTAAGAATTGGGACAAGCAGAGAATCCTGAGGGCAAGGCCAAACAAGAAGGCAGCCAGCAGATAGCATGACAGACAGCATGACAGAAAGCAGTGGAAGGTGTGGTTAGCACATCCCAGCAGGCAGGGCCAGGCGAAGCAGAGGCTGAAGAGTGCTCGCAGAGCCTGGACTTGAGGACATTACTTGTGACCTTGGAAAGAACAGTTTGTGTGAAGCGCCATCATCTCTGACTGAGACCAAGTCACTGTGGCTTAGAGTGACTTTCACATCAGACTGTTAGTAGTGGCCACTAACTAGTGAGTGTTTTGGGAGCTTTTACTCTTTAATGTGTATTTTCCCTATTTAATTTTTAACAAGAAAAAAGTGTGCATGTATTGTATGGTAGGTTTTTTAAAAAAAATATGTATAGAGTTACAACCAAGAAGGCAGTATTTTTTATGAAAAATGAATAATACATGGAAACGTGGTGCTTGAAAATATCTCTGGGCCAAGGTCAGAAAGCCCATAGATCTGAGACAGTGGTGCTGATCCGCACTTGCCAAGGTTTCAGACGTGAGCACAATATCTCGTGCACCCTGGTGATGGCACTGCTTGCTACGGTTTTCCAGTAAGGCAACGCTGGGCAGAAGAGGAGCAATGCCCAGTCTGTGTGATTCTGACTCCTACACTGTGCTACCTCCTCAAAGAAAAAGAGGGAGGGGGAAGAAAATGAGGAGATAATTGGTGAAACCATGTGTCCAGATGGTGGAGTGGGTGGAGACCCAGTTTGGTAGATGATAAAAGGATGGACACTCCGCAGGTGTGCAGATGCGCGTGAGTTGGTAGAGATGGAGAGGCAGGATACGGGTTTTCACTTGAACTTGAGGAGTCAACTTGAGGCAGCATGTGGGTTTAGGGAAGTTTTTACTTGAACTAAGTCATCCTCTGAGACTTCTGGGGGAAGTGGTAGGGTAGAAACACAAAATAGACAAAGTTTGGAATAGTCAGATTCCACATCGCTGAGAATGTCGTAGGCCCGGGGAGTCAGCAGGGGCAGGAAACTTGGATTTGTACGCTGGCCCCTTCAGCAACGTTGGAGGGCCACTGAGGCACTGCCTCAGGTTTGTGTCACTTTCTCACTTGTACCCTGCAGCCCAGTGGTGAAGAATGAAAACTGGGTAGTTCGTGGAGTAGGACAGTGCTGGAGTTCTGTGGGGCAGGGACAGCAAAAAGACAGTGAGTGAGGAAGTCACAGGAGTGCTGGCAGGAGAGCGGTGGGGTGCTGTGCTGGCAGTGTGGAATTAGCAACTTGGGAAGGACCTTTAGCCAGAAGGAACCTCACAGATAGAGAACATGGATGAGTCAAGGGATGGGAAATCCAACAGATTGAATTTCAAGGATGGTGGGAGCAAGGAATGTTAGAAGACTAAGGTTTAAAAAGGAGGTGTGAGTGTAAGGTTTCAGAGGAAAAGCAGTTCTGGGCAATACCAGGTTCGTAGGTGCAGCCTTGGAAATGGGATGTCAGAGTGAGCTAAAGGTGAGGTCCACAGTCCTTATGCAACACTCTGGGTGCCTCGTGTGTTTGAGAATTCAGAATTTTGGAAAGGTATGCAGTGCATGCACCACACGATGCAGAAGACTGTAAAAGTAGGTGAACATCAGATCAGCCACCACAAATATATAGTCATATTAAGTTTTGTTTCTAAATGAGTTGGGGGAAAAAAACCTTTGAGAGTTTTTTGGATTTCAGATAAGAGATTGTCCACCTGTATAAGGCCTGGGGCCCAGACAAGGGGAGGTCCAGGAAAAGAGGAAGTCCGTAAATGTGATGCCAGCACCCCTGAAGCCTGGGGAGATTCTTTCTGGAGGTCACAGTTGGTGATTCTCTGGAGGTTGTCCAGAGATATCCCTCTCAGGTGCTGTCACTGATATGACAGGGCCTGACGTGGGACCACACATGTTCAGAGAACCCATTTGCTAGTGATTGAAACTTCCCTGAAGTAGTTCTTTTGGGTGGCAATTAAATGAAATGATTTAAAGTGGGAGAGAGGCAACTAACTAGCTCAGACTAGCAATTCATTCAGAGCAACTAGCTCAGACAAATTCATTACACAGCATGTAGTGAAGATAAAGATGAAGTAAATGTCTAGGACATGCTTTTTACATAGATAATTCATACTTTGCCTACATTTAAAACAGATTAGAGGTAGTTTAAATTATCATAGCACATATAAAACAATGAATAAAAGTCAGAAATGGTTTTTGGTGTTTCATCTGTTTTTTAATTATGGTACTATCAGCAGAAACCTCGAATAAAGTTAGCTGTTACCATTAAGTGTTAAATTGAACTGCAAATTTTCTGGCAGTTATGGTTGAGGAAAAATGTCATATAGTTCTCCTGAAGGAAAAGGGGGCATAGGAGTTCATCTGAAAAAAACAGAGTTTGCTGGCATTAAATTCCTGCCTGAATCTGAGGACATCGAATAGTAGAACGGATATCGTGTCTCTGTTACAGAGACTATGGCAATGTTCTTCACATAGATCCTTTCTATCGGCCCCCCGTCAAACCCAGCATCTTCACATTGAATGAGAGCTCCTCACCTACACCGTGCCTCTCAGATGAACACTCAGCCTCCCCCACATGCACAGCATTTATGGTGACCATGGTAAGTATAGCTAGTGGGTGTTTCTCTACGCTAAATATTTAGCAGCCTAAATGTTCTTCCACACGCTGAGGTTAGCCTCAAGGTACCCCACAGTCAGAGACAAATGTTTTTGTCAATAAAGAGTTTTGGTTTTTGGTTTTTGGGAGTTTTGTTAAGACAGAGTCTCACTCTGCCACCCAGGCTGGAGTGCAGTGGTGTGATCTCAGCCCAGTGCAGCCTCCCAGACTTAAGGAATTCTTCCACCTCAGCCTCCCAAGTAGCTGAAACTGTAGGTATGCACCACCATGCCTAATTTTTTTATTTTTATTTTTTTTGGAGAGATAGGGTCTCCCTATGTTGCTCATGCTGGGCTCAAGCAATTCCCCTGCCTCAGCCTCCCAAAGTGCTGGAATTACAAGTGTGAGCCACATTGTATCTGGCCACTTACTTGTTTTTTAGCTTTTTATTTTGAGATGCTTGTAGATTCACGTGCAAATAATAAATTCAGAGATCTCTTATACCTTTTACCCAGTTTCCCCCGATGGTAACACATTGCAAAACCACTGTACACTATTACACCCAGGATAGTGATGCTGATACAGCCAAGACACACAACATTTCCAAGCCCACAGGAATCCTCATGGGCCCTTTTCTAGCCACACTCACTTCCCTCCTTCTTCAGCCTACCCCTTAGTCTGGCAACTATGATTCCATTTATGTAACATTCTTGAAATGACAAAAGTGTAGAAATGGAGGAGATTAATACTTGCCAGACTAAGGAGAACTTTTCCCCAAAAGGAATGTACCGTTTTGGTTTTTCTGAGTCAGTTTAATTCTCTGGAGATTCACCAGTTTGTTCCTTTTTATTGCTGAATAGTAGTCCATCGTATGGATGTACTGTAGGTTTTTTAGTCATTTGCTCATTGAAGAACATTTGGATTATGTCTAATTTAGGGCTATTATGTATAAAGATGCTACAAATATTTGTGTACAAGTTTTTGTATGAACACAGAACTTCATTTCTCTGGGATATGTGCCCAGGAGTGACTTTGTTGGGTCTTATGATAGTTGCATATTTCATTTTTTTTAAGAAACTGCAAAAACGTTTTCTCTGATGACTGTGCTGTATTACATTCCCACCAGCAATGTAGGAGTGATCCAGGTTCTCCACATCCTCAGCAGCATCTTCATTTTTTCTGTTGAATCCATTCTGATAAGTGTGTAGTGATACCTCTTTGTGGTTTTTATTTGCAGTTATTTTCAAATGGATAATGATGTTGAATATATTTTCATGTGCTTATTTGCCATCTGTATGTTTTCCTTGGTAAAATACCTTCTTCATGTCTTTTGCCCATTGTTTTGATTGGATTGTTTGGGTTTTTCTACTATTGATTTTGAGCGTCATTTACACATTCTAAATACTAGTACTTTGTCAGATATGTGGTTTGCAAATAATTTTTACTTGCCTGTAGTGTGTCTTTTTATCCTTTTATAGTCCGTGATTCATTTTGAGTTCATTTTGTATGAAGTGTGAAACTTAGTTTGGAGTTCACTTTGACTTAAAGTGGGGGGAAGATTTTAATTTTTAACTCGCTTTCCTAATAGTTAACAGGGCTGTTCAACATCATCTGTTTCATATTCAGTGAGTTGTGGTAGTAGTGTTTTTCAATCAAGTAGTGTTTTTCAATGGTCCATCATTTCGTCTAAGTTACCACATTTATGTGAATAGAGTTGTTCATAGTATTCACTTACCATCATTTTGATGTCTGTAGGGTCTATAGGAATATTCTGTTTCATTTCTGATATTGGTAATTTGTGTCTTTAGTTATTTTTGTTCGTTTTTTGGGGTTTTTGGTCAGTCTTGCTAGGTTTGTCAGTTTTACTGATCTAATCAAAGAACAGCTTTGTGTTTCATTGATTTTTCTCCGTTGCTTATCTGTTTCAATCACAGTGCCTTCTGTTCTTATCTTTGTTATTATCTTTGTCCTGCTTACTTTAGATTTATTTTTCTGCTCTTTTTTCAGTTACATAAAGTGGAAGCTTTAATTATTAATACAGGACTTTTCCCCCACGTTTTATGTATGCTTTTAGTGCTATAAATTTCCTCCTCACCCTTGCTTTATTGATGTCCCACAAATTTTGATATATGGAACTTTCAGTTTCATTCCCTTCCATTTTTTTTCTTTTGAGACTTTCTGTGACCCATGAATAATTTAGAAGTGTGTTGCTTAGTTTCCAGTCTTCCAAGATTGGAGATTTTTCCTATCTGTCTGTTATTGCTTTCTACTTTGAATCCACTATAGTTGGAGATTGATTTGACTTCTTTTGATTTCACTTCTTTTAAATGTGTTAAATGATTTCACTTCTTTTAAATTTGTTGAGGTTTGTTTTATGGCCCAGGATATGGTCTATCTTGGCTTATGACCCATGGGCACTTGAAAAGAATGTATATTCTCTGTTTTGTGTGGACTAGTTTATAAATGTCCATTAGAGTCTGTTGGTTGATAATGGTGTTCTTTCCTTTCTGATTTTTCTGTCTAAGTTATACTGTTGAGGGAAGGTTGTTGACATCTCCAAATGTAATTGTGGATTTCTCTTTTAGATGTTTCTGCTTTACATAGTTTGCAGTGCTTTTGTTTGATGCATTTACATTTAAGATTGCTGTAACTTCTTGGTGGATTGACTGTTTTATCATTATATAATGTCCTTCTTTGTTTCTAGTAATTTTCTTTCCTCTCAAGTTCATCTAGTATTAATATAGCCATTCCTGCTTTCCTTTAATTAATGTTCCCATGATTTTTTTTCCATCCTTTTACTTCAACCTGCCTATATCATTGTATTTGAAGTACATTTCTTATAGACAGCATATAATTGGGTCATGATTTTTAATCCAGTCTGCCAATCTCTGTCTTTTTAATTATATAAGTAGACTGTCTACTTTTAATGTGCTTATTGATATGTTAGGACTTAAATCTACCATTTTATTTTTATTTTGTTTTCTCTATTTTCTTTTTCCTGCCTTTTTGTGGGTTACTTGTATATTTTTTAGAATTCTGTTTTATCTGTAGCATTTTTTAGTTTATCTCTTTTTTAGTGGTTGCTCTAGGTGTACATTATATGTACATAACTTCTCATGGTCCTGGGGTCATCATTTTACCATTGCAAGTGAACTATAGAAACCTTATCTCCGTTTATGTTTCTTTGCTTTCCCCCAGTTGTCTTAAATATTTCCTCTATGTACATTTAGAACCAAATCAGATAGTGTTTGAATTTTTGCATCAGTCATCAAACATAATTTAGAAAACTTAAGATATGAAGGAAATCTTGTTTTATTTATATTTTTTTCCTAATCCTCCAAGGTTCCTTCTTTTATCATTTCCTTTCTGTTTTGGTAACTTCCTTCAGCCATTTTTTTAGGGTAGGCCTGTTGGATATGAATTCTCTGAGTTTTGTTTCATCTGAGAATGTCTGAATATTCCTGAAGGATATTTTCATTTTGAGTATAGGATTCTGGAATGACACTTGTTTTCTTTGAGTACTTGAAAAATGCTTCCTTTTAGCCTCCATGGTTTCTAATGAGAAAGCTGTCATTTTAATTGTATTTTCCTTATAGGTAATGTGTCATTTTCTCTGGCTGATTTCAAGGTTTTTTTGTCTTTAGTTTGCACAAGTTTGATTATAATGCATCTTGATGCGGATTCATTTCTGTTTACCCTTTTTGAGGTTTGCTCTTTTTTTTTTTTTAAGTCTATATAGGTTTAGTCTCACCAAATTTCGGAAGTTTTTACCCATTGTTTCTTTAGGTGCTTCTTCAGCCCTTCCTTTTTCTCCTTTCCTTCTGAGACTTTGATAACACAAATGTTAGATCTTTTGTTATAATTACACGGGTCCCTGAAGCTCTGTTCTTTTTTTTAGTCCATTTTCTCTCATAATTTCTAATTGTCTGTATTTGTTTACTGATAATTTCCTGTCTCCTCTGTTCTGCTATTGAGCCCATGCAGTGAGCTTTTTATTCCAGTTACTATATTTTTCAGTTCTGAAACTTCCATTTTGTTCTTCTTTAGCTTCTGTTTCTTTGCTGAGGCTGTTTTTTCAGTTGTTTCAAGCATGTTCATAATTGCTCATTGAACAAGCGTTTTTATGATGGCTTTGTCAGATAATTTCAACATCTCTCTCATCTTGGTGTTGGCATCTGTTTATTGTTTTGTTTGTGTTTTCATTTGATTTGAGAAATTTCTGATTCTTGGTATGAAGAGTGGCTGTAGATTGAAACCTGGACCATTTGGGTATTAATGTTCTGAGACTGGATCTTACCTAAACC
Source organism: Pongo pygmaeus (assembly GCF_028885625.2). Taxonomy (NCBI): domain Eukaryota; kingdom Metazoa; phylum Chordata; class Mammalia; order Primates; family Hominidae; genus Pongo; species Pongo pygmaeus. The sequence goes on along the minus strand of NC_072385.2, from coordinate 27,392,570 downwards.
TTCTGTTTTAGCTGGCTTTCTCTGACTGCTCTGGCAGAGGAAGAGGAAGGGGTTGTACCACCTTTTTATTGCCAGGTGGAGTTAGAAGTGTTGGTTTCCTGCTGTCCTCTGTTGACTCACAAGGGCAGGGAGGCTCCTCATTACTGCTGAGTAGGGCTGGGAGTTCTGGTTCCCATGTTGTCTTTGCTGACCCCACTGGGCAGTGGTAGAAGTCCTGACTGTCCACTAGGCCTCCTGTGTCACCACCTCAGTGGCAAAGGGAGGAGAGAGTTGGCTCCTTAGTGCCTCGCCAGGAAGGGGCGTTCATTACTGTCTGGAATGAAAGGCTCAGATCCCTGCTTAGCCCTCCCTGATAGCACCATCGCCAGCATGCTGGGATGTCTGGTTACAGCCTTGCAAGGGTGGAAGTCTTGGCTCCCACTTTGGCCTTTGTTGGCATGGGTGGATATGGCACCCCAGTTCTTACTGTGATGTTGGCCTGGAGCCTTTGTCTTGCTGGACTGCCCCTTTCCTGCACCTTTGGCAAGAGAGAGCTGGCTTTTGTCGAGGCTTTGTTTATCTGTGCACATTGGTGTTTCTGAGTGAATGTGTGTGGCAAAAAGAATACCCAGGAACCTTACTATCATGCCTTTCCTCAGACCCCAGTCTCCCTCCAGTCTGTCACCTTCTCTGCCTTTCAGAGTCATCTTCTTTGCTTTTTGTATACTGCCTAGAGTTTTTAGTTATGCTTGGCAGGAAGAATAAGGAAAAGATCTACTCCATCTTCCCAAAAGTGTAAGTCTCCAGGTGTTTGTTTGTTTGTTTGTTTGTTTAAGTGAGATTTATGTTTCCCAATTAGGGAAAATCTTGGGCTCCACTAAATGTAGAGACTGAAATGGGATTAGAAAGTCATTTGTAGAAATTTGCACTGTAAAGCCACAGATTGGTACTAATCTCACAAAAACCAAACTCATTGGTCATAACCACTAATCCTAGAAGAGCATTACAGTCTACTTATTGATAGGATAAATTACTTATAAAGGATTGAGATGGGATAAGCATTTGGACTTGGGTTAGTGAGTCTCAGAGCAGGTCACAGCGTTGGTATATTTCACTGTTGAGAAGGCTAAACACTGACTTGTGCAGCCTGACAGATGCTGCTGAGCACTGGCCACGTGCTGGGCGCTGTGCAGGGCACTGGGGCTGGAGAGATCAGTAAGGCCTTATCCCTGCCCTTAGGTGCTTAGACTGTATGATGAATAGAGCCAAGGTGGTCCATGCCGGGAGCCTGGAAAGGGGCGATCTCAGGGAGAATGTCACAGAAGAGCTTCATGTCCAGAGACAGACCCGAATGATTGCATGACCTCAGTAGGTGAGGAGTCTGTGTCGAGATCGTGGGAGCAGGCAAGCAGGGTGACCAGCCTCAGGGATGCTTCATCCGGGCAGTGGTGTGAACCCAACGAACCTGGCTGCTCTACTAAGATTCCTTCTCTGCCACCAGGTTCACCTTGGGCATATTTCTCACTTGGTCACTTCAAAGGAAACACACTTCTCAGTTTTTCTAAAGTGCTTCTCCATTCAGCTTGTACCACCTTTATTTAGATGGGTTAATTTTTATTACTGATTATGCACCAGTTAAGTTGTGGTTCCCGTAAAGCTGGGAGACATCCTGCCTTCACCACTGTTCATTGAGTTCATTAATTCGTCTTTGAGAGGACAGTCTCCCTCTGAATTCTGTTTTTTTAATTGGCAAATAATAATTATATATGTTATACAATGATTGCCCCTGATAGGTCAAGGGTGGAGCATGTGGAAGAGTTAGGGATAGGCTGGAGCAGACACTGGTAAGGTAGGTGAATCCAAATTTGAACTTTATCCTGTAGAAAATGAGGGACAGGATAATATTTCTAAGCTTTAAAAATGTTTCAAAAGGAAGTCAGGGCTATTGACAGTGTAGAAAATGGAGTGGGGTGGGAGAGTGGAGCAGGAAGAGATGCTCATCGGGGAGACAAGGCCATTATGGGTGGCCAGGCAACACTTGAGGGAGCCCTGGGCTCAGGGAGTGGCAGTGGAGGTGCATGAGAAAGGCATTTGAGGTTTTAGAAGTAGAATCCATTCCTACCGATTGATTGATGGTAAAATTGCATTGTTTAGATCATTTCTTCCAGGTGACTCAGAATTCCCCCCAATTCTGTTCTGAATGACAGCACCTATCCACCAGAGATTCCCAAGGGACAGAGAAATAGGAAATGAGGCCCTGCATTTTCTCCAGCAATTCCCTCAACACAGGTCTCTGATAAACCTGGATAGAATTTATACCTGAAAGCCAGGGTATTCTTTTGTTTTTGTTTTTTATTTTTTTGTTTTTTGTTTTGTTTTGTTTTTGTTTTTTTGGAGAAAAGGTCTCACTCTGTAACCCAGGATGGAGTGCAGTGGTGCAATCATAACTCACTATAACCTCAAACTCCTGGGCTCAAGAGAGCCTCCTGCCTCAGCCTTCTGAGTAGCTAGAACTACAGGTGTGTGCCACCACACCCGGCTAGTTTTATTTTAAAATTTTTTGTAGAGGTGAAGTCTCACTATGTTACCCAGGCTGGTCTGGAACACCTGGCCTCAAGTGATCCTCCTGCTTTGGCTTCCCAAACCTTTGGGGGTTACAGGCCACTGCTGCGCCCAGCCCTGGGATTGCTAAATTGACCATACATTATTACTGTCACCTGGAGGTCTTGTTAAATAGATTGCTGTACCTACCCGCAGAGTTCTGGTTCTGTAGGTCTGGAATGGGGCCATAGAGTTTGCATTTCTAACAAGGTCCCAGGTGATGTGGACTCAGGGGCAACGGGGGACACTTTGAGAACTACTGACCTAACAAAAGATTTGGAAGAGTCTCTCTTTTCCCTGAAGCCCAGTCTTTCTACTGGAACCCAGCCCTGAGGAAGAGACAAGACCCTTAGGAACACGCTTGCCCTGAGAGTCAGCTTACTGCTTCAGCCCACCCAGGGGCAAGTGGGAGGCAGAGGCCACTCCCTGTGCACAGCCTGCAGGGACAGAGACTGCCTGCAGCTAGACATCGGCCATCCAGTCTTATCAGTCAGGTTAGGGAAGGCACATTGTCTCCCCTCCCACTAACATTTGAACTTTTGGGAATCCAAACAGCAGAAGAAATCATACATGGCCCTGAAGTAGCTCCTAGCCTGGGTGGTTGGATTGATGTTGATACCATGGACCAGTGGTTCTCAGCCTAGGTGCACAGTAGAATCCCTAGGTTCTATCCAGAACTGTTGAGTCAGAATCTCTCTGAGGGGTGGGGCCTAGACCCTGAGGGGTCGGGCCCAGACTGCAGTATTTTCTTTTTAACATTCCATGTGTTATTCTGAAGTGTGTCTGGTTAAGAAACATAATCACAAACTTGAGAATCCACACGATGTTTTTAGGATAGTTAACTCAGTTTTGGACATTTGGGATTTGGATTGTTGATGTTAATGAAATTGAGCCCTAGGGAGAATGTAAAGGAAAAAGAGAAAAAGCTCCAAGGGCAGATCTCTAGGGAATACCAGCAAAGATAGAGCCAGCAAAGAAGTTGTCAGAAGAAGGGGTTCATGGTGGGGCCTGGCAGGGGCTACATCCTACAGTGTCCAGTGGAACGGGAACGTCATGTAGAATGAGGAATGGTAGGCATCATGGGCTTCAACAGGTTAGAGATTCTTGTCAACCTTTTCAAAATCACTTTTGTTAAGGTGCTAGGGACAGAAGTCGAAGGGCTGCATATTGAGTTCATAAGGTGATGATTTTAAGGTAAAAAGGGTAAATTACTCTTCCATGCAATAATTTTTTTTTTTTTTGAGATGAAGTCTTGCTCTTTCACCCAGGCTGGAGTGCAGTGGCACGATCTCGGCCCACTGCAACCTCCACCTCCTGAGTTCAAGCGATTCTCCTGCCTCAGCCTCCTGAGTAACTGGGATTACAGGCACATGCCACCATGCCCAGCTAATTTTTATATTTTTAGTAGAGATGAGGTTTCATCCTATTGGCCAGGCTGGCCTCAAACTCCTGACCTCAAATGATCTGCCCTCCTTGGCCTCCCAAAGTGCTGGGATTACAGGCGTGAGCCGAATTAATCTTTTGTTACTGAAGTTTTCAACTTAACTATTGTTCTGTTAGGTATTTTTTGTCTATTCATAGCTTCACTTTTTGAGTTTAGTTTTTGAAAATTCATTTCCAGCCATTTCATATTTATTTTGGAAGTTTCAGGTTACTGTAAATATAGATTATTTATACAGATTTACTGCCCCTCACCCAATGAACCTAAGCATGATGAAATTGTATAATTGCAGGTGAGAAGTTTATTGTATGGGGAACTGATCTTGACTGTATGGGAAATTTTGAAATATTCTCAGCCTGGGCTGTTGAACTCTCAGAATGTAAGAAATCCCAGAGCTCATGGAGCAAAAGCAGGACACTCCCCTTCCTGTCTACCATGGTGGGGAGAAGCTCTGGCTCTTCGATGTAGGTCAGGGGCCTGTTTTTTGTTGGTTGGTTTGGTTTTTTGAGGCAGGGTCTTGCTCTGTTGTCCAAGCTGGGGCACAGTGGCACAATTGTAATTAAACAAACTAGTCAGTCCTATGCTTGAAACGAGATGCCCCTTCAATTTTTGAGACTTACTATCCAAGTGACGGTTTCAGATCTAACACTTCTTGGAATCAGTGTGCAATAAATGATGAAATGACATTTCTGGAAATCACTAAGTTATTTACTTACTCTTTTTCTAGCTCAGGCTCAGCAAACTTTTTCTGTAAACGGCCAGGTAGTAAATGTTTGAGGCTTATGGGCCACACACTATCTCTGTTGCCTCTTCTTATTTGTGTCTTTTTTTCGACCACTTAAAAATGTAAAAATCATTCTTAGCTCACAAGCCGTAAAAAACAGACTGCAGGCGAGATTTGTCCCATGGGCCATAGTTTGCCAACCCATTTTAAACACTGAGGTTTGAGTCTCCCATTAATGGTGGCATTCTCTGGGATAACACATAAAATATTGGAGTTTTAATTAAGTTGTACTGAGTCACCATTATCAAAAAGATGTATTAGAAATTATGACCCGTACAGACTGGGTTAAAATGTGGCTTGTGTGTCTTCTGCAGCTTGCACCTGCCTGCCCGCCCAGGTGATTTTGCAGGCACAGTCTGAGGTGCTAGAACCTGGGGCTTTCTCTGCCTCTGTCTAGTCCTGCTGGATTATAAGCTCCATGAGGGCAGGGGTTATGTTGTTTGCTACTATGTTCCCAGCACACAGAACACTGCTGGGAAATATGTTCGGGGCTGGTTCTCGTTTGTGTTGATAGCATCCAGATTTTTCAAAGTAATTGGCTTTCCCTATGTCCATTTTACTCTCTGTCCATGTATATACAACATTACATAGCACTCATGCGCCAGTTACCATTCCCGGGGATCATGTGATTCCTCAGTACAGCCCTGTATGGTCTTGTCTCTCCCGTACAGATGAGAGGCCATGATCAGGCAGCTGCTTTGTAGAAAGCTGCCAGGGTTTGAACCCAGCCATTATGGCTACACTGCTGGGACTCTTAGCGCCCCTAAAGGGAAGCACTTGGGCGGCTCGTTGTTTATGTCACCATCAGGCTTCCATCTCCCAGCAGATGTCAGAGGATCTCTGGTTTTCACTTCTGTAACTTTTCAAAGCTCCATCACCCTTTGGAGAATATAAGAACATTCTGAGACAGACATACAGATCTGTCAAAACTGCCGAGTTTGTCCAGACTCACTGAACTGTACCCTTAAAATGGGTGTGTTCTATTATATGTAAGTTATATCTCAGTAAAGTTGATTTTTAAAATTGTTCTCATCACAAAGTCAAATGAATTTGGAAAGCTTTAATTAGAGAAGGAAAAAAAAAACCTTTTTTAATCAGAAGAGTCCAGCCTTTTCCAACAAAAGTTGTAATTGCTTTGTTTTCCAAGCTAGCTATTTAAAAATCAGGAGTTCTGGCCAGGCACAGTGGCTCACCCCTGTAATCCCAGCACTTTGGGAGGCCTGAGGCGGGCAGATCACGAGGTCAGGAGATAGAGACCATCCTGGCTAACACAATGAAACCCCGTCTCTACTAAAAAATACAAAAAATTAGCCGGGCGTGGTGGCGGGCGCCTATAGTCCCAGCTACTCAGGAGGCTGAGTCAGGAGAATGGTGTGAACCTGGGAGGCGGAGCTTGCAGTGAGCCGAGATCTCGCCACTGCACTCCAGCCTGGGCGACAGAGCAAGACTCCATCTCAAAAAACAAACAAACAAAAAAAATCAAGAGTTCTTGTACTTTAATTTTTATCCTCAGGGAAAGGAAAACCTCTTCAGCGCAAGGTGAAACCACCTAAGAAGCAAGAGGAAAAGGAAAAGAAGGGAAAGGGAAAGCCGCAGGAAGATGAGCTGAAGGACTCTTTGGCTGATGATGACAGCTCCTCCACCACCACAGAGACCTCCAACCCCGACACAGAACCACTCCTCAAGGAGGTACGGGCTGATCTCACAAAACAAAACACGAGGGAGAAAGAGAGGTCTCCTGCAGCTCACAAGACCTTCCATCTCATAGATTCTGGTTTTAGTACAAAAGTAATGTTTAAATCTAGGATGAGCACCTACTGAGGAATGGTTCATGTGCTGGGCGTGCCTCCAGAGTCATTCCTCTGCAGACAACAGTCACAGCTGTGGGGATGAATGGCTCCATGTCCTCCAGGGAAGAACAGTTGGAAGCGTGTTAATAAAGTAAGATGGTTAGAAACTGGAAACACTGCTTGAAAGCTAGGGACTATCTGGAATAGTAACTATTCTACCTCATGAAACTTCTTTCAGATTTTAAGGATCAAAAGAATGAGAAGGAACTCTACCATTTTAATTAGGTTGTGTTTTTCCTGTCATGTTGCTCCTAGCACCTGCTGGAAGCGGGGTTTTGGTGGCCGCTTACTCCCAAGCAGTAGAGTGGTGACCGCCCTGGAGGGAGTGTGGCCCCAGGAAAGACCCCAGGCTTTAGTGGCCCCCAGGGACGAGGAGCCCAGCCCAGGACACATCAGCACGCCAAGAAGCTGCCTCGCCCGTTGGAGGCCTCGGCTCCCAGGGCTGTTATGACAGCAGGAAGAGCAGTTGCAAAGTGTTGGGTCCAGTGGGCCTTAGTGACGGGGTCAGATTACTGCTGAGAGTAGTATGGGGTGTGCAAGAAAGGGTAATAATTCCACTCTGGAGCTTTTATTTTTAGATAAATAGATTTCAAATCTAAACTGATCCTAATATAGCCTTTAATGTTGTAGAACAGACTTTCTTTTTTAGTTTTAGTCTAGTGACCAAGGAATCACTTCTTACAGATTTCCAGTAGTGTCATTCACATGCATTAATGTTTAAAATGAAATTTATATGTAACTTACTTTCAAGTCAGCCACCTTTCCCTTTGCATTTCCTCACCGTTACCGTGGTCCTCTGTCTACCCCTAGCCCAACTCCTAAATAGTTGTGGAGCTCTGTAGTTTATAGCACTTTAACAAATTACTTCAGAGAAACAGAAAGCCCTGTGCTAAACTTTGAGTAAAATCCCAGCAGTTTAAACCCTGTGCATCAGCGTTCGGAAGGCATTTTCAGCACAGGCTTTCTGCACGACTTTCTCCCGCTTCCCTTCCCACCTGCCGGCCTCTTCCTGCTCACACCCCTGTGGCCCCCTCTCCAGCGGCCCCCAGCGGCCAGTGTTCTGTGCTCACCCACTGATGTCATTCTTAGCTCCCCATTCATTCCCTCCTGTGTTCCCAGCTCCTTCCATGCTATTTGTGCAGCTCAGAACTCACATCCTTCATGAGGCCTCCTTGTCTGGTTACTACCCTGTCCCCTCCAACGAGTTATTCCTGCTGCTCAGCAATCTGCATAGAGGCCGTGTGCTTTTATTTCTCTGCGACTGATCTCAGTTTGTCAGTTAATGTGTATTTTCTTCCCAGCTAAATCACAACTTTGATAGGTCATTTTCTCTTGCATGTCTTTTCCAATTTGTTCTACCCATTCAGTCAACACATAGGAATTGAGCACCCACGTGCCAGGCCATGTGCTAGGTGCGTAGGCAACAACAGTGGACAAAAGGCCACATCCTTGTCCTCGAAAAGCTCATGGTTTACAAAATACCTGATGGGTCAAGTATTCAAGAAAGACCATGAATAACTCAAAGTAGTTTCAAATGATATGTGAGCCAGGGAGATGTTTTAGCCCTAGCTCTGGTTATTTACTCTTGACAGTTAAATAGATTCACCTGGTGTGACCTATTAAAATCCAGGCTGTCTTCATAATCATAAATTGTAAAGCTCTTGGGTAGACGCTAATTCACCACATGCTTATAGCTCCCCTTCGCAGCCATCACTGTCCCCTTTGCTGAGTACGTCCTTCCCCATCTGTCCCCGCCAGTGCTTCCGTGAACACAGTATTTCACAGATTGTCTGGGGCAAAGAACCAGGTTGCTTTTAGTACACAGCCCACTCCACATGCAGCTCCCCAGGCGAGTTCAGCAATACCTGAGTGCAGCCTGGGCAACATGGTGAAACCCCATTTCTACAAAAAATACAAGAATTAGCTGGGTGTGGTGGCATGTGCCTGTAGTCCTAGCTACTCAGGAGGCTGAGGTGAGAGGATCGCTTGAGCCCAGGGGTAACAAGAGTGAGTACCTTGTCTCAAAAAAAAAAAAAAAAACCCACACACACACAATACATGAGTAGATGTATACCCTGTTCGGGAGACAGGTCCACTGATCTCACACTCGGATGCTGCAACAATGTCAGATTGCCACAGAAATACGTGGGGCAGGTTCTGTACTTTCCTGGTCCTGGCTGGGCCAGCTGGGTAGCACAGCTTTAAGATGCATCTTGGATGTGGCCGCCCAGTCCAGATTCCACATTCGAGCGGGCAGGACAGCCCTTCTGCTGCCACAGTGGCCAGTAACATTCCCGCAGCAGAGGTCCATGCTAGCGTCTGTCATGTGTCTTCCTCCTGCTAGACTTCACCATCCTTAGGAGGAGAAACTGGGCCCTCTTGGTAATCCCATGGCCTGGCACCAAGCAGGTGACCCATAAGTGTGTGTGGATGAACTGGACAAATAGCCCCTCCCATTGATGGAGCAGCTGTTAGCTTAGCTTTAAACCAGCCGGAACCCTGCCGCAATCGCAGGCAGGCGAGCATGGCCCCTGTGTGCTGCTGCACTGCTCTCTTGTCCTGAGAGTTGTGCTCAGGATGGGGTGCATGGCTGGAGTGCTTGACTTTATACTGCAGTCTCTACTGAACTTTTCTTTTAAGGAAATACAATGTTTTACTCCCCAGTGCTTGAAAAGAAGCTACCAATTTGCTACTGCCACTGCCACCACCACCTCCAGTCAGGATACAAGTATAAATTAAAATGACGTTCTTTATAACTCCAACTCACCAAAACGTAGTCGAGACAAATTTTACTTTATTGAGATGGCGTCTCGCTCTGTCGCCCAGGCTGGAGTTTAGTGGCATGATCTCAGCTCACTGCAACCCCCGCCTCCCCGGTTCAAGCGATTCTCATGCCTCAGCCTCCCGAATAGCTGAGAATACAAGCATGCGCCACCACGCCCAGCTAGTTTTTTGTATTTTTAGTAGAGACAGGGTTTTACCGTGTTGCCCAGACTAGTCTTGAACTCCTGAGCTCAGGCAATCCACCTGCCTCGGCTTCCCAGAGTGCTGGGATTACAGGCATGAGCCACCGCACACAGCTGAGACAAAAAGACAAATTAAAGAAGGCCGAAAAATGGACAGAACCACAGTGAGACAGATTTGAAGAAAGGAGTTTGTTTTTATGTATACGATGTGTATATTTTTACATCTTTGATTTTGTGTCTGTATCTTAAAATGGAACTAATTTCAGTCATTTTATTAATCCTCAGCAATTAAGTGTCCATTTTTTACAGGATACAGAAAAGCAAAAGGGAAAACAAGCCATGCCTGAAAAACATGAAAGTGAAATGTCTCAAGTGAAGCAAAAAAGCAAAAAACTCTTAAATATTAAGAAAGAAATCCCAACAGATGTGAAACCCAGGTGAGAGAAATAAATGTACAGAGAAATAAGGTCTATGAAGAAGTTGCTGGCAAAAACCAGGTGCTGTTTCGATTTGGCCATTTGGCTGGCTGGTTGGCTTTTAGGGGAGTTGACAGCAAAATCCAGGTGCTACGTCACATTCCTCTTGGGATTTTTCTGTCACCTGACATGTACTGTTGTTGACTCGGAATAGCCATATGCTTCTCAAGTCAGATGTGCAGAGGGTAGAGCTCACGATCTGTTATAAAAATTTAGGAAGAAAATTTCTGTTGGTGATTCAGTCCCAGGCTGAGATCCATTTTACTTCTGCACAAAGATGACCTTGATGATTGAACCACAGGTACAAGCATAACTTTCCTCCAAAAGATCTCTGAGTCTGTTGAATTGTTAACCCAGTTGGGATCTAGAGTTCTGTGCCATAAAACTTGGAAAAGTTTATTCTTACCTTAAAAATGGTTCAGGGCAGGTGTCACCAGTCAGACAGTTCTACCATTAAATAACTCCAGTTCCTCCCCATGGAATGGGATTCAGTGGCCCCCGGGGAGGGCTTGTGCAGGCTGTTTCCGCAGGGAGATGAGTGAGTTGAACTGTTGGGTTGTTAACTGAAGTTACTTCACATTTTCATTAAACCATGGCTCAGCATCTACCTGATAATTTTAGTGTTGGTGCGTCAGTAATACCTTTCCTGGTTCATTGTATAGAACTGTCATCAGCACGGGAGCTGCTGTCTGCCCGCTTTTGGGTTGTGATCAGTGGAAAGTGATAGAGGAAGTCGAATAAATTAGGTGTAAATTTAAAAGGAAGACATGGCTTGTCTGTCATCATAAGTGTGGGCCATAGATTTGTGAAAGGTCTATTCTTACTCTGATCCTGGGAATCATACTTGAGTTTTGCAAAAACACTGCTAACCTAGACTCTGTCCCTAGATTATATGGCTTCAGGCAGGGCCAGTCCTGTTCTGTAGAACCCAAAAGCTAGTAAGAAATTAGTGATAACTGCAGTAAAATGTAACCTTGTCCCTGAATTTATGAAATAATACAGTATATGGTGGTGCTTAGTAATGAAGTATTTGTACCTAAAATTTACTCTTTTGTGGAAATTGTTAGTTCAGGTGACCAGGTCCCACAATTTGTTGAGAGCAGTCTGGCCCAGGTAGAAGGAACGTCAAGCAGAGTGGTGTCAGGTGGTTGATCATTTGAAGGGGAGAGAGAAAAGGAGACCACCTCTTCTGAAGAGGAGGTTCACATACTTGGATCTCTCCCTGAGAGAAATCCACCTGAGACACCAATATCCTGGCACCCCAGGACAGGAATAACACTGGGCTACTAGCTAGAGATTCTTCTTCTTGGCCTTTTTCAGGCTTAGGTGAATGATCAGATATTTTAAAGTAAATGAGGCTAATAAGTCCAAATAATGAAAATCCTCATTTTTACATTTGCAGGAATCTTGTGAGGTAGACAGACATGCAGTAATTCCTATGATGATAAATTTTAAAACCAGTGCATCTAAGAATTATCTTAGAGATACCATTCCATAGGTGACTGTCACCAAATTGGCCCTGTTGATTAGCCCTCAGGCCTGAGCTTAGTATTGTTAAGCAGATAGAACAAACTAATCCTAACCCCCATCCCTGTTCCACTGACTTAGGTTGTATTCTGATTTTTTTTACAAGTTGACCATCAGCAAATTTGCATTTGAAAAGTTCGTCAAAGATGTCGCTTGAGTGTCATTACCTTTGCAAGGGTTTTTAGTTCTCTTGTAAACCAAAAAGCTTAGAGTGGTCAGTCCTGAACCGCCCAGTCAAGGGGCAGTTATAGCAATAACCCGTGCTCTCTCAATATGTAGTTAAAAGATAAATCATTACCAGAACACAAATCAAGCCGTGTGCTTGAAACTGTCTTTTGTAACTGGAGAAATCTATTTGAAACTGTCTTTTGTAACTGGAGAAATCTATATGCAACCTTTCTTCTATCCTCCTTTATCTGATCTCTTTAAACTCACTGATGTTTTTCTGAACTCGAGGATGAAAGTATTGAGAGTCAGAATTTATTACTTCATCAATCATTTAATCAAATAAAGACTTTTTTTTAATAACTGGAGAAGGTTGGCTTTCTGAACAGAGCCATTTTCTGACTCCACTGCATTCTGATAGTAAATGTCAAACACTGTCACTCAGAATCACAGCCAGTCCTAGCTTTAGTGATTCCTGAAATTCCTGTCACCTTTTAGTGTGTTAATATGTAACCCCACATATCTGAAGGACAGGTACACATCTTTTAATAAGATATGTCATTAATAAGGCATATATCATGGCTTTCTTTTGGAAGCTTTATAAGAGGTGATAAAGCCAGAGGAGTGGCTCAGCCCCATCCATCCACACTCCCAAGAGTTGACCTCAAAAAAAATCACTTGCTAGGAAATAGGAGCGTGGGGCTGCAGCAACAGAAATCTGATCTAACTGTGTTTTCCAGCTGTGGCAACATAGAAATGGGCCTACAGACCTCCGGAAGACTGTAGTCTATGGCAGAGATGCCAAGGAATGGGAATCAGATCTCAGGCACTGAAGGTTTCTGCAGAACCAGGAAGGGCCCAAGGCATCCCTGGTTTAGGACCCTGAGTATTCACTGATCCTTTTGTTTTTCTATTTGTTTATCAACAGTATATGTTTACATAAATGTAATAATCTAAAATTAGCAAAAGAAGTAGATTAATCATATTATCTGTAAAAATCTGCTTAAATAACACGCTCAACTCAGGACCAAGGGCCGTGAACACGACACTGCACACGCCAGCCCCAGACCTGTCAGCACTGAGAAAACCCTGTTCCACAGCTGGTCACGTCCCTAGCTGTGTCCTCAGCTCTGCCTCTCTCCTCCCCAGACAGAGATGTGTACTGTGTATTACAGGAATAAAAATAGGCCAGGCTTGAGTCAGGTGTAACCTTGTGAAAAGCAAAAATAAAAAGAATACGAAATCTCAGAATATTAAGAAAAAGAAAAACATTATTATTAAAAAATGGAGGAAAGTATATTATAAAAATAAGCCAGGTGTGGTAGCTCACATCTATAATCTCAGCACTTTGGGAGGTCAAGGCAGGAGGATTGCTTGAGCCCAGGAGTTCAAAATCAGCCTGGACAATATAGCAAGACCTTATCTTACAAAAATTTTTTCTTTTAAATTAGCCAGGTGTGATGGCACACACCTGTAGTCCCAACTACTAGGGAGGCTGAGGCAGGAGGATTGCTTGAGCCCAGGAGTTAGAGACTGCAGAGAGCCATGATTGCACCACTGCACTCTAGACTGAGACCCTGTCAGTAAATAAATAAATAAAGTCTGGCATCTGAACCACCTTTCTGTTTTTCCTTTTTAAAAAGAATCACTTCAGTCTGGGCACGGTGGCTCACACCTGTAATCCCACTGTAATCCCAGCACTTTGGGAGGCCAAGGACGGCAGATCACCAGAGGTCAGGACTTCGAGACCAGCCTCGCCAACATCGTGAAACCCCATTCCTGTTAAAAATACAAAAATTAACCAAGCATGGTGGCACACACCTGTAATCCCAGCTACTCAGGAGGCTGAGGCAGGAGAATTGCTTGAGCCTGAGAGGCAGAGGTTACAGTGAGCCAAGATTGTGCCACTGCACTCCAGCCTGGGTGACAGAGTGAGACTGTCTCAAAAAAATAAATAAAAAGAATCGCTTCAATTAAGTTGGCCGTTACCCATTTTATTCAGAAGCCTTAAAAAAGGATTCTTGATAGAGATCATCTGGCTTAATTTAGGAAAGTATGAATCAGCAAAAATAACAGGAGTTGTCTGGCACCTTTCTTCTTAAAAACCAATTACTTTTACAGTGGCACAGAATTTAGTTTTGTATAAATAGCTACCCACGCACACTTAAAAATAGATCACACCCACACCATCTCCACCACCAGAGGACTGGTGTCTACTATGGGAGCCTTTGAGGTTTTTTTAGAAGATGGGGTTTTTAAATAACCCTGTCAGTCAGAAGTAGAAGAGATACAAAAGATTTTATAATGTAGCATTCATCATCTGGCCCATAAACAGTGGATTTTTCACTTCAGTTTGTTATCCTACCTAAAATTCTACTTATTTCGGCTAACGGAAACCCTTTGGCTTTTGGTTTGCTCTCTTACTAATTCCAGATATAATACCTACTTATTATGGAAAACTTGTGAAATACAACAAAACAAAAGAATGAAAAGGAAATGTCCTTTGACCCTACTACCTTATAAAATGTTTGTAAATAGCCTTCTTAAACGTATTTGTTTATTTATGAGCTCACACTTTACATTGAGGACGTTGGGGAACGAGGGTGTTATGGTGCCGTTAGATCTGGAAAGTTGGAACTCTTCTCACCTTTGAAATCTCCTGTGAATGAGCACAGCAGATTGCCTCTGACCCAGAGCCTAGCTGAAATGCACTGTATCATGTGGGCTGGGAGGACAGAAGGCAACGTGGTGCATGAAGAACTTGGAGGATGGGGCTGGGAGTCCTGAGTAGCATCACACACTTGAGGGTTGGGAGCAACACGGAAACGTGGAAAATGCCGGCGATGCATCCATTTTACACCGTCTGTGTAGACTTTGTAGATTTGTAATGAAAAGCTAGCTATCAGCTCAGCCCTGAACTGACAGCTGTCACCAGGAGCTCTGTGGAGATCCCTGAGGATTCTTGGAAGATTTCTCCAAAGGGGCCACTGGGCTCTCTGAGCTGCATCTCAGCCTTTGCTGGAAAAGGTCCTTCTTGGACCAGATTAGCTGAGCTCCTTCCGGAGGTCCTCCCAGTCCCAGACATGGTCTTGGTGGGCATTAGAGATGTGGCTTCATAAAGAATGCCTTTGTAGCCCATATAGGTATTCCACTCACAATGCTGTCTTCCATGGGCCAGCTACCCAGTTCATTTCTCTCAGAGATTCATTCTTTCCAGCTGCTGTCTCCCAGCAGGTTTTCCTATCTCACTTATTGAGCTTTGGAAACTTAAGATATATTTATACATGCTTATTATCTTACGCTTACCTGAAAATCTTTCAGAAAGCATGTCACTCTAAATAAATCAATAAAAAATATATTTAAATTTTTTGCTTAAGATTAACCCTGAGTTCAAGAATAAGGAAGAAAATTCATCCTAGCCCACTCCCTTGTAGTAACCAGGAACTTAGCTCTGGGTCACCTCATAATTTCTATGAGAAAAATTTGTTCAGTTTTAAATAGTGGAGCCTCTAATGTTATAGATCTGAGATCTTTCAAAATCTTCATGTTCAGGAATCCCACTGGTGGTGGTCTAGATGCTGGGAGAGACTCACTCAAAGGCAGAATGACTGCACTTCCAGCCCTGAGCAGCAAGTTGGTGCTAAGGGCTTTCTTTCTATGCCTTATCTGAGATAGATCCTCCCTCCCGTTATGTATTATTAAATAATGGACCTCAGTTCATTGTCAGCACTCAGAATAGTCTGCAAGTGCTGAGTGTCTGCTGGGCAGTCTTAGCTACAGTGTTGGGCATGCAGCCAGTCCTGAGTTAGGACCAAGGGTAGATAACACCCCAGGAAGCCACATTAGCTTCCTGCATGCAGTTGTATTGTAGAAGAATTACAATCTTAATGACTTCCATCCTCCAAAGGAATAAATTTGTATTTTCTATCCATGATTGTCTTTCAGTTCATTAGAACTACCATATACTCCCCCTTTGGAAAGTAAGCAACGTAGAAATCTCCCAAGCAAGATTCCTCTTCCAACTGCAATGACAAGTGGATCCAAATCACGAAATGCCCAGAAAACAAAAGGTATTGTCATCTTGTTCTCTATGATCATGTCTTATGGATCTTTTCATAGTGCACTGTATTAACAATTATTGTGCATTATCAGTAAGCAGTCAGTAGTTATTAGTCATGCAAGGCTAAGGCTGTGTTCTTGTCCTCATTAGAAGGTTCATTGAAATAGACCTGAAAGAAGGAAATTATTCTCCATTAACCATGTTCTTTTCTGATTTTTGTGCAGGTACAAGTAAGTTAGTGGATAACAGACCACCTGCCCTAGCAAAATTCCTCCCGAATAGTCAAGAATTAGGCAACACCAGTAGCTCAGAGGGTGAAAAAGACTCTCCTCCACCGGAGTGGGATTCCGTTCCAGTTCACAAACCCGGCAGCTGTAAGTATAGTGGTTTAGAAACCACAGGGCTCCACTTACCCACAATCCACCCCACTCTGGGCATGGAACTCTTCAGGGGCATGTTGCTTTAAAATACCCATTGGCAGTGCTTTGCCAGCTAAGAGCCCATTGTTAACTAGCCTCATCAGTGGCTAAACTGCTGTAGGTTGAAATCAGTCCTGGTAAGATTATTTACATCAGGGGACTCATTCAGCAATTCACATCAGGGCTTTTTTTTTTCAGGGAGCTGGTATACTAGCACACCACTGTCCATGTGCAAAATGGAATGGTCTGTTTGGAGTGGTTAATCTTCTAAAGAATTTTTTGCCTTATAAAAGCATTGACTCAGCAATCCTTTACCTGATGAGTTCCTCATTTATAGTGTAATTGTTTTTGTAAGAATTCCATTTCCTCTCAACTTTACCCACGTCTTTTTACATAAGCAACCTACACAAAGGTTTCATTATTTTTCTCACTACCTTGACCTTGTTTCTCCAGTTTGGCCTGCAGTAAATCAAAACAGTAGGCACAATCAACCAAAATAGAAATCCTCACCCTACAGACACTTGACCTGAAATAGGGGGCAACAGAGACCAGAAAAGGGAGGGGCTGACAGCAGGGATTTGGGATCAAGAGAGGTCCTGGCCTTAGGACTGATTGGTCCACACTCACCACTGTGTTGGAGTGTACCAGAGGGCAAGTGAGGAAGACCAGAGATGCAGTCAGGTTTGAGCAACAGTCAGGTCATTGAAGGTGAAAGGAGTTGGACGAAGGGCAGGCTTACTGGGCTGAATGAGGGCAGAGAGCCTGGAGGCTCGGGTAGGGCATCCACGCTTTCGCCGGAATATGTAGATACATCCTGGAAAGAGATGCTCTCTGAGATACATCCTGTAGCCCTATTTGCCATGAGACTTTCTGGCACCTTTTACTACTACTTTTTGCCAGGGGTGAGATACAATCCTAAATCCTTCACTCAACAAATCTTGAAGAAGACCGTGGGTGGTCCAGGTGACCAAGTGGGATGCTTCTGCTTCCTAGCGCCCCCTGAGGTTTCTGCTGGCCATTGGCTCTTGGCTTAACACTCCACGATTTAGGCAGTTCCCCATTAAACAGATGCCACTTTCAGCAACAGAACACAGCCCCTGGAGCCAGTTTCACAGGGGTGTTCTGAGGCCCAGTGAGGTGACATGAGCTGTGCTGGTGACGTAATGACACAAGCATGCAGAATCATGCTGCCGGGAGAGCAGGCAACAGCCAGACACAGCCACAAACTGGCTGGTAGCATCCCCACCTGGTGGCATCTGAGCCACATGTTGACATCACTCCCTCTGTGTGGAGGGGAAAGGATGACAGGACCCAACCCCAGGCAGGAGATTTTGGTGCCACTTCTCGGGGCAAGAATGTGGGAAATGGCAGGCCAGCCCTCTGGAGGAGGAACTGTGAAGGGCCTAGTGCCGCATGCCTCAGTTTCCTGCCTGGCTCTTCCGCAGAGGCCAGCTGGTGCATCTGAGCATGGCGCCTCAAGGCAGAGCTCCACAGTGTGCACTGGGGGAAGAGATGCAGAGCTTGTCTCCTCAGCCCACGTCTGTGCAGTCCTTTTGTGTTTTTCTAGCCAAGCAATCCCTTACACTGGTTCTAAGCCCTGTGACCTCTCTGCCCTCACTGCCAACTTTACTAAAATGTTCCAGCAGAGCTCCACTCGATAGAGAATATGGGTGAAGGAAACCCAGAAGAGTCGGTCCCACATGCTCTCCATCACTTTTACCTTCCTGCTCTGCCCCAGCTTTCTCATCCCCTTTTATCCCTTCACCTCCCTTGGTGTTTCGTCTTGCTTAGACCTGAAGTTCTGCGAGCGCTGTTAGCAGTGCCAAGCTTAGTGCAGTTCCTTGGGGTGAAAGCGTTGGTCCCACCCAAGACTCTGCAGCCAGCATGTGGTAGTAGCCACTGGGGGAGTTGTGCAGCCTCTGTGTAAAGATCTCTCCATCCCAAGTAGCACCCCTTAGCATGGTGCCCTTTACCATCTGTACCATATGAGTTGCAGAGAAAATGCTCCTTGAATAATTTCATGATTTAAAAAGGCAAAAAATACAAAGGGTTATTAAAAGGAAAAGCAAATCAGAAGCCGCAAAGGAAAATTTTAATAATATTTGAATCAAAACGTTCTCTAATTGCAGCTCCTGTACTGTTCTGAGTCTCCCCTTCACTCCTACCTCAAGCACTGTTCCGTAGGGGCTTTTGCTAACTTCCCTTTGCTTTTCCTGTTTCATTTCATCATCACTGTCTTGGGAGCATCTGCAGCACTGGGCCCTGTGAAACACATTCCACCCACAGGAGCTGCCCGCACCTTTCCCCAGGACAGGCACCTCAGGAGGATCGAGCGCACACAAAACGGAGCACAGCCTGCTCCAAGTGTGGGCACTGCCTGAGGGGACAAGTCACTGCAGGGGCGGAGCGAGGCCAGAGAAGGTGGCTCGGGAAGGGTCAGGACAGTTGTACAAATAGCAAGCCGACAGTGTAGACGTGGTGTCAGATGGGAGGCCTCAGAGGAGCGTGAGGGGGACAGAGATTCGAGCAGGGCTCATACGGGAGAGCAGTGTGAGACACATCCTGAGTGTGGACATCAGGTCAGCAGATCCACAGAGCCAGCAAGGAGGGGCCCATGTCATCAAGGGGTGAGAGCGGGCGGGTGGGAGACAGGACCGGGAGTCTGGCACCAGTACCGGCAGCACTGGGGAAGGTGAGAGAGGAGGTAGCAGGCAGCCTTGAGGATGGGGGAGTGGAGAGCACAGGCTTCCAAGGGAAGGCTGCTTTGCTCGGCAGGGCCATGCTGGAGCCTTGACCTAGCCAAGACATGGGGAGCCTTGAGCCCTGAGCCCTGGGGGTGGGGGAGAAGCAGCTTGTGCTACAGGGTGTGACCAGGGAAGCAAGAGGCAGCAGACAGAGCGGCTGCAATGTGGCAGTGAGGGGACGGGAGAAGTGGAACGGGGGGTACTCAGGGTACACAAATCTCACAAGGCAGGAGGGGCCGCCCAGGTAGCGAGCTGGCCAGGCCTGGGCTGGGGATGGTGCCCTCTGGTGATGGGAATTCACAGGGCCAAGCTCTGCCCTCACCTTCTTGCAGTAGCTACAGCAGCACCAAGTTGCACACAACAGATGTACAAAATGACACATTTTTCTGATAAAAGGTATACATATTTCCATTTACTGAGTAGAGAATGTTATTTTATGACTGAAATTTTTTGTTTTAATTTTAGAGACGGGGTCAGGCTGGAGTGCAACGATGTGATTATAGCTCACTGCAGCCTCAAACTCCTGGCTCAAGCCTCCCACCTCAGCCTCCCAAAGTGCTGAGGTTACAGGTCCGAGCCACTGTGCCCAGCCTGTTTCAGATTTTTAAAACAGCTATGTAGACATTACCTTAAAGGGCACAGGAATATACTTGGAGCTTAATAGGGATCAGAGCTGCACATCCCAGTCACGCCAATGGAGAGGCTTTACTGAACTTGGGGATTCAGCCCGGAACACTGCACCTCCCACAGCTGTAAACCTGCGTGTAGGCACAGGACTTTCCAGGTCCCCAGGCAGCGGCCTCAGCTGTCCACCCCTGGAGGATGTGGAAGACCCTCCTCCCCTACCTGAGGTGGAAGAAGTGAAGGCATTGACTGTTGCCACACAACACAGCAGGGACAGGGCACGCTCTCGCTCCTCTCAAATTCCTGAGTGCAGAGAGATGTGGCTGCTTTCTTTAAAACCTGTTAAACAGAACACATCTAAGAGCTTTCGTTTGTTTTCTTTGTAGAAGGGCTTGATTATGCATAGTAGTCTTAGAGAACATTCAAAGTGATTTGGAAGAGTGCTAATCAAAACACCACACTAACGAGCCCTTTTGTTTTTAATTTCCAGCTACTGATAGTCTTTATAAACTTTCTCTGCAAACCCTCAACGCAGACATTTTCTTAAAACAACGCCAGACCTCACCGACACCTGCCTCCCCGTCTCCCCCGGCTGCGCCCTGCCCCTTTGTGGCCCGGGGCAGCTACAGCAGCATCGTCAACAGCAGCTCCAGCAGGTAGGCCTGCTGCTTCCTTTCAGGTCCTCAGCTTGAAATGTGCCTAAAACCCGATGTCACACCCTTTAAATGGAAACACTTAGCGGCCACAGACCACTGTCTGGTGTTACTTCTGATGGCTGCCGGCTTGTGTGGGCCCTTTTACCTGGGGTCCACCCCCGCTTCCTGCTGCTGTGCCCAGCTCCAACAGTAACCTGGTTCCCATTCTAATCCATTCATTCTTACCACCCGTGGACCGAGAAATGCACCATTTAACTCACTAGAGCGATATTCTCATTGAGCCAATGAACATTTACTAATCCTTACATGAAGACCTAAAGGGGATTCCTGTGAGTTGGGAATATGGGTTTATGTGACACTAATTTTGGCCTTTGGACAATTTGGCTTAGGACTTAGAAGGGCAGGATCTGGTCCGAGACTGTTGTGCTGGGTGAGGTGCTGCAGTAGGGGATGTGTGCAGCCGGGAGGGCAGCCTCCTGACCACACAGACAGGATGCAGGAACCATGCTGTTCTCCGAGGCACAGAGCCTCACTCGTGTCCGCCTGCCACAGTGTAGCGCAAGCCTGATGGTCACGGATGGCACTCTCACCGTATGCCTCACCGTGGCGTGGGTTTCTGTGCATCGCATCACCGGCCAGCCTGTGGTCAGGTCCTCACCCCCGTTGCCCAAGAGGCAGTAACCACTGAGGCTGGGGGAGCCACTCGGCTTACGGGCCTTGCCACAGGAGCACCTCACCGTGTCCTGGCAGGGAAGGAGACTCCCTGAGGCCCAGCCCTTCCCAGTGTCGGGGCCTGCCCTCTGCATTTCCTGCCAAGTGGCTCTCTAGCGTTCTTCACAAAAGTGTGATCGAAGCCTCTGCCAGTCCCTAAATTGTGATCCCTGCCCTGGTCTCTTTCATAGTGATCTTTTGTTTTCTTACCTTTCTCCAGAAAGCCCTCTATCTCTTATCTGATTAAGCGGTCTGAGGCCCCAGAGCATGTGACATGAGGCTGAGCGATGCTCTGTGAGCTGCCCCGCTGCAGAGAAGCCCACTCAGGGCTCAGTCCTGCCAGCCCCACACCTCCCCGAGACAGGGCACTGCTGATGAGGAATGAGTTCTCTCTCTGCTTCTTTTTCAAGTGACCCTAAAATAAAGCAGCCAAATGGAAGCAAACACAAGTTGACAAAGGCAGCCTCGCTCCCGGGCAAGAACGGCAACCCCACTTTTGCTGCAGTTACGGCTGGCTATGACAAGAGCCCAGGTCAGTGGCTTTGCTTCAGAGACCTGCCACGCCAGGCGCCAGGCCTGGTGGAATAACCTCTGTCCTAATGTGCCTTCCATTGATTGAGCGTCCATTGTTACAGGTGGGAATGGCTTTGCTAAAGTTTCTTCAAACAAAACAGGTTTCTCCAGCAGCCTTGGCATTTCACATGCTCCTGTTGACAGCGATGGCTTGGACAGGTACGGTAGGCCGCCACTAACTGCTAGAAAGACGGAAGGCTTCTCAGGTCGGGCTAGCACCTTTTATCCATAAACGGGTTTCGGGGCATTCTTCCCCTAATTTACAAGGAGGCATTTGTCAGAAGTGGTCAAGTGCCTCTAAGAAATCATGTCTGCTGGGTGGAAGCAGAAAGCCGGCTGCGGTGCCTTCCCCAGGGGGTCCAGATAGAGAAAGGGGGCCCCCATGCCTGTCTCAGCCCAGCAGGCACACATGTTACACCTGTTTTCACTCTCCTCCATCTCCTGGTCTGTGGTAAGATGCGATCTGATCATTAAAAATAGAAGAGCAAAAGTGACTTGGGAGGGGGGAAATCTGGAGCAAATACTAGCCAATTTATAGTAAATCATTGACCACGCATCTTTCTTGAGCCAGGCTTGTTTTTTATGCAGCGGGTTTGGTGGCCTGTAGCAGTCACCTTGGTTGACTTTTCCAGATAAGCAACAATAGAGCTCCAATTTACCTACTTTGCACTAATAGGAAATGAGTCCTAGATTTGAAATAGTTTTTAAATAAATCTTCCAGTACCAAAAAGCAAACAGAAGGAAAAAAATGTCTGTTTCTCTGCAAAACACTTGCTTTGAACCGGGCTGTAAGCTAGTGATAGGGCATCCGGAGCTCTGGGGCTCCCTCCGATTCAACCCTTGTGGTAAGCAGCCATTGTTCAGCTCTTTCTTTTGTCTTTGTTTTTAATATTTGAGTACCCCTAGTTGAAGCAGTGTCTCCTGTTTGTGAAGCTGTGCACTATGGATCCGTTTGCACTAACCACCATACATTTTTGTGTGTTGCGTTTTCCTCTTGTAACATTTAGCTCGGGTTTGTGGAGTCCCGTCAGCAACCCAAGCAGCCCTGACTTCACTCCCCTCAATTCGTTCTCCGCCTTTGGAAACTCTTTTAATCTAACTGGTGGTGAGTGTTTAACACTAGATGTGTAACTAATAAGCCTGTGGACAGAGGAAGGGAGAGGAGGTGTGGTTTTGTGTGTTGGCGAACACAGCACAGCAGCACTGTGGAAGAGGCCCCGCAGGAAGCTCCCTGGGAAGGGTCCCCTCCCCTCCTCCTCCCTCACCCACACCAGCAACCCAAAGGGGCAGTGGACCAGGCTCGACACGGTGTGCGCGCACCAGTTGGTGTGAGTTCCATGGTGGCTATTGAAGGGCTTCACAGAAGGGTTCTGTTCTGAAATGGGACCCCTGAGCATGCCAGGGGTCCTCTTCTTGCTATCCAGAACTAGAGATCACCATGGAAGCTTCGCATTAGCTATCATGTGAGAGTGGGGAATGTTTGCATTTGGATGTCATCAGTGGCATATCAGCTCGTGCACTATGCGTTTGAGTTCTGGAGGACATTCCTGACCCTACTTCCTCTGGGCTGTGGTGGGGCTGGTGAAGTGGGTGTGGTGGCTCCAGGAGCAGTGGTGGGAGGTATGCCGTTGAGTGAAGCCCCATATGCCGTACTGATCATGGCAAAACCAAATATGGACTTGATGACTGTTGCTTTATTTCCAGAAGTTTTCAGCAAACTCGGATTATCTCGATCGTGCAATCAGGCCTCACAGAGGAGCTGGAACGAGTTTAACAGTGGCCCTTCATACCTTTGGGACTCGCCAGCGACAGATCCCAGTCCTTCCTGGCCAGCCAGTTCTGGCTCCCCGACCCACACAGCCACAGTGAGTACTTGGGGCTGGGGCCAGGGCCTGGCCCTGGCCCACTCACTCGCCATCTCCCATTGCTGTGACATGGATGGCACTGACATAGTTATAAACAACAAACAGCAGCCTCAGAGGGGTGGGTTAGTACTCTTATTGTCTCCATTGCTTTGTCTTCATATTCTGTCAAAATGACCGATCGATGTTCTTCAGAGCCATTACAATCAGGAAGTTTTAGGAAGAACAACCGAACAGCTATGGGGTTGGTCTCTGGAGTCCCTCCTAATAGATCAAGGGCATTTTCTGCCTCTTCCCAACCTGTAAATGGACCACAAGGGTGACCATAGGCCTGTGGCAGGTTCAGATGGTTGAGGGAAGCCTTCGGCATCTGTGCAATACAGCCACTGGGCACCCAGGAGCAAGCTAGATACTGCATTTACTTTGTTGCTGAGAAGCACCTGTCTCTTAGCTTAGATTTTCAAGAGTGCATTTGTTTGCTTCTTGGCTAAAGTCTTCTGCAAAGATCATGCTCCAAAAGAGTATTCTTGCCAAGGAAAATAATTAGTGGTTTTGGCTTCCACAAAATTATGACAGAAAAATATGACCCCACTGTGTTTGCCTCTTTGTTCTCAGAGAAACTAAACATGCAAGGTTTCGTAATAGATATTTCAACTTTACAGATTCCAAAGGTTGTCTTCATGGTAATTATTCAGCCTTCTGTTTTAAAACCACCTTAACCACTCTTTAAAAGAGAAGTCAGCAAACTTTCTTTTTTTTTTTTTTTGAGACGGAGTCTTGCTCTGTTGCCCAGGCTGGAGAGTGCAGTGGCGCGATCTTGGCTCACTACAAGCTCCGCCTCCTGGGTTCACGCCATTCTCCTGCCTCAGCCTCCCGAGTAGCTGGGACTACAGGTGCCTGCCACCACACCCAGCTAATTTTTTGTATTTTTAGTAGAGATGGGTTTTCACCGTGTTAGCCAGGATGGTCTCGATCTCCTGACCTCGTGATCCGCCCACCTCGGCCTCCCAAAGTGGGAGTCAGCAAACTTTCTATGAAGAGTCAGATAATAACTATTTGAGGCTCTGAAAGCCGTGCTTCACTGCTGCCATAGCAGTGCACAGGCTGATGGGCGCAGCTGTGTTCCAATACAACTGTCTTTACAAAAGTAGACAGAGCTGGATTTGGTCCACGGGCTGTCTTTTTTAAAATGTCACAACCAGCTGGCATGGTGGCTAATGCCTGTAATCCCAGCACTTTGGGAGGCTGAGGTGGGAAGATTACTTGAGCCCAGGAGTTTGAGGCTGCAGTGAGGCATGATCACACCAGTGCACTCCAGCCTGAGTGATGGAGCACGACCCTGTCTCCAAAAATCAGAACCATCTGCTCAAATACATATATATATATAACATTTGTTCTAAAGTAAACAAAGTAAGAGGAACGTGTGCCCCAGCCTCATCTTTTCTGTAGCCTTACCCCCTTAGCCCTTACCCACTTGACCCTCTGCCCGCCGGGCTCAGTGCTGGACACTTTGTTTTGTCACAGTCGGTCCTCGGTAACACCAGCGGCCTGTGGTCCACCACTCCATTCAGCAGCTCCATTTGGTCCAGCAACCTTAGCAGCGCCCTTCCCTTCACCACTCCAGCAAACACGCTGGCAAGCATCGGCCTCATGGGCACAGAAAACTCCCCTGCTCCTCACGCTCCCTCCACCTCCAGTCCAGCTGACGACTTGGGACAGACCTACAACCCGTGGCGGATATGGAGCCCCACGATTGGAAGAAGAAGCTCAGACCCTTGGTCTAATTCGCACTTTCCTCACGAGAATTAAATTAAGCAAAAAATGAACAAACATAGTGGGCCCTTGTCTAGATCATGATGTGCCAGTTTCTGAGACATCTTTTTAAGGCTCTTACTGCAGCTCCCCCTCCCCACCCTCCTCATCTTTGCAAAACAGACCCCAGCAGGGCAGGCTCAGACCACTCGCTTCTTTCAGATCTTTCTTGCAATTATGATAACATGGGATTTGCTGTTGTGCTTTTAGAGAAAAGTCTCGACTCAGCCACAAACTCTAATAAGACCTGTACATCTGAGAACCTTTCCCGTTACTGCGTTTTCACCACCTGTCTTCCCCATGCTTTATTTATCTGTATGAACACAGATTTGACATTACAGCTAAGGAAATAATTTGAGTTGATTCAGAAGTCCTGGCATGTGACAATTTTGTTAAATTACCAAGTTTGGTTTTTAATAATTTCTCAATATTATGTACCAAGATCTAATTTTAAAACTGTATGAGGACTTTGTGCTGAAAATACAGAGTATTTTTTTAAAGTAAGGCTGTCTTGGTTTCAAAGCAGATTACAGAAGTGTAAGTCAACTTAAGAACAGTGAATGAATGTAAAAACATTCAGTTGAGACCATATGCATTTTCTGTGCTGTTTGTACTTGAGGTATGTAACATTTGTATACCTGAACTTATTTTAAAGATGAACTGAAATGCACATAGCCAAGTCTTGAGATACAAGATTGAATGTGTATTTCTTAAAAATACAACTTTGTGTTGTACTTTGAAATAAATGATGCTTTTTTCAAAAGCCTTGACTTGTTTTGTGGTTTTTTTACACACAAGGTGTATTTATTAGGATTTTCTCACACCAGAGTAAACCACCTTATCCTTGCCTTACTCTGTGGAGCTGACAGGTTAAGACGGGGTTTGCTTTCTCGTTGCTGGAACTTCCTACAGTCTAAGGGAGTTCTGTGTGTTCCCCTGGCAATCGTGGAGGGTCCTTGATCGAAAACGACTTGAAAGCCTGTTTGTTTGGATTCATCCAGTAAGCATTTTCCCTCTGCCACTATCCTAAAAGGCCTCATAAAAAGCAGTAATTGCTACCATTTATTGAATACTGACTCTGTCAGGTACCTGGCTAACACTTTGGGATATGTTGGGTTACTCCATTATACTTGAGGAAGCTGGCTGGGCAGTGCTGGCTCAGAGGCCCCAGGTCAGGCTGACTGCAGATTCACATCGCACCCACTGTGCTGCCTTCCTTCTGGTCACAGTCACCATTCTCAGGAACAGTCTGTGTCCAGCTCACCACTGCATGTTCTAACACTGGCCAACCTTTACCAGCCTTCAGTCTGAGGAAGTTGTGTGATGAGAGGAAGACAGAAAAGGAGAGAAGCGGGGCACGGAAGGAAGACAGCAGGGACTCAGGGGCGGCCTGGGGGAGGGCTCTGGGGGCCACCTGTGGGAGCTCACCAGCAGCAACACAGTGTGCAGTGCCCCTTTGCTCCTTTGATTTCTAAACGGTGGCTTGGAGACAATGGGGGATGCCTTGGGCTATGGCACAGGGGCTGGGAGTACTAGAAACACCTATTTACCCACTGGTGTTGAAATGCTTCAGCAGTTTACCAGCTGATACAGCTATACCCCAAAGCCAGGCTGGATGGAAAGCAACCTGTGTGATACTGAGGAATGGAGCTACAGGTGGCAGTCACACAGGGTGCCATGTGGAAATACCAGCTGGGGCTGCTGGAAACGGAGCCTCGGTACAGACTGGAAATGACTTAGCCAAGCCTGTAAGGTGCAGTAGTAAAGGCTACACGTCTAAATTTTATTTTTTTCTTTTAACTAGAAGTGTGTTGACCCTTTTCCAATTTTAAGACTTTCAACTCCTCCACGGTCCCTGTTGAGTTCACACAGACACGAGGCGAGTCTCAGTATGCCACAACGCATCAGTTGGTTTAATCTTGCCTGTTCCAGCTTGCTTTTCTCATTGTCTTGTTTCCAGTCTGTGTTAAAGCCAGGCTTTGCTAGGTAACTAGGAGATGCTGCACATAAGTGTTCTGTTGGAGGCTAGTTACATCATGAAATCAAATCCATCCCCATGGAGATGGGAGTGATTTAGTCAAAATGTTATTTGGCGTGATTGTGAATCTGACCTTTTTCTCTGCTTTATACCAAAGCTCAGTAGAACAAGTCTCATTGTTTTTGCAACCTGTGATTTGTCCCTCGGGGACACCAGATTTCCTGTGCAACCAGAGCTGTGGTGTGTAGGCTGACATCAGGCCTTGTACAATGTTAGCAGCAGGGTTTCCTACGTGCACTTGCACGATCAGGACAAATTCAAGTCTTGGGATTCTCTTTCTACACCAAAGCAGATAATGAGGTGTAAAGCTCTGCATACAGGTGAGCTTCATATAAACCCTCACTTAAACCAAAGAAAAACTGGGCTGGGCGCGGGGGCTCACACCTGTAGTCCCAGCACCTTGGGAGGCCGAGGTGGGCAGATCAACTGAGGTCAGGTGTTCTAGACTACCCTGGCCAACATGGTGAAATCCCGTCTCTACTAAAAATACAAAAATTAGCTGGGGGTGGTGCTGCACACCTGTAATCCCAGCTACTCAGGAGGCTGAGGCAGGAGAATTACTTGAACCTAGGAGGCGGAGGTTGCAGTGAGCCAAGATCATACCACTGCACTCCAGCCTGGAGACAGACAGAGCAAGACTCCATCTCAAAAGATAAGAAAAAAACTGTATTGGCAGACTTTTCCTCACAAAGAGTATCTCAGGAATCGATTCTAAACTTGCTTCATCAGAACACTCACCTGAGACCCCCCGCCGCCCACACCAAACTCCTTTTTTAAGTTCTAATTTCACCCTATGAGCCTCACCAGCAGGCCTAAGAGAAACACTGTGTACTTGGGAGAAGATACAAACAAGGGTCTCTTCTGTTACTTGTGCTTTCCAAATAATTACTCTAAGGGTAGGTATTTGAGTGGCAACATATCCACCAAATCTGAAGATTTGACACAACTCAGTCTGTTTACAGTGAACACTTGTTGGCATGATAGTCGCTTTGTACTAGGCCAAGGTTAAACTTAAAATTACAGGTTGTATATAATTACATGAAATGATAATGGATGTCTTTATTTATTTTGAGACAGGGTCTTGCTCTGTCGCCCAGGCTGAAGTGCAGTGGCACAATCATAGGCTCACTGCAGCCCTGAACTTCCAGGCCCAAGCAGCTCTCCCACCTCAGTCTCCCAGGTAGCTGGGACAACAGACACGGACCACCACATCTGGCTAATTTTTTTTTTTATTTTTTATTTTTTGTTTTTTATAGGGACGAGGTCTTGCTTCATTGCCCCCTCTGGTCTCAAACTCCTGAGCGCAAGTGATCCTCCTGCCTCAGCCTCCCAAAGTGCTGGGATTACAAACGTGAGCTGCTACGCCCAGGTATCTTACATGTTTATATAAATATGTATAAACAAAGGTATAATCTTTTTTAAATGTTTTTTACCTAAACTGCATATCAAAGGAGTGAAACTAGAATTTGGATTTTTCATGACAACCTGAAATAATGTAAAGGATCAGAATCTCATTTAAGGGGGGAGGAGCCAAGATGGCCGAATAGGAACAGCTCCGGTCTACAGCTCCCAGCGCGAGCGACGCAGAAGACGGGTGATTTCTGCATTTCCATCTGAGGTACCGTGTTCATCTCACTAGGGAGTGCCAGACAGTGGGCACAGGTCAGTGGGTGAGCGCACCGTGCGCCAGCCGAAGCAGGGGCGAGGCATTGCCTCACTCGGGAAGCGCAAGGGGTCAGGGAGTTCCCTTTCCAGGGGTGACAGACGGCACCTGGAAAATTGGGCCACTCCCACCCGAATACTGTGCTTTTCCGACGGGCTTAGGAAACGGTGCCCCAGGAGAGTATAGCCCGCACCTGGCTCAGAGGGTCCTACGCCCACGGAGTCTCGCTGATTGCTAGCACAGCAGTCTGAGATCAAACAGCAAGTCGGCAGCGAGGCTGGGGGAGGGGCGCCCGCCATTGCCCAGGCTCCCTTAGGTAAACAAAGCAGCCCGGAAGCTTGAACTGGGTGGAGCCCACCACAGCTCAAGGAGGCCTGCCTGCCTCTGTAGGCTCCACCTCTGGGGGCAGGACACAGACAAACAAAAAGACAGCAGTAACCTCTGCAGACTTAAATGTCCCTGTCTGACAGCTGTGAGGAGAGCAGTGGTTCTCCCAGCACGCAGCTGGAGATCTGAGAACGGGCTGACTGCCTCCTCAAGTGGGTCCCTGACCCCTGACCCCCGAGCAGCCTAACTGGGAGGCACCCCCCAGCAGGGGCAGACTGACACCTCACACGGCCGGACAGGTACTCCAACAGACCTGCAGCTGAGGGTTCTGTCTGTTAGAAGGAAAACTAACAGAAAGGACATCCACACCAAAAACCCATCTGTACATCACCATCATCAAAGACCAAAAGTAGATAAAACCACAAAGATGGGGAAAAAACAGAGCAGAAAAACTGGAAACTCTAAAAACCAGAGTACCTCTCCTCCTCCAAAGGAACGCAGTTCCTCACCAGCAACGGAACAAAGCTGGACGGAGAATGACTTTGACGAGCTGAGAGAAGAAGGCTTCAGACGATCAAATTACTCCGAGCTACGGGAGGATATTCAAACCAAAGGCAAAGAAGTTGAAAACTTTGAAAAAAATTTAGAAGAATGTATAACTAGAATAACCAATACAGAGAAGTGCTTAAAGGAGCTGATGGAGCTGAAAACCAAGGCTCGAGAACTACGTGAAGAATGCAGAAGCCTCAGGAGCCGATGCGATCAAATGGAAGAAAGGGTATCAGCCCTGGAAGATGAAATGAATGAAATGAAGCGAGAAGGGAAGTTTAGAGAAAAAAGAATAAAAAGAAACGAGCAAAGCCTCCAAGAAATGTGGGACTATGTGAAAAGACCAAATCTACGTCTGATTGGTGTACCTGAAAGTGACGGGGAGAATGGAACCAAGTTGGAAAACACTCTGCAGGATATTATCCAGGAGAACTTCCCCAATCTAGCAAGGCAGGCCAACATTCAGATTCAGGAAATACAGAGAACGCCACAAAGATACTCCTCGAGAAGAGCAACTCCAAGACACATAATTGTCAGATTCACCAAAGTTGAAATGAAGGAAAAAATGTTAAGGGCAGCCAGAGAGAAAGGTCGGGTTACCATCAAAGGGAAGCCCATCAGACTAACAGCGGATCTCTCGGCAGAAACCCTACAAGCCAGAAGAGAGTGGGGACCAATATTCAACATTCTTAAAGAAAAGAATTTTCAACCCAGAATTTCATATCCTGCCAAACTAAGCTTCATAAGTGAAGGAGAAATAAAATACTTTACAGACAAGCAAATGCTGAGAGATTTTGTCACCACCAGGCCTGCCCTAAAAGAGCTCCTGAAGGAAGCGCTAAACATGGAAAGGCACAACCGGTACCAGCCACTGCAAAATCATACCGAAATGTAAAGAACATCGAGACTAGGAAGAGACTGCATCAACTAACGAGAAAAATATCCAGCTAACATCATAATGACAGGATCAAATTCACACATAACAATATTAACTTTAAATGTAAATGGACTAAATGCTCCAATTAAAAGACACAGACTGGCAAACTGGATAAAGACTCAAGACCCATCAGTGTGCTGTATTCAGGAAACCCATCTCACGTGCAGAGACACACATAGGCTCAAAATAAAAGGATGGAGGAAGATCTACCAAGCAAATGGAAAACAAAAAAAGGCAGGGGTTGCAATCCTAGTCTCTGATAAAACAGACTTTAAACCAACAAAGATCAAAAGAGACAAAGAAGGCCATTACATAATGGTAAAGGGATTAATTCAACAAGAAGAGCTAACTATCCTAAATATATATGCACCCAATACAGGAGCACCCAGATTCATAAAGCAAGTCCTGAGTGACCTACAAAGAGACTTAGACTCCCACACATTAATAATGGGAGACTTTAACACCCCACTATCAACATTAGACAGACCAACGAGACAGAAAGTCAACAAGGATACCCAGGAATTGAACTCAGCTCTGCACCAAGCAGACCTAATAGACATCTACAGAATTCTCCACCCCAAATCAACAGAATATACATTTTTTTCAGCACCACACCACACCTATTCCAAAATTGACCATATACTTGGAAGTAAAGCTCTCCTCAATAAATGTAAAAGAACAGAAATTGTAACAAACTGTCTCTCAGATCACAGTGCAATCAAGCTAGAACTCAGGATTAAGAATCTCACTCAAAACCGCTCAACTACGTGGAAACTGAACAACCTGCTCCTGAATGACTACTGGGTACATAACGAAATGAAGGCAGAAATAAAGATGTTCTTTGAAACCAACGAGAACCAAGACACAACATACCAGAATCTCTGGGATGCATTCAAAGCAGTGTGTAGAGGGAAATTTATAGCACTAAATGCCCACAAGAGAAAGCAGGAAAGATCCAAAATTGACACCCTAACATCACAATTAAAAGAACTAGAAAAGCAAGAGCAAACACATTCAAAAGCTAGCAGAAGGCAAGAAATAACTAAAATCAGAGCAGAACTGAAGGAAATAGAGACACAAAAAACCCTTCAAAAAATAAATGAATCCAGGAGCTGGTTTTTTGAAAGGATCAACAAAATTGATAGACCGCTAGCAAGATTAATAAAGAAAAAAAGAGAGAAGAATCAAATAGATGCAATAAAAAATGATAAAGGGGATATCACCACCGATCCCACAGAAATACAAACTACCATCAGAGAATATTACAAACACCTCTATGCAAATAAACTAGAAAATCTAGAAGAAATGGATAAATTCCTCAACACATACACCCTCCCAAGACTAAACCAGGAAGAAGTTGAATCTCTGAATAGACCAATAACAGGAGCTGAAATTGGGGCAATAATCAATAGCTTACCAACCAAAAAAAGTCCAGGTCCAGATGGATTCACAGCCGAATTCTACCAGAGGTACAAGGAGGAGCTGGTACCATTCCTTCTGAAACTATTCCAATCAATAGAAAAAGAGGGAATCCTCCCTAACTCATTTTATGAGGCCAGCATCATCCTGATACCAAAGCCTGGCAGAGACACAACAAAAAAAGAGAATTTTAGACCAATATCCTTGATGAACATTGATGCAAAAATCCTCAATAAAATACTGGCAAATCGAATCCAGCAGCACATCAAAAAGCTTATCCACCATGATCAAGTGGGCTTCATCCCTGGGATGCAAGGCTGGTTCAATATACGCAAATCAATAAATGTAATCCAGCATATAAACAGAACGAAAGACAAAAACCACATTATCTCAATAGATGCAGAAAAGGCCTTTGACAAAATTCAACAACCCTTCATGCTAAAAACTCTCAATAAATTAGGAATTGATGGGACGTATCTCAAAATAATAAGAGCTATTTATGACAAACCCACAGCCAATATCATACTGAATGGGCAAAAACTGGAAGCATTCCCTTTGAAAACTGGCACAAGACAGGGATGCCCTCTCTCACCACTTCTATTCAACATAGTGTTGGAAGTTCTGGCCAGGGCAATTAGGCAGGAGAAGGAAATCAAGGGTATTCAATTAGGAAAAGAGGAAGTCAAATTGTCCCTGTTTGCAGATGACATGATAGTATATCTAGAAAACCCCATTGTCTCAGCCCAAAATCTCCTTAAGCTGATAAGCAACTTCAGCAAAGTCTCAGGATACAAAATCAATGTGCAAAAATCACAAGCATTCTTATACATCAATAACAGACAAACAGAGAGCCAAATCATGAGTGAACTCCCATTCACAATTGCTTCAAAGAGAATAAAATACCTAGGAATCCAACTTACAAGGGATGTGAAAGACCTCTTCAAGGAGAACTACAAACCACTGCTCAAGGAAATAAAAGAGGATACAAACAAATGGAAGAACATTCCATGCTCATGGGTAGGAAGAATCAATATCATGAAAATGGCCATCCTTCCCAAGGTAATTTACAGATTCAATGCCATCCCCATCAAACTACCAATGACTTTCTTCACAGAATTGGAAAAAACTACTTTAAAGTTCATATGGAACCAAAAAAGAGCCCGCATCGCCAAGTCAATCCTAAGCCAAAAGAACAAAGCTGGAGGCATCACACTACCTGACTTCAAACTATACTACAAGGCTACAGTAACCAAAACAGCATGGTACTGGTACCAAAACAGAGATATAGATCAATGGAACAGAACAGAGCCGTCAGAAATAATGCCACATATCTACAAGTATCTGATCTTTGACAAACCTGACAAAAACAAGAAATGGGGAAAGGATTCCCTATTTAATAAATGGTGCTGGGAAAACTGGCTAGCCATATGTAGAAAGCTGAAACTGGATCCCTTCCTTACACCTTATACAAAAATCAATTCAAGATGGATTAAAGACTTAAATGTTAGACCTAAAACCATAAAAACCCTAGAAGAAAACCTAGGCATTACCATTCAGGACATAGGCATGGGCAAGGACTTCATGTCTAAAACACCAAAAGCAATGGCAACAAAAGCCAAAATTGACAAATGGGATCTAATTAAACTCAAGAGCTTCTGCACAGCAAAAGAAACTACCATCAGAGTGAACAGGCAACCTACAAAATGGGAGAAAATTTTCGCAACCTACTCATCTGACAAAGGGCTAATATCCAGAATCTACAATGAACTCCAACAAATTTACAAGAAAAAAACAAACAACCCCATCAAAAAGTGGGCAAAGGACATGAACAGACACTTCTCAAAAGAAGACATTGATGCAGCCAAAAAACACATGAAAAAATGCTCACCATCACTGGCTATCAGAGAAATGCAAATCAAAACCACAATGAGATACCATCTCACACCAGTTAGAATGGCAATCATTAAAAAGTCAGGAAACAACAGGTGCTGGAGAGGATGTGGAGAAATAGGAACACTTTTACACTGTTGGTGGGACTGTAAACTAGTTCAACCCTTGTGGAAGTCAGTGTGGCGATTCCTCAGGGATCTAGAACTAGAAATTCCATTCGACCCAGCCATCCCATTACTGGGTATATACCCAAAGGACTATAAATCATGCTGCTATAAAGACACATGCACACGTATGTTTATTGCCGAATTATTCACAATAGCAAAGACTTGGAACCAACCCAAATGTCCAACAATGATAGACTGGATTAAGAAAATGTGGCACATATACACCATGGAATACTATGCAGCCATAAAAAATGATGAGTTCACGTCCTTTGTAGGGACATGGATGAAATTGGAAATCATCATTCTCAGTAAACTATCGCAAGAACAAAAAACCAAACACCGCATATTCTCACTCATAGGTGGGAATTGAACAATGAGAACACATGGACACAGGAAGGGGAACATCACACTCTGGGGACTGTTGTGGGTTGGGGGGAGGGGGGAGGGATAGCATTGGGAGATATACCTAATGCTAGATGACGAGTTGGTGGGTGCAGCGCACCAGCATGGCACATGTATACATATGTAACTTACCTGCACATTGTGCACATGTACCATAAAACCTAAAGTATAATAATAATAATAATAAAAGAAAAAAAAAAAAAAAAAAGAATCTCATTTAAAAGACTGTTTTAGCCATCTGGGAAACAGACTCCAAAGGAAAGGGGTCAGTGTTCCGAAGCTAAAAAGTTAAGGTCTCTTTTATACAGGCAGAAAACAAATTTAGTGGAATCACAGCATTTTCCATATGAGTCTGGTTTATGAGTTAACAGCAATTTGATTAGTTACAGCTTGATGTTTTTTCTTTCCAATGGAAAAGACTATATTTAACATTGTGATTTAGACAGTATAGTAGTTGTGAGGTCCTTGTGTAAGAGAAGAAAGAGGGAAATCATAATGACGATCAGCAGTTAGGAGGGAAGGGGTCTTCCCTGCTGCCCATGAGTTTTTAATAACATTTTACAAAACAGTGTAGGTAAAGAAAAAGGATAGTCTATAATCAGAGAAACAGAGGTTACAGGTGCCTGTTGCGTGACTCAGGCCTCATAATCACATTCCTTTAAGGCTCTAAATAAAATTCCAACAGCTTTGATTTTGAATTATTTTCACACATGTAAAGTGATTTAGTTATGCTAAATTTGAAGAAAGATTCCTTTTTGTCACCAAATTATTAACTCTCAATGTAAAAAATACCCTTTAGTAATTTTGTTAAAGATGCCTTTGAGTAGCCTTGTCCTAATTTTACTTGTTCCTATTTCAAAATGCTACCACAGAGTTAAATTCACCTTTAAAATATAGACCAATCCCAGAAATTAGGTCATCGCAGACGACTAAAACATTTGCTCCCACATGGGCAGGTTGGAAAAAATAAAAGAACAAATGTTTATATTGATAGTATAAATAAATGTGATTGGGGCTAGTCCACAAAATTTGAATGCTTTAGAAACAGGCTTCTAACCCTGACAAATGCCTGTAAAAGTTGGATAACAAAGACATTTTAGATGCTTTGCTATCTTAGCTATAGTAACAGTAAAAGGTCATTCAAATACAAAGACTCAGATCCTAATGGCAGTGTTAGGGCTGACCACTGTGCTAAAGAAACAAGATCAGCCGAAACACTCCTGTGATGTCACCGGTCTTGAGAAATTCAGAGGCTGCTATTAGTGTCAGAACAAGCCCCTGGTTTGAAAAAAGAAAATGGGGAAAGTTCTGATGCCTATTACATCTTAGGAGGGCCAGCTGATGTCATCAAAAAAGGTGATAGTGGACCCTAACAAAAATTCTTTATGAGATTACTCATAATTAGATAGCTGTAAAAATAAATTGGCAACAATATTAATTAAGCCAGGTAATTTTAGAGGTATTGCCAAGAATGGTTACAAAACGTCCCCCTGTAAACGAAATCCTGATAAAACATTTAAATGTAGACGTGAGCAGGAACTAGGGAGCTTGAAGGCCCTTCAGACCCCTCCAAGTGGACTCCATACGAATGCCTTCTGCTGTGGATTATAAATACATTCTGGTTATTGTTTGCTTATATTCACTGTGGATTGAAAATTTCCCTGCCAGAGAGTGACAAAAAGTGCTTGATTTTGTTTTCCAACCTGGAAAATCCCCACTTACTTCTTTTTCCAGACCAACGCTGTGGTTTGTTTGGCCCTGCTGGGTCTCTTGTTGAAATATGATCCCCAGTGTGGAAGGTGGGGCTTGGTGGAGGGATGGCGCCCTCGTGAATGGCTTGGTGCCATTCTCATGGGAGTAAGTGCTCACCCTTAGTTCCCACAAGAACTAGTTGTTGAAAAGAGCTTGGCACCTTCCCCCACCTCCCTCTTCCTCCCTTTCTCACCGCGTGGTCTGCACAGGGCTCTCCTTCCCCTGCACCAGGAGTGCACCCAGCCCGAGGCCCTCAGCAGAAGCCGATGCTGCTGCCTCTACAGCCTGCAGAACCCTGAGCCAAATAAACCTCTTTACACGTTACTCAGCCTCAGGTGTTTCTTTACAGCAACACAAAGGGACTAAGACATACTGTTATTAAGAAACACTAAAGTTGTGCCTTTAATCCAGAGATTTCACTGTCCTTGTTTACTCCAGTCCTCTAGAAAAACAGAACTAATGGAATTTTTTTAAAAATAGCATACCTCTCAGAAACCTCCAGAATTCTACATCTGAAGAGATTACCATTAGCATTATACGATCAACCACCTCTAGGTCCCATGTTGCCTTCTTATGAATTCATAACATGCCACTGTGTACAGTTTGAAGCTTCATCCCATTTTAGATTCTACATGATTACATTTTATTTCCAGCTTTATCTCAACGTAAATATGAACTATACAGTATATCCAAAACACACCCACCTCTACATGATCTACAGCTTCTGTACAAAAGGCACACAAAGACACGAAATTTATTGCTATCATAATAATATGCTCCGCATACGATCTGTGCTTCAGTGGGACACTACATCTTATTAGCCCATGTCAGGCTTATATTGGTCTGCCAAACACTCATGTATATTCAGAGCGGTTAGATATGTTCAGATATTTACAACACCCACGTCTCCAGTAATCCATTCTGTGAAAGAATACCCAGCAATCCAGCGTAAAATTATCATTGATGATTCCAAAACCTTCCAGTAGCGATCCTTGATTTGCTCTTCATGCATACTCTGCAACTACAGTTCCCACCAAAGGAATAAAACGACTAGAGAGAGAGTTCAAAACTAGTTGGTAATTTTAGCTGAAGCCATAAACGAGACCACTCTGCTCTGAAAGTCCAACCGACCAAGTCCATTCTTTAGAGTTATCAAGGACAGTCATATAAGATTTATTTCCTCTTAGCCAGCAAAGGGACAGATCATGCCATAACAAATATTCCTTTTTTATACCTAGAAAAACACCACAGAGGAACAGGACAGTTTATGACTATTAGAAAAAGCCCTTGACCTCTAAAGTGAACCCAGCTGGCTTCTGGAACATGCGCCCATTACCTGGAAGCGCTCTAGTCCCTTGTCTTGCAGACCTGTTAACGAGGACTAGCAGTCATTGTGTTTCTCATAATTACCTATAAATGCTTGGCTAGTATCTCCTGTCTAGAGTTTTAGATGCTACTGCACAACATTTCTTATATCATGTGATTCAACAACTCACAACAGACAGGAAAAAACTGTTAACTGGTGTAACTATAGACTGTGTTCATTAGACACTCTTGAGCCAGCCTCCACTCTAGAGCAAACCCCTGACTCCATAGACCCACCCCCCCAAATAAGCTAATAACCAAGGCCCACATCCTACAATTGCTACTTCCTGACACCCTCTTATGAGACACCCCAGCTCACTGTTGTGTGGGTCCCCCTTGCTGCAGGGAGCAACAAGCCCAGCTGCTTTAACTGCGGTGTGTTGCTGCTGCACTTCCAGGAAGGGGGTTGACAATTTGGGTGTACACATGAGCACAGGGGCATGGATGGGTGTGGCCTGGGTTCCAGTCCTGGCTCTGCCATTTACTAATCATGGCCCTTGGGCACACTCTGCTCCTCTCAGAGCCTCAGTTTCCCTATATGCAAAACATCCTCAGGAGGATGGTGTGAAACATGAGGCCGAATAAATAAATGGTAGCATTTCCTATTCTTGTCTGTTACTGTGGTATTCCAAAGACATTTCCCCAGTGTTAAACCCCTAGAAATGGCAACTTCCTGATGGGGATGGAACTCATTTGGCAGAGGGCATGAGGCCACCAATCTGGAGCTTCCTGAGCTCCTTGCCACTGCCTGGGGCCCCTCCTCCCATGTCCTCATCCATCCCACCCTCACCACTGGGTCCACCGCCAGCCTGGGCTGCCCTTTGCCTCAGCCCCGCCTCTCAGCAGAACTGCGGCAGCATGTCCAGGGACAAGGCTCTTAGAGGGACTGGATTTGGACCATTCCTCCCAGCCAGATATTTTGCAGCAGGGAGAGGAGGTTGCATCAGATTCCTATGCCCACAAAGCACCACCTCCTTTTCCAGTTAAGGCAATGTGGGGCTGCAAGTTTTCATGCATTCAGGATCCTTCTGCAACTTAATTCCTTTGCCTTCAGTCCCCTCCCGCTTTTCCAGAATGCATGCTTCCAGCAACTCTCACAGACCTGACCCCTGACAGTGCATCGCCCACCTGGAACTCCAAAGCCAGCAGGGCTTGCTGCTGCCTAGAAAGACCTATTGCCATCATTCCCTTGTACCTGCTCTATAAACGTCCTTTTGGGAAAAGCACTCCCATCTCCCTCCTTTCCCACACAGACGGCGCACTGTGCGTGCTATTAGTCTGCCCCTTTTGTAAAAACAGGAAGTGTCAGCCGGGCGCAGTGGCTCACGCCTGTAATCCCAGCACTTTGGGAGGCCGAGGCGGGCGGATCCCGAGGTCAGGAGATCGAGACCATCCTGGCTAACACGGTGAAACCCCGTCTCTACTAAAAATACAAAAAATTAGCCAGGCGTGGTGGTGGGCGCCTGTAGTCCCAGCTACTTGGGAGGCTGAGGCAGGAGAATGGCGTGAACCCGGGAGGCGGAGCTTGCAGTGAGCCGAGATCCCGCCACTGCCCTCCAGCCTGGGCGACAGAGCGAGACTCCGTCTCACAAAAAAAAAAAAAAAAAAAAAGGGAAGTGTCACATCCACTGTACGCAATACTCCCTCTACAAATGCACACCCAGACTAAACCATCACGGACCTAAGAAGAGCACATGAGATCCGCCATCAGCCCCGGGATCATGGCCTCCCACGGGAAGGAAAGCCTGTGGCTCCGCTTTCAGGAGCAATGTTATGGGAAGCTATATATGGAAACTAAAATTTGGCCTTACAGTGCTACGGTGCTGTATGTTTTATAAAATTAGAATCCAGTGTCTTTTAGAGGTGGCGTGAACCTTGGAGAGTGCATGCTGGGTAGGCGCCCCATTGAGAACACCCTGAGTGGGAGGGAACCCCGCCCAGCAAGCATATGGCAGTGAACAGGGAGTGAGGGGATGGCCCAGAACCCGCACCTGGCCTCATGCAGCCAGTCACAGCACAGAGGCCAGCAGGGGTCAGTCTAGCAGCATCATTAAGTGAGAAAGACCCTGGTTCTTCTGCTCCATGGAGAACACCCCTGCAGTTCACTAGCCCAACCCATGGCAGGTGGAGAAGCAGAACGGACTATTCATAGCCACCAGCCTGTTGCCTCCTCACCTGATGAAAATCAGACCAATATGAAATTACAGAGAGAAGGAAGAGCCATGACTTCTTTAAAAAAACAAAATTGAGCTTCTTCTTGATCATAGAAAACCTGCTTTAAACTTGCCAAGTGGATTAACAGTTTTCAATCATTTATTATAAATACTGTACCAACACGTCGATTATAAGGAACTGGTTTTCCCCAACCATTCTGGGTTTAGCCCCATCATCAACATTGTGAATAAATATTCCTAACGTAGCCATTGCCCTGTGCTAATAAACTTTCAACAGGTAAGAAACATGGCCTCAGGTGAGATATTTTACACCACACAGACATGGAGAGTCAGGCAGAGAAGCCACATGCCTATCACTCTCTCCTTGTGGATTAGGTACAGGCCACCCGTTACTTGGGAAATTTCACCTTCAGTGTTTCCCACACTGGGGTTTTAAAATCTAGACACTTGGCTTCAAGATGCATTACAAGGACTAATAGTCATTAGTTCCTGGCAAGTGTCTGCATTAGAGTTGGCAGACATGTCCTGCCCACAGCCTTCCACACTACAAAGCAACCGTCTTCACAACAGATGGCTCAGTCAGTCACCAATAGCCAAAAAAAAAAAAAAAATCCCTCGTGCCAGTACAGGCCAGGTCCAATAGACACTCTTCTGACAGCAGGATTTTTTCACACTGAGATAAAATTCACATCAAATAAAATGCACTTTAACCATTTTAGAGTTATAAAGCTCACTACTTTTTAGTGTATTAACAATGATGGGCAATCATCACCACACTCTCATTCCAGAACATTTCATCAACACTGCCACCTCCCCCACCTCCAAAAATAACTTCCATGCCCATGAGCAGTCACTACCCACTGTCCTTCCCCCAGCCCCTGGCAACCACTGTCTGCCTTCTGTGTCTCTGGATTTGCCCATGCTTAACACTTCATATAAATAGAATCACACAATACGTGGCTTTTTGTGTCTGGATCCTGTCACCTAGGTAAAGTCTTTGAGGTCAGTGGCTGCTGTGGCATATGTATCAGTACTTCATTCCTTCTTACGGCTGAAAAAGGCTTCCGTGTATGTATATACCACACATTTATCTACTCATCTGTTGATGGACATTTGAGTTACTTCCACTTTTTGGCTGCTATGAATAATGCCACTGTATACACAATGCATTCATGTACCAGTTTTTGTGTGAACATATGTTTTCCATTCTCTTTAGTATTACCCAGGAGTAGAATGTCTGGGTCAGATGGTTAATCTATATTTAAATTTTTAAAGAACTGCCAAACTGTTTTACAAAGCAGCTGCACTTTGTAACATCCCCACCAGCAATGCATGAGTGATCTGACTTCTCCACATCCTCTCCCACAGTTGTTTTTGCCCATTTTTCCTTTACCTTTTTTTTTCTTTTGGAAGTGCTCTCTCATTTGCATTTCCCTAATGATTAATAATGTTGAGAATCTTTTCATGTGCTCATTAATGTGTCATTGGTATGTCTTAAAGAAATGTTTGTTCAAATCCTTTGTCCATTTTTCACTTAGACTGTCTTTTTGTTGTTGATTTATATAAAGGTCTTTATATATGTTGGATGTTAGATTCTTACCCAATATATGATTTGCAAGTACTCGGCCCATTCTGTGAGTTCTCTTTTCAATTTCTTGATACACTTTTCTTGTACAAAGAGTTTCAATTTCATGAACTCCACCTTCTCCATTGTTTTCTTTTGTTGCTGGTGCTCTTGTGTCTTAGTCTGTGTGTGCTGCTGTTAACAAAATGCCTTAGACTGGGTAATTCATCAACAACAGAAATGTATTGCTCCCAGCTCTGGAGGCTGGGAAAACCAAGATCAAGGCCACTCCTGTCCGGGTGTGTCACCAGCAAAATCTGCCAAGCCCTTAACTTCCTCTGAAAGTTCTGCTCACCTCCTTGCTGAAGCCAAAACTTAAAAACACAGGTCTATAAATTGTAGCATAGACAACGCTGGCTGTGCTTGAGCAAGAGACCTTCTGTTGTATTTTAATCTCCACTGGACTTACAGAGAGTAACTGTGTATTTTGTGGCAGTAGTGAGTTTTTTTAAGCTATTTTTAAAATTGTAGTAAAACATATTTAACAATATTTGTCATTTTAACTTGGTGCACAACTCAGTGTCAATTACATTCACAGTGTTGTGCAACCATTACCCCTATCTATTTCCGAAACTTTTCCATCATCCCCAACAGAAACTCTGTAAACGTGAATCGATGATTCCTCATTGCCTACTCCCCCCAGCTCCTGGTAACCTCTATCTGCTTCCCGTTTCTATGAATTTGCCTGTTCTAGATATTTCCTGTAAGTGGAATCATACAGTGTTTGTCCTTTTGTGTCTGGCTTCTTTCACTAGTCTATTTTCAAGGTTCCTCCACGTTGTAGCAGGCAACAGAGTTTCCCTCGTTTCAGCTGGATAATGTTCCATCAGCTGGATAATGTTCCATGGAATGTATAAGCCTCATTTTGTTTATCCATTCATCATTTGATGGACATTTGTGTTGTTTCAACCTTTTGGCTATCATGAATGATGCTGCAGTGAACATTGGTTTACTATTATCTAAGACCTTGTTTTCAATTCACTGGGGTGTATACTTAAAAGTGGAACTGCCGGGTCGGATGGTCAGCCCATGTTTAGCCTTGTAGGGAAACATCAAACTGCTTTCCACAGAGGCTGCACCATCTCACATCCCCACCCGCAGTGTGTGAGGGTTCCAATTCCGCCACACCCTCAGCAGCTGTAGTTAACAGTGTGTGTGCACATGGCCATCCTAGGAGGTGTGAGGTGTGCCTTGTCACTGTGGTTTTTATTTTCATTTCTCTTATGATTAGTGAAGTTCACATTTCATGTGTTTGTTAACCATTTGTATAGTTTCTGTGGAGAAATGTCTGTTCGAGTCTTTTGCCCAGTTAATTGAGTTGGATATATTTTTGTTGTTGGATTGTAGGAATTCTTTATACATTCTAAACATTAAATCCTTATTAGATAAGTGATTTGCTAACATTTTTCCCATTCTCTGGGCTACCCTTTGATGATGTCCTTTAATTTAAAAATTAAAAGGTTTTTTTGGCCAGGCACAGTGGCTCATGCCTGTAATCCCAGCACTTTGGGGGGCCAAGGCAGGCGGATCACCTGAGGTCAGGAGTTCGAGACCAGCCTGGCCAACATGGTGAAACCCCATCTCTACTAACAATACAAAATTAGCTGGTCATGGTGATGGACGCCTGCTATCCCAGCTATTCAGGAGGCTGAGGCAGGAGGATTGCTTGAGCCCGGGAGGCAGAGGTTGTAGTGATCCGAGATCACACCACTGCAGTCCAGCCTGGGGGACAGAGCGAGACTCCGTCTCAAAAAAACAATAAAATAAATAAAAATTAAAAACAAAAAGTAAAAGATTTTTATATTGATCAAGTTCAGTTTATCTATTTTTCTTTTATTGCTTGTGCTTTGAGTGTCATACCTGAGAATCCACTGCAAAATCCAAAAATATTTACCCCTTTGTTTTCTTAAGAGTTTTATGGTTTGGGCTCTTCTAGTTAATATTTAGGTCATTGATCCATTTTAATTAGTTTTTTTATATGTGTAAGGTAGAGGTCTGACTTTTTGTTTGTTTTGTTTGTGGAAATCAAGTTGTCCTGGCACCATTTGTTGAAGGGATTATTCTTTACCCCAATGAACAGACTTAGCAGCTGTGTCACCTTCCCTGGATCCTTCCCTGTTATTCTCTGTTCTCTTTTTCAGATCATGGAGAAGCTCCCCTCCCTCTGGCCCATGAAACCTTTCAGGAATTTGATGGATCAGCTATCATATTCCCCTGGCCCCATCCCCAGTTTGCTTTCCTCCATGGAAGGAAGTAATATTTAATAAGCAGCTACTAAGTGCTAAACTAATGCATTTTTTCACTTCACATCACTACTCAGAAAGGTAAATACAATTATTATCACCATGTGACAAATGAGAAGACTGAAGCTCCCCAACCTCCCTGAGGTCTCACAGCCAGACTGCAGAGTCCAGGGCCTTGTCATATTATACCGAGCTAATCTGCCAGTTTTGGTTTTTTTCACTTCTTCCACCAGGGCAAAATTTTGAGTTTATTTAGCGTGTCTACAGGGTAGAGGCCATTCTCCCAGCTCACTGAGGAAGAAGGTGTCCAGGGAACGCAGAGCTAGCAATGAGTCAGAGCTGAGGGGAGCACTGGGCCGGGGCCTGCCGAGGAGCAGGGAGTGGATAGGGTTTCGCTGGGTTCAAATTCTCCTTCCTAGTTGTGTGCACTGGGGCAAGTCAGGCCACCTCCCTGAACTTCCAGTGCCTCATCTGTGAAATGTTTACAGATGGTGAAATTGGACTTTCATTCAAGATGGCAGACCAAGTACACATAGAAACCATTCTTCAAACACTTAGCAATGACAGGAAAACACCAGGTACACAAGAGACCACTGCAGAGGTGCCCAGAGACAAGGGTTGAAGCCCCCCACCACCTACCCATTAGGAGGCTAGTACCAATGCAGGGCCCCCTAATGTATGAAGCCAAGAGCACAGGCTCTCATATACAGCCCTTACCAGGTACACATGCAAGAAATATTCTGAAGAGACAATGGATTCACAACCACTTCATGAAATTTCCACAAACTCCCCAACTGGAAGAATTTACGTCTGAGGAAATAGAGAATAATAGTGCAACCTTTAAAGGACTTTGCAACAAATATATTAAAAACTCAAAGAGATAAAGAAGGGAGTAACAGCCATAAACAAGAACAGGAGGCCGGGTGCAGTGGCTCATGCCTGTAATCTCAACACTTTGGAAGGCCGAGGCGGGTGGA
This sequence comes from Pongo pygmaeus, assembly GCF_028885625.2. Lineage (NCBI taxonomy): Eukaryota > Metazoa > Chordata > Mammalia > Primates > Hominidae > Pongo > Pongo pygmaeus. The sequence goes on along the minus strand of NC_072385.2, from coordinate 27,347,793 downwards.
TCACCTGAGATCAGGAGTTCAAGACCAGCCTGACCAATATGGTGAAACCTTGTCTCTACTAAAAATACAAAAATTAGCTGGGCATGGTGGCGGGTGCCTGTAGTCCCAGCTACTCGGGAGGCTGAGGCAGGAGAATCACTTGAACCCGGGACGTGGAGATTGCAGTGAGCCAAGATCGCGCCATTGCACTCCAGCCTGGGCAACAAGAGCAAAACTTTATCTCAAAGAAAAAAAAGAACAGAAGACTATGAGACAAAAGCAGGCAGATATAAGGAAGAACCAGGAGCTCATATGTGAAAAGTAATGTTGCTAGAATAAAAACTCCACAGAAGGGGAAGTGGAGAGCCAGAGGTGGGAGGGATTTAACAAGGCCACATGGGATTTTAGTGGCAGCCATGGAGCCAGAACCAAGGCCTAACTCAGGAGTTTGGTTCCGAGGAGGATGAATGTATGTGCTTTCTTCTCCCTTTTTTTCTTTCCCATTTCTCTCCCTGAAGTATAAGGTTGGTGCTGAGCTGAACACCACAGCCCCTTCCTAGATGAGAAACAGGGCTTCCATGCCTTGATTGGGCAGGGTGGGACAAAGAGTTTCGCCTCAAGATGGAGAGCTAACAACCTCTCTCCTCTAGAACATGAATTAAACAGAACCTTAATGTCTACAGAGGAGTTTGTTAAATGAAGCCCAGAAAAGCTGCCGATAGAGTTGCCTCTTACATATTGGCCATGGGATAGTGGGCATGCTGGGTCTGTAAACCAAGTCCTCAGAGCCTTGGTTTCCTCAACTGTAAAATGGGCTCAAGAGTCCCCACCCCAGGCAGATGTTTTGAGAATTAAACAGGAAGTTGTGTGTTCGAGGCACCCAGCACATCAGAATTGCCTCCCACAAATACCTTCCTGGGGCTTCACAGCCCTCTAATCTGAGCTCAGAGATACCTCAGACAAGGACAAAGCTACAGGCACATGGGACCCCAGCCTCCAACAGAGAAGAGAGAAATTTGAAACCCTGAAGGGACAAAAGGTGAATGGAAGCAGAACAGGAAACTGATTCACCATATCCTCATCCATGTGGCCACAGGGCAGCCCACGCCCTTGGCCTTTTGCTCAGAGCAGAGGATGGGGCCTGAGAAGAGGCGAGCTCTGTGCTGGGCATGAGGCCATGAGACGTTCACAGCAAGAAGTGGCATCTGTTGAGCTGGCGCACATCTGAAAACACTGCTCAGCTTCGCCACTTACAAGAGAAATGCTAATTTGTCTTAATTTACACAATAAGATATTTTTCCCACCTAAAATTCAAAAATGTTTTTAAAATGGTAAAACCCAATGCTAGGAATTCATGGACCTGGTAGATGGGGATGTTAGTTGCTTCCTGGCCAAGCAATCAGGAAATATGAAACAAAGAGGATGTTACTCACCTCCCATCTTGATTACCGCACCAGGCCTCGCGTTTTCTTCCCATTTCCAAACTCAGCCTTCCAGCCCCGCCAAAACCTCTTTGTTTCCAGAAGGACATTCTCTCCTGCTACACACTATTCCTGCTCCCTGGGATACCTTCTTTACAGTCCTCAACCAAATGTCACTCACCCTTCAGAACTCAGCTAAGGCGTTCCCTCCTACAGGAAGCCCACCAGATTGGCCCCTCTCAGCTGGCTCAGGAGCTTCTCTGGACCTCCAGGGCCCAGTGGGCTGCCACCATGCCAGTGGTTATCACCCTGGGCCTGTGTGCCTCATGATATGCATGTCTGGAATAGGCACATGATCAATAGAGGAGGAGTGAGATATTTGGAGAAGAGGTGTGCTCTGTATGGTCTTGGAATGGTAAAGGGAATGGGGGTCAAGGTTGGTGTCAGCAGCTGGAAAACCTTTCTAAGAACTGTAACTCACTTACCAGCCCAGGCTGCCTTGAGAGGTAATGGATGAGCTGCCCATCACAGGAGGTGTGCAAGCAGTGGTCAGAAACTGCTCCCTCAGCCCCTCTCCTCCATACCCAGGGAGCCTGGGCGGGGAGCTTTCCTAGGAGACATCACCCAGGGGGGACGGGGAGCTTTCCTGGGGGACATCACCTGGGGGGACGGGGAGCTTTCCTAGGGGACATCACCAGTGGGGACGGGGAGCTTTCCAGGCAGCGGCAGCGGTGATTGCAGAGGCCCAGAGGGGAGTCTGCGCGGGCACTGGAAACCCTGGAGGAGGGTGAAGGGGCTTGGTCAGAGCCGCCAAGAGAAAAGATCCTGCAAGCACCTTGCAGGAGACTGTTGGGAAAAAGCTGAGTGTTGGGAGGGAAACTGAGGTAGGGCTTGCATGACTGAAATAATGTCCTCTAGAATGTGTCTAGACTTGCTGGCTCCTTGCTTCTAGCCTTCCTAGGCTCCTAGATCGATTGTATTCCCATTATCTCAAGTAGCAGAACATGTTCCGTAGAAAAGCTAAACCATCACAGCTGTAAATCATGTGCTTAATGCAACGTGTCCTTTTGACCTCCACATTCTCACCACCTGTTTCTTTGCTGAATTACAAATAAATACCGTGGGCTCCCAGAGCTCAGGGTCTTCGCAGCCTCCATGATGGTTATGGCCCCCTGGTGTCCCACTTTTATCTCTCAAACTGTCTTTTTCTCAATCCTTTGACTCTGCCGGACTTTGTCACCCCCCAACCTGGTGTTGGGTCTGATCACCCCAACAGGGGACAGGAATGGGGACCTGGAGGTGAGGGCCTGAGGTCGTGCTGCTAGCAGAAAACGAGCCGGCCAGAGGTGAGGCAGGCGGTGAGGGCGGGATTGACCCCAGCTGGCCTCGGCCTGGGGAAACATCGCCACCTGGAGAGTGCTCTGCGGAACTGCACCCTCTTTCGTTGGTTCCTCAGCGGACATCTCTGGTGGGTCCGTTAGCGTTCCCAATGTACTTGACACCTATCTTCTTTTTTTTTTTTTTTTATACTTTAGGTTTTATGGTACATGTGCGCAATGTGCAGGTAAGTTACATATGTATACATGTGCCATGCTGGTGCGCTGCACCCACCAACTCGTCATCTAGCATTAGGTATATCTCCTAATGCTATCCCTCTCCCCTCCCCCCACCCCACAACAGTCCCCGAAGTGTGATGTTCCCCTTCCTGTGTCCATGTGTTCTCATTGTTCAATTCCCACCTATGAGTGAGAATATGCGGTGTTTGGTTTTTTGTTCTTGCGATAGTTTACTGAGAATGATGATTTCCAATTTCATCCATGTCCCTACAAAGGACATGAACTCATCATTTTTTATGGCTGCATAGTATTCCATGGTGTATATGTGCCACATTTTCTTAATCCAGTCTATCATTGTTGGACATTTGGGTTGGTTCCAAGTTTTTGCTATTGTGAATAATGCCGCAATAAACATACGTGTGCATGTGTCTTTATAGCAGCATGATTTATAGTCCTTTGGGTATATACCCAGTAATGGGATGGCTGGGTCGAATGGAATTTCTAGTTCTAGATCCCTGAGGCATCGCCACACTGACTTCCACAAGGGTTGAACTAGTTTACAGTCCCACCAACAGTGTAAAAGTGTTCCTATTTCTCCACATCCTCTCCAGAACCTGTTGTTTCCTGACTTTTTAATGATTGCCATTCTAACTGGTGTGAGATGGTATCTCATTGTGGTTTTGATTTGCATTTCTCTGATGGCCAGTGATGGTGAGCATTTTTTCATGTGTTTTTTGGCTGCATAAATGTCTTCTTTTGAGAAGTGTCTGTTCATGTCCTTCGCCCACTTTTTGATGGGGTTGTTTGTTTTTTTCTTGTAAATTTGTTGGAGTTCATTGTAGATTCTGGATATTAGCCCTTTGTCAGATGAGTAGGTTACGAAAATTTTCTCCCATTTTGTAGGTTGCCTGTTCACTCTGATGGTAGTTTCCTTTGCTGTGCAGAAGCTCTTTAGTTTAATTAGATCTCATTTGTCAATTTTGGCTTTTGTTGCCATTGCTTTTGGTGTTTTAGACATGAAGTCCTTGCCCATGCCTATGTCCTGAATGGTAATGCCTAGGTTTTCTTCTAGGGTTTTTATGGTTTTAGGTCTAACATTTAAGTCTTTAATCCATCTGGAATTGATTTTTATATAAGGTGTAAGGAAGGGATCCAGTTTCAGCTTTCTACATATGGCTAGCCAGTTTTCCCAGCACCATTTATTAAATAGGGAATCCTTTCCCCACTTCTTGTTTTTGTCAGGTTTGTCAAAGATCAGATAGTTGTAGATATGTGGCGTTATTTCTGACAGCTCTGTTCTGTTCCATTGATCTATATCTCTGTTTTGGTACCAGTATCATGCTGTTTTGGTTACTGTGGCCTTAGGTATTGATGGGACGTATCTCAAAATAATAAGAGCTATCTATGACAAACCCACAGCCAATATCATACTGAATGGGCAAAAACTGGAAGCATTCCCTTTGAAAACTGGCACAAGACAGGGATGCCCTCTCTCACCACTTCTATTCAACATAGTGTTGGAAGTTCTGGCCAGGGCAATTAGGCAGGAGAAGGAAATCAAGGGTATTCAATTAGGAAAAGAGGAAGTCAAATTGTCCCTGTTTGCAGATGACATGATTGTATATCTAGAAAACCCCATTGTCTCAGCCCAAAATCTCCTTAAGCTGATAAGCAACTTCAGCAAAGTCTCAGGATACAAAATCAATGTACAAAAATCACAAGCATTCTTATACATCAATAACAGACCAACAGAGAGCCAAATCATGAGTGAACTCCCATTCACAATTGCTTCAAAGAGAATAAAATACCTAGGAATCCAACTTACAAGGGATGTGAAGGACCTCTTCAAGGAGAACTACAAACCACTGCTCAAGGAAATAAAAGAGGATACAAACAAATGGAAGAACATTCCATGCTCATGGGTAGGAAGAATCAATATCGTGAAAATGGCCATCCTTCCCAAGGTAATTTACAGATTCAATGCCATCCCCATCAAACTACCAGTGACTTTCTTCACAGAATTGGAAAAAACTACTTTAAAGTTCATATGGAACCAAAACAGAGCCCGCATCGCCAAGTCAATCCTAAGCCAAAAGAACAAAGCTGGAGGCATCACACTACTTGACACCTATTTTTTAATGCCTCCTTCTTATAAAATAAGATTACTTTCAGCAATAATGATGACATGAAACATAATGATGACCAAAAAGGAAATGAAAGCCACAATTTATTTACTGTCTGATATCATATTTTACATAATAATGTAAGTCGTTCAGCAACTCCCAAGTGAATTTTAATAAAACTGAACTATCTGCAAACCACATGATTTAAGAAACCAGTAAATTAACTGATGTAATTTGTCTTAATTCGTTCATTAGTTTTTAAAACAATTAATTTAAAAACAACGTTTGCATTTTGGTATTTTTCGAATTCAGTAATACGGTTCATACGGGAACTAATATGTGCATCTACCAATGAAAAACATTGTATCTCATGATTTGCAAGGCACCCCTGGGGTGGTGAAGACCCCAGCTGGATGGGGGAGGGGGGGTTAGCGTTTGTTAAAATCGCTCCAGGTGATCCTAACGTGCACCTGGCATGGAGCACACTCATCTCCACACAGGGGAGCTGGGCTCAGCCAGGCACGCAGCCCTTGGACCCACACCACCTGGCCTCAGGTTCCCCACTCCACCCCAGCCCCTCACTCACATGAATGTGCCCCTAGGGTGGAGAGTGGGACCCAGCCCCATCTTCCCAGGGGTCACTTCCAGGCTCAGTCCACACAAGAACAGTCACCTCCATGCACTTTTCATAACCCACCCCTCCCCTGACACCTACCCTCACCCCGGAAAAGATGAGGGCGCTCAGACAAGAGGGAAGCTGAGTTTATTCTGGTGATCTACGCCTGACCACCTGAGGACACCCAGGCTCCAATGTAAGGGCCCAGAGGAAGGCATCCGTGTAAGCAACGCCCTCAGCTCAGGGCCCTCCAGGAGCCACCAGCCCAGGACAGGCTGCACAGCCCCACACTCCCGGACCTCCCTGCTCCCCAGCCAGAGAGGACAGGGTGCCAGGCAGGCAATGCAAGGCCGGCGTGGCCTGAGACAACCCCTACCACAGCCCAGCTGTGTGTGGAGACAAGTAAGCAGGGCTCAGCCAGACTGCAGGGCCTGGGGTGGGGCTGAGGGCGGGGAAGAGCCGGTGTGGAGGGCTGCAGGCCCTGGGCAGTGGGAGCTCAGGCACAGGCAGCCTCGGCCTTCTGTGCGCTGCCCGGGGGCCCTTCCGCTTTGCTGGCCAGGCTGTAGTAACAGGCTCGCATGCGCTCCTCCACAGTCAGGAAGTCGGGGCGATCCTCCCACCTGTGGGGCGTGGGGTACATCCAGGCTGCTGACCATGCCCCCAGGACCCAGCTTCACCAGTGGGTGGGCATGCACTGTGCTTGGCTGAGGTAGACTTTCGGGGCTCAGAAAGTCAGCAGGGCTGTTGGGGTGGCGGGACATTGGGTGGTGGAGAGGACTCTGGGGTGTGAGAGCGTCGGGCAATGCCGCACAGCCTAAGAGGCAGAGCTGCCCACACACAGGGTACTGGGATGACCCTCTACCGAGCGTTGACCAGTGAGGACTCAGGGGACTGAGTGGACTTGGTGTCAGAGTGGCAGCTATTGACCATGGGGACCTAGGATACAGAAAGCTGATGCTCTGCGCATGCACCCGGGGCCAGGGTATCAGTGTGCTGGGCGAGGGCTTAGACAAGAACGAGTGCAAGGATGGTGATCAGCAGAAGCCTGGAGCACAGCAGTGGGTCTGGCCAGCGGGGAGCGGCAGTATTAATGGTACTGTGCATGGGGTATCCATGGACTGTGTTGGGGTGCTAGGTGCTAGCCTCTTTGGGTACTGGGGCGTGGTGCCCTGGGTGTTTCCTGATGGAGGTAGAATTAACACATGTCGCAGGAGGGTAGGCCGGCCAGAGAGGGTGTCTATCTGTTGGGCTGCTTGGGTGTTGGGGTGTCAGCGTGCTAAGTGCTGGCCGGTGCGGGGTCACGCATTAGAGTGTCCACACGTTGCATGGGCAGTCTAGGGCGTCCGCTTGTCTGGGGGTGTGTTGCCTGTTGTCTGATGGGAAGTTGGGATACTGATGGTGTTAGGAGTTGAGATGTTTGAAGGTTGGGCTTCAACCAGGCAGAGGTGGGGGCTGGAATAGATGAGTATTTGGTACCTCAGTGCTCGCCTGTCTGGTAGTTGGGTGCTGCATGCTGGCTGGTGGGGACTGGAGTGTTGGGTACTGGAGAATCATCTCATGCCCTGAGTGTCAGTGTCATAGGTTCAGTAGCAGAGTATGGACCTGTTGGCGTGTTGCAGGGTCCATGTGTTGAGTGATGGCTGAGGTTTTAGATGCTGAGGCACAGGCCCACAGGGGGGGTGGCAGGACTGTGGCACACTGGAGCAGGACAGCAAACCCTGGTGTGTCGGAGAGCTGGGTGTGGGGGTAGGGGGCGGCTGCAAAGGCCATGAACTGGGTGAAGGGCTTTGGGTGGGATGACGTTGGGTAGAGTTATATTGACATCAACTCATCGGGCACCAGGACTTTCCAGGGGTCAGCCCAGCCGGGTCCCCTCCCCACTGGCACTCACTTGTAGATCCAGCAGTCGCTCATGAGTGCGTACAGTTCGGGCGGACACTCTGGTGGGCACTCCATCCGCTTGCCCTGCTCGATGAAGGCCATGACCTCCGGCCCTTTCATCTTCTGCTCAAGCCGGGGCCGAGACACCTGTGAGTGACCAGGGTCCTCCTCCTCCTCCCCCTCCCCACCACACCGCCCACCCGCCTCTGCCCGCGCCTGCCTTGTAGGGCTTCTGGCCGTAGGACAAGGCCTCCCACATGGTGACCCCGTAGCTCCAGACATCGCTGCGGCTGGAGAACTTGCGGAAGTTGATGCACTCGGGTGCGTACCACTTGAGCGGCCACTTCCCTGCTGAGCGGGCCTGGGGAGGGGGAGATGCTGCCGGGTCAGGGCTCAGGGACCCTCTACCCACCCAGCCCATCCAGCCGGGCATCACAGGGGCAGAGGCTTACAGTGTAGTAGCTGTCGTCGGCACCCAATGCTTTGGAGAGGCCAAAGTCGCTGATCTTGGCGTAGTGCCGGTTAACCAGCAGGACATTGCGGGCCGCCAGGTCACGGTGCACAAAGTTCTTCTCCTCCAGGTACTTCATCCCCATGGACACCTGGTGCAGCAGCTCGGCCACATTGCTCACGGGGATCTCCTCCCTGGGGTGGCGGGGAAGGTGGGGTCAGCTGGGAGAAGACCAGCCAAGTTTCCAGGGGCAAAGCATGCTTCTCTGACCCAGCTGGGCATGAGCCAGGTGACCATGTGTTCAAAAACGCTTATTGAGCACTTGCTGTGTGCCAGGCATGAGGCTGGGGACACAGCGGTGAACAAAACAGGCAAAACTCCTGCCTTCATCCAGTCTCAAGGCTTTAGGGATCACCCACACACTACAACTCCCAAGTCTAGACCTCTGCCTGCACCCTGGACGTGCTGAGGTCTTACAGGCATCTCAAAGATAACGTGGCCTGATTGTCCCCGTCCCCATGTGCACACACATATGGCTCCTCCACTGTCCTCTCCAGCAGCTCCTCTTTCTGTCACACCCAATCCATCAGCAAACCCTGGCAGTTCTGGCGTCAGAATCTCTCCAGAATCCACCACACTCCTCATCTCTGCCTCTGTACTGGGAAGCAGCCGCAGCATCACTCACCTGGACCCCCAGGCAGGAATAGTCAGCTCCGCCCAGGCCCTCACTCCCTCCTTAGTGTCTCCTACTATCTTGTCCTCCCTGCCCCTGAGTCAGGTCCTCCCCCTCCTCTGCTCACAGCACCCCCTAGCTCCCACCCAACTCAGGGTAGGCTGCCAACCTGGCAGCCCGCAAGGCCTGGCACAGTCTGCTCATCCCCTCCCTGCCCGCACCACACGAGGCACGAGACCACCTCAGGGCTTCTGCACAGGCGGTGCCCTTTGCCTGGAATGCCCTTCCCCACGTCTGGGCATGGCGGCCTCCCTCAGTTTGTTCAAACCTCCCTGCTCACTGCACCTCGAACCCCAACGCTCCCAACCCCCTGGAGCTGCGGCAGGCTTGTGTCCACCGCACTATCTTCCCACATGCTCTAGATTTCATCAGTATTGTTACTTATTGTCTCTCTCCTCCAATCAGAATACAGAGCATGGATCTCTGCCTTGTTTATTTGCTAATGAATCCCAAGTGCTACTAACAGTTCCTGTCACTGAGAAACTGTCCAATAAACACCTGTCAAATGACTGAATGTGGGAGCCAGGGGCGCACTGGGAAGGTGTGTGCACCAGCCAGAGGGCACAGATGAGCAAAAACGTGCCTTGGGGAGCACAGAACTTGTGTCTGTGAGGGTACGAGTTTGGGGATGAGGAATCACAAATGAAACTGCAAAACTTTTCAGTAAAGGGCCAGATAGTAAGGATTTTAGCCTTTACAGGCCACAAGTGATCTCTGTCACATCTTCATTTTTGTTTCTTAAAAAAAAAAAAAAAAACTTAAAAATAGAAAACCATGCAGTATATACACAAAGGGCAGGTTCCAGATAACTGGCAATGGGCACTTTCCCAGGGGCCATGAATTTGGCCCAGGGAGTTTGGGGAGCAGCTGATGTGTACAAAGCTCTTACTAGCAGTGCCCTTTATTTATTTTTATTTATTTATTTTTTTGAGATGGAGTTTCGCTCTGTCCCCAGGCTGGAGTGCAGTGGCACAATCTCGACTCACTGCAAGCTCCGCCTCCCGGGTTCAAGCGATTCTCCTGCCTCAGCCTCCTGAGTAGCTGGGAGGCGCCCACCACCACGCCCAGCTAATCTTTTGTATTTTTAGTAAGGACGGGGTTTCACCATGTTGGCCAGGATGGTCTCCATCTCTTGACCTCATGATCCACCCGCCTCGGCCTCCCAAAGTGCTGGGATTACAGGCGTGAGCCACTGCACCCAGCCCTAGCAGTGCCCTTTATAGGTGCCGACTCATTCGATCCTCGCAAGGGCTCTGGAGGTAGACGCTGCTATTACCGCCGTGGTGCAATGGCGGACTGAGGGTTAGCTCTGCTTTGCAGGCGTGGGTATGGGTGTGGGTGTGCAGGGTGCAAGTGTGTCCACGATGGTGTGAAAGTGCCCCGGCTTCCCACACACGCATGCATGCGGGTGCGTGTCCACCATGCCCAGGATGGGCCCCGGCCCCACCCACCCGATGGCCGGGCCCACCCGGTGCTCACTTCTTGCCGACCAGGAACTTGTGCAGCGGCCCGCCGCCAGCCATCTCCATGACCAGCATGAGGGCCTCGGCCTGGCAGACGCCAATGAGCCGCACGATGTAGGGGTTGTCCAGCTGGTGCATGATCTGCGCCTCGCGCATCATCTCCTCCGTGTCCGCCTTCTCCGTGCCCTGCTTCAGCACCTTGATGGCCACGTCTATCTGCTTCCTGCCCAACCCGGCCACGGGAGGCACGTGGGCGAGGGGCACCAGCCCTGCTCGGCCCCACACCCCCACCCACCCATCTCTCTTCTTCCTTGAGTTGTGCGGTACACAACTGCGGTTGCCACCCAGGTTGGGACCAAGGCGCTCAATGTCAATGCAGCCAGGAGCGTCTGCTGAGGACGGCTCACAGCCGGATCGCTCACCGGGAACAGCCCATCGCCAAAAAGAATCCAAAGTGACACTCTCCCCAGGGGCAGCCTGTCAGGGGCCAGTGGACTCAGGGATCGGGGACCCCACTGCAGCTCCCCTGGGTTGGGAATTGCAGCTCCACCACCTCCCCCTGCCCAGGCCCCATCCCACCCCCGTCAGGTGTCCCGAGCTCTCTCAGGGAATCCTCCAGCGTGCAATGTCCTGCCCCAGAGTCTGTTTCCCAAGCAAACTGCTGTGGGACAGGCGTCCTGGCTCCCACCCCACAGCCTGGTGAAGCCACTCCCCTCTGCCCCAGGCGGCGGTGCTCCCACCACGGCAGGGGCGGCCATACTTGCGCATGCGGTACACGCCCTGGCGCACTGAGCCAAAGTTGCCGCAGCCAAGTTCAATGTCGGCTATGAGGAGGTTATCGCGTTTCAGGAAGAGCTTCTTGTCCTTGAGCTCCTCTGGGTCGCTGTAGGGGCTCTCATACACGCTCGTGTCCATGGGCATCGGCCGCGGTTTGTCTGGGGACGTTACGCGTGCTGGGCACACACAGCCGTACACTCCCAGGTCAGAGGCAGGGGCGTGGGGAGCAAGGCGGCCTCAGCCCCCACAAGCACCTGCCCCAGACAAGGGTGCCGTCCCTGGAGCATGCACAGGCAGGTGGGTGCCCATGCGTGTTCCTGCACATCCACACGCACGTACTGGCATACACTCCTGGCCACAGCTGTGGGTGCCCCGTGAAGCCACATGAGGGTGGACTCTAGGGGCGTGTGTATTGGTATCCACATGGCACCATTACTCTGCCAGCTGGGGTGTGCATGTGTGTGCATTTGTACGTGTACGCCTATGGCCGGGCCTGTCCCTGTCTGCGTATGCAGCACACAGCCACATTTACAAGGCCTCCAAAAGTGAGCCTCTGGGTGCACATGTAACTATGTGTCTTCTCTGTGCACACACATGTTCAGGTCTGGGCCCACCCATGAGAAAGAAACAGGAGCACCCGCACCAGACCATTTTAGGAATGTGAGCTCTGGGGCCCATCCTTGGTTCACATCCCGCCTCCACCACTGCCTCACATCCCCGTAGACAGAGCCCTCCCTCTCTCATCTGTAAAGTGAGGTTAATCACTATAGCCACTTCATAAGGCATGTCAGGAGGGTTCAGTGGCTCATACACACAGTGACCTCAGAACGTGACTGACACATAGTAGGCGCTCAACAAATGTGTGTCTGGGGAGCCTCAGGCAAGGCCAAGTGTGCTCCCTGCACGTCAGTACACACTGGGACACACATGCGCACAGGCAGGTGTGATGAGTGTGGGCACATGTGTGCACAGGTGTTAACCAAGCCAACTGCTACAGCCTGGCCCGGCCCACGGCGTCTCCCGTGAAACCCCACAGCCCCAACAGGGACCCTGCTTTCAGCTCGGCATGAGCCCCAACCCGCATCCCCACCTCTGTCCGCTCACCTGGCTCAGGGCTGTATCCATCTGAGTTGAGGGTGTCGATCCGTCTCTGAGGCTAAAGGCCACAGTGTCAGCAAGGCCTGAGCTGGGGACGTCCAGCCCCTCTCATGAGACCCATATCCACTGAGGACTCCCAGAGACAGTGGAGAGAGAGCTTCTTCCGCTGAACAGGCACCCCAGCCTCCATCCCAGCCTCCCCCACAGCCACCCCCCAGCTCCATCCCCAAGGCCACACTCCAGGTGCCCCCAACTCACATGAGTCAATGTGGATGGGTGGGCTGGGAGTGTGGGAGCAGCAGCCCCTGGGGGAGCAGAAGGGACAGTGAGGGCTGGGGGCCAGGTCTCCTGCAGCCCCCCCCTGCCGCCTGCCGCCCGCCCGCCTGCTGCAGTCACCTGAGGCGTTGCTGGCGCTGCTGTTGGGGCAGGCCTCCTTCAGGCAGTAGATGAGCCCGTCCGCCTTCAGCTTCAGATACTCCACCAGCTGCAGGGAGCGAGCAGCTAGCAGAGAGGCTCCTCTCCTCCCCAGAGCCCGGCACCCCATCCGAGCACGGCATCTCCCAGAACAAGTTGCAAGGGCGGCCTACCTGCCAGAGCGTGTCAAACTTGGTGCCCTCGGGAATGCAGTACTTGCCCGCCTTGTCTTGGCTGATGAGGTAGTGGTACACCGTCTTCCCATAGATGAGGGACAGGGCGTATGTGCCCTGCTCCTTCCGTGGCCTCAGCCTAGCAGGGGAAGGGAGGGGATGTAACCCCTAGAGCCACCTGGAGGCCTCCTACTGGGCCCCGGTTCCCCCCACACACACACCCTATGGGCTCCACACCCCGGAGCCTTGCAGAGAAGCTGCAGGGACTGGGGAAGCCAGGCCAGGCCCCCATCACCTCCAGATCTGCTGATGATGGGCCAAGTGGCAGAGGGCGGTGGAGGGGCCATGGCTGTGTTCCCAGGAAAATGCACTGTTCTCCAAGAGCCAACAGATGGCCATTCACGGGGAATACCTGACCCCCCCACGGTGGACACCCAGCCACGGAGGAGGGGGACACCCATCCACTGGGGAACACCTGGTCCCCCATGGCTGAACAGCTGGCCATCCATGGCCAGACACTTGCCATCCACAGGGAGATAGTCATCCACAGGCACTCATTGGGGGTACACTCGGCCACACAGTCAGCCAACCATGGGGGGCACTTGGCCTTCTACAACAGACACAGAGCCTTCAACAGGTAGATCCAGCACCATTCTCCTGGGGAGAGAAAGCCTTTTCCACACAGACCCACACAGGTAGGCGCAGCTCCATGACAAGCTCACAGGGCACCCCTGTGCAAATCAAAACAAGTCACTTTCTCATCACAAGACTGACCAGTTCCATAATAGATGGACCTTTCCTAGAATGAGACCCTCGATTGCCTTCTGCTGGAATTTTGTCAAAATAAATATATAAATCTTCCATGTCTATGAAGGGAATTGAGACCCTCAAAGGTGGTGCATTTGTGGGGTGAGAAACTGTCCCCCCATCCCCTCCAGCCCTCAGTACACGCGTCCCCCCTCAACACAGACCAACTTAGTGTCAGACACTGGCACCCTCGCATGAAGCCCCACAGTGACACCAGTCAGCATCCCCCACACAACAGTTTTGTCTGGGGTCACTGGCACAAGCCTCTATTGCAGGGTCAAATGTAGCTTCCCAGTGAGGAGGGAGGGCAGCTGGCCCCGTGGAAGCTGTGGAGGCCGGAAGCAGCCAACTCCTGATCTCAGGGATTGCACTGCACTACAGAAGAGCCCTTGGGATGGCCTGCGAGCTGCATCCTCCAAGGTGCAAATTCTCAGACCAGGCCTGGCCCTGCCTGCGGATGTTCATTCACTGGATAAGTCTTTACTGACAGGCCAGGCACTGTTCTGAGCGCAGGGATATGGCAGTGAGCAACGCAGCCATGGGCCCACCTTGCAATAAGGCCCTTCCTTAGGAAATGTCCCCTGAGTGAGGGAGAGAGGTGCAGCTGTGACCATCCTCTCCATTCCTGGACAGCACGTTCCCCGAAGTACAGTGCAGTGAAGGGTAGGGCAGTTCCCAGGCTAGCCCACAACAATCTGGAGATAATGTGGAGAGATGGGAAATCAGGGCAGGGGGCAATGAGGGCACACAAAAGGGCAAGGAAGAGAACCCCACCACAAATTGGGAAACAAACGTCCCACAGAGACAATAGGCTGGAACAACAGCTGCAACAGCATCACGTGAAACCCCACAGTGACACCAGTCAACATCTCCCACAAAACATTTCTCTTTTGAGTCACTGGCACAAGCTCCTGTTAAGTGCAGCTTTCCAGTGAGGAGGGAGGGCTATTGGCCCTGGGGGTCTCAGAGCTGTGGAAGTCAGAGGCAGCTGGCAGGCTGGCCTGGAGGTGATGGTCTCCAGGGACTGTGAGAAGTGAAAACACCTCCTAAGGGTCACAACCTGAAGTTTTAAACTGACAACGGAGACTCGATGCCAAGCCACTCACCAGTAAACAGCAAACCTCCCCTCCCATCTCCCCTCCTCTGTCTCTTTTTTTTTTTTTTTTTTTTTTGAGACAGAGTCTCGCTCTGCAGCCCGGGCTGGAGTGCAGTGGCGTGATCTCGGCTCACTGCAAGCTCTGCCTCCTGGGTCCATACCATTCTCCTGCCTCAGCCTCCCAAGTAGCTGGGACTGCAGGTGCACGCCACCACGCCCAGCTAATTTTTTGTATTTTTAGTAGAGATGGGGTTTCACTGTGTTAGCTAGGATGGTCTCAATCTCCTGACCTCGTGATCCGCCTGCCTCGGCCTCCCAAAGTGCTGAGATTACAGGCGTGAGCCATCAAGTCCGGCCCTCTGTCTGTCTCTTTCATTCTTTCTTCTGGAACTAATAATTTCCTCCTTATTTGTTTATTTAAACTTCCATGTGGAATACTGGGGGAAAACAGCCACAATATTAGGGAGCTCTTCCCATCAATAGGTGGGGTCTCCTCCTCTGTCTTCTGAATCAGGGCTTGACCATGTGCCTTGCTAACAGGAAGTTAGCAAACATGACACAAGCAGAGGCTTGAAAAATGGTTGATCATTGAGGTTGGCCTGCCCTCTCTTGCTTTTCCTGGCAGCTCTCCAAACACCATGGGAATGAGTCCAAGCTAGCCTGCTAGAGAAGGCCCATGGAGGAGAACCAAGGCACCCTACATGAGTGGCCAATAGCCATTCATGTGAGTGAGGCCATCCCAGAGACCATCCAGCTCCAGCAAATCTTCCAGCTGGCTGTGGCCACATGAGTAAGCTCAAAAACCCAGCAGAAGAGGCACCCAGCTGAACTCAGCCCAAATTACCAAGCAACCAGCCAAATTGCCAAGCAAAACAAGAGTGAATAAATGACCGGTGTTTGTTTGTTTGTTTGAGACAGAGTTTTGCTCTTGTTGCCCAGGCTGCAGTACAAATGTGCGATCTTGGCTCACTGCAACCTCCACCTCCTGAGTTCAAGTGATTCTCTTGCCTCAGCCTCCCAAGTAGCTGGGATTACAGGCACCCACCATCATGCCCAGCTAATTTTTGTATTTTTAGTAGAGACAGGGTTTCACCATGTTGGCCAGGCCAGTCTCAAACTCCTGATGTTAGATGATCCGCCCGCCTCAGCTTCCCAAAGTGCTGGGATTACAGGGGTGAGCCATCACACTTGGTTGTAAATGACCATTGTTTTAAGCCACTACATTTCAGGGTATGAATACAGCACATTGTTACACAGCAAAAGCTAACCACTACACTCTTTGGAAAGAAACATGTGAGTTCATAAAGAGCAGCTGCAAATTCCCAGATAATAACCACACAGGCTAACACATTGGTGTTATCACCACACATATTTCAGTACCATAAGTTCTACTTGATTTACAAAAAAAAAAAAATGCTAGGTAGTGGCAGTTCTTTGTTCTTGCAGTTGGAACTTGCACTTAAGCCAGAAGTACAGGCTAAAAAATCAACTTGTATCTCTGCTCTTAAAATAATATATAGAACCTATAAGAACTACATCTGTCTCTGGTTCACGATTGTAAACGAAGAAAAAAAAAAGAGCTACAATTTATTTATTAAGATATTGGTTCTAAATTCCTCACATATTTGTCCTATAATCACAGCACTCCCCACAAAGTAGGTACTATTGTTATCTCCATTTTGCAGATGAGGAAACTGAGGCACAAGATTATTTATCTTGCCTAAATTGCAGAGTTGGTAAGAGATAAGGGGGGAGCCAGGATTCAAATGCATTTCTGACTCTACAGTTAATTGCTACGTAGGACTAACACCCAGCTCTGTCACAGATTATCTGTGAAACCCTGAATAAACTGCTTATCCTCGCTGTGCCTCAGTTTCCTTATGTATAAAATGAGGTAACTGGTCTAAATCATAACTTCTTGACCTGAAAAGGGTTCCAAGGACGAGGTTCAGGACCAACCATGATCTCGTATAACTGTCTGCAAAGTCTTTGAGGTGAATATGTTTTGGGGGATTGTGAAAGGGGCAGTCAGTAGGATTCCAAAGAGGTCTGCAGTCCAGGAGAGGATAAGAAACACTTGACAGGCCAGGCGCGGTGGCTCACACCTGTGATCCCAACACTTTGGGAGGCCAAGGCAGGTGGATCACCTGAGGTCAGGAGTTCGAGACCAGCCTGGCCAACATGGCAAAACCCTGTCTCTACTGAAAATACAAAAATTAGCCAAGCGTGGTGGTGCATGCCTGTAGTCCCAGCTACTCAGGGAGGCTGAGGCCGGAGAATCACTGAACCCGGGAGGCAGAGGTTGCAGTGAGCCAAGATTGCACCACTGCACTCCAGCCTGGGTGACAGAGCAAGACTCTGTCTCAAAAAAAGAAACACTTGACAATGTACTCTCTTAAAGGCCCTTTCCAGGACAAGTTTCAAGTCAAATCAGCCAGTTCCATAAAATTGCTGCCAATAACACAGAAACAAGCCAGCATTGGCAGTGCACAGCCTTGGGTACAATTCAATCCATTCTTCGGCAACCATGAAGTGTGCTCAATGGTAAGCGTGGTCCTGGTCTTCACTCTAGGCCTGAGTAGCACATGTCTTTCTCTCACACCCCGAACCCTGAGAAAGCAGTTATAGACTACAGGAACCACAAGAAGAAGCTCTCACAGTTTCTGTCCAAAGCGTGCCTTGCCTAATTTTCCAGGAGCCTGGCTCTTTGTAGCTGCTTCTGGTCTCTTGACATTTACCCAGAATGAGTCATTGTCCTCATACCACTGTGCCAGCTGTGGACCTCACTGCCAGCCACACGCTCTATGCTGTGCCCAGATGCTGGGCATCTCTCCTTCCTAGCCACACCCTCCCACCGCCAACGCTGGTCCTATTTGCCTGGGAGACTGCATGCCAGTTTGATATGCAATGCGCAGACAGCTGCTTAAAGCTGTTGGCCCTGGCTCTCCTGAGACTCCTCTAATCTCAGCAGGCTGGTTAACTCTAAGCCTGTCATGAGCTCTGCTGTGTTACACAAAAACTGTTTGAACTTTTCCTTTGGGCAGTGAAACCTCTGCCACACAACATTGTGTGTGGAAGCCTAAGATAGCAAACAGATCAAAGCTGAGCGGCTGTCATCATTCAAGCCGGAACAGGGGCCCAAATCCCACCTGCTCAACCCTCCTCTCACTCTCCCACCCCCTAGAATCCTCTGCCACTCTCAGGAGGCTTTAGGGGATCTGGGGGAAATTTTTAAGCCATCGGAGTGGAGTGGTAGAGTCATGACCTGTATGTGTGTGTGTGAGTGCAAGATGAGGAAGAGAGATGGGGGTGGGGAGGGAAAGAGAGAAGGAGAAAGGAAAACTGAGACAGAAGAGAGGCAGAGACGGCAGGGATGAAAAGCTACATTGGAGATGTAGGGGGAAACCAGAGAAGAAACTCAGATTATAAAATCAAAGACAGATGAATTTACATTTTATGAAAGAAAAAGCAGAGACGGGAGGAAAGAATCGGCTACATCAATAGGAAGGGCTTAGAGCCTTCTTCGAGTGTCCAGCCTGGGGAGAGCCCCTGGACTCTCAGGCACCTGGGGTTGCATGTCATGGACGAGGGGGATATGAGCATGTGAGACGTGTGAGCAAACATTAGTAACATCTTGGCGAGGGTCACACCTGGGGTGGGGTGATGCAACATCTGGAGGAAGGTGGGTAACACCTGGACCAGCCATCACTGTGTACTGCAAGATGGAGCCCTCCAGATGCAGCAGGGCAGGCCCTGCCCTCAGGCTGACAGTCCAAAAGGGAAGAGAGACAGCCCCCAACACCCATGTTCACAATGCCCATACCTTCACGACAACTTCCTTCGTCCAGTCCTACAACCAACCGTTTGCAAAAATGGCTCCCTGCATTCCTCTCCCTTAGGGAGTCCCTTCCCTACAGTGACTTTGGTTTTGGTTGTATGACTTGCTTTGTCCATTACGACATCAGTGATATTACAAAAACAAAGGCTTGAACTTGCCCTCTCCTCTCTGACTGATCTTGGGAACCCTGCACCACCACCACATGAACAAGCTTCAGCTAGCTTGCTGGATGATGGCTGCACTGGGCCAGCTCATCCCCATCACCCAGGTGACACTGAGCCAATGGCCAGTCGTGTGAGTGTGACCATCCCAGCCTATTCAGGCCCAGCCTAGATGACCCAAACCAGAACTGCTTAGTTAGCTCACAGAATCATGAAGAGTAATAAACTGTCATTTTGAGCCAATAAATCTTAGGGCTCTTTGTTATGTAGCAAAAGCTAACTGATACAAATGCAAAGGTTTCCTCTTAGAGAAAACAGCCCTGTCCTGTTCAGAAGTTGCGCGGCAACTAAGTATTATCTGCAACATGTATCTAAGAGCTCCCTCAGAAGCCTTGGAAACTCCACTCCAATTTACAGCCTAAATCTGAATCTGTATGGTAGGGTAAAAAGAGTTATTTTATCAGCCCACAACAGAATCTTGGAGAGGGAGCTGCATCTTGCGAAAGGCCTGCAGGCAATCTACAGAAACTTCACAGGGGTGAGGAAAATCAAGGGATGTGGTCATTTCCTCCAAGTGGGTTGACCTCAGGAGAGGAAACAGCCCTGGGGGAGGCAGATGACCCAAGGGATCTGCCGGGCAGGGGCTCAGGCCAAGAAGCACTCACGAGAAGGAAGGCCCAGGAATTGTCCCCACGGATTTCTTGGGGGAAAACACTGGGCTTCCTGAGGTCATGGGAAAGAGGCAGCACCAATTTATCTGTGTCTTGAGGCCTGAGTGACCTCAGCTGCACCTGGATACCATCTGTTATAGAAAAAATCCCGTGTCCAAACCAGAGAGCAACAGCCCCAGCAGGGCTGTCAAACACTCAGCAGAGTTTTAAAAGGAGATTTTCAGAGATTTTTTTCACATTAACAAACTCACAAATAGCCACATGGCCTCAGCTGTGGCTGAGACACGCACGTTCACCCACATATAAAAGCTAACATTTACCGCATTTTTCCTATGTCAGTTACCGTACTCTCGCTTCACACGTATTAATTCATGTAATCCTCATAGAGGATCCTGAGGTACTGCTGTCAACCACAGGACAGTTAGAGGGGGCTGCTTCAACACTCTCCCGGGGATCCCACCTCACTTGGGGGAAAAGCTAAAGTCCCCGCCCTGCCCTCACCTCCTCTCATTCTCTCCCTCACTTACTCAGCTCCAGGCACATGGCCTCCCCAATGTTTCTGGAACACGCCAAATAGACTCCTGCCTCCTGATCTTTGCACTTGCCATTGCATTTTCCAGGAACACCCTTCCCCCTGAAAGCTGCACAGCTCACTCCTCAGCTTCTTTCACTTCCTCAGAAGTCACCTTCTCAGGAAGGCCTCTTCTGACCACCTAATCTAAAATTGCAACTGCCTCCCCACCTGCACACATGGCACTTACCACCATCTGACAGGGTCTCTATTTTATTGATTCCTTTTCTTGTCCACCTGCCCCATGAGGACAGGCACTGTGTCTGTTTGGCTCACTGCCATGTCCTCAGTGCCTGGTACACAGTAGGTATTCAGTAAATATTTGTTGATTGAAGGAGGGGAAACTGAGGCAGGCAAACACGGTCCGCTACTTGCCCAAGGGCCACATCCAGCAGGTGGTGGGAGCGGGATTCCAAGCCAGGCCAAGGGACCGACTCTGGAGGCTTTCCTAGTCACTGCCTCTACTTCCCCATGTGCAAGTCCCTTTGCACATCAGAAACACACAACCGACTTGCACATGTGAGCACAGGGACACCCTCACGGCCCACCTGCACACTCACGTCTGCCCCAGTCCCCAGGATCCCTGCCAACGAGCCCCGATCCTCACCGCCCCCAAATCCCGGGCCCCACATACAGGAACTTGCCGTCGGTCTGCGCCCCAGAGTAAAGTTTGCGCTCGGCCTCCTCACGCGTCAGGCTGCTGTGGTACCAGGGCATCCGCTCGTGGGCCGTCGTAGCAATGAGCTTCTCCACCTGCGGGGCCTGGCTGATGATGGCCTGCTCCAGGGCCTCGCCCTAGAAAAGGAGAGGCGAGGAGGTCTGTAGGTGTGGCCAAGTGCTCGCCACAGGAACCCCCTTCCGGGAGCCCTGTCCCAGAGGACTCCCCACCCCACCCAGGCGTCCGTAGCACTTGTTAGGCAAGTTGTCGAGGACCACCTCCGCGCCATCTCCGTGGTCCCCTCCCCAATCCAGCTAGGGGGGAACCACCCCCACCTTCCAGCCCGGCCCCAAGCGCATCTCCAGCTTGAAGACCTAATTCAGGTAGTTATGTATGGTGGTGTCACTCAGGCTGTGGAAGACTACAGCCCAACTTCCCGAACAGCCACCCTACCCTAAGGGCTCACCCTAGCCCCCGCGCACCCTCCTCTCAGCCCCGCCCCCATTCCAAGCCTCGCCTTCGCCGGGCCTAGTGCGTCTCTCCACCTTCCCATCTGGCATAGTAGAGCACCATAGCATCGCTCAGCCTGCGGAAGGCGACCGCCACCACGGAGCCCCTGCCTCTGAGGCCTCCTTTCAGGTTCTTCCCCAACCAGTGCCCCACCTCTCCAGCTTCCAAAGGGGACTGAATGGGGAAGACGACCTTTTCCTCCCTCCTATCCCCCAAAACCCTCGACTGCCCCTCTTCGGCCACGCCCCTCCAGACCCCGCGCCCCAGGCCGCGCTCTCACCTCCAGCTTCCACGTCTGGCGCACGTAGTCGCGCACCATGGCGTCGCGCAGGCAATCGAAGACCCCCGGCTGCGGCTCGAGGCCCGACGGCCGGTTGCACGGCTTGCGCAGGTTGCAGGGCAGCCCGTCGGGGTCGCGCGAGTAGAACTCGCAGAGCTCTGCAGGTCCACAGTGCGCTTTGCCGCCGGCAATGGCGTAGGTGCCGTTGAGCTGGCGCTCGATGGGAAAGTGGTGGAAGCGCACGTCGTGCACGAGCGACAGCACATAGCCGCCCAGCGAGCGCAGGCACTGGCGCAGCAGGAAGAGCCCGTCCCCCATGCCCGCCAGCTTCAGGTGCTCCTCGGCCTCGGCGCGCGAGATGCTGCCGTAGAAGAAGGGCAGGTGCGCCGCGGGGTCTGGCATCGCCCCTGGGCCTCCCCAAACCTGCGGGTTCACAGAGGGTCGGAGGCACGTCAGGGCCTTCCTGAACCCGGTGCGTTGGGCCCAGAGACGGCGCGAGAGACGCCGCGTGGAGGGCATCAGTGCCGCAGGCTGAGCGCGCCAAGGGGGCAGAGCCTGCTCTGTGCCAGAGTCAACCTGGAGAGAAGCCACAGCCTGCCGGGCACAGATCGAGAAGTCCCAAACCCCCATCTGACTTTCCAGAGACATTATGTGGACGCCCAGGCACGCCAACTGGTCCCCAAGCACCAACACTTGTACCCATCCCTTCATGTCCCAACCACGTGCTGAATTCTTGTGTTTCAGGCCGGGTGCTGGGGATATGCGGGCTTGAGGCAGACGCGGTCCCACCCTGCCCTCCCGAAGGCAACACTCTAAGGAGGGAGAGCCATCAGATAAACTGAGAAAGAAACAAAAATAATAATTACAGATCGAGGTCAGCATTACAAAGGAAATAAGTGGAGTGACATTAAGAGAGAGAAGAGGTGGCTCTAGCTAGGATGGTCACCTTCCCCGAGGAGCTAGCATTTGAATGGAGAGCTGAAGGAGGAGGAGCCAACTTTTCAAAAAGCGTGCGGGACAGCGCATCAGGCTGAGAGGACGGCATGCGCAGAGGCCCTGAGGCCGTACCCAGCTTTGCTCACCCAAGGGCCCTACCTCTCAGCCTCCCTTGTCCCTTCCGCTGACCCTTTCCCCTCGGCCTTAGCAGGCCCCCCTCGCCCTGCCCTCTGCCTTCCTTGGCAAGTTTCTACAGAGCATACGCTAATTTGAATATCCATCCCTAGGGGACTGGTTAAATACATTAGGGTTTAATCTCAAAGTGAACTCTGATACAGCTGTTAAACAAAACGTGTGATTGAGGGGAGGAGGAATTAAGGCTATTTAGACAGATGGATATCTGGTAAGGCAGATAACTTAAAATTGCCTGCCCTCAACTTTCTGGGGTGATGGTGACGTCCTGTATATTCACAGGGCTTGGGTTATGCAAGTGTCTGATTTTCCCAAAACTAAGAGAACGTATACTTAAGATGTGTTCATTTCATTGTATTTGCCCTCCCTCAATTAAAAAAGAAACATAAAATATTGAACCCTAGGTAATGATCTGCGTGCAGAAATGTTTAGGAGTGATGGGAACTGAGGACTGTAATCTAATTTGAGAGCATCCCAAAAATAACACTGACTGATGGACGAACAGAGCGAGAGGGATGGATAAAAGGATAGACAGCCAGATAGACACAGTTGATTCCTGTTGTTCTCTGCAGTTCTATAAAGTCAACGCAAACACTGAATTAGCAAATATAGAACTATCCCTCCTAGGGGAAATACAGAGTTGGGTTCCTAGGAAACTCTGTTTACATTTTCATCAACTGATCAAGACATAACCTTGTATTTTTGTGAGTTTCTGTTTAAAGGCACCTTATTTAATATATATGGTTGATTCACTAACATTGAACTCTTAGCCAACAGCACTATAACTATAAGCTTATCTGACATGTTTTCTCCATAAGGCACATACAGCCTTCTTGCCCTTAGGAATGCTAGACAGCATTTCAGCACTATCGTTGGGGGCCATGTTAACCAGTGAAATCACCAACAAAAAGCACAAACATTCAAAATATGTGAGGCCGGGTGTGGCAGCTCATGCCTGTCATCCAGCACTTTGGGAGGCCAAGGTGGGTGGATCACTTGAGATCAGCAGTTCGAGACCAGCCTGGCTAACATGATGAAACCCCGTCTCCACCATAAATACAAAAAATTAGCCAGAGGTGGTAGCGGGCACCTGTAATCCCAGCTACTTGGGAGGCTGAGGCAGGAGAACCTCTTGAATCCAACAGGCAGAGATTCCAGTGAGCTGAGATCAGGCCACTGCACTCCAGCCTGGGCAACAAGCACGAAACTCTGTCTTTAAAAAGATAAAATAGGCTGAGCGTGGTGGCTCATGCCTGTAATCCCAGCACTTTGGGAGGCCAAGGCAGGTGGATCACAAGGTCAGGCGTTCGAGACCATCTTGGCCAACACAGTGAAACTCCGTCTCTACTAAAAATACAAAAAATTAGCCGGGCATGGTGGCAGACGCCTGTAATTCCAGCTACTCGGGAGGCTGAAGCAGAATTGCTTGAACCTGGGAGGCGGAGTTTGCAGTGAGCTGAGATCGCGCCACTGCCACTGCACTCCAGCTGGGGCGACAGTGCCAGACTGTGATCTCAAAAAAAAAAAAAAAAAAAAGACAAAATAAAAAAATAAAATACGTGGCACCACCAAATAGAACATGAAAAAGATTGGCCAGGTGCGGTGGCTCATGCCTCTAATCCAGCACTTTGGGAGGCCGAGGCGGGCGGATCACAAGGTCAGGAGACTGAGACCATCCTGGCTAACAGGATGAAACCCTGTCTCTACTAAAAATACAAAAAAAAAAAAAAAATCAGCCAGGGATAGGCGGGCACCTGTAGTCCAAGCTACTCCGGAGGCTGAGGCAGAAGAATGACATGAACCCAGGAGGCAGAGCTTGCAGTGAGCCGAGATCACACCATTGCACTCCGGCCTGGGCGACAGAGTGAGACTCTGTCTCAAAAAAAAGAACATGAAAAAGACACTTATCTGCAGCATGAGAGCATTTGCCTTGTGCAGCCTCGGTGGGAACATGTGTATCAAGTGACTCATATTTTTGCCACTCTGTATGTCTGAGAATGATCACAAAAGTACCATGTTGGTTTTAGGGTTTCAAATAAATTTAACAAGTAGGCGAACTCACAAATAAGAACTTCACAAACAGTGTTGATCAACTGTACATGATAAAGCAATTATACCAAATCATAAACTGGAGAATCTAGCGGGTGAGTTATTGGTGTACAGTTAATTCTATTTTCTGCATATTTGTAAGTTTTCATAGAATGTTGGGGAAAAATACCTCTCCATAGCGGTTACGAGTTGTTTCTCTACTAAGATAGGCCCAGCAAGGCTACTCAGGCATAAGTTTGCATTGGTGAATTGACTTTGAGTGCCCTTCTTAGTTATGCAAATGCAACCAAGGGGTAAAATGAATGCTTTTGTGAAAGCCCCTTCTGTCCTGGGTGTCCAGGGATGGGCTCTGGAGCTGAAAGGAAGGTACTGGAATGGGAATCGGGTGAGGTCTGGGTCAGAGTAGCTGGAGGAGGGGCCAGGATCTGCATTGTAACCCAATTAATTGTGACAGTGAGGTTGGAAGGGCCAAGCTTGAGGGGGGTCCTGGATGTCCCAACAGTTACAGACAGGTGGGTGTACCAGAGATTCATAAGGGACTGCATTTGTGGCTCCACCTGGAGAAAAAGGTCACCATTCCACAAGAGTGTTTTTAAGAAGTCATGAAGCGGCTGGGAGAAGTGGCTCACGCTTGTAATCCCAGCACTTTGGGAGACCAAGGCGGGTGGATCACATGGGGCCAGCAGTTTGAGACCAGCCTGGCCAACATGGTGAAACCCCGTCTCCATTAAAATACAAAAATTAATGGCCAGGCCCAGTGGCTCACACTTTGGGAGGCCGAGGCGGGCGGATCACCTAAGGTCAGGAGTTTGAGACCAATCTGGCCACCACGGTGAAACCCCATCTCTATTAAAAATACAAAAAAATTAGTCGGGCATGGTGGCAGGCACCTGTAATCCCAGCTACTCAGGAGGCTGAGGCAGGAGAACCGCTTGAACCCAGGAGGTGGAGGTTGCAGTGAGCCGAGATCACACCACTTCACTCCAGCCTGGGCAACAGAGCAAAACTCCATCTCAAAAAAAGAAAAAAAAGTCATGAAGGCTCCTAGGTATTCACTCTAAAGAAATAGAAATTTACATTCACACAAAAACCTACACAGGAACATTTATAGCGGTACTAGCCACAATTGCCAAAAATTAGGAATAACTTACATGTTTCCCAACAGATGAATAAGATACACTGTGGGACATGCCTACAGTGGAATTCTACTCCACAGTAAGTGGAACAGCATACGGAGACACGCAGTTCCGTGGGTGCATCGCAAAGGCCTCAGGCTGCGTGGAAGAAACCAGGCTCGAAGGGCTACAAACTGTGTGATTCCACACACAACTATAGGGATGGAAAACGCACCAGGGGTTGCTGGGTGCTGGGGGTCGGGGAAGGGGTGACGACAGAGGGCAGGACGGAATTCGGGGGAATAGTCTGTATCTTGACTGATGTGGTAGTTTCTGGGCTGTATGCATTTGTCAAATCTCAGAATTTTTCACTAAAATGATGTAAAAATTTTATTGTATGTAAATTATACCCCAAGTTTTTAATTAAGGGGGAAAGGAATTGGAAGATACAAACACAATGGACGCTAAAAATGCTAATGAAAATAGGAAAAGTGATTAAGGGCTGTCTACACTCCTGTCCCTACGTCCCTGACTCCCAGCCTCTCAGCCAGACCTGGTCAGCGCCCACCCCCTAGGCTGTTCTCCAGCACTGATAGCACCCCTGGCAGTCTGTGGGCACCAGACAAGCACTCTGTGACCTCCTCAATCCTGGGTCCCCTGAGTGGCCAACACCGATGACCCCTCCCTCCTGCTTGAGCCTCACAGACCTCTCTGGTCCTTCACAAACTCCCTGGCTTGCCTCTGCCCTCTGACCATCCTGCTCACTCTCCTTCCCCCACCCCCATCCCCTTACTTGGGTCATCCTGTCAGTAGCTATACATGCTGCCACACCCACCTCTACCAGAGCCCAGATCTCTCGCCTGACTGAGGTTGGTTGGTGCTGGCATCATCTCCTTTGATTTCCACCAACTGTTTCCATTAATACAACCAACCTAAGACCCAGATGGCACGCTCATGCTGCCTGTGGCTGGCTGAACCCCACAGTCTATTTCCACAGAGCTGAGCTCCAGAGTCTGCAAGTTGCTCCTTGGCAATTCTTCCCCAAGGCCTCCCTTGCTCAAGACCCTAAAGGCTACTGCATTGGATCTCCCCAGCCCTCTGCCCCAGCTGAGCTGTGCTACTTGCCTTCCTTCAAATGGACATTCATACTTTCATCCACAAGCACCCTCCACCTAGTGCACCCTTCCCTCTCCCCTCCATCTTCTCCAACCCAGCCAGCCCTTCCTTGAAGACTCATGAAGCCACTCCCATAAAGCATCAGGATGCAGGATGAGGCAGAAAACTGAGGGCTTGTCCAAGGACCATGGGTGCGGGTTAGCAAAGCTGGTCTCTGGGGCAGGAAGCTGTGGCAGGAAACTGTCGCCAACACAGTTTGAGAAGCTCCTCCCCACGTGGCCGCAGGTGCAGCCTGGGTAGCTGGAAGTGGGTTAGGGCAGAAGAGGAGATGAGGGAGGCTCAGTGCCCAGCCCAGGGCTGCCATCCATGACCCGAGGCTAAGGAGTCCCAGAGGCAGGCTCTCTTCCTGTGCATCTCAGCTGCGTCCCAGCTTCCCTGTCCTACTGCCCACAAGGACAACGGTAATCACAAGCACCACCCCACAGCATGCAGGTCGGGTGGTGGGCGCCTCCTCTTCCACCCCTGGGGCCTTTCTGGACTGTCCTCACTAGTAAAACATGGGGCCCAAGTTCCCAGGGACCCCATGGCCAGAGATGCTGGGGAGGCCAGAGAAGGTGGGCAGAGGTGGCAGAGATGAAAAGTCCAGGGGCAAGAGGCAGGAGCATTTGCCACGCAGCGGCTAGCCGGAGTGTCTGCTGTCAGTGAGCTGCACCAATCTGCAGCTCCCCGGGGTGACCCCAGACCCCAGGCGGGGGATCAGATGTTTCTGTTCTCAGCTGTGTCCCTGCAGACTTGTGGCCCTCCCAGAAGACACACCCACCATGAGACCCACCCCAGCCCTCAACCTGCCTGGGCCACCCCAACGGGCAGGACTTGGGTTAGGAGCCCCGTCCCTCAGTCCCCAGTGAGCCTGTTCATTCCCCAAGCCTGGCCTATGTTTCTCCCTAGGCTGACACCAGCCAGCTTCCTCTTGAGCTCACAGTTCAGAGATCCTAGTTTGGCCTTCCCAGAGTTTACAGCCCCAGGATCACGGCACACAGATCACAGCAGAGCAGCCACGGGGCACCTGCCCCACGCTCACAGCCCAGGCCCTGGGAGGACGATGGGAGGAAGCTTTGGAGCCTGGTCAGAAGGACCTGCCTGGAATCCCACTATTCACCCGGCCTCCCTGGGTAAAGGCAGTGCTAGATTACAGCTGTTCCGGAGAGATCAGATTCCCCAAACATGCCTCAAAGGAAAAAAGAATCAAGGGGTCAAATACAATTTCAAATGCTGTGAAAAGCACATTAAAGGCTCCGAGGAGACCACATGGAAGGACCCCTTTCAGCGTCACTTAATTCCCCCACCTATTCAGCAAAGCCTTGAAGGTCTACTGTTTCACAGAACATTCTCTGGGCATCAGAAGCCCCCATTACATGTCCATCATCAGAGCAAAGGTATCATGCCAAAGCCACTGGACCTGGTGGGACCGGGCAGGAGCAGCACAAGCTCCACATGTCCCCCCAGCCAGAGGCTCCACGTGTCCCCCCAGCCAGAGGCTCCACGTGTCCCCCCAGCCAGAACCTCCACATGTCACCCCAGCCAGAGGCTCAGAGGCTCCATGTGTCCCCCCATTCAGAGGCTCCGCATGTCTCCCCAGACAGAGGCTCCGCATTTCCCCCCAGCCAGAGGCTCAGAGGCTCCACATGTCCCCCTAGCCAGAGGCTCCGAATGTCACCCCAGCCAGAGGCTTGACATGTTCCCACCCAAGGCTCTGCAGGAACGGAGCCCCAGCCCCTCACCGCCCCACCTCCTCCTACTGCCCCCCCACCACCCTGTTCCCACTCCAGCTCCTGGCTCTCTCTCTCTCTCTCTGAACCCCCAGTCCTCACCTGAGACCCTAAGTCCCTCTGAAGCCATGTTTCCTGCTCCTTAATCCCCCAGCTGTGCTCGGGCCACCTGTGCCCACCAACAGAAGCAGCATAGGCACTGGTCGTCAGCATGTGCCAGCTTGGTGACACCATGAGCCACACAGCCACAGTTAGCCATGGCGACAGGCTCCTCCTTCATATGCCTTTCGTGACTGCAGGGATTGGATTTAAATCGTGGAATCGTGGACCCACCACGTGGTCACGGTGCAGCCTGAGCAGCGAGTGAAGCTCGCCAGACCTCCTCCGGAAAGCAGGGCCAGTGAAGGTGCCCGGCACTGGGGCTGCAGGGACTCCCTGGGGTGAGACTTGCTGGCCCCCCGTCATGCCATCACATCCTCCTCTTCTCTGCTTGAAGCCCTCTAGGCTCCCACCTCACTCGGGGTGAAAATGCAAGTCCTCAGGGTGGCCCCCAAGGCCCTTCATGATGCCCATCACCCCCACACCACTCACTCCCCTCCAGCCACACGGGCCTCCTCGTGTTATTCATTCAGGTCCCTTGGACAAACCAGGCATGGTGCAGCCTCGGGGCCTTTGCACTGTCTGTTCCCTCTGCCTGGACACTCTTCCCCCAACACCTTCCACTTTATTCAGGTCTCTGCCTAAGTCACCTCCTCCAGGAGGCCTTCCCTGACCTCCCTCTCTAAAATAGCCTCTCCTTCTCTCTCTAGCCCTGACCCAGCTTTATTGTTCTTCACCACCTGAAAGATGATATTGTATCTATTGGTGACATAGTACCTTTGTCCCTGCCAGAATGTAAGCACCATGGGAGTGGAGCCTTTGTCTTGTTCTCCTACCTATACCAGCAAGGCAGAGAGTAGGTGCTCAATATACCAGGTACCTACAAAGGTCTGCAGTCCCCTGGGATGGGTGGGGACGCCTCTGAGCGCCGGTGGAACCTGACACCTGGGGAGGGGTGAGGGGCCACAGGGGCTTCCTTGGGTGGGGGATGGCGGGAGAGGAGGGGCCCATCCTGAGGATCCTGGCCACAGGCTGTTCCCTCAGCCCAGAACTGTGCTGCATCCTTCTCCTGGGCCTCAGGCTTCAGGCTTCCTCCGTTGTCTCGTCCTCCCAGAAGCATCCCATGAGCCCTGCCCCCTCCCCAGCCCGGGTCAGGCATCTCCCCTAGGCTTCCAGTGTCCCCATCCTCCCACATCACAGCCCTGGTGGCCTCTGTCTCTGCTCCTCGGTCCCTCACCAGGCTGAGCTCCCCGAGGCAGGGCCCACGGCTCTGTCTTGTTTTCTATGGAAGCTCCTGCTTCCTCCCAACAAATATTTGTCAAGTGTGTAAGGACAACAACAACAGCCTCTGTGCTGGGGACTGCACTACCCTTCGCGAGCATTAGCCACTTATTCTAATTCTCACCACAACTCCATTTGGTGGGAACTGTTATCCCACTCCTCAGCTAAAGAAACTGAGGCTCGGAGAGGTCAATGTCACGCTCAGAACATGCAGCCTGCAAGGGGCCACCAGGATTTGAACTCAAGTCTGTCCAATGCAGCAGCCAGCACTAACCACTCAAGCAGATGTCTATTAGGAGACCCTGGAGAGCCAGGCTGGTGCAGGATCAGGGTCAGATTCCCCAACCCAGCACACTCTCTAAGTGTCTGTTGATCGAACAATGCCCTTCCATCGCCCCTCCAGTGAGGCCCCCAACTCCGGCCTCCACTGCCTGTGTGACCTCAGCAAGCAGCGGTCCCTCTCTGGGCCTCAGGCTCTGTGACTGTAAAAGGGAGATGGGAAAAGGCGGTGTGAGTCAGGAGGATAGGGGCTGATAGAGACAATGGGACAGCGTGGGACTGTCCTGGGCCTTGTGGGTTGTTCACAGGATTCCTGTCCTGGACATGCTGGATGCCAGTAACACCCGCTGGGTCACAACCCAAACTGTCTCCAGACACTATCAACTGTCCCAGGGAGATGGGAGGAGGCAAAATTGGCTCTGATGAGAACGGCTGCCTTAACCCTGTACCTTGGGTGGGGCAGGGAGTGGTCAGCACGGGGTGCTCTGGGTGCTGCAGCCCCGGAGAGTATACAGGAACTGTGGAGTCCAGAGCCGGAGGCCACCCAGAGCTAGTGAGGATAATAAGTGTTTTAGCGAGACGTTTCTGCAGCACCTGTATGTGCCGGGCAGTGTGGATACAGTCACTCTCTTCATCCTCTCAAGAGCCCTGGGAGGGAAGCACAGAGAGATGCGTTGACTGGTCCAGTCACATAGCTGGTGAGTGGCAGAGCCAGAATGTGAAGCTAGGCCCCCAGGCTCCAGAGTGTGCACACCAACACCACCCCCCGCAACACTGCCAGGGCAGTGGGGCTGAGAATGGAGGGTGGGTGAGAAGAGGAAAAGGAAGCTCTGGATTCAGCAGGAGGCACCTTCACAGGTGGCACCTTAGGAGTCCCTGACCCTGATCTCTCAGCAAGGCATTATTAAACACCTCCTGTCTGACTACTGTTCTAACCAAGATGAGAGTAATGAATCATCTCAAGCTGCTCACCTCATAAACTCCTGTTCCTTCCTGTCGGGGATGCTTCCTACCTGGGACACATTTCCCAGCCTCTTGCCAACAGTCAGGAACCAGGCACCTGCCAGGTGCCCATATCTGCATGTGCATTTAACAGATGCACAAACTGAGGTCAGAGAGGCCAAACAACTTGCCGAGAACACGCAGCAGTTGAGCAGAACTCGGTGTTTTGCTCTTTCTCTCTCCAGGTCTTCCTCTAACCTGAGCTCGCCTACAAGTGGCTCGAGCTCGCCTACAAGTGGCTCAGGCCTGCCCTGGACTCCTCACAGGAATCACAGCATTCTGCTGATGGAGCTCACGGCCCTGTTGAGCAGTCCCCTCATCTTCACAGGGCCTGGGGGCCAGAGTGCACATGCGCTTTCTCTGGAGGTTTCTCTGCCTCCGAGAGCCAAGGATGCAGCCAAAC
Source organism: Pongo pygmaeus (assembly GCF_028885625.2). Classification (NCBI taxonomy): domain Eukaryota; kingdom Metazoa; phylum Chordata; class Mammalia; order Primates; family Hominidae; genus Pongo; species Pongo pygmaeus. The sequence continues at coordinate 27,316,275 of NC_072385.2, read as the reverse complement.
AGGGCCCAGCAGGAGCCCAGGGACCGAACAGGCCTCACCGTGTCCCCTGAACAGCCCCACTTGGCCAAGCCTCTGGAGGCGGGCTGCTTCCCTCAGCGTGGCCACAAGCCCTGTCTGCCTCCATCTCCAGCCAGTCACCACCCAGCCCAGTCCTCCAGCTCTCCTGGTCCTCCCAGCAACCTCCTGACTCCCAGTTAATATTCTGTCCTCCTCCTCCAGACACAGCCCACCATGGAGACGGTGGTCAGGTGCCACTCCACCCAGGCACCACTTACCTGGGGACGTACAGGTGGATGTCCAGGCAAACAGGCCACTTGTGGGGTCTCTGGTCCCAACGCCAACGGAGAGCCAGTTCTGGGTGAGGAATCGGGGCTTACAAAGCCAGTTTGGATTTCCCTGCAGCCCGAGCCCCCAGCCTGAGAGGGAGGCCCTGCAGCTCACACTCTCCGCACACACTCCGGGGGAGGATGTCGCACCCCGCCAGGGTTTCTCACTCATGGATGGGGGGATTCACCCTCTGCCAGGTCTCCCAGAGCCCCCTGGGGTGGCCCTGGTGACAGGACACGGGCAGAAGGCCCGAGGACAGCCGCTTACCTGAATGCCCCAGCAGCAGCTCTGAGGCCCACGGTGGGCCAGGCCTGCCCGGAAGGCCCGGTGTCTGCTGAGCTCCGGCAAGCAGGCTTGTCTGAAACTAACCTATTTCCTGGATGCGAAGACAGGAAAGGGGGCTGTGTTTGATGTTTACATCAAAGTCACAAAGTGCTGTGCTCAAGGAAAATCACAGGCCACGTGCTCCAGGGAGGCAGAGGGCATTTCCGGGGCCCAGCACTGCCTGCCCAGCTGCAGGATGGGACTGAGAGATGGGAATGAGGCTAAGCAAAGGCAGGGTTTCAGGAAGGACGACTCCAGCAGCAGGAACCTTCAGAAGGGAGGAAGCCTGCGTACCTGGAACGGGAGGGTAGGCAGCAGTGGTGGGAAGGAGGGGAGTCCCAGGGCTCATGGAAACTGGAATGCCCCCATTTTCCCCACAAAGGGGCGTCGCCCTGGGGCCTGCCCCAGCTAGACAACCCAGAGGAGTGATTTGTTTATTCCACAGGCAGGTTAGAGCTGGAGGGAGGAGAAACCCACTGAGTCAGCCCATACCCCGAAGGTGAGACCCCCTCCTGTGCCAGGCATCTGGATGGCAAGGACAGCCTGCCCTTGCTCTCCAGTGGCTCACAGGCTTGTGGGGGGCAGCTGAGTCCACAGGGAGCCAGGGCTGGGAGGCCGGAAGCCTGGGCACTGTGTGTCCCCAGAGGAGCCCCAAGCCAGCCTGGAGGATGTCAGGGATGCGTTCCAGGAGGAGTCAGCCACCCAACCAAGACACAGAGCCAGGGCATCCCCAGTGCTAGCCCGGCCCACCTGGGACCTTTCCCACGAAGCTGAACCTGGCTGAGCGCCATCCCGCTGTGGCCACCACCTCCTTCTCCTCTTCCTCTCCTCCCTTCCCTCACCCCGTGTACACACCCACCCTTGGGCCTGGGGCCACACCTCATGCACTCTCTCAGAGGGGGGCCTGCAGAGCCACTCTCTCGGCTCCATCTCCCCTCTAGTGCCCCAAGGCCTCTGGGAGCCTCTTGCCGACCACCTCCTTGCTTTCTTGGGCACTAAGGGAGTTGTCACAGCTCTCCTGTCTGTGGGGCCTCAGACACCTGTGTGGAACTGCCCTGGGCCCACTGTGGAGACCCCTAAAGCTTTTCTTCTTGGGGTCCTGCTGCCCTTGTTAAGTGGGCTTATGATACCCTACCTTGTTTTAACCTGAATTGACTCTCCCTTAGCTAAGAGAGCCAGACAGACTCCATCTTGGCTCTCTCACTTGTAGCCCCTTGCAGCCTCTTACCCACCCGGCTTCCTCAAGGACTTAACTTGTGCAAGCTGACTCCCAGCGCATCCAAGAATGCAATTAACTGTGCAAGCTATATCCGCAGTTCCCAGGAATTCGCCCAGTTAATAGCACCCAGAGCCCCGGCGTTTGTGTCCGGTTGATAACGCCCAAAGCCCCATGTCTATCACCTTGTGATAGATTTTAAGCCCCTGCACCTGGAACTGTTTGCTTTCCTGTAACCATTTATCCTTTTAACTTTTTGCCTGCTTTACTTCTGTAAGATTGTTTTAACTAGACCCCCACCTCTCCTTTCTAAACCAAAGTATAAAAGAAAATCAAGCCCCTTCTTCGGGGCTGAGAGAATTTTGAGCACTAGCTGTCTCTCAGTCGCCGGCTAATAAAGGACCCCTGAATTCGTCTCAAAGTGCAGCGTTTCTAACTCGCTCGGTTACAACAGGCTCAGATCCCCAGTCTGCCTGAGGACCCCCTCACACCCTGCCCCGAAGCCTCCTTCTTGGGGACCTCCTTTCTGGCCCTCTACTATTCTCTGGCCGCCTGAATCCCCTTTAGAAAATCTGAGTTCCGGCCTCTAGGCTAGGATACTTTTCTCCTATATAGAGCCCCCCCCGCCCCCGCCAAAATGGTGTTTGCTAGCAGCCTCCCTTTTCCCCAGCGGCATCTTGAAACTCCAGGTGCAGAGAGCGTCCCTTCACATCCATGCCAGACACTCATTTCTTGGAGTATTGAGAGAAGAAGACCCTGGCACACTGAAGAGAGGAGAAATTACAGCATCAAATCACATTCATACTACAATAATGAGAGTAGCACTGATTATGTGTCAGACATTGCTGTATGCACATCACAATTAATAAGCCATTCAACCTATTTTCCAGATAAGTAAAGTCCAGAGAGGTTAACTAAGAGATGCCAAGTGGCCAGGTGGGATTGCAGCCCAGGCAGCCTGACCCCACCCACATGCTGTGAGACATAAAGGAAGAAAATTTTGGTTGTAAAATATCTCCCCGAAGGAGGCCAGCACCCCAGGGAGCTTGAAGCTGAGCCAGCTATTGGGCAGGGTGCCTCTGTGTGGGTGGGGGGCTTCCAGTTTCCAGGGTCTTCGGGTCCTGAGAAGGGGATTCCCAGCCTCTGCAAGGCACTGGCCCAATAGCCCTTGAGCCCCCTGCTTCCTGTCCCAGAGGCTGGTCTGGAAACTACAAAGCCCGGTGCTCAGATAGCTCTGAGATTGGGCTACAGATAATCTGAGATCGGCATGCAGATAAGGTCCTCTGTTCTGCCAGAGTGGAAGGAGGTGGATGCATCTTCTGAATGTTTACAGTAAAGGGCAAACGGATGGAAATGTGGGCTAGGAAAGTTGCGGTGCATTTGCCTCATTGGGTTGGGGTAAACATTCACTCTACTCATGCCAAGAGCCTCTGAAGAAATTCATCAGTCACCCCCATTCCCTCAGGTCTTTGCCCACACCTCTTCACCTGCCTATCTCCTAGTCCTCTTTCAGGTCTCCAATTAAGCGTGTTTTCCTCCAGGAAGCCTTCCCAATCCTCAGACCCAGCAAGGATGGGGCTTTCTGTCCATTTCACCTGGAGCTGAGCAGGTCCAATCTGGCTGCACAGTTAAGAGGACACAGGCCACTGCTGGAAGACATGCAGCAGGGAGATGGGGTGGAGGCTCCAGTAGGCCCGAGAGGGGTCACACCCCAGCTCAATGAGCCCCAAAGGACGACAGCCTCCATCCAGGGCCCCTCCTGGATTCCCTTTGGGTGTACAGAAAAATGGTGACTTTTATCTCCTTTCCTTCTGGTTCTTTTCTGGTTCTGCCACTTAACCCTGAGGGACCGTGAGCACGTTACTTAGCCTCTCTGCGCCTTGGTTTCCTCCCTTAGGAAACGGGGATAATGGTACCTGTCTTGTAGAGCTGTTGTGAAAGTTAAAAGAGGCCTAAAGGTAAATGCTCCATTACTGCCACCACCGCCGTTATCTCTCATGTCTAGTGACTGCGCGTCCTAGTGCAGCAACGGGATTCCCTTGCGCCCTCCAGGGGCAGCTCTCCAGTATTGCAGGCTACCAAGCACAACTCAAGCGTCCCTGAAGGCTGAAAGTGACCACCGCCCTGGCCTGAAATAAAAAAAATTAATCCAGCTGGTTTAAGTCAGAAGAGAATTGCTTGGCCACAGCAGCCACATGCTGTGCTCTCCCCTGGGGGCTTCTCAAGTGGATGGCTCCTTCGGAAGCCTTCAAACTGCCATAGCACTGCCACTTCTTGAGACCCCTGGCTACTTATTTATTCAATACTGAGCACCCGTTCTATGCCAGACGCTTTTCCGGGTACTCTGTTCTATGGGTCCGCAGTGAACAGCACATGAAAATCCCTTCCCTCATGGAGCTGACATTCTAGTGGGAGAGACAGAGAATGAACAAAATAGATAAGTATTTCATAGAGTATGTCACGTGGTTACAGGTGCTAAGGAGTAAAATAAATCAGAAAGGGTAAGCGAGCTCTGCGGACATGTAATTTTGAGCCAGTCAGGGCATGCCTCGGAGGGGATAACCTGTGAATCAAGACTTGAAGGTGGCTCACGGTGGCTCACGCCTGTAATCCCAGCACTTTGGGAGGCTGAGGCGGGCAGATCACAAAGTCAGGAGATCGAGACCATCCTAGCTAACGATGAAACTCCGTCTCTACTAAAAATACAAAAAATTAGCCGGGTGTGGTGGCGGGTGCCTATAGTCCCAGCTACTCGGGAGGCTGAGGCAGGAAAATGGCATGAACCCAGGAGACGGAGCCTGCAGTGAGCTGAGATCGCGCCACTGCACTCTAGCCTGGGTGACAGAGTGAGACTCCATCTCAAAAAAAAAAAAAAAAGACTTGAAGGAGATGTAGGAGAGAGCCACGGAGATATGGAGATATTGGGGGAAGAGCATTCCCAGCAAAGGTCTTAAGCAGGACTGTGTCATCTGTGAGGTGGGAACTATCATGTTCCCAGCTGTGACCCCAGCAACTGGAGTGGTACCTAGCACAATAGTACTCAATAAATATTGCATGGATGGGTGAAAAAATCCCACATATGTGCTTCAGGAACAGCTTGCTCTTGGCTCAACTGATGGCCCCAAGGTTGTTGGCTTCATTCTCAGACAAGGTTTCTCCCTATGGTCCAAGAAAGTCACTCAGCTTCAAATGCTATTCAAGGAGCAAGAATCTATTTCTCAGTATTACCGGAAAAACCCCCAGCACAGCTCATTGGCTAAGTAGATCACCTGTCCATCCCCCAGCCAATGCCTGACGCCAGCGGATGGCATGGGGAAGTGGCTTAGGACCAGGTCACATGCCCCACCCACAGCATACTCTGGAAGGAAGGAGTGGCTGGAAGGAGGAGAAGGGATGATGGGTGGGCAAAGCGCTGAAGTCTTGCAGAATATTCATAACAGCTTAAATGCATCTATTTCTTTCTATCAAGCACGACTACGTGCTGGCCCCAGCTAAGGTACATTTAACGCTCACAACAGTCCCAGCGAGTAGTAGATTAGCCTCATTTTACAGATCTAGAAACTGAGGCCAAGAGGAAACTTAGGCTTGAAATTCCACAGCTAGTAAGTGGGGAGCCTGGGACCTCCTGGCTCAAAGGGAGCTTGGAGCTTCCACACGGCTCCACCCCGAAATCCCCTGTGCTATCAGGGTGACTGCCCTCATCAAGCTAGGGACAAGCAGGCTGAACCAACCCTGAGCTAAAGCTGCAAGGCCTTAGCATGAAGGCAAACTAACAGTGCAAAGGCAGCCACCTCTTTGATGGAGAAAGGGAAATGGAAATGCTAGCTCAGGGCAGCTCCCAGGGGCCCACAGGCCATGTGGGGACTGTTGGCAGAGGCTATAGGTGCTGATCAGGCTTGTTCCTCAAATGCAAGCCCAGGGTAGAGGTAGGAGGCCAGCAGAAGGGTGGGCTGCCTCTCAGGGCTGGGGTCCGAAGAGGTTGCAATGAGGATGGGGCGAGGGTGAACATGCAACCTGTTGAGAGTTCAAGGAAAATCTGGTATGCTTGCTGTGCCTGCTGTATGCCCAGGCTGAGGCAGCTGCATCTCCTGCCAAGCACAGAGGACCCTAGCCACCTGCTGCCCTACAACCACCCCACATCCAGCCCAGCACAGGGCCTGGCACCCGGTAGGTGTCCAATAAATGTTTGCTGCTGAACAGACCACACAATGGCACTGTAAAGAGGGTAAATTATCAGCCTCATTACCAAGAAGAGGAAGCCAAGGCTCTGAGAAGGTCCAGGCAGGACCAGTATTGAAGCCTAGCTGGACCCAGCTCCCCAGCACCATGCCTGGGAAACTCCCAGAGTTGTGAGGGCTGGGCAGGCAAATGCCAGGTGGCACAGGCCAGACCCCAGTTGCTGGCAGTCCTCTCCTGGGGCACCTGCCCTGGCGAAGCACTCAGAGACCTTTGGACAGCCGGCAGGTCCTCCGGGGTAACCAGGGCCCCACTCTCCCCACCTCCCCGCTGGCTTCAATCTGAGAAATGGAAAGGGTGGTGCTCATCTCATAGCGAAGGGGCTGGAGCACAGATGCCAGGGGAGGCTCCAAGGTCAACCCCCAGTGGAGAGCTCTGGGAGGGCCACATGGTGGGGTGTACCTGCCCACCAGGGCGCTGTGCCTGGCATGGGGAGGTGCCCAGTAAGTGCTGACTTGAGTGGAAACCATTTGGTAAGTTACACCTGTTGTTGATGCTGCTGATGCTGGGGAGGGAGTGGGCTCTCCCCTCCCCCAGCTCTCCACGCAGCCACCCATCCCCCACCCAGTTCTTCTTCCTCACCCTCTTGGGACAAGTGGACTGAACCAACCACTTGCGGCTTATTCCTGGCCCATCACTACTCCCTCCCTTCACCCTCCTCCTTCCAACACCTCCTCCTACCCCCTCCTCCATTTAAATCTCCCACCCACCACATGCTTCCTGCTTCCTCCACTTCCCTCCCCCCATTCCTCTACCTTCCTCTTCCCCACTCCACTCCCCCAGCTTATTCTCCCTGCTCCCGCCACCTTTTTCTTCCCCACCCACACCATTGTCCCTACCCTCCTCCCTTCTCCTATCCCAGCCCTCATCTCCCTCATCTTACTCTACCCCTTCGTCTCTGCCACCCCATTCCATCACCCCGCAGCTGCCCTCCCCACAGCCCCCCAGTGCTCCCCCTCCACACCCCCCACACTCTGAGTGCCAGGCCGGGAAAGTCAGGCGGGGGCCCTGCAGGCACATCTGGGGATTTTGGTAACCCTCCTCGGGAAGCGCCTAACTGGGGCCTCCTCTCCTCTGCGCAGAGGGAAGCGGCTGCTGGGATAGACAGGAAGGGGTCTGAGCCTCCCAAGGGCCAGAAAGGCAGAGGTGCATGGTGGGTCCAGTGAGTCCTCACTTAGCTCACTGAGAGGTTCTTGGAGAATGCAACTTGCAGTGCAGTAAGGAAACCAATTTTCCCATAGGCTAACTGCTATAGACAATAAGTAAGTTCCTATGGCATATTCCTGGTCACAAAAACATCACCAACCATCTACGTAAGAACCCCAAATGCTTTAATATTAAACATTAAAATAATTGTGAGCTATACATACCTTTAAGAATGATTACTAAAAAATAAGTCAGATCATGATTTATCCACTTACCCAGTTCAGGGTGGCAGAGGCCGGAGCCCAGCCTGGCACCTCAGGACAGTGCAAGGTGGGAACCCGCCCCAGCCAGGACTCCATCCCCTCTCAGGACACACTCACACACACCCACGCTGGGACACTGTAGACACACCTATGCACCGATAGCTTTGGGATGTAGAAGGAAACGGAGTTCCCGGAGAAAACCCCCACAAACACAGGGAGAATGTGCAGACTCCACACAGACAGTGGCCCCGGCCAGGAATCAGGTTTGGTTTTTTTTCTCATCACCATTACAACCAAATGACATTGAAAAAAATGGGCATGGTGGTGGGCACCTGTAATCCCAGCTACTCAGGAGGCTGAGGCAGGAAAATCGCTTGAACCTGGGAGGTGGAGATTGCAGTGAGCAGAGATCGCGCCACTGCACTCCAGCCTGGGCGACAGAGTGAGACTTAGTCTCAAAAAAAAAAAAAAAAAAGGCCAGGCGCGGTGGCTCACACCTGTAATCCCAGCACTTTGGGAGGCTGAGGCAAGTGGATCACGAGGTCAGAAGATCGAGACCATCCTGGCTAACATGGTGAAACCCCGTCTCTACTAAAAACACAAAAAAATTAGCTGGGCTTGGTGGTGGGCAATTGTAGTCCTTGCTACTCGGGAGGTTGAGGCAGGAGAATGGCATGAACCTGGGAGGCAGAACTTGCAATGAGCCAAGATCGTGCCACTGCACTCCAGCCTGAGCGACAGAGCGAGACTCCGTCTCAAAAAAAAAAAAAAGAAAGAAAGAAAGAAAGAAAAAAATGACGTTATTATATTAGAGGAGCTGCTGTCCAAATGTCCTAAGCAGTCGGGGGATCCTTGAGAACGAGACAAGCATCTGGACCGAGACTCTTGGTTCTCGAAGCCCCTGATTTGGGAGGTGGGCTGGGGTGGACCTGGGAGCCAGCTCTGTCCAGTACATCAGGCCATCTGTGGCTACAGCAGGACCAAAGTCCCAAGACCACTAACTGGGCAGTTTTTAACTAAATGGCCCGATGTGGTGGAAAGAGTTTTTCTAGGGATGGGCTGTTTTTCCATCTTGGCAAAGAACTGAGCAGAGCCTTCCAGGGCCACCTCGTCTTCACTCCCCACACAAATAGGTCCAAAGCTCTCAGGTCCTAGCTGGACCGCCTCTGAGCTACTCTTGACCACGCCTCCCCCTGCCTTTCCTGAGGCCCAGCTCCCAGAGCCCATCCATGAATGGAGAAGGTAGCCAGGAACCCTTCAGACCCAACAGTTGCCCCCAGGAACCTGTGAACCTGCTGACCACAAGCACCAGGGCCATGACCCACGTCCCTTGACTCCCTAAACACACTCTCCCATGCCTTGCAGTGGCCCTGGGCCCAGCCCAATCAATCTCACGTACTCTCAAGACTCAAAGTATCAGAAAAAGATTGTGTGGCCATGTGTTCGTTTCCCAGGGCTGCCATAGCAAATCACCACAAACCGGGTGGCTTAAAACAGCAAAAATTTATTCTGTCACATTCTGGAGGCCAGATTCTGAAACCGAGGTGTTAGCAGGGCTGCAGGCCCCTCAGAGGCTCTAGGGAAGAATTGTCCCTTATATCCAGTAGACAGGCAGTAACAAATGCTGGCGAGGATGTGGAGAAAAGGGAACTCTCATACATTGTTGCTAATGTATGGAATGTACATTAGTACAACCACTATGGAGAACAGTTTGGAGGTTCCTCAAAAAACTAAAAATAGAGCTACCATACAATCCAGCAATCCCACTGCTGTGTATATACTCAAAAGAAGGGAAATCAGTGTATCAAAAAGATATCTGCACTCTCATGTTTACTGCAGCACTATTCACAATAGCCAAGATCTGGAAACAACCTAACAGTCTATCAATAGATGAATGGATGAAGGAAATGTGGTACATTTACACAATGGAGTACTATTCAGCCATTCAAAAAATGGTCATTTGCACCAACATAGATGGAACTGGAAGTCATTATGTTGAGTGAAATAAGCCAGGCACAGAAAGACAAACTTTGCATGCTCTCATCATTTCTGAGAACTAAGAATTAAAACAATTGAATTCATGGAGATAGAGAGTAGAAGGATGGTTACCAGAGGCTGGGAAGAGTAGTGGGGGTAGGGGAGATGTAAGGATGGTTAATAGGTACAAAAAATAAAAGAATGAATAAGACCTAGTATTTGATAGCACAGTAGGGTCACCATAGTCAATAGTAATTTAATTGCACCTTAAAAATAACTAAAAGAATAGAATTGGATTGTTTATAACATGAAGGATAAATGCACCAGGTGTTGGATACTCCATTCACCCTCACGTGATTATTATACATGGCATACCTGTATCAAAATATCTCATGTACCCCATAAATACATACACCTACTATGTACCCACAAAAATTAAAAGTTAAAAAAAATCTCTTAGTATTCTATATATCCTCCTACTAGTTCTGTTTCTCTCATGGGACCCTGACTCATCCAAATTTTGGTACTAGAAGAGAGGAACAGAATTTTAAATCTATTTCCAGTGGCCAAGAGGGCACTTAGGTACTCCACGGCATGATGTGGCAATAGAGATATACAAAATATTACCATTGGATACTCTCAATCAAACACATATAAAAGGCAAGGTTCTGGGTGCCCATGTGTTTGATGATACCTGAGAACATGTTAGTTAAACTGAGGAGTATAATATTGGCTGGTTGCTGGAGAAAGTGGGGAAAGGGATGAGTTTAGGCTTTCATATTCCCAGCTTAAACTCTGCATAAATGAACTAAAAGCTTCTATGGGCCAGGCATGGTGGCTCATGCCTATAATCCCAGCACTTTGAGAGGCCGAGGCGGGGGGATCACCTGAGGTCAGGAGTTTGACAGCAGCCTGGCCAACATGGTGAAACTCCATCTCTACTAAAAATACAAAAATTGGCTGGGTGTGGCGGCACGCATCTATAACCCCAGCTACTCGGGAGGCTGAGTCAGGAGAATCGCTTGAACCCGGGAGGTGGAGGTTGCAGTGAGCCAAGATCACACCACTGCACTCCAGCCTGGGCAACAGAGCGAGACTCTGTCTCAAAAAAAAAAAAAAATTGGGAGGCCGAGGCGGGCAGATCACAAGGTCAAGAGATCGGGACCATCCTGGCCAACATGGTGAAACACGGTCTCTGCTAAAAATACAAAAATTAGCCAGGTGTGGTGGCAAGTGCCTGTAGTCCCAGCTACTCGGGAGGCTGAGGCAGAATCGCTTGAACCCGGGAGGCGGAGGTTGCAGTGAACCGAGATCACGCCACTGCACTCCAGCATGGGTGACAGAGCAAGACTCTGACTCAATAAATAAATAAATAACCCCACTTCATGACACTCTCAATTACCCTATTTCTTTTTGCTGGTCATGCAAGCAGGAAATCACCTCCTGGGGAGCTCCCACAATTCTTAGCAGTTTCTTTGCAGATATAATACTTTCTGTACTCCCACCTCCCATAAAAGCTATTTAATATGGTTGTGTTCACACCCTAGACTGTGATCTTGCTCGGGACAGAATGCATGCCTGGGTCACTGTTAGTTTCCTCATTGTATTTTGATATTGTCAGCATGTGAGGTGGTCTATTAATATCTGTTCAATGAATGACTGAATAAATGAATCAATGCTTTATCAAATAAGTCCATAGTCTGTCGGGTTCGCCGACACCAGCCACCGGTGCCATATGGCCACAAGTGTCCTACGGTAAAGCAGTTTTTCTTGGTCCATTCAAATTGGGACGGGAAGCAGACGTTTTTGTAGAATACACCTCCCAGGCAGAAATGGAATTGCCTCCCTGTGGTGTGCAGATGAAGAATGTGCTTGCATTGTGGTTTCAAGTCCTGGTTTGACTGCCCCACGACCTGGCTTAGACGCCGGAGCTGCTCTTCAACTGTTTCTGTTTTTTTGCACATTTTGTGAAATTTTTTTCTTCAGAATTTTGCCACCATGTCTTTCCATTCATTATAAAAATATTATATGTCGTGTTTGCCGGAGGAGATCTAAAACAAAACAACAAAACCCACAGTGCTCAGCTCAGCGCACAGGAGTCGTGCTGTCTACTCACTGGGCAGTGGTGGAGGCTGACGCTTCCCAGGGTGAGGATTCTGCTTCCCATCAGTAAGGTTTGTCATCTGTGAAATTCTTTTTGCCTCTGGGCAGCACAGAGCCTCTGGGATAGTCTCATCCCCCGAGTTTCTCTTAACTAACTCAGGCCACCCACAGCTTTGACTGGTCCCTGTGGGAGGGGGCCACAGTTCTGACCACTTCTGCTGGCATCTCAAGGGCCATGGAGGGAAAATGGCAGGTCCAATGGATGAGCCTTGGTAGGAAGAGGACACTGGAGGTGGGGGTGGGGGGAGGTGGCCTGAATAGGTCACCAGTCCCAGGAACCTTGGCATGGAGAGAAAGCAATGCCACTCTTGTGGGGAAATTCAAACACTGCTACCACTGGAGTCAGAGGGTGGGTAGGGGTGGGGATGGACACTTCCCCTCATCACACGCCTCCACCCCATTGCTCTAGGGGCAAGCTGAGCATTCAGTGCAGTGTCGGCAGGACTGAGGGGCTGTGGGGAGCTGCTCTTCCTTCTGCGGTCAGGAATACATGTCCCTGGGGATGCAGCAAGAAGCACGTAATTTCAAAATGCAGCTATGCATACACATCATCGTGCAAACCATTTGCTTTCTAGCGCCTGCTCACGGTGAGTGCCTCTGTGCCTGAGCCCCCTCATCTAGAGGCCTAACCAAAATATTTAACAACTGGTATAGACAGGGGTGTAGACAGGCACTGACCAGTCAAAATGACCACCACTGAAGCAGAGCCTTGGAGGGCCACGGCTGTGCCAAGCACTAATCCTTCATTTGCAGGATCACGGAGAAGATCAGGAGGTCAGTGGGAAGCTAGGGGAAGGCTTTCAGTATTCTAACAAGCAGGGCAGCTGTGCCAATGTGAAGGAGCTGAATATCAGCCCTGCTCTCTCTCTCCTTCGTGGCTTCAGCCCTCCTCACCCTCTTAGATTTGTGTTTTTCCTTTCTTTTGTAAATCCATATTCCTATTTACCAATCTTTCAGCCAGAGCCCTCAATATGGGGACAGGTCTGGCCTAACCGCAGTGGCCTTGAGAGGCAACCGTGGCCCACCCAGGGATCCCCAAACCTGGCTATGCATCAGAATCACCCAGGCTGTGCCTAAAACCCATGGCCCAGGTCCTGTGTGCTTTGACAGAGCAGCCCAGGGGATGCTGAAGCACAACCAGGCTTGCAGCTTCTGCCCTCCTCATAAACCAGATCAGCAGGAAGCCCTGGGGGCAGCGTGAGTTCTAACACCTGCGGGTTCTTGGAAGGAAGGCTATGCCAGCACCACTCACGATGGCTGTTTCTTCCTGATGTATGAGGCCAACCCAAGCAGCAACAGCACGGTGGCCATGAGGATGGCCACCCCTGAGACGGCAGCGATGATGGTGTTCCTCTGCAGGAAGTGCAGAAGCTGCCCGCAGGGCATAGTCCTAAAGTGAGCATCTAAATGAGAAGACACAGCACAGAGTGAACAGAGATCCCTGCCGGGCTACCCACAACCAGGACTAAGCCTGCAAGGGACACCTGTTCATTCCATTCATAACAGAATAAAAACCTTGGCATCTTGGCCGGGCGCGGTGGCTCACGCCTGTAATCCCAGCACTTTGGGAGGCCGAGGCGGGCGGATCACGAGGTCAGGAGATCGAGACCATCCTGGCTAACACGGTAAAACCCCGTCTCTACTAAAAATACAAAAAAAATTAGCCGGGTGTGGTGGCGGGCGCCTGTAGTCCCAGCTACTCAGGAGGCTGAGGCAGGAGAATGGCGTGAACCTGGGAGGCAGAGCTTGCAGTGAGCCGAGATCGCACCACTGCACTCCAGCCTGGGCGAAAGAGTGAGACTCCGTCTCAAAAAAAAAAAAAAAAAAAAAAAAAATCTTGGCATCTTAGCCACTGGTTCCAGAAATCCTCTTGGGAGGGAACTGGCTGCTTGGGGAAATGCATTCATATGCATTTATCTGCTATTTGGCAATAAGATGAGATGATTTTGGGGGGTGGAGATGAGACACTGAGGATATGGGCTGGCATGCAACAAAGCAGCCAGAAAGAAAGTTCCACAGACAATTTGTAGGAGGTAAAGAGAAGAACAGAGGAGAGCTCAGATGGGTAGGAGGAGGCAGGGGCACTAGAGGAGGTTGAGAAATCCTAATGCAAAGGATTTTAAGAACAATGGAGGCAAATACTCCGTTTGCAGCTTTTCACAAGGCAGTGATATAAACTCTTCTCTGCTGCCCCTCCTCTGCCCCCTGGCCTCAGAAAGTTGTACTGCATACACAATCTGCCTCGTGTGTGTAGGTCTGCATACACAATCGGCCTCGTGTGTGTAGGTCTGGATACACAATCGGCCTCGTGTGTGTAGGTCTGGATACACAATCGGCCTCGTGTGTGTAGGTCTGGATACACAATCGGCCTCGTGTGTGTAGGTCTGGATACACAATCGGCCTCGTGTGTGTAGGTTTGGCTACACAATCGGCCTCGTGTGTGTAGGTTTGGATACACAATCGGCCTCGTGTGTGTAGGTTTGCATACACAATCGGCCTCGTGTGTGTAGGTTTGCATACACAATCGGCCTCGTGTGTGTAGGTTTGGGAGATTTCATGTCTGCACCAGCATGAGGCAAACACAAGGCCACGGATGATCCTGAGCTCCTGAGCCCCTCTGAGGACTTACAGAAATAGTGAGAATGGATGGGAATACCACTGAGCACAGGCTGGGGAAAACACGGCAGTCTTAGCTAGATCTCAAAGGAAGGAGATCTCAGCCGACATCAGTGTCTCCTAGAGCTTCTGTCACCCTATTTATAATGTGACCAAAAAAGAAAAAGACATCAGGGAAATCAGGCATGGAGATACGATCCCAAGTATCGGCTGGTTTCGTGTGGGGAGCTGTCCAGGGCAGCCGGTGATGTAGGCAGGGGAGTGCTGAGCAAGGGTCTTCTTGGGTGATGGGGAGAAAACAGGGCATGTCCAGCTTCCCACCTTCGGCTATGCTATGCCAAGAGGCAGCGTATCCAACAGCTCTAAGGCTCTGCTGGAATAATTCAGCATTTAATTTCTAAGCATTAGGAAGTGACAACCAGGTATAATTTTGAAAGAGAGTAGCAGTGTGGCAGGGTGTACTGCACTTGGTACCAGCATGGGTGAGCTTCTGCCCACTCTAAACAGGTCTGGGCTCAGGGATGAGCAAGGGTGAAGCCCTGGCTGTACAGAAACAATATAAAAGTAGCATCTTTTTGGAAGAGTGGTGAAATTCCTGGAGTTGGGTTTTTTGTTTTTTTATTTTTTTATTTTTTTAGATGGAGTCTCACTCTTGCTGCCCAGGCTGGAGTGCAATGGTGCAATCTCAGCTCACTGCAGCCTCCCCCTGCTGGGTTCAAGTGATTCTTGAACTGCCTCAGCCTCCCGAGTAGCTGCGATTACAGGCACCCGCCACCATGCCCAGCTAATTTTTTCTTTTTTATTTTTAGTAGAGACGGGGTTTTACCATGTTGGCCAGGGGAGTCTCTAACTCCTGGCCTCAGGTGATCCGCCCATCTTGACCTCCCAAAATGCTGGGATTACAGGCGTGAGCCACCGTGCCCGGCCTCTGGAGTTGGTTTAATTCATAACTTTTAACTGCAGATTGTATTCACTGCAGATTTAATTCACTTTTGCGGGTGAATTAAAGGTGTCAGTTAAAATACCATGAAAGGCAAAGACACATTCAGAAGTTGTCCTTATTTAAGCATCATACTTAGTTTATATGTCATATAGATTCCCACCTGGTTTAGCTGCCCCTTGAAGTGTTTCTTTATCTACAGTAGTTAACTGCTCTCTTAAAACCCTGTCGAACAGAGAGGATTCTTTAAAACTCTTCTCCTCTGAAAGGTGATCTACAAAAGATAAAATGTGTTCATCTATAAACAACCATGGCCTGTGATTAGTTCAGCATTTATGATAAAAGTAGCTTCTTCTAGACTCAAAGTGAGGAGTTAGGGAGGATTTGGGGGAAAAGTCTAAATGTCCTACAGAACCTCAGCGTTTTGGTGTTTTATTGTTTTTGTTTACTTTTTAAAAAATCTAACAAATTCCTGGGCAACCCACCCATAGCTGAGGCAGCATTTCTTACACTTGAGCGTGCATCTGAATGACACTGGGAGGGCTTATGAAAACACAAATTCCCAAGCCCCACCCCAGAGTTTCTGATTCCATAGGTCTGGGGTAGGCCTGGGAATGTGTATGTCTCACAGATCCTGAAAGATGCTGCTTCTGTGGGTAGAGGACCACACTTAGAGAACCTCTCTAAGCCCCAGCCTACTTCTCCACTTGCATAAAATAGAGATAATAAGACCTACTTCACAGATTGTACAATGTTCATGAAAATAATTTTTAAAACACAGAGTACTATAAAAATTTTCTTGAGTTGCGAGGACAAGATAGGAAAATTAACCACACTGAAATATTCAGGTATTGGTAGAGGGATTGCAGAATAGTTTAATAGAAAGAAGACAGTAGAAAATGAGAAATATTTGCATCCTAGCTCTGCCCTTTGGTGCCTGACTCGTTTGCATATGGGACCTGTCAAAGGGCCTGAGTTTAGCTTGGAGAAAATCGGGAGGCCAACATGGCCTGCCTGTCTTTGCCAGATGTAGGATGGCCTGGGAAGAGGCTGAGGGATGTTTTGAGAAGCTCTGGGGCAAACTAGAACCAATGGGTAGGCGCTCCAGGGAAATCTGTTTGGACTGTTTAGCAGTTAGAACGTGAGCTATCAAAGAGTGAATGGGGAAGGATGAGAAGTAATGAATTTCACACCCCAGAAGACTTCAAAGCAGGCCGGAACCCCCAGCTCCAGATGGGAGACCTCCAAGAGCTGGAAGTGGGGGCGAGGCAGCTTTGGATGGGTTTGGTAAATCTTCCTTGGCCTTGTTCACAGAGAGATAGAGAACTGTCGCAATAAGAGTTTGCGACCAGCCTGGGCAACATACCAAGACTTCATCTCTACTAAAAATCAAAGAAAAAAAAATTAGCCGGGCATGGTGGCGCACACCTGTAGTCCCAGCTACTAGAAAGGCTGAGGTAGGCAGATGGCTTGAACTCAGCAGATCAAGGCTGCAGAGAGCTATACACACCACTGCACTCCAGCCCAGGTAACAGAGCGAGACCCTGTCTCAAAAGAATAATACAATTGAACAATAAAATAAAATAACAGAAAATTATCACAATATGATTAAGACTATCATGTGGATGTCTGATAACAGTCTCATGAAGTTCTAGTTATTCCTGTAAAAAAAGAGATAAATTTGTTCCTTATTCAACTTGGCTTAGAAAAGAGAGAAAACTCCCAATTTAATAAGACTGATAATTAACTTGACTTTTGAAATGCAACATGTCAAATCCGAATCAGATTAACAGCCACAGACAGAAAGCCCTGGCGAGCATGGAGTTATCCACTAGGGGGCGCGCTTGGCTTGCTCTGAGCTGCAGCAATGGTCGACCTGACACGGGAACACATTTTCACTCTTTCTCTACCGGAGGCAAAAGACAGAATTAAGAGCCACTGCCTATTCTTATCGTCAGTATGGACGTAAGTTTTCATTTACCTAAGGTTCTTTGAAGAATCTGTAGGCGTCTTTTATGTTTGATGGGTTGTGTTTGATCATTTGTTGGATTATTTTTTGTGTGGGAAAAAATAAGCACAATTATCAAATTTTTGACCAACAGTTTCATTTCCAGACTTCTTTCCAACTTTAGAACTATTAACTATGACAGGAGCAGCCGCCCATGACAAGAGCAATTCTTCCGTCCTTCCATGGTGTAGGCTCAACCCAAGCTGCCAATCAAGCATGTGCTGGGCTTGGTAAAAACCTTCTTAAAGGAGGGCAGAACCAAGAAACTTTGACTTTGTGCTCAAGAAAAGGTTGAAGTCTTTGGCCTTCATAATTCTCTGTGTTTTGGAGACTCTAACATTGACATGAGCCTTTGATTACATGTTAATAGCATGTTATTGCTAGGACTGATGCTACGTTCCATTCAGTGGACCTACGATCATCAATAGCTACAGCTGCTGTCCACAGACCTGGGCACACCTTTTAAAAGACACTTCACTTCTCTGAATGGTCATTTCCCCACTCCTCCTCCTATCGAGATGTTTTCGACCATTGGTTTTTTGTTTTTTGTTTTTTGTTTTTTGTTTTGAGACAGAGTCTCTGTTCCCCAGGCTGGAGTGCAGTGGCACCATCTCAGCTCACCGCAACCTCCGCCTCCCAGGTTCAAGCAATTTTCCTGCCTCGGCCTCCCGAGTAGCTAGGAGTACAAGGATACGCCACCACACCCAGCTAATATTTGTATTTTTAGTAGAGATGAGGTTTCACCATGTTGGCCAGGCTAATCTCGAACTCTTGACCTCAGGTGATCCACCTGCCTTGGCCTCCCAAGTGCTGGGATTACAGGCGTGAGCCACCGCACCCAGCCTTTTTTTCTTTTTTTTCTTTTTTTTTTTTTTTTTCGAATGGTCACTGCTGCCAAGAAGGAGGTGCAGACAGTGTGGTCTGGAATTTACTGTCCCTGCAGAGTAGCCTGAGAGCAGCTCCCACCCTCTGAAGATGGACCTGATCAGCCCCCTCAGCTGGCAGACATGAGCTTTGTCACTGCCTACGGTTCTTCTCAGCCCTCTTCTTCCCTCACTCTTCTTACTTGGAAAAACCCTATCAAGGAGATCAGCCTCTTGTTCTCCCAGAACTCCGTGCAATTACAATGTAAGCACTTTTTAAAGACCTTCAATGTTAGCATGTTTATATCTAACAGTTACTTATTGATTAGATTGACTCTCCTAAGAGCTGTGAGCTCTTGGAAGACAAGAATGCCTCACTGAGCTCTCTGGCTTCCAGCACAGTGCTTCCCACTGGGTAGGAGAGATCAGTAGTTAGGTCTTGAGTGAGAGAATGAATCTGGAAGAATCTTGACTGCAACCTCATGGGGGACTCTGAGCCAGAACTACCCTGCTAAACCTGTCTTGCTAGCTAAGACTGCCGGGCATGGTGGTGTGTGCCTGTAGTCCCAGCTACTTGGGAGGCTGAGACAGGAGAATCGCTTGAACTTGGGAGGAGGAGGTTGCAATGAGCCGAGATTGCACCACTGCACTCCAGCCCGGACGACAGAGTGAGATTCCATCTCAAAGAAAAAAAAAGAAAAGAGAAAAGAAAAGAAAGAAAATAAAAGAAAAAATGTTGTCCTGGCTCCTCCTGAAGGAAAAATAAAGATTTGAAAGTAAAATTACATTAAAGCAATTGACTGAAGAAACAGTTTTAGAAATCAAAAGATCAAGCTAGATAGTAGGCTTTCTATTCCTCAAGCATATCATTTAATTTTACTTAAACAATGATTATTCAGGGGTGAAGGTAAATTATTCAGGGGCATTTTCTTATTCAAGGGTGAAGGTACATTATTCAGGGGCTGAGGTATCTTGGCACTATAATATACATTCCTGGGCAGACCACACCTAACATTTGCAAAAACCAGCACAAGAATTTTAATAGGTTAACAAATGGTACTAGGAAAACAGGATATCACATGCGAAAGAATAAAGTTAGATCCTTATCCAACACCATAAACAAAAATTAACTCACAATGGACCAAAGACCTAAATGTAATACCTAAAACTATAAAAACTTTTAGAGAAAAACATAGAGCAGAAACTTCATGACATTGGATTCGGAAATTATTTCTTGGGTTTGATACCAAAGGCACAGGCCACCAAAGAAAAAATAGACAAATTGGACTTTATGCAAATTTTAAAATTTTGCGCATCAAAAGACAGTGTCAACAGAATAAAAAGGTATCCCACCCAGGATGGGAAAAAACATTTGCAAATTGTTTATCTGATAAGAGAATGATACTCAGATTATAGAGAGAACTCCTGACACCCAACGAAATACAAAAATACAAACAACTGATTCAAAAATGGGCAAAGAACTTGAATAGATATTTTTCCAAAGAAGATATACAAATGGCCAATAGTACTTGAAAAGATGCTCAACATCACTAATCATTAGGGAACTGGCGAGGATGCGGAGAAACTGGAACCCTTGTGTGCTGTTGGTAGGAATGTAAATGGTACCGCCATGATAGGAAACAGTATGGCGTTTCCTCAGAAAATTAAAATCAAAATCACCATATCATCCAGCAATCTCACTTCTGAGTATATACCCAAAATAACTGAAAGCAGGGTCTCAAAGAATTATTTGTACATCCACGTTCATAACAGGATTATTCACAAGGCTAAAATGTGGAAACAACCCAAATATCCATCAAGGGATAAGTGAGTAAACAAAACACGGTAGATACATACAATGGAATATTACTCGGTTTCAAAAAGAAAGGACATTCTAGGCCAGGCACGGTGGCTCATGCCTGTAATCCCAGCACTTTGGGAGGCAGAGGCGGGCGGATCACAAGGTCAGGAGATGGAGACCATCCTGGCTAACACAGTGAAACCCAGTCTCTATTAAAAATACAAAAAAAAAATTAGCCGGGCGTGGTGGCGGGTGACTGTAGTCCCAGCTACTGGGGAGACTGAGACAGGAGAATGGCGTGAACCCGGGAGGCAGAGGTTGCAGTGAGCCAAGATCGTGCCACTGCACTCCGGCCAGGGCGATAGAGTGAGACTCTGTCTCAAAAAAAAAAAAAAAAAAAAAAAGAAAGGACATTTTGAAATATGCCACAACATGGATGAACCTTGAGGACATTATGCAAAATGAAATGTCAGTAACAAAAAGACAAATACTGTATGATTGCACTTATGTGAGATATTTAGAGTAGTCAAAATCATACAGAAAGTAGAACAGTGGTTGCCAGGGGATGCAGAGATGGAGGAATGGATGGTTATTATTTGATGAGTATAGAGTTTTGGTTTTATAAGATGAAAAGAGTTCTGGAGATGAATGCTGGTGATGGTTGCACAACATTATGAATGTATTTAATACCACTGAACTGTGCCCTTAAAAATGGTTAAGATGGTAAACTTCATATTGTGTGTATTGTATAATAATTTTTAAAAATTGAAAAAGAATACAAATGGAGAAACACCTATCATATGTATCAATAATTAAAAGTTATAAATCATGGCTCAGTCTACATATCTATACAAGGACCTGCTGCTTTCTTGGTGGCTAAAGGAACCCCAAGGCTCCTTCCAATCCCCTGCCACTCTGAGTGACAGCACAGATGTGCTGAAGCAGAGAAAAAGCTGGGCCCAGGCCCAAGATTCCTGAGCAGTGACTGGACTCTCCAAGCCTCACTATGACCAAGTAGAATTTATTCTAGGAATGCAAGGTTGGTTTGATATTAGGAAATTCGTTATTATCATATATATAATCTTAATGGACTTAAGGAAAAGAATCACATGATTAGTTACAAAAATTCAACACCCATTCTTGATTTTTTAAATACTCAACCAAATATGTAATAACAAATGTTAGTAAGGATGTGAAGAAATGGGAACTCTTGCACATATTGGTGGGATTGTAAAACAGTGTAGCTGCTATGGAAACAATATGGAGGTTCCTCAAAAAATTAAAGATAGATTTACCATATGACCCCACAATCCCACTTCTGGATACATATCCTAAAGAATTGAAAACAGGATCTTGGAGATATTTGCATACCCATATTCATTGCAGCATTATTTACAATAGCCAAGATGTGAGAGCAACCCAAGTGTCCAAAAACAGATAAATGGATAAAGAAAATATGGTATATACATACAATAGAATATTATTCAGCCTTAAAAAGAAAGGAAATTCTGTCATATGCTACAACATGGATTAACCTTGAGAACATTATACTACGTGAACTAAACCAATCACAAAAAGGCAAATACTGTATGATTCAACTTACATGAGATATCTAAAGTAACTCAACTCATAGACACAGAAAAAAATACCCAAAAGTATTTTTTGAGAATATATACAGATATATTCTCATTATCAGTATAAATATATGTATGCATATATATTTACATGTATGTGTGTAGATGGAAGGATAGATATACAGATAGATAATCTCTTATTCATATTAGTCCTATAACCAGACTCTTAATCAGGAAACTCAAGAGGCATTTTCTCTAAGAGCAAGAACAAAGCAGGATGCCCACTGTATCTCCAGCAACCATTCAAGATTATCCTAGAGGTATTAGCAATGCAATTAAACATGATAAATAAATCAGGTAGAGGCATAACAATAGGTAAAGATGTAAAACTGGCTGGGCATAGTGGCTCATGCCTGTAATCCCAGCACTTTGGGAGGCCAAGGCGGGCAGATCACCTGAGGTCAGGAGTTGGAGGCCAGCCTGGCCAACATGGTGAAACCCTGTCTCTAATAAAAATTCAAAAATTAACTGGGCATGGTGGCACGTGCTTGTAGTCCCAGCTACTCAGGAAGCTGAGGCAGGAGGATCACTTGAACCTGGGAGGAGGAGGTTGCAGTGAGCCGAGATCATGCCACTGCACTCCAGCCTGGGCAAAAGCATGAGACTCCATCACAAAAAAAAAAAAAAGAAGTAAAACTATCTCTATAACAGTATATATAGAATTGAATAAGGCAATAGGACATAAAATTAATACACAAAAATCAAGCCTTCCTATACTCAAACATTAAGTAGGTAGAGGGTATAATGATAGAGAAACCCCCTCTCTTACAATAGCAACACAGAAAATTAAGTGACTTAGGAATAAACTTAAGAAGATACATGTAAAAATCTATGTAATGAAAACTTTAACACACACTGAAAATAAACTTGAAGAACTGGAAAGGCATTCCCATTTCTAGCATAGGATGACCTAACATCTGTTTTCCCACAGTGAATATTGTAGTATAAATTTGATGCAATGCCAATCAGAATACCAATAGCCTTTTGATGAAGTTAAACAAGTTGATGTTAAAGTTCATATGGAAAAACAAACACGCAAAAATAGCCAGGAAAACAATGAAAAAACAAAAACTGCAAAAGGGGAACTAGTCCAACAAGACATTAAAACACACTATTTTCAGGCGTGGTGGCTCACGCCTGTAATCCCAGCGCGGAGTTTCGCTCTTGTTGCCCAGGCTGGAGTGCAGTGGTGCGATCTCGGCTCACTGCAACCTCTGCCTCCCGGTTTCAAGCGATTCTCCTGCCTCAGCCTCCCGAGTAGCTGGTCTCGAACTCCTGACTTCAGGGGAGCCACATCGCCCAGCCAGGAATAAGGATTTTTAATAAGCTCTTCCCATTCCCCAGCCCCGACCTCCGGCTGATGCATGGTGCGGCCCAGGAACTCCTGGCCAGGTTCATAATCCTGCACCCAGGAAAGACCACATATTTACCAGCTCGGACAGTGACCTATTTGGCCTGGTTTTTTTCTGTTAAATCTTTTAAGTCTTTCTAGGGGAGAAATGCTCCATGGATTCTAGCTGCTCATCCTGTCTTCGGAGCCAATCTCCCTCCAGCATGATCAGATAGCTCAGATGAGCCTCTGCTCCTAGCTGGAGGCAGCGCTTTCCCACACTGCTGAGGAGGAGGGGAGAATTCCTCTGGGGCAGCATCTCAGGAATCTGCTCAGCCTCTGCCCAGCCCCACCACCCCAGCAGGGAAAGGACCTACCCAGGTCAGTTTGGGAGGAGGCACCGGGTGTCTAGGGCCAGCTCTCTCTCCCTCCTGGCTGGCATCTGTCTGCCTGCAGAGAATAAACATTCTGATCTGCTCCTCCATGCTGTACATATCACAGAAGCAGACTCACACACGGTGGGATTTGAGGAAACCATGGGTATCCTAAACCTTACCGGTGATTAGGGAACTCTTCGTAATTAAGGGTGAAGCACCCACATTGTACAGCCAAGTACAAGTATTCTCTTGTGGCCGGGCATGGTGGCTCACACCTGTAATCCCAGCACTTTGGGAAGCCGAGGCGGGCGGATCACAAGGTCAGGAGATCGAGACCATCTGGCTAACACGGTGAAACCCCATCTCTACTAAAAACACAAAAAATTAGCCAGGCATGGTGGCGGGTGCCCGTAGTCACAGCTACTTGGGAGGCTGAGGCAGGAGAATGGCGTGAACCTGGGAGGCACAGTTTGCAGTGAGCCAAGATTGCGCTGCTGCACTCCAGCCTGGGCGACAGAGTGAGACTCCTTCTCAAAAAAAAAAAAGAGGAAAAAGAACAATGACTTATCAACCCCCAGTTCCAATCAATTCCAATTTTATGCATTTGCATTTATCTTTATCGGGAATTTTGTCCACACTGCCAAGGAAATATTCTGGTTTAGGAGATTTCCAAACAACACTGGTTCCTTTGATAAGACACATGAATAAAAAACAATAAGAAAAAGGGTCTTCATCAGTACACATTTGCAAGCACCTTGGGCCCATATTTTGTATTCCATTTTTTGGTTTTTTTTTTGTTTTTTGTTTTTGTCTTTTGAGACAGAGTCTCACTGTCACCCAGGCTGGAGTGCAGTGGCACGATCTCGGCTCACTGCAACCTCCGCCTCCCAGGTCCAAGTGATGCTCGTGTCTCAGCCTCCCAAGTAGCTAGGACTACAGGCATGAGCCACCACGGCTGGCTAATTTTTTGTATTTTTAGTAGAGACAGGGTTTCGCCATGTTGGTCAGGCTGATCTCAAACTCCTGACCTCAAGTGATCCGCCCACCTCGGCCTCCCAAAGTGCTGGGATTACAGGCGTGAGCTACCGCGCCTGGCCTTCTTTTCATTTTTAAGTTGAAATGCTAATATAGAACTCAACTTGTATGAGCAAATGTGTGTTTGAAAGTGAGTGCCTCGATGTAGTCAGTGGTGCGGCCTCACTGCTGATTGCAGAGGTGCCCAGGCAGTTGTCCTGGGCTACCCTCAGGGAAACTACCCTCAGGAATTGGGGTGCAAACATCTGTCTGCAGAATACCAACACAGTGCCCATTCCCCCTCCCTACCTGGGGCACTTGTACCCACGGCTGGCAGATTTCCAATACACTATTGTATCCTTATTACTGTGAGCAAATACCTATCTTAATTCCCAAAGTGCTAAATTTTTCCCATAATATGAAGCTGCTTTGGGGAAAGAGTGTGTTCTTCACATGTGTCATTTCTATGGGTGTGCTTAAAGTAAGTCATTCTTTGGTCTTGTTTTATCATCCACTGAATGGGGTATTAATGACTGCACTAACTCTCTCAAACCACGTTGTGCACTTTGAAGGATTCGTGTGTTGGGTTGAAAGTTAGGATGCTGCTAGGGGCTCCTGTTGTCGGGAGTGTGGAACCCCACTTGCAGATCAGGTTTCTGTCCTCCGAATGCCTCTAGGGTGGCAGAACCTGCCTAACACTGCACATCAAGGATCACCCCAAAATACAGGGATATTCACACTTTGGAGCACAGATTCCATAGCGGGCGGAAGGTTATAGAGAGGATTTCAGACAGTTGTTTTCTTCGTATCTCAATTTGGCTTTGCCCCACCAGTAGTTGGTTTAAAGACTACTAGGATGATAGTATAGCACATTTAAGACAACACATAGGCCTACAGAAATGTGTGCACTTACTGGATTAATGACATACACTTGCCTTTTCTCATGTCTGTCTTTGTAATGGATCTGACTGCTGTTGTTTCGTTAAATGATGGGTGATACGGAACCTTTGGAAACACCTGCAGTAGAATTTCATCTCCAGTGGAGCAAACAAAGGCATGTTAATACAGCAACGCAGGATTGATATATTTTGCTCTCTAAGTACCTAAAGCAGTCTACGAATACAGTGAATACATGACGCAAATGCCACGGATATGGGACGTTATTCCCTAAAATGCCTTGTCTTGGGAAGGAAAACTCCAATTACCTAAATCATTTCCGGAAAATTGTGATGCCTGAGACATCCTGGGCAGTAAACACTGCCCGCTAAAGATATATGGCCCCAGATCTCCTGATACTTAGTGCCCTAATAATTCTTGTTTCTGTTGTCATTCTGATGCACCTTTGAGGCTGTTCGCAAGATGACTCATAAAAATAGGGTAAAGTTTGTGGGGGCACAGATGAATCAGAACAGATTCTGAAAGCTCAGAAAGCTCTTTCTTTATAAAGCTGTTGCTAATTCATGAGGGTTACATTTTTGAAATATATTAAGTTCTCCTTCCCTTTTAAGTTCTCAGGCTTCTGGCTTCCCTGGGAAGAAGCAGTTCTACTTTCCCTTCCAGGCTTTCCTTGCTAAGTCACAGAAAACAGTCCTCACAAACCCCACTCATCCTGTATTTATTCTCAGTGCATTTCCAGGGCTGTTGGTCCTCGGTGGTTTCTACTCGCTTGATGTAACAGGAGCTCACCACAGAGACACCAGAAAATGAACCATCAGGGCCACCAGGACAATGAGGAGCTGCTCTCACCACCCCCCCTTGATGACCGTGCCGACCTACGAGTCCCTGGAAATGCTGCCCAGAGGGAACTGCAGAGTTGAGCCGTGGCCTCCAACGCCAAGGCCCACCTGGTGTGAGCTGGGCTGGTCAGCGGGCTCTTGAGGGGTGATGGGAGCTTCCCAAACCCCCAACCGGACTCCCATCTTCAGATGCAATCACTCCCCTCCCACACATATGGGGCCGAATTCAGAGACACTGGAGTCACCTGCAAGGCCGAGAACAAGGCTTCTGCCTCCTAGACAGCAGGTGTTGAGGGCACAGCTAGGGGGACTGCGAGTGCTACCTGCATCTGCTCATTCATCCCCTCCTGGTCACCTGCCAGGCAGTCGTCTATGCAGACTGCCCGAGGCCTCTGTGATAGCTCCCATGGGGAGGAGCAAGCCCAGCGCTCCTGAGACGGACAGCTGCCGGAACGGAGACCCATCGGGTGTCGAGAGATCTGCTCCCTTGCAAGCAGGAATGAACAGGCATCGCTCTGTGATCCGAATGCCTCCTAACCCAGGGGGAAGCATCAGCGCCACTCTCCCGGTTGCTCCTTCTCACACCTAAGGCGACCCTCAACCTCCACTCCTGACGCACAGCCCAGGCACCCTCAGGAGAGACTTCACTGGCATTTGGACAGCTTCCTTCAGCAGACAGCTGTGGTTCAGAACGCTTTTCTCCGTCTCAGCTCTCTGCTAAAGAGGACTTCCCTGGGCCTTGGCTTTGCTTTGTTGTTGTCATGGTGGTGGTGATGGTAAAGTACACTTAACATAAAATTTCCATTTCTACTCTTTATTTAGAGACAAAGTCTTGCTGTGTCACCCAAGTTGAACTGCAGTGGTGTAATCATAGCTCACTACAGCCTTGAACTCTTGGCCTCAAGCAATCATCCCGCCTCAGCCTCCTGAGTAGCTGAGACTACAGGCATGTGTCACTACATCCGGCTAATTTTTTAATTTTTTGTAGAAACGGTCTCGCTATGTTGCCTAGGCTGGTCTGGAACTCCTGGCCTCAAGTGATCGTCCCACCTCAGCCTTGCAAAGTGTTGAAATTACAGGCATGAGCCACCATGCCTGGCCCATTTTTACTCTATTTAAGTGAACAATTAAGGGCATTCAAAACATTCACAGTATCATGTATACATCACTCCTATTTATTTCCAGAACTCCAGGCTGGAGTGCAGTAGTGCAATCTCAGGTCACTGCAACCTCTGCCTGCCAGGCTCAAATGATCCTCCCACCTCAGTCTCCCAACTAGCTGGGACTACAGGCTCATGCCACCACACCCAGCTAATTTTTTTTTAATTTTTAGTAGAGACAGGGTTTCACCATGTTGGCCAGGATGGTCTTGAACTTCTGACCTCAAGCAATTCACTTGCCTTGGCCTCCCAAAGTGCTGGGATTGAGGCACTCGGCCTCCAGAACTTTTAAATCAACTGAAACAGGGGCAGGCATGGTGGCTCACGCCTGTAATCCCAGCACTTTGGGAGGCCGAGGTGGGCAGATCATGAGGTCAGGAGTTCGAGACCAGCCTGGCCAACATGGTGAAAACCCATCTCTACTAAAGATACAAAAAATTAGCCGGGCATGGTAGCGCATGCCTGTAACCCCAGCTACTCAGGAGGCTGAGGCAAGAGAATCGCTTGAACCAGGGAGACAGGGGTTGCAGTGAGCCGATATCGTGCCATTGCACTCCAGCCTGGGTGACAGGGTGAGACTCCATCTCAAAAAAAAGAAAAAAAAAATCAACTGAAACAGAAACTCTATACCCATTGCTATGGTTTAAATGTGTCCTCAAATTTCATATGCTGGAAATTTGATTCCCAATGTGGTTGTCATGTTAGGAGGTAGGGCCTAATGGAGGTGTTTGGGTCATGGAAATTAACCATATTAAGAGGTTAATATGGTTATCACTGGAATGGGTTAGTTATCACAAGAGTGCATACCATGTAAAAGGACAAGTTCAGCCCTCCCTTGCTCTCTCACCCTCTATGGCATTTCTGCTTTCCACCATGGGATGATGATACAGCAAGAAGGTTCTCGCCAGATGCTGGCCCCTCAGTCTTGGACTTCCCTGCCTTCAGAATTGTGAGCCAATAAATTTCAATTTATTACAAATTACCTAGGCTGTGGTATTCTATTATAACAGCACAAAATGGACATGTAGCAGCTGCACCATCTTACCTTCCCACCAGCAATGTACGAGGGTTTCAATTTCCTTCATCCTCACCAATATTTGTTATTTTTCTTTTTAAAAAAATAGCCATTCTGGCTGGGCACAGTGGCTCACACCTGTAATCCCAGCACTTTGGGAGGCCGAGGAGGGCAGATCACCTGAGGTCAGGAGTTCGTGACCAGCCTGGCCCACATGGCAAAACCCCATCTCTACTAAAAATGCAAAAATTAGCCAGGCTTGGTGGCAGGCACCTATAATCCCAGCTACTAGGGAGGCTGAGGCAGGAGAATTGCTTGAACTTGGGAGGTGGAGGTTGCAGTGATCCGAGATTGTGCCACTGCACTCCAGCCTGGGTGACAGCAAGACTTTGTCTCAAAAAAAGAAAAACAAAGGCCGGCACAGTGGCTCATACCTGTAATCCCAGCAATTTGGGAGGCCAAGGCGGGAAGATCACGAGGTCAGGAGATCGAGACCATCTGGCTAACACAGTGAAACACCATTTCTACTAAAAATACAAAAAATTAGCCAGGCATGGTGGCAGGCGCCTGTAGTCCCAGCTACTCAGGAGTCTGAGGCAGGAGAATGGCGTGAACCTGGGAGGCAGAGTTTGCAGTGAGCCGAGATCACACCACACACTCCAGCCTGGGCGACAGAGCGAGACTTTGTCTCAAAAAAAAAAGAAAGAAAGAAAGAAAAAAAATAGCCATTCTAGGCCGGGCGTGGTGGCTAATGCCTGTAATCCCAGCACTTTGGGAGGCCGAGGCGGGTGGCTCACGAGGTCAGGAGATCGAGACCATCCTGGCTAACACAGTGAAACCCCGTCTCTACTAAAAATACAAAAACTTAGCCATGTGTGGTGGCGGGCACCTGTAGTCCCAGCTACTCGGGAGGCTGAGGCAGGAGAATGCTGTGAGCCCGGGAGGCGGAGCTAGCGGTGAGCCAAGATTGTGTCACTACGCTCCAGCCTGGGCGACAGAGCAAGACTCTGTCTCAAAAAAAAAAAAAAAAAAGCCATTCTAAGAAGTGTGAATAGTGATATTTTGCATTTCCCTAATGACTAACAATGTTGAGCATCTTTTTATGTGTTTATTGGCCATTTGTATATCTTCTTTGGAAAATGGCTATTCAAGTTATTTGCCCATTTTTGGAGTGGGTTGTTTGTTTGTTTTGTTGTTAAGTTACAGGAGTTTGCTGTGTCTTCTGGATATTGATTCCTCATCAGATATGTGAATTGCAAATGTTTTCTCTCATTCTGTGGGAGACATGCCTTTGATATACAACAGTTTTTAATTTTGATGATGTCCAATTTAGCTATTTTTTCTCTTTTTGCCTGCTTTTGGTGTCAGACTTAAAACATCACATGCCTAATTCAAGGTCATGAAGATTTTCACCTATGTTTACTTCTAAGAGACTAATAGCTTTAGCCCATAAATTTAGATCTTTGACCCACTTTGAATTTTTGTATATGGTATAAGGTAATGAGCTAGCTTCATTCTTTTGCCTGTGACCTTCCAGTTTTCCCAGGACCATCTGTTGAAGAGACTATCATTTCCATTCTGTTGGCTTTGACATCCTTGTTGAAAATCAACTGACTGGCCGGGCACGGTGGCTCACGCCTGTAATCCCAGCACTTTGGGAGGCCGAGGCAGGCAGATCATGAGGTCAGGAGATTGAGACCATCCTGGCTAACACAGTGAAACCCTATCTCTATTGAAAATACAAAAAATTAGCCAGGCGTGGTGGCAGGAGCCTGTAGTCCTAGCTACTCGGGAGGCTGAGGCAGAAGAATGGCAAGAACCTGGGAGGCAGAGCTTGCAGTGAGCTGAGATCACACCACTGCACTCCAGCCTGGGCGACAGAGTGAGACTCCGTCTCAAAAAAAAAAAAAATTAGCTGGGCACGGTGGTGCATACCTGTAATCCCAGCTACTCGGGAGGCTGAGGCAGGAGAATGGCATGAACCTGGGAGGCAGAGCTTGCAGTGAGCTGAGATCACACCACTGCACTCCAGCCTGGGCGACAGAGCGAGACTCCGTCTCAAAAAAAAAAAAAATTAGCTGGGCACGGTGGCGCATACCTGTAATCCCAGCTACTCGGGAGGCTGAGGCAGGAGAATGGCATGAACCTGGGAGGCAGAGCTTGCAGTGAGCTGAGATCACACCACTGCACTCCAGCTTGGGCAACAGAGCGAGACTCCATCTCAAAAAAAAAAAAAAATTAGCTGGGCATGGTGGCGCATACCTGTAATCCCAGCTACTAGGGAGGCTGAGGCAGGAGAATGGCGTGAACCCGGGAGGCGGAGCTTGCAGTGAGCTGAGATCGCGCCACTGCACTCCAGCCTGGGCGACAGAGCGAGGCTCCATCTCAAAAAAAAAAAAAAAAAAGAAAAACTGACCATAGACATATGCATTTCTTTCTGAACTTTCTATTCTAGTCTACTGGTCTATATGATTAGCCTTATACTAGTATCACACTGTTTTGATAACTGTGCTCTGTAGCAAGTTTTGAAATGAGAAAGTGAAATTCCTCCCATTGTTTTCTTCTTTTTCAGGACTATTTTTGCTGTTTGAAGCATTTGAAATTCCATACGAATCTTATGGTAGATTCTTCTCTTGCTGGGAAAAAAGCCCTTGAGATTTTGATAGGGATTATATTGAATGTGCAGATCACTTTGGGCAATTTTGACATTTTTTTTTTTTTTTTTTAATAGATACCAGGTCTTACTGTGTTGCCCAGGCTGGATCTCAAACACCTGGGCTCAAGTGATCCTCTTGCCTCGGCCTCCCAAGTGCTAAGATTACAGGTGTGAGCCACCATGCCAGGTCAATTTTGACATCTTAACAATATTACGTTTTTCAGACCATGAATATGAGATTCTTTGTTTCTCTATTTTCTTTTATCAGTGCTTTGTAGTTTTCAGTACTGGTATAAGTCTTTCAATTTCTCGGCTAAGTTTATCTCTAAGTATTTTATTCTTTTTGATATAATCATAAATGGAATTAATTGTTCTCACAACTTGTTTGGATTATTAGTGTATATATTGTTAGTGTATAAAAACACAGCTGATTTTTGTGTGTTCAATTTGTACCCCACAACTTTGCTAAATGCATTTACTGGTTCTAACATGTTTTTGTGTGTGTGTGTGAAGTCTATATGGTTTCCAACATATAAGATCAAGTCATCTGCAACCAGAGATAATTTTATTTCTTCCTTTCTGATTTGGATGCCTCATTTCTTTTTTTTGCCTAATGACTCTGACTATGACTTCCAGTACTGTATTGAATAGAACTGGTGAGAACAGGCATCCTTGCCTTGTTCCTGATCTTTGAGGAAAACTTTCAGTCTTTCAACATTGAGCATGATATCATCCGTGGGTTTTTCAAACAGGCCTTTATTATGTTGTGGTAGTTTCCTTCTATTTCTAGTTTGTTGAGTGTTTTTTTTTTAATCATGAAAGGGTGTTGAATTTTGTCAAATGCTATATCTGCATCAATTGAAATGATATTTTTTCTCCTTCATTATATTAATGTGGTATATTACAGTGATTGATTTTTATTATGTTCAACCATCCTTCTGTTCCAGAAATAAATCCTTCTTGGTCTGGTGTATAGTCCTTTTAATAGGCTATTGGATTTGGTTTGCTAATATTCTGTTGAGAATTTTTCTGTTTATATTTACAAGAGACATTTGTTTTTAGTCTTTTTGTAGTGACTTTGTCTGCCTTTGGTATCAGGGCCATACTGGCCTCTTAGAGTAAGCTAGGAAGTGTTTCTTCCTCTTCAGCTTCTTGGAAGGGTTTGAGGACTGGTGTTAGTTCTTATTTATAGCTTTTGTAGATTTTGCCAGAGAACACATCTAATTCTAGACTTTCTTCGTTGGAAAGTTTTGATTACTGATTCATTCTCCTTACTTGTTATGTGTCTATTCACATTTTCTTATTTCTTCTGGAGTCAATTTTGGTAGTTCGTGTGCTTCCAGGAATTTTAAAATTTCATCTAGGTCATCCGATTTGTGAGCATACAAATGTTTATATTCTTCTCTCATTAAATGTTTTCTATTTCCAGAAAATTAGTAGGAATATTCCCACTCTAATTTCTGAATTAATAATGGGTCCTCTTCTTTCTTTACCTATCTAGCTAGAAGTTTGTTGATTTTATTGGTCTTTTTAAGTAACTAATTTTGGGTTTCATCCATTGTCTTCTATTGTTTTTCTGTTATTTCACTTCTTTCCTCTGTATACTTTACTATGTCCTTCTTCCTCCCAGCTTTCAACTTAATATGCTGTTCTTTTTCTAGTTCCTTTAGGTGTACAATTAGGTTATTTATTTAAGATCCTTTTTTTTTTTGAGACGGAGTCTTTCACTGTTGCCAAGCTGGAGGGCAGTGGCACCATCTCGGCTCACTGCAAGCTCCACCTCCTGGGTTCACGTCATTCTCCTGCCTCAGCCTCCCGAATAGCTGGGACTACAGGTGCCTGCCACCACGCCCGGCTAATTTTTTGTACTTTTAGTAGCGACAGGGTTTCACCACGTTAGCCAGGATGGTCTCTATCTCCTGACCTCGTGATCCGCCCGCCTCGGCCTCCCAAAGTGCTGGGATTACAGGCGTGAGAAGATCCTCTTTTTTAATTAATGTATTTGTATCTATAAATTTCCCTCTTGGCATTGCTTTCACTGCATCCCAAGTTTTGGCATGGTGTGTTTAATTTGCACTTATCTCAAGGCAGTTTCTAAATTTCCTTGTGATTTCTTCTTTGACCCATTGATTATTTAAGAGTGTGTTGCTTAATCTCCGTGTGTGTAAATATTCCATATTTCCCTCTGTTGTAGATTTCTAGTTTCATTCCATTGTGATCTGAAAAGATACTTTGTATTATTTCAGTCTTTTTCAATTAATGAAGATTTGTGTCCTAACATATGGGTTATCCTGGCAAATATTCATATGCTCTTGAGAAGAATACATATTCTTCTGTTGTTGGGTGGATTGTTCTGGATATGTCTGCTAGGTCTAATTGGTTTAGAGTGCTGTTCAAGTCTTCTATTCCTTTACTGTTCTTCTGTCCAGTTCTTTTTTTTTTTTTTTTTTTTTTTTGACACGGAGTCTCGCTCTGTCTCCCGTGCTGGAGTGCAGTGGAGCCATCTAGGCTCACTGCAATCTCTGCCTCCCTGGTTCAAGCGATTCTCCTGCCTCAACCCCCCAAGTAGCTGGGACTACAGGCGCGTGCCACCACGCCCGGCTAATTTTTTGTTTTTTTTGAGACGGAGTCTTGCTCTGTCTCCCAGGCTGGAGTGCAGTGGCACAATCTCGGCTCACTGCAAGCTCCACCTCCCGGGTTCATGCCATTCTCCTGCCTCAGCCTCCTGAGTAGCTGGGACTACAGGTGCCCGCCACCACGCCTGGATAATTTTGTGTATTTTTAGTAGAGATGGGGTTTCACCGTGTTAGCCAGGATGGTCTCGATCTCCTGACCTCATGATCTGCCCACCTCGGCCTCCTAAAGTGCTGGGATTACAGGCGTGAGCCACCACGCCCAGCCAATTTTTTGTATTTTTAGTAGAAATGGGGTTTCACCATGTTAGCCAGGATGGTCTCAATCTCGTGATCTTGTGATCTGCCCACCTCAGCCTCCCAAAGTGCTGGGACTACAGGCCACCGTGCCCGGCCTCTTTTGTCTAGTTCTATTCATTATTGAGAGGAGGATACTGAAGTCTCCAACTATACTTGTCTCTCATAAACCATGTAACATCTATTTTGTCTGAAAATAATACAGCCACCTCAGCTCTCTTTTGGCTATTATTTGCATGAAATACATTTTCCATTCTTTTACTTTCAACCTCCTTGTATTCCCTAAGTCAATCTCTTAGAGATAGTAGATACAGGGACAGGTTTTTAAATCCAATTTTCAAATCTCTGCCTTTTAATAAGAGTTTAATCCATTTAAATTTAATGTGATTACTGATTAAAAAGTATTTAATCTGCCATTTTGCTGTTTTGTTTTTGAGATGGAGTCTCACTCTGTTGCCCAGGCTGAAGTGCAGAGGCACGATCTCGGCTCACTGCAACCTCTGCCTCCCAGGTTCA
Source organism: Pongo pygmaeus (assembly GCF_028885625.2). Taxonomy (NCBI): domain Eukaryota; kingdom Metazoa; phylum Chordata; class Mammalia; order Primates; family Hominidae; genus Pongo; species Pongo pygmaeus. Next base: position 27,282,027 of record NC_072385.2, on the reverse strand, counting down.
AGTGATTCTCCTGCCTCAGCCTCCCAAGTAGCTGGGATTACAGGCATGCACCACCACGCTCAGCTAATTTTTGTATTTTAGTAAAGATGGGGTTTCACCATGTTGGCCAGGCTGGTCTCAAACTCCTGAGCTTAAGTGATCTGCCCACCTTGGCCTCCCAAAGTGCTGGGCTTACAGGCATGAGCCACCAGGCTCGGCCATTTTGCTATTTGTTGTGTATATGTGTGTTGTGTTTTTGGTCATTTAGGGGTTTGTGTTTTGTGTGTGTTTTCTTTTGCTCTTCATTCCCCCATTACTGCTTTTTTTAAAAGTTGGTCCTTTATAATGTTCCATTCGACTCTTTATTTCTTTTTTTTTTTTTTTGAGACGGAGTCTCGCTGTCGCCCAGGCTGGAGTGCAGTGGCGCGATCTCGGCTCACTGCAGGCTCCACCCCCCAGGGTTCATGCCATTCTCCTGCCTCAGCCTCCCGCGTAGCTGGGACTACAGGCACCTGCCACCTCGCCCAGCTAATTTTTTGTATTTTTTTAGTAGAGACAGGGTTTCACCGTGTTAGCCAGGATGGTCTCGATCTCCTGACCTCGTGATCCGCCCACCTCGGCCTCCCAAAGTGCTGGGATTACAGGAGTGAGCCACCATGCCTGGCCTCGACTCTTTATTTCTTTTTCTTTTCTTTTTTTTTTTTTTGAGATAGAGTTTCACTCTTGTTGCCCAGGCTGGAGTGCAATGGCGTGATCTCGGCTCACGGCAACCTCCGCCTCTCGGGTTCAAGCAATTCTCCTGCCTCAGGCTCCCAAGTAGCTGGGATTACAGGCACCTGCCACCATGCCCGGCTAATTTTTGTATTTTTAGTAGAGATGGGGTTTCATCATGTTGGCCAGGCTGGTCTCAAACTCCTGACCTCAGGTGATGCCCCCACCTCAGCCTCCCAAAGGGCTGGGATTACAGGCGTGAGCCATCCTGCCTGGCTTCGACTCTTTCTTTTACTCTTTTATTCCATATTTTTTTAGTTATTATTTACTGGTTACCTTGGAAACACCTAAACTAGTTAAAATTTGTTTAAACACCTCGTATCTTAAATTTTTAACAACCTAGTTTGAATAGTATCAACTTAGTTTCCATAGTATACAAACACTCTGCACATATATATCTCTATTCCCTTCCCTTTATATTGTTGTTATTACAGAGTTTATCCTTATACATTATATGACCATTAACAGTTGTGTAATTACAATTTCACGCATTCGCCTTTTAAATAATATTTTTAAAAGGCAGAAGTTACAGATGAAACCTAAAGTACAATAAGACTTTTAGAGCTGGTAGTTACCTTTACCAGCATTTTTTTTTCTTATGTCTTCAAGTGACTGTCAAATGTCCCTTCATTTCAGCCTGAAGGGCTCTCTTTGCCATTTCTCATAAGGCGGGTCTCTCAGCTTTTGTTTATCTGAAAATGTTCTGTTTCTCTTTTATTCTGGAAAGATAATTTTGTCAGATAGAGAATTCTTGTTTGACAGTATTTTTCTTCTTTTTCTTTCAAGAAAGGATCTCACTCCCATCACCCAGGCTGGAATGCAGTGGCGCAGTCTCAGCTCACTGCAGCCTGGACTTCCCAGGCTCAGGTGATCCTCCCGCCTCAGTTTGCTGAATAGCTGGGACTACAGGTGTGCACCATTACACCCAACTAATTTTTGTGTGTGTGTGTATTTTTAGTGGAAACAGGGTTTTGCCATATTGCCCAGGCTGGTCTCGAATTCCTGGGCTCAAGTGATCTGCCCACATCAGCCTCCCAAAGTGCTGGGATTACAGGCATGAGCCACCATGCCCTGCTGATTACATTATTTTTCTTTCAGAACTTTGAATGTGCCATCCTACTGCCTTCTACCCTCTGTGGTTGTTGAGGAGAAATGAGTGGTGAATTTTATTGAGGGTTCCTTTTATGCTGAGTCACTTCTCTGTTGCTGCTTTCAAGATTCTCTTTGTGTCTGGATTTTGACAATTTGATGATAATGTGTTTCACTGTGAATCTCTGAGTGTTCTGCTTGGAGTTCATTGAGTAACTTGAATGTGCATATTCATGTCTTTCAACATATTCAGGAAGTTTGGGGCCATTCTTTATTCAAACATTCTCTTCATATCTCTCTGTCTTCCCCTTCTGAGATTCCCATAATGTATATTTTAGTATGCTTGATGATGCCCCACAAGTCCCACATGTTCTATTCATTTTCTTTTTTTTTTTTTCTTTCTGCTTCTCAGGCTGGATACTTTCAATGTCTTATCTTCAAGTGGGCTGATCCTTTCTTTTTTTTTTTTTTTTTTTTTTGAGACAGAGTCTTGCTCTGTTGCCCAGGCTGGAGTGCAATGGCGTGATCTTGGCTCACTGCAAGCTCTGCCTTCCGGGTTCATGCCATTCTCCTGCCTCAGCCTCCCGAGTAGCTGGGACTACAGGCACCCACCACCACGTCCTGCTAATTTTTTGTGTTTTTAGTAGAGACGGAATTTCACCGTGTTAGCCAGGATGGTCTTGATCTCCTGACCTCGTGACCCACCCGCCTTGGCCTCCCAAAGTTCTGGGATTACAGGCATGTGCCAACTACTCATTTATTACACTTTTCAACTCTAGAACTTTTCTTTGGCTCTTTTCAATAATTTCTGTCTCTTTACTGATATTATTTTATTTATATATTGTTTTCCTGATTTCCTTAAGTTATTTGTTCATGGTCTCCTTTAGTTCAGTGAACATTGTGAAGATGGTTGATTTAACATCTTGTGTAACAATTTTAATTCCCAGGTTTCCTCAGGAACAAGTTCTGCCAAATTCCTTTTTCCTGTGAATGATCCATCCTTTCCTGTTTCTTTGTATGTTTTATAATTTTATGTTGAGAGATGGACATTCTGTGTATTACATTTTGATAACTCTGGAAATCTAATCCTGTCTTTCAGTGATTGTTGATTTTTGCTTATTGAAGGCTGAAGCCATTTTTTTGTAACTTTTCCAAACTAGTTTTGCAAAGTGCGTACTTCTTGTTGTGTGAGAGTGCTGAATTTTCTGTTTTCTTATCTCTGAAGTTAGTCAATGACCTGACAAAAGTTTCCTTAAGTGTCTCTCTCCAAAAAGAGAAAAACAAAAAACATTATTTCCTTAAATCCCCTCAACAGGGTTGCTTGGAAGCCTCTTCAGCCCATAGAGTTTTTTAACTGGTATTTAATAATGCCAGTTAAAACAATAGTCAGTTTTAGTGCTAACCCCTTGGAGTTCTAAAGTAGCAATCAGCAATCAAAATACACACCCTGAGTTTTAGAAGACAGGTCTCTATTGCCCACCCTGGCACCAGCAATCCTCACTAGGAATGTGGACTGCTGTCCACACTGCTGCCCATCACAGGGCTTGGGAATGGAAGATGGTAACCACTACTCAAAATGCTGAAATTCGGCAGCCTCTTCATCAAGCTCACTCTTGGACACTGCAAGCGTTCTACTAGACACCAATATTCCATAGCTACTTAACATAGTTCTTGCCAGCTCAGTTGTTGTTTTGGTAAAGGCACAGATTCCTGGAGCTCCCCACCCCACCATCTTCCATCTGGGCCTTAGTTTTTCTCAAATAGTAAATGAGAGGCTTGGAGTAGATGAATGAGTCACAGCCTAGAATCACCTGAAGGGCTTTAAAAACTAGTGATGCAAAGGTCTCACCCCACCTCACAGAATCTGATCACTGAAAGTGCAACAAGATGTCTCTCTCTTTTTTTTCAATAGACAGTACAGCTCTGATGCCCAGGCTAGAGTACAGTGGCACAATCATAGCTCATGGCAGCCTCAAACTCCTGGGCTCAAAAGATCCTCCCACCTCAGCCTCCCGAGTAGCTGGGACCACAGGCACATGCCACCATACTTGGCTAATTTGTCGTGTGTCAGGGGGGAGTTTTTTTAGTGTTTTTTGATATGTTGCTCAGGCTGGTCCTGAACTTCTGTCCTCCAGCAATCCTCCCGCCCTGGCCTCCCAAAGCACTGGGATCATAGGTATGAGGCACTGCACCCGGTCAAGGGGTGTCTTTGTTTTTTTTTTTGAGATGGAGTCTTGCTCTGTCGCCCAGGCTGGAGTGCAGTGGCATGATCTCGGCTCACTGCAAGCTCTGCCTCCCGGGTTCAAGCAATTATCCTGCCTCAACCTCCCGAGTAGCTGGGATTACAGGTGCACACCACCATGCCCAGCTAATTTTTGTATTTTTTTAGTAGAGATGGGGTTTCACCATGTTGGCCAGGCTCGTCTCGAACTCCTGACCTCAGGTGATCCACCCACCTCGGCCTCCCAAAGTGCTGGGATTACAGGCCTGAGCCACCACGCCGGCCTGGGGTGTCTCTTTTAAACAGTCTCCCCAGGGTATTCTCACACTACCAGATAGTAGCCCTGCTCCTGCTCCATAGATCACTCTTTGAGGAGCAGGATCCTTTCCAGGTGTTTATTTTCCACGTTTGGATTAATTTATTGAGGTTTTGACTCATAGAGAAACAGATTCTAGCCTCAAGGCAAAGTACTTGCTTTCCCCTCAAAGGCTACTTGAGAGACAACCAGGGACAAGCATGCAACTCTTCAAACACAGGCTAAAGGCTTCATAGCAGGAGGCTACTTACCAAATATTTTAGCCAAATGTTCCTCTCGCTCATTTGAACCTGATGCAAATGCAGCACTGTTCAAGCTCTTTTGTTGGGAATAGCCTACGGGAAAATAAACCATGGCTGTGATTAAGTCTTTCATTGGGTCTGCAGGTACTCCTTTTAAATTGATAGTCTTCTGCACGGCATTTTGAGGGGAGCATCATGCACTTGGCCTGAACCCACCTATTCTGAGTGTCACAGAGCATTCACGAAGTGTCTGCAAGCATCTGAAGTTCCAACACAACACCAGGGGCTAAGCTCATTTTCACATAGTCTCTTGACAGACAATATGCATTAGCATTGAGAGATTTGTGCACATGGCAGGTTTAACTCTAAAGGAAAACTGGTAGAAAGGCCTACATGGTATATGGCAAATGATTTCAAGTACAACCACTTTGATCCAATAAATGACAAATGCACAGTTCTCTGTTAATAAGACACTGATAAATCATTAAGAATAGACATACTTAATCATGCAAGCACTTTGCTAAAAACGTGTTCCTCAAAATGTATCTGCCAAGGGAGCATCACAAAACATGGTGCAGGGCAAGCTATTGAGATTATGCAGTGAAATATTCATATCTTTTCTCAATGGCTTGTGGAATGCATTGGCAGAGTGATTAGTTACTAAATTGCTTTACTGAGAGTCTTATAATTCATGGCACACATAGCTGGCTTATTCTGATAACTAATTACTCATTGTTACTTTTCTTCCTAATTCACATGATGTCCACCTTACAGGGTTTCTCTTTTCTTCATGTGATTTGGGGTTAATATGCATTATTTTTGCATATGTGGCCAGCTGCTTCCTCTCAGCATTGGCACTGGAGTGTCAGTGCTGGAGGAGAAATCAGCTCTGCTTCTCTGGGCAAATATTTTACAGAGGATGGGGTGGAATGACGGCAGAGGTGACAGGGAGGGACGCAGGAAGACATTGCTCTCCCAAGCCGGTGACTTGGGCACTCATGGGCAGTGATCTATGAAGCACTGGTGAATAGAAAGTGATTACACTTCTCATAGCTCCTGTTACAAGGAACAGTGAACCCCACTTGCAAACTGGGTTTCTGTCCTCTGCATAGCCTCCAGAGTGGGATCACCCCAAAATACAGGGATATTCACACTGAAGCCTATAGACTCCCATATTGGGAGGAAGACTGTAGAGGGGATTTCAGAGAGTTCTTCACATTTCAGTTTGGCTTTGCACCCCCCCCACCACAGTAGTTAATTTAAGGAATGCTAAAATGCTGGCATCGAATATTTGAGATAACACAGAGGTCTGTAAAGGTATGTGCACATGTCAGGTTAACGACATATACTTGCTTTTTTGTGTGTCTCTCTTTGTAATGGATCTGACTGCTGTTCTTGTTTCATCAAATGATGGGTCATACGGAACCTTGGAAAACACTTGCAGCAGAATTTCATCTCCAGTGAAGCAAACAAAGGCATGTTAATATCAGCAATATTTTGCTAAGTACCTAAAGCAGACTATGAATACAATGAATGCATGACACAAACTCAATGGATTTTGGACATCATGCTGTAAATGCCTTGGCTTTGGGAAGGAAACTCCAACTACCTAAATCATTTCCAAAACATTTTAATGGCATGAGACATTTGGGGCAGCAAACACCGCCCACTAAAGATATATGATCCCAAATCTCATGATACTCAGTGCCATAATTCTCCTTCTTCTTCCTCTTGTCATTCTGCCACACAAGCACTGGTGAGGCCCCCGATGATATCAGAGAAGCAGGCCTTTCCCAACCTCCTGCGCCAAAGCCACAGTGGCCTCCCCCAGATTGCTATGACACAAGAAAAATAAACCACTCTTTGTTTAAGCCACTGTACGTCAGGTTTTCAGGAAATTGCAGCCAGATGCATTCTTAACTGGTACAGCAACTATGGCACCACACAGACTGCCCTCACCGGGATGATCTTGACCTCTCAGTTTTATGACCCATTATTGTACGGAGGAACCAAGCCCACGCTCCTAAAGATCATAATGCTCCTGGAGACTGGCCTAGATCAGAAGACTGCAGATCATTCACACAAGCTTTCTCCCAGCCTTATCTCTGCACAGAAACAGTATGAGGTGCTGGGAGTTCAGAGAGGAAGGTGACCTGGTGTGTGGTGTGCCTCCCCGAGCCATCTAGATGGCGGGAAAGGCAGAAGTATACACAGATACAACCAGACATGACACAGCCACACAGAGCTACAAAGCAAAGGCCAGAGAAGACAGGAGGGGAAGAAAATCAGCTCGGCCTGCGGCAGCCAGAACACAAGTACACAACTAAGCAGACTTCCGGAGGATGAAGTGGGCCCTGCTGGTGAGGCTGGGTTCTGGATTCAGTTGACCACAGTATTTACTGAGACCCAAGGTCACTCCTGTTCACCGACATTCGATGTCTCTGTCAACTTCCTTCACCAACAATCTGGTGCTCATGATCTCACTCCAGCCCTGGTAGGCCAGTGTGTGACATGCAAGACACCTGGAAACAGCCTCTAGGAAACACTAGCTCATGAGCTACAAGCATCATGAAAAGCCCTTGAAGCAGTCATTGAAGGGGTGCTGCAGACCAGCCACAGCCCACACCAAGATCACACATGACTCACACACTCCACCCCACGCTTCGTGCCACTGAAGAAGGATGTGGAGCAGGGAGCCCAACCCCAGCACTTCCTGGGATGTGACTGCCTGGGACCCGACAGACGCAAAGGGGAAAGCTGTCCTCAGAGAGTTTTGAAGCTTGTCTACAAATGTTCTATCTGAAAATTGCACCTACAAAAACAGAGGTAGGAGCCATGGGGGCAGAAACAAAGCAGAACAGATTCTATACACTCGGAAATCTCTTTGTTTATAAAGCTGTTGCTAATTCATGAGGGTTACATTTTTAAAATATATTAAGTTCTCCTTCCCTTTTAAGTTCTCAGGCTTCTGGCTTCCCTGGGAAGAAGCAGTTCTACTTTCCCTTCCAGGCTTTCCTTGCTAAGTCACAGAAAACAGTCCTCACAAACCCCACTCATCCTGTATTTATTCTCAGTGCATTTCCAGGGCTGTTGGTCCTCGGTGGTTTCTACTCGCTTGATGTAACAGGAGCTCACCACAGAGACACCAGAAAATGAACCATCAGGGCCACCAGGACAATGAGGAGCTGCTCTCACCACCCCTCCTTGATGACCGTGCCGACCTACGAGTCCCTGGAAATGCTGCCCAGAGGGAACTGCAGAGTTGAGCCGTGGCCTCCAACGCCAAGGCCCACCTGGTGTGAGCTGGGCTGGTCAGTGGGCTCTTGAGGGGTGATGGGAGCTTCCCAAATCCCCAACCGGACTCCCATCTTCAGATGCAATCACTCCCCTCCCACACATATGGGGCCGAATTCAGAGACACTGGAGTCACCTGCAAGGCCGAGAACAAGGCTTCTGCCTCCTAGACAGCAGGTGCTGAGGGCACAGCTAGGGGGACTGCGAGTGATACCTGCATCTGCTCATTCATCCCCTCCTGGTCACCTGCCAGGCAGTCGTCTATGCAGACTGCCCGAGGCCTCTGTGATGGTTCCCATGCGGAGGAGCAAGCCCAGCGCTCCTGACACGGACAGCTGCCGGAACGGAGACCCATCGGGTGTCGAGAGATCTGCTCCCTTGCAAGCAGGAATGAACAGGCATCGCTCTGTGATCCGAATGCCTCCTAACCCAGGGGGAAGCATCAGCGCCACTCTCCCGGTTGCTCTTTCTCACACCTAAGGCGACCCTCAACCTTCACTCCTGACGCACAGCCCAGGCACCCTCAGGAGAGACTTCACTGGCATTTGGACAGCTTCCTTCAGCAGACAGCTGTGGTTCAGAACCCTTTTGTCCATCTCAGCTCTCTGCTAAAGACTTCCCTGGGCCTTAGTTTTTCTCACATGTTCAATGGAAGGTTTAGAGTGGAGACCAGTGAGTCTCAGCCTAGTGTCCCATGGAGGATTAGAAAACTACAAATGCGAAGGTCTATCCCCACACCCCAAAATCTGATGTGGGGTGTGTGTGGAATGTCTCAATTGTTAAAAACAGGATTGCCCCAGGGGTTCTCATGCACAGTTAGGGCTGAGAACCCCTGGAGGAGGTTCAGCTCGGCTTTGGGGCCTCAGAGCAGAAACTGGTGAGGCAGGTGTGTCACAGCTGGTGTGAGGTGGCATCTGACGCTGCAGTCCCACATGGCCCTGCTCTGCTCCACTCATGCTCAGTAGGGTCCTTTTGAGGTGTTTATCATCTGTTTTGCTTAATTTCCTGAGACTGTGACACGTAGACAGATTCTAGCCTCAAGGAAGAGCACCTGCCTTCCCTTCACAGCATTGGGAACAGGTTACCTGGGAGACAATGAGGACCACGCATGCAACTCTTCAAATCCAGCCTGAGGTTCCACAAGGATGGGGGTAACTCACCAAAGATTTTAGCCAAACCTTCATCAGGATTTTTTGAATCTGAGGAAAATTCAGGCCAGGTGCGGTGGCTCACGTCTTCAATCCCAGCGCTCTGGGAGGCTGAGGTAGGAGGATCACTTGAGGTCAGGAGTTCGAGACCAGCCTGGGAAACATAGGGAGACCCCGACTCTACAAAAAATAAAAAGTAATTACCTGGGTGTGGTGGTGTGCACCTGTGATCCCAGCTACTCAGGAAGCTGAGGCAGGAGGATCCATTGAGGTCAGGAGTTCATGACCAGCCTGGCCAACATGATGAAACCTCATCTCTACTAAAAATTGTATTTTAGTAATTACTAATTTACTAGTAACTTACTAATTTAGTAATTTATTAGTTTAGTAAATTTACCAGGCATGGTGGCACGTGCCTGTAATCCCAGCAACTTGGGAGGCTGAGGCAGGATAATCACTTGAACCTGGGAAGCAGAGGTTGCAGTGAGCCGAGATAGCGCCACTGCACTCCAGCCTGGGTGAGAGAGCGACACTCCATCTCAAAAAATTAAAAAATTAAAAATTAAATAAAATTAGATAGTGATGCTTCACAACTCTGTGAGTATACTAAAAACCACTGAATCATATACTTTGTAAAGGGTAAATTTGGCCAGACATGGTGGTTCACGCCTATAATTCCAGCACTTTGGGAGGCCAAGGTAGGAGGATCACTTGAGCCCAGGAGTTTGAGACCAGCCTGGGCAACATAGTGAGATCTCTATTTCTACAAAAATTTAAAAAATTAGCTGGGTGTGGTGGTACATGCCTGTGGTCCCAGCTACCTGGGAGGCTAAAGGGAGGATCCTTGGGCCTGGAATGTTGAGGCTGCAATTAGCTGTGATTATGCCACTGCACTCCAGCCCTGGGTGACAGAGGGAGACCCTATCTCAAAAATAGTAACAATAAATAGAAAAATAAAATAAAGGGTGAATTTTATTATATATTATATCTCTATAAAGTTATTACTAATTTCTTTTTTTTAGACAGGATCCCACTCTGTTGCCCAAGCCTGAGGGCAGTGGTATGATCACGGCTTACTGCAGCCTCGACTTTTTGGGCTCAAGTGATCATCCCACCTCAGCCTCCCTAGTAGCTGGGACCACAGGCACGCACCACCATGCATGGCTAATTTTTAAATTTTTTATACAGACAGGCTCTCATGATGTTGCCTAAGCTTGTCACAAACTCCTGAGCTCGAGGAATCCTCCTGCCTTGGCCTCCTAAAGTGCTCGAGTTACAAGAATGAGCCACTGTACCCGGCCTAACGCTGTTATTTTTTAAACAGTGTGTATATATAGATAAAATCAGGAGGGATAGTTAGCATATGGTGGTTCTTTATACTAATCTTTCTACTTTTGCATATGTTTGGAAATGCTTACAATGAAAAGTTAAAATACGCATGTACGCCACCCTCCTATAGAGCTCGGAATTTTGAGAAAGCTTCAAAGTTAGGAAAATGTTTTCAGTTACTCCCTTCCCCCATAAACACTGAATGGCAGATTGGGGGAGGTATAGAGGGTAGAGTAGGCAGAGCATCTGTGTTCCCCACACTGTGGGAGGGAACGCCCTCCTCTGCCCCACTTAGGCTTGAAGTGAGGCCCATGTTTCTCTCCAGCTGCCACAGCAATATACCTTGGATCCAGCAGAGAACAAAGAAGAGGGCCACGGCTCTGCTCATCTTTGCCTTAGTCCATGAACCACCATGGAGAAGCCAGTCTTCTGAAGGCCCTTCAGATTCAGCAGCTATGGATTCCAGGGTACCATGGAACCTAACGGTCTGTGAAGTCACACCCGGAAGTGAGGTGGGGCCTGCTCGACCATGAGAAGGGGCAGGGCCTGTGTCTGTGGACAGTGACGGTGGCTATGCTGGTGGCCCTGAAGTGACTGCCTCTCTGCTCACTTCCCTCAGCTCCCTGGTGCCTTTCTCCATCCTGCATGTCCTGAGGGCAACAGGATATTAACCAGGACTCTGAAGTCACAAGTGATAGAAGTTCAACTAAATTGGCTGAAGCGAATTGGAAGTAGCTAGAATAGCCAGAAAAATCCTATGATCAATCAAGACATCACAGCCAGGCGCGGAGGCTCATACCTGTAATCCCAGCACTTTGGAAGGCTGAGGCAGGCGGATCACCTGAGGTCAGGAGTTCCAGACCAGCCTGGCCAACATGGTGAAACCCTGTCTCACTAACAAAGTGTTGCTATTTATTGTATTAGGTAAAATTATAACACCAAAAATAGCATAGACCAATTGATACGCCCATTTTGTTACTCACATGTCGCTATTTCCCTCTATTACATTTTATAAGTATTAAACTGTTTTCAAAGGAAAAATCTATTTTAGTACCTTGTACTACACTTTTTTTCTAGTTTTTTTCTCCACGTTCATTTTGTAATGGGTCCCACAAATTATGTAGCCAGCCCTGCCCTTGAGCCTTCATGTTCTCACAGTGTGTTCCATGGCTGAGATGGCAGATATCTTTTAGGGGTAAAAACTTGCACAAAGAGTTATATAGGGCCAGGCACGGTGGCTCACGCCTGTAATCCCAGCAATCTGGGAGGCCGAGGCAGGCAGATCACTTGGGGTCAGGAGTTCAAGACCAGCCTGACCAACATGGTGAAACCCCATCTCTACTAAAAATACAAAAATTAGCCAGCTGCGGTGGCAAGTGCCCATAGTCCCAGCTACTTGGGAAGCTGAGGCAGGAGAATCACTTGCACCTGGGAGGTAGAAGCTGCAGTGAGCCATGATCATACCACTACACTTCAGCCTGAGCAACAGAGCGAGACTCTGTCTCAAAAAAGAAAAAAGAAAATAATCTGCATAGAAGTGGACCCGCACAGTTCAACCCTGTGTTGAGTAGGAGCCGACTGAATCGTCTCTCAGTTCTGGAGGCTGGAGGTCTGAGATCAAGACGTCAGCAGGGATGGTTCTTTCTGAGGCTGTGAGGGAAGTCTCTGTTCCAGGATGTGGGCTCAGATGTCCATCTTCTCCCTGGGCTTGCAAGCCATCTTCCCTCCATACACACCTGAGTCCACATTTCCTCTTCTAAGAACACAGGATCATACCGGATTAGGGCCTGCCCTAATGACCTCATTTTAACTTAATTTCCTCTGTAAAGACCCTATCTCCAAATACAGTCACATTCTCAGGTTCGGCGGGGTGGCTAGGACCGTAACAGCAAGTCATGTAATCCATAACAGCAGGTCATGGTAGCCACAGAAATCTTATTTCTCTAAAATACCTTCCAAAACAAAAACAAAAACTAGAATAAAAAATAACAAAGAATATATAAAACAACACAAAACCCACACCCTCACCATAACCAGAGGACAGAAAATGTCCAAATTCCAAATGACCAGTAAATAGAAAAATAAACGCTAACCCGGGCTCCATCTCTTTTGCTTCTGCTGCTGGCCTTTGCAAAGAGGAAACCTGGAGGTTCAAGAGGGTCTAAAATCTCCACCCTGAGTTTGCAAATGCTGAAAGTGTAACCTGGTTGATCAGTACAAATACCCAGGGGTGGAAGTGCCCTGGAAACAGGAGATTGGTGAGACTCTCTCTCACCAATGGACTCTCTCTCCCTCTCTAAAAAAACAATGATGTTTATTCAGGAACGGGCATTGCAATGGGAATAAGTATGGATGTGTTCCAGGAGGTAAAGGGAGACATTTTTTAAAGAAAAAATGAAAAGGGTTATATAGGCTGTTATAAGACAATCATCTTCGGGGCCAGGCAGGGTGGCTCACGCCTGTAATCCCAGCACTTTGGGAGGCCGAGGCAAGCAGATCACAAGGTCAGGAGATCGAGATCATCCTGGCTAACACGGTGAAACCCCATCTCTACTAAAAATACAAAAAATTAGCCGGGCATGGTGGCGGGCGCCTGTAGTCCCAGCTACTCGGGAGGCTGAGGCAGGAGAATGGCATGAACCCAGGAGGCGGAGCTTGCAGTGAGCCGAGACCGCACCACTGCACTCCAGCCTGGGTGACAGAGTGAGACTCCGTCTCAAAAAAAAAAAAAAACTTAGCTGGGCGTGGTGGCGGGAGCCTGTGATCCCAGCTACTTGGGAGGCTGAGGCAGGAGAATTGCCTGAACCCAACAGGTGGAGGTTGCAGTGAGCCCAGATTGCGCCACTGCACTCCAGCCTGGGCAACAGAGACTGTCTCAAAAAAAAAAAAAAAAAAAAAAAAGAGAGAGAGAGACCTGAAGGTGCCTCATATACTTTTCAGCGACATTCATGCATATGACAGTCTACACTCGGTGTCTGCTTTCTCTTTGCTTTTACTTAGCAATGTGTCCTGATATGTTTCATATGAAATTATATAGCACTCATTATTTTTAATGGCTACACAGTGATCTATTTTATGAATGTATAGACACTAGATGCAAATGAATACATACCAATGACTTCATCTGCATAAAGTTCAGAAATAAGCAATACTAATATGTTTTCAAAATTCAGGATAGAGGTCACCTTGGAGGAGGAACAGGTCAGAGACAAAGGGGTAGGAGCTGACGGGGGGCTGTTCATGCTATTAGGAAAACAGGAGCCTAGAAGAGACAGGGTGACACCATTTTAAAATCAACTGCATCTTTTTTTTTTTTTTTTTTTTTGAGACAGAGTCTGGCTCTGTCACCCAGGCTGGAGTGCAATGGTGCGATCTGGGCTCACCACAACCTCCATCTCCCGGGCTCAAGCCAACCTCCCACCTCAGCCTCTGGAGTAGCTGGGACTACAGGCGCACAACATCATGCCCGGCTAATTTTTGTATTTTTTGTAGAGACAGGGTTTTACCATGTTGTCCAGGCTGGTCTCAAATTCCTGGGCTCAAGCAATCCACCCACTTACCCACTTTGGCCTCCACAAGTACTGGGATTACAGGCATGAGCTACCGTGTCCATCTGAACCCCATCTTTTTTTTTTTTTTTTTTTTTTTTTTTGAGACGGAGTCTCACTCTGTCGTCCACGCTGGTGGCGCGATCTCGGCTCACTGCAACCTCCCCCTCCCGGGTTCAAGCGATTCTCCTACCCCAGCCTCCTGAGTAGCTGGGACTACAGACGCATGCCACCACGTCCAGCTACTTTTTTGTATTTTTAGTAAAGACACGGTTTCACCGTGTTAGCCAGGATGGTCTCAATCTCCTGACCTCGTGATCTGCCCACCTCGGCCTTCCAAAGTGCTGGGATTACAGGCATGAGCCACTGCGCCCGGCCCCAACTCCATCTTAAAACTAGCAAGGCACATTCCTTGCTAGTCCCAACCCATGGTCATAAGATGCTATGGCTAAAAGAGCAATTTAGTAATGCCTGCAAGGACAAACTCCTACGACAACAAAATGTCCAGATGCTCCAATATTGCCTAACAATATATGATTTAAGATAGTTATACTTACAGGACTCAATGGCTCACGCCTGTAATCCCAGCACTTTTGGAGTCCAAAGTGGGTGGACTGCTTGAGCTCAGGAGTTCGAGACCAGCCTGGGCAACACAGCGAAAGCCTGTCTCTACTAAAAATACAAAAAAATTAGCTGGGCATGATGGTGCACACCTGTGGTCCCAGCTACTTGGAAGGCTGAGGCAGGAGGATAGCTTGAGCCTGGGAGGTGGAGGTTGCAGTGAGCTGAGATCAGGCAACTGCACTCCAGCTTGGGCAACAAGGTGAGACCCTGTCTCAAAAAAACAAACAAACAAACAAACAAACAAACAAAATATATATATAGAGAGAGAGAGAGAGTCATGCTTTGATGTATTTATGCATTAAAATGCCAAGGATAACTTTCTTTAAATCAAAAAGCACTAAATTTTGTTATGCTGTCAGCCCACCCTCATGTAGACATAGCTTAGTTTTTACATAGGTAAGACCCCATATAAAAAGAGTTTAATATAAAGAGGGTGTGTTCCCCCTCTTGCTTTCTGAGGATGGCCTACTCTGTAACTGAGTAGCTTTCAATAAACAATCGCTTCTCACTGCACTCTGCAACTTGCCTTGAATTTCTTCTGGGCAAGATCCAATAACCCTCCCTTGGGGTCTGGATCGGGACCCCTTTACCAGCAACAATATTGTTTCTTGAACTCAGTGGTGGTTATGCAAGTGTGTCCACATTTTAATCATTCATTGAAATGTACACGTACACTTGTGATTTCTGCACATTTCTGTATGACACTGTGCTTCAATTTTACAAATTTTAAGCTCACAACTCACTGGGAGAGGTATATATACAGGGAAATAACTATGGATCCGTTTGGTAAACAAATGTAGAACTCAGCTATCTTGCACTCTTGAAGCAGCTGACTCCAGTGCCGCAGGGGGCTACCTGCGTGCCAATTCCAAGCCCAAAAATCTTCGGCAGGTTACCAAAGTGTGAAGACCCTGACTGAAAAATGGGAGTAATAATACAACTACCTGATATTGTTGCAAGGATTTAATATAACGATTTAATATAACCTATGTAAAGTGGGCAGAAGTGCTCCGCAGGCACAGAGCAGGTGCTCAATAAATGCCAGGACCAAAATACCACAAAACTGTAATTTTTATGAGGAAAAGGATCTTTTCTTCAGTGCTCAACGAGGAAATATTATGGGGCCGTGCGCAATAGCTGACGCCTGTAATCCCAACGCTTTGGAAAGACTAAGCGGGAGGATTACTTAAGCTCAGGAGTTCGAGACTAGCCCGGGGAACATAGCGAGATCCCTTCTCTACAAAAAAAAAATTTTTTTAATTAGCTAGCGTTGCGCGGTGGCCGTATGGTGGCCAACAAGGTTTATCCGAAGCGCGATTATTGCTCATTGAAAACTTTTCCCAATACCCCACCGTGACGACTTGCAATATAGTCGACACTGGCCATTTTTAACAGTCTCTACGGAGACTATTTCAGTAAAAACAAATAAATAAATAAATATGGTGCGCGCCTGTAGTCCCCCCTACCGGCTGGCGCGGGAGGATCGCTTGAGCCCAAGGTTTCCAGCCTGAGCGACAGAGCAAGACACCTTATCTAGAAAAAAAGAAAAAATAAATATTTTGGGTGAAATATCCAGGGCCAGCCTCCTTGGAGAGGGCGCTCTCACCAAGGAGCGTGGCCCAAGGTGCTGGGACGCAGGAAAGACGTCTTCCTGGACCGGTGAATTTCCAGCTCCACAGACTCCGGCCGCGCCCGCACATCAGCCCAGCTCCACTTTCTGCCACCCACGTCCCCTTTAAGACGGAGCCATGACATCATCCCAGACACTGCGCAGCCTACCTTGGCAACGCCGCGACAACTTTTTTCCGGCAGACCTCAATTGGCTGGCCAGCCTCCTGAGGCCCCGCCCCCTTCGCGCAGCCAGCCCCGGGCACCTGCTGTCAATCGGGCCAGGTGGGAGCGATGATTGGCCGCCGGGCCCGCCCTCCAAAAAGCCCCGCGGGGCTCGCGTAGGCTGCAGGCTCGGGGAGGGAGGGGAGCGGCGCCGCGTCGGGAGCCGCCGCCGTCCCGGTCCTCCCGCCCGCCCGCCCATCCGGTCCCTCCTGCAGCCCGCCTGCTGGGCAGGGCCGGCGCGGCCCGGCCATGGAGTCCTACGACATCATCGCCAACCAGCCTGTGGTCATCGACAACGTGAGGCCCGGCAGCCAGGGGGAGGGCGGGCGCCCCGCCCCCGGGGGCGCACGCGACGGCGCAGGGAGAGACCCCCGCCCGCCTCGGCGCGTCCTCCGCTCAGTGCGTGGCTGTCGCCCCCGCCGGGCCGCTGGCTTCGCCCCGGGGGCGCGCGCCCGCTTGGCCTTGTAAGGCCGGCCATGGGGCGAGCCCCCTTGCCTGCGTCGCAGAGCCCCTTCCCCGACCCCTCCCCTAGTCGGGCGGGGAAGTTCAGGAGAGCTTGAGTCACAGCCGGGCGGCCAGGCGGGGACGCGCCCCGGACTCTTCTCAGTTGAGAGTGCGGTTCCTGGGCAGGTTTCGATACCAGTCCCTTTCCGCGTCCTTCGGCCCTGGCTCTGGCTGCCTGGCGGAGGTGGGGTAGCATTTGTCCTTTGCACACTGCTGGCTTTATCTTTGGGGCTGCACCCCGAGGCAACAAATGCAGGATGTTCTGTCACCCACATGTCCACCACCATCTGGTTTGCCTTTTGGCTACTTTGACTTTCTCCTTAAATGCTCCCTGTGCTGAGCAAACATTCCACAGCCAGCAGGGCAATGGAGAGTTCATGGCCACTCTTCCCAGTATCAGCAAGCAACTTGGGGTGATCGTTTGGAAGCCTCAGAGGAAAGATGTCATCAGGCTTCCTGCAGCTTTGTCCTTCAGCAGTGGGGCTCGGCTTGCTTTCGGCTGCCTTAGGAAGATTTCTGGCTTCCGAGCTCTGATATGGGGAGAAGATAAGGGCTGGGATCTTTGAGTCTGCCCCTAGCTGGGTATCTGCGTCTGGTGTGCGGGCCTTGGAGTTTTTGGTAATGACTCAGTTGTGCTCTTTCTGGGATCTGTCTCCCTCCCGCATGACCTCGTGGGGTCCCTGAATGACTGTTTTTGAGTACCCATGTGGGCTCCCTGAGTCACAGCAGGGGATGTTTAATAAGGAGGTTAGCCCTGAGCTTGGGGACGTGCTGTCACACCAGCAGGACGCTGCAGGAAGGAGCAGGCTGCTTCCTTTGTTGATGTGCAAATAACTCGTATAGGCTAATCAACAGGCTTATAAGTTAAAAAGGCTACCGCTCGGCCCCTTAGGGATTCCAGCCCCTCCTGTGTAACTTGGAGATGTTTGTTTCTGCTGCAGACTCAGAGGGTTGCGATGAAGAGTGGTGGGGCTGAGTTGAGAAGCTGATCCCTTCGCTGGGTGGGAGGTTTCTAACTGACCCGTTCTTTGGGGGATCCTTAAGTCCAGCTTCCAGGTGGGGGCAGCGATAGGACCAAGTTCTCCTAGTAGTCTCTGGGAAGCCACTTGAGGGAAGCTGCCAGTCATCCCATGCACCCATTGGTCTTCTCCAGCAGGCCCTGTAGGTGGTCCATGTTCCATGCCTTCTGGGTTCTTGGGGGAGAAGGAAGCTGTTAAAAAAAAAAAAAAAAACCCCACGCAGAGGGGTTTCTTCTAGCTTTTGGGAGTAGCATGTGCTATGGAATCCTCCTGCTGGAGCCAACCATTAGTTGTGCAGAGGAAGGTGCCCTTCGTGGTTTCTCTATCTCTGTATTATTGACATTTCTGGGCTAGCTCATTGTTGGTAGTGCAGGCTCGCCTGTGCATTGTAGGATGTTTAGCAGCATCCCTGGCTTCTGCCCACTAGATGCCAATAGCATCCCCCACTGCATGTCCCCTCTCCCCAGGTGCCAGGCATTGCCAAATGTTGCCAGAGCAGGGGGATACAAAATTGCTCCCAATCTTGAACCATAGGTGTACTTGTAAATGATCCTGGCAGGGTCCCTGGCTTCCTCCTTGGCCTGTCTTGACGGGGCAGCCAGCCCTCTCCATTGTGGGGGACTGGCTTCATCTGGTGGTGCATGTGGGCAGCTAAACTTTGTTTTTCCTTGCAGGGTTCGGGGGTGATTAAAGCTGGCTTTGCAGGAGACCAGATTCCCAAATACTGTTTCCCAAACTAGTAAGTGTGGCTCAGGCAGCAGCTTCAGTCCTTTTGTTTACCTTCTGTAAGAACATTGGCCTTCTGTCACAGGGCTCTTTGAAGACAATTTTTGCCCTGACCTGTATGGAAAACACCAAATTTGTGAGGTTGACACTCTTGAGAGAGCACTGAAAGAACAAGACAAGCGTTCTAGGGTTCCCCTTTGTCTTTGGAGTCTCTCGTTTTGGTCTTGTTGAGCCAGCAAGGAGGAAAAGCAACCAGCATTTCCCTGGGGATGGGGTGTGGTAGCAGCAGCAAGAATAAAGGGAGACACCTCCGAGGGGAGCCCTAAACTCGGAGCAGGAAGAGTGAGGAATTAGATGCACAGCCACCCTTTCCTCCCTGGAAGTGTTTTCTGCCGGGCTTGTTTTCAGACTCTAGAAAATGTCTTGTTTCAGTTAAGAGGGGATCCTTTGCCCTGTATGGTACTGGTGGGGGCGGGAATAAGAGAATTGCAAACCCAGAGAGCCTGGGGTGCCCCTTGCACCCGCCACGAGCCCACTGGGAAAGTTGCCCTTAGGAGCACCTCTTCACAAATCCTGGAGGCTTTGGAATGAGTGGCCTAAAGGCAGGGGGCAGCAGGGGATCCTAGGTCCTGAGTGACAGGCTAGCCTGAGCCCGGCCTGGTCTGGGACAGAGCTAGCATGGTGCTCCCTGTCAAGCTTCTGCATTCCTGTCTGACTGCGTGGGTACAATTAGAGGTTCCTTTGCCTTTAGTGGTAGCTCATCAGATCCTATAGTTTCCAAGAACTGAATCTCTGATCCAGAAGCGCTGGCAGTGGGGTACGGCGCTTGACTGAGTGAGAGCAGGGTGCGCAAGGGAGCCCTGACCCAGCTTCCTGGGGCTGTCCTCCCTCAGTCTGTGGATGGTGACGGCAGCCCTGCCCCACTGAAGTCAGGAGCGTGGGCTGAGTCACTGTGGCTGCAGGAAGCTGACCCTCTGCAAGGGCTGGGCCATGGAGGGCTGGGTTCTGGCACTCAGACACGCAGCTGTCTCTGCTGACCATGCCTTCTGACCCTGAGCTTCTCATCCTGGCTAGGCCCCTTCTCTAGCCCCGAGCCCCATAGGCCCCAGTTCCAACCTGTGCACCCCAGCCACATCCTGGTGTTTGGAGGCCAGGTACCCTCTGGGCAGCTATGGTTGGATTTCAGTTTTTCTGGACACAAGCTCCGCCATGCCCCCTGCCCACCTTGCTGACGTTATCCGTCCTAACAGTGTCGGGCGGCCCAAGCACATGCGGGTGATGGCTGGAGCCCTGGAGGGGGACCTCTTCATCGGACCAAAAGCAGAGGTAACACCGAGGAGCCGGCCTTTCCCTGGGTGTGGGGTCCTCAGTTGCAGGGGAATGGCATATGTGAGAGGCCCATGTTCTTGGGCCTCTGCTGGTGACCTCCCGGGTACCTCCTCCAGGCTCCAGCTGGGAAGTGCTGTGCAGGGGCACCTCCCCCTGAGATGGGGCAGCAGTTCCTTTTCTACGGATCATGGGTAGAGCTCATCATGTCCTGTCTTTTAGAAGCTATTTGGAAGCTACAGAACCAAGAACTGATCAAAAAGTGATATAAGAGTCAGAATCACACACACTTGATGTCTGCTCTAATGAGGGCCATGGGGCCGCCTCTCGCAGTGGAGCCGGAGTGTCCCACCAAGGGGCTGCATGGCCTGATCAGACCCTCAGGAGAGCATGTGTGGGTGTGGGGAGAACAGCAAGCTGAGCTTGGCCAAGGGCAGTTTAGGCGCCTGAGGAGCATTGTGTCGGGTGCTGGGGCATGGGGCATGCATGGTTCTGGGCCCAGAAAGGGGAGGCCTGAGCTGGAGGTGCAGAGGGTGGGGGTCGCGCAGATGGGGTCCGTAGGAGCCGAGGTGGTGAGAGGAGCTAAGTGGTGCTAGGTGAGAAGGGGCATGGCTGGGGGGACATCGAAGGGCAGGTGGAGGCAGCATGTCAGTGCAGACGGAACTGGTGAGGACCGGCCAAAGGGCTAGGGGGAGAGGCGCACGTCAGGTGGCCCAGGAGGGGCTGTGTTGGGCGGCTGCAAGGTGCCAGCGCTGGCCAGAGGGGAGCTGGCAGAGTGTGAGGAGAATGTGGGGGATGTGCCGGCAGTGAGAATGGGGAAGAAGAGGGCCTGCAGATTGCGGGGCACGCTGCCACCCTCTCTGATCCCCCCAGCTGAAGCTAGCTGGGCTCTGAGAGCCTAAGAAGCTGGTGGGCAGGTGAGCCCATGCTGAGTTCAGGACCTGCCACAGACCCTGGGACACCCAGCAGGGGTGGTTCTGGTCAGGGCAGGTGAGGTTCTGGTCAGGGCAGGTGAGGGTCAGCTTCCAGGAGGGCGGAAAGCAACCGCAGAGCAAGGGCCGGGTGCCACACCTCCCTTCCCACCCCACCAGGAGCACCGGGGGCTGCTGACCATCCGCTACCCCATGGAGCACGGCGTGGTGCGAGACTGGAACGACATGGAACGCATCTGGCAGTACGTCTACTCCAAGGACCAGCTGCAGACCTTCTCGGAGGAGGTGTGGCGGCTGCCCCTCCTGCATGCTCCGCATTCTCCTGGCTGTGCCCCTCTCCTCTGCATCCCTCCTCGCCGGGCTCCCACATTTCCCCTTTGCATTTCTAGAGGGCCTGCTGCCTTTCCGTGTGTGTCTGGGTGCGCATGCGTACCCAGTGGCTGCTAGGCAGAATCTTCCAGAGAGCCGGATCTCTGGAACAGTAACTGCCAGCAGATAAAGGGATGGGGCCCTCAGGAGGGGTAGGAGGCTGAGCCGCCTGTGCGCCAGCGGGTGTGGTTCTCTGGAAAGAGCCTTTTAGGGCCTTGCAAGTTTCCTCCTCGGATGTCTACAACTGTCCTGTCCCTTGCAGCATCCTGTGCTCCTCACGGAGGCCCCGCTCAACCCGAGTAAAAACCGGGAGAAGGCGGCAGAGGTGTTCTTTGAGACCTTCAATGTGCCGGCCCTGTTCATCTCCATGCAGGCTGTGCTCAGTCTGTGAGTGCCCCCTAAGCCTGGCCTCCCTGAGTCCTGTCCTCCCTGTGCCATCCTCCTGCTTGCCATGACCAGGGTCTGACTTCCCTGGAAAAACAGCCCCTTGATGACTGTTCCTCTAGGGAGTCCCTCGTATCCTTTCTTCAGACTAGATAATGCAGACGTGCCAGGGTTCCTCCCCTGGGTGAGGAGGTCCCCGTGCCTCAGTGGCTGAGGTGAGGGGATGCTGACCTGGTGACAGGTACGCAACGGGACGCACGACAGGAGTGGTTCTAGACTCAGGGGACGGGGTCACTCATGCCGTGCCCATCTATGAGGGCTTTGCCATGCCTCACTCCATCATGCGGGTGGACATTGCCGGCCGCGACGTCTCCCGCTACCTCCGACTCCTGCTGCGCAAGGAAGGGGTTGACTTCCATACCTCGGCTGAGTTTGAGGTTGTCCGGACAATCAAAGAGGTGACGAGGGGCGAGAGGGTGTGGACACGACCTGGGGTGAGGAAAGGGTGGCACCAAGGCACAGGTGTCCCAGGTGCAGCCTTCTGAGGGCTGTGTCCCTGTCCCCGCAGCGAGCCTGCTACCTGTCCATCAACCCACAGAAGGATGAGGCTCTGGAGACGGAGAAGGTGCAGTACACGTTGCCGGACGGTAGCACGCTCGATGTAAGTGGCCGGGCCTGGCACTGGAGTGGCAGCTGATGCCCAGCCTGGGGGAATGGGTAGCCTGCTTCTCCAGGAAGCCTGTCTGCCTCAATCTTGTACACTAAAGGTGGGGCCTGCACGATTCCGGGCCCCCGAGCTGCTGTTCCAGCCGGACCTTGTGGGGGATGAGAGTGAGGGGCTCCATGAGGTGGTGGCCTTCGCCATACACAAGTCCGACATGGACCTGCGCCGGACACTGTTCGCCAACATCGTGCTCTCAGGTGGCTCAACGCTTTTCAAAGGTACTGTGGCTTGAGAGTTGGTGGTGATGAGACGAGGCCCAGGGCAGCTGGACCCTTAGAGAGTATACCCCTACCCGGAGCCATTTTCTGTTGGCTTTTTGGTGGTGCTCAATGAACATTTTTTTTTTAACAGACCAAAATTTAAAATTAAATTTTGTTTACTCTGTGAATAGAGGAGAAGTTTACACAAGCTCTAAAGTGTACTGTGAGTGTTGAGCAAGGAGCATGTGCGGCTTCATCTCACGCTGCCTCTGTGAGGACGCAGGGCCTGCAGGCAGCCATGGGGCTGGATCATTTCTCAGCCTTGCCCTTCATCCTGGGAAGAGCTGCTGATAGAGGGCCAGCAGTAGCTGGGGGCCCTGAAGGCTGGGTGCGGGAGCTAGCAGCAAGGAGGCCGGGTGCAGACCCCAGGCTCAGCCAGCTTTGTGTTCACAGGCTTCGGAGACCGATTACTCAGTGAAGTGAAGAAGCTTGCCCCAAAGGATATCAAAATCAAGGTGAGGTTACAGAAACTCCCCCTGGGGTGCTAGG
The DNA here is from genome assembly GCF_028885625.2 of Pongo pygmaeus. Taxonomy (NCBI): domain Eukaryota; kingdom Metazoa; phylum Chordata; class Mammalia; order Primates; family Hominidae; genus Pongo; species Pongo pygmaeus. The sequence continues at coordinate 27,258,900 of NC_072385.2, read as the reverse complement.
GCACTGGCAGCCTTGGCATGGGGAGGAAGGGTTGATGCTGCCCCCAGACCCGCTCACCAGCTCACGTCCACCTAGTCCTGCTCTTCCCAGTGCCGCTGCTGCCACTCCCCAGCTGATGCCTTTGCTGTCAGGCTTCAGGACCTGGGGAAGGTGACCCCAAGGCTGGGAGGATGGCTTCTGGGTGGGGACCCACAGTTAACGTGGCCACTTCTTCCCTCTAGATCTCGGCCCCGCAGGAACGGCTGTACTCCACGTGGATTGGGTGAGGCGGGGCTCAAGGGAGGGCTCTGGGAGGAGATCACTTTACCCTGGATGCTCCTCCCATGGTTGGCCTAGGCCACTTGGAGGTGGGTGGATTTCCCTCCCAAATTAGGGAAATGGAACTCTGAGCGCCCGGGAAGGTGGTTGGCTCCCTGACAGGTCCACAGCAATACTATCCCTCCATCCCCACAGCGGCTCCATCCTGGCCTCGCTGGACACTTTTAAGAAGATGTGGGTGTCCAAAAAGGAGTATGAAGAGGATGGCTCCCGTGCTATTCATCGCAAAACTTTCTAGTGCCCAAGGAGGGTGGGGCATGTTGGGAGAGGGGGAGGGAGGGGAGCCAGAGCCTTTAACCCTTTTTGGTCTGGGCTCGTATACTAGGCTTAGGGTCCCCTGCATGCCCTGAACCCCTGGGTGGGCGGCACAGCAGTGCCCCCCTGCAGCCTTCCCCTGTACACACACACGACATGCACACACAAGTAACATTGAGCTGCATGGACAGGAGCCTTGAGCTGGCGTGTGGGAATTAAGCGCCATGTCAGGCTGTTGTGGGTATCCCCCTGGCAGGGCCAACTGGGCCTGTGGTTCTCTGCTCCGACTCTCAGGGCTGCCTCCCTGAGCTCCAGGGCCAGAATGCCTGGATGCCTGGGTAGCCAGTTTGGGGAGTGGGCTGCAAGGGGCAGCCAGCAGCTCCCACTGGTGTGTCAGTGCATCCATTGCCACCTCCTGTTCGTGACCTGACAGGGTGACACAGCCCCTTTCACACTCTGTCCTCCTATCTTCCTGGGTAGATGCCCTGGTGTAGGGCTGAGTACTGAATGGTCTTCCATCCCCAGCAAGGGGGTGCAGCCCAGGGTCAGGCCCTTCAGAGCCAGGGCAGAGGATGCACGGTGGCCAGAGCTGCTGCACTATCCTTTTCAGAGCACTTCATCCACTTGCTCCTCCCTCTACCCTTGGCATCCTGGGTGGGAAAGGGTTGATGCTCACCATTTATTGAGGGGAAGCCACTTAATAAGGAGTCAGACTTAAAAGGGGGTGGGGGATATTTTCTTACCTCACCCAAGAAAGATGTCGTCACTTTTGCTGTGGCCAGGGCCCCACCTCCCTCTCTCAGATATGTACAATAATTTAACACGGTTGCCTGAAAAAGAAACTTTTGTAAATGATTATAGTAATAATTATGGACAAGGCCCAGTGTGTGGCTGTGTTTTCTTGTGACCCTCTGTGCTGTTGTTTGCTCTTCCATCCCTGGGGACTTTGAGAGAAAGGACCAGAGCGAATGCAGCAAGGCACTGGCTCTAGCTCAGCAGTGTGAGGGTTTCAGTGGTTGGTCCGCCAACATGGCACAAAAGGCCTCAGGAGGCTGGGCTCTCACCCTGCAGCATAATTCCCTCACCTGTTACCTCCCTTGCTGCAGTCCACCAGGGGAAGTAGAACCAGGCTACCTTCTTTGCCCCCGGACCCTGGACAGGCCTGTTTGGGCACCTCTGCTAACCCCATTCAGCCAGGGCTAAGGCTGGTGGACACCAGCAATGATGCAAGCTCACACCTTCAGACAAGTCAGGATGGGGAAGGCAGGGAGAGGCAGAGAGGCTGTGAGCTTAGCCAGGCCCTAGAGGAATAGGCAGAAGAGCAGGGAGAGGAAGGGCAGAAGGAGCAGTGAGGAATTAGGGTTTGGAGAATGTGTGCTCTTTACTTCCTTAAGTGTTTGAGCACCTACAGTGTTTCCAGGATGGTGCTGTGTGTTTGGGGCCAATGGTCAACAAGTTATATCCTTGCCCTAACAAATACACACGTCAAGGGAGTAAGACAGATGGGCCATTTTAATACAGAGTTGTGGGGGCCAAGGCGTTAGGCATCTAGCCCAACAGGTGGGTCAGGCCAACTTGCAAGGGCCCAGAGGTTAGCCAGAGAGGGGGAAGGCATTCTACGCAGATGTGAGAGCTCAAAGAAGCACCTGGGACCAGTGGGGCTGGAGAGGAAGGCAGGGACCCAATGCCCAGTCAGCAGGGAAGGGTCAGTGGTCTGTGGCCATTGTGTGAGATGAACCAAAAAGGTGGGTTGAGCTGGCACGTGGAGGATTGTTAGCTGTGTCCTGGGAGATGGGTGGCCAGCCATAGAAAGATGGTGACCAGAGCAGTGTCTTGTAGGCAGTTGGGGTTTGTTGGAGGGCCGAGGGCAGGCCCAGGACTGAGGAGATGAGGTAGGAGTGGGGAGAGTACTGAGGCCTGTCTGCCAAGGCGTTTTGTGAGGCTTTGTGATCACAAGGCAGTTATGCTTGCACTGGCCCTCAAAGGGAAAGCAGAATTTGCACGGAGAACTCTATGTTAGGGCACCCTCCAGACCAGTTCTTCCCCCAGGGGTCTGTTAATGGCACCACTGGCTCCCTGCCTCCCAGGTTAGAGCCTTATCCATCGACACTTTCCTCTTCCCTGTCTCTCCCACTCTGTCAGTCACCAGGTTGTGTGGTTCTTCTGTAGTACCTTTCCCACTGGTCCTTTCTTTTCCAGCACAGCCACTGCCACCGTAGCTTATGACCACAGCTCCATTCCCTGGCCACCCAATCTATTTGCTCGTGGATCTAAAGCCCAGATAATATTGGTTCTGACACCTCCTACTCCAAAGTGTCAAGTGGTTCTCCACTGCCTGGTGACATGAAACAATTGATGTGATGCTGGTAAAACCACCTTCATGAGCCACATGGTGTGTTTGACTCAGGCCCCTTGAGATCTGTCCTTCCCTGTTTTAGGTTTACCCCTCATGTCCTTTGCCTGCTAGCCTTCAGGCATGCTGTTCTCTCCATGGGAATGACCTTCGCTTGTGCCTGTCAAAATCTTGTCCTTTAAGGCAAAGCACCATCCTCTGTACCCCCTATTCTGGCAGGTTTAAGTGCTCAGACTCTGCCAGCTTCTTACTGTTGGAAAAAGCTACAGATGAGGAAGGTAGTACAACTGGAATGAAGCCTGTGTTGGATTGGAGTTGGAGGTAGTATGAAGTCATGGTTTTAATATACATACAGATAGATACCAAAATAAACACATCTGTGTGTGAGAGCCAGCATTAGAACATACACATGTATTTCCTAGCCCTGTCTGTTGGGAAGGTCTGGAAGCAATGACACTACAATAGCAATGAGCACATACAATGTCCAGATCTTGGTTTCTAAATACCATTCTGGGAAAAAGTTCTTTATTCTGTACTTGTAAATAGTTTAATACCATTAGTGTGAGGCCTGTGTTCTTCCTTGGTGAGGGAAGATGGGCTCCATTTTCTAAACTAAGCTCAGATAGAAGCCACTTCCACCCAAGAGCAAAGGTTTGGTCCTAGCAGGGGACATGACATTTCCCCTAGGACAATTCCCTGAAACGGAAAATAATAGATGAGCTTGGAATATTCTGTGGTGCCATAAAGTAAGGAAGTGAAAAAGGGAAGGGCTTGTCTAAAGGACACAAGAACCAACTAGAAGGAGCACCCAATGCTCAAATCTGTAACGGATGATAAGCCATGGCATAAAATATGTGTGAGTCATACTCATGCAAATAAATAACTGAATAAATGTATACATGGGGAAGAAGGGACAGTTCTCACTTATGGTAAAATTCCAATTGATGTCAAAGGAATTGTGCAAAAGAAAGTCACCATTGAGGAAACACCATAGTGATCATTGTTGCAGGTAAGAATGGAGACAAAAATCAGTGGGCAAAAGTAAAGACATTTGTGTTGTCTCTATTCCTCCACAAGATACTTATTAATTACAAAAGGAGAAATAGTAACTTTATGGTGGAGAGACATTGACACTACCTTAACCAAATAATCAGAGTATACATCCCCAGTAATAAGTCATTGTCTCTGTTTTCTTTTTTTAAGAGGATCTCACTCTTGTGGAGGCTGGAGTGGAATGCAGTGGCACAATCATGGCTCACTGCAGCCTCCATCTCCTGGGCTCACGGGATCCTCTTGCCTCAGCCTCCAAGTTGCTGGGGCTACAGGCGTGCACCACCACACCCCACTAGTTCTTATTTTTTTGTAGAGATGGGGGTCTCACTGTATTGCCCTGGTGAGTCTCAAACTCCTGGCTTCAAGTACACCTCCTGCCTCAGCCTCCCAAAGCACTGGGATTACAGGCATGAGCCACCAAGCCCAGCCATAAGTCATTGTCTCTTTCTTTGCTTTTTTGAGATGGAGTCTCTCTCTGTTGCCCAGGCTGGAGTGCAGTGGTGAGATCTCAGCTCACTGCAACCTCCACCTCTTGGGTTCAAGCGATTCTCCTGCCTCAGCCTCCCGAGTAGCTGGGATTACAGGCGCTCACCACCACACCCAGCCAATTTTTGTATTTTTAGTAGAGATGGGTTTTCACCACGTTAGCCAAGCTGGTCTCAAACTCCTGACCTTAAGTTATCTGCCTGTCTCAGCCTCCAAAAGTGCTGGGATTACAGGCGTGAGCCACTGGGCCCGGCCATAAGTCATTGTCTCTTGATGATGCACTAAGAGGGGCCTGATTTTCCCTCTGGTATTCTTGCATCACCTCAATCTAACCAGGAGCAAGCAGCAGGCAAACCCAAACTGAGGGCAGTCTACAAATGAATAGAGTTGTCTTGTTCAAAAGTGGCAGGTCATGGGGACAAGGAAACACCAAGTGCAATGTGAGATCCTAGGTTGGAAAAAAGACCTTACCAGGAAAGCCAGCAAAATCCTGATAAGGTCTGCTGGTTAGTCCATAGTACTGCATCAGTGTTAATTTCCTGGTTTCAATAATTATGCTATGGTACTGCCAGGTGTTAACATTAAGGAAAATTGAATGAAGGTTAAGTAGGAACTCTACTATTTTTTGCAATTTTTCTGTAAGTCTAAAATTATTTTAAAATAGAAAATTGCGCTGCGTGTGGTGACACATGCCTGTAATCCCACCACTTTGGGAGGCCGAGGCAGCAGGATTGCTTGAGCCCAGGATTTCGAGGTTCCAGTGAGCTATGAACAAACCACTGCACTCCAGCCTGGGTGACAAAGACCCTGTTTCAAAAATAATAACTTAAAAGTTGGGGTGGGGGAAAAGAGCTCAGGGTCTGGAGCTATGGTCTGGGTTCACAATCTTGCCACAAGAAATTGCTAGCTGAGTATTCCTGAGCTGTCCCCAGGCTTCCGCATCTCTATTATGGGGATGGTAATAATAGCAGCTTCCTCATGGGTTTATTCACAGCCTGGAAGACAAGCCTGGAACATTTTATTCCAGAAAATAAAAAGAAATGCTCAAAAAGGCCGGGCGCAGTGGCTCACGCCTATAATCCCAGCACTTGGGGAGGCCGAGGCGGGCGGATCACGAGGTCAAGAGATCGAGACCATCCTGGCTAACACGGTGAAACCCCATCTCTACTAAAAATACAAAAAATTAGCCAGGCGTGGTGCCGGGCGCCTGTAGTCCCAGCTACTCAGGAGGCTGAGGCAGGAGGCTGAGGCAGGAGGATGGCATGAACCCAGGAGGTGGAGCTTGCAGTGAGCCAAGATCACGCCACTGCACTCCAGCCTGGGCAACAGAGCGAGACTCCATCTCAAAAAAAAAAAAAAAAGCTCAAAGAATGATAGGGGCATGTCAGAAGGCCACAGGAGCCGGCCTGAAGAGGTTCCCACTGGCCAAATTTGGAACAAATTAAACATCAAAAAATAAATAATGATAGCCATGGATTATAATCCACTGAATAAAAAAGCATGAATCCATACTGATAATTAGTAAGCTAAAGTTTGATGAGGAACAAGGTATTGACATTTCTCAGCATTGCCTCATAAGATAATAAAGAGCACCTTCACAGTGAAGTTTGGCAGACATTAGCTTCATCAAGTGACGGAAGTGAACCTCCTCAGCAGTGGACAAGTCGGCATCACGTGCCTCCCAGGAAGGGTACAGCATCCCTTGCCCACCATGCGTAACCCAAATCCAGTGTGAAACAGACAAACCCAAGTTGTTGGTATAATTCTTAAAAGTGTCAAGGTCAGGATAGTCAAGGAAAGACAAGAACTGTTCCAGATGGAATAACTAAGGGCAACACGTGATTCTGAGTTGGCTCCTTTTGCTATAGAAGACATTATTGGAACTTCTAGCAAAACTTAAATGAGTCTGAAGATTAGATGGTAGAAATATACAAATTGTAGTTTTGTGATTTTGATGGTCATGTTGTGGGTATTAAGAGAAATGTCTTTGTAAGAAATAAACATGCGTGTGATGGGGCATCAGATCACCTTACTTTCAAATGGCCCTGGGAAAAAGTTCTTCACTGTATACTTGGAAAGAATTTAATACAGTTAGAGTGACGCTTATATTCTTCCCTGGTGAGTGGAGATGGCATCCAATTTAAGCTGCTAACTGGCCAGAGGTTCAGATGGAGCCCACTTCTACCCAAAAGCAAAAGTTTTGTCTTCCTAGTGGGGAACATTATATTTTCCCCCCCACCACTAGGGTTCCCAGTTACCATGAGGCAAGGAAGCGAGCTATTCCATATGGTTAGCCTGAAGCAGTTCTCAGCCTTGCTGTTGGAAACACCTGTGGAACTTTAAACTTCTGATGCTTGGGTCCTAACCCAAGATACTATTTTAATGTCTGGGTGTGGCCTAGGCACTGGGAGTTGTAAAAGATCCCCAGGTGATTCTAAGGTGCAGCTAAATATGAGACCTACTGACTCAGGGACTGGATTTATTGATCTGTGCATTCTTTTCCTATTGCTGCCATAGAAAATTCTCACAAACTTAGTGGCTTAAAATAACACAAGTTTATGGCCGGGCACGGTGGCTCACACCTGTAATCCCAGCACTTTGTGAGGCCGAGGCGGGCGGATCACAAGGTCAGGAGATCAAGACCATCCTGGATAACATGGTGAAACCTCGTCTCTACTAAAAAAAAAAAAAAATTAGCCGGGCGTGGTGGCGGGCGCCTGTAGTCCCAGCTATTCGGGAGGCTGAGGCGGGAGAATGGCGTGAACCCGGGAGGTGGAGCTTGCAGTGAGCCAAGATCATGCCGCTGCACTCCAGGCTGGGCAACAGAGCAAGACTGTCTCCAAAAAAAATAAAAATAAATTAAAAAATAAAAAAGTTTATTATCTTACGGTTCCTAAGTCTAATGTGGGTCTCACTAGGCTGAAGTCAAAGTGTCAGCAGGGCTTCACTCCTTTCTGAAGACTAGAATATCATTTCCTTGCCCTTCCCAGCTTTTAGAGGCTACTTGCCTTCCTTGGCTTGTGGGCCCCTTCCTCCATCTTCAAAGCCACCAACATTGCATCTCTCCGACCATTCTGAGTCACATCTCTGACTCTCTTCTGCCTCTTTTGTGCTTTTTGGATCCACCTGGATTATCTGGGAATAACTATTTTAAGGTCAGCTGATTTAGTAACCTGAGTTCCATCTGTAGTCTTAATTCCTTCTTGCTATGTGACCTAACATATTCACAGATTTTAGGGATTTATGACGCGGACATCTTTGGGGGATCATTATTTTGCCTGCCACTGTCTGGAAATGTACTGGAGATTTTTCTTTCCGCTTGTTTTTCTGGTTTGAGACGGGGTCTCGCTTTGTCACCCAGGCTGGAGTGCAGTGGCACGGTCATGGCTCACTGAAGCCTCGACCTCCTGGGTTCAAGTGGTCCTTCCACCTCAGCCTCCCAAAGTGTTGGGGTTACAGGCATGAGGCGCCATGCCCAGCCAATTTTTCTTTACAAGTAAATTGGTTAAATTTTAAAAAAGAAAAGCAAAGACTTGGAGATGAGGGAGGGAGAAAACAGATTGGATTAATGATGTGGGGAGTCAAAAGTCTCCCTCAGCAGAGTTTGAGCTGGAAGAGATGTGGAAAGGGAAAGGCAGGCCACCCACACAGGAGGGCTCAGTGACAGCACAGACTAATCTCATGGGCGTGTAGGGGTTAGATTTCACAGGGGGTTATCTGAGAGCTCCCCTTCCCAGAGGAAAGGGCCTTAAATGGCAGGTCAGTGCTTGGGCATTTCCTGGACACAGGTCACGAACAACAAAGATGGAAGCAATAGCTTTGACTACACCTTCAGGATGGGCAAGATGAGGGGAAGGGGCTTTTCTCTGACTCTATCAGCTCCCACTGAAATACCTACTTTGGACCAATTTTGTGAAGACAGTAACTGAAGCCAACTCTGGCTAATCTCCACACAAAATGAAAAGGTATTTCCATTTTGTAGGTAAGAGGTTTTTGAGATTTTAACTTGTCCCAAGGTGTCACAGGTATGAAGCAGCTAAAGTGGGCTTTTTTGGCATTTCTCCCCTCCCTTATTCCCGTGCGTATCTCAAGCATTAAAAAAAAAAAAAAAAAAAAAAACTAAAAAAAAAAAACCTATATAAATACCTGAAAGGGTAGTAAATGTCTACATATCAAATATCCAGAGTTCAAATTCTTCTCAATTTTCCTTTATAATTGTTTTCAAATCCAGATCTAAACAAGGTGTGCATGCTGCTGACTGCTATCTCCCTTATCTGTTTCTCCACATGTTCTCCCTACCTTTTCCCCCCACTCCTTGCAATTTATTTGAAGAAACATAGTCAGTGATTTCTGAAATTGTTCCATATTCTGAATTTTGCTGCTGGTATCCCCATGAATTCTTACTTTGCACCTGGGTCCCTCAAGACTTCAAAATCCCCAAAACTCTCTTCACAAGGCCACCCTGACTCTATGATGATACTGTGAGGACCTACTATCCGCTCAGCTCTTTACATATTAAGCACCTCATAAGGTATTTACCTTTTTGTAGTTGTACTTGACCCCCAGAGAACATGTCCACAGGGATAGAGCCAAATGATGGAGCCAATATTTTAAGTCCTGTCAGCCTGACTCCTCAGCCTGCCCCTTTCTCTCATACCAGGTGGTCCCATTCATTGCATTACAGGTTGTCGACCTATTCTTATTATTAATCTAAGCACTATACACCGGTTATATACTTTCAGTAAGTGGATGGCAAGCTAGCATTAACAGATAGCTATTCCCAAAATAAGAATATTCCATGCCTACCAAAGAATACAGGAAAGAAATAAGACCAGCCATCTATGGGAGAAGGAGCCAACGCAATGGCTAGTCTTTACTGGAAAGAAGAAACTTTACAGCACATTTTGAGTAATTTAGTGCAAGTGCTCAGTGTGCCAGCTGCTGGGGCACCAGCTTGTAATGGGCTCCACAGCGGGGGCATCGCTGGGCCTCGCCTTTGTGCAGCCAAAACCAGACGACGCTGGTATTGTCCTCTTCACCTAAAAGGGAAAAAAGGTGGTTTATGGTCATCCAACCTAGAAAGGGAGACTTTCAACATGAATTTCTTTTCCTCAGACATCTCTGATACACAAGTAAGACTATGGTTGATATCTCAAGAGATCAGTTCAAACCCTCCTCCCATTCTTCAGATGAAGAAATTGAGGCTCTGAGTTCACCTATGAGTAAACTGACCTTGTATCAAGGTCACTGTAAATTCTAACAATTCCCTTGCCTATGTAGAACGTAAAGCAGGGTCCGTTCTGGTATGTATCCCTAGTGTCTAAAATGATGCCTGGCATAGAAGCAGTATAACAATAAATATTTGCTGGGTGGGTACTCCTTCATGCCACACTCCCAGTGAGCCAGTCTTACCGCTGTGCTGCGCTTCTTTCCAGTAAGGATGAACTATCAGGCATAATGAGGCTTGAGAGTGTCAAGAGCCTTAGAGAAACTTACCAACATGCACTCACACACTGAAGATTTGAGGCAGCTTATAGACTATTGTAGGATATATTAAGCAAGTGGATAAAAAATAGAGGTGAGGTACTTACAGATGCAGCCTACTATTCTCTTGTTGGAGATGGAGGGGACTAAATTAGGGTCTTCCCTGGTGCCTGAAGCTCCCCTTGGGGCCAGTACATTGTATGGGTCCTGAAGAAAAAAAAAAAAAAAACAAGAATTGAACGATTAGGCCAAATAAGCCCTATCTTCCAGAAGCTCAGGGGACTGTTCCTACAAGCCAAGTTTCCTGTATCAAATACTCCCAGAGAGGAAACCACTATGAACACATCCAAGGCCATAAGTTACACAGGAGACACAGAAGGGAGTTTCTGCTTACCAGTCCCTTCTTTGCAGCCAGCATGATCTCCCTCTCCAACCCAGTCGCCTGCTCTTCATCAGTGGGAACACCACCTAAAGGAAGATACGTGAATTATGACGCTGACTGAAATGACCGATAGAAAAATTACAAACAGAAATGATCAAGGAAAATGCTGCCCTGAAACTTCTGTGTAAGTTTTAGCGGGCTCACAGGCTCCTAAAGGCTACTTATATCCATGGTCCCCTAAGAACCACCAAGTCCCCATCCACACAAGCGGCAGCGCTGGGGGGAGCTTTTTTTTTTTTTTCTTTTTTGAGACGGAGTTTTGCTCTTGTTGCCCAGGCTGGAGTGCAATGGCGCGACGTTGGCTCACTGGAACCCCCGCCTCCCGGGTTTAAGCGATTCTCCTGCCTCAGCCTCCTGAGCAGCTGGGACTACAGGCGCGCGCCACCACGCCCAGCTAATTTTTGTATTTTTAGTAGAAACGGGGTTTCACCATGTTGGCCAGGCTGGTCTTGAGCTCCTGACCTCAGGGGATCTGTCCGCCTCGGCCTCCCAAAGGGCTGGGATTACAGTTGTGAGCCACCGCGCCCGGCCTATGAGCTTTTCTTTCTCCAACCACCGAGGCAAATTTGTCGACATTTGTCTAAAAGCACATAGAACCCACTCGGCTTGAGGTGGGCGCAGGTTTGAAGGGAGGCCGGACCCCTCCCCATCCCGGTGGCAGTCCCGGTCCCTCCCAAGGTCACCCGGCACCTCCGTTTAGGATACTTTCGCAGCGGAGTCAGTTCGGGGGCCGGCAGGAGCAGCGGTCCAGAATTACAGGGAGATGCCTGCAGAGCCTGAGGCACTGGGGACCGTAAAGCGGCCACTGGGACCTCGAGAAGCTGCACGGGCCGCCCCGCTTTGCCGCCCTGGGACCACCCTGGGAGGGCAACACTCTGGTCCCTGGCACGCCCGGCGACCCGAGTACCTCCGGATGCCATGGAGCGAACCGCGGCCGCGCCACTGGGGCCGCGAGCCCTCAGGGCCTGCGCGGCCAGCGCTCCAGCTCCGCGAAGTAACCTTGAAGCCATTGCTTCCGCGACTAGCAGCACTTCCGGGAACAAGCTGCAGAGACAGGCGGGACTTCGCGGGGCGGGCTTCTTTCTCCTCTCGGTCAGCTTTCCGCTTCCTCCCAGCCCTCGAGCCCGCCCACTCCCAAGACTGTGGCGGGGGCGGAAACTGCGCATGCCCAGTTCTGCCTCTTTATGCACCGCGTAGTGGCTGAGGCTTGGGGGCGGGTTTGCTCTTTAACAACGCTGGGAGGTGGGAAAGTCTTTTTGGTCCCTGGAGTTCAGCGGCTGAACCACATTGGAGTTCCTATGGGTCTGGCCCCGTAGTCGTGTTCAGCAAACGTGGAGGCTGCTGATGGAAGCTATTAAGTCCCCGTATGTGAAGAGACTTACTGAACCCCAAATGGTTTGAATTTAGAAGTGGGCTCCTAAAGATCACTGCGTTCCTTACTAGGCTGGTTAGTGGCAGGGCTGGTTCTGGCAGTGCGTGGGCCGTCGCGAGCGTGTCGCATTGGACGGGACCTACCTGCAGCCCTGGCCCAGTTTCCTGTTAGAGTTGTACTGTGTGTGGGAGGTGCGGAGGTCCCGGCCTGGGGAGGAGGACAGGGCCGGGGCGGGACCCCCTACCAGGACCAAGGCCCTGGTGATGTGAAGGAAGTGGCCACTCTTTTTCGAGGCTACTAAGGGAGGAGGAGCAGGAAGGGGAGTTGATAACAGGAAATGGAGTCAGAGCCTGCTGTGACTGGAGTTCCTTGTTTGAAACGGAAAACATATTCCGTCCATAGCTTCCCGTTGCCCATAGGCTAAGATGTGCAAATTTCTTAGGGTGAGCTTTAGTCAGTATAGCCCTGTGACAGGCTAGCTGCATGCGGTATCTGAGTTTCCCTACCAGATAGAAAAATCCCTTTAGAGTGGGAATTATGCTCATCATTGAATCTTCAATGCCTTGCAGAGGTCTGGTATATAGTAGGATCCAGTAATTTTAGTAAATTTACTACTTGGATAGAATATACAAAACCAGTTTATAGGGCTTCACCTGGCCCAGTGAGGTCAATTGGAGGCAACTTGGGGAGAGTTGAAGGCTTAGGTGCTCCCACCTGTCTCATTCAGGCTACGATATTTTCAAAAGGACGTGGTGGAGCATTGCTTCACAGGAGCACGTCTGGTCTTCCTGGGTGCCCCCTCCACCAATAAAAAAAAAAACAAAAAAACCTGTATTCTAAGGCCAAAATTTCTTTAAAGGTGGTTTTTGCTTTGAATGGCTTCACTGTTACTCCCTTCTCCCTCACCTCCACTGCAACCCCTCCAAATTGAATTGGGCGAAAATTCTGAGGAATGTTCCCCAAGGATCTATAGTTAATTTTGCAACTGTGGTTAAGGTGTTAGGCAGGAGAAAAAAGCATTGGTCTGGAAAGTAGCACCACCAGCTAGTTCAGCCACTTTTTATCCTTTGGGCCACCATTTTTACATCAGTAAAACTGTCGTTCAACTAGGTTAGTATTTCCCAAAGTGTATTGCATGGCATCCAAGTCTCAAGACATGATCTCAAGAAAAAGGACTTGGTCAAGACAGGGACATCCTGCATTTGATGACCACCCTTTTGGAGATGGACACTAGCATAATAAAGGCTCTGATTAGGCTTGCAATAAAGACCTCTTATTTAATTTACCTGCAGTTTAAGCCAGAGTTTCCCTGTCTTAATTGACCACAAAACCCTTTCTGAGGAACACCTACTAACTTGCCCCTCAGCAAAGCAGTGAGGTATTCAGCTCTGATATGTTATGATTCCCTGCTGCCTGACCAGAAATGGTTTACTCCAGGCTATAAAATGGAAATTGAATTTAGGCTTCTCATTCTCATAGTAGGCTTGCCTAATAATAGGAAATTTTTGCAGGCCCTCATCCAACTCAGGAAAACCTCAGCTTCACTCTGGGATTATTTACATTGTGTGAGTGAGCTCCAAGGTCAGGTCCAGGCTCCCCAGATGTCCCCGCATCCCTTGCTGCTTCCATCTCCCACCACTGTCAACTCACACCCAGTCCCTCAGGTCTCCTTTGGAAACAGTTGGCTTGGGGAACAGTCTGCCACCTCTGCTCCATCATTGTCTTTGCCAGCACAATAAACTTACTATTATTTTTATAGGATAATTTTCAGTTGTCAAAATAAATGTACATTATAAGTCGAACAGCACAGATATATAAGGAAAAAGCTAGCAGTTTGGTGCTTATCCTTTTTTTCCTTTCCCTATGCCAGGGTTTCTCAACCTCAGCACAACTGACATCTTGGGTTGATAATTCTTTGAGGGAGGTTGTGCATTGTAGGATTTAACCCTATGTCATTAGCACCTCCCTGACATGATAACCAAAAATGTCTTCAGCCATTGCCACATGCCCCCTGGATTTGCAAAATTCCCATTGAGCATCACTGCATACATGAATATAAAATATAAAAACATAACTACTATACAAAGTTTTAGTAAGTTGCTTCTTTCATTAAAAAATATTTTGTAGGCTGGGTGCGGTGGCTCACACTTGTTATCCTAGCACTTTGGAAGGCTGAGGCGGGCGGATCACCTAAGGTGAGGAGTTCAAAACTAGCTTGGCCGACATGGCGAAACCCCGTCTCTACTAAAAATACAAAAATTAGCCGGGAGCGGTGGTGGGCGCCTGTAATCCCAGCTACGCGGGAGACCGAGGCAGGAGAATCGCTTGCACCCGGGAGGCAGAGGTTGCAGTGAGCCAAGATCACATCATTGCACTCCAGCCTGGGCGACAGAGCAAGACTCCGGCTCAAAAAATATATATATGTTGTAGATATCCCTTCAGATCAATACATCTAGATCTTAACTTATGTGATGGCTGCAGAATATTCCCTACTGTGAATGTACTTCAATGTACCCAGCCATTCTCCCTTGATGAATATTCCGAAGGCTTCTAGTTTTTTGCCTCTCATATAATGCTGCAGTGCACATCTTTGTACATATAACTTTATATTCCAGAGGTTTTGTTTCTGAGGAGTAGGGTCAAGGGTGTATGTGCTAAACATTTTAATAATACATTCTGCCAGATTGCTTTCCCAAAGTTTGGAGCAATTCATGCACCCACCAGTAGGGCATGTGAGTATCAGTCCCCACCTCCAAACCTTTGCAAATTTAGCCCCACTGGATGAAAGAAAAATGATGCTGTTAGTGCTGTTGTTGTTTACATTTCAGCTCCTTGACCTCTAAGGCAGTTGAACACCTTTTCAGATGTTTACTGATCATTTGTACTTCCTCAGGGATGTGAATTGGGCTTAACCACTCAGGCACACTATTTAACCTCTTTCTGCCTTAGTTTCATTGTCTTTTTTTTTAGTTATTACTATTTTTGTTGTTGAGACTGAGTCTTGCTATGTGGCCCAGGCTGGTGTCAAACTTCTGGCCTCAAGCAATCCTCCTGCCTCTGCCTCCCAAAGTGCTAGGATTACAAAGCATGAACCACCACACCGCAGGAATTTGAGACCAGCCTAGACAACATAGGGAGATCCCGCATCTCTACAAAATTTTAAAAATTGGCCGGGCGCGGGTGGCCCACACCTGTAATCCTAGCACTTTGGGAGGCCAAGGTGGGTGGATCACGAGGTCAGGAGTTCAAGACCATCCTGCCCAACATGGCAAAACCCTGTCTCTACTAAAAATACAAAAAATTAGCCGGGCGTGGTGGCAGGCACCTGTAATCCCAGCTACTCAGGAGGCTGAGGCAGGAGAATCACTTGAACCCAGGAGGCAGAGGTTGCAGTGGGCCAAGATCGGGCCACTGCACTCCAGCCTGGGCAACAAGAGCAAAACTCTGTCTCAAAAAAAAAAAAAAAAAAAAAAGCCAGGCATGGTGCCACCTGGCTGTAGTCCTAGGTACTCAGGAGGCTGAGGCAGGAGGATCATTTGAGCCCAAGAATTTGAGGCTACAATGATCTATGATTGTACCATGGCACTCCAGCCTGGGCAACAGAGCAAGATCCTGTCTCTTAAAAAAAAAAAAAAAAAAAAGGCCGGGCGTGGTGGCTCACACCTGTAATCCCAGCACTTTGGGAGGCCGAGGCAGGTGGGTCATGAGGTCAGGAGATCAAGACAATCCTGGCCAACACGGTGAAACCCCATCTCTACTAAAAATACAAAAAATTAGCTGGGCGTGGTGGCGGGTGCCTGTAGTCCCAGCTACTCGGGAGGCTGAGGCAGGAGAATGGCGTGAACCTGGGAGGCAGAGCTTGCAGTGAGCCGAGATCGCGCCACTGCACTCCAGCCTGGGCGACAGAGCAAGGCTCCATCTCAAAAAAAAAAGACTCAGCTACTCGGGAGGCTGAGGCAGGAGAATCGCTAGAACCCAGGAAGCAGAGGTTGTGGTAAGCCGAGATCGGGCCATTGCACTCCAGCCTGGGCAACAAGAGTGAAACTCCATCTCAAAAAAAAAAAAAAAAAAAAAAGCAGGTAAAGTATTTGAATAGGATTTTTCCAAAGAAGACATACAAATGGCCAATAGGGTCGGGCATGGTGGCTCACGCCTGTACTTTGGGAGGCCGAGGCAGGTGGATTGCTTGAGGTCAGGAGTTCGAGATCAGTCTGGGCAATACAGCAAAACGCCATCTCTATTAAAAATAATAATAATAATGTTTTTAAATGGCCAACAAGCACATGGAATATGGTCAACATCATTCATCATCAGAGAAATGCAAATCAAAATCTCAATGAGATACCACTTTATATCCACTAGGATGGCTAAAATAAAAAAGACAGATAAGGCTAGGTGCCATGGCTTATGCCTATAATCCAAGCACTTTGAGAGACCCAGGTGGGCAGACGGGTTGAGCCCAGGAGTTTGAGACCAGCCTGGGCAACACAGCAAACCCCATCTCTATAAAAAATACAAAAATTAGTTGGGTGCGGTGGCGTGCACCTGTGGTCACAGCTACTTGGGAGGCTGAGGTGGGAGGATCACCTGAGCCCTGGAAGGTTGAGGCTATAGTGGACCATAGTCATGATCACGCCACTGCACTTCAGCCTGGGGGACAGAGTGAGACCCTGTTTCAAAAAAAAAAAGATAATAAATGTTAACAAAGATATGGGAGTAATCAGATCCTCATATGCAGCTGATGGAAATATAAAATCGTGTTGCTGTTTGGGAAAACAACTTTGCAGCTCTTAAAAAAGTTCAACATTGAGCTACCATGTGACCCAGCCATTCCACTCCTAGGCATATACAGGGACAGAACTGAAAATGTCTTCACACAGAAACCTGTACACAAATATTTATAGCAGCATTATTCACAATACCCAAAAGGTGGGAATGACCCAAAGATTTATCAATTGATGAATAGATAAACAAAACATGAAACAACCATACAATGGAATATTATTCACCCATAAAAAGGAATGAAGTACTGGTATGTGCTACAACATAGATAAGCCTTAAAAAATTACAGTAAATCAAAGAAGCCAGACACAAAAGACTACATATTGTAGTGTTCCTTTTCTTTTTATTTTTAATTATTTTATTTTATTTGAGACAGGATCTTACTTTGTCACCCAGGCTGGAGTCCTGCAGCCTCAACTTCCTGGGCTCAAGTAATCCTCCTGCCTCAGCTCCCCAAGTATTGGGACTACAGGCACGCACCACCACGCCCAGCTAAATTTTGTACTTGCTGTGCAGATGCGGTTTCAGCATGTTGCCTAAGCTGGTCTTGAACTCCTGAGCTCAAGCGATCCACCGGCATGGGCCTCCCAAAGAGTTGGGATTACAGGCGTGAGCCACTGCAGCCCGCCAAATGGTTCCTTTCATACAAAATATCTAGAATAGGCAAATTCATAGAGCTAGAAAGTAGATTCGTGATTGCCAGGGCCTGGGTGAGAGGGATGGAGAGTGGCTGCTGATGGGTACAGGCGTTCTCATCTGAGAGTTGAATGTAAAACCTTGTGCATATACTAAAAACCACTGAATTGTACACTTCAAGCATCAAGCAAGCAAGCAAGGAAGGTTCACCTTGCAGGGTCTTAGTTGAGGCAACAAATGAGACGTGGGAAGTGGCTCTGATGCCTCTGGTGCTCATAGGGGCCTGTGGGTCCACCTTTCCCTCCTCCTAAGTGTGAGTTCCTCAAGGGAAGGACCCCCAAGAACATACGCATCCCTTATCCAAGTGCCTGACATGGGGCTTAGCACATAGTAAGTGTTCCATAAATCCCACTGACTGCATGGAGACAATGATGTTATTTTTTTGTAAGCTAAGGGGAAGACATTATAGATCAGCACATACACATGGGTATATACAGTCAAGAAATAAGTGAATGAATCTGCAGAGCTATTGGGACACATCCTCTGAATGAACATTTGTCTCGAACAACAGTCCTGATCAGTGAGCAGAATATTCAGTGAAGGAAACTTTAAGAAGGTTCCCCTCCAAAAAATGACATCAGAGAGCATGAGCTCAAATCATCTCCCTACATGGTTTAAAAAAAAAAAAGGGGGCCGGGTGCGGTGGCTTACGCCTGTAATCCCAGCACTTTGGGAGGCCGAGGCAGGCGGATCACGAGGTCAGGAGATCGAGACCATCCTGACTAATACGGTGGAACCCCATCTCTACTAAAAATACAAAAAATGAGCTGGGCATGGTGGCGGGCGCCTGTAGTCCCAGCTACTCGGGAGCCTGAGGCAGGAGAATGGTGTGAACCCGGGAGGCAGAGCTTGCAGTGAGCCGAGACTGCATGACTGCACTCCAGCCTGGGCGTCAGAGCAAGACTCCGTCTCAAAAAAAAAAAAAAAGACTCCTCTCAAACTTGGCTTGTGGTCAGTGGGGACCTACGAAGGTTCAACATGTGTATCAAAAGTGGTATTTCTGTTTGGGGCTCATCTACTCTGGCCACAGCATGATGTTTGTTCTCAACAACTACAATGTGTTCAGATTTTGAAAACCCAAATGTCATAAAAACTTTAAAAGAGATGCAATTCTTGCAAGGTCAAGTGGACTAAAACATTCCTGGTAAAGAGCTTACAGTGGATCATTCATCTGATTTCTAAAAACTTAGAAATGAACCTATCAAACACCAGCAAAGCCTGTGGAATAAAACTATTGATGCAATGAAGTGAGCTGAAGAGATTAAACAGAAATGCCAAGATGGCCAGATGTGGTGGCTCACGCCTGTAATCCCAACACTCTGGGAGGCCAAGGTGGGTGGATCACCTGAGGTCAGGAGCTCGACACTAGCCTGGCCAATATGGTGAAGCCCTGTCTGTACTAAAAATACAAAAATTAGCTGGGTGTGGTGGCATACACCTGTAATCCTAGCTACTCAAGAGGCTGAGGCAGGAGAATCGCTTGAACCCAGGAGGCGGAGGTTGTGGGGAGCTGAGATCACACCGCTGCACACCAGCCTGGGTGCCACAGAGCAAGACTCTGTCTCAAAAAGAAAAAAAAAAGGCAGCCATAAAAAAGAATGAGTTCATGTCCTTTGCAGGGACATGGATGAAGCTTGAAGCTATCGTTCTCTGCAAACTAACACAGGAACAGAAAACTAAACACCACATGTTCTCACTCATAAGTGGGAGGTGAACAATGAGAACACATGGACACAGGGAGGGAACATCATCACACACTGAGGCCTGTCAAGGGATGGGGGCAAGGGGAGGGAGAGCCTTATGACAAATACCTAATGCATGAGGGACTTAAAACCTAGATGACGGGTTGATGGGTGCAGCAAACCTCCATGGCACATGTATACCTATGTAACAAACCTGCACATTCTGCACATGTATCCCAGAACTTAAAATAATAAAAAAAAAGAAACTCCAAGCTAAATGTATAATGAACAGATTGAAGAAAAAGAGCTACAGAAAATCCAGGACATCAAAGAAGTCAAGCAAGACATTTATCTTATTCAAGCTCCTCTTGCAGGCAAAGGAAAGCAGTTGGAAGAGAAAGCGGTATAGCAATTACAATAGGCCGTGGACATGGAAAATGTCTCTTAAAAGTCTCACTGTAGGCTGGGCATGGTGGCTCATGCCTATAATCTCAGCATTTTGGGAAGCTGAGGTGGGAGGATTGCTTGAGGCCAGTAGTTTGAGACCCCCCTTCTCTACAAAACTTTTTTTTTAATTAGCTAGATGTGGTGTACCCCTGTAGTCCCAGCTACTTGGGGTGGGGGTGTGGGGATGTCAAGAGTGGGGAGGCTGAAGTGGGAGGGTTCCTCCTTGAGCCCAGGAGGTCTAGGTTGCAGTGAACTGTGATTATGCCACTGCACTCCAGCCTGGGCAACAAAGTAAGACCCTGCCTAAAAAAAAAAAAAAAAAAAAAAAAAAAAGGCTCGTAATCATTTCTTTTTTTTTTTTTTTTTTTTTTGAGACAGAGTCTCGCCGTGTCACCCAGTCTGGAGGGCAGTGGCACGATCTCAGCTTACTGCAACATCTGCCTCCCGGTTTCAAGTGATTCTCCTGCCTCAGCCTCCGGAGTAGCTGGGATTACAGGCGCCTGCCACCATGCCCAGCTAATTTTTGTATTTTTAGTAGAGACAGGGTTTCACCATGTTGGCCAGGCTGGCCTCAAACTCCTGACCTCAGGTGATCCACCTGCCTTGGCCTCCCAAAGTGCTGGGATTACAGGTGTGAGCCACCGCACCAGGCTTTCATTGTAACTATTTCTATTTATTTATTTATTTATTTACTTATTGAGACAAAGTTTCACTCTTATTGCCCAGGCTGGAGTGCAATGGGGTGATATCAGCTCACTGCAACCTCCGCCTCCTGGGTTCAAGCGATTCTCCTGCCTTAGCCTCCCGAGTAGCTAGGAGTGCAGGCATGTGCCCCCATGCCCAGCTAATTTTTGTACTTTTAATAGAGACAGGGTTTCACCATGTTGGCCAGGCTGCCCTCAAACTCCTGACCTCAGGTGATCCGCCTGCCTTGGCCTCCCAAAGTGCTGGGATTACAGGTGTGAGCCACCGCACCCGGCTTTCATTGTAACTATTTCTGTTTATTTATTTATTTATTTACTTATTGAGACAAAGTTTTGCTCTTGTTGCCCAGGTTGGAGTGCAATGGAGTGATATCAGCTCACTGCAACCTCCGCCTCCTGGGTTCAAGCGATTCTCCTGCCTCAGCCTCCCCAGTAGCTGGAAATGCAGGCATGTGCCCCCCATGCCCAGCTAATTTTTTGTATTTTTAGTAGAGATGGGGTTTCTTCATGGTGGTCAGGCTGGTCTCAAACTCCCGACGTCAGGTGATCCACCCGCCTCAGCCTCCGAAAGTGCTAGGATTACAGG
Organism: Pongo pygmaeus; assembly: GCF_028885625.2. Classification (NCBI taxonomy): domain Eukaryota; kingdom Metazoa; phylum Chordata; class Mammalia; order Primates; family Hominidae; genus Pongo; species Pongo pygmaeus. Next base: position 27,238,240 of record NC_072385.2, on the reverse strand, counting down.
GATGAGCCATTGCGTCTGGCCCATTGTAACTCTTCCTTTCTTTCCTTTCTTTCCTCTTTTTCCTCTTTCTCTCTCTTTCTGACGGAGTCTCGCTCTGTCACCCAGGCTGGAGTGCGGTGGCACCATCGGCTCACTGAAAGCTCCGCTTCCTGAGTTCACGCCATTCTCCTGCCTCAGCCTCCTGAGTAGCTGGCACTATAGGCGCCCGCCACCACACCCGGCTAATTTTTTTTTGTGTGTGTATTTTTTAGTAGAGACGGGGTTTCACCGTGTTAGCCAGGATGGTCTCAATCTCCTGACCTCGTGATCCACCCGCCTCGGCCTCCCAAAGTGCTGGGATTACAGGCATAAGCCACCGTGCCCGGCTAGAGTTTCGCTCTTGTTGCCCAGGCTAGAGTGCAATGGCGCGATCTCGGCTCACTGCAACTTCCACCTCCGAGGTTCAAGTGATTCTTCTGCCTCAGCCTCCCGAGTAGCTGGGATTACAAGCAGGCGCCACCACGCCCAGCTGATTTTTGTATTTTTAGTTACTAAAAATACAAAGGATGAAGAGCAGAAGGGAAATCCCCAAATTCAAGCAAGCACAGAAACCCATGATTAGAGACGGGGTTTTGCCATGTTGGCCAGGATGGTCTCAATCTTTTGACCTTGTGATCCGCCCACCTCTGCCTCCCAAAGTGCTGGGATTATAGGCGTGAGCCACTGTGCCCGGCCCATTGTAACCATTTCTATATGTACGTTTAAAAATGTCCTTTGGAGACTTAGAACTTCTAAATTATTTATTTTTTTACATAAGGGCACTTAAATGAAAGGTGATTAAAAATACATCTCTCCGGCCGGGCGCGGTGGCTCACGCCTGTAATCCCAGCACTTTGGGAGGCCGAGGTGGGCAGATCACGAGGTCAGGAGATCGAGACCATCCTGGCTAACACGGTGAAACCCGGTCTCTACTAGAAATACAAAAAACTAGCCAGGCGTGGTGGTGGGCGCCTGTAGTCCCAGCTACTCAGGAGGCTGAGGCAGGAGAATGGGGTGAACCCAGGAGGCGGAGCTTGCAGTGAGCCAAGATGTCACCACTGCACTCCAGCCTGGGCGACAGAGGGAGACTGTCTCAAACAAAACAAAACAAAACAAAACAAAAATCTCTCCTACATTGCTGTCTGCAAAACATCAGATGTTATGAATGTTAGACTGCATCTCAATGGTAGACCTTCACTGACAGGTTTACTTAAATCAATCATGAAAATTCTGTTTGTAGGCTGGGTACAGTGGCTCATGCCTGTAATCCCAACACTTTGGGAGGCCAAGGCGGGCGGATCACGAGGTCAGGAATTTGAGACCAGCCTGGCCAACTTGGCAAAATCGCATCACTACTAAAAACACAAACATTAGCTGGGCCTGGTGGTGAGCACTTGTAATCCCAGCTACTAGGGAGGCTGAGTCAGGAGAATTGCTTGAACCTGGGAGGTGGAGGTTGCAGTGAGTGGAGATCGCGCCACTGCACTCCAGCCTGGGCAACAGAGTGAGACTGTCTCAAAAAAAAAAAAAAAAGATAAAAAAGAGAGAGAGAAAATTCTGTCAATACAGAAGTGAATTGTGGACATAAAATGGTCATGCCATTTGGTTAATGGTACTAGGCAGCATTTATGTAAAAACTAATGACAAAAATTCACAGCTAGTGATAAACAAACAAACAAAATTGGCATGGCTTCCAGCTGAGCTCACCTTCACCCCACTCACCGTGTAAATGGGGTCATCCTCTGAGTTAACACAGTGGAATCCCCTTCCTGTCTCTCTCTCATGCCTGTCGGTTCTCCCCCAGCAATAGTCCCTGGAGTGGCCCCTATTAAGGGCCTTGACATCCACTCCCACACTCAATTTTACAACCACCTCCTTTGGGACTCCCTGTTTCACACCCCTCCTGTCTCTGGCCTCTGTTCCTTGAGTCCTGAACCTGAACTAGATTCTGTCCCGCCCTGTAAGGTCCTCCTCAGGCTGGCTGACACCTAGGAGTCCTGCACTTGCCCACTGATAAGCGACATCTCAGGCCTCAAGCATTCATGCCTTTGCACATTTTATTCCCTTTTCCTTGAATGCTTTTTCTCCTCTTGGAGATAAATAGTAAATTCGGACTCAAATTTCAAGACTTTGGGCAAATGTTACCTTGCCTGAGGTCATCGGACCCCTTCAGGCAGAGTCCCCATGTCACTTCTGTGTGCTCCTGCAGCCTCTGGGCACACCTCCATTGTGGGGTTGAGTACATGGAAAGGTTATTATCTTTTTGCACATGTTTTGAGTCTAGGCAGTGTGGCAGGTGCTCAGTCTTTGTTGAACGACTGCATAATGAAGGGTGCATTATACAGGACAATTGTTTCTCCATCTTCTGATATACCTGGTTATTCAAACCTATATCCATTTTGTTACATAATGTCCTTGTATAAAATCACACATGATAAATTACTTTTGGAATTGAAAATAAGGAAAAACACATTATTTCTTTCTACTGTAGAAACTCTACGTTATAAAGAGAAGCATGGAGTCCTTTGCGTTCCCCACCCCCTCCCCTTCTTCTCTTGCTTCCAAGAAGCTTAGAGCCAGGTTTAATGTTCATTCACAATAATCACATTAGCCTTCCTGAACAGAATTTGGCTTTTCCTGCTCTTTCTGGTTTAGATTTTCTATCTTTTCTCTAGTAACCTCTTTGAAATCAGGCAGTGGAATATGGAGGGGAAGGAATGGGTTCTGTAATCAGAGAAACATGCATTCAAATAGCCCTGCACCTCGTGGCTGTGCAACTTGAGCAATTTACTTAACCTCTCTGAACCTCCAATTTCCCTTTTATAGGGTGATTATAGGGAATAAGTTAAAATGTATGTACTGTATATAGCACATAGTAGAGGATCAAAACATGATGATTACACAAAGTGGGGCTATAAGTGAAAAAAATAATTGAAAGTGCCACTCCAGGCTGGCCTCTGGAAGAATAAGCAGCCATTCACATGGGATGACTTGGGAAGGAGCAAGGCCAACTTGCAGCCCCTCTCCCCCAAGTCGGTCCCGTCACTAGGATCACTATCCAAGGGACTGTTTGAAAGATGCCTTCTTAACTGAGCTGAGAGACCAGCTCACCAGGAGTGGGCACATATAGCACGTGGTTCTGCAAAGCAGGGCAGAGGGAAGAGAAATCCTAAGAGGAGGAAGAGGAGGAGGAGAAGGGAAGGGATGGAGGGAGAGGAGGAAGAAGAGGAGGAGATTGGGGAGGTCCTTGGCTGGATGTGGCCAGGCCCTGCAAGGGTCCTCTGTGCTGGGGTTGCTGAACTACCTAAAGCAGCCCTGTTTGCCAAAGCTCTTTTTCTGTTCCTTCCAGGGTCTTCTGGGAGGAATGTGGAGGGTCTCAAGGACACAGAGCCTGAACACAAAGAAGTTAGGGCAGTGGATCCCTAAAGTGAGGGCAAAACCCCGAGAGATGAGGGGAGAGACAGGCCAGCAGCAACAAGAGCCCCAGGCTAGAATCCCGGCTCTCATAACCCAGTGCCTGGCCCTGAACCTGGCAGAGGGGCTGCCAAGCCTCAGTTTCTTCATCTGAAAAATGAATCTAGTAACAGTGCCCTCCAGCCTGCTGTGAAGATCAAATGAGGTCAGGTTTCTGGAGGCAATTTGCATACTGAACGAGGGTTATTCTTGTGTAAGTTATTATCCAGTTTTGCCTGGGGCTGGATCTGTCTCTTTATATTAAACTTTCAAACAGTGCGTATTAAAATGGACCTACCTATATAGATTTAAAACATGTTAAATCGCAGTAGTTCTGCAAAGAACCGTAAGGAGTTTGGAGGGGATTCTTTCTACATCTTCAACAGCCTTTTTTGTTTTGTTTTGTTTTTTTAGACAGGGTCTAGCTCTGTTGCCCAGGCTGGTGTGCAGTGGTGCAATCACAGCTCACTGCAGCCTCGCCCTTCTGGGCTCAAGCGATCTTCCTGCCTCAGCCTCCTGAGTAGCTGGGACCAGAGGCACATGCCACCACATCTGGTTAGTTTTTAAATTTTTTGTAGAGATGGGGGTCTCATTATTTGCCCAGGCTGGTCTCCTGGACTTAAGCCCTCCTCCCGCCTCAGCCTTCCAAAGTGCTGGGATTACAGGCACATGCCACCATGTCCTGGTGTCAGTAGCCCTTTTGACAGATAACTGGAAGTCAGATGAATGAATGGGCCCAAACTCCTGCAGGAATTTATCAAAAGAAGCAAAGGCAAAGTAGTAATTATTTTCTGCTCCTTCCAGGGGTCTTCCCCTTGCTGGGAAGAGACTGCCAACCCCCAAGGTGGCTGCCTTCCCACCCATCATATCCTGGCCTCAGAAGAGGGGCTCCTCAGGGGACGGCCATCCCAGCCACACTCTGGCAAAGCTCAGTTCAGCTCTACTGCCCTCTTTCCTGGAGAACCACACAGGAGGATCATTAATTAGTTATTCGTGATGCCTAATTAAAAATCAGTTCCCCAGAAGTCTAGGGTGTGAGTTTTCGTTGATAACAGGGTTGGTTTAGAATAAGACAAAATAATTTATATAAGCAGCCTAACTCAATGCCAGGTGCAAGGCCGGGGCTCAACCAGTATTTGTTGAGTGTGAATCCGAGGGCTGAAATCTCCTAATGGGAATACGCATGTGCGCACACACACAGACACACACACCCACACCCACAGAGAGAGAGAGAGAGACAGAGAGAGAGAGAGAGAGAGAGAAACATGCCCAGGACAGATCTCTTCTCAAAGCAAAACGTGGAAAATGATTTTTGTGGCTGGTGGTTCTGAGCAGAGTTGTTCCCAATACACAGAGTGGTTCTCAATACACACATCTGCAGTGTCTCCACCATGGAAAGATCTGACTGTCGGACTGAGGTCGGTTAGATAGAGTGGTTGTGGCCTCCCTTAAAGGGGAACGAACTTGATCGATTGGCAACTGCATAAATTTCATCAGGCTCCTGGTTAGAATATCCCGCAGCAAAGAGGATGAAGAGCAGAAGGGAAATCCCCAAATTCAAGCAAGCACAGAAACCCATGATTAGTGTCCTTGGGCTGACCTACGCTCATTTTAGTGCTAAAAAACACACAGGCCAGACGTGGTGGCTCACACCTGTAATCCCAGCACTTTGGGAGGCCAAGGTGGACAGATCACGAGGTCAAGAGATTGAGACCATCCTAGCCAACATGGTGAAATCCCGTCTCTACTAAAAATACAAAAATTAGCCAGGCGTGGTGGCAGGCGCCTATAGTCCCAGCTACTCGGGAGGCTGAGGCAGGAGAATTGATTGAACCCAGGAGGCAGAGATTGCAGTGAGCTGAGATCGTGCCACTGCACTCCAGCCTGGTGACAGAGCAAGACTCTGTCTCAAAAAAATAAATAAAAAACACACCCCGGGTGGAGAATTAAAATGCTAATGAGATGTGTGTACTAGCATGTACAGCAGTAGCACATGCACACCGAGGGTACCCCGCAACATGCTTAACAGCAATGCCCATTCGCACCCTTTTATGAATAATCATGTAAATTTCCCATATAGGGAAGCATCTCACTGCCAGACAACTCTGTCTCACTTCTGAGCAGCCCGCTCTGGCCCAGCCGTCCCAGTATACCTTCGCTTTGCAATAAACTTCTTTACCTACTTTTGCTTTGTACTTGCTCTCAAATTCTTTTGTGCAGCAGTCAAGAACCTGAATCGGCCCAATGACACCATAAGTTGGCAACTGCAGCAGGACCTGGGTAAACTGAGTCAAGAGGTAAGAATGATTTCACCATCTCATGGCTATAGGTCTAATCTTCTTCCTTTCTTTATATCCTCCTTTTGGCCACCTGAGAATTCCCTTCAGCTAAGACTGTCATGCTCCATCCAACTGGTTTCCAGTTCACCTGTGGGTGACTCATGGAGATGGGAAAGTTAGACTCTCCCCAAGTAGCGTGTGGCTGTCTTAGTCCAGCCTGACAGCTGGCACATATGAAAGTGACAGGGAACAAGCCCGGGCTGCATAATGCCAGGTGACCTTTCAATCCGTCTTCTGCTGCTGATGATAACCATTACTTTTGTTCTTTAATCCCTTATGGGTGGGGTGATGAATTTTATTCCTTAATCTCCCAATTGGTTTCTTGGGTGAATCCTGTCAAAAGTCTTGTCTGTCAGGAACACATTAGATTGTATGAACATTTTTATCGTGACCAAGTAAAAGATCTCAAAATTAGGGATCTCAGCCTTTTTGTATCCCTAATCAGACAACTTTGTCAATGTTTTAAAGCAAAAATCAGGCAAATAGAAAATGGGCCTTTCTTTTCTTTCTTTCTTTTTTTTTGAGACAGAATTTCGCTCTTGTTGCCCAGGCTGGAGTGCAATGGTGCGATCTCGACTCACTGCAACCTCCGCCTCCTGGGTTCAAGTGATTCTCCCACCTCAGCCTCCCGAGTAGCTGGGATCACAGGCATGTGCCACCATGCCTGGCTAATTTTGTATTTTTAGTAGAGACGGGATTTCTCCATGTTGGTCAGGCTGGTCTCAAACTCCTGACCTCAGGTGATCTGCCCAACTTGACCTCCCAAAGTGTTGGGATTACAGGGATGAGCCACGCACCTGGCCGAAAACGGGCCTTTCAATCAATTAATTCTCCCCCAACCCTAGTAGGCTTGGCTATTTTCCAGATCCTTAAGTTGCTCTTTTTTCCCCTGCTTCATTTTCCCTTCATACAGTTGCTCTTTAAGAGAGGAAAATGGGATGTAGAGAGATCATGGTACCATAGAAATGTCAGCTCTAGGGCTGCCCACCCAAGTCCTGAGCCTTTAATAAGAGAACATCAGACGTACAGAAAAGGCCAGAAGAGTCTAAGCCCAGGAAAAGACTCCCTCAGCTAAATGAGGAAAAGAAATTTATCTGCCTCATTCCACATTGGTCACTCACCAATAACTGTAAAGACAGGGACTAGAAGTGGTACCTCTCCTTGTGGGAAAACTGGTAAAACCACTTTCGGGAAGACTGGCCATCAAGGTACGCTTGACACCAGGGACAGCGGGGCCTGGGAAGCCCAAGCGAAAGTAAGGGGACGCCCAAGCTAAATTTTGTCTCTTCAGGCTTACAGCCTTCTTCATTTTTTTTTTTTTTGACATTAGGCTACTAATCAAGATGGGTAACTGATATGGTTTGGGTCTGTGTCCCCACCCAAATCTCATGTTGAATTGCTATTGCCAATGTTGGGGGAGGGACCTGGTGGGAGGTGATTGGATCATGGGGGCTATTTCCTCCTTGCTATTCTTATGATAGTGAGTTTTCACGAGATCTGATGGTTTAAAAGTGTGTGGCACTTCCCCCTTCACTCTCTTTCTCTCTCTCCTATCACCATGTGAAGATGTACTTGCTTCTCCTTTACCTTCTGCCATGATTGTAAGTTCCTGAGGCCTCCCCAGCCATGCCTCCTGTACAGCCTGTGGAACTGTGAGTCAATTAAACCTCTTTTCTTTATAAATTACCCAGTCTCAGGTAGTTCTTTATAGCGGTATGAGAGCGGACTAATGCGGTAACCAACCCCTGCTCACTGTCCCCTCAGGTGCGTTCTCCAAAATTGGTCTTATTTTAAACTGAATGGACTAGAAAAAAAGAGACTTCTCTTCTTTTGTAGTACGGCAGGGCCTAAAACAATAGCATTTTATTTATTTATTTATTTATTTATTTTTTGAGACTGACCCTCGCTCTGTCGCCCAGGCTGGAGTGCAGTGGCGCAATCTCTGCTCACTGCAAGCTCCACTTCCCGGGTTCACGCCATTCTCTTGCTTCAGCCTCCCGAATAGCTGGGACTACAGGCGCCTGCCACACGCCCGGCTCATTTTTTGTATTTTTAGTAGAGACGGGGTTTCACCGTGTTAGCCAGGATGGTCTCGATCTCCTGACCTCGTGATCCGCCCGCCTCGGCCTCCCAAAGTGCTGGGATTACCGGCGTGAGCCACCACGCCCGGACCAACAATACCATTTTATAATTAAACCTTTTTATAAAAGGAAAGGAAGGTCAGACATTCCCCAAGGGCCCAGGGCAACCTGACATTATTCCTCCCTCTAACCAAACGGTTTTATATTAAGACAAGTCTCTGCCAGACGCAGTGGCTCATGCCTGTAATCACTTTGGGACTTTGGGAGGCCAAAGCGGGAGGCTGTCTTGAGCTCAGGAGACCAGCCTGGGCACCATAGTGAGGCCTTATCTCTATTAAAAAAAAAAAAAATTAAAACCCACAAGTGTCTTAGAGACCAGTGACAAATATGTTATGCTCATGTTGTTCAGAAGGGTTCAAGGGAATCTGATGTAATTCATGACACTGTATTAGGAAGTATGCCTCCCACTAACAGCTCTCCTTCTTCAAATCTAGTCCAAGGATCATTCCTCAAACCTCTAGAGCCTCTACTCCTTCTAGTGGTCCTTCCTCACCAGACTTGCAGTCTTCTACTGCACCTCCTCCATATCAACCTGTTCACCTAGCACTCCCAGAAGGGCCCAGTCGCGCTAGGACACCCACTCAAACCAGAAAACAGGCTACTCCCTTGTAGGGAATTAACTAACAAAGAGGCAGGGACCATTTGAGTTCACATTCTTTTCTCAATGTCAGACTTAGCCCAAAGACTAAGCAGTTACCAGTTGATGTCATGCATTGCAGGGGACACCAAAGGGGGAACTCTACAACAATTAAAAAAAAAAATGATAATTTAGCAAATGCAACTGCTAAACAGGCTGCATCCCTTCCATTTGTAGCAGGGGCTCCCATCCCAGAAACTATGGCTCCTGAGCTAGTGTCTGCAGACACACAAACTGAAAGGGAGTGGGCAACTGAACGGGGATAATACCAAGACCCTAATGATGGTGGACCCAAAATTCAAAATTTTTTTTTTTGAGATGGAGTCTTGCTCTGTTGCCCAGGCTGGAATGCAGTGGCGCGATCTCGGCTCACCGTAAGCTCCGCCTCCCGGGTTCACACCATTCTCCTGCCTCAGCCTCCCGAGTAGCTGGGAATACAGGTGCCCACCACCACACCTGGCTAATTTTTTTGAACTTTTAGTAGAGACGGGGTTTCACCATGTTAGCCAGGATGGTCTCGATCTCGTGACCTCGTAATCTGCCCACCTCAGCCTCCCAAAGTGCTGGGATTACAGGCATGAGCCACCGTGCCCAGCCCTGAAATTCAAAAATTTTAATACCTCAAGGTCATCAATGCAAATTAATCAAAGGGGGTTACAGACACCTAGGAAGGGGCTCTCTAACGCTTTGGTCACATGAACCCTTAAGGGAATAGGCTTAGCTACTACTGCAAAAGCAGACACTAGAGTGAGACCACTTTACTCTATCAATAACCCAGAAAGGAAAATAAGGCCACTTCCATTACTGTTGCCAGTACAGAGGAGAGGAAGGTACCCAGGGGAAGACAGGCAGTTAGACTTTCCCTAAGTTCCACCAGTACAAAGATTTAAGCACTTACTGGTCTCTACAGATACTTTCATGGGATGGAGTGAAGCCTACTCCACCAAAACAGAAAAGGCACAAGTGCCTCTTAAAAGAAATCATTCCCCGATTTGAGCTACCTACGTCACTCTGAAGTGACAACGGCCCCTCCTTTGTTTCCAAAATAACCCAGCAAGCGCTACCACTCTAGGAGTAAGTGATCATTTACATGCTTCCTGGAGACCTCCATCCTCAGGAAAGCTAGAAAAAGCTAATCGTAAAGAAAACTCTGGCGAAGCTCTGGCAAGAGACTTCTGAGTCCTTATTAAAGTGATTGCCTCTAGCGTTCCTCCAAGAGTGGCTCCCAAGACCAATTTCCAACCCAGCCCCTTTGAACTATTATATGGTCCTTTTGAGTCTTCACAGGAGTGCCTTGTAAAGGCATTAGGAAAATATACCAATGTAGACGCTGTCTCTGAGGCAGGTCAGATTCTTCTGGGGACTCATTTTGTTAGTCAATCTGCTCCAGATATTAAGAGAAGGTTACAAAAACTGGCTGTAAGTCTCCAGGCACCAATGAATGAGCTACTTAATGTAGCCTTTGAAGTCTTCTATAACGAGACAGTAGAAGAGGCTAAAAAGTGAAAGAGGGAAGAGGCAAGAGACATAAGCCAGGCCTCCGATTACTGGCCCTCGCTATCAGAGAGAACAAGCCAGTCCAGACCAAGCCCCAGTCTGGGGACACCTGCTACACTTAAAACCAGGACACTGGCCCCAAAACTGCCAGACCAAGGGTCAAAATGCCCAAAAGTCTGCTCCACCTAGACCATATCCACAATGCAGAGATGCCAGTCACCAGAAGCAGGACTGCCCCCAACTCCGGAGGGAGACAGGGGCTTCCAATTCCTTGATGGCCCTGACTAAAGACTGAGGAGACCCAAGGCTAACACTGGCTGTCATTCAGTCCCCAGTACCACAGAGGAATCCAGTGACCCTGGACGTGGCAGGTATAGCTAATTTTCTATTACATACAGGGACCAGCCTGTCAGTCCTCACATTTTGCCTTTGACCCTAGTAGGCCAAACACTGCACTGCCACAGGAATTGATGAAAAACCCAGACCAGATACTTTACCCAACTTTTTTACCTTTTTTTTGAGACGGAGTCTCACTCTGTTGCCCAGGCTGGAGTGCAGTGGCGCCATCTGGGCTCACTGCAAGCTCCGCCTCCCGGGTTCACCCCATTCTCCTGCCTCAGCCTCCCGAGTAGCTGGGACTACAAGTGCCCGCCATCACACCTGGCTAATTTTTTGTATTTTTAGTAGAGACGGGGTTTCATCGTGTTGGCCAAGATGGTCTTGATCTCCTGATCCCGTGATCCGCCCGCCTTGGCTTCCCAAAGTGCTGGGATTACAGGCGTAAGCCACCGTGCTCAGCCACCCAACCTTTAATTTGCAGACTCGAGGACGTGAATGCCTAACTCCCTTGTTGCTACCCTCGTTGGGGGCTTCTTTAAAACCAAGAAACCAACTGAACCCCTTCTCATAGGAGCACTCTCAAAAGCCCAGCTGACCACCATAACACACCATAGTCCAGAGAATCCAAGACATTGCCAGCTGGGTGCATCTCTCTAGGATAAAAACTGTTTCCCTTACATTTCCACAGGACTCTTCATCAACAACTAAAGATTAAAAATCCTTTTGTAAGCCTATAGAAGACCTAACATTCATTTTCAAGAAAAGATACCAACACCCCAAATAAAGAGATTAATATTACTTTAACATAAGGTAGTCCTATCTCAGGTCTCCTATTTGTAGGAGCTCTTTTTGTTCTTCTGCTTGCTGAATAATGATGTGATGCTTCATTCTGCTACCTTTCATGGGACCTACAATAGCCATCTTATTACTACTGACTTTTGGTCCATGCTTGTTTAAGCTCCTTTAAAGTCTGTGTCTTCTAGGTTAAACAATTCCTAGATTGATAAGTTATGCAAGGATTTCAACTTATCACAGTGGAGGATATGACCCCTATCACTTTAAATCAGGCAAGAAGAGACTTTCGGGCCCTGGTCCTGTCTCAGCACGAAGCAGCTCCAGAAAAAATGACCCAGCCCTCCACATTTCATAAGAACATGGACCCAAAGTCTCTGAGGGGGAAATTGAGGTCGGTTAGATACGATGGTCATAGCCTTCTTTAAAGGGGAATGAACTTGCCAGATTGATGGAGAGAACAAACCGCCCACTGGTGCATAAACTGCATCAGGCTCCTGGTTAGAACATCCTGCAGCAAAGAGGATAAACAGCAGAAGGGAAAATCCCCAAATTCACACAAGTGCAGAAACCCATGATTAGAGTGTCCTTGGAATGACCTATGCTCATTTTAATGCTAAAACACACACCCCTGGGTGAGGAATTAAAATGCTAATGAGACATGTGATGTGGTGTACTAGCATGCACATGTATATCTGGGAGACCCCGTAACATGCTTAACAGTAATGCCCATTCCCGCTCCTTTATGAATAATTATGTAAATCTCCCACAAAGAGAAGCTCCTCACTGCCAAACAGACACAGCTATCTCGTGTGTGTGTGTGTGTGTGTGTGTGTGTGTGTGTGTTAGAGATGGGGGCTTGCTCTTTCGCCAGGCTGGAGTACAGTGGCCCGATCTCGGCTCACTGTAACCTCTGCCTACGCCTCCCAGGCTCAAGTGATCCTCTCACCTCAGCCTCTCAAGTAGTTGGGGCTACAGGCACTGCACCACTACGCCCGGCTTTTTTTTTTTTTTTTTTTGAGATGGCGTCTTGCTCTGCTGCCCAGGCTGGAGTGCAGTGGCGCGATCTCGGCTCATTGCAACCTCCACCTCACTGGTTCAAGCAATTCCCCTGCCTCAGCATCCCGCGCAACTAGGATTACAGGCGCGCGCCAGCCACCACGCCCGGTTAATTTTTTCTGTATTTTCAGTAGAGACAGGGCTTCACCATGTTGGCCAGACTGGTCTGGAACTCCTGACCTCAGGCAATTCGCCCGCCTCGGCCTCCCAAAGTGCTGGGATTACAGGCGTGAGCCACCGCGCCCGGCCCAAGCCAGGCTAATTTTTGTATTTTTAGTAGAGACGGAGTTTCGCCATGTCGCCCAGGTAGTTCTCTCACTCCTGGGCTCAAGCAATTGTCCCGTCTCAGCCTCCCAAAGTGCTGGGATTATAGGCATGAGGCACCGCGCCAGGCCACTGTCTCACTCTCTTGGTAAATGCAAGCTACAAATGCGCGTGACCCAGGCCTGCCTGGGGGCAAGAGCTTCCACCAGCCAACTCCCAAGCACGTGGATGCGCACGTGGAGGGCGGGCAGGAAGAGGGTGCGCACGTGGAAGGCTAACAGGAAGAGGGTGCGCACGTGGCCGGAGAGCTCCCCAGCTGGCGGCGGCGGCGGTTGTGCGCCGGCCGCTTGGCTTGGAGCTGGAATTCAATCCCCAGAACTGGATCTTTAGGTGCAACGTTGGCGGCCCTGGATCTAGGGACGCAACTCTTGGGGTCCTCCCACTGCGCCGCCTGGGGAGCCTGCTCCTGCTTCCTTTCCCGGCTAGCTGGCCCCGTCCTCTGAGGCCGTGCGAATTCCCGCCACCTTCCCTCGCCCCCGGAGCCCTGCCCTCCCCGCCTTCTGTGGCCAAGGCTTCCAGGTGCGGGCCTCGCTCCACAACTCAGGAGGCAGGACCAGCGGCTCCCTTTTACAGGTAAGGAAACTGAGGCCGAGGAACCGCAGGGGCCCCTGGTTAGCGCTCAGAGAGCACTCGACTTCCCTGGGACTCCTGGCTGGTCCAGGCCCTGCAGGTCAGCCCCGGTGCGGCCGCCGGGCTACTCTGGCGCTTTTCAGGTTCCTGCGACCCCGCGTGGTTGGGTTCTGACGTGAGCCGGGCCCTCCTTTCCCCAGGCCACTGCGCGGCCGGCCTTGGTGGGGTGGAACCTTAGATTGATTTGAGAACTGGTTTATGTTTTGGTTGATGTGGCATGTTTTGTTTTGATTTTTAATGTTCCCCAGGGTGCAAAGGGTAGCTGGTGTTTTCTTTCCAGAAAGGCTTTCTATTCCCAGCCCCTGCCCGGTTTGATGGATGTGGAGTTTATGATGCTGGAGACCGTTTTACTTTTCTTTGTGGGTAGAACGCATCTCCTTTCATCTTTCAAATTGTGAGCTCAGTCCTTGCTGACTGGAGCCGCTGCCCTCGCCAGCATTCCCAGGCTATTAAATATTTGTTTAAAAGGATGGATATAAAACATGATGTTAGGAATAAGGCGTCTTGAAAAAGCACTATTCGCAAAAACAGCACCATTGTAATATTCTGAAATTATCTTGGCTCTTTTGACATCAGGGCCCAAAGCACTTGGGATTCCGTAATTATTTGGCCTCATGCTACACTTTAAGACAGATTATTTTATTTTTCTTGTAGTCAGGAAAGTAAAAGAACAAAAAACTGAGATGACATGTTGAAATCTCACTGCGAGGACGCGAGGGAGGATGAGGGAGGCAGGGAGGGCGGCTGAACGCTAAAGGCTGGGGCTGGGGTTTGCAGGATTCGGGGTGACAGGAGCCCAGGCAGAGGGATGTGCTGGGCAGAGGGGGCGCCATCCATGGGCTGCATTGTAGAGTGAGCATGGCCAAGCCAAGGAGCTGAACAAGACGACTTCAGTCCTGAACCTGGAAAGAATGTGAGATGCAGGAGAAACAGGTCCTGGCTGGCGGGTATTGGGCCCCAGGAGGGAAAGAGAGAACAAAGTTAAGTTTGGATGCTAACGCTATCTCCTGTTTGACTGGGGAGCCTTCATATCCCCTCCCACGCTGTCAGGACACGTACTGTAGGCACTGGAGCAGGTCACACCAACTAGAATGATCGGTTTCCATCCATTCCGGGATGCATTTTTGTTCACATTTTAACAGCTCTGAAGTTGGGCTGGGTCCCACAGTTTGTGTCTTTCTTTGTGTCATCATTCACTTGGCAGCTTTTTGTCGGTCTTAGTGGCACAGAAAGTCACAGTGCCTTAAACCCAGCAGCATCTTAGCTGTGATGAAGGAGTCAGCCATGGCCTGAGTCCAGTAACTGCAGGATCCAGAGTTGGAGACGCAGGCAGAGAGGATGGTCCACCTCAGCCTGCACCCTTTTGTTGTTTATGTCTTTGTCTTTGAAAGTGCTTGTTTCAAGGCATGTGAGGGAGGGGATTGGCAAAAGCAAAAGCCTGGAAACAACAGATAGACAAATGAAAAATGTGTTACTTTGTGGTTGGGAGAGGGAAGAAACAGCTGGTAGCTGCATCTCTCTTCCAGGTAAAATTGGAATGCTGTATAACCACTGGTAGATAGCACCTTTGAGTGAAAGGCATTTTGCAGCAGCTGGAGTCAGCTGCCCACTGAGCAGGCAGCCCTGGCCCAAGAGCCTCATGAGCAGCCAGCCAGTCTGAATATGCTGATTGGGCCAGTGAGCCCCAGGCTTCATCATCTGCTTGAGTCTTGGTGAGCCCTGGGTCTGTCCCATGACAGAAACCTCCTGCTGCTGTAAGCTCCTCTAGGGGAGAGACTGCATCTTCCTCATCCTTGAGGTCCCAATGCTCAGCATACTGCCTGACACATAGAAGATGCTAAATTGGGGTTTGTTGAGCGGGAACTGTTTTGAACAGGTTGGGCAAATTGTCTTCCTCGTGGTGGAGTGAAAGTTTTCATGTACCACTTTGGCAGGGCACGGTGGCTCACACCTGTAATCCCAGCACTTTGGGAGGCTGAGGAGGGTGGATCATGAGGTCGGGAGATCGAGACCAGCCTGGCCAACATGGTGAAATCCCATCACTACTAAAAATTAGCTGGGTGTGGTGGCACCTACCTGTAATCTCAGCTTCTCAGGAGGCTGAGGCAGGAGAATCGCCTGAACCCGGGAGGCAAAGGTTGCAGTGAACCGAGATTGTGCCATTACACTCCAGCCTGGGCAATAAGCGAAACTGTCTTGGAAAAAAAATTCATAGCAGATTTATTCATAATGCCTTGAAACAAGAAATAACTCAAATGCTCATCAACAGCGGAATGGATAAATAAGTAGTAGTTATTCATATGATGAAATATTATATAGTAATAAAGATTACTGAACTGCATGAACTACTGCTACAGGCATGTAGCATGCAACAACATACGTGTAGCAGTAGTTCATGGATGAATTTCACGTGCATAATGTTGAACAAAACATATGCAGAAGTGCACAAAATTGATGATTTGGCTGGATGCAGTGGCTCACGCCTGTAATCCCAGCGCTTTGTTAGCCGAGGCAACCAGATCACCTGAGCCCAGGAGTTTGAGACCAGCCTGGGCAACACAATGAAACTGTTTCTACAGAAAAATATAAAAATTAGCTGGGCATGGTGGCACATACCTGTAGTCCTAGCTACTCAGGAGGCTGAAGCAGGAGGATTGTTTGACCCCAGGAGGTTGAGGCTGCAGTGAGCTGTGATCACACCACCCGAGTCTGGGCAACAGAGCGAGACTATGTCTCAAAAAAATATGATTTTATGTATGTGAAGTTCAAGAACAGGCAAAATAATTGATGGTGATAGAGGCAGAGTAGTGTAACCTTTAGGGTTATTGACTGGAGGAGGTACTTCTAGAATGTAAGAAATATTCAGTATGTTGATCTGGTAATAGTTACCATATGTATGTATATGCGTATATATACGCACACACAGACACATTTATACTAAATGTACATATATGTACATAAAAGCCAATCATGCTGAACACTTAAGATTTGTGCATTTAGAGCCAGTCATGGTGGCTCATGGAATCCCAGCACTTTGGGAGGCTGAGGCAGGAGGATTGTTTGACCCCAAGAGTTCAAGGCCGACCTGGGCAAGGTAGCAAGAACCCTGTCTCTACAAAAATATTTTAAAATTAGCCAAGCATGGTGGTGTGTGCCTGTAGTCCTAGCTACTCGGGAGGCTGAGGCAGGCGAATTGCTTCGGCTCAAGAGTTGAAGGTGGCAGGAAGCTATGATGATGACAGTACACTCCAGTCTATGTGACAGAGAGAGACTATATCTCTAAAATAAAATAAATTAGACTGGGTGCAGTGGCTCACGCCTGTAATCCCAGCACTTTGGGAAGCCAAGGCAGGAGTATTGCTTGAGCCCAGGAGTTCAAGACCATCCTGGGCAACATAGCAAGAACCCTGTCTCTACAAAAAAAAAAAAGTAAAATTAGCTGGGCATGGTGGTGTGAACCTGTAGTCCTAGCTACTCAGGAGGCTGAGGCAGGAGGGTTGCTTGGGCCCAGGAGTTCAAGATTGCAAAGAGCTGTGATCATGACACTACACTCCAGTCTACATGACAGAGACAGACTCTGTCTCTAACAAAAATAAATAAATAAATTAGGCCGGGTGCGGTGGCTCATGCCTGTAATCCCAGCACTTTGGGAGACTGAGGCGGGTGGATTGCTTGAGCTCAGGAGTTCGAGACCAGCCTGGGTAATATAGTGAAACCCCATCTCTACAAAAAATACAAAAATTAACAGGGCATGGTGGTGCACGCCTGTGATCCCAGCTACTTGGGAAGCTGAGGTGGGAGGATGACTTGACGCTGGGAGGCAGAAGTTGCAGAGCCAAGATTGCACCATTATACTCCAGCCTGGGTGACACAGCCAGACCCTGTCTCTAAAATAAAATAATTATATATAAAGTATGTACATATACTATAGGAATATATATATTTATGTACTGTAAGTTATACATCAATTAAAAAGTGAAGAATGTATCTTGTGTGGATTATGGATCCAAATGTGAAATACAAAATAATAAAAATTCTCAAAGCTGGCATATGAGAATATGTTCATGACTTTGGAATAAAGGAAGATTTTTTCTTTTTTTTGAGACAGGGTCTTACTCTGTCACCCAGGCTAGAGTGCAGTAGTGCGATCACAGCTCACTGCAACCTTGACCTCCTGGACTCAGGTGATCCTCCCACTCA
Source organism: Pongo pygmaeus (assembly GCF_028885625.2). Lineage (NCBI taxonomy): Eukaryota > Metazoa > Chordata > Mammalia > Primates > Hominidae > Pongo > Pongo pygmaeus. The sequence continues at coordinate 27,220,811 of NC_072385.2, read as the reverse complement.
GCCTCCCAAGTAGCTGGTACTGCAGGTGCACACCACCATGCCCAGCTAATTTTTGCATTTTTTTGTAGAGACAGGGTTTCACTGTGTTGCCTGGGCTCTTGGACTCAAGCGATCTGCCTTTCTCAGCCTCCCAAAGTGCTGGGATTACAGGTGTGAGCCCCTGTGCCCAGCCTAGAGGACAGTTTCTTTCTTTTTTTTTTTTTGAGACGGAGTCTCACTCTGTCACCCAGGCTGTAGTGCAGTGGCGCCATCTCGGCTCACTGCAAGCTCCGCCTCCCGGGTTCACGCCATTCTCCTGCCTCAGCCTCCCGAGTAGCTGGGACTACAGGCGTCCACCACCACGCCTGGCTAATTTTTAGTAGAGATGGGGTTTCACATGTTAGCCAGGGTGACCTCGATCTCCTGACCTTGTGATCTGCCTGCCTCGGCCTCCCAAAGAGGACAGTTTCTTAAACAGGATGCAGAAGGCACCAACTGTAGAAGAAAATGTTGATAAATTGGGCTACATTAAAGTTAAGGACTTTTCTTTATCAAAATATACCATTAATAGAGTGAAATGATCCTTTGTGGTTCATAAGCGTGATGATCGAGTGTTCATGTGCATGTGTGAGATGTGCCACCCTGAGACCTTGTTACAAAGTCAACTTATTACCCATCTGAGATTACCAAAAAAAAAAAAGAGAGTGAGCTGGGCGCAGTGGTGGCTCATGCCTGTAATCCTAGCACCTTGGGAGGCTGAGGTGGGTGGATCCCTTGAGGCCAGGAGTTCGAGACTAGCCCAGACAACATGGTGAAACCCCATCTCTACTAAAAATACAAAAATTAGCTGGGCATGGTGGTGGGTGCCTGTAATCCCAGCTACTTGGGAGGCAGAGGCAGGAGAATCACTTGGACCCGGGAGGTTGCAGTGAGCTGAGATCGCACCACTGCACTACCACCTGGGTGACAGAGTAAGACTCCGTCTCAAAGAAAAAAAATAAATACAATGAAAGAGAAGCCATTCAGTGGAATAAAATATTTACAGCGCATATAACTGATCGAGGGCTAATTTCAAGACTGTGTAAAGAATACTTCACAGATCTAAAATGGGCAATAGACTTGAATGGGCACTTTACAAAAGATGTCTGTATGTACCCACAAACATTTAAAATGTAAAAATTGAAAAAAAAAGATATCTAGGTCAGGACACCATATGAAAAGGTGCTCAACTTCATTAGAACCAGGGAAACGCAAATTTAAAAAATGCAAGGAGGCTGGCTCGGTTGCTCATGCCTGTAGTTCCAGCACTTTTGGAGGCCAGGGTGGGAGGATCACTTGAACCCAGAAGGTTGAGACCAACCTGGGCAACATAGAAAGACCTCCACCTCTACAAAAAATAAAAAATTGCTGGGCACTATGGCATGAATCTGTAGTTGTAGCTACACGAGAGGCTAAGTTAAGGCAGGAGGATTGTTTGAGGCCAAGAGTTCTAGACTGCAGTGAGCTATGATCACACCACTGCACTCCAGCCTGGGTGACAGAGCAAGACCCCATCTCCAAAAATCTTTTTAAAATTAAATTTTAAATTACATAAGGAGACCGGACACAGTGGCTCATGCCTGTAATCCCAGCACTTTGGGAGGTTGAGGTGGGAGGATCACTTGAGCTCAGGAGTTCTAAACCAGCCTGGGCAACATGGTGAAACCCTGTCTCTACTAAAAATACAAAAATTAGCTGGGCGTGGTGGTGCATGCCTGTAATCCTAGCTACTTGGGAAGCTGAGGCATGAGAATTGCTTAAAACGGGGAGGCGGAGATTGCAGTGAGCCAAGATTGCACCACTGCACTCCAGCCTGGGTGACAGAGAGACTCTGTCTCAAAAAAAAAAACAAAAAATCCCCACAAGGAGACACCATTACACACTGACTAGAATGGCAAACGTTTAAGATACCAGCAATCTGAAGTGTTAACAAGGATGGAACAGGAGAATTCTGACATGTGGCTAGTAGGAGGATAAAACTTTAAAACTGTTTAGCCCTATCTACTATAATGGACATACCTATTCCCTGTGACCCATCAATTTGACATGTAGGTACATTCTCAACAGAAATGTATGTGACTCAGTGCAATTCCAACTCACGTCGGTCAGAATGGCTGTTATTCAAAAGTCAAAAAATAGCAAATGTTGGTGAGGATGCAGAGAAAAGGGAACACTTATACACAGTTGGTGGGAATGTAAATTAGTCAAACCTTTATGTGAAACAGTATGGAGATTTCTCAAAGAACTAAAAATAGGACTACCATTCAACCCACCAATCCCACTACTGGGTATCTTCCCGAAGGAAGAGAAATTGTCATATCAAAACGACACTTTCACTCATATGTTTATCACAGCACTAGTCACAATAGCGAAGTTATGGAGTCAACCTAAGTGTCCATCAACAGATGATTGGATAAAGAAAATGTGATATAGGATGGGTGCAGTGGCTCACGCCTGTAATTCTAGCACTTTGGAAGGCCAAGGCGGGCAGATTACGTGAGGTCAGGAGTTTGAGACCAGCTTGGCCTACATGATGAAACCCCATCTCTACTAATAAAGTACAAAAATTGAGGTTGCAGTGAGTCAAGATCATACCACTGCACTCCAGCCTGGATGACAGAGCGAGACTCTGTCTCAGAAAAAAAAAAAAAATGCCTGGGTGCGGTGGCTCATGCCTGTAATCCCAGCACTTTGGGAGGCCAAGGCGGGCGGATCACGAGGTCAGGAGATGGAGACCATACTGGCCAACATGGTGAAACCCCATCTCTACTAAAATACAAAAAATTAGCCAGGCATGGTGGTGCGTGTCTGTAGTCCCAGCTACTCGGGAGGCTGAGACAGGGGAATCGCTTGAACCTGGGAGGTGGAAGTTGCAGTGAGCTGAGATCACACCACTGCGCTCCAGCCTGGCAACAGAGCAAGACTCCGTTTCAAAAAAAAAAAAAAAAAAAAAAAGTGATACATACACCATAGAATACTATGCAGCCATAAAAAAGAACGAAATTGGCCAGGCGCAGTGGCTCACGCCTGTAATCTCAGCACTTCGAGAGGCCGAGGCGGGCGGATCACGAGGTCAGGATGGTGACATCACGAGGTCAGGATGGCTAACATGGTGAAACCCCGTCTCTACTAAAAATACAAAAAAATTAGCCGGGTGTGGTGGCGGGCGCCTGTAGTCCCAGCTACTCGGGAGGCTGAGGCAGGAGAATGGCGTGAACCCGGGAGGCAGAGCTTGCAGTGAGCTGAGATCGCGCCACTGCACTCCAGCCTGCATGACAGAGCGAGACTCCGTCTCAAAAAAAAAAAAAAAAAAACAGAAATCATATCTCTTGCAGCAACAAGGATGGAGCTAGAGGCCCATATCCTACATGAAATAACTCAGAAACAGAAAGTCAAATACCAAATATTCTCAGTTACAAGTGGAACTAAACACTGGGTATACTTGGATATACAGAAGGAAGCCACAGACACTGGGGACTCCAAAAGTGGGGAGGTTGAAAGCGGGGTGAGGATTGAAAAATTACCTGTTGAGTATAATGTTCACTATTCAGGTGATGGGCACACTAAAAGCCGAAACCTCACCAGTATGCAGTATATTCATGTAACAAACATGCACATGTACCCTCTGAATCTATTTTTAAAAAAATGTGTGTGTGATTTTGTATATGTAAAAGGCAAGGGAGATGATTTCATAGAAGCATTCAAACATTTGGTATGGAGCGTGTCAATGTACAGTAGCGCCAAACACCTAATTTTCTGAGAATCCATTCAGTTGTCAGGCCATGGGCTGAGTGCTAGGATGCTGAGTTGAGACGACTTCCATGCACTAAGGTGAGGAAAGAAGAGAACTGAGTCATCAGTGTGGAGAAGACGCATGTGAGGATGAAGAGGAATAGTTGAGAAGTTGTGTCATTTTTTTTCCGTTAGCAATGACACGTTTTCTCCTCTGATGGGCTTGAAAGTGCTCCCTCTTGCCAGTCGCCCCCCCCCCCCCCCGCCCAGCGATGAACTGCTGAACTTGCAGAAACCCTTGCAGAGTGCCCTGGGCTTCGTGATCTTGAGAAGCAGCCAAAACTGGAACAGCAAAAAACCGTCAACACTGGAGTAGGACAAAGGCCGGTATTATGCGTCCTAAACTTAGTGGGCTCTTACATTGTTAGGATGACACAGAAAGCACTTGTGCTCAGAAAAGACACTGATCTAAAAAGGAGGAAATATCCTTCCCTCCTTCCCCCTCCCCCATTGCGTGCAGCATTTGCTGTGTGGAATTGTTCTTGGTGCATCAGCAGTTTCTGCTGCTTCTCCTGTTTTATTCTTACCATCCCTGTGGACTTTGCAACACTAAAACGTTTGCTTGGTTTAGTTGGTAGAGTTTTCTTGTCTTTGGCAAATGTTCCAGACTCATCTGAGATCTCTAAGTAAAAGTTTGTTTAAACAGCAATTTTAATTCTTGACCCTCCCCGCCAAAAAAAAAAATTCCCAAAAGGCACTATCATTCACATCGAGTTTTTCTTTTTGTTACTGTTTTTCTTTTTTTTTTTTGAGACAGAGTCTCGCTCTGTTGCCCAGGCCGGAGTGCAGTGACGTGATCTCGGCTCACTGCAACCTCCACCTCCCAGGTTCAAGGAATTATCCTACCTCAGCCTGCCGAGTAGCTGGGATTACAGGCTCATGCTACCACGCCCGGCTAATTTTTGTATTTTCTTTACTTTTTTTGGTTGTTGTTGTTTGAGACAGACTCTTGCTCTGTCACCTAGGCTGGAGTGCAGTGGTGTGATCTTGGCTTACTGCAACCTCTGCCTCCCGGGTTCAAGTGATTCTCCTGCTTCAGCCTCCTGAGTAGCTGGGACTACAGGTGCCTGCCACCACGCCCGGCTAATTTTTGTATTTTTAGTAGAGACAGGGTTTCCCCATGTTGGCCAGTCTGGTCTCGAACTCCTGACTTCAGGTGATCCACTCACCTTGGCCTCCCAAAGTGCTGGGATTACAGGTGTGAACCACTGTGCCCAGCCCACATCGAGTTTCTCTGGAAGGTTTTATGTGTTTATTTATTTTATTTTATTTTATTTATTTTTTGAAAATGAGTCTCCCTTTGTTGTCCAGGCCAGAGTGCAATGGCGTGATCTTAGCTCACTACAACCTCTGCCTCCCAGGTTCAAGCAATTCTCCTGCCTCAGCCTCCTGAGTAGCTGAGATTACAGGCACCCACCACCACACCTGGCTAATTTTTTTGTATTTTTAGTAAAGATGGGGTTTCACCATGTTGGCCAGGCTGGTCTTGAACTCCTGACCTCAAGTGATTTGCCCGCCTCGGCCTCCCAAAGTACTGGGATTACAGGCGTGAGCCACCGTGCCTAGCCCTGTTTTCACTTTTTCACTGTTATGAATAATGCTGCTGTGGATATTTGTGTGCAAGATTTTGTGTGGATATTTGTTTTCAGTTCTCTTGGATATTATACCTAGGAGTTTTTATTGTGGTCAGAAGATACTTTCTATGATTTCAGTGTTTAAGTTTATTAAGAATTGTTTTGGCCGGGCATGGTGGCTCACGCCTGTAGTCCCAGCACTTTGGGAGGCCAAGGTGGGTGGATCACGAGGTCAGGAGATTGAGACCATCCTGGCTAACACGGTGAAACCCCGTCTGTACTAAAAATATAAAAAATTAGCCGGGCATGGTGGCGGGTGCCTGTGGTCCCAGCTACTCGGAGGCTGAGGCGGGAGAATTGCTTGAACCTGGGAGGCGGAGGTTGCAGTGAGCCGAGATTGTGCCACTGCACTCCAGCCTGGGCAACAGAGTAACACTGTCTCTCAAAAAAAAAAAAAAAGAATTGTTTTATGGCCTATCACATACCATATGGTCTATCCTGAAGAATATTCCATGTATACTTAGGAAGCATGTGTATTCTGCTGTTGTGGGGTAAAGTGTTCTGTTGGTTTATAGTGTTGTACAATTCCCCTACTTTCTCTTGGCCTTCTGTGTAGTTGTTTTATTGTTGAAAGTAGGATATTAGATTGGGCACGGTGGTTCATGCCTGTAATCCCAGCACTTTGGGAGGCCAAGGCAAGCCTTCTGCGCTTGATATTTTTAGACTGTGATTGACCGCAGTTAGCTGAAATCGGAAAGTGAAATCGATAAGGGGGAACTACGGTACATTTAGGTGTAACATGTTTTTCTGTGGTACATTTAGTATAACATGTTTTGAAATGTGTAGATGGAAGATAAAGAGGTTTATTAATTGGTACAAATATACAGCTTGATAGAAGAAATTTGGCTTAGTGTTGGGTAGATTAGTAGGGTGACTATAGTTTACAGTAATTAATTGTATATTTCAAAATAGCTAGAAGAGAATAATTGGAATGTTTTGAGCAAAAAGACAAGCATTTAAGGTAATGGATATCCAAGTTACACTGATTTGATCTTTACGAATTATAGGCATGTGTTAAATTATCAAATGTACCCCCAAAATATGTACATCTGTTATGCATCAGTTAAAACAGTTTTTGAAAGAAGTATGCATACATTGTGGAATAGCTAAATCCAGCTAATTAACATATGTATTACTTCACATACTAACCATATTTTTCTGGCGAGTATACTTAAAATCTATCTTAACAATTTTCAAGAATACTATACGTTACTGTACAGTGTATTTACTATACATAACTATACATAGTGCATAACTATACATAGTGCATAACTATACATACTATACATTGTTATTCTGTCATGTTATACGGTAGAACTCTGGAATTCATTCCCCCATCTGACAGAAGTTTTTTTTGTTCTTTGACTACATCTCTGTTATAGCTTCTTGATGATTGGTTCTTTTTTTTTTAAGACAGAGTCTGACTCTGTCACCCAGGCTAGATAGAGTGCAGTGGCACAATCTAGGCTCACTGCAACCTCCGCCTCCCGGGTTCAAGCGATTCTCCTGCCTCAGTCTCCTGAGTAGCTGGGATTACAGGCTTATGACACCAAGCCCAGCTAATTTTTGTATTTTTAGTAGAGGTGGTGTTTCATCACGTTGGCCAGGCTGGTCTTGAACTCCTGACCTCAAGTGATACACCTGCCGCGGCCTCCCAAAGTGCTGGGATTACAGGTGTGAGCCACTGCGCCTGGCCGATGATTGATTCTTGTGTCAATATATAATCTTTGTCTCTTGTACTTTTTGACTTAAAGTTTATTTGTGTGACTTAAAGTCGCTTAAGTCTGATATTAGTGTAACTACCCGAGCTTTTCTTTTAGTACTATTTGCATGGAATATCTTTTTGCATACTTGCATTTTCGACCTATTTGTGTCTTTGGATATGAAATGAGTCTCTTCTACATATCATAATGTAGTTGAATTATGTTTTTTAAATCTATATTGCCAATCTCTGTCTTTTGATTGGAGAATTTAATCCATTTATATTTGAACTAATTACTGATAAGGAATGACTTCTGCCATTTTGCCATTTGTTTTCTATATATTTTTCTTTTTCTTCCATTAATGCCTTCTTGTGTTTATTTTCTTGTAGTATATTGTTTTAATGGCCTCCTCATTTCCTGTTTTTTTTTTTTTTTTTTGAGACAGAGTCTTGCTCTGCCACCCAGGCTGGAGTGCAGTGGCACGATCTTGGCTCACTGCAACCTCTGCCTCCTGGGTTCACGCCATTCTCCTGCCTCAGCCTCCCGAGTAGCTGGGACTACAGGCGCCCACCACCACACCTGGCTAATTTTTTGTATTTTTAGTGGAGATGGAGTTTCACTGTGTTAGCAAGGATGGTCTCGATCTCCTGACCTCGTGATCCGCCTACCTCAGCCTCACAAAGTACTGGGATTACAGGCGTGAGCCACTGCGCCCAGCCCCTTTTCTGTATATTTTTAAGTCATTTCCTTAGTGATTACCCTGGAGATATAATTTATATCTTAAATTTATTTATTTATTTATTTATTTTGAGACAGAGTCTCACTCTGTTGCCCAGGTTGGAGTGCAGTGGTGCAATCTCGGCTCACTGCAACCGCCATCTCCTGGGTTCAAGTGATTCTCCTGCCCCAGCCTCCTGAGTAGCTGGGATTACAGGCGTGTGCCACCACGCCTGGCTAATTTTTTTTGTATTTTTAGTAGAGATGGAGTTTTGCCATGTTGGCCAGGCTGGTCTCGAACTTCTGACCTCGGGTAACCCACCCTCCTCGGCCTCCCAAAGTGCTGGGATTACAGGTGTGAGCCACCACACTGAGCCTCATTATTATAAAATTTTAATGTTTCGATTATTTATTGACCATGTGTCATAGTCATGTTGATTTGAATTTCACTATTGAGTTTGAATCTTGTTATTTGTTTTTTGTAAACTGCAATTTCCTTTGGTCATTAGACTCTTTATTAGCCTTTCATCTGTGTTGCAGTTTATCTGAGCCTGGGCCCAGTCCAATGGGAGATGTCTGTGTGTGTGGCATGGTCCATCTTGACTGGAGACAGGCAGTTCCTCCTACTGGAGGACGCTTGTTGGGCCAGCCCCAGGGCCTCTTAAATCACTCATTCATTCAGCGAAAATGCACAGATGCCTACTGTGGGCCAGGTCTGTGCTGGTGCTTGGGAAATGGTAGGAACCAGACATTGTGAACCTTGTGTTCCGCACCTTGTGAACAAACAGACTTACAGGGTGGCACCAAGTAAGTAAGATGGGTGGGGCGTCATCTCAGAACATAGCTTTTCTGCTGAGCTGTGCTGGTTTTGTTTTGGGTTTTTTTTTTTTGAGATGGAGTCTCACTCTGTTGCCAGGCTGGCGTGCAGTGGCACCATCTTGGCTCACTGCAACCTCTACCTCCCAGGTTCAAGCAATTCTCCTGTGTCAGCCTCCTGAGTAGCTGAGACTAAGGCGCACACCACCACGCCCGGCTAATTTATTTATTTATTTATTTATTTATTTTACTAGAGATGGGGTTTTATCATGTTGCCCAGGCTGGTCTCGACCTCCTGACCTCAGGTGATCCGCCCACCTCGGTGCATGTCTGTAATCCCAGCTACTTGGGAGGCTGAGGCAGGAGAATCGCTTGAACCCAGGAGGCAGAGGTTGCAGTGAGCCAAGATCACGCCGCTACACTCCAGCCTGGGCGACAGAGCGAGACTCCATCTTAAAAAAAAAAAAAAAGAAAATTGATGTCCTCACATTTGCGCATCATGTCCTTGAAATGAGAAGTCAGATTGTTCCCTCCATCTCAGCAACTTGACCTTGGTGGGATCAGAAGGCCAGCCTTCAGGGCGGACCTGGAGAAGGAATCCTTCTTGGGCACAGTGGGCCCAGGCCCTCCTCTGTGGGAAGCACAGGGTTTAGAACCTCTAGCTTTCTTCTGGAGGTTCACCTGCCCTCACAGGCGCTTCCTTCCAGGACAGATGTCCCACGGCTTGCAGATGGCTGGGCCCCAGGAGACGGTGCTAGCCCTTCCTCTGAGAGAAGGTAGGTGTCTCTCACCTGCACAGGTAAATCTCCACTGAGGTTTGGGGACAAGAGGAAATGGAGAGCCCATGGCTGAAGGATTTCCCTTGCGTCCCTCCCACAGCAACCCCAAGTTGTTCTCTCACCCATTTGCTGCTCTCCTTACCCGGTGTGGCTTGACCTCTGGGACGGTGGCAGGTGGGCAGAGGGACCACAGTATTCTGTCCTGTCTGCAGGGGTGCAGGCCGCCGCCACCGTGCCCGTCCTCCTGTCCAACCTGGAGGATGGCTTGTCAGACCATCCCCTGGACCAGGGGCCCCACTGCCCTGCCCGGCGGCCCTGCAGCCCTGCCTCGGCTCCAGCTCCCACATCGCCAAAGAAGCCCAAGATGCAGGAGCCTGGGGAAACGTTTCCCACTGACTGGAGCCCCCCGCCTGTGGAGTTCCTCAACCCGAGGGTGCTGCAGGCCAGTCGGGAGGCCCCGGCCCAGAGGTGGGTGGGTGTGGCGGGCCCCCAGGGCCTGAGGAGACTGGCCAGTGAGCTGCCTGAGGAGTTGGAGCAGGAACACCTGGACTTGGACCCGAAGAGGGACCTGGCCTTGCCAGAGAAGCTGTTCTGGAACACGGCAGGCCCAAGCCAGCAGGCTGCGGCCCCAGAGGTGAGCCTGTGTCCACCCTTGACCTCTTCTCCTTGGCTACCCATCTTTAGCCACCCCTTTACAGTCACCCCAGGCCACCCCCTCCTCGGCCACACCCCAGCTGCCCTTCCTCAGACACTTCCCCTTGATCATCCCTCCTCAGCCCTTGGGCCCTTATGCTGGAAGCGCAGGCCCCCAAGGCCAGGATGCACCTCGCCCTGTGTCTCCACCCGTAACTCCTGCTGACAGATGGCTTTGGGTGGCACCAAATTCGATGCCACTTCATGGGGCCCCTTGAGGCTTTCATGGCTGAGGTTAGGGTTATGGCCCCGGAGCAAGGAGGGATCTCAGAGCTGAGGTCTGTGCTTGGTTGTCCGTAGAGACTCAAGCCGACTCTGGTCCAGTGGATTGGGAGTCCTAGATGGAACTTCAGTGATGAACTTCAAATTGGGAGTAAGCTCCTGCTGCTAGGTAGACTGCAGGACATTTACAGGCCGTGGATCGAGAACACTTATGCTAAGAATGGGTTTCAGCTGTTTGTAACAGCCTGAGAGAGAGCGAGAGAGACAGACAGACAGAGACACAAGGGAGAGGGGGACAGAGGGAAGGAGAGAGAGAGAGGGAGGGGGGAGAGAGGGAAGGAGGGGGAGAAGGAGAGAGAGGGGAAGAGAGGGTGTAGAGGGAGGGAGGGAGAGGAGAGGGAGAGGAGGAGAGGGCAATGGGGAGGGGCACAGTGGGAAAGGGAGCGGATGGGGAGGGGGAGAGAAACTCTTTGGCTTTGATAGGGAATGATGTCAGATCATTGAGATTGAAAAGAGTGCGGTGCAGGATAGAGCCCGGTGCAGGATAGGCTGTGTGGTGTGGTGTGCTGGCGCCTGTGATGTGATAATGTTTGCTGCCTCTGTGTGAAGTGTCTCTGAAAGCACATGAGGAATGCCTATCCCATGGGCACCTGTGGGGAGGGAACAGGTGGCTGGGGGTGGGGGTTGGGGCAGGGAGACATTTTACCCTGCGCCTTTATACTTTTTGACTTTTTAATCCTGTGAACATAGTATCTTTTCAGAAAAGCAAACAAAATAAATAAAGGGCTTAATTTAGTTTTTTTTTCTTTTTTCTCCTCTATCTTTGTACTTCTGTGTTGTCCTCATTCCCATGTCCTGTGTTTCCAGTTTTCCTGGGGGGGCTCAGGAAGCTACTTCAACAACCTGGACTACTTACTGCAGGAGAAGAGGTGAGCACAGGGCGTGGCCTGTCGTGGGGTGCTTATTTCTGCAGGGTTGGCAGCAGTCCCGGGACTCACTGCAGAGTCTGGTCAGAGTACAGCAGCCTCCCACCCAGACTCAGCCTGCCCTGTGTGCTCTGATCAGTAACAGGCAGGTCGCCAGGGCAGGGGGTGGCATCACCAAGGCAGAGAGACCCCAGACTCCCACCACGAACAAAGCCCTCCTTCTGGGTCCCCTCTCCACCTTGGCTCCATTCTGCCCAAGGTTCGAGGGTGTCTCCTCCCACTCAAGGGTTATGTGAGAGGGAAGTGGAAAAGCAGATGGCTTTGTGGCTGAGGGTTACAGCCTGGCTGTGGCTGGAGGGTCATGCTGGGCAGACGGGACTTCCTAACATTTCTGCCGCTGCCTTCTACGCCAGCACGCAGGCACGCGTTGCCCATTTTCCCATCCACTCTGAGTTTCACACCTGCCTTCTCCCAGCATATTAGCTTCTAACTAGCTCTCTCCCTGTCTGCCCTAAGTAGTTTCCACAGACCGCTGAAGGCAGCAGTCACGTCTGATGAGATTGGAAATCCCTAGGGAGGTGCGGGTGGCTGGGGAGAGACGGGTCGTCTTCATGTGGGGGCATGCTCTTTGGTGGCACGTGAGCAGGTTGTTCACAGTTCCTGAGTCTTTGTCCTCTCCCACTGTTGTATTGTTTTTGTTCAGTGCATGTCCATTGTGTTTGCAGAAGTTAAGTGTGGGTGGGGGCGATGCCACCCTGGAACACCCAGCTCTCCTGGTGGGAGGACTGATGCCCACTCTTTCCACCCTCCTCAAAGTTCCCAGCCGTGTTGGCAGGGAGCTCCTCATGCACTGGGATGAATTATTCTTTGGTCCGTTCCTGGCCCTCTGGCCCGCCCTGGAGTCATCTCATCTGCCTCTGCTGTGCAGCCTCTCTGGGCTCCTCCGACCCGGGAACTTGTGTTGTTTAGCTCCTTCACCTGAGTGATTTTCTCCCATTAGATTGTATGTTAGGGAAGGGACCATGCCTGTATATTTCCACGGTGCCCAGCATGGTGATGTACATTTAGTAGACGCTTGAAAATATTGGCAGGAAAATGAGCAGCTGGGGCCTCCTTGTGACTGCTTGTCAGTGCGCCTGGCATTGGGAGGGTCCTGCTCTGTGCTAGTCAGCTCGGGCTGCTGTAACAGGATGGCACACACTGGGGGCTTAAACAGTACAGTTATTTCTCCCAGTTCTGGTGGCCAGCAGCCCAGGATTGAGGTTCTGGTCAGTCGGTTCCTGGTGAGGGCACTCTTTCTTGCTTCTTGCTGCGTCCTCACGTGGCAGAGACAGCACAAGCTCTCTGGTGTCTCTTCTTTTAAGGACGCTAATCCTGTGGGATCAGGGCCCGTCCTATGACCTCATTTTACCTTAATTTCTTACTCCAAATACAGCTATACTGGGGTTAGGGCTTCAACATAAGAATTCTGGGAAGACACAGACGTTTAGTCCATAGCACGCTGTGTGCTGCACCATGCCAGGCTCTGGATAGTGGAGCTGATGGTGCAGCCCCTGCTTCCCTGGCAATTTAGCATAATGATCTCATACTACCCACACTGTCATGTGGCCATGGAGGAGCCCAGAAGAGTGACACCTAACTTAACCTGGAGTTGGAAAAGGCTCCCAGATATGTCCTTGTCACTGAACCTTGCAGGAAAAGAAGTTTTGTTTGGCGGGAGGGGGATGACTGCACATGTAAAGGTGGGTAAGACAGACTGTGCCGGCCAGGACCCAAATTCTCAGTGCAGAGGGGTTGGAGGCAGGAGATGCAACCAAGATGAGATGTGCATGGGGCTGGAGCCTGAGGGGCCTTGTTGGACACAAGGCTGAGTCATGGGAGAAACTGAAGCAGGCAGAGATATGTTTTCTCTTGTTTAAGAAAGCGCAGGCTGCATTTGGAGAAGGGATGGGAAGGGCAAGAGAGAGACAGTGATGAGGGGCTGAGGGGGCCTGGGACGGGGCTCACAGCCAGGAGGCCCCTGGGAGGAGGGCGATGGGGCTTCTGGTGGGTCTGGTAGCCTGGGTGGTAGACATGGGTCATTGGAGGGGCCCAGTCACATTCAGCTGGAAATCACTCAGTGAGTGGCTGGCTAGCAGGATCTGAGCTCACGACAGGCCTGGGGTGGAGAGAAAATGTTAGAGAACTGAGGACCCATGGGCCCAACCAGGATGGGCACCTGGAGGGGCCAGACAGGGGCTGGGGAGGCTCCCTGGGCTCTCTCCACAGCCTGGGCGCAAGGACAAGGAAGGCTGTGTTGGTTTGCAGGGCGGGAGGAGGGTAGGGGTTGGGGCTCTGGCAAGGTAACAGGTGTGTGGGACCTATTGTGGGGGCCAGTTGAAAGAGGAAGTGAGGCGCACAGGGGCTGGTGGCGGAAAACAGAGCCCCAGGAGCCAGGCGGGAAAGGTAAGAAGAGAAAGGGAATGAGCAGGAGCAGAGGGGCTGCCCTAAGTGGCTGCAGAGTCAGGCCGTGCACGTGTCAGGGATGCCGAGGAGCCAGGGCAGGAGATCTTTCCTGGTCACATGGCTGAGGAGCAGAAGGGCTAGCCCTAGGCCTTGGTGTGTTTAAAAAAAAAAAAAAGAACGAAGCCAAGTTGCCTGTTGTCCCTTGAGAGGCTGAGGTGGGAAATCACTTGAGCCCAGGCATTTGAGGTGTGGTACACTTTGGTTGCGTCTATAAAGAGCCACTGCACTCTGGCCTAGGCAACACAGTGATGTCTGGTATCAAAAAAAAAAAAAAGACCAAACAGGGTACACAAGTAAAGATGCATTGGAAGTTGTCTGGTGAGAACCATCTCCTTCTGGCCTGCTTGCTCCTCTCTGCTCATTTGGGGAAAGCACAGTCTATGTAATGCAACCCGTCCCCATTGCCTTAAAAATCTATGTGAGTGGCTTCACAGGGAGACCAGCCAGGATGGCGCAGCCCTCTGGTCTTGCCGTATTGGTGGGAACCCCTGCAGCCCAGTGACAGGGCTGCATGATGGGGAACAACACTGACCCCCGGCTCTGGCCCTCGACTTCCCGTAGGGAACAGGCCCTGGAGCAGGAGCGAGAGAGGCTGCTTCTGCAGGAGTGTCTCAATCTCAACTCCTTGGATCTTGACGAAGATGAAGTGCTACTCACACCCGAGCACAGGTGAGGGGCAGGGGCCTGGCACCAGCCTCCAAAGGGGAAAGACTGAGGTGCCAACCCCCTCTGGTTTTGGACAGAGTTTTGACCAACATGGTACAGTGATTTGTGTACTATTTGTGAATTCTAAAGCTGCCTCTTTCTCTTAAAGCCACATTCACTCATTGATTCAAGAAAGATCTGATCACCTACTGTGCATCAGGGTCTCATTTGAGCCTTAGCCACACAGGGACCATAAAACACAGCTTGCTCTGCCCCAGTTATCTGCCCAAATTCATAGAAACAGATCTCTTGGGAAAATAACTACACAAAACCACATTCTAAATCTGCTTTCAAGGGGAGGTTACGACCATGTGAGATTTTTCATCTTCCCCTAACTGGAGAAGAGAAAGTAGCTCTGAGTGGGGGCCCTGATTTAATTGGGCCATTGGCTGGAGGGAGGGCTGGCTTCATCTCTACCTCGGAGCATCAGAGATGTCCAGGGCCACAACCAAATCCATCTTCAGGGCATACTGTTTTCCATCTGTCTTGGTCTGTTGGGGCTGCTAAAACAAAGGGCCATAGACTGGTGGCTTCTAAGCAGCTGAAGTCTGTTTCCTACAGTTGTGGAGGCTGGAGGTCTGAGACCCGGGAGCCAGCAGGGTCGGTCCTGGTGAGAGCACTCTTGCAGGTTGCAGACTGCCTAAGTCTCTGTGTCCTCACGTGACAGAAAGAGGCAAGAGAGCTCTCTGGGGCCCTTTCATAAGGGTGCCAATCCCATTCATGAGGGCTCCACCCTCATGCCTCATCACCTCCCAAAGGCCCCACCTCCTAATACCTTCACCCTGGGGGTGAGGATTCAACACATGTATTTTGCGGGGACACAAACATAAGCCTGTAACACCATCCATTCACCCATTTGTCCATGTGTCCATCCATCCATCCATCCATTCACCCAGCAGACATTTATCGAGTGCCAACTATGTGCCAGGCTCTGCTGTAGCTTCGGGATGTGGCAGGAACAAAACCAGACAGATCTCTGCCTTCCTGCTGCTTCAGCTTTCCTTCCAGAGACAAGCAGTAAATAAGATCAGTGAAGTTGTGCCGCAAGGGCTCCTGAGAAAGGCTAACACTGGGGGCATAAGGAGTGCTGGGAAGGGTGTGGGCTCCGATGATGTGGGCTCTAATCATGTGGGCTTTGATGATGAAGGCTCTGATGATGAAGGGATGTGGGCTCTGGGAAGGGTATGGGCTGTGATGAGGGCTCAGGGAAGGCCTTGTGAGCAGGTCTTCTAAGCAGCATCTTGAGGAGGTGAGAGCCAGTTCCAGGGACCCTGGTGTGGGAGCGCACCTGGTGTGTGGGAGCCTGGAGGAGGGGGCTGGTGGGGGATAGGAGGTGAGGGAGGCCAGGGGCGGGCACTGGCTCTTGGAGTCTTTCCTCTGAGTTAATTGGACACGTGTCTGCACAGGATCCTCTGGCTGTTGTGTTGAGGATAGACCAGTTAGGTGTGGAGGCCAGGGCAGGAGGGAGGGGACCAGGAGCAGAGGAGGCCTTGGCAGGAATCCAAAAGTAATGATGGTGCTTGAGGATGGGGTGGACACTGAGGAGTGGGCAAATTCTGGGTGTATTTTCAGGGTAGATATGACAGGATTTGCTGACAAATGGATGGAAGGTATAGGAGAAAGAGAGGACTCAAGAGGGACCCCAGGAGCTTAGGTCTGAGCAACTGGAAGGTTGGAGTTATCTTTAAATAAATTGGGGGAGGCTGGGCACGGTGGCTTATGCCTGTAATTGCAACACTTTGGGAGGCCAAGGCAGGAGAATTGCTTGGGCCCAGGAGTTTAAGACTAGCCCCGGCAACATAGGGAGACCTTGTCTCTCCTAAAACATTTTTTAGAAGTACACAGATGTGTTGGCACATGCCCGTAGTTCCAGCTACTTGGGAGGCTGAGATAGGAGGATCACTTGAGCCAGGGAGGTTGAGGCTGCGGTGAGCTATGATCGCACCACTGCACCACAGCCTGAGTGACACAGCAAGACCTTATCTCTTAAAAAAAAAATGAGGGGAGATTGAGTGACTGCGCTACAGGCTGCAGGTAGGGTGGGCTTGAAATCAAGGGTTCATTTGGGGCATCCTGGGGCGAGATCAGGGAGGCTACTTGGAGAGGCAAGCTTGGGAGTCACTGTGTACGGATGACATTTAAAGCCACAAAACCGGGGCGGAGCACGGTGGCTCTTGTCTTGTAATCCCAGCGCTTTGGGAGGCTGAAGCAGGTGAATCACTTGAGCCAAGGAGTTTTGAGACCAGCCTGGCCAACATGGTGAAACCCTGAACCCTGTCTCTACTAAAAATAGAAAAATTAGCTGGGCATGGTGATGCGTACCTGTAATCCCAGCTACTCAGGAGGCTGAAGCAGGAGAATCACTTGAACCCGGGAGGTGGAGGTTGCAGTGAGCCGAGATCGCACCACTTCACTCCAGCCTGGGCAACAGAGCGAGACTCCGTCTCAAAAATAAAAATAAATAATAAATAAATAAAGCCACCAAACCGGATGATCACCTGGGGAGAGAGAACAGCAGGGGCCCAAGGGCATGGAGCCCACAGCATTTGGCAGCCACAAGGAGGAGATGGCAAAGGAGATGGAGCAGGTTGCAGGGAAGCCAGATGCCTGGGTGCCAGGCTGCTGGCCCAGAGTGGGAATGATTGACATATGATTTAGAGGTCACAGTGCCCTGCACAGGAGCAGCTCTGCTGGAGGCAAACCTGACTGGAGTGGGCTCCTGGAGGAACAAGAAGGGACGAAGGAGAAGAATGGGCAGTAGCTGAAAAGGGAAGTGGGGACAGATCAGTGGGGTGGTTTCTTTCTGGCTTTTCTCTCTGTTTCTCTTTCTTTGATAGAGGGAGTAACAGCACGTCTGTAGGCCAATGGTCGTGACCAAGAGAGCGGGGAATCAATGCTAGGGAGGCTGGAGGGGAAACTTGAAGAACGTGTGCATTGGGCCGCAGGGGAGGAGGTGGCCCCAGCCGTGTGGCCAGGGTGGGTCAGGCAACACACCCTGGCGCCTCTGCCACCTGGGCCTTGCTGCTTCTGTGAGCCTGGCCGAGGTATTATTTAGTGATGGTCTAAGCACCACATGGGCGAAGTTTTGTTGCACACCCTAGGTTAGCGTTCTGCATTCACTCCTTAAGGGCCTGTTGAGTGATAACACACAGACTTCCTGGTGGTGGGATGTGGCCTGCTTTTAGGATCCCCACATTGCATGGGTGCCCAGAGGTAGTTATGAGCCACACCTGGGCTGGCCATTTGCCTTTTTTTTTTTTTGAAGTTTTTCTGATAATCATCTCTCTTGTTTATTTTATTTTTCCCCCCGAGATGGAGTCTCGCTCTGTCGCCCAGGCTGGAGTGCAGTGGTGTGATCTTGGCTCACTGCAACCTCCACTTCCCAGGTTCAAGCAATTCTCATGCCTCAGCCTCCCGAATAGCTGGGACTACAGGTGTGCACCACCACGCCTGGCTAATTTTTATATTTTTAGTAGAGACAAGGTTTTGCCACATTGGCCAAGCTGGTCTTGAACACCTGGGCTCCAGGGCTCAAGCGATCCGCCTGCCTCGGCCTCCCCAAGTGCTGGGATTACAGGCGTGAGCCACCGTGCCCAGCCTGATAATCATCTCTTGACTAAATCAAGGATCAGCAAGCTTTGTGAAAAGTTTGTAAATAGCAAATATTTTACGTCTTGGGGACCAGGCGGTCTCTGTCAACTCTGCTGCTGCAGCAGGAGGCTCCTGCAGGTGCTGGGTGAATGAAGGCGCATGGCTGTGCTGCAGTGAGCCCTTGTTGCAGAAACAGGCCCCACACAGGACTCGGCCTGCAGGCTGTACTTTGCCTGGCCCAAATTAGAAGGGCCCCTGCCTCCTGACTGGTGCCAGTTTTTACGGTGAAAGTTTAGGAATGTGTTGGGATTTGAGCAGCCGTCCCAGATGGACAAAGAGAGCTCCTCACACACTGCCCAGAGGTCCAGGGAAAGGCAGCCGGCCATGACATCCCACATGGACTCCCACGAGGCATGTGCTGCTTCCTGTCTGATGTTGCAGGAAGCATGTGGATGGACATGGTGGGGCATGTAGACTGAATTTAATTAGTGTGTTTAGGGCCAAAGGCCTTCCTCAGCAAGAGCACTTTGGCAGCATTATATTTGATGAAAGCAACTTTCTCTCTGAACTGAGGTGCATGGATTTGGTTTCCAGGTTCCCCACTCACCAGCTACATAGCCATGGAATCAAACCTTTTAAAACCTTTTTAAAATCTCTGCAGCAAGAGTTATTCTTCCAGCTCTGTATCTTTCTACCAAGTACATGCAGCATTCCAGAAGTCAAGGCTTGGATGTTTTGAAACTCCTCACAGAAAAGAAGTTATCTGTGCAACTAGCTTAACGCAGAAGGTAGTCCTGGCTTTGAAAACACTGGTAATTTGCTGGGCGCATGACGTTTTCCAGTGGTGCTTTGAGAAAGCCTCTTTGACAACAGCCACTTTGAGGTGGTGGTTTTGATGTGGGATCATTTGGATGGGACTGTTCAGCTTTCTGCTTTACAAAAGTCATTCACGAGTTTACAAAGCCAGCAGCCTCTTCATCCCTGAATAGGGCCAGGGAAGGGGGTGCAGGTCAGGAAGGGATGCTTAGGGTGGGGGCTGACCACTGCCTGCCAGACAAGGCGTCATCTAATTGCCACAACTGCCCGTCGCAGAAAGGACCCCTGACAGTCCGAGCAAGCATCTGTGCACGCTCTAACAATGGGCTTGCATCTTGAATGGGTGACATCCTCAGTTCTCCCTTTCTTAAAGTTAAAAGACCTTGCGTGTGTGCTGAGCCTGGGGCAGAGGCAGATATTTAAACCACAACATCATCCTTTATTCTCAGCTCTGGGCTGCACAGGAAATCCCCAATTAGATGTATAAGAGTCGCCTCAGGACTCTTAATAATGCACATACATTACAGCCAGCATCACAGAAGTCCCTTTAAAAGATGGTTTTAGGGACAGGGACAGGACCCCTTTATAGATTAGCCTAGTTCTTGTAGGCTTTTTTTTTTTTCATTCTTTTTTTTGAGACGAAGTCTCGCACTGTTGCCAGGGCTAGAGTGCAATGGCACAGTCTTGGCTCACTGCAACCTCTACCTCCCAGGTTCAAGCAATTCTCCTGCCTCAGCCTCCCTTTTTTTTTTTTTTTCCCCCTTTGAGATGGAGTCTCGCTCTGTTGCCCAGGCAGGAGTGCAGTGGTGCAATCTCGGCTTACCACAACCTCCACCTCCCAGATTCAAGCAATTCTCCTGCCTCAGCCTCCCAAGTAGCTGGGATTACAGGCGCCGGCTACCACGCCCAACTAATTTTTGTATTTTTAGTAGAGATGGGGTTTCACCATGTTGGCCAGACTGGTCTTGAACTCCTGACCTCAGGTGATCCGCCCACCTCGGCCTCCCATAGTGCTGAGCCACCGCACCTGGCCTAGGCTTTTAATAATTTGTTCATTTTTTCAAACTAAAAAACAATTTAAGCAATAGATACAAAACTAATGGCAAAGACATGAATCAAACAGGAAATTGTTTTACCGTTTGTGTGGTGGTTTGGTGAGATGCTTCCTGAAGCCCGCAGGGTCAGAGTCCTCCCGGGTCTGCATCGTCATTCCCATTTGTTGTGCCATTTCATTCTCAGGACCACCCTGTGATGTGGGTCAGGGCCGTACCTTGGGTCACTTGGCCAGAAAGAGAGACAGGTTCCATGTGCTAGGTGGTGGGCTGCAGGCGACGCCACGCCACACCCAGTGCCGGTTGCTCATGTCCAGATCCTAAGGGGGCCTCTGGGCTGTTCCACCCCTGGGTTTGCTGTCCCAAACAGTGGGCCTAGCCGGAAACCAGGGAATGGGCCATCTCCTGATGAGAGGAAGAGAGGCAGTGTCCAGAGCTTGTTTTATTTTATTGTTCCTGTTGTTAAATATGTGTTATATTGCTATAAAGTCAAGCAGAACATAGTTATATGAAGTAAAGAGGAAGTTGCCTTCTTTTCCTCTCCCCTCTGATTCTGCTCCCTGGGATGACCCTCAGTTATAGTGGGATATGTCATATGCTGGGGGTGGGTGTTGCACGTGTCTGAGCACGTCTGTGTCCATGCATATGTGTGTAGGCTTGTGTGTGTGTGCACACACACACTCACACACACACACCCCCTCTACTGCTGTTTTCACCCAAGAACTTACTGGGCTCAGCCATGTTGCCAGTCCTTCTTTATGTAGATTTAGCTCATTCTTGGGAAACATCTTTGCTGTCTCCCTTTTCCCCATCCTCATTTCAATGGGTCATTAAGTCAGGACAGTTCTCACCTCTCTCCAATACTGTTGAGATGTATCCCTTCACCTCGTCCCTTCTTTGTCCATGGGGCCAGCTCCCATCCACTAAATCAGAATCCCTGGGCCGGACCGGGCCCAGGATCTGCATTGCAGCAGCTGTCTGGGTGGTCCTCAGAGCCCTGGAGCTTGAGGACTGCTGGCCCTGAGAAAGAATCCAGGCTCCTTCATATGGGCTCAAGACCCTCCTGCTTCTGCCCACTCCCATGCCGCCTGCTTGCCAGCCTTCTTACCCCTCCCAGGATGCCGTCCCCGACCGTGGCCGCACCCAGCGCTCCTCTCCTGGGCCCTTATGGAGCCGCCTTGTAGGCCTCTCTGTCCACTCGCCGGAGGGGATTGCCGTGATTTGTTTATGCCCTTCCTGGGTGGTCCATTCCTGACTCACCCTCCATACCTGGCATTGTAGATGTGCAGTGAAAGTCTGACCTGACAGATCCAGTGGGTGGGGTTGGGTCTTCTGGCTGCTGGACTGGTGCCCTGAGCAAGGGATAGGCCTTATTGATGGGAAGGGCTCCTGCGTGCCTAGGTGGGCTCTTCCTCTATCAGCAGGTGGCGCTGTGCCCCTGGTTTGCTGCAAGGACTGCAAGGCAGGGAGCCCCTGGCCCCCTCTATCCTTCCCTAGGCCAATGGCCATGCCTCAGGCCGAGGTGCATCTGCTGATGTCCGGCCCTCCTGCCCCTTGCCTTGCCAGGATGCTGGTGGAAAAGTACTCAGTGTCCCTGCAGACCATCCCGCCAGTCCATCCAGGTGAGACTGTGTTTTTGCCCAGGCGTCACCCCCTGCCATGCATCCTGGACTCCTCACTCCTGAAGCCACGCAGCCACCTGGAAGGGCTGTTCCTCAGGTAAGTGTGGGGAGGAGGGGTGAGGGGGTGGCGCAGCCTGTCCAGGGCCCCTCCCTCCTGGAGTCCAGGAATAAGGGCCACCCCAAAGGGGGAAATTCGAAGAGGTGATCAGGCCAATTTGAATGTGTCAGTTTTTAGAGATATAGGTGACATTGTCTACTTACAGTATTTCATTTACTAATTTTGTTGCACATAATTTAAAAATTCCCACATTATGGCAGATAGCCAGTTGTGCATTTACAGGTTCACGTTGCTTTTTCCTCCCCTACGCCGCAGTGTCACAGAACAGCAGACTCACCATGCGTGCCTTGGGGCTGTGTCTCCGTCAGCACTGGCCCCTTCCTGGGCCATTGAGGGCACGTGATGGGCCCTTCCACCTACTTGTTGGAGGCACTTCAGTGTGTGTGTGATGCAGACACTGAAAAGCGTGTCCCCAGCTGCAGGCACACGCTCTAACAATACGACAGCTGGCTTATTCTTTTTGGGAGTAAATTCATGATCATTATCACGTAACCATTGACTATATTGCTTTTTGAGAGAATTTTTAAAAGATTTACCACAACCTTATCCAACACTTGGAATTATGAGCTAATATATACAAGAAGAAGAGGAAAGAAAGTCCGCAGGGTTCAGTGCAGCGGCGTCTGCTGGGTGCTCACACAGGCTGGTGCCCTGTGGGGCTGGAGGCCACAGCCATGGAGAAGGGGCTGTCCTTGCCCACCCGGTGAGGAGCACAGAGGTGGAGCTGCTGCTGTGGTCTCTTCGGCCACCTTAGGACTTGAATGTGAGTCTTGCTCTCTTTTCCAGTTATACAGGGCTTATGTTTATTTCGTGAATTCCAAGTCCATCTTATTGTATGATACAAAGATTACTTTTAACATTTTGATATGCTTCCTTTAAAAGTTTTTATCGTGGAAAGTTAACAAGCACATATCAAAGTATAGAGAACCATATAACGTCCCTCCACACACCCATCACTCACTTTCAACAAGGATCAACTCAAAGCCAATCTTGTTTCCTCTCAACCTCTGCCCACCAACACCATTACCTCAGGATCACTTTTTTATTATTATTATTTTTTAAATGGAGTCTCGCTCTGTTGACCAGGCTGGAGTACAGTGGCGTGATCTTGGCTCACTGCAACCTCTGCCTCCCGGGTTCAAGTGATTCTCATGCCTCAGCCTCCTGAGTAGCTGAGACTACAGGCACTTGCCACCATGCCCGGCTAATTTTTGTATTTTTAGTAGAGACGGGGTTTCACCATGTTGGTCAGGCTGGTCTCGAACTCCTGACCTTGTGATCTGCCCACCTCGGCCTACCAAAGTGCTGGGATTACAGGCATGAGCCACCGTGTCCAGTCACCTCAGGATTACTTTTAAGCAAATCCTCAGACACAGAAAATTTAATCTACAACTACTTCAGTTTGTGTCTCTAAAACATAAGATTCTATTTTTAGACATAACTTCGATATTACTATCATACCTGAAGAAATAGTAATTTCTTAATAGTGCTAATATCAGTTAGTGCTCAGATTTCAATTTTCTTTTTTTTTTGTTAGTATTTTGAGATGGAGTCTCACTCTGTCACCCAGGCTGGAGTGCAGTGGCGCCATCTTGGCTCACTGCAACCTCCGCCTCCCTGACTGAAGCGATTCTCCCACCTCAGCCTGCTGAGTGGCTGGGATTACAGGTGTGTGCCACCGCTCTAGGTTAATTTTTGTATTTTTTTGTAGAGATGGGGGTCTCGCCATGTTGCCCAGGTTGGTCTTGAACTCCAGGGCTCAAGTGATTCTCCTGCCTCAGCCTCCCAAAGTGCTGGGATTACAGATGTGAGCCATTGCGCCTGGCCTTCAATTTTCTTTAGATGTCTTTAATAGATTATTCAGGCCGGGCACGGTGGCTCACGCCTGTAACCCCAACACTTTGGGAGGCTGAGATGGGCGGATCATGAGGTCAGGAGATCGAGACCATCCTGGCTAACATGGTGAAACCCCGTCTCTACTAAAAATACAAAAAAATTAGTTGGGCGTGGTGGCGGGCACCTGTAGTCCCAGCTACTCAGGAGGCTGTGGCAGGAGAATGGCGTGAATCTGGGAGGCGGAGCTTGCAGTGAGCGGAGATCGTGCCACTGCACTCCAGCCTAGGCAACAGAGCAAGACTCCATCTCAAAAAAAAAAAAAAAAAAAAGATTCTTCAAATCAGAATCTGAACAATGTCCAAACATTCCAATTAGATGATAAAATGTTAATAATGAAATAATACTTTATTACATTGATGCCCTAACATATTTAACCATTTTCTCATTTTTTGAACATAAAAGTTTTTTCCAACGTTACTTTATTATAAATAATACGGCGGGGAATATTGGGGAGTATTTGTCTGGAGGTCTAAAATGTGTTCATAGCTGCAGTGTGAGGTTATTGGGTCTGAGTGTAAGAACATTAGTAAGGGTTCACATCACCATGTTGGAAAGGTATTTAATAAAGAGATAGATGGTGAAAAGAAGAAAGAGCTGGAGAAAGGAGAGAGCCAAAGAATGTCTGAGCAGGAACTGAGGTGGACAGCGGAGAAAGGAAGGCGTCTTCCTGGGCTGCTTCAGCCTCGGAGTTTGTGTCGACAGCAGGTTTTCTGTCCTAGAGTGGATGGCGGGCAGGAAGTGTTTGACAGATGAGATGGCCCGTGGAGCTGTGACCTGGGATCAGAGCAGGCCTGCCAAATGGGGACAGGTGGCTGCCCAGCTTCCCTGGAGTGAGGGCTTCAGACCCTCCTCCCTCAGATATGCTAATGAGGCTCAGTAGAGAGGGTGTTGCCAGCGCATCAGATCTGCAGTCTTGGGAATCGGCTTTGGGCTTTCTGGAGGGAATGGCCGCTGTGTGACTCGGACTCAGTCCTGGGACCTCTGCCGGGCAGTGGTGAGGCCCACTTCCTGGAGGTCACCATTTAGCCCTGGGTCATCTTTCATTTCCTCCTTGTGCCAAGGACTTCAAGGCCAGACATAAGAGTGGGAAAACACTAGTCAGTCATTCAATAATAACCTTACCATATTCAGCCAGAAACATGGCCATGGAGGCAGGTGACAAGGGGATGTCTTAAGAAGCAGTCAGCCGGGCATGGTGGCTCATGCCTGTAATCCCAGCACTTTGGGAGGATCGCTTGAGCTCAGGAGTTCTACAGTGGCCTGGCCAACATGGAGAAACCCCGTCTCTACCCAAAAAAATGCAAAAAAAAATTAGCCATGGGTGATAGCACACCTGTGGTCCCAGCTACTCAGCAGGCTGAGAAAGGACAATTGCTTGAGCCTAGGGAGGTTGAGGCTGCAGTGAGCCATGGTCATGCCAGGGCACTCCAGTCTGGGCAACAGAGTGAGACCCTGTCTCAGAAAATAATAATAAATAAAAAGCCGTCAGTCCAATTCCGTACACAAAGTTGCCGCTGTGGTCTGTGGCCATGCCGCCCTGAACATGCTGGATGTTCTCTCATCTCAGAAGCTGAGCAGGGCCTGGCCTGGTTAGTACTTGGGTGGGAGAAAGTTCGTGCTGTGTGAGCTGACAGCTAGGTTTTCATTTTTCTCGTTATACCACCTGTGTATTCCTAAATTTCTACAGTGAACATATATCATTTTTATCATTAGAAAGGGGGAAAGTAAATGCCATTTTTTAAAAAATCAACTCTTGAAATAGATTCCCTTTTCCTTACCTTTCTGTGAAAGGGGGAAAATATCTTTCTTCCCTCTGAACAAAGTAGGCAGTAGCACAAATTAAGCAGTTTGTTTCAGATTGCAGAGCGAGCATGGGCGGGCTTGGCGTCTGTGTCCCAGCAGCTGTCCTGTTGGACCTATCCAGGTTTATGTTCAAGAACCCTCTTCCCGGGGAGCCTGCCTTGGGAGTGCATGTGGTCCAGATGACCCCCTCATCCATCACCAAGCTAGCTGTGCATCCCGGGGTCAGTCCCCTGCCACCAGAGTCACATGTCATTATGACGGAAGCTGATACCAGCTGATTGCAGGAGCTGAACTTTTTTCCTCCTCCCTTGACAGTAATGCAAAAGGAAATCCAATGCTCCTGCATGGAAAAGTGTCAGGACCAAAGCCCACATCCTACTCGGGGGCGGAAGTTGGAAGGGTGGAGTTTGCCTGCCTGCTCAGTTAGTCATAGGCCCCCCACAGTATTTGCAAGGACATTGGGGTCCGCGTTTGTCCTCTGGGTGCTTCTGCCACTGTTGGTGCGAGGACCAGCATGCTTCCCACAAGCCCGATGCATGGGCCAGGCTGTTCCTCCGTGAATATCCAGCAGGCAGGGGAAGAAGGAGGTAGATGAGGCTGAGCTTCTCCCGGAGGCCCGGCAGCCCTGCCTCTTGTTTTGCCACTAG
Organism: Pongo pygmaeus; assembly: GCF_028885625.2. Taxonomy (NCBI): domain Eukaryota; kingdom Metazoa; phylum Chordata; class Mammalia; order Primates; family Hominidae; genus Pongo; species Pongo pygmaeus. Next base: position 27,194,756 of record NC_072385.2, on the reverse strand, counting down.
CTTCTCTTCCTGGAGGAAGAGGCCAGGGTTGAAGCCCAGGTGCAATAAATCCAGCAGTTCTGAAGTGTGGAGAGGCTGAGCCTTCCAGCTGGCTGCATCTGCCCCCAAAATAAAGAGCAAGTGGAGGTAGCAAGCAGGGCCATTATGGGATCCCTGAGTTTCTGCCTGTGGTAACACTCGCTTATTTATTTATTTATTTATTTTTGGAACGAAGTTTCGCTCTCGTTGCCCAGGCTGGAGCGCAATGGGGCAATCTCGGCTCACTGCAGCCTCTGCCTCCCAGGTTCAAGTGATTCTCCTGCCTCAGCCTCCTGAGTAGCTGGGATTACAGGCGCCCGCCACCACGCACGGCTAATTTTTTTTTTTTTTTTTTTTTTTTGAGACAGAGTCTTGCTCTGTCTCCCAGGCTGGAGTGCAGTGGCGCGATCTTGGCTCACTGCAAGCTCCGCCTCCCAGGTTCACGCCATTCTCCTGCCTTAGCCTCCGGAGTAGCTGGGCTTACAGGCGCCCACCGCCACGCCCGGCT